>NC_136071.1:59105006-61505006 GCF_964261635.1 Lissotriton helveticus
GTGGAGTTGGAGGGTGGAGTTGGAGGGTGGAGTTTGAGGGTGGAGTTGGAGGGCGGAGTTGGAGTGTGGAGTTAGAGTTGGAGGGTGGAGTTAGAGTTGGAGGGTGGATTTTGAGTTAGAGGGTGCATTTGGAGAAGGAGAGTGGATTTGGAGTTGGAAGGTGGTGTTGGAGTTGAAGGGTGAAGTTGGAGTTGGAGGGTGAAGTTGGAGTTGGAGGGTGGAGTTGGAGGGTGGATTTGGAGTTGGAGTTGGAGGGTGGAGTTGGAGTGTGGATTTGGAGTTGGAGGGAGGATTTGGAGTTGGAGGGCGGAGTTGGAGGGTGGAGTTGCAGGGTGGAGTTGGAGGGTGGATTTGGAGTTGGAGGGTGGAGTTGGAGGGTGGAGTTGGAGTTGGAGGGTGGAGTTGGAAGGTGGAGTTGGAGGGTGGATTTGGAGTTGGAGGGTGGAGTTGGAGTTGGAGGATGGAGATGGAGTGGGAGGGTGGATTTGGAGTTGACGGGTGGAGTTGGAGTTGGAGGGTGGAGTTGGAGTTGGAGAGTGGATTTGGAGTTGGAGTGTGGATTTGGAGTTGGAGGGTGGAGTTGGAGGGTGGAGTTGGAGGGTGGATTTGGAGTTGGAGGGTGGAGTTGGAGTTGGAGGATGGAGGATGGAGATGGAGTGGGAGGGTGGATTTGGAGTTGACGGGTGGAGTTGGAGTTGGAGGGTGGAGTTGGAGTTGGAGAGTGGATTTGGAGTTGGAGGGTGGATTTGGAGTTGGAGGGTGGATTTGGAGTTGGAGGGTAGAGTTGGAGGGTAAATTTGGAGTTGGAGGGTGGATTTGAAGTTGGAGGGGGGATTTGGAGTTGGAGGGTGGATTTGGAGTTGGAGGGTGGAGAATTGGAGTTGGAGGGTCGATTTGGAGTTGGAGGGTGGAGATGGAGGGTGGAGTTGGAGTTGGAGGGTGGAGTTTGAGGGTGGATTTGGAGTTGGAGGGTGGATTTGGAGGGTGGATTTGGAGTGGGGGGGGTGGATTTGGAGTTGGAGGGTTGATTAGGAGTTGGAGGGTGGAGTTGGAGGGTGGAGTTGGAGGGTGGAGCTGGAGGGTGGAGTTGGAGGGTGGAGTTGGAGGGTGGAGTTGGAGGGTGGAGTTGGAGGGTGGATTTGGAGTTGGATGGTGGATTTTGGAGTTGGAGGGTGGAGTTGGATGGTGGAGTTGGAGGGTGGAGTTGGAGGTTGGAGTTAGAGTTGGAGTGTGGAAATGGAGGGTGGAGTTGGAGGGTGGAGTTGGAGTGTGGAGTTAGAGTTGGAGGGTGGAGTTAGAGTTGGAGGGTGGATTTGGAGTATGAGGGTGGATTTGGAGTTGGAGGGTGGATTTGGGGTTCAAAGGTGGAGTTGGAGTTGGAGGGTGGAGTTGGAGTTGGAGGGTGGAGTTGGTGGGTGGAGTTGGAGTTAGAGGGTGGAGTTGGAGGGTGGATTTGGAGTTGGAGGGTGGAGTTGGAGGGTGGAGTTGGAGTTGGAGGGTGGAGTTGGAGTTGGAGGGTGGATTTGGAGAGGGAAGGGTGGATTTGGAGTTGGAGGGTGGATTTGGAGTTGGAGGGTGGATTTGGAGTTGGAGGGAGGAGTTGGAGGGTGGATTTGGAGTTGGAGGGTGGATTTGGAGTTGGAGGGTGGATTTGGAGGGTGGAGTTGGAGGGTGGATTTGGAGTTGGAAGGTGGATTTGGAGTTGGAGGGTGGATTTGGAGTTGGAGGGTGAAGTTGGAGTGGGAGGGTGGATTTGGAGTTGGAGGGTAGAGTTGGAGGGTGGAGTTGGAGGGTGGAGTTGGAGGGTGGAGTTGCACGGTGGAGTTGGAGGGTGGATTTGGAGTTGGAGGGTGGAGTTGAAGTGGGAGGGTGGATTTGGAGTTGGAGGGTGGAGTTGGGAGGTTGGAGTTGGAGGGTAGAGTTGCATGGTGGAGTTGGAGGATGGATTTGGAGTTGGAGCGTGGAGTTGGAGTTAGAGGGTGAAGTTGGAGTTAGAGTGTGGATTTGGAGTTAGAGGGTGGATTTGGATTTGGAGGGTGGATTTGGAGTTGGAGGGTGGAGTTGGAGTGGGAGGGTGGATTTGGAGTTGGAGGGTGGAGTAGGAGTTGGAGGGTGGAGTTGAAGGTGGAGGGTGGATTTGGATTTGGAGGGTGTATTTGGAGTTGGAGGGTGGAGTTGGAGTGTGGATTTGGAGTTGGAGGGTGGATTTGGAATTGGAGGGTGAATTTGGAGTTTGAGGGTGGAGTTGGAGGGTGGAGTTGCATGGTGGAGTTGGAGGATGGATTTGGAGTTGGAGCGTGGAGTTGGAGTTAGAGGGTGAAGTTGGAGTTAGAGTGTGGATTTGGAGTTAGAGGGTGGATTTGGATTTGGAGGGTGGATTTGGAGTTGGAGGGTGGAGTTGGAGTGGGAGGGTGGATTTGGAGTTGGAGGGTGGAGTAGGAGTTGGAGGGTGGAGTTGAAGGTGGAGGGTGGATTTGGATTTGGAGGGTGTATTTGGAGTTGGAGGGTGGAGTTGGAGTGTGGATTTGGAGTTGGAGGGTGGATTTGGAATTGGAGGGTGAATTTGGAGTTTGAGGGTGGAGTTGGAGGGTGGAGTTGCAGGGTGGAGTTGGAGGGAGGATTTGGAGTTGGATGGTGGAGTTGGAGTTGGAGGGTGGAGTTAGAGGGTGGAGTTGGAGGGTGAATTTGGAGTTGGAGGGTGGAGTTGGAGTTGAAGGGTGGAGATGGAGATGGAGTGGGAGGGTGGATTTGGAGTTGGAGGGTGGAGTTGGAGTTGGGGGGTGGAGTTGGAGTTGGAGGGTGGAGTTGGAGTTCGAGAGAGGATTTGGAGTTGGAGGGTGGATTTTAAGTTGGAGGGTGGATTTGGAGTTGGAGGGTGGAGTTGGAGGGTAGATTTGGAGTTGGAGGGTGGATTTGAAGTTGGAGGGTGGATTTGGAGTTGGAGGGTGGATTTGGAGTTGGAGGGTGGAGATTTGGAGTTGGGGGGTGGATTTGGAGTTGAAGGGTGGAGTTTGAGGGTGGATTTGGAGTTGGAGGGTGGATTTGGAGGGTGGATTTGGAGTTGGGGGATGGATTTGGAGTTGGAGGGTTGATTTGGAGTTGGAGGGTGGAGTTGGAGGGTGGAGTTGGAGGGTGGAGTTGGAGTTGGAGGGTGGATTTGGAATTGGAGAGTGGAGTTGGAGGGTGGAGTTGGAGGTTGGAGTTGGAGTTGGAGGGTGGAGTTGGAGGGTGGAGTTGGAGGGTGGAGTTGGAGGGTGGAGTTGAAGTGTGGAGTTAGAGTTGGTGGATGGAGTTAGAGTTGGAGGGTGGATTTGGAGTTTGAGGGTGGATTTGGAGTTGGAGGGTGGATTTGGGGTTCGAAGGTGGAGTTGGAGTTGGAGGGTGGAGTTGGAGTTGGAGGGTGGAGTTGGAGGGTGGAGTTGGAGTTTGAAAGTGGAGTTAGAGGGTGGAGTTGTAGTTGGAGGGTAGATTTGGAGTTGAAGGGTGGATTTGGAGTTGGAGGGTGGATTTGGAGTTGGAGGGTGGATTTGGAGTTGGAGGGTGGAGTTGGAGTTGGACGGTGGA
Source organism: Lissotriton helveticus (assembly GCF_964261635.1). Classification (NCBI taxonomy): domain Eukaryota; kingdom Metazoa; phylum Chordata; class Amphibia; order Caudata; family Salamandridae; genus Lissotriton; species Lissotriton helveticus. The sequence goes on from NC_136071.1 coordinate 59,108,571, forward strand.
GTTGGAGTTCGAGAGAGGATTTGGAGTTGGAGGGTGGATTTCGAGTTGGAGGGTGGATTTGGAGTTGGAGGGTAGATTTCGAGTTGGAGGGTGGATTTGAAGTTGGAGGGTGGATTTGGAGTTGGAGGGTGGATTTGGAGTTGGAGGGTGGAGATTTGGAGTTGGAGGGTGGATTTGGAGTTGGAGGGTGGAGTTTGAGTGTGGATTTGGAGGGTGGATTTGGAGTTGGGGGGTGGATTTGGAGTTGGAGGGTTGATTTGGAGTTGGAGGGTGGAGTTGGAGGGTGGAGTTGGAGTTGGAGGGTGGATTTGGAGTTGGAGAGTGGAGTTGGAGGGTGGAGTTGGAGGTTGGAGTTGAAGTTGGAGGGTGGAGTTGGAGGGTGGAGTTGGAGGGTGGAGTTGGGGGGTGGAGTTGAAGTGTGGAGTTAGAGTTGGTGGATGGAGTTAGAGTTGGAGGGTGGATTTGGAGTTTGAGGGTGGATTTGGAGTTGGATGGTGGATTTGAGGTTCGAAGGTGGAGTTGGAGTTGGAGGGTGGAGTTGGAGTTGGAGGGTGGAGTTGGAGGGTGGAGTTGGAGTCGGAAAAAGGAGTTGGAGGGTGGAGTTGGAGTTGGAGGGTAGATTTGGAGTTGAAGGGTGGATTTGGAGTTGGAGGGTGGATTTTGAGTTGGAGGGTGGATTTGGAGGGTGGAGTTGGAGGGTGGATTTGGAGTTGGAGGGTGGATTTGGAGTTGGATGGTGGGTTTGAAGTTGGAGGGTGGAGTTGGAGTGGGAGGGTGGATTTGGAGTTGGAGGGTGGAGTTGGAGTGTGGAGTTGGAGGGTGGAGTAGCAGGGTGGAGTTGGAGGGTGGATTTGGAGTTGGAGGGTGGAGTTGGAGTTCGAGGGTGGAGTTGGAGTGGGAGGGTGGATTTGGAGTTGGAGGGTGAAGTTGGAGTTGGAGGGTGGAGTTGGAGCATGGAGTTGCCGGCTGGAGTCGGAGTGTGGATTTGGAGTTGGGGTGGATTTGGAGTTGGAGGGTGGATTTGGAGTTGGAGGGTGGAGTTGGAGGGTGGATTTGGAGTTGGAGGGGGGATTTGGAGTTGGAGGGTGGATTCGGAGTTGGAGGGTGGATTTGGAGTTGGAGGGAGGAGATTTGGAGGGTTGATTTGGAGCTGGAGGGTGGGTTTGGAGTTGGAGGGTGGATTTGGAGTTGGAGGCTGGAGTTGGAGTTGGAGGGTGGAGTTGGAGGGTGGAGTTTGAGGGTGGAGTTGGAGGGCGGAGTTGGAGTGTGGAGTTAGAGTTGGAGGGTGGAGTAAGAGTTGGAGGGTGGATTTTGAGTTAGAGGGTGCATTTGGAGAAGGAGGGTGGATTTGGAGTTGGAAGGTGGTGTTGGAGTTGGAGGGTGAAGTTGGAGTTGGAGGGTGGAGTTGGAGTTGGAGGGTGGAGTTGGAGGGTGGATTTGGAGTTGGAGGGTGGAGTTGGAGTGTGGATTTGGAGTTGGAGGGTGGATTTGGAGTTGGAGGGAGGATTTGGAGTTGGAGGGCGGAGTTGGAGGGTGGAGTTGCAGGGTGGAGTTGGAGGGTGGATTTGGATTTGGAGGGTGGAGTTGGAGGGTGGAGTTGGAGTTGGAGGGTGGAGTTGGAAGGTGGAGTTGGAGGGTGGATTTGGAGTTGGAGGGTGGAGTTGGAGTTGGAGGATGGAGATGGAGTGGGAGGGTGGATTTGGAGTTGACGGGTGGAGTTGGAGTTGGAGGGTGGAGTTGGAGTTGGAGAGTGGATTTGGAGTTGGAGGGTGGATTTGGAGTTGGAGGGTGGAGTTGGAGGGTGGAGTTGGAGGGTGGATTTGGAGTTGGAGGGTGGAGTTGGAGTTGGAGGATGGAGGATGGAGATGGAGTGGGAGGGTGGATTTGGAGTTGACGGGTGGAGTTGGAGTTGGAGGGTGGAGTTGGAGTTGGAGAGTGGATTTGGAGTTGGAGGGTGGATTTGGAGTTGGAGAGTGGATTTGGAGTTGGAGGGTAGAGTTGGAGGGTAGATTTGGAGTTGGAGGGTGGATTTGAAGTTGGAGGGGGGATTTGGAGTTGGAGGGTGGATTTGGAGTTGGAGGGTGGAGAATTGGAGTTGGAGGGTGGATTTGGAGTTGGAGGGTGGAGATGGAGGGTGGAGTTGGAGTTGGAGGGTGGAGTTTGAGGGTGGATTTGGTGTTGGAGGGTGGATTTGGAGGGTGGATTTGGAGTGGGGGGGGTGGATTTGGAGTTGGAGGGTTGATTTGGAGTTGGAGGGTGGAGTTGGAGGGTGGAGCTGGAGGGTGGAGTTGGAGGGTGGAGTTGGAGGGTGGAGTTGGAGGGTGGATTTGGAGTTGGATGGTGGATTTGGAGTTGGAGGGTGGAGTTGGATGGTGGAGTTGGAGGGTGGAGTTGGAGGTTGGAGTTAGAGTTGGAGTGTGGAAATGGAGGGTGGAGTTGGAGGGTGGAGTTGGAGTGTGGAGTTAGAGTTGGAGTGTGGAGTTAGAGTTGGAGGGTGGATTTGGAGTTTGAGGGTGGATTTGGAGTTGGAGGGTGGATTTGGGGTTCGAAGGTGGAGTTGGAGTTGGAGGGTGGAGTTGGAGTTGGAGGGTGGAGTTGGTGGGTGGAGTTGGAGTTGGAGGGTGGAGTTGGAGGGTGGAGTTGGAGTTGGAGGGTGGAGTTGGAGTTGGAGGGTAGATTTGGAGAGGAAGGGTGGATTTGGAGTTGGAGGGTGGATTTGGAGTTGGAGGGTGGATTTGGAGTTGGAGGGAGGATTTGGAGTTGGAGGGCGGAGTTGGAGGGTGGAGTTGCAGGGTGGAGTTGGAGGGTGGATTTGGATTTGGAGGGTGGAGTTGGAGGGTGGAGTTGGAATTGGAGGGTGGAGTTGGAAGGTGGAGTTGGAGGGTGGATTTGGAGTTGGAGGGTGGAGTTGGAGTTGGAGGATGGAGATGGAGTGGGAGGGTGGATTTGGAGTAGACGGGTGGAGTTGGAGTTGGAGGGTGGAGTTGGAGTTGGAGAGTGGATTTGGAGTTGGAGTGTGGATTTGGAGTTGGAGGGTGGAGTTGGAGGGTGGAGTTGGAGGGTGGATTTGGAGTTGGAGGGTGGAGTTGGAGTTGGAGGATGGAGGATGGAGATGGAGTGGGAGGGTGGATTTGGAGTTGACGGGTGGAGTTGGAGTTGGAGGGTGGAGTTGGAGTTGGAGAGTGGATTTGGAGTTGGAGGGTGGATTTGGAGTTGGAGGGTGGATTTGGAGTTGGAGGGTAGAGTTGGAGGGTAAATTTGGAGTTGGAGGGTGGATTTGAAGTTGGAGGGGGGATTTGGAGTTGGAGGGTGGATTTGGAGTTGGAGGGTGGAGAATTGGAGTTGGAGGGTCGATTTGGAGTTGGAGGGTGGAGATGGAGGGTGGAGTTGGAGTTGGAGGGTGGAGTTTGAGGGTGGATTTGGAGTTGGAGGGTGGATTTGGAGGGTGGATTTGGAGTGGGGGGGTGGATTTGGAGTTGGAGGGTTGATTAGGAGTTGGAGGGTGGAGTTGGAGGGTGGAGTTGGAGGGTGGAGCTGGAGGGTGGAGTTGGAGGGTGGAGTTGGAGGGTGGAGTTGGAGGGTGGAGTTAGAGGGTGGATTTGGAGTTGGATGGTGGATTTGGAGTTGGAGGGTGGAGTTGGATGGTGGAGTTGGAGGGTGGAGTTGGAGGTTGGAGTTAGAGTTGGAGTGTGGAAATGGAGGGTGGAGTTGGAGGGTGGAGTTGGAGTGTGGAGTTAGAGTTGGAGGGTGGAGTTAGAGTTGGAGGGTGGATTTGGAGTTTGAGGGTGGATTTGGAATTGGAGGGTGGATTTGGGGTTCAAAGGTGGAGTTGGAGTTGGAGGGTGGAGTTGGAGTTGGAGGGTGGAGTTGGTGGGTGGAGTTGGAGTTAGAGGGTGGAGTTGGAGGGTGGATTTGGAGTTGGAGGGTGGAGTTGGAGGGTGGAGTTGGAGTTGGAGGGTGGAGTTGGAGTTGGAGGGTGGATTTGGAGAGGAAGGGTGGATTTGGAGTTGGAGGGTGGATTTGGAGTTGGAGGGTGGATTTGGAGTTGGAGGGAGGAGTTGGAGGGTGGATTTGGAGTTGGAGGGTGGATTTGGAGTTGGAGGGTGGATTTGGAGGGTGGAGTTGGAGGGTGGATTTGGAGTTGGAAGGTGGATTTGGAGTTGGAGGGTGGATTTGGAGTTGGAGGGTGAAGTTGGAGTGGGAGGGTGGATTTGGAGTTGGAGGGTAGAGTTGGAGGGTGGAGTTGGAGGGTGGAGTTGGAGGGTGGAGTTGCACGGTGGAGTTGGAGGGTGGATTTGGAGTTGGAGGGTGGAGTTGAAGTGGGAGGGTGGATTTGGAGTTGGAGGGTGGAGTTGGAGGTTGGAGTTGGAGGGTAGAGTTGCATGGTGGAGTTGGAGGATGGATTTGGAGTTGGAGCGTGGAGTTGGAGTTAGAGGGTGAAGTTGGAGTTAGAGTGTGGATTTGGAGTTAGAGGGTGGATTTGGATTTGGAGGGTGGATTTGGAGTTGGAGGGTGGAGTTGGAGTGGGAGGGTGGATTTGGAGTTGGAGGGTGGAGTAGGAGTTGGAGGGTGGAGTTGAAGGTGGAGGGTGGATTTGGATTTGGAGGGTGTATTTGGAGTTGGAGGGTGGAGTTGGAGTGTGGATTTGGAGTTGGAGGGTGGATTTGGAATTGGAGGGTGAATTTGGAGTTTGAGGGTGGAGTTGGAGGGTGGAGTTGCAGGGTGGAGTTGGAGGGAGGATTTGGAGTTGGATGGTGGAGTTGGAGTTGGAGGGTGGAGTTAGAGGGTGGAGTTGGAGGGTGAATTTGGAGTTGGAGGGTGGAGTTGGAGTTGAAGGGTGGAGATGGAGATGGAGTGGGAGGGTGGATTTGGAGTTGGAGGGTGGAGTTGGAGTTGGGGGGTGGAGTTGGAGTTGGAGGGTGGAGTTGGAGTTCGAGAGAGGATTTGGAGTTGGAGGGTGGATTTTAAGTTGGAGGGTGGATTTGGAGTTGGAGGGTGGAGTTGGAGGGTAGATTTGGAGTTGGAGGGTGGATTTGAAGTTGGAGGGTGGATTTGGAGTTGGAGGGTGGATTTGGAGTTGGAGGGTGGAGATTTGGAGTTGGGGGGTGGATTTGGAGTTGAAGGGTGGAGTTTGAGGGTGGATTTGGAGTTGGAGGGTGGATTTGGAGGGTGGATTTGGAGTTGGGGGATGGATTTGGAGTTGGAGGGTTGATTTGGAGTTGGAGGGTGGAGTTGGAGGGTGGAGTTGGAGGGTGGAGTTGGAGTTGGAGGGTGGATTTGGAATTGGAGAGTGGAGTTGGAGGGTGGAGTTGGAGGTTGGAGTTGGAGTTGGAGGGTGGAGTTGGAGGGTGGAGTTGGAGGGTGGAGTTGGAGGGTGGAGTTGAAGTGTGGAGTTAGAGTTGGTGGATGGAGTTAGAGTTGGAGGGTGGATTTGGAGTTTGAGGGTGGATTTGGAGTTGGAGGGTGGATTTGGGGTTCGAAGGTGGAGTTGGAGTTGGAGGGTGGAGTTGGAGTTGGAGGGTGGAGTTGGAGGGTGGAGTTGGAGTTTGAAAGTGGAGTTAGAGGGTGGAGTTGTAGTTGGAGGGTAGATTTGGAGTTGAAGGGTGGATTTGGAGTTGGAGGGTGGATTTGGAGTTGGAGGGTGGATTTGGAGTTGGAGGGTGGAGTTGGAGTTGGAGTTGGACGGTGGAGTTGGAGTTCGAGAGAGGATTTGGAGTTGGAGGGTGGATTTCGAGTTGGAGGGTGGATTTGGAGTTGGAGGGTGGAGTTGGAGGGTAGATTTCGAGTTGGAGGGTGGATTTGAAGTTGGAGGGTGGATTTGGAGTTGGAGGGTGGATTTGGAGTTGGAGGGTGGAGATTTGGAGTTGGAGGGTGGATTTGGAGTTGGAGGGTGGAGTTTGAGTGTGGATTTGGAGGGTGGATTTGGAGTTGGGGGGTGGATTTGGAGTTGGAGGGTTGATTTGGAGTTGGAGGGTGGAGTTGGAGGGTGGAGTTGGAGTTGGAGGGTGGTTTGGAGTTGGAGAGTGGTGTGGAGGGTGGAGTTGGAGGTTGGAGTTGAAGTTGGAGGGGAGTGGAGGGTGGAGTGGTGGTGGGTGGTGTGGGGGGTGGAGTGAAGTGTGGAGTTAGAGTTGGTGGATGGAGTTAGAGTTGGAGGGTGGATTTGGAGTTTGAGGGTGGATTTGGAGTTGGATGGTGGATTTGGGGTTCAAAGGGGTGGAGTTGGAGGGTGGAGTTGGAGTTGGAGGTGGAGTGGAGGGTGGAGTTGGAGTTGGAGGGTGGTGGAGGGTGGTGGAGTTGGAGTGGGTGGGGTGATTTGGAGTTGAAGGGTGGATTTGGAGTTGGAGGGTGGATTTTGAGTTGGAGGGTGGTTTGGAGGGTGGAGTTGGAGGGTGGATTTGGAGTTGGAGGGTGGATTGGAGTTGGATGGTGGGTTTGAGTTGGAGGGTGGAGTTGGAGTGGGAGGGTGGATTTGGAGTTGGAGGGTGGAGTTGGAGTGTGGAGTTGGAGGGTGGAGTAGCAGGGTGGAGTTGGAGGGTGGATTTGGAGTTGGAGGGTGGAGTTGGAGTTCGAGGGTGGAGTTGGAGTAGGAGGGTGGATTTGGAGTTGGAGGGTGAAGTTGGAGTTGGAGGGTGGAGTTGGAGCATGGAGTTGCCGGCTGGAGTCGGAGTGTGGATTTGGAGTTGGGGTGGATTTGGAGTTGGAGGGTGGATTGGAGTTGGAGGGTGGAGTTGGAGGGTGGATTTGGAGTTGGAGGGGGGATTTGGAGTTGGAGGGTGGATTCGGAGTTGGAGGGTGGATTTGGAGTTGGAGGGAGGAGATTTGGAGGGTTGATTTGGAGCTGGAGGGTGGGTTTGGAGTTGGAGGGTGGATTTGGAGTTGGAGGCTGGAGTTGGAGTTGGAGGGTGGAGTTGGAGGGTGGAGTTTGAGGGTGGAGTTGGAGGGCGGAGTTGGAGTGTGGAGTTAGAGTTGGAGGGTGGAGTAAGAGTTGGAGGGTGGATTTTGAGTTAGAGGGTGCATTTGGAGAAGGAGGGTGGATTTGGAGTTGGAAGGTGGTGTTGGAGTTGGAGGGTGAAGTTGGAGTTGAAGTTGGAGTTGGAGGGTGGAGTTGGAGTTGGAGGGTGGAGTTGGAGGGTGGATTTGGAGTTGGAGGGTGGAGTTGGAGTGTGGATTTGGAGTTGGAGGGTGGATTTGGAGTTGGAGGGAGGATTTGGAGTTGGAGGGCGGAGTTGGAGGGTGGAGTTGCAGGGTGGAGTTGGAGGGTGGATTTGGATTTGGAGGGTGGAGTTGGAGGGTGGAGTTGGAGTTGGAGGGTGGAGTTGGAAGGTGGAGTTGGAGGGTGGATTTGGAGTTGGAGGGTGGAGTTGGAGTTGGAGGATGGAGATGGAGTGGGAGGGTGGATTTGGAGTTGACGGGTGGAGTTGGAGTTGGAGGGTGGAGTTGGAGTTGGAGAGTGGATTTGGAGTTGGAGGGTGGATTTGGAGTTGGAGGGTGGAGTTGGAGGGTGGAGTTGGAGGGTGGATTTGGAGTTGGAGGGTGGAGTTGGAGTTGGAGGATGGAGGATGGAGATGGAGTGGGAGGGTGGATTTGGAGTTGACGGGTGGAGTTGGAGTTGGAGGGTGGAGTTGGAGTTGGAGAGTGGATTTGGAGTTGGAGGGTGGATTTGGAGTTGGAGGGTGGATTTGGAGTTGGAGGGTAGAGTTGGAGGGTAGATTTGGAGTTGGAGGGTGGATTTGAAGTTGGAGGGGGGATTTGGAGTTGGAGGGTGGATTTGGAGTTGGAGGGTGGAGAATTGGAGTTGGAGGGTGGATTTGGAGTTGGAGGGTGGAGATGGAGGGTGGAGTTGGAGTTGGAGGGTGGAGTTGGAGGGTGGATTTGGTGTTGGAGGGTGGATTTGGAGGGTGGATTTGGAGTGGGGGGGGTGGATTTGGAGTTGGAGGGTTGATTTGGAGTTGGAGGGTGGAGTTGGAGGGTGGAGCTGGAGGGTGGAGTTGGAGGGTGGAGTTGGAGGGTGGAGTTGGAGGGTGGAGTTGGAGGGTGGATTTGGAGTTGGATGGTGGATTTGGAGTTGGAGGGTGGAGTTGGATGGTGGAGTTGGAGGGTGGAGTTGGAGGTTGGAGTTAGAGTTGGAGTGTGGAAATGGAGGGTGGAGTTGGAGGGTGGAGTTGGAGTGTGGAGTTAGAGTTGGAGTGTGGAGTTAGAGTTGGAGGGTGGATTTGGAGTTTGAGGGTGGATTTGGAGTTGGAGGGTGGATTTGGGGTTCGAAGGTGGAGTTGGAGTTGGAGGGTGGAGTTGGAGTTGGAGGGTGGAGTTGGTGGGTGGAGTTGGAGTTGGAGGGTGGAGTTGGAGGGTGGAGTTGGAGTTGGAGGGTGGAGTTGGAGTTGGAGGGTGGATTTGGAGAGGAAGGGTGGATTTGGAGTTGGAGGGTGGATTTGGAGTTGGAGGGTGGATTTGGAGTTGGAGGGAGGATTTGGAGTTGGAGGGCGGAGTTGGAGGGTGGAGTTGCAGGGTGGAGTTGGAGGGTGGATTTGGATTTGGAGGGTGGAGTTGGAGGGTGGAGTTGGAGTTGGAGGGTGGAGTTGGAAGGTGGAGTTGGAGGGTGGATTTGGAGTTGGAGGGTGGAGTTGGAGTTGGAGGATGGAGATGGAGTGGGAGGGTGGAGTTGGAGTTGGAGGGTGGAGTTGGAGTTGGAGAGTGGATTTGGAGTTGGAGGCTGGATTTGGAGTTGGAGGGTGGAGTTGGAGGGTGGATTTGGAGTTGGAGGGTGGAGTTGGAGTTGGAGGATGGAGATGGAGTGGGAGGGTGGATTTGGAGTTGACGGGTGGAGTTGGAGTTGGAGGGTGGAGTTGGAGTTGGAGAGTGGATTTGGAGTTGGAGGGTGGATTTGGAGTTGGAGGGTGGATTTGGAGTTGGAGGGTAGAGTTGGAGGGTAGATTTGGAGTTGGAGGGTGGATTTGAAGTTGGAGGGGGGATTTGGAGTTGGAGGGTGGATTTGGAGTTGGAGGGTGGAGAATTGGAGTTGGAGGGTGGATTTGGAGTTGGAATGTGGAGATGGAGGGTGGAGATGGAGTTGGAGGGTAGAGTTTGAGGGTGGATTTGGTGTTGGAGGGTGGATTTGGAGGGTGGATTTGGAGTGGGGGGGTGGATTTGGAGTTGGAGGGTTGATTTGGAGTTGGAGGGTGGAGTTGGAGGGTGGAGTTGGAGGGTGGAGCTGGAGGGTGGAGTTGGAGGGTGGAGTTGGAGGGTGGAGTTGGAGGGTGGAGTTGGAGGGTGGATTTGGAGTTGGATGGTGGATTTGGAGTTGGAGGGTGGAGTTGGATGGTGGAGTTGGAGGGTGGAGTTGGAGGTTGGAGTTAGAGTTGGAGTGTGGAAATGGAGGGTGGAGTTGGAGGGTGGAGTTGGAGTGTGGAGTTAGAGTTGGAGGGTGGAGTTAGAGTTGGAGGGTGGATTTGGAGTTTGAGGGTGGATTTGGAGTTGGAGGGTGGATTTGGGGTTCGAAGGTGGAGTTGGAGTTGGAGGGTGGAGTTGGAGTTGGAGGGTGGAGTTGGTGGGTGGAGTTGGAGTTGGAGGGTGGAGTTGGAGGGTGGATTTGGAGTTGGAGGGTGGAGTTGGAGGGTGGAGTTGGAGTTGGAGGGTGGAGTTGGAGTTGGAGGGTGGATTTGGAGAGGAAGGGTGGATTTGGAGTTGGAGGGTGGATTTGGAGTTGGAGGGTGGATTTGGAGTTGGAGGGTGGATTTGGAGTTGGAGGGTGGATTTGGAGGGTGGAGTTTGAGGGTGGATTTGGAGTTGGAAGGTGGATTTGGAGTTGGAGGGTGGATTTGGAGTTGGAGGGTGGAGTTGGAGTGGGAGGGTGGATTTGGAGTTGGAGGGTAGAGTTGGAGGGTGGAGTTGGAGTTGGAGGGTGGAGTTGAAGTGGGAGGGTGGATTTGGAGTTGGAGGGTGGAGTTGGAGGGTGGAGTTGGAGTTGGAGGGTAGAGTTGGAGGGTAGAGTTGCATGGTGGAGTTGGAGGATGGATTTGGAGTTGGAGCGTGGAGTAGGAGTTAGAGGGTGAAGTTGGAGTTAGAGTGTGGATTTGGAGTTAGAGGGTGGATTTGGATTTGGAGGGTGGATTTGGAGTTGGAGGGTGGAGTTGGAGTGGGAGGGTGGATTTGGAGTTGGAGGGTGGAGTAGGAGTTGGAGGGTGGAGTTGAAGTTGGAGGGTGGATTTGGATTTGGAGGGTGTATTTGGAGTTGGAGGGTGGAGTTGGAGTGTGGATTTGGAGTTGGAGGGTGGATTTGGAATTGGAGGGTGAATTTGGAGTTTGAGGGTGGAGTTGGAGGGTGGAGTTGCAGGGTGGAGTTGGAGTTGGAGGGTGGAGATGGAGATGGAGTGGGAGGGTGGATTTGGAGTTGGAGGGTGGAGTTGGAGTTGGGGGTGTAGTTGGAGTTGGACGGTGGAGTTGGAGTTCGAGAGAGGATTTGGAGTTGGAGGGTGGATTTCAAGTTGGAGGGTGGATTTGGAGTTGGAGGGTGGAGTTGGAGGGTAGATTTGGAGTTGGAGGGTGGATTTGAAGTTGGAGGGTGGATTTGGAGTTGGAGGGTGGATTTGGAGTTGGAGGGTGGAGTTGGAGGGTGGAGTTGGAGGGTGGAGTTGCATGGTGGAGTTGGAGGGTGGATTTGGAGTTGGAGGGTGGAGTTGAAGTGGGAGGGTGGATTTGGAGTTGGAGGGTGGAGTTGGAGGGTGGAGTTGGAGTTGGAGGGTGGAGTTGGAGGGTAGAGTTGCATGGTGGAGTTGGAGGATGGATTTGGAGTTGGAGCGTGGAGTTGGAGTTAGAGGGTGAAGTTGGAGTTAGAGTGTGGATTTGGAGTTAGAGGGTGGATTTGGATTTGGAGGGTGGATTTGGAGTTGGAGGGTGGAGTTGGAGTGGGAGGGTGGATTTGGAGTTGGAGGGTGGAGTAGGAGTTGGAGGGTGGAGTTGAAGTTGGAGGGTGGATTTGGATTTGGAGGGTGTATTTGGAGTTGGAGGGTGGAGTTGGAGTGTGGATTTGGAGTTGGAGGGTGGATTTGGAATTGGAGGGTGAATGTGGAGTTTGAGGGTGGAGTTGGAGGGTGGAGTTGCAGGGTGGAGTTGGAGTTGGAGGGTGGAGATGGAGATGGAGTGGGAGGGTGGATTTGGAGTTGGAGGGTGGAGTTGGAGTTGGGGGTGTAGTTGGAGTTGGACGGTGGAGTTGGAGTTCGAGAGAGGATTTGGAGTTGGAGGGTGGATTTCAAGTTGGAGGGTGGATTTGGAGTTGGAGGGTGGAGTTGGAGGGTAGATTTCGAGTTGGAGGGTGGATTTGAAGTTGGAGGGTGGATTTGGAGTTGGAGGGTGGATTTGGAGTTGGAGGGTGGAGATTTGGAGTTGGAGGGTGGATTTGGAGTTGGAGGGTGGAGTTTGAGGGTGGATTTGGAGTTGGAGGGTGGATTTGGAGGGTGGATTTGGAGTTGGGTGGTGGATTTGGAGTTGGAGGGTTGATTTGGAGTTGGAGGGTTGATTTGGAGTTGGAGGGTGGAGTTGGAGGGTGGAGTTGGAGTTGGAGGGTGGATTTGGAATTGGAAAGTGGAGTTGCAGGGTGGAGTTGGAGGTTGGAGTTGGAGTTGGAGGGTGGAGTTGGAGGGTGGAGTTAGAGGGTGGAGTTGGAGGGTGGATTTGAAGTGTGGAGTTAGAGTTGGTGGATGGAGTTAGAGTTGGAGGGTGGATTTGGAGTTTGAGGGTGGATTTGGAGTTGGAGGGTGGATTTGGAGTTGGAGGGTGGAGTTGGAGTTGGACGGTGGAGTTGGAGTTCGAGAGAGGATTTGGAGTTGGAGGGTGGATTTCGAGTTGGAGGGTGGATTTGGAGTTGGAGGGTGGAGTTGGAGGGTAGATTTCGAGTTGGAGGGTGGATTTGAAGTTGGAGGGTGGATTTGGAGTTGGAGGGTGGATTTGGAGTTGGAGGGTGGAGATTTGGAGTTGGAGGGTGGATTTGGAGTTGGAGGGTGGAGTTTGAGGGTGGATTTGGAGTTGGAGGGTGGATTTGGAGGGTGGATTTGGAGTTGGGGGGTGGATTTGGAGTTGGAGGGTTGATTTGGAGTTGGAGGGTGGAGTTGGAGGGTGGAGTTGGAGTTGGAGGGTGGATTTGGAATTGGAGAGTGGAGTTGGAGGTGGAATTGGAGGTTGGAGTTGGAGTTGGAGGGTGGAGTTGGAGGGTGGAGTTGGGGGGTGGAGTTGGAGGGTGGAGTTGAAGTGTGGAGTTAGAGTTGGTGGATGGAGTTAGAGTTGCAGGGTGGATTTGGAGTTTGAGGGTGGATTTGGAGTTGGAGGGTGGATTTGGGGTTCGAAGGTGGAGTTGGAGTTCGAGGGTGGAGTTGGAGTTGGAGGGTGGAGTTGGAGGGTGGAGTTGGAGTCGGAAAGTGGAGTTGGAGGGTGGAGTTGGAGTTGGAGGGTAGATTTGGAGTTGAAGGGTGGATTTGGAGTTGGAGGGTGGATTTGGAGTTGGAGGGTGGATTTGGAGTTGGAGGGTGGATTTGGAGTTGGAGGGTGGATTTGGAGGGTGGAGTTGGAGGGTGGATTTGGAGTTGGAGGGTGGATTTGGAGTTGGAGGGTGGGTTTGGAGTTGGAGGGTGGAGTTGGAGTGGGAGGGTGGATTTGGAGTTGGAGGGTAGAGTTGGAGGGTGGAGTTGGAGGGTGGAGTTGGAGGGTGGAGTTGCACGGTGGAGTTGGAGGGTGGATTTGGACTTGGAGGGTGGAGTTGAAGTGGGAGGGTGGATTTGGAGTTGGAGGGTGGAGTTGGAGGGTGGAGTTGGAGTTGGAGGGTGGAGTTGGAGGGTAGAGTTGCATGGTGGAGTTGGAGGATGGATTTGGAGTTGGAGCGTGGAGTTGGAGTTAGAGGGTGAAGTTGGAGTTAGAGTGTGGATTTGGAGTTAGAGGGTAGATTTGGATTTGGAGGGTGGATTTGGAGTTGGAGGGTGGAGTTGGAGTGGGAGGGTGGATTTGGAGTTGGAGGGTGGAGTTGAAGTTGGAGGGTGGATTTGGATTTGGAGGGTGTATTTGGAGTTGGAGGGTGGAGTTGGAGTGTGGATTTGGAGTTGGAGGGTGGATTTGGTGGAGGGTGAATTTGGAGTTTGAGGGTGGAGTTGGAGGGTGGAGTTGCAGGGTGGAGTTGTAGTTGGAGGGTGGAGATGGAGATGGAGTGGGAGGGTGGATTTGGAGTTGGAGGGTGGAGTTGGAGTTGGGGGTGTAGTTGGAGTTGGACGGTGGAGTTGGAGTTCGAGAGAGGATTTGGAGTTGGAGGGTGGATTTCAAGTTGGAGGGTGGATTTGGAGTTGGAGGGTGGAGTTGGAGGGTAGATTTCGAGTTGGAGGGTGGATTTGAAGTTGGAGGGTGGATTTGGAGTTGGAGGGTGGATTTGGAGTTGGAGGGTGGAGATTTGGAGTTGGAGGGTGGATTTGGAGTTGGAGGGTGGAGTTTGAGGGTGGATTTGGAGTTGGAGGGTGGATTTGGAGGGTGGATTTGGAGTTGGGTGGTGGATTTGGAGTTGGAGGGTTGATTTGGAGTTGGAGGGTTGATTTGGAGTTGGAAGGTGGAGTTGGAGGGTGGAGTTGGAGTTGGAGGGTGGATTTGGAATTGGAAAGTGGAGTTGCAGGGTGGAGCTGGAGGTTGGAGTTGGAGTTGGAGGGTGGAGTTGGAGGGTGGAGTTGGAGGGTGGAGTTGGAGGGTGGATTTGAAGTGTGGAGTTAGAGTTGGTGGATGGAGTTAGAGTTGGAGGGTGGATTTGGAGTTTGAGGGTGGATTTGGAGTTGGAGGGTGGATTTGGGGTTCGAAGGTGGAGTTGGAGTTGTAGGGTGGAGTTGGAGTAGGTGGGTGGAGTTGGAGGGTGGAGTTGGAGTTGGAAAGTGGAGTTGGAGGGTGGAGTTGGAGTTGGAGGGTAGATTTGGAGTTGAAGGGTGGATTTAGAGTTGGAGGGTGGATTTGGAGTTGGAGGGTGGAGTTGGAGTTGGACGGTGGAGTTGGAGTTCGAGAGAGGATTTGGAGTTGGAGGGTGGATTTCGAGTTGGAGGGTGGATTTGGAGTTGGAGGGTGGAGTTGGAGGGTAGATTTGGAGTTGGAGGGTGGATTTGAAGTTGGAGGGTGGATTTGGAGTTGGAGGGTGGATTTGGAGTTGGAGGGTGGAGATTTGGAGTTGGAGGGTGGATTTGGAGTTGGAGGGTGGAGTTTGAGGGTGGATTTGGAGTTGGAGGGTGGATTTGGAGGGTGGATTTGGAGCTGGGGGGTGGATTTGGAGTTGGAGGGTTGATTTGGAGTTGGAGGGTGGAGTTGGAGGGTGGAGTTGGAGTTGGAGGGTGGATTTGGAATTGGAGAGTGGAGTTGGAGGGTGGAATTGGAGGTTGGAGTTGGAGTTGGAGGGTGGAGTTGGAGGGTGGAGTTGGGGGGTGGAGTTGGAGGGTGGAGTTGAAGTGTGGAGTTAGAGTTGGTGGATGGAGTTAGAGTTGGAGGGTGGATTTGGAGTTTGAGGGTGGATTTGGAGTTGGAGGGTGGATTTGGGGTTCGAAGGTGGAGTTGGAGTTCGAGGGTGGAGTTGGAGTTGGAGGGTGGAGTTGGAGGGTGGAGTTGGAGTCGGAAAGTGGAGTTGGAGGGTGGAGTTGGAGTTGGAGGGTAGATTTGGAGTTGAAGGGTGGATTTGGAGTTGGAGGGTGGATTTGGAATTGGAGGGTGGATTTGGAGTTGGAGGGTGGATTTGGAGTTGGAGGGTGGATTTGGAGGGTGGAGTTGGAGGGTGGATTTGGAGTTGGAGGGTGGATTTGGAGTTGGAGGGTGGGTTTGGAGTTGGAGGGTGGAGTTGGAGTGGGAGGGTGGATTTGGAGTTGGAGGGTGGAGTTGGAGTGTGGAGTTGGAGGGTGGAGTAGCAGGGTGGAGTTGGAGGGTGGATTTGGAGTTGGAGGGTGGAGTTGGAGTTCGAGGGTGGAGTTGGAGTGGGAGGGTGGATTTGGAGTTGGAGGGTGGAGTTGGAGTTGGAGAGTGGAGTTGGAGCATGGAGTTGCTGGCTGGAGTCGGAGGGTGGATTTGGAGTTGGGGTGGATTTGGAGTTGGAGGGTGGATTTGGAGTTGGGGGGTGGAGTTGGAGGGTGGATTTGGAGTTGGAGGGGGGATTTGGAGTTGGAGGGTGGATTTGGAGTTGGAGGGTGGATTTGGAGTTGAAGGGAGGAGATTTGGAGGGTGGATTTGGAGCTGGAGGGTGGATTTGGAGTTGGAGGGTGGATTTGGAGTTGGAGGCTGGAGTTGGAGTTGGAGGGTGGAGTTGGAGGGTGGAGTTGGAGGGTGGAGTTTGAGGGTGGAGTTGGAGGGCGGAGTTGGAGTGTGGAGTTAGAGTTGGAGGGTGGAGTTAGAGTTGGAGGGTGGATTTTGAGTTAGAGGGTGCATTTGGAGAAGGAGGGTGGATTTGGAGTTGGAAGGTGGTGTTGGAGTTGGAGGGTGAAGTTGGAGTTGGAGGGTGGAGTTGGAGTTGGAGGGTGGAGTTGGAGGGTGGATTTGGAGTTGGAGGGTGGAGTTGGAGTGTGGATTTGGAGTTGGAGGGTGGATTTGGAGTTGGAGGGAGGATTTGGAGTTGGAGGGCGGAGTTGGAGGGTGGAGTTGCAGGGTGGAGTTGGAGGGTGGATTTGGAGTTGGAGGGTGGAGTTGGAAGGTGGAGTTGGAGTTGGAGGGTGGAGTTGGAAGGTGGAGTTGGAGGGTGGATTTGGAGTTGGAGGGTGGAGTTGGATTTGGAGGATAGAGATGGAGTGGGAGGGTGGATTTGGAGTTGACGGGTGGAGTTGGAGTTGGAGGGTGGAGTTGGAGTTGGAGAGTGGATTTGGAGTTGGAGGGTGGATTTGGAGTTGGAGGGTGGAGTTGGAGGGTGGAGTTGGAGGGTGGATTTGGAGTTGGAGGGTGGAGTTGGAGTTGGAGGATGGAGGATGAAGATGGAGTGGGAGGGTGGATTTGGAGTTGACGGGTGGAGTTGGAGTTGGAGGGTGGAGTTGGAGTTGGAGAGTGGATTTGGAGTTGGAGGGTAGATTTGGAGTTGGAGGGTGGATTTGGAGTTGGAGGGTGGAGTTGGAGAGTAGATTTGGAGTTGGAGGGTGGATTTGAAGTTGGAGGGGGGATTTGGAGTTGGAGGGTGGATTTGGAGTTGGAGGGTGGAGAATTGGAGTTGGAGGGTGGATTTGGAGTTTGAGGGTGGAGATGGAGGGTGGAGTTGGAGTTGGAGGGTGGAGTTTGAGGGTGGATTTGGAGTTGGAGGGTGGATTTGGAGGGTGGATTTGGAGTGGGGGGGTGGATTTGGAGTTGGAGGGTTGATTCGGAGTTGGAGGGTGGAGTTGGAGTGTGGAGTTTGAGTTGGAGGGTGGAGTTTGAGGGTGGATTTGGAGTTGGAGGGTGGATTTGGAGGGTGGATTTGGAGTGGGGGGTGGATTCGGAGTTGAAGGGTGGATTTGGAGTTGGAGGGTGGAGTTGGAGGGTGGATTTGGAGTTGGAGAGTGGATTTGGAGTTGGAGTGTTGATTTGGAGTTGGAGGGTGGAGTTGGAGGGTGGAGTTGGAAGGTGGAGTTGGAGGGTGGATTTGGAGTTGGAGGGTGGAGTTAGAGTTGGAGTGTGGATTTGGAGTTGGAGTGAGGATTTGGAGTTGGAGGGTGGATTTGGAGTTGAGGGGTGGAGTCGGAGGGTGGATTTGGAGTTGGAGGGTGGATTTGGAGTTGGGGGGTGGAGTTGAAGGGTGGAGTTGGAGGGTGGATTGGAGTTTGAGGGTATAGTTGGAGGGTGGAGTTGGAGGGTGGAGTTGGAGGGTGGAGTTGGAGGGTGGAGTTAGAGTTGGAGGGTGGATTTGGAGTTGGAGGGTGGATTTGGAGTTGGAGAGTGCATTTGGAGTTGGAGGGTGGAGTTAGAGTTGGAGGGTGGAGTTGGAGAGTGGTTTTGGAGTTGGAGGGTGGATTTGGAGTTGGAGGGTGGATTTGGAGTTGGAGGGTGGATTTGGAGTTGGAGGGCGGAGTTGGAGGGTGGATTTGGAGTTAGAGGGTGAAGTTGGAGGGTTGATTTGGAGTTGGAGGGTGGATTTGGAGTTGGAGGGTGGATTTTGAGTCGGAGGGTGGAGTTGGAGTTGGAGGGTGGAGTTGGAGGGTGGAGTTGGAGGTTGGAGTTGGAGTTGGAGGGTGGAGTTGGAGGGTGGATTTGGTGTTGGAGGGTGGATTTGGATTTGGAGGGTGGATTTGGAGTTGGGGGTGGATTTGGAGTTGGAGGGTGGAGTTTGAGGGTGGATTTGGAGGGTGGATTTGGATTTGAAGGGTGGAGTTGGAGGGTGGGATATGAAATTGTGGGAGACAATGAATTGAAATCTTACGTCGGAGAGTTGCAAAAACTGAATGGCATGATTGATGTAGTCAAATACCGCCAAAAAGATCAACCAGCATCTAAGCATGGAAACCACAAATAAGCATCATATTTCACTATTCATGACAGCCACTAATATAGATCCCAGACACTTGAGTACCAACTTGTAGAGGATGGAAAGGCTTGTCGTCTCCAAAATATGTCTAGAGCTGACATGGCACCACCATTCTATAAAAAGTGGGCAGGGTAGAGCGGATGGGTGGGGGTGAGATGCGAGGTGAGAGGAATGCAGAGAAGGCAAACGAGAAGAGAGAATAAAATGCGAGAAAGGAGTTAAATAAAAAACATGACAAGGGAGTGGAGAGAAATTAAGAAGACGGAGAGTGAGCGAGAGGATCGCTGAGAAGAAAGGATGAGACATGAAGACAAACAAGACCGAGAGGTGGGGTTTAGTGAAGGAGACAGCTCGAGCAGACTTTCCCAGCGAGCGGCACAGTTGGTTTTATCACAAGGAGGATTAACAAGCTCTCTGCATTGCTGTGGGGGGGAGCGCATTCCTTTGAAGTGTGATGCGGGGGCGGGGAGTGTCAGCTTTGTAGTCACTGAGGCACAACAGACAAATGGTGGTTTGTGACGTGGCTGGTTTGTGCACACGCACACGCACGGAGCACATGCACTGTCCATAATCTGCATTGAAAATCCCCTTGGTAAGCTTTCCTGGAGCAGCTCTCTATATCTCTCTCATAGCGATTGCTTACGCAATACGCTAGGCGAGGCCTAAAAACGAGGAAAAAAGCGATTGAAGACAGAATCTCCACTCACGCACACAACAGCACAGAACTCTTCAACATCATCACAGAGTTTGCCCAACCCACCAGCGAGTCCGCCGACAACCCTCCCTCAAAAGACCTCTGCAACAAACTCAGCTTTTTTTTCCACCACAAAATCAAGAGCATCTACGACAACTTCGACGAAGACAACCAACACACTGAACCCTCACCAACCACCCGACACCCTGAAGCCAGCGATCGACAACTGGACAGCCCTCACCACCGAAGACACACTGAAGATGACGAAGTCAATCCAATCCGGGGCCCCCTTGGACCCCTGCCCCCAGCAAATTTTCAACAGAGCCGCCGACACCATTGCACATATGCTCTGCCACACCATCAACCGCTCCCTGGTGACCGCCACTTTCCCCGACGACTGGAAACACGCCGAGGTCAACCCCCTCCCGAAGAAACCCTTGGCTGACCCCACCGACCTCAAAAACTACAGACTCATCTCCCTGCTCCCGTTCCAAGCTAAAGTCATTGAGAAAGCCATCAACAGCCGACTCGACACATTCACCGAAGAGCACTACCTCCTCGACTCCTCCCAATCCGGCATCAGAAAAATTCACAGTACGGAAACCACCCTCCTCGCTGCAACAGATGACATCCGCAACCTACTGGACAAAGGAGAAACAGCAGCCCTCATCCTCCTCGACCTCTCAGCGGCGTTCAACACAGTCTCTCACCGCACCCTAATACACAGACTCCACGATGCAGGGATCCAAGCCAAGGCCCTCAACTGGATCTGCTCCTTTCTCTCTGGCAGAACGCAGCAGGTCAGACTGCCCCCTTTCCTCTCTGACACTACACCTACCATCTGCGGAGTCCCCCAGGGGTCCTCCCTCAGCCATACACTCTACAATGTCTACATGGCTCCGCTCGCCCCCATCATCAGAACCTACAGACTCAACATTGTGTCATAAGCTGATGACACCCAACTCATCCTCTCCCTGTCCAACAAACCCAATACCACCAGACGCAATTTTCGAGAAGGCATGGAAGCCTTAACTAAATGGATGAAAAACAGCTGCCTACAGCTAAACACCAACAAACAGAAGTACTCATCATGGGCCCAAACCCCGACGCATGGAACGACACCTGATGGCCCCCGCCCTCGGAAGCCAGCCCACCCTCACGGACCATGCACGCAACCTAGGAATCATCTTGGACTCCGAGCTCAAAATGGACTGCCAGATCAACTCTGTCTCGTCCTCCAGCTTCCACACCCTCCGCCTCCTACATAAGACCTTCAAATGGATCCCTCTCAAACACAGAAAGACCGTCACTCACGCCCTTGTCACCAGCAGACTCGACTATGGCAACGCACTCTACGCCAGAATAAACAAAAACCTCACCCGCAAGCTACAGAACATCCAGAACGCCGCCGCAAGACTGGTGCTCGACCTGCCAAGACACTGCCACATCTCTCAGCAACTGCGCCCACTCCACTGGCTCCCCATCGAAGCTAGAGTCACCTTCAAGATGCTCACCCACGCCCACAAGGCCTTACATGACACCGGACCAGCATACCTGAACAACCAACTCAAATTCCACGCACCCCAGAGGACCCTATGATCTTCCCAGCTCTCCTACACTGTGTTCCCCCGCACCAGAAAGACCAGATCGGGAGTCCGCTCCTTCTCCTTCCTTGTGGCCCGAGCCTGGAACGCCCTGCCGATCCACCTCAGACAGACAACATCGCTCCCCATCTTCGCAAGAAACCTCAAAAGCTGGCTCTTCGACAGATCCCCCCCCTTGATGAACTGGAGCCTGCTAAACCCCCTCCCAGCGCCTTGAGACCCTTACGGGTGAGTAGCCTTGCTGAACAAACGCCTGATTGATTGATTGATTGGTCCTTCTACATCTAGCGTGGACGACTCAACTCCTGCAGGAGTTGGGGTTTGTCATCAATTCAGACAAGTCTATACTGACTCCGGCACAGTTGATGGAGTTTTTGTAGTACCAGTTGAACTCGTTAACGGCACAGCTAATGCTCCCACTGAAGAAAAGAATTGCAACCAAGAAGGAATTGAGGAGAGCACTTGCCTCTCAGACTATATCCTTACAGACGCTGGCCAGATTAGCAGGCCTGTTAGTGTCTTCGATTCAAGCCATCTTTTCGGGTCCCCTTCATTACAGGGCACTCCAGAGGTTGAAAATGATGAATTTACGCAAAGGCCTGAGTTACACGGAACACATTTTGCTAAACGCTGAGGCCAGGACAGAAATGTCATGGTGTTTGGAACACATGGATGCATGGAATGGCAAGGACATTTTTGTGTCAGTCCCAGAAGCTGTGATCGAGTCGGATGCCAACAGATGGGGCTGGGGAGCCCATTGCGGCTCTGTGGAGACAGGGGGAGCAGATGGTCTGCGGTGGAATTGAAATTTCACATAAATTGTCTGAAGCTTTTGGTGGGATCATTTGTGATCAGGACACTTTCCCCTCAGAAGGCGAGTTGTTGTATACTCATGCGGATGGACAATGTCTCGGGAGTAAGGTATATCAACCGTCTGGGTGGCATGAGAGCTGGGCTGTTGGTGGAAATAGCCAAGGATTTTTGGCATTACTGCCTCTTTCACCACATATCGGTGATGGTGGAGTACATTCCGGGCAACACCAATGTGGTGGCAGATTGGAACTCAAACTTCCTTCGAGATTCCAGCGATTGGCATCTTCATTCTTCACCCCAGATTATTCCAAAAACTGAATGACAAGTGAGGTCCTTGTTTGATAGATCTGTTTGCATCCAGACTGAATACACAACTGCCTCAGTTTTACAGTTGGGGACCAGATTCTCTGGCGAGCAACTCGGACGCATTTCTTCAATCATGGACGATGGGTATGCTGTATGCATTTCCTCCGTTCGTCATGATTAAGAGAGTTTTGGCGCAGATCAGCAGGCAGAGAGCAGAGGTGATGTTGATATCTCCGTGTTGGAGAGCACACACGTGGTTTCCAGAAGTGCTGGCCCTGTCATGAGCGCCTCCAATATGTCTGCTAGCATTCCCAGGGATTTTCACGGACTCTCTGGGTCAACCTCATCTGTTACTACTTCAGGAGCAGTTGTCTCTTATGGCATGGATCATTTCAGGAGACGCTAGCAAATGCCAGGAGTTTCTGAGAACGCAATGTTTTTCTTGTCTCAATCCTGGGCCCCAGCTACACATAATGATATGAATCAGCCTGGCATAAGTGGGTTAGTTGGTGTGCTGAACGGCAGGGGGATCCGGAATCCATACAATTGTTAATTTCCTGTCATTCATGGCAAGTAATGGCTTAACTTATAGGATGGTTAACATTTTCCGATCTGCGATTTCAGCAGGTCACCCTCATGTGGAAGGTAAACCAGTGGGGGAACATCCTTTAGTATGTAAGGTGGTGAGAGGCATCAGGTTGGTGAATCCTCCAAAACCACGATACTCACAGTTGTGGGATGTGGATATAGTCTTACGTTGTCCCAAGAATTGGCCTGCAAATGAGGGCCTATCTCCTAAACAGTTATCTGCAAAATTTACACTTTTGTTATGTTTAATTTCATGTAGACAAGTGTCTGATGTGCGAGCATTGCATTTAGCAGGTAGAGCATTCACTCCATTCGGGGTGTCATTTAATATTTCGAAAAGAACTAAAAACAAATTCTAGATGTGTCTCTTATTCTGCGTTTCCGCACCACAGTAAATTGTGTGTTGTACAATCTTGAAATGTTATGAGGATTGCACTCGAGAATATAGAAATTATGTTGCTGGACAATTGTTGATTTCCTTACAGGGACCTTTTCGTCCAGTCAATGCTGCTACTTTAGCCAGGTGGGTCACTTGGTTGTTGAACTTGGCAGGGATTGATATGTCGGCCTTTGGTTCCCATTCTGTAAGAAGAGCTATGGCTTCTAAAGCTTTTGCTACAGGTTCTCGTTTAGAAGATATCATGACTGCGGCGGATTGGTCTTCTGATTCTACTTTCAAGATGTTTTATCATAAACCAATTATACAACTTTAAACTAGCATAATCTGAAGCATCTGTGGACTCACATAGAATAAAAAGAATTCTAGCTAGGGCGTCAAGAGTTTTCAATTCTATTAAGGAGACGGAGGCCAGGATTATCCCACCCTAGAAACAATATTATACAATATTAGGTTTTGATTGGTGCATATTGACAAATTTGATTTGAATATGTTATGTATTATGACGTTGGGGTTTCTTCCCACCCGTATTCTTGTTGGAAATACATTCTGTGAATGGTATATCACGGCGTGTATTCTCTTTTAAAGAAAGCAGAATAAACCGTCTTAAGGAGTCAAGAGGAAATCATAGCTGGATCAAGAGAAGAAGTTCCTGTGGTTAAGTTCGAGATCAAGTCGCTGAAGGAATCGGCGAGGTTCAAGGTTCTACGGTCAAGTTTAAGGACTGTGTTTGAAAGTTTTGCAAAGAAAGAGGAAGAAATATGGCATCAGAGACATATATACAAATTAGTGTTATGTGATTGGTGCATACTATAGAGTGGGTTGTCCTTCCGGGGTTATTCTATTTTAAAGTTTATTGGCTGCTCTTTATGTCAGTAAAGTAAAGAGAAGCATAATCCTCGCCTCCATGTCCTGAACAGAGTTGAAAATTCTTGACCCGCTAGCTAGAACTTTTTTACTCACTCCCCTGAGCGAGTGCTGCACGCGCTGTTCCCATCAGCAAGGTCTCCTCCAGCTCCCTGGCCATTAGCATACAGTGCACAAAATCACACATGACGCTTTGACGTAGTGCTACTTAACTTCTAAGGGCGCTAAAGGCCTCTTTTCTCTAATTGTTAGTAGATGCCACCTTCACATTATGGATAAGCTCAGTCTGTAATACAGTCGACAACAGATATTGTCCCTAATTAAAAGGCCATCCATGTCAAAAGCAGACGGGTGGGCACTCTAGCCTCGTCATAGATTTTTCTTCCCCAAATTCTCTCCTCCTGAAAAGTCAAGTCATTGTTCCTTGATATCTGAACATTGGACAACCCTCCCGCTCAAACTAAAAACTCCACCCTTCTGATGAACTTAAAAGTATTCCCAGTGGGTTCAATTTATTCAACAAGGACATTATCCCCGTCTACAATACTCTTCACAGCCAACATCAAATTGATAGTTATAAAGAAAACTCTCTGGACTCTTAAGTACAATGTTAGTTGCAACTTCTGGATTCACCTCACATATCTCACTCACCCATCACTCTATCAATCATTGTCTTTCTAATAACATCCACCGCAGGGTCCCTTTGTTTTATTTATTATCACATCTGCCCACATCTGTTCCAGGTGACTATTAATCAATACATGCAATATACAAATCACCAAAATGGTTAATTGTGTCAATGTCAGTTTGCAATGGTGTCTCCAGTAACATAATCATTTCTGCAGCTTCCTCACAAGTGATAGCTTGCTGCTGATCCTCCACAGGGATCCCATCACCTCCTTGTTCCTCAGTGTGTAGATCAGTGGGTTTAGCATTGGTGTAAATGCACTATGAAACAGAGACAGTAGTTTGTCTACCTCCAGGGAATAGCTGGCCTTAGGTCGCAGGTACATGAATGAGGCAGTACCATAGAAAAGGCTGACAGATGTCAGGTGGGAAGCGCTGGTGGAGAAGGCACGGCGCTGACCCTCAACAGAACGCATCTTCAGCACAGTGGAAGCCACACGGGCATAGGAGGCAAGTGTGAGTAGAAAGGGGGTGAGCAGAATGGCTTTGCAGAGTACAATGGTTACAACTTCATGAGCAGATGTATCCGCACATACTAACTCCAGGACAGGCGGGATGTCGCAGAAGAAGTGGTTGATTATGTTGGGTCCACAAAATGGCAAGGTAAAGATAAATGATGTGTTGCCTAAGGTGAGCAGTGAACCACTGGCCCAACATCCGGCAGCCAGACCCTGGCACAGTCTCTTGTTCATAATAATATGGTAGTGCAAGGGGTGACATATGACCTTGTACCTGTCGTATGACATTACAGCCAAGAGGAAACATTTGGTTGTGTCCAAGGAGAGCAAAAAGTACATTTGAGTGGCACAGCCAATGAACGAGATCCTCTTGTCCGCGGCCAAAAGGTTGGTCAGCATCTTGGGCACTGTGACTGACGAACAGCACATCTCCAGAAATGACAGGTTGCGGAGGAAGAAATACATTGGGGTGTGTAAGCTGGGGTCTACATGCAGGACTAACATCACTGTGGCATTTCCCGTTATAGTGATGAGGTAGACAATTGAGAAGATGATGAACAGTAGGAAGCGGATCTCAGGGGAACCAGTAAAGCCTAACACGATAAATTCTGACACGGAGGTCTGGTTCACATGCCCCATTGGTCTGGCGTTGGTATTGCTGTTCCACGGGTAGAGATGTTGGAGGAAAAAAATCACCCACCAGCAGAAATGTATAAATGGTGTAACTCACACTGCTTATGCCAGGATCTCTCAAAATCAGTGTTGAAAGGATGCTACTACGACAATTTCCTCAAATTTATACATACTCCACCTATCAGTCTCCACACTAAAGGCTTAATTTAGCAGCCAACAGTTCAGGTGGCAGCCCTGCTGGCCACCCAGATTTAGAGTTTACAATCACTTTGCATTTTTGACGATGTCACTCTTGCCTTCAAAGCTGGTGCTTTTTAAATGAAAAAAGAAAAATAAATTGGAGTTACCATCCTCCTCTAAATGAGAACCTATATCATGTATAGTGCTAATCAACCCCCAACTCTCGTTTCATCGATACCTCAAAAGCACAATGTTTACTGTAGCAAAATCAAACTACTGACCAGAGTAAAGCCACTTCACCCTCCCAAATACTTCAAAATATGAACACAAGTCTTACTGCCCTGTTTTAAATAATGTAACACACCACCCCTCTTGTCCATTCAGCTCTGGTGTTCTAAAATGGAAATCTCAAGGTGCTAGCGGGTCTTAAATACTGCGAACATGACTCACAAGAGCTATAATTTCATGCATAAGTGTGATGTCATTACTGTGGTTACTGATGCCAAAGACCACTCCTATGGCCAATGGCAAGCCATAGAATGTCATCCAGCAGAGATAACGTTTTTATTATTTTTACTTTGCATTAAGTATTCCTCCTGTATCTCAAAAATATATCATTACAAACATTAGCCACAATCGAAATACAGGATAAACTATGAAGTTCAGGAACTCATCAAAAAATTAAAACAACTCATGAAGCTATAAAATATGGTTTACTGTCTTTTAACGGGAGGAGAATATGCGAACATTACGAAAATGGAAGAAAAAAAGGTGAGAGGGAAACAGAAACGGAGAGGCAAGATTGGATGAACGTACTTTTCAATCGTTTTTTTATTTTATATTAAATTGGGTTTAAGCGACATTTTTCAAACAAAACATGAGCTTATTAATATACAAATTTCACTGTAGATGTGTCCTGAAATATAATTAGAGGGGATGGCCTTACGCCGTCGTAATATTGGGCTAATATGACACCAAGAGCTGCCGAAGAGTAGAGATAGGACCTTCAAAGACCTACCGCAGCAGGCAAATTGCAAGTGCCTGATTACAAGCGCCCTTTGTTGAAATCAGGGGAGTAGCTTAGTCAGCAGAAATCAGGGGTGTGAGGGTGATATTTCTCACCAAACACTGAAATGTACCCAGCAGTGCTTAATTTGCAAAATATTAGGTGCCAGGGCTCTGATCAGGAGGCCACTGCAGCTTGAACCACCCATCGGCCTTGACATCGCTGCCAAAACAACTAGTAACGATCTTTCTTGCATGTTAATGCAACAGTCCAGATTATTCCAGGTCCCCAAAGCTAAAGGAATGGCTGGGGAGGCAGGTATTGGCAATTGCTAATGTATATATTGAATTCCTTAACAAACGTTCTCGTGCTCATCTCTAAATTAGATGAGCCGTGCTACCATGGGGTAGACTGCTCTAAGTATGGTGTTGCCGATTAGGTCCTGGTGCCGAGCGCTGGAAACCAATTAAGTGCCGGTGCTGAGCACTGGAAAGCACCAGCTCAAATAAGGCACTGGTGCCCAGCCAGCAAAAAAGCACCATGAGTTATGGAAGTGCTGCGGATGGGGGATATTATTGGGCTGTGATACCCAAAGTACAGCCTGGGGGCCGCACGTGGCCCTCCAGACCTGTATATACGGCCCCCTGGTCAACAGCAGCCATGGGCTGCTGTTCTATCAACTCAGCACTAACAATAAAAATATGTCAAATAAACTGGCAAGCATTTATTTAAAGATTACTTGAAGTTAAAGAAAGGAAGTAACTAGGGTGTCCTGCACCACTGAACTTCAGGAACACCTTCATTTAGAAAGACATCTTGCAGCCAGCCTCAAAAGATATGATAAAGTCTCTTCAAAATTCAAAAAGTGTATTTTATTAAGACGCAGAAAGGTTTCATATTAGTAAATTAGTGAATCAGATTACATCAGGGCATTGAGAAAAAATATTTTCAAAGTGATACTTTTCAAACATGAATTTCGAAACATTTATTCTTCCTCCTCACCCTGACAACTCTGCCAATAGTGAACTCAAGAGGCAAGTCAGTTGTTATATGCATGGTTTGGGTAGCGTGGGTTCCTATTCTACATGAACAACATCATAGTGGTTTATTAAATCACACAGAGGAAAGGTTTTTGTACAGTGCACATCCTGAAGTCATGTATTTCAAGGTCCTCCTATAATGACTAAAAAGGAGGGAAAATGAAATAAAACAATTGTGTAGGATGACACAATTTGATCAAGCGAGGAATGCAAGGTTAATCCAGATTTTCTGATTTTATATTGTGCAATTCAATTCAGCCATTGTATGTACATACTTTGCTTCCTCTACACCCACCTTAACTCTAGCACCCCTAACCCCTGACCATTGCTTTGCCAGCGGCTCTCGGTCACACCACAGACCAAACTTTTTGGCCCCTGGCAATATGTTTGTGAGTACCCATGTTATAGGGCATGAGAATGTTTGAAGAAACAAAAGTTTGGGGGAGTTATAAATGCCAGTGAGTAGGTGAAGTGCCTACGGGTGCCTAGAGATTGTTTCAAACATGACTTGAAGGACCTGAAGTTGTCCGGCACTCCACCCATCAAGGTTATGTTTTGTGATGCTAGTAATGATGAATGGGAGCATTGGCGGTGTAGTGGGCTGACCCGCTGGGGGGGCATATAAGACATTCTAGCGGCTGGCCCATCAGACATTAGCCCAATACTCTTAATGCTCAGTCTGCATCATGTGCCGATATCTCTCCCAGTATCAACAATCCACCTCTAGGCACCTGGCCTTCCCAGATAGAGCATCCATCCTCCCAACCCACTCCTGTTTGGAGGGGTCAAGCAATCCTTCGCCTCACGTTTGCATGCCAAACAAGTGAAATGCCTCCCATACCCCAGTATTGTGACCTAACCTGAAAGCTGTGCTCACTTTACATTCTTCTTTTAAATGTTTATCAATTTCAGTGCGATTAAACTTAGGAGCCACACCCCAGCGGAATGTTTAGACTGGATAAGCAGAAGTGAGCCTGAGTACGCACAGTCCACTGGCCACACTAGGATGATTTTCTACCTCACAAAAATACTCTGGGGCAGATTTACGAGCCCCCTGCGCCACCAGTATGTCACTTTTTGTGACGTACTGGAGGCGCATTTCACTTCTCCATATTTACAAGGAGAGGAGAAGCCACTCTACGTGACTTTTCCTCTCCTTGTAAATATGGCCCCTTCACATGCAACACTTTGCGTGGAAGGGGCGTTCCATGGGTGTTGCTGTGGGTGTTCCATTGCAACACCCGTGGAAGAAGACACATTTCCAGATTTACGAGGAATCGTAAATCTGGAATTGCGTGTCAATGCTACGCCTCCCCTGCGCAGCGAGGCGCAACGAGGAGAAATGTTTTAATTTCTCCTAGTTTTTTCCTCTTTCAATGTGTGCTGCATCCTACAGCACAAATTGAAAGAAGAAAATGCCTTCAGTGATTTTTGTGCAAGAAGGTGCCCCTTCCTGCACAAAGACAAGCTCCCCGTGGCGCAGGAATCCTTGCACAATGGTGCAAGGGTGCCTTATCCGGCGCATTTCTGCAGTTTGTGCCCAGGGCAGGGGAGAGCACAGGAATATGACATATCATTGTAGATATGTCGCATTCCTGTGCTTTGAAAGTGCCGCATCGTGGTGCAGCCAAAGAGCTTGCGGTGCTGCGCTTCGGCACTTTCTTGTGGGTCTGCCCCTCTGTTCTCACCACTTCCGCTCGTTCCCTGAAAAAGCCCAATGAAAAGAGCACAGCCATGAAACAGTTTTTGTATCATTTATGAAATACAGATTTGTCCTGAACCATCTAGGAAAGCCAAGAATCTGGGGATCATTGTGGATAAGAAACTCACCATGGTAGATCAAGTTAACAGGGTGACCTCAGCATGCTTTATGGTCCTCAGAATCATTAAGAAAATAAAGGTCTTCCTGACCAAAGATAATCTCAGGACTGTGGTGACAGCACTCATAATGTCGCGTCTCGACTATTGCAACAGTTTATATCTTAATGTTCAAAAACAACATTTGAACAGGTTGCAATTGGTCCAGAACGCGGCAGCTAGAGTGCTGACCGGAACACCAAGGTTCACCTCGGTCAAGGGAGATCTTAAAAAACTTCACTGGCTTCCAAACCCGTTAAGATCACGCTTTAAAGCACTATCTATTGTCTTTAAGGCGGCCAACGGTATTGGTTCGGATTTCTTGCGGAATACATTTTCTTGGTGTACTCCAGGGAGGACATTGAGATCCTCTGGATCTAAACTCGTTCAGACCCCCCCCTTTTTTTAAAAAAACTAATTGGGGAGGGAGAAGTTTTGTTCATTGTACAGCTAAAGCCTGGAATGAACTCCCTTTCCAACTCAGAAATGCCCCAGATCTAATTTCATTTCGCAAAGGCCTTAAGACATGGCTTTTCTCTTACTGTTAGGCTTATGTTATGTTTCCCAGGCAATCAGTACTTAGCGCCAGGACACCTTAGGGTAATCGCGCGCTCTATAAGTATTAATAACATAACATAACATAACATTTGCAGTATTTTCAGTTTCAGAGAGGACCTCCCAGAAATTGACTTTTAGCAGTTATTAGGAGGGGTGTGACACCCCACAAGCCCTCTATGAAGTTACGCCCCATGATCAAATAATTATGTCACTCGATAAAATCAGATTGCCTCTTTTTGGCTAATAATATGCAGATTTTGGTGCTTATCACCCCACAATATCAAATGGTAAATACCAATTATTGTTCTCCAGCTAAATATCGACAGATTGGCCCCGTTGAAATTCATCGGAAGGTGCAAACTTTATTGCACCCTGTAGTTACCTGGTGCAATAATTCAGGTGTCAGTCCAGGGGTCATAATTTAAAGGGCCATTGGTAATCAGGTCGTCAAGTCACAATGTCTTCATTTTAAATATGCATTTACACATCAGCATTTGGAACAAGGTGACCTGCACTGAGCAGGAGGCGCCGTTTCATTGGACAACAAATGGTGGCAGGGCACTGGACTGCCACCCCGATAACTGCATAGTGTATGTGCATACCTCGTATTTGCATCATAACCTTCTAAAGGTTTCCGCCTTTATAAATACACTAGTCTTCGGTTCAAAAGTTGTTTAAAGTGCACATACGTTTAATTACCGAAACAGGTATGTGGCTAGACATTTTAAGCATTTACGTGCAAGAAAAGTGTTAGTTTAGCACTTGAAGGTTGGAGGCAGGTTCACAAAGTCATTAAAGCCAAATAAGTCATATAAGCATCACCCCTCAGACCTGATGGCGTGGACAGGCCTGCAATACCAGACCCAGGTACCCACTGTCAAGAGGAAACACTAAGAAATGCGCGCAGGGTCACAGCCCCTTACACTCTGTCCAATCTGAAGACCCCTCAGCTTCATGGTACCCCATCGGTTGGATGAATTACCTCCTTCTATGACCATCAGCAGAGGTCTCCTTAGGTGAAAGCGGTGAGAGGTGTTTCAGTTTGATGTAAAACATGATAATTATTCAAACAGGACTGCAAGGATGAAAAATATGAACAGGGTGCAGACATCAACCACTAAAGGATTTACAGCCGACAAAGGAAAATACAAGGACAGCTTTTAGTCCAATAGATTCAAATGCAACGGAGGCAAATTTGTTTACATGATACGGCAAATTCCACCAACTATTTCTATTAAGTCGACACAAAACCATTATATCATACATCGCCAGCTGTGATTAGTAATAGCAGGTAGGAGTGGGGAGATGAGCCTCATATTTTAGTTTGTGGACAAACAATCTCTCTATACCTCCATGTTTCAAGGCGTAGAGTACTCTACAGCAAGTAGGTGAGGCTGAGCCCAAAGTCTCTGCAGGGAGATGTAGTGTCACTTTAAAATTATAAAATATTATCCTGGGTGGCTGGCACTGATGTTGCCCACTAGGACACAGACAAGCACAGCCCTCGTCTGCTCTGAATATTGAAGAAGGGGGCAGTGAGAGGAAGGAGGGGAAGAAACAACACCATCCACAGGGATGGGATTTAGCTTTGAGACTGAAAATGGCCAAAGGAGGCAGAAATGAGGCAGTAAGGGAAAGACAGCCTCAGGGAAGGTGAAAGACACAGTCAAATGGGTGAGGCGAAGTAGTGTGAACGACAAGGCTGCGTCCCATAAACTGTTGTGGTTTACTGTGCTCGCTTGTAATAAAGAAGAGCTTGGCACAGTAATACCACACTGCCAAATATCACAGACTAGTGGAGTGACGTGTTGTGTGACAGTGAACTCACCACATGCCATGCCTCAATAAACGAATCCAACCACAGACAAGCACTGGTAATGCAGACACACACATTGTCTTTATATGATGTTTGTGTCCCAAGCAGGAAGTGGCACATTGATGTGAAGGAAGGAAAGGGCTGATGTATTTGCCATGAGACAACAGTCAATTAAAAAGAGTAGGGAAGGAATAAAGGGGTATATTACCAACAACTAGCGATAATGTTTGTCTCTAACTTGTTCAGAGACAAAAATTATCGCCGCACATCGGCGATTTTTACCGCAGATAAACCTTGCTATTAGCAAGGTTTATCGCAAATGCGATAAAAAACGGCCGCAATGCATGAATATCGCTGAAAAGTCAGCGATATTCATGCATTACCGAGCAAATGCTCTTAGCCATGTTATCCACCTCCCATTGGATAACATGGTGAAGAACTGCTCAGGGCAGGTGTTAGCTTTTGAAAATATTCGCGCTTAGCGCGAATATCTCCAAAAGTTGGTAATAGGAGATAGCGATGTTAGCGACTGTTTCCAGTCGCTAACATCTTGGCACGCCCACTTTGCATGTCATTAGTGATAAATATCACTGACATGCAAAGCGGGGCCCAAGATGGTCGCTATCTCCTATTAGCTGTCACTAACTGGTGTTAGCGACAGCTTGGTAATAGGGAGATAATTTTATCTCCGCTTTCTTGGCTTTTAAAGCCAAAAAAGCGGAGATAAACCCCTTGATAATATACCCCAAAGATTTAACTTTTGGAACAATGGTACAGACTGAGTTTGGAGCAGACACATTTAAAAACGTCATTCCACAATGTAATTTTGGGACGGGGCCCGTTAAATACCCAATTTACTGGCACTGCTTACCTTACTAGCAGTAGCCAAACTTTCACCTACAATCTACAAGCAGTGCCACTCGTTAACCTGCATTTATTGCTACAGTGACTCCCTACAGCCTCCTGGGTGCTCAGCATCCAGGCGGTTCTGCGGCGGTCTGTGAGCACAATCTTGAGACGATACCATATTAACAGTGCAGATAGGAGAACATGAGCACAAAAAGTAAAGCGTGGATTGGCCTGAAATCTGACTGTACCAGAATGTGCCCACAACACATTAATAACCACCTTGGTTACTTAGACTGTTTCTGAGTGAGACAGAAAAACAGAAAAGTGAAGCTTGTTTTGACTGGAAGACTGTGGGAGAGGTCGGTAAAACAACGGGAGATATGATATGCAATAAAAAACACTGCAATATTCAGTGCTATGGAAATGGCGGACTGGGAGTAATCAATACAAAAAATACATAAAATGCAAGGAGAAAATAAAAGACCTCTCCTATTTCTGTCACGTGAAGGGAGAACATCTGGGAATTAGTGGGATAAGGAAATAAGAAGGAAGACTAAGTCTAGCTATGGGCAGTTTTTTTAAATAGCACAACACATGCAGCAGAAGGATATTTATTTAATTTTAAAAAAATGGTTTGCTGTTGCTATGAACCCTGTGTTGGTGCACAAACACAGTGGCTAGTGCCAGCTCAACCGTTGCACCATGGTGCAGTGGTGTGTGTGGGCTGACTCGCACAAGATTTGTACAGGAACCTATCCTTCCAGGAGAAAATACTCTGTGTTATCTAAAAACATATATTTGGGAACTTATTCCTGCCATGGTAGATGGCACATTCTGAGAAACAATGCGCTCCCCAACAGTATGGCTGACATGGAGCATCATGCATATGACTCAAAAACACCTTAAAGTGGTAATGGCCCGAGCCAGCTGGGAGGAATACTCCATATAGTGTTTTTGTGCACTGTTTTATTTGTGCATGCAGAGTCTGGAACATTGAATCACTTTTACTAAAAGATTGAGACAGGAGGGGTCTCAGGGAGAGTACCACTCGGTCCTTACAAAAGCCACTGGGAAGGGGGGCTTGAAACATGTGGACCATTTAGAAAGTTGGATCATTAAATACATACACACTTTCTATTCTTCCCCTTTTTAATAATACTGGCTGGAGGATGGAATAAAACATCCAAAAGAACACCTCCATCTCGTATCTACCATCATTTTGGGTAGCATACAGTGCTCCGGTGCAATTCACAGGTGGCAGCATGCCCCGTTCGGAGGCAGAACCCAATGATGAAGCATGCCACCAAGGGGAAACCCTGGTGGGTGAGGGTTATTAAAAAAAAATTGTGCTTTTTTCCCCTACGGAAAATTGGCCCCCGTATGGCGGTAGGGCTTTAGTGCTTTTGGTGCACATATAATAAGGAGAAAGAGCCCTAAATACCTCTTGTCTCCCTCTTTTTTTTCAAATACATTTTCGAACATTCTAAACATTATATGTGCACTAAACATTGCAACACATGCACTATGTTTAGGAATTTAAAACATTTCTACTTGACTGCCCCTGCTTTAATGAGGCATTTTTTTTTACACAAAGACAGATCCGGCTACCTCTAGAGAAAGGGCTTTGCATAAAAATATATGGGTGCCTGCGCTGATCCACCCAATTTATGTGTAACAAATGCTCTTTGACGCAAAGCAGCACTAAACAGTTTCAAAGCACTATTTGTGCTGTGAAAAGAACCACTCTTCCTTGCAAAATACCTTTGGCTCTGGAGTGTAAATACTGCAGCAAGAGTCAGCTGTGCTGTGCTTGATTTTGCATAACTTCGCTGACTTCGCCCATGCTCATACCCCCAGTAAATGTGGCCCGAAGTGTACGTGAACAATACAATCTAATTTTAGTGATGGGAAACGAGTGCTAAAAACAGCAGATAGGAAGGTCAAAAGAAACCTGATGCTTGTGGGCGAAGAAGGGGGAAAGACAATGAAGAGAGGGGAAAAAAAGAACTCAAGGACTTCATAACAGACAGCAGTTAATGGGACATTGGTAAAGAGATATACGCACCGGTTTATTTGTGGGATCTGGGGTCAAGCAGGTTTTAGAAAACATTATTGTGAAGTGTATTCTTATGAAGCAACACCATTTTAAATATCCCATTTACTAAAAGTGCATAAACAAGTGTGTGTCTTTCACCTTAAACGTCTCAGCAGTGATGTCTTCAGTTCTTGCTGATCCCTCACATTGACCGCACACTGGCAGCTCGGCATTCACCCACTAGGCATGGAGTCTGCAGCTGACGAGGAACACCGTGACATAGTTCAGCAGACTGTTTAAATCTATTCAGAAAGGAGAAGCCAAGGCTGTCGATTTTGGAACCGTGGAGCCAGGTTCGAGTCCTGGCGTCGACTCAACTTCCTGTGATTCTGGGCAAACTACTTATTCTCACTGTATTAAGAAATGACTGTGACCGTGTGTAATGTACCTGGTGACCATATAAAGCAGCTCAAATGCCCTTGGGCCGAGTTTGCGCTGTTTAAAAATTGCAGGGGAAAAAACACATGAAGAGGGGCACAGGACTGCAGAACAGAGCTCATTCAAACCTCGAGCCACTATATCTTGATGCGTTTTGAAACGCAGACCCTCTCCATCCTCATTCCTATGTTATAAAGTAGTAAACAAAGCAAACATTTAGGATGTCTCTTTGTCACAGACCTGAGCTTGTTCAAGTTACACCACAAGATGTCTTCACACCTGCAGGGCCGTCATAACAGCATTATAGGCCCCCCGGGCAAAGCGGTGCACTGGGCCCTTCCTACACAACAACCTCCTATGACCTGTCCCCCCCCCCCCTGAACACTCTGGCTCAGAACCAGCAGCTGAAAAATAAAACAATAATCAAATACTATTTTATTTTTCAGAGGTTGGCTCTGAGCACGTGGTCTGTGCATAGATAAGTATGGGGCCCCCATGCTCGTGGGGCCACTGGGCAACTGCCCAGCGTGCCCATGCGTTAAAACGGACCTGCACACCTACCTCCACCAAGCCCTCAGTGGGTTTCAGGCGTTAATGTGCGTTTCACTGGCCTTTATTTAAGCACCTCTTGTAAGTCTCAGGGGGGACAAGCCAGAGAGTCCTGTGGGGTTCCCCTCTCTCCTGCTTCAAGACCTTGACAAGAAAAACAAATGCATCTTTTGCAATCTGTGTTCCCTAAAGTAGTCCTGGCCCCTTGATATGCCTCCGTACAAACATTGTT
The DNA here is from genome assembly GCF_964261635.1 of Lissotriton helveticus. Taxonomy (NCBI): domain Eukaryota; kingdom Metazoa; phylum Chordata; class Amphibia; order Caudata; family Salamandridae; genus Lissotriton; species Lissotriton helveticus. Next base: position 59,143,645 of record NC_136071.1, read on the forward strand.
GTCCAGAGATTTACATTTTTGATTTGTGAATTTAAAGACGTAGAAAAATACCTTCTGCGTGTGTCGAAAATGAGTTCTGACTGTCACACATTTGACGATCTTTGGTACTGCTAAGTGACCTTCCACCAACACCATATTCTGTGCATGGACACATTATACTGTTTTACTTGATCAGAAGATGTGTACATGGTTTGGATCATGCATAGGTAGAGAAAGATCTGTGTGAATTTTGTTGGGAAGATATTTATGGGGTGCTAAAACCTATTACCTTTCTAGTGCCTCTAACTATTATTTATTTCATTTCTATAAATGTGTCTTCTTTCTCTATTATAGCCGCCATTTTCGAAAATGGTGGAAGGGATGCTCTGAGGAGTTATTTTCTGTCTCTATAAGACTACTTGACCCCCAAAACCTAAGTTTTGACACCAAAATGAAGGATGTAGATCCCATGGTTCCTGAAATATTACATCATCACTGCAACAAATCGACCTTTTTTTAAATGTCCAGAATAATTTGTCCAGGATCTGAAATATCTACCAAATCTAAATTACTTCTCTCGTGATTCAAAAAGACAAACCAAGAACAAAAATCTCTTTCTAACAATTTCTTTAGGGAGGAAAATCAGGGGGCCAGGATTAACTAGGCTATAACAAAACAGGACAGTGATTTCAAACTCCCAGCTCTTCGCAGAGTAGTTCTCATTTTAACTAGGCATATATTACCTGTTTTTACTTGTTTCTCTATACTTAGGCCCTCATTAGGATGTTGGTGGGAAAGTCTAGATCTTTCTGACCGACATCCTCGGTTTGAATTCTGACCGCCGTACTAGGATTACGGCAGTCGGAATTCAAACTGGTTGGTCATTGATGGAGCCCGTCAGCTAGTCGGAAACCCACCACAATCTTGTGTGGATGGTGTTTCTGCAGTCGAATTTATGATGTCTGTTTCCAACAGGCTTTCCATGTCGGGCTTTCCGACATGGAAAGCCTGTTGGAAAGCAACTTTGGGGGTCCCTATCAGGGCCCCTTTCTCCCTGCGGCCCCTGCTTGGGTCCCCCTGTAAATCCTTGCTCCAACGGCAGGCACCTTGAGGTGCCTGCCAAATGGTGCAGGGATTTACACAAATTCCCATTTCTCTATGGGAGCTTGTGCTGCAGGCGATTTCTGCTCACCGCACAAGTTCCAATAGAGAAATAGGAGTTTGCGACTGCACTATGTGCTGTCGCATCGAAATACGGTGTTCGGAGCCACCGACCTATGTTCGATCAGTTCCCACTCCACAACTTTTTCGGGTTGATAGGAGTCCACGTGACATCGTGGTGAGGGCCTAAGTGTTGCTTGTTTTTAAACATGATCAAAATAAGCACTTAAAGAACTTGAGACACAGGCAAACAGAGCAGTTTGCCGAAGACCACCTAATTTGTTCAAGGAAAAATAAGAACTAGATCTCTTATCATGCAGTCACGATCATCAATTTAGCTACAAGACCTGACCAATTCCTAAGAAAGCCAACTACCAAAAGCTTACAGAAAAATTCTCTAGCACAGTATTGCCCCAACACCGTGGCTCAGACTTACACATTGTGCCAGGTTTCCGTTACTTTGGTGATGGAGAAATGACACAAAGTGCTATGTTGAGATTTACTCTCCAACGCAAATTAGGATTCATGTTGGATAGTTTCCAAAGGAATGCAAAGTTGTTCTCTGCACTGCTTTGCATTACTTTGCATCAAGGGCATTTGCAACACAATCCAAAACCTCCTCGGGGACATTGCAACAAAGGGAATTTTAATTTCTCCTCCTGTATACTACTTTGCATGCATGCAAAATGGCACAGCACACACACAAAGCAGGAAAAGTATTAAAGGATAGTTTTATTGTCCTGGGAGATTGCCTTACAGAACATAAACTATTCTTTACAAAACACACACATTTTGCACTTGCTGCAAGGGTGTGTGGATTGGCACATGGCAGCCAAAGTGTGCCAGAGCAGTGAGAGATGAAAACAGTGCTACATCTTAGTAGATGTGACACTCTTCTGCTCTATCTATTTCAATCAATGCAGCGCAACAACTTTAGTTTGTTCATGAACAACATAAGATGTGTCATCAGTTATGGATCGCGGAATGTATCTGTTAGACTTGGCCTATCTGCAGGGTCATCCCCATACTTTTTTTCTTCCTCCTTCTATTTCAGCTGATTTTGTTTTTGTTGACCTTAGGACTCTGTGATCTTTACCACTTCTATCCAGTGGAAAAGTGCTTGTGCTCTCTCCCTAACACATGTTAGGTTGGCTAATACCCAACTGGCATATTTAATTTACTTGTAAGTCCCTAATAAAGTGCCACTGCCCGCACCCAGGGCCTGTAAATTAAATTCTACTAGTGGGCCTGCAGCACTGATTGTACTACCCACTTAAGTAGCACTTTAAACATGTCTCATGTCCTTTTGTGTCCTCAGATCAGGTAATCAGTAGCTCAGTCATATGATTCTTGGAGAATAGATCCTATCCCTGTGGGCCTGCAAACTCAGGAAACAAGATCTGTCTTTCTTTTAGTAGGAGTCTTTCATTTTTTTGTTGTCCTCATATCATCAGTGTTGCAAAGCTGTGCCTTAGAATATGACCTGTACCGCCCTCAGGCAACTTGCAATTTAACATTTAGCCCTGCAGTTCCAGTCCTACCAGTTTCCTGGCTACTGGTTTCATGCAGGCATAAGCGTTGGACATCGGCTTAGGTCCATGTTGTTCCATTCCAGCTCAAATAGTCTTCGCAAATCACACTGGGAGAACCCCCTTCGAATCCTGTGTCCATTTTACATATAGTGCTAAGCGTCTGAAGCCAATTACAGCCCTGGGAGGGAGGGGATCTAACCATCTCTTACAAATCTCTCTCCTAGCTAAAAGCATCATATGGAAGAGAAGATCTCTCCTGTTTGCCGAGACGGACTGACTGGGAAAATGCCCAGATCTCATATGGAGCTTTTAGTTTCTTATCCTTGGTTTCCAACAAAGGCCAATACCAGTCAGCTACTTTCTTGTTTCTGAGAGCCTCATTCCGTAATTTTAATTCAAATTCCCACACAACACCAATCTTTTTCCCGTTGGTCACCACCCAGGATGATAGCTGGAGAAACTTGGATCTTGAGAGGGAATCGCCTGTTTGTACCACCAGCACTTCCCAGGGCACCATACCTTGCACCGACAAAAAATCACCCCACACTTCAATTCTCGCCCTCTTCAGTGGAAGACTGAAATGATCTTGAAGACACTTAGGTGTACCTGGTGAGTCCCAGTTAGGGGAGAAGTCCGAGAAGTAGCCCAAATCAAGTATCATCCTTACCTTTAGCCAAAGAATAAGTGCTGCCTTTAAGGTCTTTAGCCTTACTTTTTTTAAATAGTTTCTTGCACCAAACTTGTAAAGAAAACCTATACAACCCAATAACTTCACCATTTCTTACAACAGTCCACCCCATGCCAAAGATCCTGGTTTACCAAAAAGGATTCTACGCTTCTTGAACTGAAATGCCATACAGTATAACCTCAAGTCTGGGAGGGTCAGGCCGCCCTTCTACAGCTTACACCTCAATTTCTTCCAGGCAAGCCTGACTCCCTTAGACACCCAAACGAAACTCACTCATTTCCCGTGTATGTTATTGATCATTAATTTGGGAAACACGAGAGGGATACAATTAAAAAGATATGACAATTTAGGCGGTGCAACCATTTTGATTAGGTTCACTCTCTTATATATAGTCTTCCACCTACCAAGTAATGTATCCATCTCCTTTGCTAGCCTCTCCAAATTAAATTGAGGAATTCTCTCCAATGGTTTAACAATGCTAATTTCAAGCTATCTAAGCTCATTCTGTATACTTTCCTTTCAGTCAGGTACATTCCAACACATTATTAAGGTCTTTGCATTATTAACCAGATATCCAGATAATGCACCAAAATCTTTCACAAATGTTTCTAGCCAGGGAATGGTTAAAACTGGGTCCGCAGTAAAAATTACAAGGTCGTCCGCATACAATCCCTGTGCTGAAAGGGATGACCTAATCGTCCTGTCTCAATTTCTTGGCACATGGTTTATGTAGATGTCAAATATTATTGGTGAAATAAGGCAGCCCTGCCGTGTACCTCTAGTTATCGGGAAACTACTTGTAAGGGAACCATTAAGGAGAATTCTAGCTGGTGATTGTTTATATAAAGCCTTCAACGTTGTTATAAAGTAATGGCCAAACCCCATAACCACCAAAACTTCCCATACATAGGCCCAATAAACATGATCAAAAGTCTTGGCGGCATCTAGAGTTACTATCACTTAAGGGATCGAACGCATTGTGGCCGATCCATACAACCGATTAATCGCTGGGTGAGTTTGTGGATCTGTCTACCTGGAAAAACCCTTTCTGGTCTAGATGAAATAGCTGGGGAGCCAATTTAGCCAATCTCCCTTGCGAAAATGCTGACAAAGATCTTATAGTCTGCATTAAGCAAGAATATCGGGCAATATAATTCTGCCTTTCCTGGGTCTTTAGATGGTTTAAGAATCAGGACTATAGTGGCCTCTTTCCATGATTACGGAACCCGCGCCTTCCCTGAGTATACCCAATTAAACAAGTTCTCCTAAACTGTAGGAGTCATAGAGTCATTTTCTTCCAGTACAGCTGTCTTCTTCAGGTGTAGATTTTTTGAGGTCAATGAATATTCCGAGGTGGTAGTGTAATAAGCCATAAGATTTTTCCTGTGCAGCAGCCAGTGAAATTCTATCACCCATCCCTATTTCATCACTGTCCCTCACCTCCTTTTACTAACTTATTTTCTGCTGTGCTGTAAAATTACCCAGAAGCCTTTGTTTCAGTGTGGCAGATCCCTTCTGCCACCAGTTAGTACTGTCTTCAGCTCTTTACCACATCCCTATTTAGATGAGCTTTCCTCGCTCCTGGCAGGTCCTGAATTAGTTAATTTTCCCTTCTGTGACTGGCACACAATTGTCTATAAGGTTCCAGGGAATGAATAGGAGGAGTCCTTCCTGGCATCTCCAAGTCAAAAGAAGAAGTCCTAATGCTGTCGTTTGTTCTGCCAAGTATTCGTATCTCCTCCCAGATAGCCAATCAATGCTAAATGCTCTGATGTTAACACTGTGTCCTCTTTCTTGGCTCAGACGCAGCTTATTGTCCTCTGAGCTTGAGTCATTAGTTGTCCCAACTAAGGATGTGCAGTCCAGCTCCTGAAGGCTGGAAAGACCTTGTGGCAAAACTGTTATTAGACCAGTTTGGACTCCGACAAACCAAATTGTATTTTTATAGATTTATCTTGTCACTCAAGTGATCAAAACTCTGATTTCACCATTAAATTAGATTTTGGAAATTAAGTAAGCATAACTTTGTAGCACTTGTCTAATATTTTTCCAGGCAGAGTTAGAAAATACAGATATTAATCCTCTCTACGCCCTTTCAGGGAAAAGTCCAGCAAAGCCTATACAATAAAATAGAGTTTGGGTTTATTTCACTATGAGAGCGCGCTAACCCCGATATGTGTTGTGCCCTATTGAAACATATAGCACCCTGCCCAGTGGACTCAAAAGGAGCACTTTACGTTGTGGCTTATTAAAATATTAAAATAGGCATTCAATATAAGGACTTTGGATTGGAATTGTTTTTTTTTTTAAACATATTTTATTAATTTTGGTATATAGGTCAGCATACATGTATATCACCCAAAATTCAGTATTAGCAATCTTTACACGCATCTACATGCTGTATCACAGTTGAATTGCTGTACATACAGTCATAAAATATTGCCCAAAGAGCCATAACCCTCTCACCTCCCCACACATACTAACTATCTAGCTTCCTCTCCCTCCCTATCCCAGCTCACTTCTATTGTATCACGTCATAGGGGCATTAGGTTGCACATAACTTTCCCGGTATGTTAAATTCTTGGTTTACTCCTCCACACATTCTGATTCTGCAGGGTTCATGTAGGGTCTGTGATTGATGGCTACACGGTGCCTTAGATATTGCATATGCTATACAATATTTAATGTAGGGAAGTTTCAGCAGAAACAAATGATTCCAGTATAGCATCCCATTCTAAGGAAATCGGGTTCTTCCTCAAACCTCATAATCATAAGCAGCTGTGTATGCTTTATTGAGGACACCCTCTTCTTTTTAAGTGATTTCCTAAATTTTAGATGATGAACCATGGGCTGAGATTTTCTTGTCTGGCTAAATGAACAGTGCCGGGAAGATACAAAAATGCAAATCTGGCTACCCATTTCTCTCTCAGCTCATCAATGAAACAGCTGAGGCACATCTTGCTTTGTTCGAGTATATAGTGTTGAAGATTACTGCTAGATCCAGCCAAAAATAGATCGGGGACCGTATCACATAAAGTCACCAATAAATGTTTTTATTTAAGAAAGGTCTCTGCCACAGTTTTAGGGCTGACTGAAATCTAAACAAACATTGGCAAAGCCAATAGGTCGCGGCAATCTGAGAGCTATTGGTTTTGTCAATGGCAATGTCTTTAGCCATGTGTTGTGGAGTGGATGAATCTGGTGTGGAGTGGAATTACATGGGTTGGATTGGAATTGTTTTTTTTTTTTAAACATATTTTATTAATTTTGGTATATAGGTCAGCATACATGTATATCACCCAAAATTCAGTATTAGCAATCTTTACACGCATCTACATGCTGTATCACAGTTGAATTGCTGTACATACAGTCATAAAATATTGCCCAAAGAGCCATAACCCTCTCACCTCCCCACACATACTAACTATCTAGCTTCCTCTCCCTCCCTATCCCAGCTCACTTCTATTGTATCACGTCATAGGGGCATTAGGTTGCACATAACTTTCCCGGTATGTTAAATTCTTGGTTTACTCCTCCACACATTCTGATTCTGCAGGGTTCATGTAGGGTCTGTGATTGATGGCTACACGGTGCCTTAGATATTGCATATGCTATACAATATTTAATGTAGGGAAGTTTCAGCAGAAACAAATGATTCCAGTATAGCATCCCATTCTAAGGAAATCGGGTTCTTCCTCAAACCTCTATTTTACTCTCTCCTAGTTGCCATGCTTTCAGCCCTGTCCCATCGAGCTACCTCTTCATGCCAGGCTAGTGCCGTTGGAGGTTTTGCAGATTTCCATTTCATTGTGATTGAGCGTTTCACCAAAGTTAGTGCCACATTGGTGAATCTGGTGTATGTTCCTTGTGTTTTGAGCTTCTTGCCTAGACCCTGGATGCAGTGCTCTACTGAATCTCCCCCGTTTCAGGTGATGATTCATGGAGGAGTTTATGTACAGTGTACCAGAAGTGTATTAGTCGTGGGTATGCCCAGATCATGTACATGAGGTCATCTGACCGTGCATGGCATCTGGGACTCAAGTCTGTTGCATCAGGGAACATTTTGCTCAATTTGTAAGATGTCAGGTACGCTCTGTGTACCAGCATGAGTTGTTTCATCTTAAACTTGGGGTTCCGGGACACTTTCCTAGGGTATTCAAGCACTCTTCCCCATTCTTTTTCCGACAAGTCATGTCCAATGTCTCTGGTCCATCTTTCTCGTAGATCTTATAGTCGTATAGCTGCATGGGTATGGATACTTCTATATATCCGCCTGGTGAGATGTCCCCCATTACCCATTAGGTACAGCATGTGTACTAGTTCATGTGTCTTGGGCTTCGCACCGCCAGGCAACCAGGTACATCTTACAAATCTGGTGATGCTGGCATTGAGTATGTATAGAGTGTTGGGTATGCCTTTCTTCCTCACAAATGTGTCATGATCCATAACCATATGGTCTGCGAACAGCATCTCCACTGTATTCACCCCCTCATCTGCCCACTTACTCAAACATCTTGTTGAAACTACTCTGGTCGGCGTAGGTATTCCCAGCGAAGGGATATTGGAGGCATATGGAACCATGTTCCCTATGTACCTTATGGCCCTTTTCCAGTAGGTGACAGATACTTTCAGAAGAGTTGGGGCCATCACATAGATCTCCGGCAACATTAAAGTATGGACCAAACCCTTTTGTTAATCCTTCATGGACATTCCGATCTCCTGCAAATTACGGCCCGCTGTCCAGTAGGAGAGCCACTGGAATTGACTAACATAGCAATATGCCTGGAAATCAGGAACCCCCAGGTCCTCTCTGCCGGTATCCAACTGTAGTTTCTGGAGTCCCACCCTCCTACGCCCCTTGCTGCAGATTACTTCAGAAAGCATTGTGTTTAGTGCTTTGAATATCAGTGCTCGGATCAATATCGGCAGTTTGGTAAAATAATACAATTATCAAGGCAACATGACCATTTTGGAGAAGGCCACTTTTCCTGCTACAGAGAGTGGTAGTGAGGTCAAAAACGCTATCTGGGATTTAAGTGCCTTGATCGTGCACCCCAAGTTCCCATCTAACATATCCTGTGGTTCTCTATATATTTGTATGCCGAGGTATTTAAATGTAGTAGGTACCACAGGAAACATCCACCGTTCAAATTAAACAGTGTCAGTGTGGACAGAGTCCTTGAAGTAATAAGCATATGATTTGGATTCATTGATCGACAGGCCAGAGAGTGCCTGGAATTTTCTGAACACCATGGGGAGAGGCTCATTAGGGCCCTGAAGATTATTAAGTTAACGTCTGATGTCATCCGCATACGCGGAGATAGTGTGAGTCATGGTTTTTAGCGTGATACCCTTTCCTGACCCTACCCTATGTATCTTGATAGCCAATGGTTTGAGCGCCAATACAAATAGCAGGAGTGAAAGCGGGCATCCTTGCCATGTGTCCCTGGCTATAGGATAGGGTGAAGATATATGGGATCCTGTTCTGGCCTGGGCCGTTGGGTCCATATATTGTAACCTGACCCAATTTACATATTCCTCCAGTTTCCCTAATAGTGGTAAAGCTCTTATCACATAGCACCAGTGTAATGTATTGAATGCCTGTCTCATATCCAGCGAGATACAGCCTGAGTCTGTATCATCCACTGGTGTCAATGTAAGTATATGATGCAGTCGCCTAATGTTTAGTGACGTACTACTAGCCGGTAAAAAGCCGTACTGGTCCATGTGTATCAGTTGTACGAGGTATGGTTGTAGCCTACAGGCCAGAATTTTGCTGAGGATTTTATAATCCGTATTCAGAAGAGAAAGGGGGAAGTAACTCGACATATCGCTCCAATCTCTGTCTGGTTTTAATAGCGATGTAAATAAAGCATGTTGTGGTATAGAGTCATAATATCGATGTTTAAATATCGATATGCCATAATTTCGATGTTGAAATATCGATGTGACACAATATCGACCTGTAAGAATATCGTCGATCAGAATATCGACATGCAGGTAAGAAATATTGTTTTTTTAAATATCGAAAAGTGACATTGTTAGTCAAAATATCGTTGTTAATAATATCAAAATGTATTTAAGTGATCTGTATTTTAGTATATGTGTTAAAAGTACAGTTTATTTTTGTAATGTATGTTGGAAATTTTTAGAAGTAATTAATTTTATGTTAAGTAATTTTTGCGTATTTTAGATCCGTAGCGGGTAATAGGGTTGGAAGTCATTTAATTATAATATATTTTTAAATACATTTTTAGAAATTATACATTTTTAAAGAAATTAAATATTGCATTTTAGTTCCGTAGCGGGTTGTGGGTTTATAGGGGAATAGGAAGGGAAGTCATTTAATTAAAATTAATGATTTGATAATGTGAATAAATTAATATCTCTGTATTTAATAATTGATATTGTTAATTGTGCTAGTTCATTTTGTATGAATTATTTATTAATTAATTATTAGTTATTAATAATTCATTAGTAAATATGTTAATTGTGTAATTTTTTATGGGGCAGGTGGTGGGTTGATAGGGGAGTAGGGTGGGAAGTAATTTAATTATAATTAATTAATACAAAATAGTATTTATAACTATTTATGCATTTAATATTTTATGTTAGTTGTCTTAAATATTTTGTTTTTAATTAGATAATATTTTGATAATAATTATTAACAATTCATTGCTAAATATTGTAATTGTCTTAATTTTTTAAGAGCCAGTTGTGTTGTAATTTGGCAGCGATTAGGTTAGCATTAGCGGAAGCCATCCTGCATTTAAAGACTATCTTGTCCGTTTTGTGGAATCCATTTTGTATTTCTGTCAGCCATTTTGTTTGCCATGTGCTGCCAGGTTCTCGCCACGTGCTCTGTCCTACCTTTCTGTTAACTGCTTTTGAAATCTGCCTTGAGACTAACTATATATAGCATCTTCCACCTTCGCACATGCTCAGTTGAGCTTGCAGCTGTCCATGCAGCTGCTGTAGTCTCTAAGTGTCAGGATGTGTTCACCAGAATTAGCAACTGTTAGCTCCTCCCACTTGTTGACTGTGCATTTTCTGTATGACCTTATATGTACCTAAAACCAGCATTTTGTACTTGTACCGCCTTCATTTGAGCCCCTGTGTGGGTATAAAAGGACCAAGCTCCTTCCATTCAGGGTGCTATTTCAAACATTACCAAAGGGTGTTGTGTGAATGTAGTTCCACCTCATGAGGGTTAATAAATCTTGTATTTTCTTTTCCAGTTTCTGTGCCAACTTCTTCCTATTGGTCTGAGGACTCTGTGCAGAGAAGGGCGAATCCCTTGCACTGGTAGGCCTTGCTGAGGCTCACTAGTACAAATTGGCACATCCAATGTGGGGCTCATCGGCGACTCAGATGCCCGAAGGAGTGGTCGAGACGAAGGATTGGAATCTCGCTTCGGACACAATCGCTGCCTGAGGAGACCCGAGTCTTGGCAACCACGGCATTTTTCCTTTCTTTCTGATCTGACCATCCAGGTGGTGCCGGTCCGCGACTGAGATCTCTTCTGTTGATTCGCCATGCAGTGACCATTTGGTCGATTTGAGAACTTGGCAGTTGGAACCTGGACACCATTTGATTGGTAAGAGTCGTTCGGCGGCACTTGCTGTTGGTTTTTGATGCCTTGGATTGGTAAGGTAGTTTAGCAACACTTACTGCAGCTTTTGATTTGAAGGATTGGCCAATATTAGTATTTGTTTGTAAGGTATATATGAATTGCAATTTATATAGGCAGGTAATGAGGAGATTTTTCTCTATTTGAATTTGTTTGAACGGTGCAACGTACGAAGAGTACCTTAAGCGCTACTTTGATTATAATACGCATATTCTGCACTATTTTTGGCATGCCTGTTTCCTGCACACTTCGTAGGATGTGTCGCTTTTGTAGAGGTACCAGTTTGAGACTCGATGAAGCACAACCGGCCTCCCCGAAGGGGACGCCTAATAGGGACATGTATATTAAGTATGGTATTTCTTCCATAATGTACGGCACGTTATGGAATAAATATACTAGTAAAGATCCTGAGTTGCTTTGGCCTGTGCATGGGTCATAAATGTTTAAGCGAAAGGCTAGGAAAGATATGTTTGACTGTGTGCGAATGTGGGAGAAAGAAGTGCGTGAGCAAATGAAGCGTGAGCAAGCCTTGATTGAAAAAGAACAACGTAAAAGCATTCACGTGAAAGCATTAGAAATGAAAAATAGGGAAATTAAAGAAATTAAAGAGAGGGAAGATAGGGAGCGTCATTCATAGGTAAATGGCTGTTCGTAGACCTCTTTATCATATTCTTAATAAACCCCAAGATGATTCTCTCTTATTAGATCGTTGTCCACTTCCGTATACTCTTCCTTCTGCTCCTTATGAGTCAGATGAGGACTCTCCTACAGACCAGGATAAAGCTCGAGAAACTCATTCCATGTTGTCTGCTGGGCGTGCGTCTGACATTAGATATGCTGTGCGTAAAGCCGTTCGTAGTACTGCCACTGCTTTTGAACTTTTAGATAGTATAAAAGATTGTCAGGAAAGGGAGCAAATATATTTTACCGATACATTTGCCACAGAGGTTATTGAACTGTTCAGGATATATTTGGTAGAAATGGAGCCCGATGATGTAGCAAATGATTGTAAACAACTATGTGAAGGTCTTTTTGTCTTTTCCCAGGTGGGTGATACAATCAGGTGTTTGGTTAAACTGCGTGTTGATGCAGTCCCTTTGCGAGAGGAGAGAAAGGCAGCAGTCACAGCTGCACAAACATCCCAGATCAGTATGGCACGAACTTCTACTCCTGAAACAGATAAGAATGTTGTAATTAATGTGAAACCCATGCGGGAAGCCGCGCCTTTATATGTTCCTCCTAAAGGAATGGGTACAAGTGATGATAAGACTTCTACAGATGCAAAGAGATATTTTATTTATAATTGGGTTTACCCTCCTTGGAATAGAACAGATGTCATGGCCCTTAAAACGGCATTACCTGATCTGCGAAAGAATCCAGCAGCCTTTTATGAGGAAGTTGAGGGTGCTGTTAGCTCTTGTACTATGAATTTGCCTGATATTGATCTGTTTTTTGGACTAATATTACTGCCTGATATGTGGAGAACTGTGCGTAACGTTGATGATCATGCAACCTTTGGAGCATTATGGAAAGATTTAGAGCAATTAGATGAAGATAGAGAACCTGCACAGAAACCGTATCAGTTAATTTTAAATGTTCCAGCAGCTATATTAGTTAAGCTAAAGACGATTATCTCCCCCTAAAAAGATAGATTGGACAGTGTTAGTGTCTTGCAAGCAAAAGGTAGATAAATCAGTTTCAGACTTCTTCACATGCTAGCATTCCATGGGCCTTATTTATGAAGGCCTTGCGCCGCCGGTGCGTCACTTTTAAAATTGGAAAAAGTGACGTACCGGCGGGGCAAGGCCTTCATAAATAAGGCCCCATGATTTTAGTGGCCAGTCATTGACAGATGACACAGGTAGGCATTTGTTTGTCAATAAATATGTCGCAAACCTTTTGCCAGGAATAGCTAGTCGCCTAAAGGCCAGTGAAAGTTCATGGACTACCTCTTCTTCGGTTTCTCTCCTAACTATGGCTCAGTATTATGAACAACAAGAATTAGAAGCTAAAAGTAATGAGGATAAAAAGTCTAAAGAGTTGAAAACAAAGGTTATGTTGGCTCAGGCTTATAGTCCGCCTTCTAGAGGTAATAATAAAGGTGGACGTGGATCTTATGGTTCGTTCTTTCTTTCCCATACTCGTTTGAATTTTTCTGTTGATCAGTGTGGGTACTGCAAGAAATTTGGAGATTGGCTTTCTGATTGTCCAGTACTGCATGCTCAGCAGAATCAACGTGGTCGGGGACAAATGAAAAATCGTTCAGGATATTCAGGGCCTAAAGGAAGCACGAATGATCGTGCTAGGTTTGATGCTAATACAGGTGGACAGTATGGGTTTAACACTTTTGATAGGAGGAACAAATATCAAATCTCCGACCTTGTGCCGTCTGATTTTCAAGATTCTGCTTATGCATAGGATTGCCTCGGATGGGGTAAGGAATCAGTTGAAGTTCCTGTAGATCAGAGGGGTCCCTATGTTCCAGCACATGTTTTGGGTTCTACTGCTCAGTTTCTGGTTGATATAGGAGCTACTTGTAGCGCCTTGTCTAAACACTTGGTTCCTAGGGCTCCCCTGTCTGGCTTAACTATTACATCGATAGGTTTCGATGGAACACCTTCTCTTAGCCCACTATCACAACCACTTGCATTCCATGTTGATAAGTTTACTGCTCCATTTCCGTTTTTGCTCTTTCCAAACACACCAGATAATATTGTGGGTCTTGATATGCTCAAATATTTCAGGGCTACGATATGATGTTTTCTGGAAGGAGTACGGGTTATTTTGAATGACAACTACCCTGTGATTGAGAGATCCTGTATTGTTAAAGAGGACATTGCATTAGCTTCACTCCCTAGTACTTTGTGGGCTACTTCAGACACCGATGGAGGGCAAATGGTTATTCCGCCAGTTCATATTAGCGTCAAGGAGGGTGCTTCATTGCCAAAACTGCCTCAGTATAAAATTTCTCGAGAAGGAGAAGAAGCACTCACACGCATTATACATGATTTGATTAAAGTGGGGGTCGTGGAAGAAGTTCCTTACAATGTTTGCAATAGTCAGATTCTTCCCATTTTGAAAAAAGATACTGATGCTAGGATTTACATATTCATCATTGATTTGAGAGAAGTTAACAAGATTGTAGTGTCGTGTTTTGGCAGCTCCTGAGTTAGCGTTTAGCACAGCTACACGGTCTTTTCTGTTAACTTGACCAAAACGAACGGGGGCCATTTTGAATCCCTCTGACTTCCGTTTCCTATGAACATGCTGCCTCGTGGTCAGTGTGCCCTTTTGTCCTTTCTCGATACCCATGGTCACTAGTCTGCTCGGCAACAGGCTATTTTTAGTACTGGTCAAGCGCACATGCGCATTACGCATCAATTGGTCACTCTTCAGGAATGTTCATGCTAACTGACCAGTGCTGTTGAAACTCCTCCCACATGTTGGCTGTGTTCCAAAAATGACCTTATATGTACCTAAAATGTGTAACTTGTAACCGCCTATCTTTTTATTGCTATTAAACCATATAAAAGAGGTCGCGCACCGATGTTCGGTGTGCTACTTCTTACATTGCCGAAGGGTGCTGTAGGAATGTATCACCACCCCATGGGGTCTTAATAAACTTGTCTTTTACCTTTTCCAGTGTCCGTGCCAACTTCTATACTAAGGTGTTAGAGAGTTTAGCAGAGTATGTAGGCCTGATTTGAACCCAACACCACAATTGGCGACCACGAAGGGACTCATCGGCGACTCGGATGCCCGAAGGAGAGGTCGTGACGAAGGTCAGGAAACTCGCCATGGACGCGTACGCTGCCACTGAGTGACCCGAGTCTCGGCACCCGCGGTGGGTTTTCCCGTCCTTCCGATCTGACCTTCCAGGTGGCGCCGGTCTTCGACTGAGATTCTGATCTTGGATTGTCGTGATGTGCCGTTTTGGCTGATTTGACCACAGAACTTGGCAGTTGGACTTTGGACGTTTGAAAATATTTGGTAAGCTTTTGAGTGGTGAAGTAGTCTACTGACACTTACTGTGGCTTTTTGAAACTTTGAATTTGAATTTGAATTTGTTAGCTAACGTTTTTGAATCTTTGAATTTGAATTTGAATATGTGAAGTGCACCTCACATAGGCAGGCATGTAGGGATATTTCTCTGATTTATTTGATTTGAACAGTGCACCGTGTTAGGTGGCATTTTTGTAGTATCGCGTTTTCGTGGTACTTTTTGAAACATGCCTGTTTTTAGCACACTCCGTAGGATGTGCTGTTCCGAAAATGGTACCAATTATCGATTAAGTGAAAAACAGCCGGCTCCCCCAGAGGGGACTCCAAATCGTGAAATGTATATCAAATTCGGTATTCCACCTATAATGTATAGTACATTATGGCATAAGTATACTAAGACTGATCGTGAATTACAGTGGCCACTATATGGGTCGTTTGACCTTCGAAAGGTACAGTATGTAGAACAGTGTTTGTTTCAGCGAAGGTCTAGACAAGATATGTTTGATTGTGTGCGTATGTGGGAGAAAGAGGTGCGTGAACGAGCGAAGCGTGAGGAAGCCTTGGCGGAGAAAGTGCAGCGGAAGGCTGCACATGACAAAGCTTTACAGCTACAGGAGAAGGAATTACAGGAAAAGAAAGAGAGGGAGAGACGAGAACGAAATTTACAGGTTAATGGTCAATTCCCTATCAGGCGTCCCCTTTATCCGGTCCTTACTAATGAAATAGATGATTTTTCCTTACTAGATCGTTGTCCGCCTCCGTACGTCGTACCTACGGCTCCGAACGAGGACTCGGACGAGGATAGTGATCGAACACAGCGTACCAGGTTATATACGGAACGAGCTGCGGAATTGCGCTCAATTGCGCGAAAGCTAAATATTAATACTGTTACTGTTTCTGATGTTACTAAACAAATGGAACAGTGGTCTGATAAGGAACGACTGTATTTTTTAGATCATTTTGGAGATGAAGTTGTTGAGCGGTATAGAAAATATTCTCTCGAGTTAGAACCAAAGGAGATATCCAAGGATCGTGAGAATTTTCGTAAAGGTCTTTTTGTTCTTTCAGATGCGGACGACTTCTTCAAGCGTTTGCTTGAACTGCGTAATGAGACGACACGGCTACGGGAGTTGGAAAAGTCGAAGAATTCATCTACGTCCGGAGTGACGGGGATATCCAAAGAATGCCCTATCTTTGAAACAGATAAGATCGCTGCGATTAATGTTAGACCTATGCGAGAAGCTGCGCCTTTATATGTCCCTCATAAAGGGGATGGCACAGATGATGATAAAGGATCCAAAGACGCGAAAGGGTATTTTGTATATAATTGGGTTTATACGCCTTGGAATAGAGCAGATGTCATGGCGCTTAAGAATGCTTTACCTGATCCCCGTAAAAACCCTGCGGCTTTTTATGAAAATGTTGAAAGTGCAATTTCTTCATGTATCATGACGTTAGTTGATATTGATCTATTTTTCGGGTTGATATTGCCCCCTGATATGTGGAGAGCGATTCGTAGGTTCGATGACCTCACGACTCTCGGGGCCACTTGGAAAGATCTTGTTCAGGCTGATTTAAATAGAGAACCAGCATGTAAGCCGTGTCAATTAATATTAGACCTTCCAGGGGCCATACTAACAAAACTAAAGACTCTTGCTCCTGCTAAAAAGATTGATTGGACTATATTAGCCTCTTGTAAGCAGAAAGCGGATGAATCAGTTTCCGATTTTTTCTCTCGCTTCGAGGAAGCGTTCCATGATTACAGCGGTCAATTATTGACAGAAGATACTGGCAGGCATTTATTCGTTGATAAGTACGTGGCTAATCTTCTACCGGAGATTGCGAAACGATTGAAAGCGAGTGAAAGTTCATGGACCACAGCAACCCCTGCTTCTTTATTGACTATGGCTCAATATTATGAAAGACAGGAATTGGAGGCGAAGGAAAGTAGTGAAAAGAAGGCGAAGGAATTGAAAACGAAGGTAATGTTAGCTCAGGTTCAGGCTACGAGAGGAAACAGTAGAGGAGGGCGAGGATCATATAGTAATGCTCCTCCCCCTCGTTCTGACATTTCTGTGAATCAATGTGCATACTGCAAACAGTTTGGGCATTGGATTGCAGACTGTCCGGTGTTTCGAGAGCAGCGTAATTTGAGGGGACGAGGAAGTGGAAGGTCTAGGAATTATTATGGAGGGTCAAGAGGAGGTTATGGCACGAATGATCGAGGAGGTTATGGCACGAATGATCGAGGAGGTTATGGCACGAATGATCGTGGAGGATATGGAGCAAGGGGTCGTGGTCAGTCAGATTATAATACGTTTGATAATCGCAATCAATATCAGATAAATGAGGGTGGTCCTGCTGAACTACAGGATGAGCATTACGCATAGGATTGCGTAGGATGGGGTGTGGAATCGGTTGAGGTACCAGTTGATCAAAGGGGTCCATACATAGAAGCACATGTTTTGGGTTCCACTGATCAATTTCTGGTCGATACAGGAGCTACTCGTAGCGCTTTGTCCAAACACTTGGTTCCAAGGGCTCCCCTGTCTGGCGAGGTAATTACAGCAATAGGGTTCGATGGAACACCTACTTCTAGCCCATTGTCTCAACCAGTTGCATTTCATGTTGATAAATTTGCTGCCCCATGTCCCTTTTTGTTGTCTCCAAATACACCAGATAATATTATTGGACTCGATATGTTAAAACACTTTCGAGCTACTATTCGCTGTGCCCCAGAAGGAGTGCGAGTTGTGTTGAATGAGAATTACCCGGAATTGGAGCGAGTGTGTTTTGTCCATGAATCTGAAGTTCTGGCCTCCTTACCGAAAACGTTGTGGGCCACTTCCGATACGGATGTAGGGCAGATGCTAATCCCTCCAGTACGTATCACTGTAAAGGAGGGAGTGTCTCTACCACGTGTCCCACAATATAAGATTTCCAGAGAAGGAGAACTTGCTTTGATGAACATTGTGAACGATTTGATTTTGGCAGGAGTAGTTGAGGAAGTCCCCTACAATGTTTGCAATAGCCCCATTTTACCGATTCTTAAAAGAGATACAGATGCCAAGGTTTACCGTTTCATTATTGATTTGAGGGAAATAAACAAGATAGTAGTGCCTCAGTACCCGGTGGTGTCTGACATCACCACGTTGCTCACGTTGGTCCCATCGACGGCAACTACTTTTACAGTCATCGATTTGAAGAATGCCTTCTTTTCGATCCCTGTACATCCTGACAGTCGATATCTATTCGGCTTTACATTAAATAATAAATCGTACAGATTCTGTCGAATTCCTCAAGGCTATACTGAAAGTCCTAGCATTTATAGTCAGGCATTAAAAAGACAGCTTGATTCTTTTGACTTACAAGAGGGAGTGGTTCTCATTCAATATGTAGACGATATTTTACTTGCTGCAGACACGCCAGAACAATGTGAGAAGAGTACCTTTTCTTTGCTTTCCTTCCTGGCCAAACATAATCATAAAGTTTCGAAGAAAAAGCTACAATATTGTAGACCAAAGGTGACCTACCTCGGTCATCTTTTGTCTAAGGAGGGCCGTGCATTGACACCAGATCGAATTCAAGCAATCCTAGATACTCCAGTCCCTCGCACTCAGAAAGATGTTCGCGCCTTTATAGGTTTGACGTCTTTTTGTAGGCAATGGATATTGGGTTTTTCACATATCGTTAAACCATTGTTAGCATTGTTGTCTAAAGATACACCGATTTCCATTGAATGGACGGATGAATGTCAGAATGCTTTTGAGCAATTGAGACAAGCTCTTTGTTCTGCACCAGTGTTGGGTACACCTGATTACACGAAGATCTTTACATTATATGTACACGAGAAAGATGGGTGCGCATTGTCAATGTTAGTGCAGACACACGGAGACAAACAGAGACCTTGTGCATACTTCTCGGCGGTACTCGACCCTGTGGCTCGAGGATTGCCTGGATGTTTTCGAGCAGTTGCAGCAACAGCAGTAGCGATACGACAAAGTGAGGGAATAGTTTTGTCACACAAATTGTTGGTGCTAGTTCCCCATGCAGTAGATGCGTTACTGAATCAAACGAAAACACAGCATCTAACTAGTGCCCGTCTGACAGGATATGAGCTAACGTTGTTGGCGCCGCACATCACACTAAAACGATGTGCAACACTAAATCCTGCTACTTTATTGCCGGATCCTGTTGCTGAGACCCAGAAGGAAGAACAACATGATTGTGTTTTTCTGACTGAGGAACAGACAAAGGGTCGTATCGATTTACAGGATACGCCATTTCCAGATGTAGATGGGGAACTGTGGGTTGATGGGTCATGTGTGAGGTTACCAGATGGTACGACTTCCGCAGCTTATGCGATCACGACACTTAAGACTGTGGTAGAAGCAGCACGGATACCCCAAAAATCGGCTCAAGCGGCTGAGTTGATAGCCTTAACGAAGGCATGTGAGTTAAGTGCTGGACTATGTGTGAACATTTACACGGATAGTCGTTACGCTTTCGGAGTAGTGCATGATTTTGGCCTACTTTGGAAGGAACGAGGATTCCTGACTTCACACGGAGTACACATCATGCATGGAGAGTTGGTACGTGATCTCCTGAATGCACTGTTATGCCCAAAGAAAGTTGCAATAGTCAAGTGTAGTGCACACAAAAAGGTGACGGACAAAATAGGGCAAGGCAATGCCTTTGCAGACCGCATTGCAAGGGAGACCGCTATGCTGCAAAATAATTTCCCCATGTATGTGGTGAAGTCACAAGCTGAGCGGTGGCATGATGCTAGAGAAGAAATACTAGATATACAGAAGTCAGCATCAGAGGCAGAACTTGTGAAATGGGCCACTGAAGGAGTATTAGATGATGAGGGTTGCTGGCGTAGTAAAGATATGGAGAGATGGAAACTACCCATGGCCTATTTACAAACAATGGTGCAAATGACACATGGACTGGCACACATTGGAGCTCTCGCAATTACTAAATTGCTTACACGAGTTTGGGACAATGCTGACATTGCTAGCACGGCTAAGAGAGTAGTGCAGACCTGTCTGATATGTTTGCAGCACAATCCTGGACAAGGGACTCATACTCCTAAAGGTGGGTTTGTTCCACCTACTGCACCATTCGAAGTATTGCAAATGGATTACATCCAGCTGGAACGCTGTAATAATCTCAAGTATGTCCTAGTAGTGGTGTGTGCCTTCAGCAAATGGATTGAGGCTTACCCTACGAAAGACAATACAGCATTGACAACAGCTAAGGTGCTACTCAAGGAGTACTTCCCGCGCTATGGTGTTTGTAAACTTATGTGGAGTGATAATGGCCCTCATTTCATTGGAAAAGTAGTAGAATATGTCCTGAAAGGATTGGGAATCAAACAACGATTCCATGCTGTCTTTCATCCACAATCAGCAGGTTTAGTGGAGAGATATAATGCAACTCTGAAGCTGAAGCTAGCAAAGATAGTGGCATCGACATCTCTGAAATGGCCGGACGCTTTGCCTCTGGCATTGCTGTCCATTCGATCAGTGCCCCATTCTCGGTCTGGCCTCACACCCTATGAAGTGGTGTTTGGAAGGCCTATGAATATCTGGGGAGTTCCGAAACCTCGTTTGATACATGATATGCCTTGCATAATGATGAACGATTATCTGGCACGATTAACAAATGATTTGCTTTCTATTCATCAACAGGTTCGAGAGGCGCTCCCTGATAACTCCGCTGGTAAGGCTCACGATCTCCGTCCTGGGGACCACGTGATGGTCAAAATCTTTGAGCGATCCAGCAGTTTGGAACCGAGATGGCATGGCCCTGAGCAAGTGCTGCTGGCTACGCGAACTGCTGTGAGAGTCACCAACAAGAAGCGGTGGATTCATTCAACGCACTGCCGACGTGTCTCTCCGGATCTGGTGAGCCCTGTGGTGCTATCCGACTACAGAAAGATTTTGGATACAGAAAAGAGCCCAGCTGTCACGCCTGATGAATTGGAGGGAGCCTTCCCGGACCACGTTGTTTCTGATAAAGTGAAATATAATCTACGCCCCAGGAAATAAGATTTCTTTTGTGCTCTTTTTGAAACTGGTTGGTGACCGCTCTGAGGTTTGTGAAACGGAAGCCGGGAATATCAAGGGGGGGGGGATCAGTTCTGCCCAGTGTAGCGACACCCGTCTTGAATCCCGGAGAACAAATCAACGGCAGCCTCGGTTCAGAACCATCGTTTTTATTTTTCCCGCTTAGTGTTGTTTTTAAAGAGTATTGTTTTATGAACTATGGCATCTCCTTCGACACGAAAGAGGAGAATTCTTGGTGTTGTTTTGTTTGCCTTGACCATAGTGGTGATCGCAGTATTAGCTTGGACTATAGAACTGTTGTTTCCTGTACGAGAACATTTACTGCCCACCACTCCAAGTCCGTCTGAACATTTTCATTTCACTCTGCCTTTTCACGAAGAAAGGCATAGGCAGACTTATTTGAATAACAGTTTTATTAAAATTTTGCATCATACTCATAACATGACCAATACGTCCAATTGTTGGGTATGTGGAATGTTGCCCGGACACCAGAAGAAGGGAGGAACACCACTCATTCCTCTCCCGTTTTCTCATAATGGTTCTTGTCATGCTTGGTACACTCTTCTTTTTACTCTGCGATGGCCGACGAAAGGTGGATTACTTTTTCGGTTGAATAAAATATGCTATAACGATAAAGATGGCTATCCACACGCTGAAGGAACTAAATTCGAATGGGAAGAATATCGTCCGGACAATGTTTCTACACCTCGTGTATATACGAATCAAAGACTTATAAATGTGACGAACTCGCATATAATAACCGTTATCGATACAAAAGCAGATTTGTGTATTAGAAATAAAGGTACAATCCCTGTAGGCCGCAGTGAATGTAATATTACACTTACCTTTGATACACCGACTGGAATTGCATTTGTAGCTTCACATAACACATATTTCGTTTGTGGAAATAAGGGATACCATCGTCTACCATTGGGATGGTTGGGAACGTGTTATATAGCATTTGTATTACCACCTGTGTTTATTGCTCCTCCCATGTATCACAATGATTATGTTTTGTACCATGATTTCATATTGAATAGAGTGAAACGAGCACTAGATCTTGATGAAATAGACCAGACTGATACCACTTTACAACAATATGTAGATTTTAATTTGGGGTTATTTTCATTTGTAGGAGCTGCACTGAATAGCAGGAAGATAAGGCGGCTTACACGTGTAGTGGAAGCCGTCGCTAACGAAACCGCCTCTGCTTTAGGGAATATTACTGAGGAATTACAAATTACCAGAATTGTAGCGCTCCAGAATCGAATGGTTCTCGATGTGATACTAGCTGATAGGGGTGGAGCATGCCGCGTCATCGGAAGTAGTTGTTGCGTGTACGTACCAGATAACTCACCTTCTGTATATGATTCAATTACAAAATTACATAAGATAGCTGCTGAGATCCACCCAGAAAATGGAACATGGACCTTTTCTGGTTGGTTCTGGACCCTGCTTAGTACTTGGGGTTGGAAATTATTAACGATTCTCTGTGTTTTTATTGGAGTATTATTTTTCCTTTGTCTATGTATTCAATGTGGCCCTACATTATGTACTGTATGTATCACAGCCTGTATTCCGTCCAAACGAGCTATTGTTAAGCAAGAGAAACTGATCAATGATGAAGTATTGAAAATAATGGCTATTAACATTGAGGATGAACATTCTGACCATGTCCACTATGAGGTAGCTTTTGCTAAACGCTAAAAGGGCCGTCTGTCGTGTTTTGGCAGCTCCTGAGTTAGCGTTTAGCACAGCTACACGGTCTTTTCTGTTAACTTGACCAAAACGAACGGGGGCCATTTTGAATCCCTCTGACTTCCGTTTCCTATGAACATGCTGCCTCGTGGTCAGTGTGCCCTTTTGTCCTTTCTCGATACCCATGGTCACTAGTCTGCTCGGCAACAGGCTATTTTTAGTACTGGTCAAGCGCACATGCGCATTACGCATCAATTGGTCACTCTTCAGGAATGTTCATGCTAACTGACCAGTGCTGTTGAAACTCCTCCCACATGTTGGCTGTGTTCCAAAAATGACCTTATATGTACCTAAAATGTGTAACTTGTAACCGCCTATCTTTTTATTGCTATTAAACCATATAAAAGAGGTCGCGCACCGATGTTCGGTGTGCTACTTCTTACATTGCCGAAGGGTGCTGTAGGAATGTATCACCACCCCATGGGGTCTTAATAAACTTGTCTTTTACCTTTTCCAGTGTCCGTGCCAACTTCTATACTAAGGTGTTAGAGAGTTTAGCAGAGTATGTAGGCCTGATTTGAACCCAACACCACAGTAGTACCGCAGTACCCTGTGGTTTCTGACATAACGACATTGCTTACCTTAGTCCCTCCAACAGCAACTACATTTTCTGTAATTGATTTGAAGAATGCTTTCTTCTCGATTCCTATTCATCCTGATAGCCGATATTTGTTCGGTTTCACTTTGAATGATTGATCCTACAGATTTTGTAAAGTTCCTCAAGGGTACACTGAGAGTCCGAGTATTTATAGTCAAGCCTTAAAACAATAACTTGATTCCTTTACTTTGTCTGAAGGAGTGGCTCTCATACAATATGTCGATGACATCTTGTTGGCAGCCGATATGCCTGAGCAGTGTGAAAAATGTACTTTGTCTTTACTTTCTTTTCTTGCTACACACATCCATGTACCAGTATCACAAAAGAAATTGCAATATTGTAGACAAAAGGTAACCTACTTAGGTCACCTTCTGTCTAAGGAGGGCTGTGCACTGACACAGATCGCATTCAAGCAATTTTAGACACACCAGTACCTTCCACTCAGAAAGATTTATTGGTTTGTCTTCGTTTTGTAGGCAATGGATATTGGGTTTTTCGCATATTGTTAAACCTTTTGCTAGCGCTTTTGACTAAAAACACTCCGATCCCCCTTCCATGGACAGGTGAATGCCAAAATGCTTTTCATCAGTTAGGACAAGCTCTTTGCTCTGCAGCAGTGTTAGGCACACCAGATTACACGAAGGCTTTTACACTCTATGTACACGAGAAAGATGGGTGTGCATTGTCAGTTTTAGTACAAACACACGGTGATAAGTAGTGCCCCTGTGCATATTTTTCTGCAGTTCTTGATCCTGTTGCTCGTGCATTGCCTGGGTGCTTCCGTTCAGCTGCAGCGACAGCCGTGTCCATACATCAGAGTGAAGGGATAGTTTTGTCACATAAACTGTTGGTGCTAGTACCCCATGCAGTAGATGCCCTTTTGAATCAGACTAAGACACAACACTTAACTAGTGCTCGCCTGACAGGATATGAATTGACACTGTTAGCACCTCATATTACCTTGAAGAGGTGTGCGACATTCAATCCAGCTACTTTGTTGCCGTATCCTGATACTGAATCTCAATCAAAAGAGCCTCACGATGGTATATTCCTTACTGAGGAACAGACAAAGGGTCGTGTCGATTTGCAAGATACGCCCCATTCAGATGTAGATGGGGAACTGTGGGTTGATGGGTCCTGTTTGAAGTTACCGGATGGCACGAACTCAGCTGCATGTGCAATCACGACACTTGAGACAGTAGTGGAAACAGCTTGCATACCTCAGAAATCGGCTCAATCAGATGAACTAATTGCTTTGACACGAGCGGGTGAGCTTAGCACTGACTTGTGTGTGAACATCTACATCTAAAGAGGCTTTCTTACATCCCACAGGATGCAGATAATGCACCTAAAATCAGTGCATAATCTCTTGACGGCACTTACATACCCAAAGAGAGCTGCTATTATGAAGTGAAGTGCACACAAGAAAATCATTGACAAAATAGGACAAGGCAATGCCCTTGCAGACCGCGTACCCCGTGAGACTACGATGCAGCGAAGCACTACATCCATGTACGTAGTGACATCACAAGCTGAGCATTGGCATGATGCTAGAGATTAAGTATTGGATATACAGAGATCTGCCTCTGTGAAAGAACTTGAGCAATGGTCTAAAGAAGGAATATTGGATGATGAGGGTTGTTGGGGCAACAAAGACATGGATACATGGATATTGCCTGCAGCCTATTTACAATCTATGATTCAAATGGCACTTGGGCTGGCACATGTTGGAGCTCTAGCAATAACTAAATTGCTTACACAAGTTTGGGAGCATCCTGAAATTGCCAGCACAGCTAAAAGAGTAGTACAGTCCTGTTTGATTTGTTGGCAGTATAATCCTGGAAAAGGGACACGGACTCCTACAGGAGGGTTTGCAACACCAACCGCACCTTTTGAAGTTTGGCAGATGGATTACATCCAACTTGAACGCTGCAATAATCTAAAATATGTCCTAGTGGTGGTATGTGCCTTTAGCAAATGGATAGAGGCATACCCTACAAAGGATAATACTGCTCTCACCACAGCGAAGTTGCTTCTAACGGAGTTTTTCCTTAGATATGGTGATTGTAAGCTTTTATGGAGTGACAACGGACCTTATTTTATTGGGCAATTTGTTGAGCATGTCCTGAAAGGATTGGGGATCAAACAGAAATTCCATGCAGTCTTCCAACCGCAATCAGCAGGGTTAGTGGAGAGGTACAGCGCTACTTTGAAATTGAAGTTGGCGAAAATACTGGCTTCCACGTTTTTGAAGTGGCCAGATGCATTACTATTGGCATTGTTATCCATAAGATCGGTGCCACATTCATGGTCTGGCCTTACCCCGTATGAAATTGTATTTAGAAGGCCAATGAACATTTGGGGAGTTCCTAAGCCACGCCCCATACATTATGTTCCTTGTGTTCTGATAAATGAATATTTGGCACAGTTAACCGACAGTTTGATCTCTATTCATCAACAGGTCCGAGAAGCGCTTCCTGACAGATCTACAGGTGAGGTCCATGATCTCCATCCTGGTGACCACGTGATGGTCAAGGTCTTTGACAGATCAAACAGCTTGGAGCCGGGGTGGCGAGGACCGAAGCAGGTGCTCCTGGCAACAAGGACAGAGGTTCGAGTTGCGAACAAGAAGAACTGGGTCCATAGCACACACTGCAAACGTGTGTCACCTGCCTTGGTGGAACTTGCTGTATTGACCGACCGTCGAGAGATTCTGGAGACGGAGAATGGTCAAGCTATCTCACCTGACGAATCTGCAGAAGTCTTCCCGGACCACACAATTCCTGGAGCATCACGATACCACTTGAGACCGAGGAAAGAATCTGCAGTACTGAAAAAGACTGGTTGAGCTACCGCCCTGGGTTGGTGAAACGGAGAGTCGATGTGGCAAGGGGGGATCAGTCCTGCGTAGTGTAGTGACACCCGTCTTGGCCCGTGGTGAAGAAATCAAAGGCTGCCCAGGGATAAGAGCTGCAACGATTGTTTCAACGAGTTTTTAGAAAGATCAATTATCTCTGTTGCTAAAATGCATAACAAAATAATCATTTGTGCTGTAGGGGTTGTTGTTTCTCTGGTGGTTATGGCAATAATCACCTGGTTTGTTGAGAAAGTGGCTCCTGTTTGACAGCTTTTTATTGCCAAAACTCCAGTTCCAGGTGAACCTCACTACTTCACGCTTCCCTACCATGAGCAGAAGCATCAACAATCCTACCTAAATCATACATTCATCCAGATGTTGCATCATACACATAATGCCACGAATACTACCAACTGTGGGGTGTGTGGGATGATACCTGCACACCAAAGGAAAGGAGGAACACCTTTTATTCCTCTACCGTTTTCCCATAATGGTTCGTGTCAAGCTTGTTATGCACTTTTGTTTGCTTCCGGAAAGCCTTCAGTAGGTGGGATTAACTTTCATCGCAATAAAGTATGCTATCAAGATAAAGATGGTTATCCTCATGCTAAAGGGACTAAATGGGAATGGGAACAGTATCAACCTGAAATTATTTCGACACCATATGTCTTCACGAATATGAGAAACATTAAGAACATTGGACCTTTTGTAATTTCTGTGACCAGAGCTAAAGCAGATTTGTGTATAAGCAGTGTTGGGAGAATTCCAGTAGGACGGAATGAATGTATTCTGACATTGACTATTGAAGGAGCTAATAATAGTAGTAGTTTCACATCGTCGCAAATACGTATTTTGTTTGTGGTAATAAAGGATACTATCAATTACCTGTTGGGTGGCTGGGGTATGTTACATATCATTTTTGTTACCACCTGTGCTCTTAGACCCTCCATTAAATGACCGGGATTTAAAATTGTACAACGACATTTCCAAGAACAGATACAAACGAACAATAAGTACAGATGAGATTGATCAGACTGATACCACTTTGCAACAATATGTCGATTTCAATTTGGGATTGTTCTTCTTTTTGGGTGCTGCATTGAATAGCAGAAAGATCAGGTGTTGTGGACGCTGTCACCAATCAAACAGCTTTGGCACTTGGGAACATTACAGAGGAGCTGCAAGTTGCGAGGATTGTAGCACGCCAGAATCGCATGGTTTTAGATGTGATTCTGGCTGATCGACGTGGTGCATGCCACATGATTGGCAGCAGCTGTTGTGTCTTCATTCCGGATCACTCACCTTCAGTATATGACGCAATCTCTAAACTGCATAAGATTGCTGCAGAAATTCACCCAGAGACTGGTACATGGACATTTTTGAACTGGATATGGACACTCTTTATTACTTGGGGCTGGAAGCTACTGACTATTCTATGTATACTACTGATGATACTATTTACATGCTGTACTTGTATACAATGTGGTCCTATGCTTTGCTTCATGTGCATCACTGCTTGCACACCTGCCAAAAGAAATATTACAGAAATGAAAGCACAACAAATGTTAAATAAAGAGATCACTGAGATTATGAGCATGAATGTACAGGATGCATATCTAGATTACCCCAGATAAACAAATGTCTTCAGCTAATGCTAAAAGGGTCATCTGCTGTAATTTGGCAGCTATTAGATTAGCATTAGCGGAAGCCATCCTGCATTTAGAGACTATCTTGTGCGTTTTGTGGAATCCATTTTTTATTTCTGTCAGCCATTTTGTTTGCCATGTGCTGCCATGTGCTCGCCATGTGCTCTGTCCTACCTTTCAGTTAACTGCTCTTGAAATCTGCCTAGAGAGGAACCATATTTAGCATCTTCCACCTTTGCACATGCTCAGTTGAGCTTGCAGCTGTCCATGCAGCTGCTGTAGTCTGTAAGTGTCAGGAAGTGTTCACCAGAATTAGCAACTTTTAGCACCTCCCACTTGTTGACTGTGCATTTTCTGTGTGCCCTTATATGTTCCTAAAACCAGCATTTTGTACTTGTACCGCATTCATTTGAGCTCCTCTGTGGGTATAAAAGGACCAAGCTCCTTTCATTCAGGGTGCTACTTCATACATTACCGAAGGATGTTGTGTGAATGTAGTTCCACCTCATGAGGTTTAATAAATCTTGTATTTTCTATTCCACTTTCTGTGCCAACTTCTCCCTATTGGTCTGAGGACTCTGTGCAGAGACGGACGAATCCCTTGCATTGGCCTTGCCGAGCCGCACTACTACAGTTGTGGGTTTTAGGGGAGTAGAGTGGGAAGTAATTTAATTTTAATTCATTAATTAATATTTCATATTGTTAATTGTGCTAAATAAGTTGTTGTTTATTAATTATTAATTGGTTATTAATAATTAATTGGTAAATATGTACATTGTGTTTGTTTTTTATGTGTGAGTTGTGTATTTAAAGGGGAGTAGTGTGGCAAGTAATTAAATCTTAATACCATTTTAAATTTTTTCAGATAATATTTCTTTATTGTAAATTTATCGTCTTAATAGTATGAATTAATGTATTACTCATTGTTTTAAATTTTTATTGTTTATTGTTATTAAATAATAAATTCATTGTTAAGCAATTATGTTACTTGTGTCATGTTTCACAATAGTTTTGGTTTTATTTATAGGGGTCTTTGGTCAGAGTTAAATCATTGTTTATTATTTAAGTATTTGTTAATTCATGTTTTTTATTTTGCTGGATTGGGGAGAGTAAATTATTCCCCTCCACTATCCAACACTTTCTCTACTGTTGCACTCACTGGAGTGGGAATAGTAATTTTGTCCCCTCCGCTATTCAACACTTTCCTTACTGTTGAACTCTGTGGAGTGGGAATAGTAAATTATTCCCCTCCACTATCCAGCACTTTCCCTACTGTTGCATTTGCTGGAGTGGGAATAGTAAATTGTTCCTCTCCGCTGTCCAACACTTTCCCTACTGTTACACTCACTGGAGTAGGCTATGAAGCTAAGGCACCCCTAATTATTTTAGGTACAAGAGGAGGGGGCTAAAAAAAATACAGACTAAAGCAACCTCTTATCTATTCTATCTAATTTCAATATTGGCAATGTCTCTGCTTGTAATGATTTAGTATACAGCACAGATACAAGAGAAGAGAGAAAGAATTGACTTTCATATGGATTTTGTTTTATTTATCCAAACACATTATTTGTATCTTTTTTTTATTATATATATAATATATTTCTATTTTTGTATATAAAAAATGGTATTCTAACAAAATACACGGCATAACATTATTTGCAATATCATACAAAAACACAATATCTTACAAAGATACAGATGAGAAATCACATTCTATTATTTCTCCATTCATGAATATTTGTATCAGTTTATAACCCCCACAAAAGAAAATCTTAACAGAAATAAAATCAGACTCATTCTCTCATACAACCTTTCTCACCGTTCATTCTTCTCAAACATACTAACTCACATACTGTGCAGAAAATATTCATAAGAATAACACATATGAGACAATAATCAGTTTGTTTTATAAAGGTTCATTCAAAAAGGGCATCAGTCCATCTTTTTGATTTTGGAAAAATCCTTTCTTTGGCATATGTTCTTAGGTTGGAATTTTCAGATGTGTGTAGCTGGCCTACGTACGTTTCGGTGAAAGTATGATGTTATGACCTTCATCAGGGCCGAAAAAACAATATCCAAGGAAGAAATGGGGGTTCTAGGTATCTGCAATAACACAATATAATGTTAAGTGTCTGTGCTGTACAGGTAATCAAAACACATACTTAATAATTCTAAAAAGTAGGAGTGCTTAAAAGTAGGAGTGTGACCACTGAGACTTGCAACTGTCTTAAGTCTGTATCTAACTCACTGGAGTAGGAACAGTACATTTTACCCTTCCACTATCCAACACTTTCCCTTCTGTTGCACTCGCTGGAGTGGGAATTGTAATTTTATCTCCTCCGCTATCCAACACTTTCCCTACTGTTGCACTCCGTGGAGTGGGAATAGTAAATTATTCCCCTCCGCTATCCAGCACTTTCCCTACTGTTGCACTTGCTGGAGTTGGAATAGCAAAGTATTCACCTCTCCTATCCAACACTTTCCCTACTGTTACACTTGTTGGAGTGGGAATAGGAATTTTTACCCACCCGCTATCCAACACTTTCCCTACTGTTGCATTTGCTGGAGTGGGAATAGTAATTTTTACCCACCCTCTATACAACACTTTCCCTACATGATGCACTTATTGGAGTGGGAATAGTAATGTTTACCCTCCCGCTATCAACTCTTTCCCTACTGTTGCAATTTGCTGGAGTGGGAATAGTAATTTTATCCCCAATGCTATCCACATTTTTCCCTACTGTTATAGTTAATGTAGTGTAAAATATATATTTTTTAAATAAATATTACTTTGAATATTTTCATTTATTATAAATATATATTTAATTTTTATATTTATATTACAGGTTCATATATATATATGTAGTCATTTCAATTACTCATTTATGCACTACACTTTCATTCAAAAAAATGAACGACACAGTGTTTAAGAATATAATCTTTTTAGAAAATTGAAATAGTTCTGAAAAGAACTGTTTTTTTTCTTATGTTGTTTTATATATTTTTTCTTTTTTTTAAATTTTGAGATTTTTTTTTTTTTAAAGAAAATTCAGGAACTGCAACAAGGAAACTGTTCAACCGGAACAAAATAAATGAAAAATAGAAAAAAAATTATCTCCTTTCAGAGCATTTATGGCTTTGAATACTGCATTCAATTAGGTTCAGGCTTTGTTCTCCATAAACAATAATATCACAACATTTGTTGCACCGCATATGCACTTGTCCCAAATATGGCCTAACGTCCCTTTCTGCTGTTGCTGGCGATGGAGGTGGAGCTGTAGATGTGCTGGCCACAGCTGGTGGAATCTGCTGGGCCAGAGCTCTTGTGGCTGCTTGGGCATATTGCACAGGGTGCACATTTTTCACATGTCTTAACATGGTATGTATAGAAAAAGAGTATTTTTTAAGCGGGTTTACCCTTCAAAGAACAGTACCACAAAGGGTACACGTTACTTTAGGAGCATTTACCTTTTTTTGATGCTCAGGAAAAGTAAAACACTTCCAAATAAAAGAAGATTTCCCTTTCTTAGCTGGCTGACGATATTCCATGTGGGAGTCAGAAGAAGAAGATGATGTTTCTTGTCTTTCTGCCATCCTGTTCTTTTTTCTGTCTCCAGCTCCAAAACGGGTCCTTCTTCCAGGAGAATAAAGCAAATAGTGAGGGAAGTGGGTGGGGTTTTGAAGCTTCTAGATCTCTAACTAATATTAACCAATGAAAACTGTTGTCTTTGAGTCACATGACTTGACTTTTGTTTTTTTATTCAATTGTGTGGTGCGCGACCGGGTGCGCGCACCCCGCAAATTTTTTTTTGCCCGTCGGAGTTGTTTAGGGACTCCCTGAAAAACTCTAGGGGGTCAGGGACTGTCTATGTTTCCTCCTTTTCATGTTTTGAAACTTTTATGTACATCGGGTAAAACGCCATTTTAACCCGACGTGCGCGACCGGGTGCGCGCACCTCGCAACTTTTTAGAAAAAAAATAAAGGATTTTTTGGGCCTTGGGGGTCCTTGATGGACCCCCTGAGAATACCTAGAGGGTCAGGGAGTGTTTTCCAAGCCCCTTCTCACATTTTGAAACTTTTATGTAAATCGAGTTGAACGCCATTTTGAGACTGGGTGCGCGCACCCCGCTGTTTTAAAAAAACAAAACATTTTTTTGACCGGTCGAGATTCTTCTGGGACCCCTTGAGAAGGTCTCGGAGGTCAGGGTGTCCCTACCTTGCCTCCTTTTTACGTTTTGAAACCTTTATGGAAATCGGGCAAAACGCCATTTTAAAGCGACGTGCGCGACCGGTTGCGCGCCCCACGTGCGTGCACCCGGTCGCGCACGTCAAGTCATGTGACTCAAAAACAGCACTTTTTATTGGTTCATAGTAGTTTCAGTTCTAGAATCTTCAGGAACCCCACCCACTTCCCTCACTATCTGTCTTACTCTCATGGGAGAAGGAGCCTTTTTGAAGTTTCCAGAACATTATCTGAAATAGCTGTAAGACAGGATTCTTCTTCTGAATCTGGGGAAGATTATCAGCCTCCACAAAGAAAAGGCAAGGAATCTTTTATATGGAATTTTTTTACGTTTCCTGAAGGACTTAAAAAAGTGAATGCCCCAAAAGTCACTTGTACTATATGTGGCACTGTTTTATCCAGAGGAAATCCATCCAAAAAGTACTCATTTTCAATTCACACTATGATAAGGCATGTCAGACAAGTGCACCCTGTGCAATTTGCACAGGCATCAACAAGAGCTCTGGCCACCCAAATACCACCAGCTGTGGCCAGCACATCATCTGGAGGACAACCTGCATCTCCATCAACTGCACAGATGGACCTAAGACCATTCTTATCCAAAGTCCACATGAGATGCAACAAATGTGGTGAAATTGCTGTGTACGGGGAGCAGAGCCTTACTCTGGTTGAGCGCAGAATTAATGAACATCAATGCTCCCAGAGAAGATACATTTTTTCAAACTTTCGATTTCTTTTGTTCCTGTTGAACAGTGTTTCAGTTAAAGATTTCTGTTCCTGTTAGAAAAATAAAAAATATATAAAACTTTCAAAAAAGAAAAATAATATAAAATACAACAAAACAAAAAAAAAATCTTTTCAGAACTAACTTATTTTTCCAAAAAGAGCTCTATCTGTTACGCACTGTGTCATCTTTCTTTTGTATGAATGTGTAGTGTATAAATGACTAAATGAAATGAATGACAAAAACGGAGTAAGGGACTGAGCAAATGAGTGAAGTAAAGGAAGTATAGTGACTGAACATAGTGAAGTAAAAGAGTGACTGAAACTACAGGACAGATGTACGTTACATGGTATATCTCTGCAAGTTAGCAGGGATGCGCCACATAACCTATGACAAGCAAAACCACCTGTGTGCCACCACTGATGTGCCATATTTACAATGTGGCGCACCATGGGGCAAAAACGGCACATATGCGTGACGCATCTGTGTCGTAAAGGTGTCACATTGCTGAAGTTGCATCATATGCGCGATGCAGCTTCAGCAATGCTCCTTGGGGGGTCATTCAACTAATGCTGTTTCAATGCTGCTTCAAGCCTTATGCCTGCTTCAAGCAGGCGCAAGATTTTGACATGGTCTAAAAATTATTTAGTCAAATCTTGTAGATTTCACTTAGCCACTTTTAGCAGGCGTTCCTGCGCAGGAACGCCCCCCCCCTCAGCACCATAACGCTTCCTTAAGGCACTGGGTTTACAATGTGACGCATCTCCCAGATGTGTCACGTTGTAAATAACATGCACCATAGTGCATCTTTTGCACCGCTGCTGTGTCACAAAAGTGACGCAACAGCGTTGCAAAAGATGCGTAAAAGGCTTGTAAATTTGCCCCAAGATGTTTAAAGGTAGGGTAGTGAGTTAAAGGAAATTAAAAATTATGTGAAGAACAGTATGGAAAAGAAAGTAAACGTGCAAGACTCACAGAAGGGGAGTGAGGATGAATATATGGATGGACAGTAAGGGACAAAGAGAGATACATAGAGTAGGGTTAGGGGAGTGAAGGTAAAGGAAATGGAAAGATGATGAAGAAAGGGGATTTGAGGATGATAAAAGGGAGGTAAGTTAAAGTGAGAATTGGTAAATTAGTGATTAAAAAAATGAATAAGAGAATGAAGGGACTTAGGAAAGCATAGAAAGGGAATGGAACAGAGGGACAGATTTATGTTAACTAATACATCTCTGCAAAATAGTAAAGATGCATCAGGAAAGATGCAATACACAAATTAATCCTTGCACCACTCATGATGTACATCACATCTAGGGCTGAAAGTTTGCACAGTTGCATGCAGGACACAACTCCAGCACTTTTCCAACTTCCTCTATCTGTAACGTGCTATGTCAACCTTTACACCTGCTTCAACAAATGCAATGTTTTGACACATTAGTGTTGGTGAAGTGACTCAGTGAAATCTTGTATATTTCACTGAATCACTTTTCAAAGGAGTTCTTTTGACAGAACACCTCCCCCTGCGTGGAAATGCCCACATGAAACCTGAGACTGGTTTCACGTGGTACAGGGCTTTACAACGTGATGCATCTCTCTGCACTATGGCACTTCTTTTGCACTGCCACTGTGTAAGAAAACTGATACACAGGCGGTATAAAAGAGGCGCAATGGGTTTTTTAAATTTGCCCCTGAGTAATTAAATGAGTGAAAGAGTGTGAGGGAGAGTAATGGAAAGAGAGAGGAAAAGAGAAAAGGGGTGAGATACAAACAGGAAGAGAAGTTAAACTGAGTTACACACAATAAAAGAAGGAGAAAAAAATATTCAAAATATGAGTGAGAGAGTTAATGAAAAGGAGGTAGCACAAGGGAATGAGAAAAATAAATTAGGGAGCAAGATTGACAGATGAAGTGAGGAAAAGAAAAAGAGGGGTACTGAAGAAATTGGAGAAGAAGAAAAGGAATGGGAGTGATGCACAGAGAAGAGAACATGTAGTGGTATTAGATGAGTGAGATTCAGTAAAGGGCAGTGATAGTGAGGGAAGGGATATAGTGAGGGGAAAAGAGTAATGGAAAAAAAGCAAGACAAACGTAGTGATAGTACAAGATAGGAAAGACAAGTAAAGGACAGAGAGAGAAAAAGGTAGTTAGACAAGGTGAGTGAGGCTCAAAAAACAGTATTAATAATGAAAGAAAGACTGTAAAGAAGAAAGAAGGGAAATAATGGGAATAAGTAAAGGAAACTAAAGGAAAGTAAAAACAGTTAAGGTAGGCGAATAAGAGATAGATTTAACAATGACCAAGCCACAAAGAGAAGTAAGAGAGTGATTAAAAAGTATTTCTGTTTTTCATACTTACCTTAGAAATAGTAACAAACAAATAGTAAAAAAATTCTGTGGAAGAAAAGAAAAAATTGAGTTATAATATACATTTCATAAAAGAAAAAAAAGGAGGACTGCAGGAAACAGAAAGTGAAACAAAGGAAGAGAAAGGGAGACAGAGAGAGGGACAGAGTGCGTAGTGTATAAATCAATGACTAAGATGACTGAGTGAAAGAGAGGAAGGGACTGAGGGAATGACTGTGGAAAGGAAATTATGGTGAGGGAGGAAAGGAGAGTGTGATGTGAAAATTGAAAATTGAAGATGGGAGAAACAATGTGTAAAACAAAAGGACTAAGGGTAGAGGAGTGAGTTAAGAAGAGTGTTAAGGCACTAAGAGAAAATAGAGTTAAGAAGAGTGAGTAAGAGAAAGTGAATGGGGTAGAGACAGGGAAGGAGTGTAAGGGATGGACAAACAGAAATTGTAGAAATAGAGTAGGCTAAGGGAACTGAAGTATGGATTGAAGTATAGAGAATGAGGAGAAGTGAAGGAAGCAAAGTAAGGGAACAGGGGTGAGGTTGGGTAAGAGAAGGGGATTGAGATTCAGGAAACAAGGGTGATAGAGGGTGGATAAAGGCGAGTGAGCATGAGAAAAGGGGAGTGAGAAAGGAAAGAGACAGAGGGAGTGAATGAAACAGTGACAGAAGGGGACTCAGGGAAGGAGCAAAGAAAGGTAAATGACGAAATGTAGATGAGTTAAAGGGAGTGACCGTGAGAGAAGGGGACTGACAAAGTGAGGAGATGAAGGGAGTTAAGGTAACAGAGAGATAGTGAGGGAATTATAGGGAGAAACAGAAATAAAAAACTAATGAAAAAGTATTTTTTATTAGTCGTACTTACCTTATAAATGTAATATCTGTGGAAGAGAATAAACAAAACAGTTATAATAAATATTTGTGAATACAAAATACAAAATACCTTGTACAATATGTTATATGATTTATTTTTGCTGTTCCCAGAATATATTGATTTTCACTATAAATAGTGAGTTCAATACTACTCATCATATAAAATCAAAATGATTGTGTTTAAAAAACCCAGACAACATTTGATTACATAGTGTAAATATGAGAAAAAAACATGTCTTAAATGTTTTTCTCTAAATCGCAATTTCTTGTGGAAGTTTGCTACATCTTCAACAATCACAAAGTAATAAAATATTATGACTTATTTTTAAATACCTCTCAATAAACTTCTGTATAAGCATGTTTTACCAACATTTATCTGAAGTAGTCATTTTGTTCTCAGATACTATTCCT
This sequence comes from Lissotriton helveticus, assembly GCF_964261635.1. Lineage (NCBI taxonomy): Eukaryota > Metazoa > Chordata > Amphibia > Caudata > Salamandridae > Lissotriton > Lissotriton helveticus. The sequence continues at coordinate 59,180,174 of NC_136071.1, forward strand.
CACGGCCAAATAGTATGAGTAAAGTCCTTATTTTGCAAATTACTTAATTGTACTCTTAACCATTCTTTTCCCGACCTTTAGAATAAAACGTTCCAACGTGTTCTGTTCCATTAAACATTACTTAAACCTGTACCTGATACTCTCACTATGCCAAATACAAGTTTCAGTTTTTAAATTCCATCACCCTCACTCGCATGATATTTCTGACCAACAGTGTATCTTTTCTTAACAGTAGTAATCTCCCTATGCCAAGTAAGTTTACTGAAATTTGTGTTGCAAAAACACCAGATAAGAATTTGGTAAGTCAAAAGGCAAAGTTTTTTAAAAGTCAATTGACTATCATTACAGTGAGTCCAGCCTGTTGGAGATTTCAAATAAGCTGTATAATGTCCTGATGTTGTTGAAGGACCATCATGGAAGATAATTGCTACAGTTACAAAATTTCTTCCAGAAATTGATAGTTGAGAAGCCACAATTTTTTTTATTGAAGTTGTCAATTTTGTTCCATCAGGTCTGCACCGTTGGAACATTAAAATTACATACTGTCCATATCTTCTGATAAATAATGTTGATAACATTTCTGAGTTACATTGAGAACAGACCATGTTTTGATGCGCATCTCTAACTAGATTATTGAAAGACACTGCTTTACAGTCTGGTAATGTTAAATATATAAATCTTTCAGTGTGTATATCAGTAAAACTTGAAAATGAACAATTGTCGCAATTATGTTGCCATTTATAAGAAAGGCCAAAAAGACTATCAATATCTACACCTTCATCTTGTAAAACTGTAAGCATATACATAATAAATTCTTGACAATCTTGCTGAATATTCTGAGAAAATTGATTTAGTCCAGTACATATGTCTAAAACATTTCGAAGTTCAGAAACATTTCCTAACTGACTATTATCACTGTTACATTTCTGAAACACAGAATTTAGTGAACAACAAAATGTTTAGTCCCGATTTTCAACAATTTGTTGCTGTAAACTTTTAAGAAAAAAAACAACATTAACCACTACATTTGCATAGCAGTTGGCACCAGAACTGTTTTTAAATTTAAATCCAACAATCTCTTCAGTACTAACTTTTTGCTTTCTGGTACCAATCACAGGTTCATTTTTTTTTTTTCGTTTCTCAACTACTTCAGTACATTTTTCCTCATATCTCCTTTTTCGACCTATCACACACTTTTCAATTAAAGGAAATTGAGGTAAACTAGGAGCATATTCTCTTCTTAACCTGTTATACTCTTTCACACAATTTAGATCTGCATTAATCTTTGTCTCATCAAAATCAATCAGATACAATCCAGATAAAGTTCTAACACGAGATAAAGCAACATAGGCCATACCCTCTTTGAACACAGTACTTCCAATATTTATCAAAGCACTATCTACACTTAAACCTTGAGATTTATGAATAGTCACCGCATATGCCAAACAAACAGGAAACTGTTTCGTCGGACATATACATCTTTTACAAGCAAAAATCGATTTGAACAACGACTGACCTCTTCAATTCCATCAAATTTGATTTTTAAAAATTCAATCTCATCTCTATTTGGGGAATTCACAAAGCCAACAACATTACCCATTGCTCCATTCACCAAACCTCTTTCCACATGTAAATTTCTTCGTAAAATAATACGACATTTTAAACATACATACAGATTCTTTTCTAAACCAGCAGTTTTAGATATTGATTTCTCTAAAGAATCCAATTTTAACTTCAACCTTTCTGACAAAATAATAGTACTTCCTTCATGCTGTATTCTATCTTTAGCTTCCAGTTTCTTAATTTCTTCATTTTCTAACTTCAACATTTTTTCATTGAACATAGAACATTCGTGTAGAGTTGGCATCAGGCATATAACTGATTTATCTTCTGCCTCTTTACTATATATTTTCTCTGCCACATTATTTTCATTTGGAAACAAATTGGAAAGTAATCGTGTTTGTAAAGTTTCTTTGGCATGTTCTCTTAGTTTTCCAATTCTTATATCTTGGAGAATATTTCCATATTTAGTATCCTTTGCCTGTCGCATATTTTGAATAAGTTCAGTATATTTTGAAATGTGACCATATATTAACATTTCCAATACTTCCCACGCACTTTCTGGTGTCTTCATGTGTCACAGTTTTAAATACAGGTTGTCCTTTTACAGGAGTTAGCTGCAGTAGATCTCCAAAAACTATGACGTGTTTACCTTCAAATAACACATCATACTCTGTTTTAAGAATCTGTTGCATTCTTAAATGCACAAAGGCAAGCATTAGATTTGATACCATGCTTGCCTCATCAATAATGAGCAGTTTAATTTTTTTAAGGACTCTAGAAACTTCACAAACAAGCTTCTCCAGATAGCTTGTGGTATTGTAATTTATTTTCATGTTCAACTGGCAACATCAATAAACGATGTAAAGTAATCCCTTTAATATTGTGTGCTGCCAACCCAGTTGGAGCAGTAACAACACAAGAGAGTGATGAGTCCGTTCTTTGCTGTAGATATGTAGCAATTCCTTTAATTAGAAAACTTTTTCCAGTTCCAGCTTCTCCACTCACATATAGTCGGACAGGTTGAAATGACATACATGAGCATTCTTTTTTCTCATGACGAAAACTATGCTCAATCTGCTCTGTCACTTCATCATATATCTGTTTTTGCTCAAGATTAAGTTGCTTTTCCAAATCTCCTAAGTTTATTACATCCTCTTGAACTTGTTCCATTGCTCTTTCCACCTCATCCATGGCAGTGGCTGCTTCATTTTGGATAATTGGTTGTCCAAGTGGATCTTGACTCAACGATGCAGAACTTTGACTATCTTGAGAACTGTCTCTAGCAATCTCTGCTGCTATTGTTGCTTCTTGCTCTATTTCGTCCTTCAACATTTGCAGATAATTACTAAAAACAGGACATTCTATACTATTTTGAGATGCGTTGAATGAATCTTCATAACTGTCAAAGTCACCAAGTAGTTCCTCTTCTTTACGCCATGGTTTAAAGAGTTGCAAAAGAGCTAAATAGTAAAATTCTCTTTTGTCAGGAGTTTCATCACTCAGCTTTCGGTGATTAATCAGATATCCTTTTCTTTGTTTCACCAGACATCCTTCACATCCAATCACAGCATATACACCTTTATCAATATCCTCTGTAATATTCCTTTTAAAAGTGTAGTTTTGTAGTATTTCATACAGACAAATGTTTTCAAGCAGATTACTTCTATTTGGATAGTATGTATCCAACATGTTTGTCTTCAGAATGTTTGTACTGTTTAGTTCTTTCTCTGCTAAATATTCAATTTCTTGAACAGTTTTCAAAACTCGGTTTCGTGATCTTGCCAGTCCTAAACTCACCCAAATGATTGTTCGAGATTTTGCGTAAAAAGACTTGCTGATGATAATCGATAATCACACACAAGGGGTATATAGAGTACAAAAACACAAAGAAGGGAAATTCCCAAATTTAGAAAAACTGCCCTCACTCACATACCGAAGTATGTGACATGCTTCATCATAGGGCCTGCTACAAACGCCCTGGTGTAGCCACATCCAGGGCGGAGCATTAGGGAGGGGAAGAAAATAATAAATTCCACGTTACAAGACGTACAACATAATCAGTAAATACGTACAACGAACAACAAGCATGAGTGGTATGACGTGCAGAAGAACACCCCCTGGATCTGATTAGAGCATCTCTCGCTTGATACTCTTTTCTCCAAAAGAAATCCAGAACTTCGACAAGAGGAGGATTTTTTTTGTTTGTAATAAAAGACATCATAGCTTCAAATCTATGATTAAAATATCTGCAAACATTAACTGGATCCAAAGAACACAGTTCTCCAGGTGTCTTGTACTCTATATTTTCGATGTTTGCATTTGCCTCTCGAAGAAATTCAAGTAAATCTTCCCAAGCATACTCAGCACAGCTTAGAGTTAGAAACCATGTAGGTGCTCCTAAGTTTCTTAGCATACATTTCAAATCTCCATGACGACGGTACCAATACTCATTAGTACCACGTTGACATGCCATTAGATTAATTAGGTGAGAATCCAAAACAGTGTCTTTCTGTTGGACTTTATCCAGAAACTCCCTTGCTGAAACATTTTGCAGATGTACTCCACTTTTTAGTATATGGTTTACTGCATAAGAAAGTCCAGATAAGTCACTTTCAAACAGAAGATGAAACAAATATGGAATACATTGACGAAATCTCAGATCTTCTGCATATAATCTTGTTGTCCGGTATTCAGATGCAGGGTCCGGTATTCAGATGCAGGAATTTGCATAGGTCGGTCATCGTATCGTGCACCTTGACCTGTTGGAAATAACTGAGAAAACAACGAGCTTCCAAGCTCTCTTCCCATACACTAATGGGAGTTCCTTCTGCTTTTTTCATCTGAAATAATTCAATAGCATTCCCCATTGCTTCTTTGGAATGCAGTGGATGAACACTGTAATGTTCATTAGATTCTTCACTTCTAGACACATCTACTTTTTCAATTTGTCCAGCAGGCAAATAATTTTCCTCTTCTTCATTTATTTCTTCTTCTCCTACGTATACATTTTTATAGTATTTATTGTTTTTGACCAAATACAACGTTGCCTTTTTGACTTTTCTAACATCCACTAAATCTTGCCAGATTTTCTTACTCTTTGTTGGCACACCATTAACTAGAATAACTTAAGGTTCCTCTTGTACATTTTCAAAACCAATTGTCTCAATGTTTTTCTTTAAATCAAGAGGCAAATATACAACTCTTCCCTTTAATCCTCTCTGTAAATCTGAAGGAGGCAATTTCCCTGTCTTAGGCTCCATACGAACAATAGCCTGAAATGGATGCACACACTGATTCAGAATAGTCTCATAGGTATTTAAATCCTTCAGTTCAGATGGAATACTCACCAACTCAAGATTATTATGTACAGCTCTAGCAGGCATTCTATTATCACTTAATTTATTATAACAATATTTACAAATACGTTGATCAGAACCCAAATCAAAACAATTTTCTACCAACAAATAGGTTGCAAAATTTTTCCACTCACTATTATTTTCCTCTTCACTTTTTAAATATAAATCAACTAACCTGGTTTGATATTTGTAATGAGTGCGTCGACAACACACACAAGGAAAATTTGGTTTTTCACCTGCAATAACCTTAAATTTTGTTACTTCCTGTTCAAAATTTTCAGTATTAAAATTCCGGACATTTTCTACCACATTTCCATCTATTACTGTATCAGTTTCTGCACTGTCTTGTTCTGGACCAAAGTAACTAACCTCAATGTCTTCACATATCTTCTTTACATCTAATTCAGATCCATGCAAAAGAGAACTATTTAATTGTTTGAGCTTAAGTGCTAGACTTTTTGCATAATACAACCTTCTCACTAATTTCCTTACTTCGGTATGATGCACTGCTAACATCCTGAAATGGTGAAAAACACTATGGCATACTTTTTGAGAACAACAAGCCAGAGAATGCCCTTGCAGACCTGTTTTTTCTCTCACTCTGCAAGGGTCTAACTCTTGCAACATTTTAACTTTTTGTTTAAGACTTTTCTTAGCATTCTTACATAAGAAATTGCGAAAGAAATCAATTGAATCCTGTCGTACACTGCAAATACTACTACAATTCCAACTGTACACAGGAGCCTTAGGACGTCTCCCTAAAACTTCATCAGCTTTCACCTCTTCTGTATTTCTAGGCACAATTTTCTCTTTTTCAATAGGACAACCGTCCTTCACCTCATATGCTCGACCACTGGTGTCAACTGCATGCAACAAATCGTTAGTTTGAAAGTAACTCTCTTCATTAAAAAATGGCTCACAACTTGAACTATGCATCCATTTTCCAGAAAAAACATCACAGAAATTAGTCCGATTAATTACTCTTTTCCATTTACACTTAGCTTTTAAAACTTTGATTCCCTTATTCAGTGTATTTATTCTATTAATTACTAAAACAAAGAACTTATTTTTTTGTCTGAAATGCGCATTCAACAACATTCTCAATATACTTTTTTTTCTTATAAAAAGCAGATTTCCTTTTAGGAATGTTTTCATTTTTTAACAAATTCGAAACTACTCTATTATAAAACATATGTTTCCTGATTTCTGCAAACTGATTAGTACGTCTATTCATTTGTTCACCGCATAGTTGGGAAACATTTTTCTTTTTTCTCTGATTTGTCCTTGTAGATACTGCCAAATGTTTTTCCTTTCCCACATTATCCTTTTTTTCCTACTTTGACATAATTTTTTTTTTTAAATCCTTGGTTGTCTTACCAGGAGCACTCTTCTTTTTGTCCGTCTTTTGTTGATTACATAATTCTTCTAATTGTTTTCTCTTAGAATAGTATGTTTGTTTTTGTTTTTTCCTTTTTTCATTTTTGTTCGGCATGTTGATTTTTCTTTCTGTTCAAAATTATAATCTGTTATGAATAAAGAAAAAAAAAATATAGACCTCGACTAACATATAACATAGAAATTATAACCACTAAATAATGTAAACACTGGTTCAGTTTATAAGTAAAATTAAGGCATAGCAACAGTCTCTGAACAAAGTAGGAAATCATGTAGTGAGTGCTGTTTCTGACTTGATAGCAGAGCATTGATATGTCAAAATTATAGACGTATTTGCTGAGAATAATATTTCAGGGTTAAAAATAGTACAGTAGTTTTCAGGCGGTGTAGGGGTTCATAGTGGAATTAATGTTTGTGACCCAAATCTCTTACACACTTCATTAAAACATTTATTCTCAAAAATAATTAAAAACATAAATGATCAATACTACAAGAAGACTGACTCAAAAAATGTTTTATTATAAATTAAAAATGTATTCGTCAAACATTTCATAGTCCAATAAAACTTGCAACATGACATCATCCGGTATTTCATTTTGATCATAAACAACATTTTGATTTTCCAATTCAAATGCTTCTAGCACTTCAACAAAAGAACTGTCCAAACTCTCATCCATAAAATCTTCATTTACAGTCTCTTTTTGCTCCGGAAAAAGTTCATCTTTCAGTTCCTCTAATAAATCAGTTGAGATTTCAAAATTCAAAGCAACATTTTCTTGATGCTCTTCCATTGTATATTGTAATATTATGTTGCTGGTCCTTCCCAAAAAAATGAAGAATTAATTATATCTTTTTCACAAACAGATAATTAAAAACTACCTTAACCAATTTTATAAGTACATATATTACCATACTTTTAAATACGTTAACTACACAAATTAATCTGCCACCTTCCTCTTTTTTGAAAACAGACTCACACTGTGATCCTAGTTACATAACACTGGGCCAGATGTAGAAAAGGAAATACCGGTCGGTAACAGCCGATTTCAACCGTTACCGACCGGTATTTAGGATTCGGCATGTAGGGGCCAGCATTTTACAGAATCGGTAAATTTACTGATTCAGTAAATTTTCCGATTTTGTAAAATACTGAATCGGTAATTTTACCAATTCGGTAATTCCACATGTAGGTGACACCCCTGAGAGTGCCACAGGCCCTTAAAAGTCAGTATTTTACCACCCAATCCTATTGGGTGATAAAATACCGAATTCAATTGTGCATGCACATCTGTGCATGCACACCTGTGCCATGTGACACACAGACAAGCCCTTAGGGCATGTATGTGTGCCACATGGCACACATGCCTGTATTTGGGGTGCTAGAGGGTGTCAAAGTGACACCCCCTGCACCCTTGCAGGATTCGGTATTTACCGATTCGGTAAATACCGAATCGGTATTGCCCATTGATTCTTATGGGCTTCAAGGCCTATAGGAATCAATGGGCAATACCGATTCGGTATTTACCGAATCGGTAAATACCAAATGTTACCGATTCGGTAATTCAAATTTAAGAATTACCTACATCTCCCACCTTCCTATTTGCCGATTCATAAATACCGATTCGGTAAAATTCGGTATTTATGAATCGGTAAATAGGAATTACCTACATCTGGCCCTATATCCTTTGCAATTACTGCAGTCAAAGGAGGTCTTACTGTGAGTTTTGTTTAAGGGGTTTTCTGGACTATAGAACTGATGAAAGACTTAATAATTTATTTCTAGGAATGGATTTTCTAAGTTTAGCACAATAAACTGTTGCTTAAACTGTGTACAGACTGAAGGTGGAACTCACGGTGCAGAAATGTAAATTCACTAAAAAGATTACTATTTGCCACAGAGACAGTTGCTTTTGCCTTTTTAACAGCACACTCAGAATCTAAATTGCACAGCATGTACAAAATTTCATGCTAAACATGAGCAATCATATCATAATAGACCTCTGCAAATGCATATAAAAGGGTCTAGAGAGATGGTATAGGCACACATATAGAGAGATGGTGCTGACAAAAAATAAAATAACGCAGGCAGACAGTAAACTGTTACAGTCAGAGAATAGATGGTACAGTGCTCTCAGTAAAAGAACAGATGCAGCAGTTACAAAAAAAGAAGGTGTAGAGACACAGTAAGATGGTATGAGCAGAGAGACACATAGTACAGGCAGAGACAGACATAGTAGATTGCATGTAACATGCTGGTCATGTGTCTAAAATCACACTGTGAGTCAAATTTGTTTTTAAATTAATCTGGGTGAATAATTTGCTTAGTTGATATGTTTTAAAATCATGTTTAGAAGACAATTATGCTTCAGGATATGTACTATTAGAGAATCTTAAGCAACACATCTGTTAGGCCTCTTATTTGCTAAAAAGGCTCTATGTTTTGCATGTATATGGTCTGTTTTTTGCCAGTAGAGACGGCGAAATGGTATGAAAACAGACACAGATAATAAAATAGTATAATACAGAACAATTACTAGAAACAGACAATGAAATGTTACATCCAGAGGCTACAAGAAGCACACAGAGGCGCAGATAGAGAACACAGACAGAAAACAGTACAATCAGAGAGTGCAAAACTACAGACAGAGAGGAAAAATATTTATCATGGTAGGACTGCATAACACACACCAACAGTCAAATCATAATAGGCCTCTGCAATTACACAAGAACGGATGCAGAGAGATAGTACAGCCAGAGTTGGAGAGATAATGCAGATTTAAAAGAAATAATGCATGCAGATAATAAACTGTTACAAGCAGAGGATAGATAAAGTAGTACTGCAAAGAATACAACACATGGAGCAGTGCCATAAAAAGATAGTGCCGAGAGACAGTAAAATAGTATGAGAACATACATAAATAATGCGAGCAGATACAGACAAGGTACACATAAAAGATAACATGATACAACACAAAACAAATGGTGGAAACATTGAGAGAATTTTTTCTTATTATTTTAAACTACAGAAAAATAGATCCCCTTTACAAATTAGAAACTCACCTTTAAAAATGGTTTTGAAGATTCAGAACATTCTCAATTACACTCTAGATTCTTGGATTTGAGCAGCAAACACTAAAAAAAAAACCACAAATTTTATTGCAATGTTACACACATCTTTATTACACAGCATAGAGCCTTTTTTGGCAAGTAAGAGGCCTAACAGACATGCTACCTAAGATTCTCTAGCAGTACATACCAGACTTTTTAGCAGAAAGCATTTTCCATACTAAATCGTTTTTAAGTCACCTTAAACACATGAGCAGCATGTTGCATGCAATTTACCATCTCTGTCTCTGCAAGCAGTATGTGTAATTTACCATCTCTGTCTCTGCAAGCAGTATGTGTGTCTCTGCTCATAAATCGTTTTTAAGTCCTCTTAAACACATGAGCAGCATGTTGCATGTAATTTACCATCTCTGTCTCTGCAAGCAGTATGTGTAATTTACCATCTCTGTCTCTGCAAGCAGTATGTGTGTCTCTGCTTATAAATCCTTTTTAAGTCATCTTAAACACATGAGCAGCATGTTGCATACAATTTACCATCTCTGTCTCTGCAAGCAGTATGTGTGTCTCTGCTCATAAATCGTTTTTAAGTCATCTTAAACACATGAGCAGCATGTTGCATGTAATTTACCATCTCTGTCTCTGCAAGCAGTATGTGTGTCTCTGCTCATGAATCGTTTTTAAGTCATCTTAAACACATGAGCAGCATGTTGCATGTAATTTACCATCTCTGTCTCTGCAAGCAGTATGTGTGTCTCTGCTCATAAATCGTTTTTAAGTTATCTTAAACACATGAGCAGCATGTTGCATGTAATTTACCATCTCTGTCTCTGCAAGCTGTATGTGTAATTTACCATCTCTGTCTCTGCAAGCAGTATGTGTGTCTCTGCTCCTAATATTTAACCGTCTCTACTGGCCAAAAACAGGCCACCTATATATAAGCATATATATATACCAGACTTTTTAGCAGAAAACATTTTCAATACTAAATCGTTTTTAAGTCATCTTAAACACATAAGCAGCATGTTGCATGTAATTTACCATCTCTGTCTCTGCAAGCAGTATGTGTAATTTACTATCTCTGTCTCTGCAAGCAGTATGTGCGTCTCTGCTCATAAATCTTTTTAAGTCATCTTAAACACATGAGCAGCATGTTGCATGTAATTTACCAGCTCTGTCTCTATAAGCAATATGTGTGTCTCTGCTCATAAATCGTTTTTAAGTCATCTTAAACACATGAGCAGCATGTTGCATGTAATTTACCATCTCTGTCTCTGCAAGCAGTATGTGTGTCTCTGCTCCTAATATTTAACCGTCTCTACTGGCCAAAAACAACCCACCTATATATAAACATATATATATACCAGACTTTTTAGCAGAAAACATTTTCAATACTAAATCGTTTTTAAGTCACCTTAAACACATGAGCAGCATTTTGCATGCAATTTACCATCTCTGTCTCTGCAAGCAGTATGTGTGTCTCTGCTCATAAATCCTTTTTAAGTCATCTTAAACACATGAGCAGCATGTTGCATGTAATTTACCATCTCTGTCTCTGCAAGCAGTATGTGTGTCTCTGCTCATAAATCGTTTTTAAGTCATCTTAAACACATGAGCAGCATGTTGCATATAATTTACCATCTCTGTCTCTGCAAGCAGTATGTGTGTCTCTGCTCATAAATCGTTTTTAAGTCCTCTTAAACACATGAGCAGCATGTTGCATGTAATTTACCATCTCTGTCTCTGCAAGCAGTATGTGTAATTTACCATCTCTGTCTCTGCAAGCAGTATGTGTGTCTCTGCTCATAAATCCTTTTTAAGTCATCTTAAACACATGAGCAGCATGTTGCATACAATTTACCATCTCTGTCTCTGCAAGCAGTATGTGTGTCTCTGCTCATAAATCGTTTTTAAGTCATCTTAAACACATGAGCAACATGTTGCATGTAATTTACCATCTCTGTCTCTGCAAGCAGTATGTGTGTCTCTGCTCATGAATCGTTTTTAAGTCATCTTAAACACATGAGCAGCATGTTGCATGTAATTTACCATCTCTGTCTCTGCAAGCAGTATGTGTGTCTCTGCTCATAAATCGTTTTTAAGTTATCTTAAACACATGAGCAGCATGTTGCATGTAATTTACCATCTCTGTCTCTGCAAGCTGTATGTGTAATTTACCATCTCTGTCTCTGCAAGCAGTATGTGTGTCTCTGCTCCTAATATTTAACCGTCTCTACTGGCCAAAAACAGGCCACCTATATATAAGCATATATATATACCAGACTTTTTAGCAGAAAACATTTTCAATACTAAATCGTTTTTAAGTCATCTTAAACACATAAGCAGCATGTTGCATGTAATTTACCATCTCTGTCTCTGCAAGCAGTATGTGTAATTTACTATCTCTGTCTCTGCAAGCAGTATGTGCGTCTCTGCTCATAAATCTTTTTAAGTCATCTTAAACACATGAGCAGCATGTTGCATGTAATTTACCAGCTCTGTCTCTATAAGCAATATGTGTGTCTCTGCTCATAAATCGTTTTTAAGTCATCTTAAACACATGAGCAGCTGTTGCATGTAATTTACCATCTCTGTCTCTGCAAGCAGTATGTGTGTTTCTGCTCCTAATATTTAACCGTCTCTACTGGCCAAAAACAACCCACCTATATAGAAGCATATATATATACCAGACTTTTTAGCAGAAAACATTTTCAATACTAAATCGTTTTTAAGTCACCTTAAACACATGAGCAGCATGTTGCATGCAATTTACCATCTCTGTCTCTGCAAGCAGTATGCGTGTCTCTGCTCATAAATCCTTTTTAAGTCATCTTAAACACATGAGCAGCATGTTGCATGTAATTTACCATCTCTGTCTCTGCAAGCAGTATGTGTGTCTCTGCTCATAAATCGTTTTTAAGTCATCTTAAACACATGAGCAGCATGTTGCATATAATTTACCATCTCTGTCTCTGCAAGCAGTATGTGTGTCTCTGCTCATAAATCGTTTTTAAGTCATCTTAAACACATGAGCAGCATGTTGCATGTAATTTACCATCTCTGTCTCTGCAAGCAGTATGTGTGTCTCTGCTCATGAATCGTTTTTAAGTCATCTTAAACACATGAGCAGCATGTTGCATGTAATTTACCATCTCTGTCTCTGCAAGCAGTATGTGTGTCTCTGCTCATAAATCGTTTTTAAGTTATCTTAAACACATGAGCAGCATGTTGCATGTAATTTACCATCTCTGTCTCTGCAAGCTGTATGTGTAATTTACCATCTCTGTCTCTGCAAGCAGTATGTGTGTCTCTGCTCCTAATATTTAACCGTCTCTACTGGCCAAAAACAGGCCACCTATATATAAGCATATATATACCAGACTTTTTAGCAGAAAACATTTTCAATACTAAATCGTTTTTAAGTCATCTTAAACACATAGGGAGCATGTTGCATGTAATTTACCATCTCTGTCTCTGCAAGCAGTATGTGTAATTTACTATCTCTGTCTCTGCAAGCAGTATGTGTGTCTCTGCTCATAAATCTTTTTAAGTCATCTTAAACACATGAGCAGCATGTTGCATGTAATTTACCAGCTCTGTCTCTATAAGCAATATGTGTGTCTCTGCTCATAAATCGTTTTTAAGTCATCTTAAACACATGAGCAGCATGTTGCATGTAATTTACCATCTCTGTCTCTGCAAGCAGTATGTGTGTCTCTGCTCCTAATATTTAACCGTCTCTACTGGCCAAAAACAGGCCACCTATATATAAGCATATATATATATACCAGACTTTTTAGCAGAAAACATTTTCAATACTAAATCATTTTGAAGTCATCTTAAACACATAAGCAGCATGTTGCATGTAATTTACCATCTCTGTCTCTGCAAGCAGTATGTGTAATTTACTATCTCTGTCTCTGCAAGCAGTATGTGTGTCTCTGCTCATAAATATTTTTAAGTCATCTTAAACACATGAGCAGCATGTTGCATGTAATTTACCAGCTCTGTCTCTATAAGCAATATGTGTGTCTCTGCTCATAAATCCTTTTAAGTCATCTTAAACATATGAGCAGCATGTTGCATGTAATTTACCATCTCTGTCTCTGCAAGCAGTATGTGTAATGTACCATCTCTGTCTCTGCAAGCAGTATGTGTGTCTGTTCATAAATCTTTTTAAGTCATCTTAAACACATGAGCAGCATGTTGCATGTAATTATCATCTCTGTCTCTGCAAGCAGTATGTGTTTCTCTGCTCATAAATTGTTTTTAAGTCATCTTAAACACATGAGCAGCATGTTGCATGTAATTATCATCTCTGTCTCTGCAAGCAGTATGTGTTTCTCTGCTCATAAATTGTTTTTAAGTCATCTTAAACACATGAGCAGCATGTTGCATGTAATTTACCATTTCTGTCTCTGCAAGCAGTATGTGTGTCTCTGTTCATAAATCGTTTTTTAGTCATCTTAAGCACATGAGCAGCATGTTGCATGTAATTTACCATCTCTGTCTCTGCAAGCAGTATGTATGTCTCTGCTCATCAATCGTTTTAAGTCATCTTAAACACATTAGCAGCATGTTGCATGTAATTTATCATCTCTGTCTCTGCAAGCAGTATGTATGTCTCTGCTCATCAATCGTTTTAAGTCATCTTAAACACATTAGCAGCATGTTGCATGTAATTTATCATCTCTGTCTCTGCAAGCAGTATGTGTAATGTACCATCTCTGTCTCTGCAAGCAGTATGTGTGTCTGTTCATAAATCTTTTTAAGTCATCTTAAACACATGAGCAGCATGTTGCATGTAATTATCATCTCTGTCTCTGCAAGCAGTATGTGTTTCTCTGCTCATAAATTGTTGTTAAGTCATCTTAAACACATGAGCAGCATGTTGCATGTAATTATCATCTCTGTCTCTGCAAGCAGTATGTGTTTCTCTGCTCATAAATTGTTTTTAAGTCATCTTAAACACATGAGCAGCATGTTGCATGTAATTTACCATTTCTGTCTCTGCAAGCAGTATGTGTGTCTCTGTTCATAAATCGTTTTTTAGTCATCTTAAGCACATGAGCAGCATGTTGCATGTAATTTACCATCTCTGTCTCTGCAAGCAGTATGTATGTCTCTGCTCATCAATCGTTTTAAGTAATCTTAAACACATGAGCAGCATGTTGCATGTAATTTACCATCTCTGTCTCTGCAAGCAGTATGTGTAATTTACCATCTCTGTATCTGCAAGCAGTATGTGTGTCTCATCATAATATTTCACCATCTCTACTGGCCAAAAACAGGCCACCTATATATAAGCATATATATATATACCAGACTTTTTAGCAGAAAACATTGTCTATACTAAATCGTTTTTAAGTCATCTTAAACACATACGCAGCATGTTGCATGTAATTTACCATCTCTGTCTCTGCAAGCAGTATGTGTAATTTACTATCTCTGTCTCTGCAAGCAGTATGTGTAATTTACTATCTCTGTCTCTGCAAGCAGTATGTGTGTCTCTGCTCATAAATCCTTTTTAAGTCATCTTAAACACATGAGCAGCATGTTGCATGTAATTTATCATCTCTGTCCCTGCAAGCAGTATGCGTGTCTCTGCTCATAAATCGTTTTTAAGTCATCTTAAACACATGAGCAGCATGTTGTATGTAATTTATCATCTCTGTCTCTGCAAGCAGTATGTGTGTCTCTGCTTATAAATCATTTTTAAGTCATCTTAAACACATGAGCAGCATGTTGCATGTAATTTACCATCTCTGTCTCTGCAAGCAGTATGTGTGTCTCTGCTCATAAATCGTTTTTAAGTCATCTTAAACACATGAGCAGCATGTTGCATGTAGTTTACCATCTCTGTCTCTGCAAGCAGTATGTGTAATTTACCATCTCTGTATCTGCAAGCAGTATGTGTGTCTCATCATAATATTTCACCATCTCTACTGGCCAAAAACAGGCCACCTATATATAAGCATATATATAAACCAGACTTTTTAGCAGAAAACATTGTCTATACTAAATCGTTTTTAAGTCATCTTAAACACATAAGCAGCATGTTGCATGTAATTTACTATCTCTGTCTCTGCAAGCAGTATGTGTAATTTACCATCTCTGTCCCTGCAAGCAGTATGTGTGTCTCTGCTCATACATTCTTTTTAAGTCATCTTAAACACATTTGCTGCATTTTGCATGTAATTTACCATCTCTGTCTCTGCAAGCAGTATGTGTGTCTCTGCTCATAAATCGTTTTTAAGTCATCTTAAACACATGAGCAGCATGTTGCATGTAGTTTACCATCTCTGTCTCTGCAAGCAGTATGTGTAATTTACCATCTCTGTATCTGCAAGCAGTATGTGTGTCTCTGCTCATAATATTTCACCGTCTCTACTGGCCCAAAACACGCCACCTATATATAAGCATATATATATATACCAGACTTTTTAGCAGAAAACATTTTCTATTCTAAATCGTTTTAAGTCATCTTAAACACATAAGCAGCATGTTGCATGTAATTTACCATCTCTGTCTCTGCAAGCAGTATGTGTAATTTATCATCTCTGTCTCTGCAAGCAGTATGTGTAATGTACCATCTCTGTCTCTGCAAGCAGTATGTGTGTCTGTTCATAAATCTTTTTAAGTCATCTTAAACACATGAGCAGCATGTTGCATGTAATTATCATCTCTGTCTCTGCAAGCAGTATGTGTTTCTCTGCTCATAAATTGTTTTTAAGTCATCTTAAATACATGAGCAGCATGTTGCATGTAATTATCATCTCTGTCTCTGCAAGCAGTATGTGTTTCTCTGCTCATAAATTGTTTTTAAGTCATCTTAAACACATGAGCAGCATGTTGCATGTAATTTACCATCTCTGTCTCTGCAAGCAGTATGTGTGTCTCTGTTCATAAATCGTTTTTTAGTCATCTTAAGCACATGAGCAGCATGTTGCATGTAATTTACCATCTCTGTCTCTGCAAGCAGTATGTATGTCTCTGCTCATAACTTGTTTTAAGTCATCTTAAACACATTAGCAGCATGTTGCATGTAATTTACCATCTCTGTCTCTGCAAGCAGTATGTGTAATTTACCATCTCTGTATCTGCAAGCAGTATGTGTGTCTCATCATAATATTTCACCATCTCTACTGGCCAAAAACAGGCCACCTATATATAAGCATATATATATATACCAGACTTTTTAGCAGAAAACATTGTCTATACTAAATCGTTTTTAAGTCATCTTAAACACATAAGCAGCATGTTGCATGTAATTTACCATCTCTGTCTCTGCAAGCAGTATGTGTATTTTACTATCTCTGTCTCTGCAAGCAGTATGTGTGTCTCTGCTCATAAATCCTTTTTAAGTCATCTTAAACACATGAGCAGCATGTTGCATGTAATTTATCATCTCTGTCCCTGCAAGCAGTATATGTTTCTCTGCTCATAAATCGTTTTTAAGTCATCTTAAACACATGAGCAGCATGTTGCATGTAATTTACCATCTCTGTCTCTGCAAGCAGTATGTGTGTCTCTGCTCATAAATCGTTTTTAAGTCATCTTAAACACATGAGCAGCATGTTGCATGTAGTTTACCATCTCTGTCTCTGCAAGCAGTATGTGTAATTTACCATCTCTGTATCTGCAAGCAGTATGTGTGTCTCATCATAATATTTCACCATCTCTACTGGCCAAAAACAGGCCACCTATATATAAGCATATATATAAACCAGACTTTTTAGCAGAAAACATTGTCTATACTAAATCGTTTTTAAGTCATCTTAAACACATAAGCAGCATGTTGCATGTAATTTACTATCTCTGTCTCTGCAAGCAGTATGTGTAATTTACCATCTCTGTCCCTGCAAGCAGTATGTGTGTCTCTGCTCATACATTCTTTTTAAGTCATCTTAAACACATTTGCTGCATTTTGCATGTAATTTACCATCTCTGTCTCTGCAAGCAGTATGTGTGTCTCTGCTCATAAAACGTTTTTAAGTCATCTTAAACACATGAGCAGCATGTTGCATGTAGTTTACCATCTCTGTCTCTGCAAGCAGTATGTGTAATTTACCATCTCTGTATCTGCAAGCACTATGTGTGTCTCTGCTCATAATATTTCACCGTCTCAACTGGCCCAAAACAGGCCACCTATATATAAGCATATATATATATATATACCAGACTTTTTAGCAGAAAACATTTTCTATTCTAAATCGTTTTAAGTCATCTTAAACACATAAGCAGCATGTTGCATGTAATTTACCATCTCTGTCTCTGCAAGCAGTATGTGTAATTTACCATCTCTGTCTCAGCAAGCAGTATGTATGTCTCTGCTCATAAATCATTTTAAGTCATCTTAAACACATGAGCAGCATGTTGCATGTAATTTACCATCTCTGTCTCTGCAAGCAGTATGTGTGTCTGTTCATAAATTGATTTAAGTCATCTTAAACACATTAGCAGCATGTTGCATGTAATTATCATCTCTGTCTTTGCAAGCAGTATGTGTGTCTCTGCTCATAAATCGTTTTTAAGTCATCTTAAACACATGAGCAGCATGTTGCATGTAATTTACCATCTCTGTCTCTGCAAGCAGTATGTGTGTCTCTGTTCATGAATCGTTTTTTAGTCATCTTAAACACATGAGCAGCATGTTGCATGTAATTTACCATCTCTGTCTCTGCAAGCAGTATGTATGTCTCTGCTCATAAATCGTTTTAAGTCATGTTAAACTCATTAGCAGCATGTTGCATGTAATTTATCATCTCTGTCTCTGCAAGCAGTATGTGTGTCTCTGCTTATAAATCGTTTTTAAGTCATCTTAAAAACATGAGCTGCATGTTGCAAGTAATTTACCATCTCTGTCTCTGCAAGCAGTATGTGTGTCTCTGCTCATAAATCGTTTTTAAGTCATCTAAAACACATGAGCAGCATGTTGCATGTAATTTACCATCTCTGTCTCTGCAAGCAGTATGTGTAATTTACCATCTCTGTATCTGCAAGCAGTATGTGTGTCTCATCATAATATTTCACTATCTCTACTGGCCAAAAACAGGCCACCTATATATAAGCATATATATATATACCAGACTTTTTAGCAGAAAACATTGTCTATACTAAAGCGTTTTTAAGTCATCTTAAACACATAAGCAGCATGTTGCATGTAATTTACCATCTCTGTCTCTGCAAGCAGTATGTGTAATTTACTATCTCTGTCTCTGCAAGCCGTATGTGTGTCTCTGCTCATAAATCGATTCATCTTAAACACATTAGCAGCATGTTGCATGTAATTTATCATCTCTGTCTCTGCAAGCAGTATGTGTGTCTCTGCTTATAAATCGTTTTTAAGTCATCTTAAACACATGAGCTGCATGTTGCAAGTAATTTACCATCTCTGTCTCTGCAAGCAGTATGTGTGTCTCTGCTCATAAATCGTTTTTAAGTCATCTAAAACACATGAGCAGCATGTTGCATGTAATTTACCATCTCTGTCTCTGCAAGCAGTATGTGTAATTTACCATCTCTGTATCTGCAAGCAGTATGTGTGTCTCATCATATTATTTCACCATCTCTACTGGCCAAAAACAGGCCACCTATATATAAGCATATACATATACCAGACTTTTTAGCAGAAAACATTGTCTATACTAAATCGTTTTTAAGTCATCTTAAACACATAAGCAGCATGTTGCATGTAATTTACCATCTCTGTCTCTGCAAGCAGTATGTGTAATTTACTATCTCTGTCTCTGCAAGCAGTATGTGTGTCTCTGTTCATAAATCCTTTTAAAGTCATCTTAAACACATTAGCAGCATGTTGCATGTAATTTATCATCTTTGTCTCTGCAAGCAGTGTGTGTGTCTCTGCTCATAAATCGTTTTTAAGTCATTTTAAAGACATGAGCAGCATGTTGCATGTAATTTATCATCTCTGTCTCTGCAAGCAGTATGTGTGTCTCTGCTTATAAATCATTTTTAAGTCATCTTAAACACATGAGCAGCATGTTGCATGTAATTTACCATCTCTGTCTCTGCAAGCAGTATGTGTGTCTCTGCTCATAAATCGTTTTTAAGTCATCTTAAACACATGAGCAGCATGTTGTATGTAGTTTACCATCTCTGTCTCTGCAAGCAGTATGTGTAATTTACCATCTCTGTATCTGCAAGCAGTATGTGTGTCTCATCATAATATTTCACCATCTCTACTGGCCAAAAACAGGCCACCTATATATAAGCATATATATAAACCAGACTTTTTAGCAGAAAACATTGTCTATACTAAAACCTTTTTAAGTCATCGTAAACTCATAAGCAGCATGTTGCATGTAATTTACCATCTCTGTCTCTGCAAGCAGTATGTGTGTCTCTGCTCATAAATCGTTTTTATGTCATCTTAAACACATGAGCAGCATGTTGCATGTAATTTACCATCTCTGTCTCTGCAAGCAGTATGTGTGTCTCATCATAATATTTCACCATCTCTACTGGCCAAAAACAGGCCACCTATATATAAGCATATATATATACCAGACTTTTTAGCAGAAAACATTTTCTATACTATCGTTTTTAAGTCATCTTAAACACATAAGCAGCATGTTGCATGTAATTTACTATCTCTGTCTCTGCAAGCAGTATGTGTGTCTCTGCTCATAAATCTTTTTAAGTCATCTTAAACACATGAGCAGCCTGTTGCATGTAATTTACCATCTCTGTCTCTGCAAGCAGTATGTGTGTCTCTGCTCATAAATCCTTTTAAGTCATCTTAAACACATGAGCAGCATGTTGCATGTAATTTACAATCTCTGTCTCTGCAAGCAGTATGTATGTCTCTGCTCATAAATCGTTTTAAGTCATCTTAAACACATGAGCAGCATGTTGCATGTAATTTATCATCTCTGTCTCTGCAAGCAGTATGTGTGTCTCTGCTTATAAATCGTTTTTAAGTCATCTTAAACACATGAGCTGCATGTTGCAAGTAATTTACCATCTCTGTCTCTGCAAGCAGTATGTGTGTCTCTGCTCATAAATCGTTTTTAAGTCATCTAAAACACATGAGCAGCATGTTGTATGTATTTTATCATCTCTGTCTCTGCAAGCAGTATGTGTGTCTCTGGTCATAAATCGTTTTTAAGTCATCTAAAACACATGAGCTGCATGTTGCATGTAATTTATCATCTCTGTCTCTGCAAGCAGTATGTGTGTCTCTGCTTATAAATCGTTTTTAAGTCATCTAAAACACATGAGCAGCATGTTGCATGTAATTTACCATCTCCGTCTCTGCAAGCAGTATGTGTAATTTACCATCTCTGTATCTGCAAGCAGTATGTGTGTCTCATCATAATATTTCACCATCTCTACTGGCCAAAAACAGGCCACCTATATATAAGCATATATATATACCAGACTTTTTAGCAGAAAACATTGTCTATACTAAATCGTTTTTAAGTCATCTTAAACACATAAGCAGCATGTTGCATGTAATTTACCATCTCTGTCTCTGCAAGCAGTATGTGTAATTTACTATCTCTGTCTCTGCAAGCAGTATGTGTGTCTCTGCTCATAAATCCTTTTTAAGTCATCTTAAACACATGAGCAGCATGTTGCATGTAATTTATCATCTCTGTCCCTGCAAGCAGTATGTGTTTCTCTGCTCATAAATCGTTTTTAAGTCATCTTAAACACATGAGCAGCATGTTGCATGTAATTTATCATCTCTGTCTCTGCAAGCAGTATGTGTGTCTCTGCTTATAAATCATTTTTAAGTCATCTTAAACACATGAGCAGCATGTTGCATGTAATTTACCATCTCTGTCTCTGCAAGCAGCATGTGTGTCTCTGCTCATAAATCGTTTTTAAGTCATCTTAAACACATGAGCAGCATGTTGCATGTAGTTTACCATCTCTGTCTCTGCAAGCAGTATGTGTAATTTACCATCTCTGTATCTGCAAGCAGTATGTGTGTCTCATCATAATATTTCACCATCTCTACTGGCCAAAAACAGGCCACCTATATATAAGCATATATATAAACCAGACTTTTTAGCAGAAAACATTGTCTATACTAAATCGTTTTTAAGTCATCTTAAACACATAAGCAGCATGTTGCATGTAATTTACTATCTCTGTCTCTGCAAGCAGTATGTGTAATTTTCCATCTCTGTCCCTGCAAGCAGTATGTGTGTCTCTGCTCATACATTCTTTTTAAGTCATCTTAAACACATTTGCTGCATTTTGCATGTAATTTACCATCTCTGTCTCTGCAAGCAGTATGTGTGTCTCTGCTCATAAATCGTTTTTAAGTCATCTTAAACACATGAGCAGCATGTTGCATGTAGTTTACCATCTCTGTCTCTGCAAGCAGTATGTGTAATTTACCATCTCTGTATCTGCAAGCAGTATGTGTGTCTCTGCTCATAATATTTCACCGTCTCTACTGGCCCAAAACAGGCCACCTATATATAAGCATATATATATATACCAGACTTTTTAGCAGAAAACATTTTCTATACTAAATCGTTTTAAGTCATCTTAAACACATAAGCAGCATGTTGCATGTAATTTACCATCTCTGTCTCTGCAAGCAGTATGTGTAATTTACCATCTCTGTCTCTGCAAGCAGTATGTATGTCTCTGCTCATAAATCATTTTAAGTCATCTTAAACACATGAGCAGCATGTTGCATGTAATTTACCATCTCTGTCTCTGCAAGCAGTATGTGTGTCTGTTCATAAATTGATTTAAGTCATCTTAAACACATTAGCAGCATGTTGCATGTAATTATCATCTCTGTCTTTTCAAGCAGTATGTGTGTCTCTGCTCATAAATCGTTTTTAAGTCATCTTAAACACATGAGCAGCATGTTGCATGTAATTTACCATCTCTGTCTCTGCAAGCAGTATGTGTGTCGCTGTTCATGAATCTTTTTTAGTCATCTTAAACACATGAGCAGCATGTTGCATGTAATTTACCATCTCTGTCTCTGCAAGCAGTATGTATGTCTCTGCTCATAAATCGTTTTAATTCATGTTAAACTCATTAGCAGCATGTTGCATGTAATTTATCATCTCTGTCTCTGCAAGCAGTATGTGTGTCTCTGCTTATAAATCGTTTTTAAGTCATCTTAAACACATGAGCTGCATGTTGCAAGTAATTTACCATCTCTGTCTCTGCAAGCAGTATGTGTGTCTCTGCTCATAAATCGTTTTTAAGTCATCTAAAACACATGAGCAGCATGTTGCATGTAATTTACCATCTCTGTCTCTGCAAGCAGTATGTGTAATTTACCATCTCTGTATCTGCAAGCAGTATGTGTGTCTCATCATAATATTTCACCATCTCTACTGGCCAAAAACAGGCCACCGATATATAAGCATATATATATACCAGACTTTTTAGCAGAAAACATTGTCTATACTAAAGCGTTTTTAAGTCATCTTAAACACATAAGCAGCATGTTGCATGTAATTTACCATCTCTGTCTCTGCAAGCAGTATGTGTAATTTACTATCTCTGTCTCTGCAAGCAGTATGTGTGTCTCTGCTCATAAATCGATTCATCTTAAACACATTAGCAGCATGTTGCATGTAATTTATCATCTCTGTCTCTGCAAGCAGTATGTGTGTCTCTGCTTATAAATCGTTTTTAAGTCATCTTAAACACATGAGCTGCATGTTGCAAGTAATTTACCATCTCTGTCTCTGCAAGCAGTATGTGTGTCTCTGCTCATAAATCGTTTTTAAGTCATCTAAAACACATGAGCAGCATGTTGCATGTAATTTACCATCTCTGTCTCTGCAAGCAGTATGTGTAATTTACCATCTCTGTATCTGCAAGCAGTATGTGTGTCTCATCATAATATTTCACCATCTCTACTGGCCAAAAACAGGCCACCTATATATAAGCATATATATAAACCAGACTTTTTAGCAGAAAACATTGTCTATACTAAATCGTTTTTAAGTCATCTTAAACACATAAGCAGCATGTTGCATGTAATTTACTATCTCTGTCTCTGCAAGCAGTATGTGTAATTTTCCATCTCTGTCCCTGCAAGCAGTATGTGTGTCTCTGCTCATACATTCTTTTTAAGTCATCTTAAACACATTTGCTGCATTTTGCATGTAATTTACCATCTCTGTCTCTGCAAGCAGTATGTGTGTCTCTGCTCATAAATCGTTTTTAAGTCATCTTAAACACATGAGCAGCATGTTGCATGTAGTTTACCATCTCTGTCTCTGCAAGCAGTATGTGTAATTTACCATCTCTGTATCTGCAAGCAGTATGTGTGTCTCTGCTCATAATATTTCACCGTCTCTACTGGCCCAAAACAGGCCACCTATATATAAGCATATATATATATATACCAGACTTTTTAGCAGAAAACATTTTCTATACTAAATCGTTTTAAATCATCTTAAACACATAAGCAGCATGTTGCATGTAATTTACCATCTCTGTCTCTGCAAGCAGTATGTGTAATTTACCATCTCTGTCTCTGCAAGCAGTATGTATGTCTCTGCTCATAAATCATTTTAAGTCATCTTAAACACATGAGCAGCATGTAATTTACCATCTCTGTCTCTGCAAGCAGTATGTGTGTCTGTTCATAAATTGATTTAAGTCATCTTAAACACATTAGCAGCATGTTGCATGTAATTATCATCTCTGTCTTTGCAAGCAGTATGTGTGTCTCTGCTCATAAATCGTTTTTAAGTCATCTCAAACACATGAGCAGCATGTTGCATGTAATTTACCATCTCTGTCTCTGCAAGCAGTATGTATGTCTCTGCTCCTAAATCGTTTTAATTCATGTTAAACTCATTAGCAGCATGTTGCATGTAATTTATCATCTCTGTCTCTGCAAGCAGTATGTGTGTCTCTGCTTATAAATCGTTTTTAAGTCATCTTAAACACATGAGCTGCATGTTGCAAGTAATTTACCATCTCTGTCTCTGCAAGCAGTATGTGTGTCTCCGCTCATAAATCGTTTTTAAGTCATCTAAAACACATGAGCAGCATGTTGCATGTAATTTACCATCTCTGTCTCTGCAAGCAGTATGTGTAATTTACCATCTCTGTATCTGCAAGCAGTATGTGTGTCTCATCATAATATTTCACCATCTCTACTGGCCAAAAACAGGCCACCTATATATAAGCATATATATATACCAGACTTTTTAGCAGAAAACATTGTCTATACTAAAGCGTTTTTAAGTCATCTTAAACACATAAGCAGCATGTTGCATGTAATTTACCATCTCTGTCTCTGCAAGCAGTATGTGTAATTTACTATCTCTGTCTCTGCAAGCAGTATGTGTGTCTCTGCTCATAAATCGATTCATCTTAAACACATTAGCAGCATGTTGCATGTAATTTATCATCTCTGTCTCTGCAAGCAGTATGTGTGTCTCTGCTTATAAATCGTTTTTAAGTCATCTTAAACACATGAGCTGCATGTTGCAAGTAATTTACCATCTCTGTCTCTGCAAGCAGTATGTGTGTCTCTGCTCATAAATCGTTTTTAAGTCATCTAAAACACATGAGCAGCATGTTGCATGTAATTTACCATCTCTGTCTCTGCAAGCAGTATGTGTAATTTACTATCTCTGTCTCTGCAAGCAGTATGTGTGTCTCTGCTCATAAATCGATTCATCTTAAACACATTAGCAGCATGTTGCATGTAATTTATCATCTCTGTCTCTGCAAGCAGTATGTGTGTCTCTGCTTATAAATCGTTTTTAAGTCATCTTAAACACATGAGCTGCATGTTGCAAGTAATTTACCATCTCTGTCTCTGCAAGCAGTATGAGTGTCTCTGCTCATAAATCGTTTTTAAGTCATCTAAAACACATGAGCAGCATGTTGCATGTAATTTACCATCTCTGTCTCTGCAAGCAGTATGTGTAATATACCATCTCTGTATCTGCAAGCAGTATGTGTGTCTCATCATATTATTTCACCATCTCTACTGGCCAAAAACAGGCCACCTATATATAAGCATATATATATACCAGACTTTTTAGCAGAAAACATTGTCTATACTAAATCGTTTTTAAGTCATCTTAAACACATAAGCAGCATGTTGCATGTAATTTACCATCTCTGTCTCTGCAAGCAGTATGTGTAATTTACTATCTCTGTCTCTGCAAGCAGTATGTGTGTCTCTGCTCATAAATCCTTTTAAAGTCATCTTAAACACATTAGCAGCATGTTGCATGTAATTTATCATCTTTGTCTCTGCAAGCAGTATGTGTGTCTCTGCTCATAAATCGTTTTTAAGTCATCTTAAAGACATGAGCAGCATGTTGCATGTAATTTATCATCTCTGTCTCTGCAAGCAGTATGTGTGTCTCTGCTTATAAATCATTTTTAAGTCATCTTAAACACATGAGCAGCATGTTGCATGTAATTTACCATCTCTGTCTCTGCAAGCAGTATGTGTGTCTCTGCTCATAAATCGTTTTTAAGTCATCTTAAACACATGAGCAGCATGTTGTATGTAGTTTACCATCTCTGTCTCTGCAAGCATTATGTGTAATTTACCATCTCTGTATCTGCAAGCAGTATGTGTGTCTCATCATAATATTTCACCATCTCTACTGGCCAAAAACAGGCCACCTATATATAAGCATATATATAAACCAGACTTTTTAGCAGAAAACATTGTCTATACTAAAACATTTTTAAGTCATCGTAAACTCATAAGCAGCATGTTGCATGTAATTTACCATCTCTGTCTCTGCAAGCAGTATGTGTGTCTCTGCTCATAAATCGTTTTTATGTCATCTTAAACACATGAGCAGCATGTTGCATGTAATTTACCGTCTCTGTCTCTGCAAGCAGTATGTGTGTCTCATCATAATATTTCACCATCTCTACTGGCCAAAAACAGGCCACCTATATATAAGCATATATATATACCAGACTTTTTAGCAGAAAACATTTTCTATACTATCGTTTTTAAGTCATCTTAAACACATAAGCAGCATATTGCATCTAATTTACTATCTCTGTCTCTGCAAGCAGTATGTGTAATTTACTATCTCTGTCTCTGCAAGCAGTATGTGTGTCTCTGCTTATAAATCTTTTTAAGTCATCTTAAACACATGAGCAGCCTGTTGCATGTAATTTACCATCTCTGTCTCTGCAAGCAGTATGTGTGTCTCTGCTCATAAATCCTTTTAGGTCATCTTAAACACATGAGCAGCATGTTGCATTTAATTTACCATCTCTGTCTCTGCAAGCAGTATGTGTAATGTACCATCTCTGTCTCTGCAAGCAGTATGTGTTTCTCTGCTCATAAATTGTTTTTAAGTCATCTTAAACACATGAGCAGCATGTTGCATGTAATTTACCATCTCTGTCTCTGCAAGCAGTATGTGTGTCTCTGTTCATAAATCGTTTTTTAGTCATCTTAAGCACATGAGCAGCATGTTGCATGTAATTTACAATCTCTGTCTCTGCAAGCAGTATGTATGTCTCTGCTCATAAATCGTTTTAAGTCATCTTAAACACATGAGCAGCATGTTGCATGTAATTTATCATCTCTGTCTCTGCAAGCAGTATGTGTGTCTCTGCTTATAAATCGTTTTTAAGTCATCTTAAACACATGAGCTGCATGTTGCAAGTAATTTACCATCTCTGTCTCTGCAAGCAGTATGTGTGTCTCTGCTCATAAATCATTTTTACGTCAACTAAAACACATGAGCAGCATGTTGCATGTAATTTACCATCTCTGTCTCTGCAAGCAGTATGTGTAATTTACCATCTCTGTATCTGCAAGCAGTATGTGTGTCTCATCATAATATTTCACCATCTCTACTGGCCCAAAACAGGCCACCTATATATAAGCATATATATATATACCAGACTTTTTAGCAGAAAACATTTTCTATTCTAAATCGTTTTAAGTCATCTTAAACACATAAGCAGCATGTTGCATGTAATTTACCATCTCTGTCTCTGCAAGCAGTATGTGTAATTTACCATCTCTGTCTCTGCAAGCAGTATGTATGTCTCTGCTCATAAATCATTTTAAGTCATCTTAAACACATGAGCAGCATGTTGCATGTAATTTACCATCTCTGTCTCTGCAAGCAGTATGTGTGTCTGTTCATAAATTGATTTAAGTCATCTTAAACACATTAGTAGCATGTTGCATGTATTTATCATCTCTGTCTTTGCAAGCAGTATGTGTGTCTCTGCTCATAAATCGTTTTTAAGTCATCTTAAACAGATGAGCAGCATGTTGCATGTAATTTACCATCTCTGTCTCTGCAAGCAGTATGTATGTCTCTGCTTATAAATCATTTTTAAGTCATCTTAAACTCATAAGCAGCATGTTGCATGTAACTTACCATCTCTGTCTCTGCAAGCAGTATGTGTGTCTCTGCTTATAAATCATTTTTAAGTCATCTTAAACACATGAGCAGCATGTTGCATGTAATTTACCATCTCTGTCTCTGCAAGCAGTATGTGTGTCTCTGCTCATAAATCGTTTTTAAGTCATCTTAAACACATGAGCAGCATGTTGTATGTAGTTTACCATCTCTGTCTCTGCAAGCATTATGTGTAATTTACCATCTCTGTATCTGCAAGCAGTATGTGTGTCTCATCATAATATTTCACCATCTCTACTGGCCAAAAACAGGCCACCTATATATAAGCATATATATAAACCAGACTTTTTAGCAGAAAACATTGTCTATACTAAAACATTTTTAAGTCATCGTAAACTCATAAGCAGCATGTTGCATGTAATTTACCATCTCTGTCTCTGCAAGCAGTATGTGTGTCTCTGCTCATAAATCGTTTTTATGTCATCTTAAACACATGAGCAGCATGTTGCATGTAATTTACCATCTCTGTCTCTGCAAGCAGTATGTGTAATTTACCATCTCTGTCTCTGCAAGCAGTATGTATGTCTCTGCTCATAAATCATTTTAAGTCATCTTAAACACATGAGCAGCATGTTGCATGTAATTTACCATCTCTGTCTCTGCAAGCAGTATGTGTGTCTGTTCATAAATTGATTTAAGTCATCTTAAACACATTAGCAGCATGTTGCATGTAATTATCATCTCTGTCTTTTCAAGCAGTATGTGTGTCTCTGCTCATAAATCGTTTTTAAGTCATCTTAAACACATGAGCAGCATGTTGCATGTAATTTACCATCTCTGTCTCTGCAAGCAGTATGTGTGTCTCTGTTCATGAATCGTTTTTTAGTCATCTTAAACACATGAGCAGCATGTTGCATGTAATTTACCATCTCTGTCTCTGCAAGCAGTATGTATGTCTCTGCTCATAAATCGTTTTAATTCATGTTAAACTCATTAGCAGCATGTTGCATGTAATTTATCATCTCTGTCTCTGCAAGCAGTATGTGTGTCTCTGCTTATAAATCGTTTTTAAGTCATCTTAAACACATGAGCTGCATGTTGCAAGTAATTTACCATCTCTGTCTCTGCAAGCAGTATGTGTAATTTACCATCTCTGTATCTGCAAGCAGTATGTGTGTCTCATCATAATATTTCACCATCTCTACTGGCCAAAAACAGGCCACCGATATATAAGCATATATATATACCAGACTTTTTAGCAGAAAACATTGTCTATACTAAAGCGTTTTTAAGTCATCTTAAACACATAAGCAGCATGTTGCATGTAATTTACCATCTCTGTCTCTGCAAGCAGTATGTGTAATTTACTATCTCTGTCTCTGCAAGCAGTATGTGTGTCTCTGCTCATAAATCGATTCATCTTAAACACATTAGCAGCATGTTGCATGTAATTTATCATCTCTGTCTCTGCAAGCAGTATGTGTGTCTCTGCTTATAAATCGTTTTTAAGTCATCTTAAACACATGAGCTGCATGTTGCAAGTAATTTACCATCTCTGTCTCTGCAAGCAGTATGTGTGTCTCTGCTCATAAATCGTTTTTAAGTCATCTAAAACACATGAGCAGTATGTTGCATGTAATTTACCATCTCTGTCTCTGCAAGCAGTATGTGTAATTTACCATCTCTGTATCTGCAAGCAGTATGTGTGTCTCATCATAATATTTCACCATCTCTACTGGCCAAAAACAGGCCACCTATATATAAGCATATATATAAACCAGACTTTTTAGCAGAAAACATTGTCTATACTAAATCGTTTTTAAGTCATCTTAAACACATAAGCAGCATGTTGCATGTAATTTACTATCTCTGTCTCTGCAAGCAGTATGTGTAATTTTCCATCTCTGTCCCTGCAAGCAGTATGTGTGTCTCTGCTCATACATTCTTTTTAAGTCATCTTAAACACATTTGCTGCATTTTGCATGTAATTTACCATCTGTGTCTCTGCAAGCAGTATGTGTGTCTCTGCTCATAAATCGTTTTTAAGTCATCTTAAACACATGAGCAGCATGTTGCATGTAGTTTACCATCTCTGTCTCTGCAAGCAGTATGTGTAATTTACCATCTCTGTATCTGCAAGCAGTATGTGTGTCTCTGCTCATAATATTTCACCGTCTCTACTGGCCCAAAACAGGCCACCTATATATAAGCATATATATATATATACCAGACTTTTTAGCAGAAAACATTTTCTATACTAAATCGTTTTAAATCATCTTAAACACATAAGCAGCATGTTGCATGTAATTTACCATCTCTGTCTCTGCAAGCAGTATGTGTAATTTACCATCTCTGTCTCTGCAAGCAGTATGTATGTCTCTGCTCATAAATCATTTTAAGTCATCTTAAACACATGAGCAGCATGTAATTTACCATCTCTGTCTCTGCAAGCAGTATGTGTGTCTGTTCATAAATTGATTTAAGTCATCTTAAACACATTAGCAGCATGTTGCATGTAATTATCATCTCTGTCTTTGCAAGCAGTATGTGTGTCTCTGCTCATAAATCGTTTTTAAGTCATCTCAAACACATGAGCAGCATGTTGCATGTAATTTACCATCTCTGTCTCTGCAAGCAGTATGTATGTCTCTGCTCCTAAATCGTTTTAATTCATGTTAAACTCATTAGCAGCATGTTGCATGTAATTTATCATCTCTGTCTCTGCAAGCAGTATGTGTGTCTCTGCTCATAAATCCTTTTAAAGTCATCTTAAACACATTAGCAGCATGTTGCATGTAATTTATCATCTTTGTCTCTGCAAGCAGTATGTGTGTCTCTGCTCATAAATCGTTTTTAAGTCATCTTAAAGACATGAGCAGCATGTTGCATGTAATTTATCATCTCTGTCTCTGCAAGCAGTATGTGTGTCTCTGCTTATAAATCATTTTTAAGTCATCTTAAACACATGAGCAGCATGTTGCATGTAATTTACCATCTCTGTCTCTGCAAGCAGTATGTGTGTCTCTGCTCATAAATCGTTTTTAAGTCATCTTAAACACATGAGCAGCATGTTGTATGTAGTTTACCATCTCTGTCTCTGCAAGCATTATGTGTAATTTACCATCTCTGTATCTGCAAGCAGTATGTGTGTCTCATCATAATATTTCACCATCTCTACTGGCCAAAAACAGGCCACCTATATATAAGCATATATATAAACCAGACTTTTTAGCAGAAAACATTGTCTATACTAAAACATTTTTAAGTCATCGTAAACTCATAAGCAGCATGTTGCATGTAATTTACCATCTCTGTCTCTGCAAGCAGTATGTGTGTCTCTGCTCATAAATCGTTTTTATGTCATCTTAAACACATGAGCAGCATGTTGCATGTAATTTACCGTCTCTGTCTCTGCAAGCAGTATGTGTGTCTCATCATAATATTTCACCATCTCTACTGGCCAAAAACAGGCCACCTATATATAAGCATATATATATACCAGACTTTTTAGCAGAAAACATTTTCTATACTATCGTTTTTAAGTCATCTTAAACACATAAGCAGCATATTGCATCTAATTTACTATCTCTGTCTCTGCAAGCAGTATGTGTAATTTACTATCTCTGTCTCTGCAAGCAGTATGTGTGTCTCTGCTTATAAATCTTTTTAAGTCATCTTAAACACATGAGCAGCCTGTTGCATGTAATTTACCATCTCTGTTTCTGCAAGCAGTATGTGTGTCTCTGCTCATAAATCCTTTTAGGTCATCTTAAACACATGAGCAGCATGTTGCATTTAATTTACCATCTCTGTCTCTGCAAGCAGTATGTGTAATGTACCATCTCTGTCTCTGCAAGCAGTATGTGTTTCTCTGCTCATAAATTGTTTTTAAGTCATCTTAAACACATGAGCAGCATGTTGCATGTAATTTACCATCTCTGTCTCTGCAAGCAGTATGTGTGTCTCTGTTCATAAATCGTTTTTTAGTCATCTTAAGCACATGAGCAGCATGTTGCATGTAATTTACAATCTCTGTCTCTGCAAGCAGTATGTATGTCTCTGCTCATAAATCGTTTTAAGTCATCTTAAACACATGAGCAGCATGTTGCATGTAATTTATCATCTCTGTCTCTGCAAGCAGTATGTGTGTCTCTGCTTATAAATCGTTTTTAAGTCATCTTAAACACATGAGCTGCATGTTGCAAGTAATTTACCATCTCTGTCTCTGCAAGCAGTATGTGTGTCTCTGCTCATAAATCATTTTTACGTCATCTAAAACACATGAGCAGCATGTTGCATGTAATTTACCATCTCTGTCTCTGCAAGCAGTATGTGTAATTTACCATCTCTGTATCTGCAAGCAGTATGTGTGTCTCATCATAATATTTCACCATCTCTACTGGCCCAAAACAGGCCACCTATATATAAGCATATATATATATACCAGACTTTTTAGCAGAAAACATTTTCTATTCTAAATCGTTTTAAGTCATCTTAAACACATAAGCAGCATGTTGCATGTAATTTACCATCTCTGTCTCTGCAAGCAGTATGTGTAATTTACCATCTCTGTCTCTGCAAGCAGTATGTATGTCTCTGCTCATAAATCATTTTAAGTCATCTTAAACACATGAGCAGCATGTTGCATGTAATTTACCATCTCTGTCTCTGCAAGCAGTATGTGTGTCTGTTCATAAATTGATTTAAGTCATCTTAAACACATTAGTAGCATGTTGCATGTATTTATCATCTCTGTCTTTGCAAGCAGTATGTGTGTCTCTGCTCATAAATCGTTTTTAAGTCATCTTAAACAGATGAGCAGCATGTTGCATGTAATTTACCATCTCTGTCTCTGCAAGCAGTATGTATGTCTCTGCTTATAAATCATTTTTAAGTCATCTTAAACTCATAAGCAGCATGTTGCATGTAACTTACCATCTCTGTCTCTGCAAGCAGTATGTGTGTCTCTGCTTATAAATCATTTTTAAGTCATCTTAAACACATGAGCAGCATGTTGCATGTAATTTACCATCTCTGTCTCTGCAAGCAGTATGTGTGTCTCTGCTCATAAATCGTTTTTAAGTCATCTTAAACACATGAGCAGCATGTTGTATGTAGTTTACCATCTCTGTCTCTGCAAGCATTATGTGTAATTTACCATCTCTGTATCTGCAAGCAGTATGTGTGTCTCATCATAATATTTCACCATCTCTACTGGCCAAAAACAGGCCACCTATATATAAGCATATATATAAACCAGACTTTTTAGCAGAAAACATTGTCTATACTAAAACATTTTTAAGTCATCGTAAACTCATAAGCAGCATGTTGCATGTAATTTACCATCTCTGTCTCTGCAAGCAGTATGTGTGTCTCTGCTCATAAATCGTTTTTATGTCATCTTAAACACATGAGCAGCATGTTGCATGTAATTTACCATCTCTGTCTCTGCAAGCAGTATGTGTAATTTACCATCTCTGTCTCTGCAAGCAGTATGTATGTCTCTGCTCATAAATCATTTTAAGTCATCTTAAACACATGAGCAGCATGTTGCATGTAATTTACCATCTCTGTCTCTGCAAGCAGTATGTGTGTCTGTTCATAAATTGATTTAAGTCATCTTAAACACATTAGCAGCATGTTGCATGTAATTATCATCTCTGTCTTTTCAAGCAGTATGTGTGTCTCTGCTCATAAATCGTTTTTAAGTCATCTTAAACACATGAGCAGCATGTTGCATGTAATTTACCATCTCTGTCTCTGCAAGCAGTATGTGTGTCTCTGTTCATGAATCGTTTTTTAGTCATCTTAAACACATGAGCAGCATGTTGCATGTAATTTACCATCTCTGTCTCTGCAAGCAGTATGTATGTCTCTGCTCATAAATCGTTTTAATTCATGTTAAACTCATTAGCAGCATGTTGCATGTAATTTATCATCTCTGTCTCTGCAAGCAGTATGTGTGTCTCTGCTTATAAATCGTTTTTAAGTCATCTTAAACACATGAGCTGCATGTTGCAAGTAATTTACCATCTCTGTCTCTGCAAGCAGTATGTGTGTCTCTGCTCATAAATCGTTTTTAAGTCATCTAAAACACATGAGCAGCATGTTGCATGTAATTTACCATCTCTGTCTCTGCAAGCAGTATGTGTAATTTACCATCTCTGTATCTGCAAGCAGTATGTGTGTCTCATCATAATATTTCACCATCTCTACTGGCCAAAAACAGGCCACCGATATATAAGCATATATATATACCAGACTTTTTAGCAGAAAACATTGTCTATACTAAAGCGTTTTTAAGTCATCTTAAACACATAAGCAGCATGTTGCATGTAATTTACCATCTCTGTCTCTGCAAGCAGTATGTGTAATTTACTATCTCTGTCTCTGCAAGCAGTATGTGTGTCTCTGCTCATAAATCGATTCATCTTAAACACATTAGCAGCATGTTGCATGTAATTTATCATCTCTGTCTCTGCAAGCAGTATGTGTGTCTCTGCTTATAAATCGTTTTTAAGTCATCTTAAACACATGAGCTGCATGTTGCAAGTAATTTACCATCTCTGTCTCTGCAAGCAGTATGTGTGTCTCTGCTCATAAATCGTTTTTAAGTCATCTAAAACACATGAGCAGTATGTTGCATGTAATTTACCATCTCTGTCTCTGCAAGCAGTATGTGTAATTTACCATCTCTGTATCTGCAAGCAGTATGTGTGTCTCATCATAATATTTCACCATCTATACTGGCCAAAAACAGGCCACCTATATATAAGCATATATATAAACCAGACTTTTTAGCAGAAAACATTGTCTATACTAAATCGTTTTTAAGTCATCTTAAACACATAAGCAGCATGTTGCATGTAATTTACTATCTCTGTCTCTGCAAGCAGTATGTGTAATTTTCCATCTCTGTCCCTGCAAGCAGTATGTGTGTCTCTGCTCATACATTCTTTTTAAGTCATCTTAAACACATTTGCTGCATTTTGCATGTAATTTACCATCTGTGTCTCTGCAAGCAGTATGTGTGTCTCTGCTCATAAATCGTTTTTAAGTCATCTTAAACACATGAGCAGCATGTTGCATGTAGTTTACCATCTCTGTCTCTGCAAGCAGTATGTGTAATTTACCATCTCTGTATCTGCAAGCAGTATGTGTGTCTCTGCTCATAATATTTCACCGTCTCTACTGGCCCAAAACAGGCCACCTATATATAAGCATATATATATATATACCAGACTTTTTAGCAGAAAACATTTTCTATACTAAATCGTTTTAAATCATCTTAAACACATAAGCAGCATGTTGCATGTAATTTACCATCTCTGTCTCTGCAAGCAGTATGTGTAATTTACCATCTCTGTCTCTGCAAGCAGTATGTATGTCTCTGCTCATAAATCATTTTAAGTCATCTTAAACACATGAGCAGCATGTAATTTACCATCTCTGTCTCTGCAAGCAGTATGTGTGTCTGTTCATAAATTGATTTAAGTCATCTTAAACACATTAGCAGCATGTTGCATGTAATTATCATCTCTGTCTTTGCAAGCAGTATGTGTGTCTCTGCTCATAAATCGTTTTTAAGTCATCTCAAACACATGAGCAGCATGTTGCATGTAATTTACCATCTCTGTCTCTGCAAGCAGTATGTATGTCTCTGCTCCTAAATCGTTTTAATTCATGTTAAACTCATTAGCAGCATGTTGCATGTAATTTATCATCTCTGTCTCTGCAAGCAGTATGTGTGTCTCTGCTTATAAATCGTTTTTAAGTCATCTTAAACACATGAGCTGCATGTTGCAAGTAATTTACCATCTCTGTCTCTGCAAGCAGTATGTGTGTCTCCGCTCATAAATCGTTTTTAAGTCATCTAAAACACATGAGCAGCATGTTGCATGTAATTTACCATCTCTGTCTCTGCAAGCAGTATGTGTAATTTACCATCTCTGTATCTGCAAGCAGTATGTGTGTCTCATCATAATATTTCACCATCTCTACTGGCCAAAAACAGGCCACCTATATATAAGCATATATATATACCAGACTTTTTAGCAGAAAACATTGTCTATACTAAAGCGTTTTTAAGTCATCTTAAACACATAAGCAGCATGTTGCATGTAATTTACCATCTCTGTCTCTGCAAGCAGTATGTGTAATTTACTATCTCTGTCTCTGCAAGCAGTATGTGTGTCTCTGCTCATAAATCGATTCATCTTAAACACATTAGCAGCATGTTGCATGTAATTTATCATCTCTGTCTCTGCAAGCAGTATGTGTGTCTCTGCTTATAAATCGTTTTTAAGTCATCTTAAACACATGAGCTGCATGTTGCAAGTAATTTACCATCTCTGTCTCTGCAAGCAGTATGTGTGTCTCTGCTCATAAATCGTTTTTAAGTCATCTAAAACACATGAGCAGCATGTTGCATGTAATTTACCATCTCTGTCTCTGCAAGCAGTATGTGTAATTTACTATCTCTGTCTCTGCAAGCAGTATGTGTGTCTCTGCTCATAAATCGATTCATCTTAAACACATTAGCAGCATGTTGCATGTAATTTATCATCTCTGTCTCTGCAAGCAGTATGTGTGTCTCTGCTTATAAATCGTTTTTAAGTCATCTTAAACACATGAGCTGCATGTTGCAAGTAATTTACCATCTCTGTCTCTGCAAGCAGTATGAGTGTCTCTGCTCATAAATCGTTTTTAAGTCATCTAAAACACATGAGCAGCATGTTGCATGTAATTTACCATCTCTGTCTCTGCAAGCAGTATGTGTAATATACCATCTCTGTATCTGCAAGCAGTATGTGTGTCTCATCATATTATTTCACCATCTCTACTGGCCAAAAACAGGCCACCTATATATAAGCATATATATACCAGACTTTTTAGCAGAAAACATTGTCTATACTAAATCGTTTTTAAGTCATCTTAAACACATAAGCAGCATGTTGCATGTAATTTACCATCTCTGTCTCTGCAAGCAGTATGTGTAATTTACTATCTCTGTCTCTGCAAGCAGTATGTGTGTCTCTGCTCATAAATCCTTTTAAAGTCATCTTGAACACATTAGCAGCATGTTGCATGTAATTTATCATCTTTGTCTCTGCAAGCAGTATGTGTGTCTCTGCTCATAAATCGTTTTTAAGTCATCTTAAAGACATGAGCAGCATGTTGCATGTAATTTATCATCTCTGTCTCTGCAAGCAGTATGTGTGTCTCTGCTTATAAATCATTTTTAAGTCATCTTAAACACATGAGCAGCATGTTGCATGTAATTTACCATCTCTGTCTCTGCAAGCAGTATGTGTGTCTCTGCTCATAAATCGTTTTTAAGTCATCTTAAACACATGAGCAGCATGTTGTATGTAGTTTACCATCTCTGTCTCTGCAAGCATTATGTGTAATTTACCATCTCTGTATCTGCAAGCAGTATGTGTGTCTCATCATAATATTTCACCATCTCTACTGGCCAAAAACATGCCACCTATATATAAGCATATATATAAACCAGACTTTTTAGCAGAAAACATTGTCTATACTAAAACATTTTTAAGTCATCGTAAACTCATAAGCAGCATGTTGCATGTAATTTACCATCTCTGTCTCTGCAAGCAGTATGTGTGTCTCTGCTCATAAATCGTTTTTATGTCATCTTAAACACATGAGCAGCATGTTGCATGTAATTTACCATCTCTGTCTCTGCAAGCAGTATGTGTGTCTCATCATAATATTTCACCATCTCTACTGGCCAAAAACAGGCCACCTATATATAAGCATATATATATACCAGACTTTTTAGCAGAAAACATTTTCTATACTATCGTTTTTAAGTCATCTTAAACACATAAGCAGCATATTGCATCTAATTTACTATCTCTGTCTCTGCAAGCAGTATGTGTAATTTACTATCTCTGTCTCTGCAAGCAGTATGTGTGTCTCTGCTTATAAATCTTTTTAAGTCATCTTAAACACATGAGCAGCCTGTTGCATGTAATTTACCATCTCTGTCTCTGCAAGCAGTATGTGTGTCTCTGCTCATAAATCCTTTTAGGTCATCTTAAACACATGAGCAGCATGTTGCATTTAATTTACCATCTCTGTCTCTGCAAGCAGTATGTGTAATGTACCATCTCTGTCTCTGCAAGCAGTATGTGTTTCTCTGCTCATAAATTGTTTTTAAGTCATCTTAAACACATGAGCAGCATGTTGCATGTAATTTACCATCTCTGTCTCTGCAAGCAGTATGTGTGTCTCTGTTCATAAATCGTTTTTTAGTCATCTTAAGCACATGAGCAGCATGTTGCATGTAATTTACAATCTCTGTCTCTGCAAGCAGTATGTATGTCTCTGCTCATAAATCGTTTTAAGTCATCTTAAACACATGAGCAGCATGTTGCATGTAATTTATCATCTCTGTCTCTGCAAGCAGTATGTGTGTCTCTGCTTATAAATCGTTTTTAAGTCATCTTAAACACATGAGCTGCATGTTGCAAGTAATTTACCATCTCTGTCTCTGCAAGCAGTATGTGTGTCTCTGCTCATAAATCATTTTTACGTCATCTAAAACACATGAGCAGCATGTTGCATGTAATTTACCATCTCTGTCTCTGCAAGCAGTATGTGTAATTTACCATCTCTGTATCTGCAAGCAGTATGTGTGTCTCATCATAATATTTCACCATCTCTACTGGCCCAAAACAGGCCATCTATATATAAGCATATATATATATACCAGACTTTTTAGCAGAAAACATTTTCTATTCTAAATCGTTTTAAGTCATCTTAAACACATAAGCAGCATGTTGCATGTAATTTACCATCTCTGTCTCTGCAAGCAGTATGTGTAATTTACCATCTCTGTCTCTGCAAGCAGTATGTATGTCTCTGCTCATAAATCATTTTAAGTCATCTTAAACACATGAGCAGCATGTTGCATGTAATTTACCATCTCTGTCTCTGCAAGCAGTATGTGTGTCTGTTCATAAATTGATTTAAGTCATCTTAAACACATTAGTAGCATGTTGCATGTAATTATCATCTCTGTCTTTGCAAGCAGTATGTGTGTCTCTGCTCATAAATCGTTTTTAAGTCATCTTAAACAGATGAGCAGCATGTTGCATGTAATTTACCATCTCTGTCTCTGCAAGCAGTATGTATGTCTCTGCTTATAAATCATTTTTAAGTCATCTTAAACTCATAAGCAGCATGTTGCATGTAACTTACCATCTCTGTCTCTGCAAGCAGTATGTGTGTCTCTGCTTATAAATCATTTTTAAGTCATCTTAAACACATGAGCAGCATGTTGCATGTAATTTACCATCTCTGTCTCTGCAAGCAGTATGTGTGTCTCTGCTCATAAATCGTTTTTAAGTCATCTTAAACACATGAGCAGCATGTTGTATGTAGTTTACCATCTCTGTCTCTGCAAGCATTATGTGTAATTTACCATCTCTGTATCTGCAAGCAGTATGTGTGTCTCATCATAATATTTCACCATCTCTACTGGCCAAAAACAGGCCACCTATATATAAGCATATATATAAACCAGACTTTTTAGCAGAAAACATTGTCTATACTAAAACATTTTTAAGTCATCGTAAACTCATAAGCAGCATGTTGCATGTAATTTACCATCTCTGTCTCTGCAAGCAGTATGTGTGTCTCTGCTCATAAATCGTTTTTATGTCATCTTAAACACATGAGCAGCATGTTGCATGTAATTTACCATCTCTGTCTCTGCAAGCAGTATGTGTGTCTCATCATAATATTTCACCTTCTCTACTGGCCAAAAACAGGCCACCTATATATAAGCATATATATATACCAGACTTTTTAGCAGAAAACATTTTCTATACTATCGTTTTTAAGTCATCTTAAACACATAAGCAGCATATTGCATCTAATTTACTATCTCTGTCTCTGCAAGCAGTATGTGTAATTTACTATCTCTGTCTCTGCAAGCAGTATGTGTGTCTCTGCTTATAAATCTTTTTAAGTCATCTTAAACACATGAGCAGCCTGTTGCATGTAATTTACCATCTCTGTCTCTGCAAGCAGTATGTGTGTCTCTGCTCATAAATCCTTTTAGGTCATCTTAAACACATGAGCAGCATGTTGCATTTAATTTACCATCTCTGTCTCTGCAAGCAGTATGTGTAATGTACCATCTCTGTCTCTGCAAGCAGTATGTGTTTCTCTGCTCATAAATTGTTTTTAAGTCATCTTAAACACATGAGCAGCATGTTGCATGTAATTTACCATCTCTGTCTCTGCAAGCAGTATGTGTGTCTCTGTTCATAAATCGTTTTTTAGTCATCTTAAGCACATGAGCAGCATGTTGCATGTAATTTACAATCTCTGTCTCTGCAAGCAGTATGTATGTCTCTGCTCATAAATCGTTTTAAGTCATCTTAAACACATGAGCAGCATGTTGCATGTAATTTATCATCTCTGTCTCTGCAAGCAGTATGTGTGTCTCTGCTTATAAATCGTTTTTAAGTCATCTTAAACACATGAGCTGCATGTTGCAAGTAATTTACCATCTCTGTCTCTGCAAGCAGTATGTGTGTCTCTGCTCATAAATCATTTTTACGTCATCTAAAACACATGAGCAGCATGTTGCATGTAATTTACCATCTCTGTCTCTGCAAGCAGTATGTGTAATTTACCATCTCTGTATCTGCAAGCAGTATGTGTGTCTCATCATAATATTTCACCATCTCTACTGGCCCAAAACAGGCCACCTATATATAAGCATATATATATATACCAGACTTTTTAGCAGAAAACATTTTCTATTCTAAATCGTTTTAAGTCATCTTAAACACATAAGCAGCATGTTGCATGTAATTTACCATCTCTGTCTCTGCAAGCAGTATGTGTAATTTACCATCTCTGTCTCTGCAAGCAGTATGTATGTCTCTGCTCATAAATCATTTTAAGTCATCTTAAACACATGAGCAGCATGTTGCATGTAATTTACCATCTCTGTCTCTGCAAGCAGTATGTGTGTCTGTTCATAAATTGATTTAAGTCATCTTAAACACATTAGTAGCATGTTGCATGTAATTATCATCTCTGTCTTTGCAAGCAGTATGTGTGTCTCTGCTCATAAATCGTTTTTAAGTCATCTTAAACAGATGAGCAGCATGTTGCATGTAATTTACCATCTCTGTCTCTGCAAGCAGTATGTATGTCTCTGCTCATAAATCGTTTTAAGTCATGTTAAACTCATTAGCAGCATGTTGCATGTAATTTATCATCTCTGTCTCTGCAAGCAGTATGTGTGTCTCTGCTTATAAATCGTTTTTAAGTCATCTTAAACACATAAGCAGCATGTTGCATGTAATTTACCATCTCTGTCTCTGCAAGCAGTATGTGTAATTTACTATCTATGTCTCTGCAAGCAGTATGTGTGTCTCTGCTCATAAATCCTTTTAAAGTCATCTTAAACACATTAGCAGCATGTTGCATGTAATTTATCATCTTTGTCTCTGCAAGCAGTATGTGTGTCTCTGCTCATAAATCGTTTTTAAGTCATCTTAAAGACATGAGCAGCATGTTGCATGTAATTTACCATCTCTGTCTCTGCAAGCAGTATGTGTGTCTCTGCTCATAAATCGTTTTTAAGTCATCTTAAACACATGAGCAGCATGTTGTATGTAGTTTACCATCTCTGTCTCTGCAAGCAGTATGTGTAATTTACCATCTCTGTATCTGCAAGCAGTATGTGTGTCTCATCATAATATTTCACCATCTCTACTGGCCAAAAACAGGCCACCTATATATAAGCATATATATAAACCAGACTTTTTAGCAGAAAACATTGTCTATACTAAAACCTTTTTAAGTCATCGTAAACTCATAAGCAGCATGTTGCATGTAACTTACCATCTTTGTCTCTGCAAGCAGTATGTGTGTCTCTGCTTATAAATCATTTTTAAGTCATCTTAAACACATGAGCAGCATGTTGCATGTAATTTACCATCTCTGTCTCTGCAAGCAGTATGTGTGTCTCTGCTCATAAATCGTTTTTAAGTCATCTTAAACACATGAGCAGCATGTTGTATGTAGTTTACCATCTCTGTCTCTGCAAGCAGTATGTGTAATTTACCATCTCTGTATCTGCAAGCAGTATGTGTGTCTCATCATAATATTTCACCATCTCTACTGGCCAAAAACAGGCCACCTATATATAAGCATATATATATACCAGACTTTTTAGCAGAAAACATTTTCTATACTATCGTTTTTAAGTCATCTTAAACACATAAGCAGCATGTTGCATGTAATTTACTATCTCTGTCTCTGCAAGCAGTATGTGTAATTTACTATCTCTGTCTCTGCAAGCAGTATGTGTGTCTCTGCTCATAAATCTTTTTAAGTCATCTTAAACACATGAGCAGCATGTTGCATGTAATTTACCAGCTCTGTCTCTATAAGCAGTATGTGTGTCTCTGCTTATAAATCTTTTTAAGTCATCTTAAACACATGAGCAGCCTGTTGCATGTAATTTACCATCTCTGTCTCTGCAAGCAGTATGTGTGTCTCTGCTCATAAATCCTTTTAAGTCATCTTAAACACATGAGCAGCATGTTGCATGTAATTTACCATCTCTGTCTCTGCAAGCAGTATGTGTAATGTACCATCTCTGTCTCTGCAAGCAGTATGTGTTTCTCTGCTCATAAATTGTTTTTAAGTCATCTTAAACACATGAGCAGCATGTTGCATGTAATTTACCATCTCTGTCTCTGCAAGCAGTATGTGTGTCTCTGTTCATAAATCGTTTTTTAGTCATCTTAAGCACATGAGCAGCATGTTGCATGTAATTTACAATCTCTGTCTCTGCAAGCAGTATGTATGTCTCTGCTCATAAATCGTTTTAAGTCATCTTAAACACATGAGCAGCATGTTGCATGTAATTTATCATCTCTGTCTCTGCAAGCAGTATGTGTGTCTCTGCTCATAAATCGTTTTTAAGTCATCTAAAACACATGAGCAGCATGTTGCATGTAATTTACCATCTCTGTCTCTGCAAGCAGTATGTGTGTCTCTGCTCATAAATCGTTTTTAAGTCATCTAAAACACATGAGCAGCATGTTGCATGTAATTTACCATCTCTGTCTCTGCAAGCAGTATGTGTAATTTACCATCTCTGTATCTGCAAGCAGTATGTGTGTCTCATCATAATATTTCACCATCTCTACTGGCCCAAAACAGGCCACCTATATATAAGCATATATATATATACCAGACTTTTTAGCAGAAAACATTTTCTATTCTAAATTGTTTTAAGTCATCTTAAACACATAAGCAGCATGTTGCATGTAATTTACCATCTCTGTCTCTGCAAGCAGTATGTGTAATTTACCATCTCTGTCTCTGCAAGCAGTATGTATGTCTCTGCTCATAAATCATTATAAGTCATCTTAAACACATGAGCAGCATGTTGCATGTAATTTACCATCTCTGTCTCTGCAAGCAGTATGTGTGTCTGTTCATAAATTGATTTAAGTCATCTTAAACACATTAGCAGCATGTTGCATGTAATTATCATCTCTGTCTTTGCAAGCAGTATGTGTGTCTCTGCTCATAAATCGTTTTTAAGTCATCTTAAACACATGAGCATCATGTTGCATGTAATTTACCATCTCTGTCTCTGCAAGCAGTATGTGTGTCTCTGTTCATGAATCGTTTTTTAGTCATCTTAAACACATGAGCAGCATGTTGCATGTAATTTACCATCTCTGTCTCTGCAAGCAGTATGTATGTCTCTGCTCATAAATCGTTTTAAGTCATGTTAAACTCATTAGCAGCATGTTGCATGTAATTTATCATCTCTGTCTCTGCAAGCAGTATGTGTGTCTCTGCTTATAAATCGTTTTTAAGTCATCTAAAACACATGAGCAGCATGTTGCATGTAATTTACCATCTCTGTCTCTGCAAGCAGTATGTGTAATTTACCATCTCTGTATCTGCAAGCAGTATGTGTGTCTCATCATAATATTTCACCATCTCTACTGGCCAAAAACAGGCCACCTATATATAAGCATATATATATACCAGACTTTTTAGCAGAAAACATTGTCTATACTAAAGCGTTTTTAAGTCATCTTAAACACATAAGCAGCATGTTGCATGTAATTTACCATCTCTGTCTCTGCAAGCAGTATGTGTAATTTACTATCTCTGTCTCTGCAAGCAGTATGTGTGTCTCTGCTCATAAATCGATTCATCTTAAACACATTAGCAGCATGTTGCATGTAATTTATCATCTCTGTCTCTGCAAGCAGTATGTGTGTCTCTGCTTATAAATCGTTTTTAAGTCATCTTAAACACATGAGCTGCATGTTGCAAGTAATTTACCATCTCTGTCTCTGCAAGCAGTATGTGTGTCTCTGCTCATAAATCGTTTTTAAGTCATCTAAAACACATGAGCAGCATGTTGCATGTAATTTACCATCTCTGTCTCTGCAAGCAGTATGTGTAATTCACCATCTCTGTATCTGCAAGCAGTATGTGTGTCTCATCATATTATTTCACCATCTCTACTGGCCAAAAACAGGCCACCTATATATAAGCATATATATATACCAGACTTTTTAGCAGAAAACATTGTCTACACTAAATCGTTTTTAAGTCATCTTAAACACATAAGCAGCATGTTGCATGTAATTTACTATCTCTGTCTCTGCAAGCAGTATGTGTAATTTACCATCTCTGTCTCTGCAAGCAGTATGTGTGTCTCTGCTCATAAATCCTTTTTAAGTCATCTTAAACACATGAGCAGCATGTTGCATGTAATTTACCATCTCTGTCTCTGCAAGCAGTATGTGTGTCTCATCATAATATTTCACAATCTCTACTGGCCAAAAACAGACCACCTATATATAAGCATATATATTTATACCGGACTTTTTAGCAGAAAACATTTTCTAT
Organism: Lissotriton helveticus; assembly: GCF_964261635.1. Classification (NCBI taxonomy): domain Eukaryota; kingdom Metazoa; phylum Chordata; class Amphibia; order Caudata; family Salamandridae; genus Lissotriton; species Lissotriton helveticus. Next base: position 59,224,833 of record NC_136071.1, read on the forward strand.
ACTATCATTTTTAAGTCATCTTAAACACATAAGCAGCATGTTGCATGTAATTTACCATCTCTGTCTCTGCAAGCAGTATGTGTAATTTACCATCTCTGTCTCTGCAAGCAGTATGTGTGTCTCTGCTCATAAATCCTTTTTAAGTCATCTTAAACAAATGAGCAGCCTGTTGCATGTAATTTACCATCTCTGTCTCTGCAAGCAGTATGTAATTTACCATCTCTGTCTCTGCAAGCAGTATGTGTGTCTCTGCTCATAAATCGTCTTTAAGTCATCTTAAACACATGATCAGCATGTTGCATGTAATTTACCATCTCTGTCTCTACAAGCAGTATGTGTAATTAACCATCTCTGTCTCTGCAAGCAGTATGTGTGTCTCTGCTCATAATATTTCACCGTCTGTACTGGCCCAAAACAGGCCACCTATATATAAGCATATATATATACCAGACTTTTTAGCAGAAAACATTGTCTATACTAAATCGTTTTTAAGTCATCTTAAACACATAAGCAGCATGTTGCATGTAATTTACCATCTCTGTCTCTGCAAGCAGTATGTGTAATTTACCATCTCTGTCTCTGCAAGCAGTATGTGTGTCTCTGTTCATAAATCGTTTTTTAGTCATCTTAAACACATGAGCAGCATGTTGCATGTAATTTACCATCTCTGTCTCTGCAAGCAGTATGTGTGTCTGTTCATAAATTGTTTTTAAGTCATCTTAAACACATTAGCAGCATGTTGCATGTAATTATCATCTCTGTCTCTGCAAGCAGTATGTGTGTCTCTGCTTATAAATCATTGTTAAGTCATCTTAAACACATGAGCAGCATGTTGCATGTAATTTATCATCTCTGTCTCTACAAACAGTATGTGTGTCTCTGCTTATAAATCGTTTTTAAGTCATCTTAAACACATGAGCTGCATGTTGCAAGTAATTTACCATCTCTGTCTCTGCAAGCAGTATGTGTGTCTCTGTTCATAAATCGTTTTTTAGTCATCTTAAACACATGAGCAGCATGTTGCATGTAATTTACCATCTCTGTCTCTGCAAGCAGTATGTGTGTCTGTTCATGAATTGTTTTTAAGTCATCTTAAACACATTAGCAGCATGTTGCATGTAATTATCATCTCTGTCTCTGCCAGCAGTATGTGTGTCTCTGCTTATAAATCATTTTTAAGTCATCTTAAACACATGAGCAGCATGTTGCATGTAATTTATCATCTCTGTCTCTACAAACAGTATGTGTGTCTCTGCTTATAAATCGTTTTTAAGTCATCTTAAACACATGAGCTGCATGTTGCAAGTAATTTACCATCTCTGTCTCTGCAAGCAGTATGTGTGTCTCTGTTCATAAATCGTTTTTTAGTCATCTTAAACACATGAGCAGCATGTTGCATGTAATTTACCATCTCTGTCTCTGCAAGCAGTATGTGTGTCTCTGTTCATAAATCGTTTTTTAGTCATCTTAAACACATGAGCAGCATGTTGCATGTAATTTACCATCTCTGTCTCTGCAAGCAGTATGTATGTCTCTGCTCATAAATCGTTTTAAGTTATCTTAAACTCATTAGCAGCATGTTGCATGTAATTTATCATCTCTGTCTCTGCAAGCAGTATGTGTGTCTCTGCTTATAAATTGTTTTTAAGTCATCTTAAACACATGAGCTGCATGTTGCAAGTAATTTACCATCTCTGTCTCTGCAAGCAGTATGTGCAATTTACCATCTCTGTCCCTGCAAGCAGTATGTGTGTCTCTGCTCATACATTCCTTTTAAGTCATCTTAAACACATTTGCTGCATTTTGCATGTAATTTACCATCTCTGTCTCTGCAAGCAGTATGTGTGTCTCTGCTCATAAATCGTTTTTAAGTCATCTTAAACACATGAGCAGCATGTTGCATGTAGTTTACCATCTCTGTCTCTGCAAGCAGTATGTGTAATTTACCATCTCTGTATCTGCAAGCAGTATGTGTGTCTCATCATAATATTTCACCATCTCTACTGGCCAAAAACAGGCCACCTATATATAAGCATATATATAAACCAGACTTTTTAGCAGAAAACATTGTCTATACTAAATCGTTTTTAAGTCATCTTAAACACATAAGCAGCATGTTGCATGTCATTTACTATCTCTGTCTCTGCAAGCAGTATGTGTAATTTTCCATCTCTGTCCCTGCAAGCAGTATGTGTGTCTCTGCTCATACATTCTTTTTAAGTCATCTTAAACACATTTGCTGCATTTTGCATGTAATTTACCATCTCTGTCTCTGCAAGCAGTATGTGTGTCTCTGCTCATAAATCGTTTTTAAGTCATCTTAAACACATGAGCAGCATGTTGCATGTAGTTTACCATCTCTGTCTCTGCAAGCAGTATGTGTAATTTACCATCTCTGTATCTGCAAGCAGTATGTGTGTCTCTGCTCATAATATTTCACCGTCTCTACTGGCCCAAAACAGGCCACCTATATATAAGCATATATATATATACCAGACTTTTTAGCAGAAAACATTTTCTATACTAAATCGTTTTAAGTCATCTTAAACACATAAGCAGCATGTTGCATGTAATTTACCATCTCTGTCTCTGCAAGCAGTATGTGTAATTTACCATCTCTGTCTCTGCAAGCAGTATGTATGTCTCTGCTCATAAATCATTTTAAGTCATCTTAAACACATGAGCAGCATGTTGCATGTAATTTACCATCTCTGTCTCTGCAAGCAGTATGTGTGTCTGTTCATAAATTGATTTAAGTCATCTTAAACACATTAGCAGCATGTTGCATGTAATTATCATCTCTGTCTTTTCAAGCAGTATGTGTGTCTCTGCTCATAAATCGTTTTTAAGTCATCTTAAACACATGAGCAGCATGTTGCATGTAATTTACCATCTCTGTCTCTGCAAGCAGTATGTGTGTCTCTGTTCATGAATCGTTTTTTAGTCATCTTAAACACATGAGCAGCATGTTGCATGTAATTTACCATCTCTGTCTCTGCAAGCAGTATGTATGTCTCTGCTCATAAATCGTTTTAATTCATGTTAAACTCATTAGCAGCATGTTGCATGTAATTTATCATCTCTGTCTCTGCAAGCAGTATGTGTGTCTCTGCTTATAAATCGTTTTTAAGTCATCTTAAACACATGAGCTGCATGTTGCAAGTAATTTACCATCTCTGTCTCTGCAAGCAGTATGTGTGTCTCTGCTCATAAATCGTTGTTATGTAATCTTAAACACATGAGCAGCATGTTGCATGTAATTTACCATCTCTGTCTCTGCAAGCAGTATGTGTGTCTCATCATAATATTTCACAATCTCTACTGCCCAAAAACAGACCACCTATATATAAGCATATATATTTATACCGGATTTTTAGCAGAAAACATTTTCTATACTATCATTTTTAAGTCATCTTAAACACATAAGCAGCATGTTGCATGTAATTTACCATCTCTGTCTCTGCAAGCAGTATGTGTAATTTACCTTCTCTGTCTCTGCAAGCAGTATGTGTGTCTCTGCTCATAAATCCTTTTTAAGTCATCTTAAACAAATGAGCAGCCTGTTGCATGTAATTTACCATCTCTGTCTCTGCAAGCAGTATGTAATTTACCATCTCTGTCTCTGCAAGCAGTATGTGTGTCTCTGCTCATAAATCGTCTTTAAGTCATCTTAAACACATGATCAGCATGTTGCATGTAATTTACCATCTCTGTCTCTACAAGCAGTATGTGTAATTAACCATCTCTGTCTCTGCAAGCAGTATGTGTGTCTCTGCTCATAATATTTCACCGTCTCTACTGGCCCAAAACAGGCCACCTATATATAAGCATATATATATACCAGACTTTTTAGCAGAAAACATTGTCTATACTAAATCGTTTTTAAGTCATCTTAAACACATAAGCAGCATGTTGCATGTAATTTACTATCTCTGTCTCTGCAAGCAGTATGTGTAATTTACCATCTCTGTCTCTGCAAGCAGTATGTGTGTCTCTGCTCATAAATCCTTTTTAAGTCATCTTAAACACATGAGCAGCATGTTGCATGTAATTTACCATCTCTGTCTCTGCAAGCAGTATGTGTGTCTCATCATAATATTTCACAATCTCTACTGGCCAAAAACAGACCACCTATATATAAGCATATATATTTATACCGGACTTTTTAGCAGAAAACATTTTCTATACTATCATTTTTAAGTCATCTTAAACACATAAGCAGCATGTTGCATGTAATTTACCATCTCTGTCTCTGCAAGCAGTATGTGTAATTTACCATCTCTGTCTCTGCAAGCAGTATGTGTGTCTCTGCTCATAAATCCTTTTTAAGTCATCTTAAACAAATGAGCAGCCTGTTGCATGTAATTTACCATCTCTGTCTCTGCAAGCAGTATGTAATTTACCATCTCTGTCTCTGCAAGCAGTATGTGTGTCTCTGCTCATAAATCGTCTTTAAGTCATCTTAAACACATGATCAGCATGTTGCATGTAATTTACCATCTCTGTCTCTACAAGCAGTATGTGTAATTAACCATCTCTGTCTCTGCAAGCAGTATGTGTGTCTCTGCTCATAATATTTCACCGTCTGTACTGGCCCAAAACAGGCCACCTATATATAAGCATATATATATACCAGACTTTTTAGCAGAAAACATTGTCTATACTAAATCGTTTTTAAGTCATCTTAAACACATAAGCAGCATGTTGCATGTAATTTACCATCTCTGTCTCTGCAAGCAGTATGTGTAATTTACCATCTCTGTCTCTGCAAGCAGTATGTGTGTCTCTGTTCATAAATCGTTTTTTAGTCATCTTAAACACATGAGCAGCATGTTGCATGTAATTTACCATCTCTGTCTCTGCAAGCAGTATGTGTGTCTGTTCATAAATTGTTTTTAAGTCATCTTAAACACATTAGCAGCATGTTGCATGTAATTATCATCTCTGTCTCTGCAAGCAGTATGTGTGTCTCTGCTTATAAATCATTGTTAAGTCATCTTAAACACATGAGCAGCATGTTGCATGTAATTTATCATCTCTGTCTCTACAAACAGTATGTGTGTCTCTGCTTATAAATCGTTTTTAAGTCATCTTAAACACATGAGCTGCATGTTGCAAGTAATTTACCATCTCTGTCTCTGCAAGCAGTATGTGTGTCTCTGTTCATAAATCGTTTTTTAGTCATCTTAAACACATGAGCAGCATGTTGCATGTAATTTACCATCTCTGTCTCTGCAAGCAGTATGTGTGTCTGTTCATGAATTGTTTTTAAGTCATCTTAAACACATTAGCAGCATGTTGCATGTAATTATCATCTCTGTCTCTGCCAGCAGTATGTGTGTCTCTGCTTATAAATCATTTTTAAGTCATCTTAAACACATGAGCAGCATGTTGCATGTAATTTATCATCTCTGTCTCTACAAACAGTATGTGTGTCTCTGCTTATAAATCGTTTTTAAGTCATCTTAAACACATGAGCTGCATGTTGCAAGTAATTTACCATCTCTGTCTCTGCAAGCAGTATGTGTGTCTCTGTTCATAAATCGTTTTTTAGTCATCTTAAACACATGAGCAGCATGTTGCATGTAATTTACCATCTCTGTCTCTGCAAGCAGTATGTGTGTCTCTGTTCATAAATCGTTTTTTAGTCATCTTAAACACATGAGCAGCATGTTGCATGTAATTTACCATCTCTGTCTCTGCAAGCAGTATGTATGTCTCTGCTCATAAATCGTTTTAAGTTATCTTAAACTCATTAGCAGCATGTTGCATGTAATTTATCATCTCTGTCTCTGCAAGCAGTATGTGTGTCTCTGCTTATAAATTGTTTTTAAGTCATCTTAAACACATGAGCTGCATGTTGCAAGTAATTTACCATCTCTGTCTCTGCAAGCAGTATGTGCAATTTACCATCTCTGTCCCTGCAAGCAGTATGTGTGTCTCTGCTCATACATTCCTTTTAAGTCATCTTAAACACATTTGCTGCATTTTGCATGTAATTTACCATCTCTGTCTCTGCAAGCAGTATGTGTGTCTCTGCTCATAAATCGTTTTTAAGTCATCTTAAACACATGAGCAGCATGTTGCATGTAGTTTACCATCTCTGTCTCTGCAAGCAGTATGTGTAATTTACCATCTCTGTATCTGCAAGCAGTATGTGTGTCTCATCATAATATTTCACCATCTCTACTGGCCAAAAACAGGCCACCTATATATAAGCATATATATAAACCAGACTTTTTAGCAGAAAACATTGTCTATACTAAATCGTTTTTAAGTCATCTTAAACACATAAGCAGCATGTTGCATGTCATTTACTATCTCTGTCTCTGCAAGCAGTATGTGTAATTTTCCATCTCTGTCCCTGCAAGCAGTATGTGTGTCTCTGCTCATACATTCTTTTTAAGTCATCTTAAACACATTTGCTGCATTTTGCATGTAATTTACCATCTCTGTCTCTGCAAGCAGTATGTGTGTCTCTGCTCATAAATCGTTTTTAAGTCATCTTAAACACATGAGCAGCATGTTGCATGTAGTTTACCATCTCTGTCTCTGCAAGCAGTATGTGTAATTTACCATCTCTGTATCTGCAAGCAGTATGTGTGTCTCTGCTCATAATATTTCACCGTCTCTACTGGCCCAAAACAGGCCACCTATATATAAGCATATATATATATACCAGACTTTTTAGCAGAAAACATTTTCTATACTAAATCGTTTTAAGTCATCTTAAACACATAAGCAGCATGTTGCATGTAATTTACCATCTCTGTCTCTGCAAGCAGTATGTGTAATTTACCATCTCTGTCTCTGCAAGCAGTATGTATGTCTCTGCTCATAAATCATTTTAAGTCATCTTAAACACATGAGCAGCATGTTGCATGTAATTTACCATCTCTGTCTCTGCAAGCAGTATGTGTGTCTGTTCATAAATTGATTTAAGTCATCTTAAACACATTAGCAGCATGTTGCATGTAATTATCATCTCTGTCTTTTCAAGCAGTATGTGTGTCTCTGCTCATAAATCGTTTTTAAGTCATCTTAAACACATGAGCAGCATGTTGCATGTAATTTACCATCTCTGTCTCTGCAAGCAGTATGTGTGTCTCTGTTCATGAATCGTTTTTTAGTCATCTTAAACACATGAGCAGCATGTTGCATGTAATTTACCATCTCTGTCTCTGCAAGCAGTATGTATGTCTCTGCTCATAAATCGTTTTAATTCATGTTAAACTCATTAGCAGCATGTTGCATGTAATTTATCATCTCTGTCTCTGCAAGCAGTATGTGTGTCTCTGCTTATAAATCGTTTTTAAGTCATCTTAAACACATGAGCTGCATGTTGCAAGTAATTTACCATCTCTGTCTCTGCAAGCAGTATGTGTGTCTCTGCTCATAAATCGTTGTTATGTAATCTTAAACACATGAGCAGCATGTTGCATGTAATTTACCATCTCTGTCTCTGCAAGCAGTATGTGTGTCTCATCATAATATTTCACAATCTCTACTGCCCAAAAACAGACCACCTATATATAAGCATATATATTTATACCGGATTTTTAGCAGAAAACATTTTCTATACTATCATTTTTAAGTCATCTTAAACACATAAGCAGCATGTTGCATGTAATTTACCATCTCTGTCTCTGCAAGCAGTATGTGTAATTTACCTTCTCTGTCTCTGCAAGCAGTATGTGTGTCTCTGCTCATAAATCCTTTTTAAGTCATCTTAAACAAATGAGCAGCCTGTTGCATGTAATTTACCATCTCTGTCTCTGCAAGCAGTATGTAATTTACCATCTCTGTCTCTGCAAGCAGTATGTGTGTCTCTGCTCATAAATCGTCTTTAAGTCATCTTAAACACATGATCAGCATGTTGCATGTAATTTACCATCTCTGTCTCTACAAGCAGTATGTGTAATTAACCATCTCTGTCTCTGCAAGCAGTATGTGTGTCTCTGCTCATAATATTTCACCGTCTCTACTGGCCCAAAACAGGCCACCTATATATAAGCATATATATATACCAGACTTTTTAGCAGAAAACATTTTCTATACTAAATCGTTTTTAAGTCATCTTAAACACAAAAGCAGCATGTTGCATGTAATTTACCATCTCTGTCTCTGCAAGCAGTATGTGTAATTTACCATCTCTGTCTCTGCAAGCAGTATGTGTGTCTCTGTTCATAAATCGTTTTTTAGTCATCTTAAACACATGAGCAGCATGTTGCATGTAATTTACCATCTCTGTCTCTGCAAGCAGTATGTGTAATTTACCATCTCTGTATCTGCAAGCAGTATGTGTGTCTCATCATAATATTTCACCATCTCTACTGGCCAAAAACAGGCCACCTATATATAAGCATATATATATACCAGACTTTTTAGCAGAAAACATTGTCTATACTAAAGCGTTTTTAAGTCATCTTAAACACATAAGCAGCATGTTGCATGTAATTTACCATCTCTGTCTCTGCAAGCAGTATGTGTAATTTACTATCTCTGTCTCTGCAAGCAGTATGTGTGTCTCTGCTCATAAATCGATTCATCTTAAACACATTAGCAGCATGTTGCATGTAATTTATCATCTCTGTCTCTGCAAGCAGTATGTGTGTCTCTGCTTATAAATCGTTTTTAAGTCATCTTAAACACATGAGCTGCATGTTGCAAGTAATTTACCATCTCTGTCTCTGCAAGCAGTATGTGTGTCTCTGCTCATAAATCGTTTTTAAGTCATCTAAAACACATGAGCAGCATGTTGCATGTAATTTACCATCTCTGTCTCTGCAAGCAGTATGTGTAATTCACCATCTCTGTATCTGCAAGCAGTATGTGTGTCTCATCATATTATTTCACCATCTCTACTGGCCAAAAACAGGCCACCTATATATAAGCATATATATATACCAGACTTTTTAGCAGAAAACATTGTCTATACTAAATCGTTTTTAAGTCATCTTAAACACATAAGCAGCATGTTGCATGTAATTTACTATCTCTGTCTCTGCAAGCAGTATGTGTAATTTACCATCTCTGTCTCTGCAAGCAGTATGTGTGTCTCTGCTCATAAATCCTTTTTAAGTCATCTTAAACACATGAGCAGCATGTTGCATGTAATTTACCATCTCTGTCTCTGCAAGCAGTATGTGTGTCTCATCATAATATTTCACAATCTCTACTGGCCAAAAACAGACCACCTATATATAAGCATATATATTTATACCGGACTTTTTAGCAGAAAACATTTTCTATACTATCATTTTTAAGTCATCTTAAACACATAAGCAGCATGTTGCATGTAATTTACCATCTCTGTCTCTGCAAGCAGTATGTGTAATTTACCATCTCTGTCTCTGCAAGCAGTATGTGTGTCTCTGCTCATAAATCCTTTTTAAGTCATCTTAAACAAATGAGCAGCCTGTTGCATGTAATTTACCATCTCTGTCTCTGCAAGCAGTATGTAATTTACCATCTCTGTCTCTGCAAGCAGTATGTGTGTCTCTGCTCATAAATCGTCTTTAAGTCATCTTAAACACATGATCAGCATGTTGCATGTAATTTACCATCTCTGTCTCTACAAGCAGTATGTGTAATTAACCATCTCTGTCTCTGCAAGCAGTATGTGTGTCTCTGCTCATAATATTTCACCGTCTGTACTGGCCCAAAACAGGCCACCTATATATAAGCATATATATATACCAGACTTTTTAGCAGAAAACATTGTCTATACTAAATCGTTTTTAAGTCATCTTAAACACATAAGCAGCATGTTGCATGTAATTTACCATCTCTGTCTCTGCAAGCAGTATGTGTAATTTACCATCTCTGTCTCTGCAAGCAGTATGTGTGTCTCTGTTCATAAATCGTTTTTTAGTCATCTTAAACACATGAGCAGCATGTTGCATGTAATTTACCATCTCTGTCTCTGCAAGCAGTATGTGTGTCTGTTCATAAATTGTTTTTAAGTCATCTTAAACACATTAGCAGCATGTTGCATGTAATTATCATCTCTGTCTCTGCAAGCAGTATGTGTGTCTCTGCTTATAAATCATTGTTAAGTCATCTTAAACACATGAGCAGCATGTTGCATGTAATTTATCATCTCTGTCTCTACAAACAGTATGTGTGTCTCTGCTTATAAATCGTTTTTAAGTCATCTTAAACACATGAGCTGCATGTTGCAAGTAATTTACCATCTCTGTCTCTGCAAGCAGTATGTGTGTCTCTGTTCATAAATCGTTTTTTAGTCATCTTAAACACATGAGCAGCATGTTGCATGTAATTTACCATCTCTGTCTCTGCAAGCAGTATGTGTGTCTGTTCATGAATTGTTTTTAAGTCATCTTAAACACATTAGCAGCATGTTGCATGTAATTATCATCTCTGTCTCTGCCAGCAGTATGTGTGTCTCTGCTTATAAATCATTTTTAAGTCATCTTAAACACATGAGCAGCATGTTGCATGTAATTTATCATCTCTGTCTCTACAAACAGTATGTGTGTCTCTGCTTATAAATCGTTTTTAAGTCATCTTAAACACATGAGCTGCATGTTGCAAGTAATTTACCATCTCTGTCTCTGCAAGCAGTATGTGTGTCTCTGTTCATAAATCGTTTTTTAGTCATCTTAAACACATGAGCAGCATGTTGCATGTAATTTACCATCTCTGTCTCTGCAAGCAGTCTGTGTGTCTCTGTTCATAAATCGTTTTTTAGGCATCTTAAACACATGAGCAGCATGTTGCATGTAATTTACCATCTCTGTCTCTGCAAGCAGTATGTATGTCTCTGCTCATAAATCGTTTTAAGTTATCTTAAACTCATTAGCAGCATGTTGCATGTAATTTATCATCTCTGTCTCTGCAAGCAGTATGTGTGTCTCTGCTTATAAATTGTTTTTAAGTCATCTTAAACACATGAGCTGCATGTTGCAAGTAATTTACCATCTCTGTCTCTGCAAGCAGTATGTGCAATTTACCATCTCTGTCCCTGCAAGCAGTATGTGTGTCTCTGCTCATACATTCCTTTTAAGTCATCTTAAACACATTTGCTGCATTTTGCATGTAATTTACCATCTCTGTCTCTGCAAGCAGTATGTGTGTCTCTGCTCATAAATCGTTTTTAAGTCATCTTAAACACATGAGCAGCATGTTGCATGTAGTTTACCATCTCTGTCTCTGCAAGCAGTATGTGTAATTTACCATCTCTGTATCTGCAAGCAGTATGTGTGTCTCATCATAATATTTCACCATCTCTACTGGCCAAAAACAGGCCACCTATATATAAGCATATATATAAACCAGACTTTTTAGCAGAAAACATTGTCTATACTAAATCGTTTTTAAGTCATCTTAAACACATAAGCAGCATGTTGCATGTCATTTACTATCTCTGTCTCTGCAAGCAGTATGTGTAATTTTCCATCTCTGTCCCTGCAAGCAGTATGTGTGTCTCTGCTCATACATTCTTTTTAAGTCATCTTAAACACATTTGCTGCATTTTGCATGTAATTTACCATCTCTGTCTCTGCAAGCAGTATGTGTGTCTCTGCTCATAAATCGTTTTTAAGTCATCTTAAACACATGAGCAGCATGTTGCATGTAGTTTACCATCTCTGTCTCTGCAAGCAGTATGTGTAATTTACCATCTCTGTATCTGCAAGCAGTATGTGTGTCTCTGCTCATAATATTTCACCGTCTCTACTGGCCCAAAACAGGCCACCTATATATAAGCATATTTATATATACCAGACTTTTTAGCAGAAAACATTTTCTATACTAAATCGTTTTAAGTCATCTTAAACACATAAGCAGCATGTTGCATGTAATTTACCATCTCTGTCTCTGCAAGCAGTATGTGTAATTTACCATCTCTGTCTCTGCAAGCAGTATGTATGTCTCTGCTCATAAATCATTTTAAGTCATCTTAAACACATGAGCAGCATGTTGCATGTAATTTACCATCTCTGTCTCTGCAAGCAGTATGTGTGTCTGTTCATAAATTGATTTAAGTCATCTTAAACACATTAGCAGCATGTTGCATGTAATTATCATCTCTGTCTTTTCAAGCAGTATGTGTGTCTCTGCTCATAAATCGTTTTTAAGTCATCTTAAACACATGAGCAGCATGTTGCATGTAATTTACCATCTCTGTCTCTGCAAGCAGTATGTGTGTCTCTGTTCATGAATCGTTTTTTAGTCATCTTAAACACATGAGCAGCATGTTGCATGTAATTTACCATCTCTGTCTCTGCAAGCAGTATGTATGTCTCTGCTCATAAATCGTTTTAATTCATGTTAAACTCATTAGCAGCATGTTGCATGTAATTTATCATCTCTGTCTCTGCAAGCAGTATGTGTGTCTCTGCTTATAAATCGTTTTTAAGTCATCTTAAACACATGAGCTGCATGTTGCAAGTAATTTACCATCTCTGTCTCTGCAAGCAGTATGTGTGTCTCTGCTCATAAATCGTTTTTATGTAATCTTAAACACATGAGCAGCATGTTGCATGTAATTTACCATCTCTGTCTCTGCAAGCAGTATGTGTGTCTCATCATAATATTTCACAATCTCTACTGCCCAAAAACAGACCACCTATATATAAGCATATATATTTATACCGGATTTTTAGCAGAAAACATTTTCTATACTATCATTTTTAAGTCATCTTAAACACATAAGCAGCATGTTGCATGTAATTTACCATCTCTGTCTCTGCAAGCAGTATGTGTAATTTACCTTCTCTGTCTCTGCAAGCAGTATGTGTGTCTCTGCTCATAAATCCTTTTTAAGTCATCTTAAACAAATGAGCAGCCTGTTGCATGTAATTTACCATCTCTGTCTCTGCAAGCAGTATGTAATTTACCATCTCTGTCTCTGCAAGCAGTATGTGTGTCTCTGCTCATAAATCGTCTTTAAGTCATCTTAAACACATGATCAGCATGTTGCATGTAATTTACCATCTCTGTCTCTACAAGCAGTATGTGTAATTAACCATCTCTGTCTCTGCAAGCAGTATGTGTGTCTCTGCTCATAATATTTCACCGTCTCTACTGGCCCAAAACAGGCCACCTATATATAAGCATATATATATACCAGACTTTTTAGCAGAAAACATTTTCTATACTAAATCGTTTTTAAGTCATCTTAAACACAAAAGCAGCATGTTGCATGTAATTTACCATCTCTGTCTCTGCAAGCAGTATGTGTAATTTACCATCTCTGTCTCTGCAAGCAGTATGTGTGTCTCTGTTCATAAATCGTTTTTTAGTCATCTTAAACACATGAGCAGCATGTTGCATGTAATTTACCATCTCTGTCTCTGCAAGCAGTATGTGTGTCTGTTCATAAATTGTTTTTAAGTCATCTTAAACACATTAGCAGCATGTTGCATGTAATTATCATCTCTGTCTCTGCAAGCAGTATGTGTGTCTCTGCTTATAAATCATTTTTAAGTCATCTTAAACACATGAGCAGCATGTTGCATGTAATTTATCATCTCTGTCTCTACAAGCAGTATGTGTGTCTCTGCTTATAAATCGTTTTTAAGTCATCTTAATCACATGAGCTGCATGTTGCAAGTAATTTACCATCTCTGTCTCTGCAAGCAGTATGTGTGTCTCTGCTTATAAATCATTTTTAAGTCATCTTAAACACATGAGCAGCATGTTGCATGTAATTTACCATCTCTGTCTCTACAAGCAGTATGTGTGATTAACCATCTCTGTCTCTGCAAGCAGTATGTGTGTCTCTGCTTATAAATCGTTTTTAAGTCATCTTAAACACATGAGCGGCATGTTGCAAGTAATTTACCATCTCTGTCTCTGCAAGCAGTATGTGTGTGTCTGTTCATAAATCGTTTTTTAGTCATCTTAAACACATGAGCAGCATGTTGCATGTAATTTACCATCTCTGTCTCTGCAAGCAGTATGTGTGTCTCTGTTCATAAATCGTTTTTTAGTCATCTTAAACACATGAGCAGCATGTTGCATGTAATTTACCATCTCTGTCTCTGCAAGCAGTATGTATGTCTCTGCTCATAAATCGTTTTAAGTCATCTTAAACTCATTAGCAGCATGTTGCATGTAATTTATCATCTCTGTCTCTGCAAGCAGTATGTGTGTCTCTGCTTATAAATCGTTTTTAAAGTCATCTTAAACACATGAACTGCATGTTGCAAGTAATTTACCATCTCTGTCTCTGCAAGCAGTATGTGTGTCTCTCCTCATAAATCGTTTTAAGTCATCTAAAACACATGAGCAGCATGTTGCATGTAATTTACCATCTCTGTCTCTGCAAGCAGTATGTGTAATTTACCATCTCTGTCTCTGCAAGCAGTATGTGTAATTTACCATCTCTGTATCTGCAAGCAGTATGTGTGTCTCATCATAATATTTCACCATCTCTACTGGCCAAAAACAGGCCACCTATATATAAGCATATATATATACCAGACTTTTTAGCAGAAAACATTGTCTATACTAAAGCGTTTTTAAGTCATCTTAAACACATAAGCAGCATGTTGCATGTAATTTACCATCTCTGTCTCTGCAAGCAGTATGTGTAATTTACTATCTCTGTCTCTGCAAGCAGTATGTGTGTCTCTGCTCATAAATCGTTTCATCTTAAACACATGAGCAGCATGTTGCATGTAATTTACCATCTCTGTCTCTGCAAGCAGTATGTGTGTCTCTGCTCATAAATCGTTTTTAAGTCATCTAAAACACATGAGCAGCATGTTGCATGTAATTTACCATCGCTGTCTCTGCAAGCAGTATGTGTAATTTACCATCTCTGTATCTGCAAGCAGTATGTGTGTCTCATCATATTATTTCACCATCTCTACTGGCCAAAAACAGGCCACCTATATATAAGCATATATATATACCAGACTTTTTAGCAGAAAACATTGTCTATACTAAATCGTTTTTAAGTCATCTTAAACACATAAGCAGCATGTTGCATGTAATTTACCATCTCTGTCTCTGCAAGCAGTATGTGTAATTTACTATCTCTGTCTCTGCAAGCAGTATGTGTGTCTCTGCTCATAAATCCCTTTTAAGTCATCTTAAACACATAAGCAGCATGTTGCATGTAATTTACCATCTCTGTCTCTGCAAGCAGTATGTGTAATTTACCATCTCTGTCTCTGCAAGCAGTATGTGTGTCTCTGCTCATAAATCCTTTTTAAGTCATCTTAAACACATGAGCAGCCTGTTGCATGTAATTTACCATCTCTGTCTCTGCAAACAGTATGTGTGTCTCTGCTCATAAATCGTTTTTAAGTCATCTTAAACACATGACCAGCATGTTGCATGTAATTTACCATCTCTGTCTCTGCAAGCAGTATGTGTGTCTCTGCTCATAAATCGTCTTTAAGTCATCTTAAACACATGAGCAGCATGTTGCATGTAATTTACCATCTCTGTCTCTACAAGCAGTATGTGTGTCTCTGCTCATAATATTTCACCGTCTCTACTGGCCCCAAAACAGGCCACCTATATATAAGCATATATACATACCAGACTTTTTAGCAGAAAACATTTTCTATACTAAATCGTTTTTAAGTCATCTTAAACACATAAGCAGCATGTTGCATGCAATTTACTATCTCTGTCTCTGCAAGCAGTATGTGTAATTTACCATCTCTGTCTCTGCAAGCAGTATGTGTGTCTCTGCTCATAAATCGATTTAAGTCATCTTAAACACATGAGCAGCATGTTGCATGTAATTTACCATCTCTGTCTCTGCAAGCAGTATGTGTAATGTACAATCTCTGTCAGCAGTATGTGTGTCTGTTCATAAAAACTTTTTAAGTCATCTTAAACACATGAGCAGCATGTTGCATGTAATTATCATCTCTGTCTCTGCAAGCAGTATGTGTGTCTCTGCTCATGAATCGTTTTTAAGTCATCTTAAACACATGAGCAGCATGTTGCATGTAATTTACCATCTCTGTCTCTGCAAGCAGTATGTGTGTCTCTGTTCATAAATCGTTTTTTAGTCATCTTAAACACATGAGCAGCATGTTGCATGTAATTTTCCATCTCTGTCTCTGCAAGCAGTATGTATGTCTCTGCTCATAAATCGTTTTAAGTCATCTTGAACACATTAGCAGCATGTTGCATGTAATTTATCATCTCTGTCTCTGCAAGCAGTATGTGTGTCTCTGCTTATAAATCGTTTTTAAGTCATCTTAAACAAATGAGCTGCATGTTGCAAGTAATTTACCATCTCTGTCTCTGCAAGCAGTATGTGTGTCTCTGCTCATAAATCGTTTTTAAGTCATCTAAAACACATGAGCAGCATGTTGCATGTAATTTACCATCTCTGTCTCTGCAAGCAGTATGTGTAATTTACCATCTCTGTATCTGCAAGCAGTATGTGTGTCTCATCATAATATTTCACCATCTCTACCGGCCAAAAACAGGCCACCTATTGTAGTGTAGCTCCTATTTTCCCAATAGGCTCTGCGCATTGGAATAGTACCTACAATAGTAAAGGCCTAGACAAGACGTTAACTAGGTCTACTACTGTCGATACTAGACTTAATTTTTGGGTTTGCCAGCTAAGCTCAGAGTTCGCTAGAAACTTTCTCGAATGTTCAAGGAGGGATTAACTCCCCTGATTAGACAAGAAGGGATTTAGTTTCTGACAACCATAGAACATGACAACTTTGCTCTCCCCTAATCAAGAGTCAATCTCAAGAGTCGTGTGAGCACAAGGCAATTATTTTACTCAGTCAGTACGTGCATTCTTAGTCTCATCAGAATGTAGAGAAAAGGAAGAGACGGGCGTGTTCAATAAAAGATGTTATTTATTGATCAGTCTCTTTTCTCGTACAAGAGAAATGGATCGATATTATTGCAATACTTATAGTTAAGTAAAGTGCATACATTAGAAGCAATAGTATAAAATAATACTGTAAAAACATTGATATGGTTTCTGAGCCATATGATGTTTAAAATGATTAAAATATATTTACATACACATATACATTTGACTAAACGTACTCAACTGGTGTTTCTAAATACGCCTACCCCGTGTACCTGACCTAAGTCTAATACGTGGGCGGGAATAGAAAGTTACAGTTTAAGTTAAGTTTGTTTTTGCCAAGTGAATAACTAAAGAATTCTCTAGGAGGGGTTATTCAGTTCTGTACCTGGAAGTTAGGATGAATGAGGAATGGTATCTCTTTCTCTGCTCTCGATATTCCAGGCTGCCTGCGAGGGCTGCCCACAAACGCCGGTGCTGGGTCTCTCGGCTTGAGATAGCAGCGCGTCTCTCAGCGCGTCAGGAAGGCGGGGCTGCTGCCTGCGGGGTCTGCTTCTGCTCTCGGCTTCGGCAAGTATGGCTGCTCCGTCTTGTCACCACGCGTGTCTTTGCATAGGGCAAGGTCGGCAATATTTATACCTTAAAGGTGCCGGGATTGACGTAAGGATGGACATAGGTACGTCAATAAAGATGTCATACGACTTGCTCGTTAGCACATTCTTTACTAAAGTTCTCTGTGAAATCAAAACAATGGCCGCACGGATTATCCAGGTTGTCATAGGTTTGATTTGTTATGAGAACGTCGTATGCCTTATCAGGGGCTGGAGGAATGTTGCTTGTCTAATTAGATCTCAAGCGTTATGACCTAATCAGATAACACGTTCCTGTGCCGTAGTGTGACTGCGTCAGATAACGGTATCTGCATCATGGGGGATTTCTTGCCTCATGGGCTGACTGTTAGTTAACTAGCTAGTTAGTTTAACCAGAATATGGTCAGGAATAGGGGGATCGATTCAGAACCTATAGAAATACACGACACCCACTCCACGCTAACTATGGTCATATCTACTAATCTATGCATAGTATAACATAGTACAACATACTATAGAGTATAGTGTATACCTTACCACCCCAAAATACATAAATGCATTTCGAAATTTTCAAATATACTGAAAAATTGCAGTCATATATATTGTATGCACTTAAGCTATGAATTGAATGCAAAAGTAAACACGCATTTTATGCATTATTGCTTGTTGGTATATGAGAAATACACATGAAATGGCTCTTAATATGGCTATACAGAAAAAAAGTCGAAACCATTTCATCACATAAAATATTTTGTGAACATACCAGCGGGCAGCTAAAGTCTATAAAGTATCTAAAAATAGAAATCTTAGTTCTCTAGGAATAGTTTCTTACTTTAAGCAGAAGATCAGCGTCCCGGGTAAAAAATATATAGAAAAATATTTTAAGGGCTTGCTGAAAAAATTGCTGTCCGTGAACTGGATTGTAATTGTTCATGTGACTTTATTTTTAAAGTTGAAGGCCGAATTCAGGGAACGCCGTGTGCGAGTTTACTCAAAAGTCTCTATTTCTGTTCCGGAGAGAACATCATATCATTCAGGCTTTCGAAAAAACTGTCAACAGCTTCATGGGAAAGTTCCACTAAGTCGGAAATAGGGGTAACCATGCATTCATGCGCATGATTGTCTGCATTGACATTCTGATTTGCATTGCTGACAGAAGGTCGTACCTGTTCGATGCTGCTTTCATCTTGAACTTCACTACCCTTCAATCGCAGTGGTGAAGATTCCAGGAATGCCGTCATCAGAATTGGCAGCCTTTGAGGGCAGCACAAAGCGTGAACCTTGGTAGGAACCAGCAGTGTATCTGCATCCACCGGCGCATCCGATTGTAGCGTCAGACAGGTGTCTAACACGCATTCTTCTCCGCATAGCAGACACCTTAGTACAGGTAAAACACACCTTTGCCACATTGGTCGAAATGATAGAAACCAAGTCATGTTTAGGTCTCTAAGCCGGGAGAGTCCCAGGATTTTTGATATCCGGTCCCGGTATCCAATGGCTAGGATCGTATCTTCCATTGTCGCGAGAGTTTGATCTGTGACATGGGTTGCCATAACGAAAAATAAGGACTAGGAATAGGATTCCTGCAATTAGTCCCAGGATCAGGGGAAGTCCGCCAAAAATCGAATGGACGAAATCTGGAAAAATACCCAGTATGGCTTTGAATGGTGTTAATGCCATCGAAAATACTGTCTTAAATACCTTTGAGACCCCAGTGGTATCAGAAATATTTAAGATTTCGCTCAGGATTTCCGCGAAATGTACGGGGGAATTGGTTGATAATAATGTATGTATCTCTGCAGTCGTCCTTGCGACTTGTAGATCATACGTTTCTTTAGATGACTTGAGCCTTGTAGGCGTCTGAAGAAGCACTGTTTTCATTCTGCTTAAAGTATCTATTCGAATAGAAGTAATTTTCAAACTGGGCCATGCCCTTGCCTCCCTGTCTGGAAAGGAGCTGGGGAACAAAGAACGTCCACAGCACTTGACCTTCGCCGTCGTAGTGACGAGATAAGGAGTCCCGGGCATAAGACTACAACATCTGCGGTCTACAATAAGAATGTAACTCCCATTATAGAGTCTTTGAAAGAATGGTTCTATTTCAGTTGCAGGTGCGCCTTGCTGGTGACATGAAAGGTTGTATGAATTCCCTTCACAGGCTCCGTGCAAACTAATACCGTTACACAGAAGCGTGCCGCTTAGTGACATAGCACAATTGTTGCCACTAAGAAACACTTTCTGTCCTTTGTTACTGACACATGCATGTGAATAGGGCAGGTTCCAAGTTGTTTTAAGGTACCCCTTTCCCAATTTCTCGTACATGCCAGCCTGTATATATTTTTGGCAGTATTGAAACCTGAAGGTTGAGATTGGAATATTTATGATTCCGTGGATTATCCATTCACTGACAGGTCGTTCTGACATTGTCATTGGTAATCTTTCTAGTTTTTCAATGCTCAAGATTGTATAATCAGCACCCTTCTGTGCCATACCGATTTGTCTATCAGTAAGGTTAAAGATTTGGAATAGTGACGTTGTGTTGATTAAACGCCAAGGCACATAGCCTGAACGCAGATTTTGTAACGTCCAGCCAAGCTGTACAATAGAACGCAATTGTGACTGACCAAGTTGTAATAATAGTAAGTCTTGCGATAATATGTCGATTGCTGAAGACACAATGCTGTCCAATGAAAAAATTCTGGAGGACAGAGTCATTAACCCATTGTCCACTACAGAAAGTGATTTTTCCAAATTAATACGATCAATTTCACGTATTCTTTCTGCTGTTTCAATTTGAGTAACCTTCCAGGCCTCATTGTATGCTGCATATACAGAGGCTGCTATGAAACGCTTATGACGCTGTTTGCGTGGTCCCAGTATGAAATCACGCAAGTCAGCACCATCAGTAAGTAAAGTTAGGTGTTGCTTAATTTCAGGCAGTGTGGAAGTTTGTAGCCATTGAAGGCATAATTTGCCCACACTGTAGGTTGTTATTATCCCTGGGTGATGTCTTTGGGGATATCTAGGGTCTGGCCTGGTCATTTTGAACCCCTGTGTTTTATTCAGGAATCTATCTTGACAGTTATTTGTATCTGTGGGCCAGATCAACCATTGTTTCCAATCAGGATGTGTTCTGTTTTGGTTAAGTATATGGTTTATGTCTATTTCTTCATCTGTATCAGAGTTATTGCTAAACATTGTTGGCTTTGGAATAGACAGGTTATTTAAATCCTTGATTTTGGCTAAGCCAAGACAGGTGGTTTGTTGAACAGTGTCATTTAAAAATATCATTTGTTCTGGGATCATGCAGGCTCTAAACAAAGCTTCTAAACCCTGTACTTGCCATTCTTTTGTACCCCAAACACTTTTCAAATCAACATTTTTGTCCCAATAATCAAATCCAAAAGTATTCATTTTTTCAAAGAACGAATCAGAATAAATCAATTTTGTGTTGGTTATCATGGTTTTGGTCCCTGTCTTGTTTGACAATTTAAAATAGAATGTTTCAGCATTACTAGTGTTAAAACCTTGAAAGTATGAATATTTGTCATAAACGGTTCTAGAGCTCCCTTTTGGAGGTGTAGCACAATGTTCCCATTGATTATAATTTAAAACATTTCTAGGTTGTGCAGATTTATGCAAGAAATGGTTACCATAATGGTTATAGCAATACATACTATCATAATTTGTAGAACCTTGCAAATAATCATGTTTTGTGAATTTAGCAGACATTACTAAGTCAGACATCATATTGTTTATACTTTCAAAGTCCCAATCATCAGCAAATGAGTTTGGTTTTGCAAAGTCACTCAAGGAGATCTTAATTTGGTGTGGATATTTCAGGATCTCGACCGGACCATAAATTTCATAGTCAGTGTTGTCCCAGGCTACCCCACCAGGTATTGGAATTGCTGTGAAGTTGGCTGAAGAAAGTTCTGAAGAAAGTTCTCGTTTCTCGACGTGTGAAGATGTGTGTGGTTTGAGGACCAAGTTGATGTTCTGGCTTGCTGTGTCCATTTTAGCATATTTTCCCTCAATGAAGCGTCCCAAAGTAAATACCATGATGAGCCAAAGTATGAGGATAAATGCACCAAAACCCACCCAAAAATCAATCCATGGAGAAATCAGATATGTTTCTTTTAGTTGTTTCAAAAGTTCCTTCGCTTTGTCTTTAAAGGATTTTGATGATGGCTGTGTCTTTTGTTCGCTGAAACCGTCAGAGGAATCATCGAAGTTGATGAAGTAACCAGATGTAGTTCTGTCAATTGTTCCAATTGGTTCAGGATTTTAGTTTTTTGCATTTTCACTTGGTACTTCAGTATAGATTGGTGTGTCTCTGCTAAATGTCTTAATTTGGGTTTTCAGAGGTCTTAGTTCTATTGCATTGTTGCATAGTCCTTGTTGTTCTTCTGTAGGCGTTTCGAATGTGATGAGCCTTTTTGATAGAACCTCTGTACTGGTAGCAAACCTTGGTGTTCTGCTACTTATTGGGAGTCCACTTGGCCTACTGTTTGTTATCGGCCACATGTTGTGGTTTTACCAGGTCGATGGATACAACTCGGTTCTCCTTTTTTCCAGCAAGTGGCGGTAGTACAACTGATCTTGTCCCGTTGACAGACAAGACAGGAACTGCTTTTCTGTAAGAAGGCCCAAATTCCTTCTTTACCGCGATCTTCTCCCTGACTAGATCCCCGACTTTCGGAATCCAGACAGGTCTTGCTGGGACAGGTGGTGATTCTTCAGTGGTTGTTGGCTGTTGTTTCAACTGTATGTTGCTCAGGTCTTTTCTTGTTTTGTTTAAGTCCTGCAAAATAGCCAAACGGTCTTTGACATCAAAGCTTTTTTCTATTACCACTGAAGTCTGACTATCAAGGTCAGAGATCAACATCCTAGTTCCGAATAATAATTCGTACGGACTGAATCCCTTCAGAGAATTTCTTGGCAGGTTATTTAGACTACGTTGGACACTTATTAGATGTTTGACCCACCCAGCTCCCGAACCTAATATCCTTTCTATTATAGATTGCTTTCTGCCTTGGTTTTTTCTTTACACCATCCCATACCCTCAGGAAGGAAGTGAGAAGATTCCCGCTGGGCTGTGCTCATTTGGCCATGTTTCCCCCCCAGGCTGGATTGCCTGAGTGAAAGAAATGGTCGAACGTAGCATGCTCTTAGCGTATATGCCATTTAGACTCGCAAATCTTGTATAACAGTCCGGACGTCAGCCGAGTGCTGTGGATCTACATTATAAGTGGAACTAGCCTGTATATGTTAATCGCAAGCCATTCTTTTTGCTGGTAATATTATCTGCAGTCAGATTCCACCGTATTTTATTTTTTCTCTCCCCACTGCGATTTCTGTTGCAGTTTGGGCAGTTTTTTACAAACATGGTATGATGTAGGCTCATGCCTGGCCACCAGTACCGTGATTGTAAATCTTCCAGAGAATCTTTTAGTTTGAGGTGTCCAAGACCCTCACCCATATGTGCGTCTGCGATTAACAAGTGTCTCCTGTCCATGTTTGGAATCACTCTATCCCCCACTCCAGGGATTCGAGCAAAAGGGACGGAGTTTGCATCGATTATGTATGTATAATTGAGTGGATAATTGATCGGTAACGCTGAGCAGTCGCCTTTTGATGACGTTTTCACTGCCAGCAATGTTTCGCCGTCAATGTATTTTAATGTACGCTTTTTTCGATCTACGGGAGCCGGTTTAGTGGCTGCCGCTGCGGCTGCTTCAGCCAATGAATTCCCTACAACGTGAACGCCATCACGCTGATGACTCAGTGAGTGAGTCACGTGAGTCTTTGGTAGTTCTTTTTTTAAAAGAGCTACTTGTTCCCAGAGCAGTCTCTGCTTTATTGGTGCATCTGTGTCATCTTTGTAACCGTTCTGAATCCAGGTCTGCAAATCGCTGTTATATGATTTGACGCAGTAATATGAATCTGACACTATAAGTGTCGGGAATTCGCGATCCGCATTATCTAGCGCCATTTTCAATGCTATTATTTCAGTTTGTTTTTCTGAATTAGTTTCTACTGAGTGTGATTTTGTTAATAGAGGTCTTAGTTTACCTCCGCGCCATACTTCTTTTGTAATCTCACATGTGGGATTGTATGCATGTTCTCCCCAAACGGAGGGTTGAGCATGTCCGTCTGTATAGATTACACAGGCGTAATGTCGTAGAGGCAGAATGTCGATTGGCAGAGGATACGTCTTTTCATATTTTAGATTTTTCAATTCTTCTAGTTCTAGATCAAAGAAGTAGTATACTTTGTCCGTTGTGATTGAATTTACCCATTGTAACCATTCTGGATCCAATGTTGTTGTTGGTAAATTACACGGTGTTGTTAATGCCTCAAAGGCTGATTCAGCTGTTCTGACTGTGATATGTCTACCGTCAGCTATGTCTTTTTCTCTAGCTATTGCGGTTTGAACTGCTTGAACAATTTTTCCTTTGTTGCTGAATCTCTGTTCAGCTTTTGTGTACAAGTGTGATTTAAATGCAATTGGTACCTTTTCTCCCTCATTAGAGGTCAGGTATGTGAATCCGCATCTCCCTGGGATGACTCGGATCACAAGGTTGCGTGTATTATCACGGGTTTCTAATTTTGTTTTAATTAGCATGTCTGTTTGTAAGGATCTCAAAATTTCTGTGTGTGTTTGAGTCCAACTGGATCTTTTAAAGTCTGGCTTAATTAGATCATAAAGGGGTTTGACCCTTTCTGCGTAATTTGCAATGTATGTTCTTCCGAAATTTAGGAAGCCTAGAATTGACTGTAGGTTTTTTAGTGTTTTAGGAGCTTGGATTACGGCACATTTCTCTAGGAAATTGTCTGCCAGGCTTTTGCCTTCACTTGATAACTCATATCCTAAGAATAGGACCGTCAGATGGGCAATTCTGGATTTTTTGAAGTTGAATTTGTAACCCTCTGCAGCGAAACCAAGTATTATGGTGTTCACTCTTTTCAAGTGAGTCTCCAAGTCATCATCTGTTAAGTAAATGTCATCGACATAAGATAATGCTTCATCATCATATAGTTGTAGTAATTCTGTTACTCTCGCTGAGAATACCCCCGGGCTGTTCTTGTACCCCTGGGCTAACCGACAGAATTGTTTTTGAGTGCCATTTACTGAGAATGCAGTTAAATATCTGCTCTCTGGTGCTATGTTTTGACAAAAGAATCCATTGGAGATGTCCAAGGTTGTTTTGTATTTTTTGCGCACTATGTTATTCATTAGTGCAGCACTGTGTGAGTTTTGCACTGCAAAAGTTTTGCAACATGTGTTAAGGTGTCGGTAATCCAAAACTAGACGGTACGAATTGTCTGGTTTGGAGACCGGAAACAAAGGATTGTTCATTTGTGAGGTCCAAGTTTCAATCACCCCTTGGTATTCTAGCTGATCTAGTATTTCATTTACTTCTTTTTTAGCTTCTTGCTTAATTGGGTACTGCCTTTGTGCAGTTGGTTGTGATGTTAACTGGATTTTGTGAGGAGGAGAATCCTCATCCCATCCTACATGATTTTTATATAAAGCAGGTGCTAAGGCCACTGCCCACTTTCTAGCAAGTGTATATTTTTTATGAATCGGGATTTGATTCGAGAAGGCAGGCATAATTACTTCTTCGCCATGAGGGCACTCCCTGACAAACTCTGGTGGCCAGTCTTTTTCAGCTAGAAGGATGTCATAGCCTTTGGATAGGTTATCCCAAAATAGTCCCCTTATTTTCCTAGTCTTATCTCCCTCTATACGTAATGTTATCTCGTATATCTTGTGGGGCTTGCTAACTCTGGTATCCGCAGTTTCCACTTGAAGGTATTCATTCGTGTCCACTGTCTCCAGATGATTCATAAGGACTTTGCGAGCTATGCTCACCTCTGCTGCGCTGTCTAGCATTGTCTGAGCCCACTCTCCGTTTTTCAGTTGTGTCCTCAGTATTCTCGGCATTGTTAACTACCTTGATACTGGCTACCTTCTTTTTTG
Source organism: Lissotriton helveticus (assembly GCF_964261635.1). NCBI lineage: Eukaryota > Metazoa > Chordata > Amphibia > Caudata > Salamandridae > Lissotriton > Lissotriton helveticus. The sequence continues at coordinate 59,250,181 of NC_136071.1, forward strand.
GAAATTGTAATTTCTTTTTCAGTTGAGCAGGTTCCTTGTCTTTGGACTTGGCGTGCTCTTCTGATCGTCCTCTTCTTTCCGATTTCTGCGAGGAATTCTGAAAAGATTGAGAGGGACGTGTATCAATGTCTTGATATCTATCAGGTTTTTTAATATTATCCCTATTTCTAAGGTTATATCTATTCCCAGAGGGGTCACTCTGGGGTGACCTTTGTCTCGGGTTTGGAGATTTCTCTCTTCGCCTAGGAGACCTTCCTCTGGACTGGAATTTCTTTTCTTTAGGATTGGATTGTTTGTTTCCATCCCAGTTCTTTTTTGGTGAATTATTATTATTAAAAAATATTTTTTCTGGACTTGTAGTCAGTTGCGGTTTTACTGGTATTCCACCTAGACTGTCTCTGCCTAGTTCTTCATAGGATTTTTCTATGATTCTGGCAATTTCAGCTGGTTGGTCTGCTATATCTGTCTCTTTTAACCTCTGGCGGATCGCCACGTTTGCTGCTTCACCTTTTATGTTGGCTAGTGATATAGCCGAGACCTGCTTGAAGTCTTTCAGTAATTTCATACCAAGAGTTAAAGCAGGTTCTGGACCGTATTCATCTTGAATTTGTTTTAGCACATCTGGTATCACCGAAATGGATGGGACACCGTGCGTTTTTGTGTAGATGGAAGCAAAGACTGTACCCCAAGTGTCACAGTCCTCAATGTGTGGTGCGATTCCCATTGGGAGACATATAGTCAGAATCCTGTGTTTTTCCAATGGGGTGGTGTCAGGAAACACCGCCTCTATTTGGGTGATTTTCTGTGCCAACCAGAATGGTATCTGTTCCCGTTTAGCTGGAACTTTACCTAGGCAGGATTGGATGTTCTGTGGTGTAATTTTATTTGTGTTCCCCTGGTGAGGGGTCAGCTGTGGAAGTTTAATCGCTGGCTGATTTGTTGAAGTCCGCATTACATACTGAACTAATTGTCTATGAATTTTTAGTAGTTGTTTTAGCTGTATTAACAGCTCTGCTGCAGGCATTCTATCGATGTCTGGATGTGGTGTGTATCCGGCTAAGACCGGCCACGTTGCTCCTGGTCTTCCTAAAGGACCGAGCCTTGTAATGTGATTGTTATGTATTAGGGCGCCATCAAATAAGAGCAAATGCTCTTGGAATTTGAGTGGTACTTCCACCTCCTCGAAAGGAGTGTACTCATTAGGAGGTTCCTCTACTTTGTAATAGTGGAAGTACTTTGTTACAGCATTATCTGCTGGAAAATGTATCCATGAATAGTATACCTCTGTCTGCCGATATTCGTGTGCCTCAATTACGAATATGACTGTGCCACCTCTAGGTGTCAGTCCATTTTCTATAAGTTTTAGAGTTATAGATCTTCTTTTGGCGACCTGGATGAGTATTATATCCGGGTCTGCATCGAGTGCTGTAGTATCAACTGCTGCTATTTCAGCTGCTAATCTAGTAGCCTCTCTTTCTTCATCGCTGTCCATTTTACTGACAGAATGGTATTATGTTTATTTGCAGATCAGGTTTCTTTATGGAAACAGAGATTAGATGCACAATATTCTGGAACTGTTTTATCCTTCAACGTTGACTAGACCAAGAACCATACATAGGAGTTCCCTCCTGCGAGGTTTTGGAGGATATAATAACCTTTCACCCACTCCAGACGTCTTTGGAGTATTTGGGAAAAGGGGTCTGAGTGAGAAAGCACGACTGAGTTACTCTAAATGTCTTACGTTAGTTTTATCGCCCTTTCCAAACGCGTTGGGCGCCATGTAGTGTAGCTCCTATTTTCCCAATAGGCTCTGCGCATTGGAATAGTACCTACAATAGTAAAGGCCTAGACCAGACGTTAACTAGGTCTACTACTGTCGATACTAGACTTAATTTTTGGGTTTGCCAGCTAAGCTCAGAGTTCGCTAGAAACTTTCTCGAATGTTCAAGGAGGGATTAACTCCCCTGATTAGACAAGAAGGGATTTAGTTTCTGACAACCATAGAACATGACAACTTTGCTCTCCCCTAATCAAGAGTCAATCTCAAGAGTCGTGTGAGCACAAGGCAATTATTTTACTCAGTCAGTACGTGCATTCTTAGTGTCATCAGAATGTAGAGAAAAGGAAGAGACGGGCGTGTTCAATAAAAGATGTTATTTATTGATCAGTCTCTTTTCTCGTACAAGAGAAATGGATCGATATTATTGCAATACTTATAGTTAAGTAAAGTGCATACATTAGAAGCAATAGTATAAAATAATACTGTAAAAACATTGATATGGTTTCTGAGCCATATGATGTTTAAAATGATTAAAATATATTTACATACACATATACATTTGACTAAACGTACTCAACCGGTGTTTCTAAATACGCCTACCCCGTGTACCTGACCTAAGTCTAATACGTGGGCGGGAATAGAAAGTTACAGTTTAAGTTAAGTTTGTTTTTGCCAAGTGAATAACTAAAGAATTCTCTAGGAGGGGTTATTCAGTTCTGTACCTGGAAGTTAGGATGAATGAGGAATGGTATCTCTTTCTCTGCTCTCGATATTCCAGGCTGCCTGCGAGGGCTGCCCAGAAACGCCGGTGCTGGGTCTCTCGGCTTGAGATAGCAGCGCGTCTCTCAGCGCGTCAGGAAGGCGGGGCTGCTGCCTGCGGGGTCTGCTTCTGCTCTCGGCTTCGGCAAGTATGGCTGCTCCGTCTTGTCGCCACGCGTGTCTTTGCATAGGGCAAGGTCGGCAATATTTATACCTTAAAGGTGCCGGGATTGACGTAAGGATGGACATAGGTACGTCAATAAAGATGTCATACGACTTGCTCGTTAGCACATTCTTTACTAAAGTTCTCTGTGAAATCAAAACAATGGCCGCACGGATTATCCAGGTTGTCATAGGTTTGATTTGTTATGAGAACGTCGTATGCCTTATCAGGGGCTGGAGGAATGTCACTTGTCTAATTAGATCTCAAGCGTTATGACCTAATCAGATAACACGTTCCTGTGCCGTAGTGTGACTGCGTCAGATAACGGTATCTGCATCATGGGGGATTTCTTGCCTCATGGGCTGACTGTTAGTTAACTAGCTAGTTAGTTTAACCAGAATATGGTCAGGAATAGGGGGATCGATTCAGAACCTATAGAAATACACGACACTATATATAAGCATATATATATATACCAGACTTTTTAGCAGAAAACATTGTCTATACTAAATCGTTTTTAAGTCATCTTAAACACATAAGCAGCATGTTGCATGTAATTTACCATTTCTGTCTCTGCAAGCAGTATGTGTAATTTATCATCTCTGTCTCTGCAAGCAGTATGTGTGTCTCTGCTCATAAATCGTTTTTATGTCATCTTAAACACATGAGCAGAATGTTGCATGTAATTTATCATCTCTGTCTCTGCAAGCAGTATGTGTGTCTCTGCTTATAAATCATTTTTAAGTCATCTTAAACACATGAGCAGCATGTTGCTTGTAATTTACCATCTCTGTCTCTGCAAGCAGTATGTGTGTCTCTGCTCATAAATCGTTTTTAAGTCATCTTAAACACATGAGCAGCATGTTGCATGTAGTTTACCATCTCTGTCTCTGCAAGCAGTATGTGTAATTTACCATCTCTGTATCTGCAAGCAGTATGTGTGTCTCATCATAATATTTCACCATCTCTACTGGCCAAAAACAGGCCACCTATATATAAGCATATATATAAAATAGACTTTTTAGCAGAAAACATTGTCTATACTAAATCGTTTTTAAGTCATCTTAAACACATAAGCAGCATGTTGCATGCAATTTACTATCTCTGTCTCTGCAAGCAGGATGTGTGTCTCTGCTCATAAATCCTTTTTAAGTCATCTTAAACACATTTGCTGTATTTTGCATGTGATTTACTATCTCTGTCTCTGCAAGCAGTATGTGTGTCTCTGCTCATAAATCCTTTTTAAGTCATCTTAAACACATTTGCTATATTTTGCATATAATTTACCATCTCTGTCTCTGCAAGCAGTATGAGTGTCTCATCATAATATTTCACCATCTCTACTGGCCAAAAACAGGCCACCTATATATAAGCATATATATATATATACCAGACTTTTTAGCAGAAAACATTTTCTATACTATCATTTTTAAGTCATCTTAAACACATAAGCAGCATGTTGCATGTAATTTACCATCTCTGTCTCTGCAAGCAGTATGTGTAATTTACCATCTCTGTCTCTGCAAGCAGTATGTTTGTCTCTGCTCATAAATCCTTTTTAAGTCATCTTAAACACATGAGCAGCCTGTTGCATGTAATTTACCATCTCTGTCTCTGCAAGCAGTATGTGTGTCTCTGCTCATAAATCGTTTTTAAGTCATCTTAAACACATGACCAGCATGTTGCATGTAATTTACCATCTCTGTCTCTGCAAGCAGTATGTGTGTCTCTGCTCATAAATCGTCTTTAAGTCATCTTAAACACATGAGCAGCATGTTGCATGTAATTTACCATCTCTGTCTCTACAAGCAGTATGTGTAATTAACCATCTCTGTCTCTGCAAGCAGTATGTGTGTCTCTGCTCATAATATTTCACCGTCTCTACTGGCCAAAAACAGGCCACCTATATATAAGCATATATATATATACCAGACTTTTTAGCAGAAAACATTTTCTATACTAAATCGTTTTTAAGTCATCTTAAACACATAAGGAGCATGTTGCATGTAATTTACCATCTCTGTCTCTGCAAGCAGTATGTGTAAGTTACTATCTCTGTCTCTGCAAGCAGTACGTGTGTCTCTGCTCATAAATCCTTTTTAAGTCATCTTAAACACATGAGCAGCATGTTGCATGTAATTTATCATCTCTGTCTCTGCAAGCAGTATGTGTGTCTCTGCTCATAAATCGTTTTTAAGTCATCTTAAACACATGAGCAGCATGTTGCATGTAATTTATCATCTCTGTCTCTGCAAGCAGTATGTGTGTCTCTGCTTATAAATCAGTTTTTAAGTCATCTTAAACACATGAGCAGCATGTTGCATGTAATTTACCATCTCTGTCTCTGCAAGCAGTATGTGTGTCTCTGCTCATACATCGTTTTTAAATCATCTTAAACACATGAGCAGCATGTTGAATGTAGTTTACCATCTCTGTCTCTGCAAGCAGTATGTGTAATTTACCATCTCTGTATCTGCAAGCAGTATGTGTGTCTCATCATAATATTTCACCATCTCTACTGGCCAAAAACAGGCCACCTATATATAAGCATACATATAAACCAGACTTTTTAGCAGAAAACATTGTCTATACTAAATCGTTTTTAAGTCATTTTAAACACATAAGCAGCATGTTGCATGTAATTTACTATCTCTGTCTCTGCAAGCAGTATGTGTAATTTACCATCTCTGTATCTGCAAGCAGTATGTGTGTCTCTGCTCATTAATCATTTTTACGTCATCTTAAACACATGAGCAGCATGTTGCATATAATTTACCATCTCTGTCTCTGCAAGCAGTATGTGTGTCTCATCATAATATTTCACCATTGCTACTGGCCAAAAACAGGCCACCTATATATAAGCATATATATATACCAGACTTTTTAGCAGAAAACATTTTCTATACTATCATTTTTAAGTCATCTTAAACACATAAGCAGCATGTTGCATGCAATTTACCATCTCTGTCTCTGCAAGCAGTATGTGTAATTTACCATCTCTGTCTCTGAAAGCAGTATGTGTGTCTCTGTTCATGAATCCTTTTTAAGTCATCCTAAACACATGAGCAGCATGTTGCATGTAATTTACAATCTCTGTCTCTGCAAGCAGTATGTGTGTCTCTGCTCATAAATCGTTTTTAAGTCATCTTAAACACATGACCAGCATGTTGCATGTAATTTATCATCTCTGTCTCTGCAAGCAGTATGTGTGTCTCTGCTTATAAATCATTTTTAAGTCATCTTAAACACATGAGCAGCATGTTGCATGTAATTTACCATCTCTGTCTCTGCAAACAGTATGTGTAATTTACCATCTCTGTCTCTGCAAGCAGTATGTGTGTCTCTGCTCATAATATTTCACTGTCTCTACTGGCCCAAAACAGGCCACCTCTATATAAGCATATATATATTCCAGACTTTTTAGCAGAAAACATTTTCTATACTAAAGCGTTTTTAAGTCATCTTAAACACATAAGCAGCATGTTGCATGTAATTTACCATCTCTGTCTCTGCAAGCAGTATGTGTGTCTCTGCTCATAAATCCTTTTTAAGACATCTTAAACACATGAGAAGCCTGTTGCAAGTAATTTACCATCTCTGTCTCTGCAAGCAGTATGTGTGTCTCTGCTCATAAATCGTTTTTAAGTCATCTTAAACACATGAGCAGCATGTTGCAAGTAATTTACCATCTCTGTCTCTGCAAGCAGTGTGTGTGTCTCTGCTCATAAATCGTTTTTAAGTCATCTTAAACACATGAGCAGCATGTTGCATGTAATTTACCATCTCTGTCTCTGCAAGCAGTATGTGTAATTAACCATCTCTGTCTCTGCAAGCAGTATGTGTGTCTCTGCTCATAATATTTCACCATCTCTACTGGCCCAAAACAGGCCACCTATATATAAGCATATATATATACCAGACTTTTTAGCAGAAAACATTTTCTATACTAAATCGTTTTTAAGTCATCTCAAACACATGAGCAGCATGTTGCATGCAATTTACCATCTCTGTCTCTGCAAGCAGTATGTGTAATTTACCATCTCTGTCTCTGCAAGCAGTATGTGTGTCTCTGCTCATAAATCGTTTTAAGTCATCTTAAACACATGAGCAGCATGTTGCATGTAATTTACCATCTCTGTCTCTGCAAGCAGTATGTGTAATGTACCATCTCCGTCTCTGCAAGCAGTATGTGTGTCTGTTCATGAATTGTTTTTAAGTCATCTTAAACACATGAGCAGCATGTTGCATGTAATTATCATCTCTGTCTCTGCAAGCAGTATGTGTGTCTCTGTTCATAAATCGTTTTTTAGTCATCTTAAACACATGAGCATCCTGTTGCATTTAATTTACCATCTCTGTCTCTGCAAGCAGTATGTGTGTCTCTGTTCATAAATCGTTTTTTAGTCATCTTAAACACATGAGCAGCATGTTGCATGTAATTTACCATCTCTGTCTCTGCAAGCAGTATGTATGTCTTTGCTCATAAATCGTTTTAAGTCATCCTAAACACATTAGCAGCATGTTGCATGTAATTTATCATCTCTGTCTCTGCAAGCAGTATGTGTGTCTCTGCTCATAAATCGTTTTTAAGTCATCTAAAACACATGAGCTGCATGTTGCAAGTAATTTACCATCTCTGTCTCTGCAACCAGTATGTGTGTCTCTGCTCATAAATCGTTTTTAAGTCATCTAAAACACATGAGCAGCATGTTGCATGTAATTTACCATCTCTGTCTCTGCAAGCAGTATGAGTATTTTACCATCTCTGTATCTGCAAGCAGTATGTGTGTCTCATCATAATATTTCACCATCTCTACTGGCCAAAAACAGGCCACCTATATATAAGCATATATATATATACCAGACTTTTAAGAAGAAAACATTGTCTATACTAAAGCGTTTTTAAGTCATCTTAAACACATAGGCAGCATGTTGCATGTAATTTACCATCTCTGCCTCTGCAAGCAGTATATGTAATTTACTATCTCTGTCTCTGCAAGCAGTATGTGTGTCTCTGCTCATAAATCGTTTCATTTCAAACACATGAGCAGCATGTTGCATGTAATTTATCATCTCTGTCTCTGCAAGCAGTATGTGTGTCTCTGCTTATAAATCATTTTTAAGTCATCTTAAACACACAAGCAGCATGTTGCATGTAATTTACCATCTCTGTCTCTGCAAGCAGTATGTGTGTCTCATCATATTATTTCACCATTTCTACTGGCCAAAAACGGGCCAACTATGTATAAACATATATATATACCAGACTTTTTAGCAGATTTTTTTTCTATTCTATCATTTTTAAGTCATCTTAAACACATAAGCAGCATGTTGCATGTAATTTACCCTCTCTGTCTCTGCAAGCAGTCTGTGTAATTTACCATATCTGTCTCTGCAAGCAGTATGTGTGTCTCTGCTCATAAATCGTTTTTAAGTCATCTTAAACACATAAGCAGCATGTTGCATGTAATTTACTATCTCTGTCTCTGCAAGCAGTATGTGTAATTTACCATCTCTGTCTCTGCAAGCAGTATGTGTGTCTCTGCTCATAAATCGTTTTAAGTCATCTTAAACACATGAGCAGCATGTTGCATGTAATTTACCATCTCTGTCTCTGCAAGCAGTATGTGTAATGTACAATCTCTGTCAGCAGTATGTGTGTCTGTTCATAAAAAATTTTTAAGTCATCTTAAACACATGAGCAGCATGTTGCATGTAATTATCATCTCTGTCTCTGCAAGCAGTATGTGTGTCTCTGCTCATGAATCGTTTTTAAGTCATCTTAAACACATGAGCAGCATGTTGCATGTAATTTACCATCTCTGTCTCTGCAAACAGTATGTGTAATTTACCATCTCTGTCTCTGCAAGCAGTATGTGTGTCTCTGCTCATAATATTTCACTGTCTCTACTGGCCCAAAACAGGCCACCTCTATATAAGCATATATATATTCCAGACTTTTTAGCAGAAAACATTTTCTATACTAAAGCGTTTTTAAGTCATCTTAAACACATAAGCAGCATGTTGCATGTAATTTACCATCTCTGTCTCTGCAAGCAGTATGTGTGTCTCTGCTCATAAATCCTTTTTAAGACATCTTAAACACATGAGCAGCCTGTTGCAAGTAATTTACCATCTCTGTCTCTGCAAGCAGTATGTGTGTCTCTGCTCATAAATCGTTTTTAAGTCATCTTAAACACATGAGCAGCATGTTGCAAGTAATTTACCATCTCTGTCTCTGCAAGCAGTGTGTGTGTCTCTGCTCATAAATCGTTTTTAAGTCATCTTAAACACATGAGCAGCATGTTGCATGTAATTTACCATCTCTGTCTCTGCAAGCAGTATGTGTAATTAACCATCTCTGTCTCTGCAAGCAGTATGTGTGTCTCTGCTCATAATATTTCACCATCTCTACTGGCCCAAAACAGGCCACCTATATATAAGCATATATATATACCAGACTTTTTAGCAGAAAACATTTTCTATACTAAATCGTTTTTAAGTCATCTCAAACACATGAGCAGCATGTTGCATGCAATTTACCATCTCTGTCTCTGCAAGCAGTATGTGTAATTTACCATCTCTGTCTCTGCAAGCAGTATGTGTGTCTCTGCTCATAAATCGTTTTAAGTCATCTTAAACACATGAGCAGCATGTTGCATGTAATTTACCATCTCTGTCTCTGCAAGCAGTATGTGTAATGTACCATCTCCGTCTCTGCAAGCAGTATGTGTGTCTGTTCATAAATTGTTTTTAAGTCATCTTAAACACATGAGCAGCATGTTGCATGTAATTATCATCTCTGTCTCTGCAAGCAGTATGTGTGTCTCTGTTCATAAATCGTTTTTTAGTCATCTTAAACACATGAGCATCCTGTTGCATTTAATTTACCATCTCTGTCTCTGCAAGCAGTATGTGTGTCTCTGTTCATAAATCGTTTTTTAGTCATCTTAAATACATGAGCAGCATGTTGCATGTAATTTACCATCTCTGTCTCTGCAAGCAGTATGTATGTCTCTGCTCATAAATCGTTTTAAGTCATCCTAAACACATTAGCAGCATGTTGCATGTAATTTATCATCTCTGTCTCTGCAAGCAGTATGTGTGTCTCTGCTCATAAATCGTTTTTAAGTCATCTAAAACACATGAGCTGCATGTTGCAAGTAATTTACCATCTCTGTCTCTGCAACCAGTATGTGTGTCTCTGCTCATAAATCGTTTTTAAGTAATCTAAAACACATGAGCAGCATGTTGCATGTAATTTACCATCTCTGTCTCTGCAAGCAGTATGAGTATTTTACCATCTCTGTATCTGCAAGCAGTATGTGTGTCTCATCATAATATTTCACCATCTCTACTGGCCAAAAACAGGCCACCTATATATAAGCATATATATATATACCAGACTTTTAAGAAGAAAACATTGTCTATACTAAAGCGTTTTTAAGTCATCTTAAACACATAGGCAGCATGTTGCATGTAATTTACCATCTCTGCCTCTGCAAGCAGTATGTGTAATTTACTATCTCTGTCTCTGCAAGCAGTATGTGTGTCTCTGCTCATAAATCGTTTCATTTCAAACACATGAGCAGCATGTTGCATGTAATTTATCATCTCTGTCTCTGCAAGCAGTATGTGTGTCTCTGCTTATAAATCATTTTTAAGTCATCTTAAACACACAAGCAGCATGTTGCATGTAATTTACCATCTCTGTCTCTGCAAGCAGTATGTGTGTCTCATCATATTATTTCACCATTTCTACTGGCCAAAAACAGGCCAACTATGTATAAACATATATATATACCAGACTTTTTAGCAGATTTTTTTTCTATTCTATCATTTTTAAGTCATCTTAAACACATAAGCAGCATGTTGCATGTAATTTACCCTCTCTGTCTCTGCAAGCAGTCTGTGTAATTTACCATATCTGTCTCTGCAAGCAGTATGTGTGTCTCTGCTCATAAATCGTTTTTAAGTCATCTTAAACACATAAGCAGCATGTTGCATGTAATTTACTATCTCTGTCTCTGCAAGCAGTATGTGTAATTTACCATCTCTGTCTCTGCAAGCAGTATGTGTGTCTCTGCTCATAAATCGTTTTAAGTCATCTTAAACACATGAGCAGCATGTTGCATGTAATTTACCATCTCTGTCTCTGCAAGCAGTATGTGTAATGTACAATCTCTGTCAGCAGTATGTGTGTCTGTTCATAAAATTTTTTTAAGTCATCTTAAACACATGAGCAGCATGTTGCATGTAATTATCATCTCTGTCTCTGCAAGCAGTATGTGTGTCTCTGCTCATGAATCGTTTTTAAGTCATCTTAAACACATGAGCAGCATGTTGCATGTAATTTACCATCTCTGTCTCTGCAAGCAGTATGTGTGTCTCTGTTCATAAATCGTTTTTTAGTCATCTTAAACACATGAGCAGCATGTTGCATGTAATTTTCCATCTCTGTCTCTGCAAGCAGTATGTATGTCTCTGCTCATAAATCGTTTTAAGTCATCTTGAACACATTAGCAGCATGTTGCATGTAATTTATCATCTCTGTCTCTGCAAGCAGTATGTGTGTCTCTGCTTATAAATCGTTTTTAAGTCATCTTAAAAAAATGAGCTGCATGTTGCAAGTAATTTAACATCTCTGTCTCTGCAAGCAGTATGTGTGTCTCTGCTCATGAATCGTTTTTAAGTCATCTAAAACACATGAGCAGCATGTTGCATGTAATTTACCATCTCTGTCTCTGCAAGCAGTATGTGTAATTTACCATCTCTGTATCTGCAAGCAGTATGTGTGTCTCATCATAATATTTCACCATCTCTACCGGCCAAAAACAGGCCACCTATATATAAGCATATATATATATACCAGACTTTTTAGCAGAAAACATTGTCTATACTAAATCGTTTTTAAGTCATCTTAAACACATAAGCAGCATGTTGCATGTAATTTACCATCTCTGTCTCTGCAAGCAGTATGTGTAATTTATCATCTCTGTCTCTGCAAGCAGTATGTGTGTCTCTGCTCATAAATCGTTTTTATGTCATCTTAAACACATGAGCAGAATGTTGCATGTAATTTATCATCTCTGTCTCTGCAAGCAGTATGTGTGTCTCTGCTTATAAATCATTTTTAAGTCATCCTAAACACATGAGCAGCATGTTGCATGTAATTTACCATCTCTGTCTCTGCAAGCAGTATGTGTGTCTCTGCTCATAAATCGTTTTTAAGTCATCTTAAACACATGAGCAGCATGTTGCATGTAGTTTACCATCTCTGTCTCTGCAAGCAGTATGTGTAATTTACCATCTCTGTATCTGCAAGCAGTATGTGTGTCTCATCATAATATTTCACCATCTCTACCGGCCAAAAACAGGCCACCTATCTTTAAGCATATATATAAACCAGACTTTTTAGCAGAAAACATTGTCTATACTAAATCGTTTTTAAGTCATCTTAAACTCATAAGCAGCATGTTGCATGTAATTTACTATCTCTGTCTCTGCAAGCAGTATGTGTAATTTACCATCTCTGTCTCTGCAAGCAGTATGTGTGTCTCTGCTCATAAATCCTTTTTAAGTCATCTTAAACACATTTGCTGCATTTTGCATGTAATTTACCATCTCTGTCTCTGCAAGCAGTATGTGTGTCTCATCATAATATTTCACCATCTCTACTGGCCAAAAACAGGCCACCTATATATAAGCATATATATATATCAGACTTTTTAGCAGAAAACATTTTCTATACTATCATTTTTAAGTCATCTTAAACACATAAGCAGCATGTTGCATGAAATTTACATCTCTGTCTCTGCAAGCAGTATGTGTAATTTACCATCTATGTCTCTGCAAGCAGTATGTTTGTCTCTGCTCATAAATCCTTTTTAAGTCATCTTAAACACATGAGCAGCCTGTTGCATGTAATTTACCATCTCTGTCTCCGCAAGCAGTATTTGTGTCTCTGCTCATAAATCGTTTTTAAGTCATCTTAAACACATGACCAGCATGTTGCATGTAATTTACCATCTCTGTCTCTGCAAGCAGTATGTGTGTCTCTGCTCATAAATCGTCTTTAAGTCATATTAAACACATGAGCAGCATGTTGCATGTAATTTACCATCTCTGTCTCTACAAGCAGTATGTATAATTAACCATCTCTGTCTCTGCAAGCAGTATGTGTGTCTCTGCTCATAATATTTTACCGTCTCTACTGGCCCAAAACAGGCCACCTATATATAAGCATATATATATACCAGACTTTTTAGCAGAAAACATTTTCTATACTAAATCGTTTTTAAGTCATCTTAAACACATAAGCAGCATGTTGCATGTAATTTACCATCTCTGTCTCTGCAAGAAGTATGTGTAATTTACCATCTCTGTCTCTGCAAGCAGTATGTGTGCCTCTGCTCATAAATCGTTTTAAGTCATCTTAAACACATGAGCAGCATGTTGCATGTAATTTACCATCTCTGTCTCTGCAAGCAGTATGTGTGTCTGTTCATAAATTGATTTTAAGTCATCTTAAACACATGAGCAGCATGTTGCATGTAATTATCATCTCTGTCTCTGCAAGCAGTATGTGTGTCTCTGCTCATAAATCGTTTTTTAGTCATCTTAAACACATGAGCAGCATGTTGCATGTAATTTACCATCTCTGTCTCTGCAAGCAGTATGTATGTCTCTGCTCATAAATCGTTTTAAGTCATCTTAAACACATGAGCAGCATGTTGCATGTAATTTACCATCTCTGTCTCTGCAAGCAGTATGTGTGTCTGTTCATAAATTGTTTTTAAGTCATCTTAAACACATGAGCAGCATGTTGCATGTAATTTACCATCTCTGTCTCTGCAAGCAGTATGTGTGTCTCTGTCCATAAATCGTTTTTTAGTCATCTTAAACACATGAGCAGCATGTTGCATGTAATTTACCATCTCTGTCTCTGCAAGCAGTATGTGTGTCTCTGCTCATAAATCATTTTTAAGTCATCTAAAACACATGAGCAGCATGTTGCATGTAATTTACCATCTCTGTCTCTGCAAGCAGTATGCGTAATTTACCATCTCTGTATCTGCAAGCAGTATGTGTGTCTCATCATAATATTTCACTATCTCTACTGGCCAAAAACAGGCCACCTATATATAAGCATATATATATACCAGACTTTTTAGCAGAAAACATTGTCTATACTAAATCGCTTTTAAGTCATCTTAAACACATAATCAGCATGTTGCATGTAATTTACCATCTCTGTCTCTGCAAGCAGTATGTGTAATTTACTATCTCTGTCTCTGCAAGCAGTATGTGTGTCTCTGCTCATAAATCCTTTTTAAGTCATCTTAAACACATGAGCAGCATGTTGCATGTAATTTACCATCTCTCTCTCTGCAAGCAGTATGTGTGTCTCTGCTCATAAATCATTTTTACTTCATCTTAAACACATGAGCAGCATGTTGCATATAATTTACCATCTCTGTCTCAGCAAGCAGTATGTGTGTCTCTGCTCATAAATCGTTTTTAAGTCATCTTAAACACATGAGCAGCATGTTGCATGTAATTATCATCTCTGTCTCTGCAAGCAGTATGTGTGTCTCTGCTCATAAATCGTTTTTAAGTCATCTTAAACACATGAGCAGCATGCTGCATGTAATATACCATCTCTGTCTCCGCAAGCAGTATGTGTGTCTCTGTTCATAAATCGTTTTTTAGTCATCTTAAACACATGAGCAGCATGTTGCATGTAATTTACCATCTCTGTCTCTGCAAGCAGTATGTATGTCTCTGCTCATAAATCGTTTTAAGTCATCTTTAACACATTAGCAGCATGTTGCATGTAATTTATCATCTCTGTCTCTGCAAGCAGTATGTGTGTCTCTGCTTATAAATCGTTTTTAAGTCGTCCTTAAACACATGAGCTGCATGTTGCAAGTAATTTACCATCTCTGTCTCTGCAAGCAGTATGTGTGTCTCTGCTCATAAATCGTTTTTAAGTCATATAAAACACATGAGCAGCATGTTGCATGTAATTTACCATCTCTGTCTCTGCAAGCAGTATGTGTAATTTACCATCTCTGTATCTGCAAGCAGTATGTGTGTCTCATCATAATATTTCACCATCTCTACTGGCCAAAAACAGGCCACCTATATATAAGCATATATATATATACCAGACTTTTTAGCAGAAAACATTGTCTATACTAAATTGTTTTTAAGTCATCTTAAATGCATAAGCAGCATGTTGCATGTAATTTACCATCTCTGTCTCTGCAAGCAGTATGTGTAATTTACTATCTCTGTCTCTGCAAGCAGTATGTGTGTCTCTGCTCATAAATCCTTTTTAAGTCATCTTAAACACATGAGCAGCATGTTGCATGTAATTTATCATCTCTGTCTCTGCAAGCAGTATGTGTGTCTCTGCTCATAAATCCTTTTTAAGTCATCTTAAACACATGAGCAGCATGTTGCATGTAATTTATCATCTCTGTCTCTGCAAGCAGTATGTGTGTCTCTGCTCATAAATCCTTTTTAAGTCATCTTAAACACATGAGCAGCATGTTGCATGTAATTTATCATCTCTGTCTCTGCAAGCAGTATGTGTGTCTCTGCTTATAAATCATTTTTAAGTCATCTTAAACACATGAGCAGCATGTTGCATGTAATTTACCATCTCTGTCTCTGCAAGCAGTATGTGTGTCTCTGTTCATAAATCGTTTTTAAGTCATCTTAAACACATGAGCAGCATGTTGCATGTAGTTTACCATCTCTGTCTCTGCAAGCAGTATGTGTAATTTACCATCTCTGTATCTGCAAGCAGTATGTGTGTCTCATCATAATATTTCACCATCTCTACTGGCCAAAAACAGGCCACCTATATATAAGCATATATATAAACCAGACTTTTTAGCAGAAAACATTGTCTATACTAAATCGTTTTTAAGTCATCTTAAACACATTTGCTGCATTTTGCATGTAATTTACCATCTCTGTCTCTGCAAGCAGTATGTGTGTCTCTGCTCATAAATCATTTTTACGTCATCTTAAACACATGAGCAGCATGCTGCATGTAATATACCATCTCTGTCTCCGCAAGCAGTATGTGTGTCTCTGTTCATAAATCGTTTTTTAGTCATCTTAAACACATGAGCAGCATGTTGCATGTAATTTACCATCTCTGTCTCTGCAAGCAGTATGTATGTCTCTGCTCATAAATCGTTTTAAGTCATCTTTAACACATTAGCAGCATGTTGCATGTAATTTATCATCTCTGTCTCTGCAAGCAGTATGTGTGTCTCTGCTTATAAATCGTTTTTAAGTCGTCCTTAAACACATGAGCTGCATGTTGCAAGTAATTTACCATCTCTGTCTCTGCAAGCAGTATGTGTGTCTCTGCTCATAAATCGTTTTTAAGTCATATAAAACACATGAGCAGCATGTTGCATGTAATTTACCATCTCTCTCTCTGCAAGCAGTATGTGTGTCTCTGCTCATAAATCATTTTTACTTCATCTTAAACACATGAGCAGCATGTTGCATATAATTTACCATCTCTGTCTCAGCAAGCAGTATGTGTGTCTCTGCTCATAAATCGTTTTTAAGTCATCTTAAACACATGAGCAGCATGTTGCATGTAATTTACCATCTCTGTCTCTGCAAGCAGTATGTGTAATTAACCATCTCTGTCTCTGCAAGCAGTATGTGTGTCTCTGCTCATAATATTTCACCATCTCTACTGGCCCAAAACAGGCCACCTATATATAAGCATATATATATACCAGACTTTTTAGCAGAAAACATTTTCTATACTAAATCGTTTTTAAGTCATCTCAAACACATGAGCAGCATGTTGCATGCAATTTACCATCTCTGTCTCTGCAAGCAGTATGTGTAATTTACCATCTCTGTCTCTGCAAGCAGTATGTGTGTCTCTGCTCATAAATCGTTTTAAGTCATCTTAAACACATGAGCAGCATGTTGCATGTAATTTACCATCTCTGTCTCTGCAAGCAGTATGTGTAATGTACCATCTCCGTCTCTGCAAGCAGTATGTGTGTCTGTTCATAAATTGTTTTTAAGTCATCTTAAACACATGAGCAGCATGTTGCATGTAATTATCATCTCTGTCTCTGCAAGCAGTATGTGTGTCTCTGTTCATAAATCGTTTTTTAGTCATCTTAAACACATGAGCATCCTGTTGCATTTAATTTACCATCTCTGTCTCTGCAAGCAGTATGTGTGTCTCTGTTCATAAATCGTTTTTTAGTCATCTTAAACACATGAGCAGCATGTTGCATGTAATTTACCATCTCTGTCTCTGCAAGCAGTATGTATGTCTCTGCTCATAAATCGTTTTAAGTCATCTTAAACACATTAGCAGCATGTTGCATGTAATTTATCATCTCTGTCTCTGCAAGCAGTATGTGTGTCTCTGCTCATAAATCGTTTTTAAGTCATCTAAAACACATGAGCTGCATGTTGCAAGTAATTTACCATCTCTGTCTCTGCAACCAGTATGTGTGTCTCTGCTCATAAATCGTTTTTAAGTCATCTAAAACACATGAGCAGCATGTTGCATGTAATTTACCATCTCTGTCTCTGCAAGCAGTATGAGTATTTTACCATCTCTGTATCTGCAAGCAGTATGTGTGTCTCATCATAATATTTCACCATCTCTACTGGCCAAAAACAGGCCACCTATATATAAGCATATATATATATACCAGACTTTTAAGAAGAAAACATTGTCTATACTAAAGCGTTTTTAAGTCATCTTAAACACATAGGCAGCATGTTGCATGTAATTTACCATCTCTGCCTCTGCAAGCAGTATGTGTAATTTACTATCTCTGTCTCTGCAAGCAGTATGTGTGTCTCTGCTCATAAATCGTTTCATTTCAAACACATGAGCAGCATGTTGCATGTAATTTATCATCTCTGTCTCTGCAAGCAGTATGTGTGTCTCTGCTTATAAATCATTTTTAAGTCATCTTAAACACACAAGCAGCATGTTGCATGTAATTTACCATCTCTGTCTCTGCAAGCAGTATGTGTAATTTACTATCTCTGTCTCTGCAAGCAGTATGTGTGTCTCTGCTCATAAATCGTTTCATCTTAAACACATGAGCAGCATGTTGCATGTAATTTATCATCTCTGTCTCTGCAAGCAGTATGTGTGTCTCTGCTTATAAATCATTTTTAAGTCATCTTAAACACACAAACAGCATGTTGCATGTAATTTACCATCTCTGTCTCTGCAAGCAGTATGTGTAATTTACTATCTCTGTCTCTGCAAGCAGTATGTGTGTCTCTGCTCATAAATCGTTTCATCTTAAACACATGAGCAGCATGTTGCATGTAATTTACCATCTCTGTCTCTGCAAGCAGTATGTGTAATTTACTTTCTCTGTCTCTGCAAGCAGTATGTGTGTCTCTGCTTATAAATCATTTTTAAGTCATCCTAAACACATGAGCAGCATGTTGCATGTAATTTACCATCTCTGTCTCTGCAAGCAGTATGTGTGTCTCTGCTCATAAATCGTTTTTAAGTCATCTTAAACACATGAGCAGCATGTTGCATGTAGTTTACCATCTCTGTCTCTGCAAGCAGTATGTGTAATTTACCATCTCTGTATCTGCAAGCAGTATGTGTGTCTCATCATAATATTTCACCATCTCTACCGGCCAAAAACAGGCCACCTATCTTTAAGCATATATATAAACCAGACTTTTTAGCAGAAAACATTGTCTATACTAAATCGTTTTTAAGTCATCTTAAACTCATAAGCAGCATGTTGCATGTAATTTACTATCTCTGTCTCTGCAAGCAGTATGTGTAATTTACCATCTCTGTCTCTGCAAGCAGTATGTGTGTCTCTGCTCATAAATCCTTTTTAAGTCATCTTAAACACATTTGCTGCATTTTGCATGTAATTTACCATCTCTGTCTCTGCAAGCAGTATGTGTGTCTCATCATAATATTTCACCATCTCTACTGGCCAAAAACAGGCCACCTATATATAAGCATATATATATATCAGACTTTTTAGCAGAAAACATTTTCTATACTATCATTTTTAAGTCATCTTAAACACATAAGCAGCATGTTGCATGAAATTTACATCTCTGTCTCTGCAAGCAGTATGTGTAATTTACCATCTATGTCTCTGCAAGCAGTATGTTTGTCTCTGCTCATAAATCCTTTTTAAGTCATCTTAAACACATGAGCAGCCTGTTGCATGTAATTTACCATCTCTGTCTCCGCAAGCAGTATTTGTGTCTCTGCTCATAAATCGTTTTTAAGTCATCTTAAACACATGACCAGCATGTTGCATGTAATTTACCATCTCTGTCTCTGCAAGCAGTATGTGTGTCTCTGCTCATAAATCGTCTTTAAGTCATATTAAACACATGAGCAGCATGTTGCATGTAATTTACCATCTCTGTCTCTACAAGCAGTATGTATAATTAACCATCTCTGTCTCTGCAAGCAGTATGTGTGTCTCTGCTCATAATATTTTACCGTCTCTACTGGCCCAAAACAGGCCACCTATATATAAGCATATATATATACCAGACTTTTTAGCAGAAAACATTTTCTATACTAAATCGTTTTTAAGTCATCTTAAACACATAAGCAGCATGTTGCATGTAATTTACCATCTCTGTCTCTGCAAGAAGTATGTGTAATTTACCATCTCTGTCTCTGCAAGCAGTATGTGTGCCTCTGCTCATAAATCGTTTTAAGTCATCTTAAACACATGAGCAGCATGTTGCATGTAATTTACCATCTCTGTCTCTGCAAGCAGTATGTGTGTCTGTTCATAAATTGATTTTAAGTCATCTTAAACACATGAGCAGCATGTTGCATGTAATTATCATCTCTGTCTCTGCAAGCAGTATGTGTGTCTCTGCTCATAAATCGTTTTTTAGTCATCTTAAACACATGAGCAGCATGTTGCATGTAATTTACCATCTCTGTCTCTGCAAGCAGTATGTATGTCTCTGCTCATAAATCGTTTTAAGTCATCTTAAACACATGAGCAGCATGTTGCATGTAATTTACCATCTCTGTCTCTGCAAGCAGTATGTGTGTCTGTTCATAAATTGTTTTTAAGTCATCTTAAACACATGAGCAGCATGTTGCATGTAATTTACCATCTCTGTCTCTGCAAGCAGTATGTGTGTCTCTGTCCATAAATCGTTTTTTAGTCATCTTAAACACATGAGCAGCATGTTGCATGTAATTTACCATCTCTGTCTCTGCAAGCAGTATGTGTGTCTCTGCTCATAAATCATTTTTAAGTCATCTAAAACACATGAGCAGCATGTTGCATGTAATTTACCATCTCTGTCTCTGCAAGCAGTATGCGTAATTTACCATCTCTGTATCTGCAAGCAGTATGTGTGTCTCATCATAATATTTCACTATCTCTACTGGCCAAAAACAGGCCACCTATATATAAGCATATATATATACCAGACTTTTTAGCAGAAAACATTGTCTATACTAAATCGCTTTTAAGTCATCTTAAACACATAATCAGCATGTTGCATGTAATTTACCATCTCTGTCTCTGCAAGCAGTATGTGTAATTTACTATCTCTGTCTCTGCAAGCAGTATGTGTGTCTCTGCTCATAAATCCTTTTTAAGTCATCTTAAACACATGAGCAGCATGTTGCATGTAATTTACCATCTCTCTCTCTGCAAGCAGTATGTGTGTCTCTGCTCATAAATCATTTTTACTTCATCTTAAACACATGAGCAGCATGTTGCATATAATTTACCATCTCTGTCTCAGCAAGCAGTATGTGTGTCTCTGCTCATAAATCGTTTTTAAGTCATCTTAAACACATGAGCAGCATGTTGCATGTAATTATCATCTCTGTCTCTGCAAGCAGTATGTGTGTCTCTGCTCATAAATCGTTTTTAAGTCATCTTAAACACATGAGCAGCATGCTGCATGTAATATACCATCTCTGTCTCCGCAAGCAGTATGTGTGTCTCTGTTCATAAATCGTTTTTTAGTCATCTTAAACACATGAGCAGCATGTTGCATGTAATTTACCATCTCTGTCTCTGCAAGCAGTATGTATGTCTCTGCTCATAAATCGTTTTAAGTCATCTTTAACACATTAGCAGCATGTTGCATGTAATTTATCATCTCTGTCTCTGCAAGCAGTATGTGTGTCTCTGCTTATAAATCGTTTTTAAGTCGTCCTTAAACACATGAGCTGCATGTTGCAAGTAATTTACCATCTCTGTCTCTGCAAGCAGTATGTGTGTCTCTGCTCATAAATCGTTTTTAAGTCATATAAAACACATGAGCAGCATGTTGCATGTAATTTACCATCTCTGTCTCTGCAAGCAGTATGTGTAATTTACCATCTCTGTATCTGCAAGCAGTATGTGTGTCTCATCATAATATTTCACCATCTCTACTGGCCAAAAACAGGCCACCTATATATAAGCATATATATATATACCAGACTTTTTAGCAGAAAACATTGTCTATACTAAATTGTTTTTAAGTCATCTTAAATGCATAAGCAGCATGTTGCATGTAATTTACCATCTCTGTCTCTGCAAGCAGTATGTGTAATTTACTATCTCTGTCTCTGCAAGCAGTATGTGTGTCTCTGCTCATAAATCCTTTTTAAGTCATCTTAAACACATGAGCAGCATGTTGCATGTAATTTATCATCTCTGTCTCTGCAAGCAGTATGTGTGTCTCTGCTCATAAATCCTTTTTAAGTCATCTTAAACACATGAGCAGCATGTTGCATGTAATTTATCATCTCTGTCTCTGCAAGCAGTATGTGTGTCTCTGCTCATAAATCCTTTTTAAGTCATCTTAAACACATGAGCAGCATGTTGCATGTAATTTATCATCTCTGTCTCTGCAAGCAGTATGTGTGTCTCTGCTTATAAATCATTTTTAAGTCATCTTAAACACATGAGCAGCATGTTGCATGTAATTTACCATCTCTGTCTCTGCAAGCAGTATGTGTGTCTCTGTTCATAAATCGTTTTTAAGTCATCTTAAACACATGAGCAGCATGTTGCATGTAGTTTACCATCTCTGTCTCTGCAAGCAGTATGTGTAATTTACCATCTCTGTATCTGCAAGCAGTATGTGTGTCTCATCATAATATTTCACCATCTCTACTGGCCAAAAACAGGCCACCTATATATAAGCATATATATAAACCAGACTTTTTAGCAGAAAACATTGTCTATACTAAATCGTTTTTAAGTCATCTTAAACACATTTGCTGCATTTTGCATGTAATTTACCATCTCTGTCTCTGCAAGCAGTATGTGTGTCTCTGCTCATAAATCATTTTTACGTCATCTTAAACACATGAGCAGCATGCTGCATGTAATATACCATCTCTGTCTCCGCAAGCAGTATGTGTGTCTCTGTTCATAAATCGTTTTTTAGTCATCTTAAACACATGAGCAGCATGTTGCATGTAATTTACCATCTCTGTCTCTGCAAGCAGTATGTATGTCTCTGCTCATAAATCGTTTTAAGTCATCTTTAACACATTAGCAGCATGTTGCATGTAATTTATCATCTCTGTCTCTGCAAGCAGTATGTGTGTCTCTGCTTATAAATCGTTTTTAAGTCGTCCTTAAACACATGAGCTGCATGTTGCAAGTAATTTACCATCTCTGTCTCTGCAAGCAGTATGTGTGTCTCTGCTCATAAATCGTTTTTAAGTCATATAAAACACATGAGCAGCATGTTGCATGTAATTTACCATCTCTCTCTCTGCAAGCAGTATGTGTGTCTCTGCTCATAAATCATTTTTACTTCATCTTAAACACATGAGCAGCATGTTGCATATAATTTACCATCTCTGTCTCAGCAAGCAGTATGTGTGTCTCTGCTCATAAATCGTTTTTAAGTCATCTTAAACACATGAGCAGCATGTTGCATGTAATTATCATCTCTGTCTCTGCAAGCAGTATGTGTGTCTCTGCTCATAAATCGTTTTTAAGTCATCTTAAACACATGAGCAGCATGCTGCATGTAATATACCATCTCTGTCTCCGCAAGCAGTATGTGTGTCTCTGTTCATAAATCATTTTTTAGTCATCTTAAACACATGAGCAGCATGTTGCATGTAATTTACCATCTCTGTCTCTGCAAGCAGTATGTATGTCTCTGCTCATAAATCGTTTTAAGTCATCTTTAACACATTAGCAGCATGTTGCATGTAATTTATCATCTCTGTCTCTGCAAGCAGTATGTGTGTCTCTGCTTATAAATCGTTTTTAAGTCGTCCTTAAACACATGAGCTGCATGTTGCAAGTAATTTACCATCTCTGTCTCTGCAAGCAGTATGTGTGTCTCTGCTCATAAATCGTTTTTAAGTCATATAAAACACATGAGCAGCATGTTGCATGTAATTTACCATCTCTGTCTCTGCAAGCAGTATGTGTAATTTACCATCTCTGTATCTGCAAGCAGTATGTGTGTCTCATCATAATATTTCACCAACTCTACTGGCCAAAAACAGGCCACCTATATATAAGCATATATATATATATACCAGACTTTTTAGCAGAAAACATTGTCTATACTAAATTGTTTTTAAGTCATCTTAAATGCATAAGCAGCATGTTGCATGTAATTTACCATCTCTGTCTCTGCAAGCAGTATGTGTAATTTACTATCTCTGTCTCTGCAAGCAGTATGTGTGTCTCTGCTCATAAATCCTTTTAAAGTCATCTTAAACACATGAGCAGCATGTTGCATGTAATTTATCATCTCTGTCTCTGCAAGCAGTATGTGTGTCTCTGCTCATAAATCCTTTTTAAGTCATCTTAAACACATGAGCAGCATGTTGCATGTAATTTATCATCTCTGTCTCTGTAAGCAGTATGTGTGTCTCTGCTCATAAATCCTTTTTAAGTCATCTTAAACAAATGAGCAGCATGTTGCATGTCATTTATCATCTCTGTCTCTGCAAGCAGTATGTGTGTCTCTGCTTATAAATCATTTTTAAGTCATCTTAAACACATGAGCAGCATGTTGCATGTAATTTACCATCTCTGTCTCTGCAAGCAGTATGTGTGTCTATGTTCATAAATCGTTTTTAAGTCATCTTAAACACATGAGCAGCATGTTGCATGTAGTTTACCATCTCTGTCTCTGCAAGCAGTATGTGTAATTTACCATCTCTGTATCTGCAAGCAGTATGTGTGTCTCATCATAATATTTCACCATCTCTACTGGCCAAAAACAGGCCACCTATATATAAGCATATATATAAACCAGACTTTTTAGCAGAAAACATTGTCTATACTAAATCGTTTTTAAGTCATCTTAAACACATTTGCTGCATTTTGCATGTAATTTACCATCTCTGTCTCTGCAAGCAGTATGTGTGTCTCTGCTCATAAATCATTTTTACGTCATCTTAAACACATGAGCAGCATGCTGCATGTAATATACCATCTCTGTCTCTGCAAGCAGTATGTGTGTCTCTGTTCATAAATCGTTTTTTAGTCATCTTAAACACATGAGCAGCATGTTGCATGTAATTTACCATCTCTGTCTCTGCAAGCAGTATGTATGTCTCTGCTCATAAATCATTTTAAGTCATCTTTAACACATTAACAGCATGTTGCATGTAATTTATCATCTCTGTCTCTGCAAGCAGTATGTGTGTCTCTGCTTATAAATCGTTTTTAAGTCGTCCTTAAACACATGAGCTGCATGTTGCAAGTAATTTACCATCTCTGTCTCTGCAAGCAGTATGTGTGTCTCTGCTCATAAATCGTTTTTAAGTCATATAAAACACATGAGCAGCATGTTGCATGTAATTTACCATCTCTTTCTCTGCAAGCAGTATGTGTAATTTACCATCTCTGTATCTGCAAGCAGTATGTGTGTCTCATCATAATATTTCACCATCTCTACTGGCCAAAAACAGGCCACCTATATATAAGCATATATATATACCAGACTTTTTAGCAGAAAACATTGTCTATACTAAATTGTTTTTAAGTCATCTTAAACGCATAAGCAGCATGTTGCATGTAATTTACCATCTCTGTCTATGCAAGCAGTATGTGTAATTTACTATGTCTGTCTCTGCAAGCAGTATGTGTGTCTCTGCTCATAAATCCTTTTTAAGTCATCTTAAACACATGAGCAGCATGTTGCATGTAATTTATCATCTCTGTCTCTGCAAGCAGTATGTGTGTCTCTGCTCATAAATCTTTTTTAAGTCATCTTAAACACATGAGCAGCATGTTGCATGTAATTTATCATCTCTGTCTCTGCAAGCAGTATGTGTGTCTCTGCTCATAAATCCTTTTTAAGTCATCTTAAACACATGAGCAGCATGTTGCATGTAATTTATCATCTCTGTCTCTGCAAGCAGTATGTGTGTCTCTGCTTATAAATCATTTTTAAGTCATCTTAAACACATGAGCAGCATGTTGCATGTAATTTACCATCTCTGTCTCTGCAAGCAGTATGTGTGTCTCTGCTCATAAATCGTTTTTAAGTCATCTTAAACACATGAGCAGCATGTTGCATGTAGTTTACCATCTCTGTCTCTGCAAGCAGTATGTGTAATTTACCATCTCTGTATCTGCAAGCAGTATGTGTGTCTCATCATAATATTTCACCATCTCTACTGGCCAAAAACAGGCCACCTATATATAAGCATATATATAAACCAGACTTTTTAGCAGAAAACATTGTCTATACTAAATCGTTTTTAAGTCATCTTAAACACATTTGCTGCATTTTGCATGTCATTTACCATCTCCGTCTCTGCAAGCAGTATGTGTGTCTCTGCTCATAAATCATTTTTACGTCATCTTAAACACATGAGCAGCATGTTGCATATAATTTACCATCTCTGTCTCTGCAAGCAGAATGTGTGTCTCTGCTCATAAATTGTTTTTATGTCATCTTAAACACATGAGCAGCATGTTGCATGTAATTCACCATCTCTGTCTCTGCAAGCAGTATGTGTGTCTCATCATAATATTTCATCATCTCTAATGGCCAAAAACAGGCCACCTATATATAAGCATATATATATACCAGACTTTTTAGCAGAAAACATTTTCTATACTATCATTTATGAGTCATCTTAAACACATAAGCAGCATGTTGCATGTAATTTACCCTCTCTGTCTCTGCAAGCAGTATGTGTGTCTCTGTTCATAAATCCTTTTTAAGTCATCTTAAACACATGAGCAGCCTATTGCAAGTAATTTACCATCTCTGTCTCTGCAAGCAGTATGTGTGTCTCTGCTCATAAATCGTTTTTAAGTCATCTTAAACACATGACCAGCATGTTGCATATAATTTACCATCTCTGTCTCTGCAAGCAGTATGTGTGTCTCTGCTCATAAATCGTCTTCAAGTCATCTTAAACACATAAGCAGCATCTTGCATGAAATTTACCATCTCTGTCTATACAAGCAGTATGTGTAATTAACCATCTCTGTCTCTGCAAGCAGTATGTGTGTCTCTGCTCATAATATTTCACCGTCTCTACTGGCCCAAAAAAGGCCACCTATATATAAGCATATATATATACCAGACTTTTTGGCAGAAAACATTTTCTATACTAAATCGTTTTTAAGTCATCTTAAACACATAAGCAGCATGTTGCATGTAATTTACCATCTCTGTCTCTGCAAGCAGTATGTGTAATTTACCATCTCTGTCTCTGCAAGCAGTATGTGTGTCGCTGCTCATAAATCGTTTTAAGTCATCTTAAACACATGAGCAGCATGTTGCATGTAATTTACCATCCCTGTCTCTGCAAGCAGTATGTGTAATGTACCATCTCTGTCTCTGCAAGCAGTATGTGTGTCTGTTCATAAATTGTTTTAAGTCATCTTAAACACATGAGCAGCATGTTGCATGTAATTACCATCTCTGTCTCTGCAAGCAGTATGTGTGTCTCTGCTCATAAATCGTTTTTAAGTCATCTTAAACACATGAGCAGCATGTTGCATGTAATTTACCATCTCTGTCTCTGCAAGCAGTATGTGTGTCTCTGTTCATAAATCGTTTTTTAGTCATCTTAAACACATAAGCAGCATGTTGCATGTAATTTACCATCTCTGTCTCTGCAAGCAGTATGTGTGTCTCTGCTCATAAATCGTTTTAAGTCATCTTAAACACATTAGCAGCATGTTGCATGTAATTTATCATCTCTGACTCTGCAAGCAGTATGTGTGTCTCTGCTTATAAATCGTTTTTAAGTCATCTTAAACACATGAGCTGCATGTTGCAAGTAATTTACCATCTCTGTCTCTGCAAGCAGTATGTGTGTCTCTGTTCATGAATCGTTTTTAAGTCATCTAAAACACATGAGCAGCATGTTGCATGTAATTTACCATCTCTGTCTCTGCAAGCAGTATGTGTAATTTACCATCTCTGTATCTGCAAGCAGTATGTGTGTCTCATCATAATATTTCACCATCTCTACTGGCCAAAAACAGGCCACCTATGTATAAGGGTATATATATACCAGACTTTTTAGCAGAAAACATTGTCTATACTAAAGCGTTTTTAAGTCATCTTAAACACATAAGCAGCATGTTGCATGTAATTTACCATCTCTGTCTCTGCAAGCAGTATGTGTAATTTACTTTCTCTGTCTCTGCAAGCAGTATGTGTGTCTCTGCTCATAAATCCTTTTTAAGTCATCTTAAACACATGAGCAGCATGTTGCATGTAATTTATCATCTCTGTCTCTGCAAGCAGTATGTGTGTCTCTGCTCATAAATCGTTTTTAAGTCATCTTAAACACATGAGCAGCATGTTGCATGTAATTTATCATCTCTGTCTCTGCAAGCAGTATGTGTGTCTCTGCTTATAAATAATTTTTAAGTCATCTTAAACACATGAGCAGCATGTTGCATGTAATTTACCATCTCTGTCTCTGCAAGCAGTATGTGTGTCTCTGCTCATAAATAGTTTTTAAGTCATCTTAAACACATGAGCAGCATATTGCATGTAGTTTACCATCTCTGTCTCTGCAAGCAGTATGTGTAATTTACCATCTCTGTATCTGCAAGCAGTATGTGTGTCTCATAATAATATTTCACCATCTCTACTGGCCAAAAACAGGCCACCTATATATAAGCATATATATAAACCAGACTTTTTAGCCGAAAACATTGTCCATATTAAATTGTTTTTAAGTCATCGTAAACTCATAAGCAGCATGTTGCATGTAATTTACTATCTCTGTTTCTGCAAGCAGTATGTGTAATTTACCATCTCTGTCTCTGCAAGCAGTATGTGTGTCTCTGCTCATAAATCCTTTTTAAGTCATCTTAAACACATTTGCTGCATTTTGCATGTAATTTACCATCTCTGTCTCTGCAAGCAGTATGTGTGTCTCTGCTCATAAATCATTTTTATGTCATCTTAAACACATGAGCAGCATGTTGCATGTAATTTACCATCTCTGTCTCTGCAAGCAGTATGTGTGTCTCATCATATTATTTCACCATTTCTACTGGCCAAAAACAGGCCACCTATGTATAAGCATATATATATACCAGACTTTTTAGCAGATTTTTTTTCTATTCTATCATTTTTAAGTCATCTTAAACACATAAGCAGCATGTTGCATGTAATTTACCCTCTCTGTCTCTGCAAGCAGTATGTGTAATTTACCATATCTGTCTCTGCAAGCAGTATGTGTGTCTCTGCTCATAAATACTTTTTAAGTCATCTTAAACACATGAGCAGCCTGTTGCATGTAATTTACCATCTCTGTCTCTGCAAGCAGTATGTGTGTCTCTGCTCATGAATCGTTTTTAAGTCATCTTAAACACATGACCAGCATGTTGCATGTAATTTACCATCTCTGTCTCTGCAAGCAGTATGTGTGTCTCTGCTCATAAATCGTCTTTAAGTCATCTTAAACACATGAGCAGCATGTTGCATGTAATTGACCATCTCTGTCTCTACAAGCAGTATGTGTAATTAACCATCTCTGTCTCTGCAAGCAGTATGTGTTTCTCTGCTCATAATATTTCACCGTCTCTACTGGCCCAAAACAGACACACATACTGCTTGCAGAGACAGAGATGGTAAATTACATGCAACATGCTGCTCATGTGTTTAAGATGACTTAAAAATTATTTATAAGCAGAGACACACATACACCTATATATAAGCATATATATATACCAGACTTTTTAGCAGAAAACATTTTCTATACTAAATCGTTTTTAAGTCATCTTAAACACATAAGCAGCATGTTGCATGTAATTTACCATCTCTGTCTCTGCAAGCAGTATGTGTAATTTACCATCTCTGTCTCTGCAAGCAGTATGTGTGTCTCTGCTCATAAATCCTTTTTAAGTCATCTTAAACACATTTGCTGCATTTTGCATGTAATTTACCATCTCTGTCTCTGCAAGCAGTATGTGTGTCTCATCATAATATTTCACCATCTCTACTGGCCAAAAACAGGCCACCTATATATAAGCATATATATATATATCAGACTTTTTAGCAGAAAACATTTTCTATACTATCATTTTTAAGTCATCTTAAACACATAAGCAGCATGTTGCATGAAATTTACATCTCTGTCTCTGCAAGCAGTATGTGTAATTTACCATCTATGTCTCTGCAAGCAGTATGTGTGTCTCTGCTCATAAATCCTTTTTAAGTCATCTTAAACACATGAGCAGCCTGTTGCATGTAATTTACCATCTCTGTCTCCGCAAGCAGTATTTGTGTCTCTGCTCATAAATCGTTTTTAAGTCATCTTAAACACATGACCAGCATGTTGCATGTAATTTACCATCTCTGTCTCTGCAAGCAGTATGTGTGTCTCTGCTAATAAATCGTCTTTAAGTCATATTAAACACATGAGCAGCATGTTGCATGTAATTTACCATCTCTGTCTCTACAAGCAGTATGTATAATTAACCATCTCTGTCTCTGCAAGCAGTATGTGTGTCTCTGCTCATAATATTTCACCGTCTCTACTGGCCCAAAACAGGCCACCTATATATAAGCATATATATATACCAGACTTTTTAGCAGAAAACATTTTCTATACTAAATCGTTTTTAAGTCATCTTAAACACATAAGCAGCATGTTGCATGTAATTTACCATCTCTGTCTCTGCAAGAAGTATGTGTAATTTACCATCTCTGTCTCTGCAAGCAGTATGTGTGCCTCTGCTCATAAATCGTTTTAAGTCATCTTAAACACATGAGCAGCATGTTGCATGTAATTTACCATCTCTGTCTCTGCAAGCAGTATGTGTGTCTGTTCATAAATTGTTTTTAAGTCATCTTAAACACATGAGCAGCATGTTGCATGTAATTATCATCTCTGTCTCTGCAAGCAGTATGTGTGTCTCTGCTCATAAATCGTTTTTTAGTCATCTTAAACACATGAGCAGCATGTTGCATGTAATTTACCATCTCTGTCTCTGCAAGCAGTATGTATGTCTCTGCTCATAAATCGTTTTAAGTCATCTTAAACACATGAGCAGCATGTTGCATGTAATTTACCATCTCTGTCTCTGCAAGCAGTATGTGTGTCTGTTCATAAATTGTTTTTAAGTCATCTTAAACACATGAGCAGCATGTTGCATGTAATTTACCATCTCTGTCTCTGCAAGCAGTATGTGTGTCTCTGTTCATAAATCGTTTTTTAGTAATCTTAAACACATGAGCAGCATGTTGCATGTAATTTACCATCTCTGTCTCTGCAAGCAGTATGTATGTCTCTGCTCATAAATCGTTTTAAGTCATCTTAAACACATTAGCTGCATGTTGCATGTAATTTATCATCGCTGTCTCTGCAAGCAGTATGTGTGTCTCTGCTTATAAATCGTTTTTAAGTCACCTTAAACACATGAGCTGCATGTTGCAAGTAATTTACCATCTCTGTCTCTGCAAGCAGTATGTGTGTCTCTGCTCATAAATCATTTTTAAGTCATCTAAAACACATGAGCAGCATGTTGCATGTAATTTACCATCTCTGTCTCTGCAAGCAGTATGCGTAATTTACCATCTCTGTATCTGCAAGCAGTATGTGTGTCTCATCATAATATTTCACCATCTCTACTGGCCAAAAACAGGCCACCTATATATAAGCATATATATATACCAGACTTTTTAGCAGAAAACATTGTCTATACTAAATCGCTTTTAAGTCATCTTAAACACATAATCAGCATGTTGCATGTAATTTACCATCTCTGTCTCTGCAAGCAGTATGTGTGTCTCTGCTCATAAATCATTTTTACTTCATCTTAAACACATGAGCAGCATGTTGCATATAATTTACCATCTCTGTCTCAGCAAGCAGTATGTGTGTCTCTGCTCATAAATCGTTTTTAAGTCATCTTAAACACATGAGCAGCATGTTGCATGTAATTATCATCTCTGTCTCTGCAAGCAGTATGTGTGTCTCTGCTCATAAATCGTTTTTAAGTCATCTTAAACACATGAGCAGCATGCTGCATGTAATATACCATCTCTGTCTCCGCAAGCAGTATGTGTGTCTCTGTTCATAAATCGTTTTTTAGTCATCTTAAACACATGAGCAGCATGTTGCATGTAATTTACCATCTCTGTCTCTGCAAGCAGTATGTATGTCTCTGCTCATAAATCGTTTTAAGTCATCTTTAACACATTAGCAGCATGTTGCATGTAATTTATCATCTCTGTCTCTGCAAGCAGTATGTGTGTCTCTGCTTATAAATCGTTTTTAAGTCGTCCTTAAACACATGAGCTGCATGTTGCAAGTAATTTACCATCTCTGTCTCTGCAAGCAGTATGTGTGTCTCTGCTCATAAATCGTTTTTAAGTCATATAAAACACATGAGCAGCATGTTGCATGTAATTTACCATCTCTGTCTCTGCAAGCAGTATGTGTAATTTACCATCTCTGTATCTGCAAGCAGTATGTGTGTCTCATCATAATATTTCACCATCTCTACTGGCCAAAAACAGGCCACCTATATATAAGCATATATATATACCAGACTTTTTAGCAGAAAACATTGTCTATACTAAATTGTTTTTAAGTCATCTTAAATGCATAAGCAGCATGTTGCATGTAATTTACCATCTCTGTCTCTGCAAGCAGTATGTGTAATTTACTATCTCTGTCTCTGCAAGCAGTATGTGTGTCTCTGCTCATAAGTCCTTTTTAAGTCATCTTAAACACATGAGCAGCATGTTGCATGTAATTTATCATCTCTGTCTCTGCAAGCAGCATGTGTGTCTCTGCTCATAAATCCTTTTTAAGTCATCTTAAACACATGAGCAGCATGTTGCATGTAATTTATCATCTCTGTCTCTGCAAGCAGTATGTGTGTCTCTGCTTATAAATCATTTTTAAGTCATCTTAAACACATGAGCAGCATGTTGCATGTAATTTACCATCTCTGTCTCTGCAAGCAGTATGTGTGTCTCTGCTCATAAATCGTTTTTAAGTCATCTTAAACACATGAGCAGCATGTTGCATGTAGTTTACCATCTCTGTCTCTGCAAGCAGTATGTGTAATTTACCATCTCTGTATCTGCAAGCAGTATGTGTGTCTCATCATAATATTTCACCATCTCTACGGGCCAAAAACAGGCCACCTATATATAAGCATATATATAAACCAGAATTTTTAGCAGAAAACATTGTCTATACTAAATCGTTTTTAAGTCATCTTAAACACATTTGCTGCATTTTGCATGTAATTTACCATCTCTGTCTCTGCAAGCAGTATGTGTGTCTCTGCTCATAAATCGTTTTTAAGTCATCTTAAACACATAAGCAGCATGTTGCATGTTATTTACCATCTCTGTCTCTGCAAGCAGTATGTGTAATTTACCCTCTCTGTCTCTGCAAGCAGTATGTGTGTCTCTGCTCATAAATCCTTTTTAAGTCATCTTAAACACATGAGCAGCCTGTTGCAAGTAATTTACCATCTCTGTCTCTGCAAGCAGTATGTGTGTCTCTGCTCATAAATCGTTTTTAAGTCATCTTAAACACATGACCAGCATGTTGCATATAATTTACCATCTCTGTCTCTGCAAGCAGTATGTGTGTCTCTGCTCATAAATCGTCTTTAAGTCATATTAAACACATGAGCAGCATGTTGCATGAAATTTACCATCTCTGTCTATACAAGCAGTATGTGTAATTAACCATCTCTGTCTCTGCAAGCAGTATGTGTGTCTCTGCTCATAATATTTCGCCGTCTCTACTGGCCCAAAACAGGCCACCTATATATAAGCATATATATATATACCAGACTTTTTGGCAGAAAACATTTTCTATACTAAATCGTTTTTAAGTCATCTTAAACACATAAGCAGCATATTGCATGTAATTTACCATCTCTGTCTCTGCAAGCAGTATGTGTAATTTACCATCTCTGTCTCTGCAAGCAGTATGTGTGTCGCTGCTCATAAATCGTTTTAAGTCATCTTAAACACATGAGCAGCATGTTGCATGTAATTTACCATCCCTGTCTCTGCAAGCAGTATGTGTAATGTACCATCTCTGTCTCTGCAAGCAGTATGTGTGTCTGTTCATAAATTGTTTTAAGTCATCTTAAACACATGAGCAGCATGTTGCATGTAATTACCATCTCTGTCTCTGCAAGCAGTATGTGTGTCTCTGCTCATAAATCGTTTTTAAGTCATCTTAAACACATGAGCAGCATGTTGCATGTAATTTACCATCTCTGTCTCTGCAAGCAGTATGTGTGTCTCTGTTCATAAATCGTTTTTTAGTCATCTTAAACACATAAGCAGCATGTTGCATGTAATTTACCATCTCTGTCTCTGCAAGCAGTATGTGTGTCTCTGCTCATAAATCGTTTTAAGTCATCTTAAACACATTAGCAGCATGTTGCATGTAATTTATCATCTCTGACTCTGCAAGCAGTATGTGTGTCTCTGCTTATAAATCGTTTTTAAGTCATCTTAAACACATGAGCTGCATGTTGCAAGTAATTTACCATCTCTGTCTCTGCAAGCAGTATGTGTGTCTCTGCTCATAAATCGTTTTTAAGTCATCTAAAACACATGAGCAGCATGTTGCATGTAATTTACCATCTCTGTCTCTGCAAGCAGTATGTGTAATTTACCATCTCTGTATCTGCAAGCAGTATGTGTGTCTCATCAAAATATTTCACCATCTCTACTGGCCAAAAACAGGGCACCTATGTATAAGCGTATATATATACCAGACTTTTTAGCAGAAAACATTGTCTATACTAAAGCGTTTTTAAGTCATCTTAAACACATAAGCAGCATGTTGCATGTAATTTACCATCTCTGTCTCTGCAAGCAGTATGTGTAATTTACTTTCTCTGTCTCTGCAAGCAGTATGTGTGTCTCTGCTCATAAATCCTTTTTAAGTCATCTTAAACACATGAGCAGCATGTTGCATGTAATTTATCATCTCTGTCTCTGCAAGCAGTATGTGTGTCTCTGCTCATAAATCGTTTTTTAAGTCATCTTAAACACATGAGCAGCATGTTGCATGTAATTTATCATCTCTGTCTCTGCAAGCAGTATGTGTGTCTCTGCTTATAAATAATTTTTAAGTCATCTTAAACACATGAGCAGCATGTTGCATGTAATTTACCATCTCTGTCTCTGCAAGCAGTATGTGTGTCTCTGCTCATAAATAGTTTTTAAGTCATCTTAAACACATGAGCAGCATATTGCATGTAGTTTACCATCTCTGTCTC
Source organism: Lissotriton helveticus (assembly GCF_964261635.1). Classification (NCBI taxonomy): domain Eukaryota; kingdom Metazoa; phylum Chordata; class Amphibia; order Caudata; family Salamandridae; genus Lissotriton; species Lissotriton helveticus. The sequence continues at coordinate 59,284,616 of NC_136071.1, forward strand.
TGCAAGCAGTATGTGTAATTTACCATCTCTGTATCTGCAAGCAGTATGTGTGTCTCATAATAATATTTCACCATCTCTACTGGCCAAAAACAGGCCACCTATATATAAGCATATATATAAACCAGACTTTTTAGCCGAAAACATTGTCCATACTAAATTGTTTTTAAGTCATCGTAAACTCATAAGCAGCATGTTGCATGTAATTTACTATCTCTGTTTCTGCAAGCAGTATGTGTAATTTACCATCTCTGTCTCTGCAAGCAGTATGTGTGTCTCTGCTCATAAATCCTTTTTAAGTCATCTTAAACACATTTGCTGCATTTTGCATGTAATTTACCATCTCTGTCTCTGCAAGCAGTATGTGTGTCTCTGCTCATAAATCATTTTTATGTCATCTTAAACACATGAGCAGCATGTTGCATGTAATTTACCATCTCTGTCTCTGCAAGCAGTATGTGTGTCTCATCATATTATTTCACCATTTCTACTGGCCAAAAACAGGCCACCTATGTATAAACATATATATATACCAGACTTTTTAGCAGATTTTTTTTCTATTCTATCATTTTTAAGTCATCTTAAACACATAAGCAGCATGTTGCATGTAATTTACCCTCTCTGTCTCTGCAAGCAGTCTGTGTAATTTACCATATCTGTCTCTGCAAGCAGTATGTGTGTCTCTGCTCATAAATCCTTTTTAAGTCATCTTAAACACATGAGCAGCCTGTTGCATGTAATTTACCATCTCTGTCTCTGCAAGCAGTATGTGTGTCTCTGCTCATAAATCGTTTTTAAGCATCTTAAACACATGACCAGCATGTTGCATGTAATTTACCATCTCTGTCTCTGCAAGCAGTATGTGTGTCTCTGCTCAAAAATCGTCTTTAAGTCATCTTAAACACATGAGCAGCAAGTTGCATGTAATTGACCACCTCTGTCTCTACAAGCAGTATGTGTAATTAACCATCTATGTCTCTGCAAGCAGTATGTGTTTCTCTGCTCATAATATTTCACCGTCTCTACTGGCCCAAAACAGACACACATACTGCTTGCAGAGACAGAGATGGTAAATTACATGCAACATGCTGCTCATGTGTTTAAGATGACTTAAAAATTATTTATAAGCAGAGACACACATACACCTATATATAAGCATATATATATACCAGACTTTTTAGCAGAAAACATTTTCTATACTAAATCGTTTTTAAGTCATCTTAAACACATAAGCAGCATGTTGCATGTAATTTACCATCTCTGTCTCTGCAAGCAGTATGTGTAATTTACCATCTCTGTCTCTGCAAGCAGTATGTGTGTCTCTGCTCATAAATCCTTTTTAAGTCATCTTAAACACATGAGCAGGATGTTGCATGTAATTTACCATCTCTGTCTGTGCAAGCAGTATGTGTGTCTCTGCTCATAAATCGTGTTTAAGTCATCTTAAACACATGAGCAGCATGTTGCATGTACTTTACCATCTTTGTCTCTGCAAGCAGTATGTTTAATTTACTATCTCTGTATATGCAAGCAGTATGTGTGTCTGATCATAATATTTCTCTGTCTCCTACTGGCCAAAAACTGGCCATCTATATATATAAGCATAAGCATATATATATATAACAGACTTTTTACCAGAAAACACAGAGCACAACCCATTTAAATGACCTCTACAAACCAAAGCAGAAACCTAACTCATTTCAAAAATTCTTTTCCAATATACACCATACAAAAACACAATATGCTGCTTAATCTTCCCCATACTGCATACAGCAGTGTATCTTCATTAAATAAATCATATTTCAGATACCACACAGGCACAGAGTAAGATGAGACACAGGCACAGAAAACCCTTTAAGCTAAAAGAGGCAAACTGTTACAAAGCTCATGTGACATTATTGAAAATTATATAAATATAATTTCTGACTTTAAACAGACACTCAGAGTAATCCTTGACCAAAATTTAAACACCACACTTTTTACCAGAAAACATTTTCCACAGTAAATCTTTTTTTGACACAGAGCACAGCTCATTTAAATTACCACTACAGAAACAAAGCAGAAACCTAACTCATTTTGAAAATACATTTCCAATATGCTCCATTCTATTTTTAAATAGCATTATTATTATTATTATTATTATTTGCTGTTTTATAACGCGCTCCATTACTCCAGAGTATCCTGGCGCGAAAAAGGAAAAACAATCAAGTGGCCAACTAAAAGAAACATGACACTAATAGGCTGTTATAAAAAGATGAGTTTTTAGTGCTTTCTTAAATGAAACAAAATTTTCAGTCGATCTCAGGGAGAGAGGGAGGGCATTCCAAGTCCTGGCTGCGACAACAGCAAGCGAGTAGCCTCCTAGTCGTACTCGCTGGAAGCGGGGCACACTCAGGAGGTTACAGCCGGCAGAACGCAGCGGCCGTGTGGGGACATAGCGGCTGAATCTTTTTCTTAAATAGGATGGTCCCATGTCATGGACTGCCTTAAATGCTAAAGTTAGAATTTTAAAAGTTATCCTTTGAGCAATCGGCAGCCAATGAAGTTCCTTGAGGTGTGCTCGCCCGCTTTCTCTGCTGGGAATGTTATACAGCAGCCGTGCTGTCGCATTTTGGATAATCTGTAGTCGGGCAACTAAAAAAGCTGGAGTGCCGCTAAAAAGAGAGTTGGCATAGTCGAGCCTAGATAAAATTAAAGCTCTAGCAACCGACTCTCTAGCTGATGATGGCAGATACGGGAAGATCTTTCTCATGGCTTTTAGAGACCCGAAGCACACAGCAGTAAGTTTTTTTATGTGTGCCTCGAATCTCAGATCCTCTCCAAACCAGACTCCCAAATTCTTGGCAGCGATAGTAACTGAGCCTGGCTGGGGAAAATCAGACGGCCACAAGAGGTCTCTGAAGTTGGAAGGAAATTGGCCGTACAGCAAAATTTCTGTCTTGTCTTCGTTGCACTTCAGCTGAGCAGCTGCTAACCAGTTAAACACAGCGGAAAGGCACGAACGGACAACCTCTGTGTTAGTTGCTGCATCCTTCCAAGTAAATAAAAGCTGCGTATCATCTGCATACGCTATGATTTTTGCTCCCATTTGTTCAGCGAGCACAATAAGGGGGGTGAGATAAACATTAAAAAGCAGGGGACTCAATGTGGAGCCTTGAGGAACCCCGGTAGTGAGGGGCCTGACCGAGGATGAAAAAGGTGGGATCCAAACCTGCTGGGACCTGTCCGATAAAAAGGATTCCACCCATTTCAATGCTGAGCCCACCACACCAATCCCCGCTAGGCGGGTAAGAAGGAGTGAATGAGGGACAGTATCAAATGCGGCAGAGAGGTCTAATAAAATCATAGCCGCTCTGCCGCCACTGTCCAAACACTCCCTAATGGCCTCAGTAATCTCCACCAGCGCCGACTCAGTGCTATAAGCTGCACGAAAGCCAGACTGGGCAGGGTGTAAAAGTTCAGAGGTTTCTACAAAGGCATTGAGCTGGGCGAAAGCTAGTTTCTCCCCAATTTTTGCCATAGCTGGTAGTAGAGATATGGGTCTATAATTACTAGGCACTGAAGGATCTGCACCCACCTTTTTTAACAAAGGAAGCAACTTAGCCTGTTTCCATTCATTAGGAACCCTGGCTGATGTAAAAGATAGACCCATTATTTGAGAAACCTCAGGAGCCACTGCTTCTGCCACTTCAGCCAACACCCTGGCTGGACAGGTGTCACCTGGGGCACCAGATTTTAACGACTTGATTGCCACTAAGGTGTCCTCCACCGATGGTGGAACAAAGCTCTCCATAGTGTGTGTGGGCTCGACATTAGATCCAACCCTATCCTCAGTCCAGCTCCCCCCACCGATAGCTCTAAGACTTTGCTGGATTTTGGCAAAATAACATGACACAAAAACAAGAATAAAGAAACACAATAAGCTTCTAATTTTCCCCATAGTGCATACAGCACTCTATCTTTATTAAAATAATAATTATTCACCTTTAAAAATGCTTTGGAAGATGTAGACAATGTCAATCACAGTCAACAGATTTTCTGCAGCAGAATCTCTGAATTATGCTTCTGATACTAGAGCCTGATTATAATGGCACAGATTCTTTTTCATTTCAGACCCATATTTGTGTACATAGCCATTAAAAATTCTTCCCACACAAATTCAAAACCAAACTGCACATTTTAATTGGTTGTACATTTGAACACTTTGAAAGTCACATAACATTCACCCATCCCCCCAGTGCTCATTCTCCTGTAACCATGGTAACTCCCTCCTAACCCAGCACACAGTGCAAAAGTTCATCATACAATGTTGCAAAATATTCCATCAAGGGTGTTTGACCTCTCACTGTACTACCTAATCATGTGCCATGTTTGTTTAAATGACTTTTTCTCAACCATTGAAATGACTTCTTTCAACAAAAAAAAGCATGCACCCTAATTTTCAGTGCTGAATTTTAAGAAAGCATCAATCATTTCTTGTTTTTCAAGTGCACTGAATCTCAACCAGTTTTTTTACATAACTCCCATTTTCAAACTGCCATTTCATTTCCACAACTCATCTGAATACAAGCACATCTTCCTTGAAGATGCAAAAAGTCTGGTTTGTGGGTCATGGCTATGTCCACTGGGATCAAAAATACACAGCTAACAGAGGTAATTACAACCTTGATTTACCAAATGTGAACATTGTATGGATTGGACAGAGAGGATTGAGATGTCACCAATTGATACCATTGGTAAAATCCTTTAACCATCTTCCACACCCTGACCTTATAATTGTGCACTGTGGTGGCAATGACTTGGGCACTTTGACTGGGGTAGGTCTGGAAATGCTTTTAAAGGACATCTTTGGGCAATTGATGACACTTTTTCGCAAAACTGCCTTGGTATATTCTAATATATGCCAAAGGCAAAAATGGAACTGGTCCAACCAATTTTGTCCACAGATTCAGAAAGCAAGGAAACATGTAAATAAATCTGTTTCTGCGTACATGAGAGACTATGGAATGGGTAGTATATACCACAACAACTTGCGTTACAACATGCACGGCATCTATAGGAGAGATGGTGTACATTTCACCGATGAGGGGAATAGAGTCTTGCTCTGTAACATAAGACTCTGCATCGGTACTTACTTGTAAGTACCAAAAATGCCCAATAAACACAACGGCTCTTTTTAGAGCCATCTAACATCTAAACACTCAAACTTGTAATTTAACTCCATTTTTGTAATCTTTTTTTGTTGCCGTGAGCGCACCGTGCGCGCACCCGTAACTTTTTGCCGACAAGAAAACAAAAACAAAAATTCTTTTTGGCTTTGGGGGTCCTTAATGGACCCCCTGAGAAAACCTAGGGGGTCAGGGAGTCTCCACCCTGCCCCCTTTCCACGATCTCCAATATAGTGTTTAATAGTCTTGTAAATCGAGGTGCGCGACCGGGTGCGCGCACCTCGCAACTTTTTAAAAATATTTTTTTGGGCCTTGGGGGTCCTTAATGGACACCCTGACAATACCTAGGGGGTCAGGGACTGTCTACCAAGCCTCCTTCTCACGTTTTGAAACTTTTATTTAAATCGAGTGAAACGCCATTTTGATACGAGGTGCACAATCGGGTGCGCGCACCCCGCAACGTTTTAGGAAAAAAAGGTTTTTTTCGGCCTTGGGGGTCCTTAATGGACCCCCTGAAAATACCTAGGGGGTCAGGGACTCTCCACCCTGCCCCCTTTCCATGTTGTGCCCCTTTGTTATCTGCAATATGTGGACTCGCACTGACAAAATGGCGGTCAACACTTCCTGATTTCCTCCAAATCGAATGTTGACAGACGTCAAACAACAAATCAGAATTCCGCTTGCGCACAAGAAGGTGCGCGCACGGGTGCGCACACCCGTACGCGCACGGTGCGCGCTTATAGATATATAATTGATTTTAACTTTCATTTTCTCAGCAACTACTGGAGGAATTTACACCATTTAAACAAAAGCGTAATCTGCGAGCCAGACTCTACCTTTTTGCCAAATTTCTTATAATTCCATTCAGTCGTTTGGGCTGTAGCCTTGTCTAAAGGTCCTATGGAAAATAACATGGGGAAAACACGTTTTGGGAACCCCCTTTTTTCTCAGCCTCCACTTCACGAATCCCCATGAAACTTTCAGGGAAGGAGCGGAGCGGAGATGGCCAAAATTTTAAAAAATTACACGCAAATTCCTCCACCGGCGCCAGAGTTATCCCCAATAGAATGTTGCGGATTTCCTATGGAAACTAGGTCCTAACTATAACTACCTACTGGCGACCGCCAGTAGGTAATATATATATATATATATATATATATATATATATAAACGCACCATGGTTCACCCTAACTGCCGAACTCTGGATGGGTGCTGTGGCCGCAAAAACGTGAAGGGTGAGTCACAGTACAAATGAGGGCTCCAACACGGCAGCACTCACAGGACACTGTTGTTTAATTAGCATTACGAGCATATGCATTTCGGCATGTAGCCTTCCTCAGTGCTCTGCTAGACTGCACTCCAGGTAACACAATGATTTTAAGCAGTTGCTCGGGATGGAAAAGCGTCTCCATAAACAGAGGACTGTGTTCATACAATGTCTTGCTTCCACAATCACTGGCTGCCATCATTGACAGATCGTTTTTCAATTTTTAAAAGTTCATAAGTTCACAGATGAACAAATACTGCGCTGTTATTCAAATCGCAGGAAAAACGAAAATAGTCTGTTTTGTACTTGCGCACTGGCAGAATCCTTTCAGTCTTTCATGCAATGGTCGCTTTAACACTCCCAGACAGTGTAACCTGGCCAGTTCTGTTGCCCCTTGCCACTGCCACAAATTCCATCTTGTAGCACCTCCCAGCAGGGTAAAGTCTGTATGAGTGCCCCCTCAAAGAGATCAATTACAACTACATGGTTGACCGGGAAGTGCTTTCATCAGGAACGCGGCGGTTCAAGCAGAATTAAACTAAACGCTCCATGGTTCACCCTAACTGCCGAACTCTGGATGGATGCTGTGGCCGCAAAAACGTGCTAGACTGCACTCCAGGTAACATATATATATATATATATTTATAATATTTATTATGTTTTTAACATTTTATCTATACTACTATTATAAAGGAAGAACTTTGCACCTTTGAGGCGGGTAAACTCGGGAACCACAGCGCCAATCCACACACCCGATACATCTTTGTAATCCTCAGGGTGTGCAGATGGACATAGGCTATATAAAGTAAAAAAAGACGTTATATTTAAAAAAAATTACATAAAAAAATAGTCCCTGAGAATTAGCGCCGGCCGTGACCTGCGTGCTCACGTCAGGACATGGCGCGGGGGAGGAGCGGTGATGAGCGGCCAGTGAGGAGCAGCGGACCGGGCCGACATGGTTATTGATTAGGGCTTCATGTCGTATAGTCCGATTTTCAGTAAGTTCATCTTGGGTTAAAGTTATGTGGTTTCTTTTCTGTGAATTAGTGGTTTTAAAACGGAAAATGTCCAAAGACTGTTGGCAGGTTTGCGCTCCGTACCCGGTCCCAGGCAAGCCAAGCACTTCACGGCCTGCTGTTTGCCCGAGTTTGGTTTTGTCTCTGCTTTCCAGGGCGAGCGGAGGGGAGAGAGCGGGCGGAGGGGAGAGAGCAGGCGCTGGACGGGTGAATCGGACTTTCAGCAGCAGAAGAGAGAGTGAAAAAATCTGCTGCTAAATGAACCCAGTTTGTTCGTAATCCTTCATCAGAAAGAGACATTTGAATGCACTGCATCTACCTGCAAAGTAAACCCTTTGTGTGTGATGCATGCGCCAATGTTCCAGTCCAGGCCAAGCAAAACAAAGCAAGCAGTGCTCATCTGAGCCCCGTCTCCCTTCTGTTCTTGCGTCTGCCCTTGCAATCTCAGAGTCTGAGGGCCGCAGAGGACAGGCCAGGGGTCGTAAGGGACAGGATGCCAACTGAATTCCAGGAACAGGAGGGGTCGGGGGCTGCTGGGGGTGCCGTTGTGTAGTGCCCCCTGCACACACACAACCCCTCACAGCAGACTGCGCCTCCCGGACTCATCTTGAGCGAGTTTGGGGTGCTGCTGCTCCCCGGGCGCCCAGTCTCTCAAGGAGTCGCACCCCCGGCCCTGCCTGGGCCCTGCCTTCGGACACTGCTTTAAAATACCAGAGGTAGAAGAACAAGAAATAATGCTTTAGCACACTGGTGACTGAGGAACGCAGAGGAATGTTTTAATCCATGGTGTAGACGTACAGGACGGCACGGCACTTTATACTCCCACACAAGAGGGTGAAGTGAAGTGCTTTGTGACACAGGAACAGCAAGGAGACAAACCTGGAAGACAACCACATTGAAAGGTGTCTGCAGGACTCGTGCACCCTGTCGTGGTAAAAAGATGTAATGCACGGCGTGTGCACATAAGGAGGTAGTTACAGGGAGGATAAAACCTGCCAGACTTTGTGGGGATGCAGTGTGCAGCCTAACAACTTTACCCTCTGGATCCTGGCCCACCATCACATAGCACAGAACCTGACCGTCTACCACACCCGACCTCAACACAGCACAGGAGGTGTTGAATGAATACATCTTTATTGTATAAAATCTATTTCTATATCTATATCTATACTACTATTATAAAGGAATAACTTTGCCGTCTCCTCGTCATGCTTCAACATCCTGCGCATGCTACGTAAGATCTTCCGATGGATCCCCACCGAGACCAGGAAGACGGTCACCCAGGCCCTCGTCACCAGCCGTCTGGACTACGGCAACTCCCTCTATGCTGGAACCACCGCCAAACTCCAGAAGAGACTCCAGCGGATCCAGAACACCTCAGCACGACTCATCCTGGACATCCCCCGCCGCAGCCACATCTCCGGACACCTGAGAGACCTGCACTGGCTCCCGGTCAACAAGAGAATCACCTTCCGGCTCCTCACCCACGCACACAAAGCCCTACACAACCAAGGACCAGGATACCTCAACAGCCGCCTCATCTTCTACGCTCCCAAACGCCAGCTTCGATCGACCAGCCACGCCCTTGCCGCCGTCCCCCGCATCCGAAGAGCCACCACAGGAGGAAGGTCCTTCTCCTACCTGGCTGCCAAGACTTGGAACTCCCTTCCGACTCACCTCCGCCTGACCCAGGACCACCTCGCCTTCAGGAAGCAGCTCAAGACCTGGCTGTTCGAGCAGTAGCGGACCCCCCCCCCCAGCGCCTTGAGACCCTCCGGGTGAGTAGTGCGCTATATAAATGCTATGATTGATTGATTGAATGATTGATTTGCACCTTTGAGGCGGGTAAACTCGGGAACCACAGCGCCAATCCACACACCCGATACATCATTGTAATTGTCAGGGTGTGCAGATGAACATAGGCTATATAAAGTATAAAAATATGCGTTATTTAAAAAATTAACATTAAAAAAAAAAAAGTAGTCTCTTCGAAGTAGCACCGGCCGCGACCTGCGTGCTGACGTCAGGAGCGCGGGGAGGAGCGGCGTCCAGGAACGCGAGGAGGAGCGGCGGAAATGGCGCGGGGAAGGAGCGGTGACGAACGGCGGAATGGCAGTGAGGACCGGCGGACAGGCAGGAGGAGCGGTACGGAGCGGTGACGAACGGCGGAATGGCGGTGAGGACCGGCGGACAGGCAGGAGGAGCGGTAAGCGGCGAGGAGCGGCGGAGCGGTGAAATGAGGAGTGCGGGGGAGGAGCGGCGGCTGAGGTAAGGCTCCGGGCAGGCGGGGGTCGGGGCAGGCGGGGGGCGGGCGGGGGACGGGACGGGGCAGGCGGGGGCCCAGGCTGCTTGACATTGTCGGGGCAGGCGGGGGACGGGGCTGGCAGGGACGGGACAGGGCGGGCGGGGGCCCGGGCTGCTTGACAATGTCGGGGCGGGCGGGGGGCCGGGCTGCTGCTGCACAATGTCGGGGCGGGCGGGGGTCCGGGTAGCCTGATTGCTCCCGGACAAGGTCGGGACGGGCTGCTAGTAATTAAATAAAATAATTATTTAATAATAATATTAAGTTCATATATATATATACAGTTTTTTAAATATATATGTTTATTTTTTATATTACATTTATTATTTATCATTTTAATTTTTTTAAATAATTCTAACTATGTTTTTATTAATTATATTCATTATTTAATTCATTTTATATTATTTAAAGACATTTAAAAAAACAATATTTTAAAAATCGCTATTTTAAACAACAATATTTTGGTTTCGATATTTGTGTTCTTACCTTTGTGGAGATAGGATGATGATATTTTGTCCGCCGATATTCTGTACTTGATATTCTTGTAGGTCGATATTCGGTCCGTCGATATTCCTTCAGTGATCCGCCTGTCATGTGGTGGGGTAGTGATCCTGTCTCGAGACCAGCACTATATAGTTGGTGTGGAACTAACTGTGTTGAGAATGCCTTGTAGAACTCCACAGGTAGTCCTTCAAGCCATGGGGTTTTGTTTTGTGGGAGATCTTGTATTACCAAACGTATTTCTGCTCGTATTATGGGCTTTGTTAACCCTTTTTTCTGGGCATCCGAAAGCTGGGGGACATTCAGACCATCAAGGAAATCTAGCAGTTCTTCTTCTAGTATTTCTACTGGTGCGGTGTGCAGTCCTTCATAGTATTGGTGAAATGCTATATTAATTCCTAGTTGTGTGGTTGCCCTACCACCGCCTGGAATATTCACCTCTTGCGGCAGGGTGTTAGCTTGTATATCCCGTATGATTCTAGCAAGTAGCGGGCCAGCTCTATCTGCTTTGGCCTGCTGTTTATGTGTATATGCTCTGTAATCAATTGTGAACAACCGTTAAAAGAGTTCTGCGTATTTTATATATCTGCTTCTTGTAATGCCGCCTTTTTTTGTGTCATTTTGCATTGCCTCCCATTCAAGCCCACCTAATTGTTCCTCAACATCCTTCAGCTCTCTGTGCACTAAGGCTCGGGCTCCCACCATAATGCTTATGGCCACCCCAGGATTACCGTCTTGAAAGCCTCCCATTCTATCCGTGGGGACCCTGAAGTACCATTATTTTCTGTAAAGTAATGGGATATAGCCGTAGAGAGGGCATCCTGGGACACTGAATCCTCAAGGGCTACCGACTGCAGCCTCCATGTTGGCACTCGCGTTGGGATTTTCCCCTACTCAAGTTCTACTTCCAGAGGATTATGTTCTGACAGCATTTTTACCAGGGAAGTAATATGGGTGAGTTTGGGTATTAACGGCATAGTAAAGAATGTCCTATCAATGCGTGTATGTAGTGTATGTGGAAGTAAGTAAAACTAATACTCCTGATTTGTCGGGTTGAGTATTCGCTAGGTTTCCCCCAGTGACCAACCAGCCGCCCAGTTTTCCAGTGCTTCTGCTTGTTTCCTGCTGCTAGTCCCCGATATAGGAGGATGGGAGCAATCCAGGTCTGTATTCAGTACTGCATTGCAATCTCCACCCACCATCCAGGGATACCCCTTCCAGTCTGCCAAGACCGTATTTAGTGCTTTCCAGAACTTATCCTGGTCCGTATTGGGAGCATATATGCTACCGAGTACTAGATGTTCCCCATCTAAGGTGCCATGGAGCAGTACATATCTGCCATTATTATTAATTCTCTGTTCTAGGACAACTAACGGAGTGCCGTTCTTCACCCATATAGCCGCACCCCTCGCAAATGCAGAGTAAGAGGTACAGTATAATTGTCCCCTCCACTTTTTCTTTAACTTCTCGGCTTCAGAGCGAGTTAGGTGAGTTTCCTGCAACAGTGTGATGTGAGCCTTTCTCCTTTTCAGTTGAGCGTATATCCTATGCCTCTTGTGTATAGGCACCATCCCCCTAACATTCCAAGTCACTGTCTTGACCTCCCAGTGTGAGCCATGTATTGGCATGAGGCATTAGAAGTATACCAAGTGCGTGCCCCACAGTGTAGCTATGACTGCCTTGGGGTGAAGTGAGCCTACCCTGCTCTATTTCTAATCCCACTACAAGGTTCCCCCTCTGAGCAGTAGAGGACCAAACAATAACACAGAGAACAATTAACAAGTCTAACATTTGGTGCATTTTAGCAGTTGCATTGAGGCGGGTGGGACCCACAATCAGTAGTAGATATAAGGGTGGAATACCCCACAATTATCATCGTAACCGAATGAGCACGGGCCGTATATAACATGTAGGTAAACATTACTGGGATAATGTGTGCAGCATGGCACGGCATGACCTCATTTCTCCACAGCCACCATTTCCGGTCAGTACAGTACCTCTCGAACACCATACAATCCATTATTTCAACCCAGGAAGTAATTCACAGTCTGTGCAGTGATCGATGGAAAGAGGACCAGACTATTGTCAGTCTGAGTGTATTGTGGAGTCCTCTGATGAGTCAAGAGACCTTGCTACTGATTGTACTTCTTGATCATCTAGTGCCGCCGCCGCTTGTATCGCCGATTTCTGTCTCTCTAGTGTTTGCTCCGGTCACTGTTTCCTGCCGGGCGGCAACTTGCGATCTAGGTTACCTCGCCCTGCCCTCTGCGATTTGCTTGGTTTCAATGACTTATCTTGCGATGTGCTTTGTGACGGGCCCGACGACAGTGTTATTTCAATCCATTCTTCCGCCTCCTAAGGGCTGTCAAAAAACTGTAATTTCTTCTCATGTATTACCTTCAGTTCAGCTGGAAAGAGGACAGTGTACTTCAAATTATAGTCTCTAAGTTGTTTCTTAACACCCTGAAATGATGTTCTAATTTTTTGCACTGTCAATGTGAAGTCTGGGTATAGAAATATGTGCTTGTTCTCAAACTGATTCAGGGCTCTCTCCTGAGCTGAACAGAGCTGATGGAGCGGTAACTTCTTCTGGTAATTTCTGAATGCAAATCCCTCATGCTACCTCTAATTTACCGCTGAAAAAGGTGTTGGGCCCTTCACACCATGTATTACCTTCAGGAGATTTAAATAATCATGAACATTCAAAAATGCAATTATTATTTCAAGCCAATAAAGAGAGTTGTTGAGAATTTAAAGGGTTCTATTTTCTAGTCAAAAGTTAATTTTTCTCTGACCCTTTATTCATTAGTAAAATCTCAATCAGGTTACAAAATTTGGAAAACAGGAAAAAATAGCATTAATACAGAACACATTACAGTCTGCATATCAGCATTACATGTAGGAAAGAAAATGTGGCGAAAAATATCAGTCAAAACTCTTAAAGAGTTTCTAAGAAAAATAGTCTTGTAAAGCTAATCAATAATTAAATAGTTGGCAAAAATCTCCCATTAACCGCATGCGTGCGGGCGGAATTCCGCTCGTACGCTGAGATATGCGAAACCGCATGTTACGTGACGAGCTGGGCTCGTCATCAGCGTAGCAGGAGGCTACCTCATGACGAGCCCAGCTCGTCATCAGCGTCGAAGGGGTTAAGAGAAATAGATGCATAAGACAAATACATCTTTTTAAACCTAATTAATTAGTCAAAGCATAAACTTGAAGTTTAGCATCTAATTCTATCTTAATCAGCTGCACTCTCTGTCTGTGTCTAAAGAGCAAACAGCCCCTCCTTCATGAGACCTCAAAGGAATGTGGCCTGCAGTGCCAAAATATGACGTGGAAGCAAGAAACCTCCCCCTGACTCTCCTCGACGCAAACTCCGCCCTTCAGCAATCTCCAGGGACGTTTCCCGTACCTAACCCATTGAATGTCTGGTCTAATCTGTTCCTTCTCTCAAGAGCTCACACACCCCCCTAATGAGCCTAGAAGCCAAACCCACCTCCAGAGAGGTCATTATTTACACTCTAATTCTTGGCAGACAACACAAAAATGTTGCATTCTCAGGAAGACTTGTACGTGATTGGTCAGCCATGATTGCATGAAGTCTCACTTTCCTGACTCATTCTAAAATCCTGACTATACCAGTTTTAACAAAAGAAGCATACACGATTAAATACATTTATAAACGTTTGCAACATTTACTAGGAATAATGTTTCATTCTAATTCTCTTCCTTCCTTTCACAGCGCAGTAGAACGGATATTTTAACTAACTGGTACATTGGCATAATCACAAGAATGTACAGTTCAAAATGTCCTTGACTTCTTCTTGTCATGAGGAAAGCTGGCTCAGTCTGCACATGCAGCCTTCTCTTTACAAGTCATAGCCTTGCTGGATTCACAGGCAGCCATTTAATGGTAGGCCCAAAAATAAAACAAACACAAAGAGAATATTAATTTCAAGTAAATCAGCCCATTATGTTTCCCAACTCCATACTAATACCCCTTATTTATGTTTACCTAGCCAAGCTATTACTTTCAAGCAGCTTTTCTATTATTTATGACAACATGCAAAATACATGTGCAACGTGCAACATAGCATTTTCATGAATTTAGTGTAAAATTTAAAAGCACACACCGTTAATACAGCGCACACATCAACATGCTTTAGTGTTTTAGATAGCTTTTCATGCAACAAAGCATTTAGCCCCCTGTGTAGTGTTTGGTGCATTATTAATTCACACACATTATAAAAAGAGGTGTTATTAACTGAAACTATTTATCAAAATATGCAGCAAGTCAAAGTCTCTTAAGACAGGAATAGTGAATTTAGATTACAAGGGATGAGCTGGGAAGAGAGAAACACATTCTATTAATCTTCAAAGCTAAAAAGGCCACTTTACTTTTCTCTGCACTGCAAAAACACATGTTAATTTAGCAAAAGCATTTCAGACTGAATAGGCCTCACTTTCATGTTTTTCATGTGCCATGTTTTTAACTTGTACCAAAATGTGCGTGGCAATTTAAATGCAGTCTGTCTGAAGCACAAAAAAATAAACAATGCCTGACTGCAGATGAAATCTGCTCCATCAGAGCAGGGTGTCTCGGTCTTTAAAATTGAGGATCCTTGGTATCGTTGGCCTAGGCGGGGCTCCAGGGGGTGGGAGCCTTGCTGGTATCCTGTGCGCTCTTTCAACGCTAAAGAATTCTGTAAGACCTTCAGACGCTATCATGTCTTTTAGCCATTGCTCTATGTATTGAGTGGTGTTTGACCCCTCGCTGCATTCTGGTAAGCCCACTATCCTCACGTTGTTGCATCGACCCCTCCACTCTGCATCATCTACCCTGTCTTGCAGTCCTGAGAGTTGACGACGCAGTTGTTCAATTTGCGCCAAGTGTGTTTTGTGTTGTGGCAATAGGTCAGCCATGATGGCATGAAGTCTCACTTTCCTGACTCATTCTACAATCCTGACTATACCAGTTTTAACAAAAGAAGCATACATGATTAAATACATTTATAAACGTTTGCAACATTTACTAGGAAAAATGTTTCATTCTAATTCTCTTCCTTCCTTTCACAGCGCAGTAGAACGGATGTTTTAACTAACTGGTACATTGGCATAATCACAAGAATGTACAGTTCAAAATGTCCTTGACTTCTTCTTGTCATGAGGAAAGCTGGCTCAGTCTGCGCATGCACCCTTCTCCTTACAAGTCATAGCCTTGCTGGATTCACAGGCAGCCATTTAATGGTAGGCCCAAAAATAAAACAAACACAAAGAGAATATTAATTTCATGTAAATCAGCCTATTATGTTTTCCAACTCCATACTAATACCCCTTATATATGTTTACCTAGCCAAGCTATTAGTTTCAAGCAGCTTTTCTATGTTGTATGACAACATGCAAAATACATGTGCAACGTGCAACATAGCATTTTCATGAATTTAGTGTAAAATTTAAAAACACACACCGTTAATACAGCGCACACAGCAACATGCTTTAGTGTTTTAGACAGCTTTTCATGCAACAAAGCATTTACCCCCCTGTGTAGTGTTTGGTGCATTATTAATTCACACACATTATAAAAAGAGGTGTTATTAACTGAAAATATTTATCAAAATATGCAACAAGTCAAAGTCTCTTAAGACAGGAATAGTGAATTCAGATTACAAGGGATGATCTGGGAAGAGTGAAACACATTCTATTAATCTTCAAAGCTAAAAAGGCCACTTTTCTCTGCACTGCAAAAACACATGTTAATTCAGCAAAAGCATTTCAGACTGAATAGGCCTCACTTTCATGTTTTTCATGTGCCATGTTTTTAACTTGTACCAAAATGTGCGTGTGTTGTAACCTTACTCTCTTTCCTATTCCCCGTTTTCCCCCCTCCCTTCACTGCCCACTTGGTATAATCTGCGCTCCATCAGGGAGTGCAGGTTAGAATGTTCAGTGAGAGATTAAGCCGCCAAGCCGGGAGCACCTGTTGCATCAATCTTAATAAAACTTATCTTGGAACGAACAACTAGTAGTGAATTATCACTACATTTATGGCGACGAGGACGGGATGCTGAGCCAGGGTCAGTTTGGTGTTTCCCCTGGATGAATTTGATGCTTGTGCGGAGTTTTGAAGTGAAAAGAAGGACTCGCCAGTAAAAGTTTGATGATCACTGGACAACAGACATACCGGTATCCAGGCTGTTCTCATCGAGGTATTCCCCTGGGCAGGGCGTGAGATTCTCGATCCCGGAACGAAAAAGGAGGTCGGGTGAGAAGCCTCGGTGAAGGTGAACTGGAGCCGTGTGGAGAAGAGGAGCGTTCCCTCCTTGTTGAGGTCTGATTGGCGTATGTGTATCTGGTAACCTGTGTCCTGTGACAAGGTAAAAGAAGATATAATGAAATGAGGCGATGACCTACTTCGGGTGTCTTTATGAAATTGAGTTTGTGAAGAGGAGTAAGACCCGAGTTGAAGAGCATTGAAATAGGTGAAAGCTCGAGAGGTGAGCAGTTGAAACTAATGAAAAGAGCTGAGTGGAGCTCTGGAAAAGGTGAAAGTCCGTGTGAAAGGGGAAGGAGTGAGACCCAAGTACATGGCGAAAGTTCGTGAGGTGAGCAGCTGAAGTGTATGAGAAGAGCTGGGCGAAGCGGAGGACTACATTGGTGTCAATTGTTCTCACCGCGTCTTGAAGTTGAAAATAGGAGCCGTGGTTACGAAGTTGATAAAGGAGCAAAAGTCCGTGTGAAAAGGGGACGAGTGAGAAAGTGATCGAGGCAGGAGTGACCTGCGTACTCTGTTTCCTGAAGTGATATTGAGGGGAATCAGCAATATTAGCGCTTGGAGATAAACCCTCCTCAGCCTTTCTGTGTGCAGCCAAGTTCAGTCACGTTTATTAATATTCTCCTCAAATTCCACTGATAATAACCATAACAGGGAAGACACGGCCACCGTGTGGATATTTAAAGCATTAAAGTGTGAGGAAAATCCCTGTTCAGCGCATGACAGTTGAATCGATGAAGTAGAAGTGACATCGGAAAACATCTCTGAGGGTGCTGCAGGCGGAGCCTGACCTGGTGTAGGTGCGGATTATCCTGTGTGTGTGAACTGAACAAAAGGAAAAGGAGGCTCGTCTTCGTGGGAGAAAGCACTAGAGGAGGTGAGAGGCGATACGCGGAGAGGCGCTAAAGGCAAGTCGTCACACGGCCCCAGCAAGAGCGGAATTGAAGCATTGAGGGTCGGTGTGTCATTCGCTCACACTGGTGTGCTGAGTCGGGCACAAGCTGCGAACTGAGGGGAAGAGTGCGCTGCAATCCAGTCATTTATCCGTGTGACTGAAATCAACTAACTTTCGTATAGATTGAAGGGCGGTCAGCGGAACCAATTATCCCGTTTCCTGCTGTGAGGCGCCCTGAGTTTACCACCCTGCACGAGGCCCCGGCGCGTGTAAGCTAATGACGCGCTGAATGAACGTTGAGGCTGTTCAGCTTTGTCCTAAGCTTTCTGCGCGCACTAACCAACGGCGCTGACTGAGTTCTAACGCAAAGCAGAGCGCTTACCGGAAATCTCTCTGAAAGAATATGTGGTGACTCTGTGGCTTATATTCGCTCCTCGCTCCTGTGTGGGCACTAGGAAGAGCAGTGCTGAGGTGTCGAAAGAGGCAGCAGTCCGGTGGAGTTCACGCCCGGAGATCACAGCTCCATTTGAGAGTTGGCTTCTTCCTGACAGGAACTATTTTGAGGGGAAGTTTCTCCACAGGAAGTTCCCGCCAGTGGGAGGGAAAGCAGGCAGTTCCTTGGACATAATTTCTCAACCGTGGAAGCAGAAAGAGGACTGCACAAACTCGGATTAGAGGAAAGGTTTAGGAGAGAGGTAGCCTCTGAGGAAAATCGTCGTGACTGAAAGTGGCATTTCGCCGACCGGAGTAGACTTCGTTCCTTTTTTCAGAGTCATTTGGAACATTCAAGTAAGAGGAACTTATTGCATACACAAGCTTGAAGGGGCAAAAAATTACCGAGGATAAAGCAGCGCAGGATACATTGAGTCTGTAAAGAAGTAGGATGGGGCATTTTAACTGTGGGATTCATTAATGTGCAGCTGGGAGGGTACCGAAATATCTTTCCACTCCTTAGCTTTGAATCAGTCCCAGCAGTCTTTCTAGAAGCCTTGTTGGAATCCTCTTATCTATCAAACGTAGTGCTTAATATCCCCAAGTGGCAACAGTGGGTAACGTGGTTAATTTTTAACTCGGTGCTCCGTAGTGTCCAGATTAGGTACTGTGGTGTTGTACTTCTGGAGTGGTGGCATTTTCCTGTGTAATTCAGGTGTAGTGCAGCACACTAAACATGGAGTGGGGCCGAATGTTTAATCTCCATCCACCTGTGCCGTTCATGGAGGAAGTTAATAATAACAGTGCAGAATGGAGGGAGTGGAAAGTGTATTTTGAAAACTATTTGTCCGTCTTGGAAGAAGAGGTAGCATCTCTTTCACCGGAAGTAAAGGCAACATTTTACTTCACAGCTTAGGTACGGGAGGAAGGAAAATGTATCAAAATATGGAGAAGGTATTCATGAAAGGAACTGATAGAAATATCTATGAGAACATTGTGAATTTGTGGGATGAATATTATAAACAAGCCACATGTGGAAAGGCACAAAGAAATGAAGGGTTCAAGGAAAGAAGGGATGGCAAAGAGGAAATTATTGCCAGTAAGAGATTTCAGAGATGTACCGTTAGTATAGGTGAAATTGAGACTGAAATGATCACAGACTCTGGTTCAAGACATAGTGTGGTAAGCAAGAGTGATTGGGACAGCAAATTTGAAAAAAAATATGGTAATGAATTGAAAGAGGCCAACATAGTCCTGAAAACGTATGCAGGGAAGGATATACAGGCTATTGGCTACAAAGTCATGGATGTAGTTTATAAAGAAAACAATTCGAGGAGTACTATATACATAACGGATGGTGGTGTCAACATGCTAGGGTGGAGAGACCAACAGAAGTTGAGGATTTCATTGGAGGAAAATATAAAAGGACACAGGAATGAGCAGGCACGGATTCAAAGCATACAAGAGACAAGAGGAGAAACTGTTAATGTTCGTTGGCAGCCGTCTAAGAGTTATACAGTATTTGAAAGAGCTGCAAGTGAAAAAGAGTGGGAAAAAAAAGCTATCAGGGACGAACATAACAAGAAACAAAACACTTATCAAAGTCAGGTGGAGGAAAGAGAAATACGTAAGAAACTTGAGAGAAAGGACAGTAGGAAACAAAAAGTTGAGACAGATGGAAAATTTGAAAGGGAGGAGGAGTGTTTAAATACCACAGCCAAAGAACGAGGATGGCAGATGTATAAGAGTAACCAGTCTAATTGCAATGAAATGCGGCAAAGAAATAAGTTGGCAGGGTTTAGGACCAAGATGTCAGAGGAGTATGTGGACAATTTTGATCAGGAGAGAGAGAGGGGTGCAAGCTACATTAAGTCAAAAGGAGAAAACAAAGATTTATACATACAAGGGCTTGATTATGGTATGATGGAGAGTGATAGCAAGAAAACGCAGAGAAACCTAAAAGGATCTCCATTAAAAGTCATGGAAGGGAAGATGGGTCCATCCTATGATCATTTGAGGAAGCCAAAGTGTTATGGTCCAGAAAACACAGACAAGTTCTTTTATGGAAAGCCCAAGAGGGAACAGGAGGACATACTTATGGCTGAGGAGACTCATGCAAATGATTGGAGGCTGTTGGAAACTAAATGCAATAAAGGTTGTAATACTGGTTATGGACAAGAAAATGAGGACAGTCCAGGCAGGGATAAGGTCATGGAAAGAGGGGCTTATTTTGTCAGAGGTAGTCTTCGGGGTGTGTCCTGGCCCAAGCTACTGCCTAGGGAAAAGAACAGTACAGCCATTCTCAATCTTCCGGAAGGGGATGGTAATTCTAGCATGAGGAGTTCAGAATCCAAGGGAGAAAAAGACTGTGTGGCAAGCTCAGACATAGGGGAGCCAAGGGTGAAAAGGATGTGATATATATACCTGTTCTCCACTCATGTCAGGATGCCTTAAGCACAACCCCGGGTATCCATTGAATTGTATTGCCCACACCATAACGGTGCACACCCTCGTTGCACCAGACAGCTACAGTTGTTTAACTTTGGTTGATTTTATCAGATAATTTTACCTACTGCATTTTGTGTTTGAAAGAGCATTATCCTGCTTCCCGCAGATAAATATGTGGACAGGGGTTACTAATGAAATCCTAACAGGACATGCCTAGGGATCATATAAGCATATTCCCCAGTCACGTTAATTAAAAACAAAATGTTCTTAGCATATGTACTACAGTTAATAGAGAAGTCCTTACAGTTCTTCCATTTAGACTATAGCATGGGGTCCCCTGCCTTCGACCCTATGTTGCTGTGCGCTATCTATCCCGCACCCCCTTTTCCCATCTTCCCACTCCCTTTGCGTGGAGTCCCCCCGCTTCTCCTTCCCACATTTTCCTTAGGGAGGGAGGTGTGTTGTAACCTTACTCTCTTTCCTATTCCCCGTTTTCCCCCCTCCCTTCACTGCCCACTTGGTATAATCTGCGCTCCATCAGGGAGTGCAGGTTAGAATGTTCAGTGAGAGATTAAGCCGCCAAGCCGGGAGCACCTGTTGCATCAATCTTAATAAAACTTATCTTGGAACGAACAACTAGTAGTGCATTATCACTACAGCGTGGCAATTTAAATGCAGTCTGTCTGAAGCACAAAAAAATAAACAATGCCTGACTGCAGATGAAATCTGCTCCATCAGAGCAGGGTGTCTCGGTCTTTAAAATTGAGGATCCTTGGTATCGTTGGCCTAGGCTGGTCTCCTGTGTGCTCTTTCAACGCTAAAGAATACTGTAAGACCTTCAGACGCTATCATGTCTTTTAGCCATTGCTCTATGTATTGAGTGGGGTTTGACCCCTCGCTGCGTTCCTGTAGGCCCACTATCTGCACGTTGTTGCATCGACCCCTCCACTCTGCATCATCTACCCTGTCTTGCAGTCCTGAGAGTGGACGACGCGGTTGTTCAATTTGCGCCAAGTGTGTTTTGTGTTGTGGCAATATTTCAGCTATGTGCATTTTGTTGGCGTGGACCGTTTCTGCCAGCTTGGTGTGGTCAGCTTTCAGCAGTGAATCCTGTGGTGAGTGTGCTTACTTGCTGTTCGATGGCCTTCCTAGATTTGTGCACCTCCTGCAGTATGAGGTCTAGTTTGTCTACATTGCCTCTCTCTTCTGTCTGTGGAATACAGCTTAGGTCAGGGGCACTGAGGGCATCCTCCTGCTCCAGTTGCTTCCCTCTAGTGCACCCCATTTTTACACCCCGGGTCAGTGTGTAGTAGGTTCTGCTAGGCACTAGGACACAACTCCGATACACCCTCACACTGTATGGTCACCAGTCCCGGAGGGGAACACAGACCCCTGCATTCAGTAGGCACCGCTTGGCCTCAGACACAGTCTCCTGGCCTCCCACAGCTTAGCAGAGCGGTCACTCATCTGGTAGGGTATCTTAGTCTAGACAAGTCGGCAAGCAGCAATCACGTGAACTGGGCTGTGTGGTAGCCAGCCTGATCCTATCCGGGCCCTGTACTCACAGTTTGTTGCACTCCAGATGACACTATTCCTTCTGTGTGCGGGAGGAGGGGATTCCTGGTGTATTTGTGGCCTTTTCCAGCAGCATTCGCAACTCCTGTGTCATAGAGCACACTTCTGTCCCCAGTGCACCACACGTTTGGGCCATTGCATCCGGGGCCTTCTTGCTTCCTCCAACACCACCCTGCACTTCCGATGCAGTGCGCTGATCTCGCTGGGGAGCCGTTAATTTGTGGTGACAGCCTTTGTCGCCGTAGCCCTCACTGATTCACAAGGGAGCGAGTGCTCACAGTGATTCTAGGATGCAGACGCCGAGTGTTACGGGCCTTGCAGTGGGACTGCCCTCAGACGCTCCACGGTGTAATTGCCAGGCCCAGAGTCCACCGCTGATGCCACTCGGCTCTCTCACAGGTAGCCCTCCAGTAGGGAAATTGGCAGCAGGAGCGTGAGTCACCTTTCCGGTCGCCGCTGCTCGCTTTTGTCGCTGTCTCCTTTCAGCTTTCGGATATCGAGGATGAGTGCAGCGGCCCTGCCTCCTCCACTGTCAAGTTGTTGTACAGTGCTTAGCTCATCTACTGAGCTAACACTCTAGATCTCTGTAATGTTCTTTGTTCTGGAATTCTCCGTTGCCCTGTTGGCAGTTGGAGCTCTGGCCAGGGGAGGATTGGGCTTACCTGTTCTGTGCTGCAATAAAGCTGTTCCTGCAACATCCAGTCTGTGGAGTTATACATCAAATCTACAACATTTGGCGACTTGGACTTAAAAGACATCTGGCCATAGCTTCCTGTTGAAGATTGCAGCTAATTAAGGAATTACAGAACGGCAGCACCGATTCCTCACGAACCCGCGTGGTAAGCAGACCGAGAGGAGCCTTCAGCGTATTGGCGTTAATTGCAGTGGAACCGATCGTGAATTTTGGGAGAATACGAGGTTTCCTCTATGTGCCGACGAAGGTGACGTCACACCCTCCAACGTCTTTCGTGACGAGATGTGGTGAGTCGCGCACACGCACTGCTGGAGCGCACGCTGAAGCGCACGACGTGACTGGGTGAGTTGCGCATCTCTTACGCGCACTACTGGAGCGTATGCTAAAGCGCACACTGAAACGCACAACTGCGTTTCTCTGACACTGTACGCATTGTCCTCATGCGCATGCCAGAGACGCACACGTTCATGCGCGTGTGACAACAGACGTCAGACGTAACTGACGTAAATCGGCCATTTTGAATAATTTTTCTGCCTGTTGTCAGTGGTTGCTAAGCAACGCGCTTCGCGGAGATCTCCACATCAGACTGTCGGAAACACCGTGGTGCAGCGGATTATCACTGCGGACTACCTGGAACGTCATTATTTGGCGGATCTTCAGAATAATAAAGTGGAGTAAGCGTTTAAATTGAGTGAAAAGATAAATATATACAGACTGTTTCTGTTCTCTGTGAAAAGAAAAATTATAACGTGCTTGTATAACAACTGTTTCTTGCTACTACACAATAGTACCTTACGTTTCAATTCAATGGCTCAAGCAATTAATGTAGCACTACCACCACAATTCTTGTGCGAACCAGGGAATCCACCCATAATGTGGGAAGACTGGATAATAATGTTTAACAACTATATCCAAGCTTTAGACGGGGAGGATTTCTCACCTAAGCGCAAGAAAGCTCTCTTGATGACGACATTAGGTAAAGAAGGACAACGTCTGTTTAAATACTTACCACAAGTATTACCTTCTGGGTCACAAGCAGATTTAGATGAATTTAAGGAGGCGGTAGAAAGACTTGAAACCAGATTCGGTAAGGAAGAAAACCTTGTCTTACAGAGATACAAATTCTACAAGAACAAACAGTTAGCGGAAGAGAGCATTGATGAGTTTGTTGCGCGTCTACGCGAACTATCAGTGAAATGCAACTTCGGCCAAATGGCGGATGAACTTATAAGAGACCAACTGATTGTTCAAGCCAATAACAGAAAAGTCCAAGAACGATTATGGGCGGCAAAAAATCCAACATTGAAAGTTGCGATAGAATTGGCTAAAGTAGTAGAAGAGAGTGAGAAATGTATGAGAGAGTTGCAGAAGAGTGGCTTGGAAACTAAAGTGGCAGAAGTTTCCAATAAGAGTATGACTAGTGACAATAGTGATGATGAAGCTATGGCGATTGCTATAGTAAGAAAAAAGGGCTATATTCTTCAGAAGAAGAATATTCAACAAACCTCAGGTAGTAGGAATAGTCAGAAAGTGTGTTCGAGGTGTGGGAGTTTTTCACATTCTTCAGATGCTAAGTTTTGCTTTGCAAATAATAAAGAGTGTCTACGTTGTGGGAAAACGGGACACTTTGCAAAGATGTGTAAAAACAAAAACAGTTCAAACGGTTCACGGGTGACTGTAATTAATGACTGTACTGATGTGAGACGTGAAAAGAACAAGATATTAATTTTGTCTGACACTGTATGTTCATGCAAAGATCGAAGAGAGAATCCTTTTAAAGCTGAGTTCAAAATTGATGAGAGGGTAGTGAACCTCATGGTGGACACAGGTTCAAAGTGGACCATCATCCCACTATCCTTAATGAAGAGTGTGTGGGGCGAGAGAGCATTGAAAGAGTGTGATATTTTTCCGTCTGGATATCAAGGCGAGAAAATTGATCTATTGGGATATTTCGAGTCAAAAATTGAATTCAAGAATAGATCGGTGCCTGGAAAGGTTTACATATCGACTGTAGGACCGGCCATATTAGGTCGTCACCACCAATTTGACCTACACATTGTAGTAGATCCCAGGTCTGATGATCCTGTGTCTATAGTTGATAAGTCTTCTATTGGTGAGATACTAGACGAATTTAAAAATGTGTTCAGAGACCAATTGGGGGAACTTATAGGATATTCTCATCGCATAATACTCAAGGAGGGTAGTTGTCCTGTCCAACATAAAGTGAGGAAAGTCCCTTTTGCCCTACGTAAAGAAGTTAAGTCCACTTTAGAAGAAATGCTTCAAGGTGGTATTATCGAACCAATTGAAGCATCTCCCTGGATTTCCCCTGTAGTGATTTCCCAGAAACCGGACAATAAAATTAGGTTCTGTGTGGACTTACGCTCACTCAATAGATGTGTGGTTGCGGATGTATTTCCCCTACCAAACATTAATGAGCTAGTTTCGACACTTAAAGGGGCCAAGTTCTTTAGTAAACTGGATCTAAAGCATGCTTATCATCAAATTTGCTTAGATGACAGCTCCAAACATCTTACCGCATTCATCACTAGTGAGGGGACATTCCAATTCACGAGATTGCCCTTCGGACTTGTCTCTGCCGCTAGTGTATTCCAGAGACTTGTTTCTGAAGTGTTTAAAGGGTTAAATAAAGTCCTTTACTTTCAGGATGATATCTTGATATATGGAAATTCACTAGAAGAACACAATGAGATTTTGTGGAATGTGTTACAAAGAGTGGATGTTGCTGGTCTGACATTGAGAAAAGAGAAGTGTGCATTCCTTTTGAAAGAAATAGAGTACTTGGGTTTTTGCCTATCCGAAGAGGGGATTAAACCAAAAAAGAATTTGTTAGAGGCCATTGAACAAGCTCCTTCTCCAGTTGATAAAGATCAACTTCGATCATTCATGGGTCTGATCGAGTTTTACTCGAAATTTGTGAAGGATTTTTCCTCAAAGACTGCTCCTTTGAGGAGTTTGTTGAAGAAGGGTGTTAAGTTCAATTGGACTGTTGAGCACGAGTCTTGCTTCGATATGATAAAAAAAGAGCTAAAGTCTGCCAATGTCCTTACACCGTTTGACACTGCTCGGTCCTCTATTTTGATGGTAGATGCTAGTATTGTAGGTCTTGGTGCAGTTCTTTTACAAAAACATGGTGGAGTGGAAAAGACCATAGCGTTTGCCTCTAGGCCATTATCTGTCTCAGAGTCGAATTACTCGGTTATAGAACGTGAGGCTCTTGCTGCTGCTTGGGGCACGAGTTATTTTAGGACCTATCTGTGGGGTTACAAATTTATCCTTCGCACGGATCATAAACCTCTCTTAAACGTGTTGGCTCCGGGAGGTGCTGGAAAGGGGTCTCCACGTTTAGCAAGGTTAGCCTCTCGCCTACAAGATTACCAATGTGAAATTGAGTTTGTTCATGGATGGAAAAACATCCAAGCGGATTGCCTGTCACGACTTCCTGTGCGATCTTCTAGTGGTGAAGATTCAGTTGAAGATGTATTGGATGATGTAGCAGTTGCTGTAATGGATGATGTTATGAGTGTGGGTGGTGGTTCTTTTTCTTGTAGTGAATGGTCAAAAGGTATGGAAGATGATCAGGTTTTAAAAGCTGTCATAAATCTTGTGTCAAAAGGAGCAAGAAGAGAGAGTACTGTAGAACCTCAAGTCAGACCGTTTTTAAAAGTCTTAGACGAACTCTCCTTAGAAGGGGAGCATGTTTTGATGAGAGGTGACCGTTATATTCCACCTAGTTCTTTAAGGTGTAGGATCCTAAACTTAGCCCATGAGGGACATTTGGGCCAAAGTCTCACGCAACGTCGAGTTAAGGAACATTTTTGGTGGCCCTCTGTCGATTGTGATGCAGTAGATTGTGTTTTAAGGTGTAATTTCTGCAAGGAAGGGGAGAAACGTCTGAAAGTGTTGGGGTCTCAGTCTACACAGAAAATTAGTTTTGAAAATATACCATGGCACAGTGTGTGTTTGGACTTTATAGGTCCCATGAGTGAATTGCCATTAAATCAACGTTACGCTATTGTTGTAATAGACTGTTATTCGAAGTGGCTTTGTGTACAGTTTGTGAGAGAGATAAACACTGATACTACCATTAGCTTCCTTAAAGGAGTGTTTTTGAATGAAGGATACCCTTCTGTTCTTATTACGGATAATGGCACACAACTGACTTCTTCAAAAATGACTCAGTTTGTACGTGAATGTGGCATCAAACATCAGAGGACGAGTTTGTACAATCCGCAAGGAAATGGCCTTTGCGAGAGAGTAAACCGTCTTGTAAAAGGGGTGATTCAAATGTTTGTTGAAGGTGGTTGTTTTTCCCATGAACGGGTACAAGAACTTGTTTGGGCCTACCGGTCAACGCCCCATAAGTATGGAGAAAAATCCCCTTTTGAGCTAATGCGAGGTCGTACGCCAGTGTCAAGATTGACTCCTGCATGGTTAAGGGGCTCTGCAAGTGAGGTGTCCTTATCCCAGGGCAGTGCTTCTTTACCTATATCTGTAGGCGATCTGGTCAAGGTAAAGCCAGGGAGATGTGCCAAGGGTCTTAGCAAGTTTAGAGGTCCCTTTAGAGTCAAAAGGGTTTTTCCACATTTTGTTGTCTTGGCCAATGGGGAAAGTTGGAATTATAGGAGAGTTGCACTATACCAAAGAAAGAATGACTGTTTTGATGGCGTAATACCTGGTAGTACTGAGGGATGCAATGGGTACTTGTTAACTTCTGATGGTAGCGCCTCTTTCGCTTCTCAACCAATTGTACGGGGGGAGGTGGGTAGTGGTGATGCTTCCACTTCCTTGAGTGCACAAGATAATTATTCAGTTGAAACTGCCTCTACTACAACTATTCCCACTACTTCTTCTTCTTCCTCATCAGAAGCTAGTTTGAGGTGTACTCGTTCTCGTCGTCCACCTACTTACTTGAATGATTATGTACATTGATTGTGTTTGATCTTTTGTATGATGTTGCTTCTTTCCTTGTTAAGGGGGGAAGATATGTTGTACAGTGCTTAGCTCATCTACTGAGCTAACACTCTAGATCTCTGTAATGTTCTTTGTTCTGGAATTCTCCGTTGCCCTGTTGGCAGTTGGAGCTCTGGCCAGGGGAGGATTGGGCTTACCTGTTCTGTGCTGCAATAAAGCTGTTCCTGCAACATCCAGTCTGTGGAGTTATACATCAAATCTACAACACAAGTCCACCACACCAGCGCCTCCCTCGCCAATTTTGGAATCCGTAAGGGCATACAATCCATAGCCCTGCACAATAGCTGGCAGACCAAAGGGTGGCCTAACAACTCTAACTTCCCTGAATGTTAGAGGTAACCATTGTAAATTGGATCTGGTGTCCGAAAATTGTCTGGTTGTCCAGACAATGCCTATTAATGCACCCAAAGTACTTGTCATTAACTTTTACAATTAATTTGAAAGAACATCTGCAAATGAACATTTATGCAGTTTGAATCATTTCCTGGATTCATATAGGGAAAAAACAAAGTATACCTTATTTTGTTAGGTGATTTTAACATACACTTGTGTAAAAATAATTGTTTTGTTACTGATATCCTTGGCCCTGACAATCACTTAGATACACACTTTGAACATACACATCAAGGCAGTTATTTAGAAGATACCTTAGCGGGATATGGCCTATCATGCCCTAATGTGACAAATGAAGCAGCTGGTATCCCCTACTTTAAGGGAAGGGGTGCAAACTCTAGGATTGATTATATTTTCATTAATTCGGCCCTGATACCCCTAGTATTAGACTACTCTGCCCAATGGTTACATTTTAGTGACCATAATCCTGTACAGCTTACATTAGCAGGGGGTTTTAGGGACATCCACAAATCAGGGAAGATTGCGCCCGTCCCCAATATAAAACCAAGGGATCAAGGTAAAAGACTTAAATGGTGTAAGGTAGTCCCTGACTTCTTTTTAAATGATTTATTAGACACCGTTGGGAGTGAGATTGATCTCCACCTAGATGCGACGAAAAGGGATTCATAAATACTTATAGCATATGACAGGATCTGTAAACAGGTGGCCAGAGTTCTCACATATCCAAGCAAGGAATCTTTGAATAGTGGAGAGAGGTGGTTTGATCACAATTGTACAGATGCCCACCAGAATTTACTCGCAGCGCTAAAGCAACTACCACAAGATAGAACATCAATAGTTGCACTAAGAAAATGTATAAGCAGTCCATATGCATGAGAAAACCAGAAATTAAACCGGAGGCATGGAACGATCTACTGTCCGTAAATGTCATTAGGTTGAAGTTTTGGGATATTGTCAAAAAAACATTCTTTAATGACAATAGAAGAAGCACAGTGGAATGCAATGTACCGGAGGAACAGTGGTTTAACCATTTACAAAAATATATATAGTGACCAGGATAACCAGGGATTTTCAGGCACACCACCCACGGTCGAGGCTTACAGTCTGGTTTTTACTGAAAAGGAAGTAGCGGTGGCTATTGCTGAAATGACAATCAGAAAAAGCACCTGGAAGGGACAGTGTACCAGCTGATCGTTTGAAGCTGAATGTGACCCTCTGGTCAAATTTATTAGCAAATGGTTTTAATATGGTTTGTCAGTATTGGCTGCCGAGATCTTGGTCCCGTTAAATCATTGTTCCAGTTTTTTAAAAAAAGGGCAGAGACGAGACCCATGTTGCTATGGGCCAATATCGCTGATCGGTTCAGCAGTGAGTGGTCCTTAGTAAACTGACAGACTGGCTAGAGGAGTGTAATGTTCTATCTAACTTGCAGTACGGATTCAGGAAAGGCAGGGGTACCATGGACCAGTGCCTGAACCTCTATCTGTTAGCAGGGAAATACACCATTGCCAAGAAAGGGACACCACAACTGGCTTTTATGGATCGGTCCTTGGCCTTCGACTGAGTGAACAGATCCAAATTATGGTCAGTCAGTCAAAAGTCTTTATTTCGATTAATTAAAATCATAAAAGCAGCATCAGAAAACTCATACATACAAGTTAATGAAAATTTAAAAAGTAATATACAAACGGATAGGTATACAGTTTTTTAGCAGCTGTTCATACATATACAGAGTATTTACAATTCATGATTTGTGCATAATCTGTGCAAATAGCAAACTTTTTAGCACCGCTATAGAGACTGTAGTATAAAAATACGCTATATATAAATAAATAATTGTGCAAAATCTTACAAGGTTTCAGATATATACACTCAAATTTACAATTCATGATTTTTTCAAAAGTAAAGCCTTGTAGCACCTCTATTAGGCACTCACAAAAACTGAATGCCCCCTTCTCCTCCTGCTGTGATTTGAGATAAACAAGTGTTCCCATTGTTTTTGTTAATCCTCACTGCTGCCACCAAGAAACTTGCTACACTAAAAATAGTGTGCACGCTACTCAGTAGCTGCAAGTGTAGGAGGGCTGGTCTCACTTGCAGGAATCCTGCTTCTCTTAGTATGGGCAATAGAAATTTATTACGGGCCACAGAATACTTTTCACAAAACATAATTTAATGGAGTGTATCTTCAGTGGAGAAATTGTCACAGGAGCATGGTGCAGAATCTTCAGGTTTGGCCCAGTACGCAAAAGAACCTAAAGTAAGATGTATTAAATTAAACCTAAATCTTGTCAACAAAAAACGATGGAAAGGTTTCGTGACAATCATTAAGTAAGGTTCTATTGAGGGGGACAACTGTAAAAGGAAAATACTTCTTGCACCCTTTTTTTTAAGCTCCTCTTCCTCTCTATCTGCCTCCAGCAAGATTCTGAAATTATGTTTGATCCAAACCACGTCCTCTTTCTTAATTCTCTCTGGGGCTGTATATAGTTCAGGGTGGCCCAGTCTGACACACGCCGCTCTAACGTATGCCAGCCATGGGATTCCCTCAGCCTTCTCCAGAGCTAAGCAGTCTTTGAGAATAAGATGGTTAAGTGTAATTTCCTCATTAAGCCACGTATTTGCCCAGCAAATCAGGGGCGCTATCTTTAGATGATCTGTAATGTAACCTAGGCCTAATTCAGAATGAATAGAAAGAGTTGGGGTTGACTGTGGAACCGATAACAAAGATCTAAGAAATCTGTTTTCCAAAAGTTGGATTTTGCTGACAGAAGCGTAACCCCAAATAGAGGCCCCATAGGATGTGATAGCACAACATTTAGACTTATATATTTTTAGCATTGCATCCATAGGTCTGGCTCCCAACCTTTTTGCAAAATTAAGAAGGGCTGATGTATATCTTATGACAGCATTACTTTTCTGTTTCTCCTGGGGGAGCCAATTACCCTTTTCATCAAATAGAACACCTAGGTAATTAAACACCGGTACCCTGGAAAGATGGTTACCCAGGCATCTAAATGTGGGGACCTAACTGATCTTCCTTCCACGTCCCGCGATCATTACATGGGATTTGCTACTGTTAACTTTTAAGTCTAATGACTCCATAAAGGTGCCAAAGTTATCCAGCAGCCTCTGGAGGCCCACCCCTGTCCGGGCAATCAGTACGGCTTCATCCGCGTACAGGAGGACCGGGATGCCCAATCCCCCTGCACGCGGAATGTCTGCCCTAACCCCAGCCAAGGATTTTTCCAAGCCATTAATGTATATTGTAAATAGGAGGGGTGCCAGAATACAGCCTTGTCTGACACCCCGCCTAGAGTTAAAAGGGCCCGTGCACCTACCCTCCTGCGTAACCCTAACTGCTGCTGTGAGATTCTGGTGGAGGTGGCTTAGGAAGTAGACTAAAGGTGCTTCTATCCCTATTTCCAGGAGGATATTCCACAGTTTGGAGCGATTCACCAGGTCAAATGCTGATGAAAGGCCCATGAACCCAAGGTATAAGAGACCCTCTTTAGCTATAGTATATTTGTTAATCAAAAGATGTAGGTTCAGGCATTGATCCATGGTGCTTCTGTGTTGCCTAAATCCATACTGTAGATTCGAGAGCACCCCCCTGTCAGTCAACCAATCCCCCATTTTCTGAAGAATGACTCTGCCCATGATCTTAACGGCAGAGTCCAGGAGGGAGATTGGTCTGTAACAGGCGGGGTCCCCTCTCCTCCCTTTTTTAAATATGGGTACTATTATTGAGGAGGCCCACGAGGGGGGAAAACCCACTGAAGATGCTGCGTTAAAAACGTTAGTTAAAATCTTCGCCCAAAAAGTGGGATATAATATATAGAGATCAGCAGGCACCCCATCGGGGCCTGGTGCCTTATGTTTCGTTGTTTCTCGTGTGGCCTTTTCTACGTCCGCTATTTCAAATTTGACCGGTTGTGTGGGGAGGCCCAGAGTGACACCACTAAAGTTTAGTTCCAGGTGATCCTTGTCACTATAGATGCTCATAAAGTGATTGAGCCAAGCATCATCAGGGATTACGCAATCTGTGTCCAAGTTGTCCCTTTCCGAGAAATAAGGCTGATTTATAGTGGCCCAGAACTTCCTGCTATCCTTTAACACGTCAATTGACTGCAGGTTATCCCATGCCTCCTCTTTGATTTTGTTTTTGCGTATGGATATTGCCCGTTTGTACTCTTTTCGAAGAGAGGAGACAAGGGCCCTATCCCTTGGGGAGCATTTAAGGGCCTTTAAGAGAGCCCCATGTGCTTTTGAACACGTGGAGTCAAACCATCTGAATGCCTTATTGGTATTGGGCCTACTCTCCTTATGTAGATTTTCAGCTATTTGGTTACAAATTACTGAAAAGGAGGTTAAAATTTCTGAACCCACAGCTTTCTCATCCAGGCATATTTCAAGGTTCGACTCTACCTGGTTCGCTAAAATCTCAAAGAAGGCTTCTGGAACTACAGCGTCCTATTTTATGCGTCTTCCTTGATCTTTCGAAGACAAGGGCATTGGTGCAACCCTGCCTGAGTCAGTAGTAGCACCCTTACACCTCAATTCGACTTCCAGTACAAGCAGATTATGGTAACTTTATACGCCCAAATTTTTGTCAGGACACACGGAGATACGAAGATGTAGTCAATCACAGACTCCGCACCTCGTCCTATGAAGGTGGGAACTGTCTCTCCTCCATCTTCCTTATCTGGTTCAATTAAATTTAAGTTAGATAGTAATTCCTCTAAAGCGCCCCCCTGTTTAGTGTGTTCAAAGTGGGGTAGTCTCTCATTCATTGATCCCACTCTATCCTCTCCATAGCAGTCCCACTGGCAAGGGTGTAAATTAAAATCCCCCATGAGAATTATCTCAAAATCAAAGGGGTTTTTAGACTTGTAGACTGACAAGCAGTGATCTAATGCACTAAAATGATCCTCTTGCGGGGGATTTCCTATTGCATTGTACAGATTTATTAGGAGATAGTGTTGATCGGCTATCAACCAATCTATTATGAGGAAGTTATCTGATTCCCCCTTGAGATTTTTAAAATTGCCTATTAGGTCTAGGGAAATTAGAAAAAGTAACCCCCCCTTCGGTCTCCCCGCGGAGCCCCGGACCGCAGGGATAGAAAAACTATGATAGCCATCTAAGATAAAACCCGAGTCTGCATCCCAGGTTTCCTGGAGGGCCAGGATATCAAACTGTTTTAAAAATTTTAGCCAAATGGGATCTGATTCCCGCCACATTCCAGCTTATCATTTTACATGTGCTAACCTGATTTTGTATTGTATCAGTTACGTCAGTTATCCCAATTCCAGGCTCCATTAATTCAACTCCCAGTCAATCATTTTGATCCATCTGAGAGAGGGGTGAGAAACGATTATGTAGCTCTATGTCATCCCTATGAGAAAGATGTGCTAGGGCATCTGGTTGTGTGGGTGTAGCTATCGGTCTTGGTGGAGCAGTAGTCTCCCCTCCCCTTGGAAGCACTTGTGTGGGTCTCCCCTGACCACTCATCATTGTTTGATAAGATACTGGAGGTTGAGTGGACGTTGCTATTGATCTTGGTGGGACAGTAGTCTCCCCTCCCCTTGGAAGCACGTGTGTAGAACTCCCCTGCCCACTCATCCTTGTCTGATAAGATGTTGAAGGTTTGTGGGTGGGACAAGGGTTATATCTTGTATGTTGCGGATTCAATTGTTGGCGGCAACTATGGACACCGACTGGGGGATAGAAAAACCCCAAAGGAAGAGGTCGAATCCCCTTATTATCAATGTTAGAGCCATCCCAAAATAACTTTTCAGAAATATGCCTATTACTAAAATTTACCACTACACAGTCTCCAGGGATTTTTTTGGGGTAGTGCCCTACCCAATGAACCCTCCTTGCCGTGGTGAGTGCACAAACAACTTCCTCACCGCCTGAGCTAAACTGATAGCACCACTGTCTAGCTTTAATCATTATATCAGCGGTAGTTTCAATAGTGTCACCCCTAATTGGAGGTACGCCGGTGAACACGGCTACCAATGGGGCTGCCTCTCGAGGCAATTCCAGATTGCGACCCTGCCAGTGCTGTTGACCCTTACTCACAGTCGATGACTGGCTAAGCCCCATATTTACTCCAGACGGGGAGTCCCCCACCACCGTCCCCACCAGGGGGGTCCCTATCTTCCTTTGGGAGCCCCCTAAGCTAGAACTTGTTTTCTGTGTATCAACGATTGTCTGACTAGTAACAGATACCGCTGGCTGACTACCACCCCCCAATGTCCCCCTATATTGCTTAAGTGTTTCATCGATTTTTTCACATTTTATCAAAAGCCCAGACACACATGTATTTAAAGTATGAACAATGTCTTTGGCTATGGACACGAGGGCTGGTTCCAAATGAGAGATAATTAAGTCCTCCACCATTTTTCCAATTAAATCTTTAAGGGCGGGTTCTATTCCAAGTGTTTTAGTCCTAGATAGCTTTCTTCTAACCATCATGTTTGTGCTCTTGCGCCTATATTTCGGGAGGGGCTTGTATGTTACAGCAGCCAGTATGACGGCTGATGTCTCAGGGGAAATGTCCTGGGTGGTTGAAGGAATTATAGGGGTAGGAATTGCTCCCCGGGTCGTAATCACGACATTAGGCTCCAAAAGAATCACCCGGTTGTTGCTTGTCAGAGGCTCTTGTGTGGGGTCAATTGATTCTGTAGAGTTAAGGCCCAGTTCTTTTTCGGCATTAGCGATCTCTTTTGACAGGACCCCCACAGCAGATGTTAAATAGGAAATTATCGACTCAGACTTTCTAGGATGTTTAGCTTTAGTCCCCACATCCTCAATGGCACATACCTTTTTCCTTTTGCCCATTGCGATGTTTAGAACGTGGACGTTAGGGGGGTCACCCGACCCGACCTCCTTCGACGCCTGATGGCCACAGATGGCCCGCCCTCTGCCCGGGCTCAGCCCGGCGCTGCCCGCACGCGTCCAGCGACGCGGGAGGTGCTGCTCGTGTTTATGCGCCTCCGGGCGGAAGCAGCAGGCACGAGGAGGCGGCGTCCCGGTCAGGCAGGGGGCGCTATGGCCGTTGGGAGTTGTAGTCCCTGCTCGACCCCACATGACGGCCGGAATAGACTTCGGCGGCGGGGGGAGCTGTCCGCCGTCTTGTGCAGTCTTGTGCCTCCGTAAGCCCCTGGTGAGCAGTGGTGAGTGTTGACCCCACACAAGATTGAAGCCCCCGCTCCCCCGGAGGTGCTGCTTGTGTTTATGTGCCTCCGGGCGGAAGCAGCAGGCATGAGGAGGCAGCGTCCCGGTCAGGCAGGGGGCGCTATGGCCGCTGGGAGTTGTAGTCCCTGCTCGACCCCACACGACGGCCGGAATGGACTTCGGCGGCGAGGGGGAGCTGTCCGCTGTCTTGTGCAGTCTTGTGCCTCCTTGAGCCCCTGGTGAGCAGTGGTGAGTGTTGCCCCCACACAACATTGAAGCCCCGGCTCCCCCGGAGGTGCTGCTCGTGTTTATGCACCTCCGGGCGGAAGCAGCAGGCACGAGGAGGCGGCGTCCCGGTCAGGCAGGGGGCGCTATGGCCGCTGGGAGTTGTAGTCCCTGCTCGACCCCACACGACGGTCGGAATGGACTTCGGCGGCGGGGGCGAGCTGTCTGCTGTCTTGTGCAGTCTTGTGCCTCCGTGAGCCCCTGGTGAGCAGTGGTGAGTGTTGCCCCCACACAAGATTGAAGCCCCCCCAAATTATGGTCTTTGTTACTCACACTGGGCATGGATAAAAACATTGTAATTTGTTTTCTGATCTGCACAAGGACCTTACGGCCACAGAAAGAATTGATCAAAGGGGCAATTTTACACAGGGTATACACATCATTAGAGGAGTGAGGCAGGAATACATTTTAGCCCCCCTACTGTTTAACCCTTTATATTAACAATCTAGATGTTGCATTGAGTGGATCTAGCAAGGACACCCCACACGTGGGCGAACAGCACATACACCAGCACTCCTCTATGCGGATGATGCCGCCATACTAGCCAGTACAGCTGTTGGCCTGCAATGTCTCATAGACTCATTCGCAGACTTCATGAGATCATTGGATTTAAGTGTGAATTTGGCTAAATCTCTTACCATGATTATGGGTTTTAAACCTAGAAAACGCAAAACGCATTGTGGTGAAGTAAACAAAATATCTAAGGTAACTACATTTTTGTATTTAGGGGTCCTATTTGATGACAGGGGCACACATGGGTACCAGAAAAGAAAGCCAAAAGAAATGCCATGGCTAGATCAACGGTAGCAGTTCTTGATTTCACGTGTATGTTAGGGGCAAAGCCAATGCAAGCAATGCTAAATATATACAGAGAAAAATGTATTGCTATCTCAAACTATGGCTCTGAAATCTGGGGATATAAGGAAGTTAAGGACCTTCAAATAGTGGGAAACAAATTCTTGAGAAACTTGTTATCAATCCCACAATCAACCGCCTCCTATGTTATCCACCAGGTAAACAGCACTGGTTTTGTGTCAGATTTGATTGGAATGGCCCCCTTACTCAAATGGATTACAATTTGGATCAACCCTGAATAAGAAATGAACCGTAAGATCATGCGCGATTGTCTAGCCCTAGATAGAGCAAGTAGTTACACATGGGTGAGTTAAGTAAAAGGGGCAGCAACCCAATTAGGATGCCCAGAGCTGTTTAACTCGCCAGATAAATTAGTGAAGGAAAATTTGTCGTGGGCCAAGAAATCTTATTTATATAGGACACACATTGAAAAAGAGGCTAGGGAGTTGTTGAAACCAACGGGTACAAGCACATCA
Organism: Lissotriton helveticus; assembly: GCF_964261635.1. NCBI lineage: Eukaryota > Metazoa > Chordata > Amphibia > Caudata > Salamandridae > Lissotriton > Lissotriton helveticus. The sequence continues at coordinate 59,321,335 of NC_136071.1, forward strand.
ATTATTTAAAACAAGTCGCACTATAGAACCCTACTTAGATGTAGTAACTAGGCCCCCTCATCATTTCCTTTTAGTTAGATTCAGATTTAGCTATTTGCATTTTTTATTGGCAGAACCCCAGGGGTGGAGAAAGGTGGAGGATTTGGGTCCATGCTCCTGTGATAATTTCTCCACCCAAGACACCTTGCATTTCATTATGTTTTGCAAGCATTATTTACTGTTACGTAAATGTTTTATCCTAGAAATTTTAAAGGGCAAAGGCTTTCTGCATGTAAGACCTGCTTTAACATACTTTCAGATGCTGAACAATGTTTTGGAAATTTTTAATGTTGCTAGTTTTTTGGTTGCGGTAGTCAGAGAAAGGAAAAAAAGAGGAACCCTATGAATTGGCATGCGTTAATTCTCTTTTTTCTTTTAAACAATAATGAATTATATGTGATCCTGACTAACTACTATGTCCTAGTTATTGTTATAATTTTAATCATGTAAGGTCTGTGTATCAGACCTTTTAATATGTTTGAAGGACTGTGTTTGTGGCTTATGTCCTACTGTTGTTTTTAAATGAATTTTTTGTAGTATGCTTTTATGGTTTTAATTAACCAAATAAAGTAATTCTGTCTGTCTGTCTGTCTGTCTGATATCCTACATGTCCATGGACAATTGAGCTAAGCTGGCAGATGCATTTATCATTCCTTCAGACTTACTTTTTTTCCCAAAGATTTATGATCACAATGTATGGTGGATGGTTCCCCCATACAAAGGTTCTGAAATGATTCAATGCCCACGCACATGCTAAGGCTTCTCTTTCAGTAATGGGATATGTTTCCTTGGCAGGCAACAGTGATCTAGACACATAGGCAATCACACATTCACTGTGGTATTTATGTAACTGTTAAAACAGCACCAAGGCTCTTAGTACCTGCATCCGCCTTAATAATGCAATCAGCATTGGGATCAAAACATTTCATTGAGGATGCATTAGCAGTGTTCAATTTAACATTTTGGAAATCCTCTTCACATTCTGTGAGCCAAACAAACGTATTTGTACCCTTAGGAAGCTGCCTTATGTGGAATGTTTTCTCAAACTCATAAATGTACTTAGCACACTATTCTGCCGTCCCAAGGAATGACCACACATCTTCTTTACGTGTGGGTGGCAGTGTAACACGTTATACCACCCTACTGTACACCACTGCACTATAAATCACCGCACTGTATGCTACTGCCCTGTATGCCCCTGCCCTGTATGTCACTACACTATATGCCACTGCACTCTGCATCACAGCATACCATTAGTTGTTTTCGTTGTCACTCTCATTTGCAATCTTTGGATTGCTTAGCTACTATAGGATTCTCTTCCTTTCTTGTGTTAGCTCCTCCCGGGCGCATGGACCAAGTACATGTATTCTTCCAAGCCTTTTTTCTTCCTCAAATTTCTGCAATGCACTAATTGATTTTAATGAGCTGGTCATGCAATGTGCATTCCTTTTGTTAACAAAGACATACAGCTTTATATGTATGTTGCTTTCACCCATTTGCCATCTCTATTGACAACTTACACACCCACATCTGTACTATTCTATGCCATTCTACTCTATGCTATTCCACTCTACAGCGCACCACTCTATGCCACTCCACACTAATCCACAATATGCCACTCTATTCTGCACCACTCCATGTCACTCCACTCCTAGCTACTCAGCTATAAACCACTCTACTCTACATTATTTACTGTACACCATGCCACTCTGCTCTATGCACTCCAAGCTACTCCACACGACCTCACTCTATGGCATTACACTCAACTCTATGCCATTCTACTTTATGCCACTCCACACCACTTTACACCACTCTACTCCATTCCATCCCACTCAATCGTATGCCACTCTACTCTATGGCACACTACTTTATGCCACTCTACTCTATGCCACCCTACTCTGGGGCACTCCACTCTACTCAATTCCACTTCATGTCACTCAACTCTACTCCACCCCACTCTACTCCATTCTGTGCTACATCACTCTATGGCACTCTACGCCACTCTATTGTATGCCACTCTATTCTACACCACTTTACACCACTCTACTCTATGCCACTCTTCTCTACACCTCTCCATTCTATGCCCCTCCACTCTATGCCACTCTACTTTACACACCTCTGTGCCACTGGTTGACACTCTACTTCACTCTATGCCACTCTATGCTACTCTACGCCACTCATCTCTACTCTATGTCACTCTACTCTATGCCCATCTAAATCCACTCATCACCACACAATGTCACTCTATGCAACTCCACTCTATGACACTCTGCTCTACACAACTCTATTCCACTGTACTCTACTCCACTCTACTCTACACCACTGCACTTCACGCTACTTCACTCCATGTTAATCCACTCTATGCCACACCACTCATGCTACACCGCTTCCCCAACTCCACTCTACTCTGTGTAATTATACTCCACTCTTCTCTACTTCACTCTACTCCACACCGTTGCACTCTAAGCCACTCCACTCTACAACACTTCACTCCACGCTTACCCACTCCACCCCAATCCACTCTATGCTACTCTACTCTATGCCACTCTACTCTATGCCACTCTACTCTACACCGCTCCAGACCACTCTATGCCACTCCTCAATACACTAATCTACTCTACACCAATCTACTGTACACCACTCTTATCTACGCCACTCCAATCTATACTAATCTTTTCTACTCTACTCTATTCAGTCTACTCTATGTCACTCTATGCCACACCACTCCATGTCACTCCATTCCACGCCACTCCTCTCTATGCACTGTGCTCTATGCCACCCAACTCCACTCCACACATTGCCACTCTATAGCACTTTGGGCCACTCCACTCTAAACCACTCTATACCTCTACTCTATGCCCCTCTACACTATGCCACCCTACTCTATGCAACACTACTCTATTGCACTTTATTCTATGCCCCTCTATTGTACACCACTCTACTCTATGCCATTCTGCTGTACACTACTCCTCTTTAAGCCACTCCACTTTTCTCCACTCCTTGCCGCACCACTCTGCACCACTCTATTTTATGCCACTCCACTGATTCCATGCCAATTTGTTCATGGGTGAGTCTAGGGGGGGAAACAACCATTACAACGCAGACATTACTTTGCACTACCTTTACAATGCAGCTGTTACAACACAGCTGCCTTTACATCACATGCCATTACAACGCATGCCATTACAAGGCATGCCACTGCAATGAATACCATTACAACGCATGCCATTACAATGCATTATAAAGTAAGTAATAGGGACTTTTTTGTTTTAGGGTGGGTATGGGTTTTGGGGTACATGGGGATAGTATTTTTACCCCTAAACTATCCAACATTTACCCTACTGTTGCACTCACTGGAGTGTGAATAGTAATTGTCACCCCTACACTATCAAACACTTACCGTACTGTTGCACTCACTGGAGTGGGAATAGTAATTTCTACCCCTACGCTATCCAACTCTTACCCCACTGTTGCCCCAAAACTATTGTGCGTTGTAATGGTATGTATTGTAATGATATGCGTTGTAATGGCATGTGTTGTAATTGTAGTTTTTAAACATGCGTTGTAGTTGGCATGCGTTGTAAAAATCATGGGGTCGATTAGGATGTTGGACGGAAACGGGTTCCGTCCGCCAAGGACGCGGCCAAGATACTCCCGACCGCTCCGCGAATAAACCGCCGTTGCGATTAGGATAATAATGCCATGAGCTGCGGACGGAGTACATCAAACCCCGTCCGCGGCAGACGGTGTACACCTGAGACCGCCGCAAGCTGACGGAACCTAAGAAACACCGTCCGCCGCGGATGAACATGACCGCGGGAACAGGCACAGCCACCGCAATACCTGCGGATGCTCCGTGCCCGCGATTAGGATAACGCCCCCAGTCCCACTGAACTCACCTCTATCCACGACCGCTGCGGAAACAATGCAACGAGAAACCCAGCATCCCAGCGGAAGGACAACACGAACACCATCCCTACCGTCAAACCAATTTACAAATGGCTGACGGAAGTAAATACAAAACACACTACACAGGACACCCACCCACCTGAAACACCCACACCAATCACAAGCCACAATGACACCCCCCCAAGCACCTAAAAATCCACTGAAGTCAACACACCCTCCTAGCACCTGACTGGCAACAACCATTGGGACACTACCACAACACCGAGTATAAAAAGATTCCCACCCACTACCACAATCCTTTGCACCACAGCATAGCTGCAAGCAAGAGGCACAATGCAACTTACAGCAGGCACTAAAGTCCACACATACAACCTGCACACAAACACACCCACCACACAAACACCCACCACACCATTCCTACACGCCACACACCTGCACATCCCAACCCACTCCACCCACACCTTGCACATCACAGACCATGGCACCCAAGAAAAATCCTAAATTCACTGACACAGAGTTGAAGGTCCTGGTGGATGAAATCATCCGTGTCGAACCCCACCTATTCGGCACACTAGTCCAGCAGACCACCGTGGCAACCAAAAACCACATGTGGGACAGGATAGTCAGTCGGGTGAATGCGTCTGGGACCGTGCCACGAACAAAGCACGACATCCAGAGGCGGTGGCACGACCTCAAAACAAGGGTCAAAGGCATTCGTGCAAAAAATCACCTGCGGGCACACCACACTGGTGGCGGCACACCCCCGGAGCCCATACCCTATGCAGATTGGGAGGAAAGGGTGCTGGGCATACTGCACCCAGAGAGCCTTGAAGGAATCGACGAGGGAGAAGAGGCTGGTAAGTACAAACCAAGCACCACTTTCACACCGATATGGTCTGCCTCACACAACTGAGAGGACACATCCCCCTGGCCCCAAACCATGCATGTGGGCCACATATTCACCAAAATGTGAACGACTCCCAACAGGCCCCCATGTCTGGGAGGGTGGGTGGTGGTGTGTGTTGGGACTGGGAGCTGGGTGGTGTGTGTTGGGAGGTGGGTGGGGTGTGTTGGGAGGTGGGTGGTGTGTGTTGGGAGGTGGGTGAGGTGTGTTGGGAGGTGGGTGGGGTGTGTTGGGAGGTGGGTGGTGTGTGTTGGGAGGTGGGTGGGGTGTGTGAGAGACCAGCACTACGACTCCCAACAGGCCCCCATGTCCACAGGGAGGGTGGTGGTGTGTGTTGGAAGGTGGGTGGGGTGTGTTGGGGGTGGGTGGGGTGTGTTGGGAGGTGGGTGGGGTGTGTTGGGAGGTGGGTGGTGTGTGTTGGGAGGTGGGTGGGGTGTGTTGGGAGGTGGGTGGGGTGTGTGAGAGACCAGCACTTTGACTCCCAACAGGCCCCCATGTCCACAGGGAGGGTGGTGGTGTGTGTTGGGAGGTGGGTAGGGTGTGTTGGGAGGTGGGTGGGGTGTGTTGGGAGGTGGGTGGTGTGTGTTGGGAGGTGGGTGGTGTGTGTTGGGAGGTGGGTGGGGCATGTTGGGAGGTGGGTGGTGTGTGTTGGGAGGTGGGTGGGGCGAGTTGGGTGGTGGGTGGTGTGTGTTGGGAGGTGGGTGGGGTGTGTTGGGAGGTGGGTGGGGTGTGTTTGGAGGTGGGCGGTGCGTGTTGGGAGGTGGGTGGGGTGTGTTGGGAGGTGGGTGGGGTGTTTGAGAGACCAGCACTACGACTCCCAACAGGCTCCCATGTCCACAGGGAGGGTGGTGGTGTGTGTTGGGAGGTGGGTGGGGTGTGTTGGGAGGTGGGTGGGGTGTGTTGGGAGGTGGGTGGTGTGTGTTGGGAGGTGGGTGGGGTGTGTTGGGAGGTGGGTGGGGTGTATGAGAGACCAGCACTAAGACTCCCAACAGGCCCCCATGTCCACAGGGAGGGTGGTGGTGTGTGTTGGGAGGTGGGTGGTGTGTGTTGGGAGGTGGGTGGTGTGTGTTGGGAGGTGGGTGGGGTGTGTAGAGAGGTCAGTGATATGTAATGTTGGAAAGATTAAAACATGTCATGTCCACTGCATTGATCATTAAAATCTTGTCCCTCAGGTGATCGCAACCTGACTGGCGAAACCAGCAACCGCCTGCAACAGTCGCCACACTCACAGCACGGATTCTCTGGGGACGATCCCACTGTCAGCTCCGGTGCGGAGGACGAAGCATTCCCAAGCCGACTCCCAGGGCCATCTGGCTCATTGGACATCCCTGCCTCCACAACCTTGGCCTGTGTCACCCCACCAACATCTGCCATAGTGACCTGTGTAGCCACCACCACCACCACCTCCACCACCACCTGTAGCACCACTTCTGCCTGTGCCACCCTGCCTGACCCATCGCAGGACATAGGCCCATCTACATCACAGCCAAGCAGGGAGAGTGGACGGCAAAGGACAGACCAGAGGCCACATCTCACCCACAGGAGTGCTTCTCACCGGCGAGGTGTGGAAGGACACCCACCCCATCCTGCTGCAGAAACACTGGAAGCCCTAGCCAGAGTCCAGGCCTCCTATGACCGGGGGCAGGCACAGGCTGACCGTGCCCACCAGGACTCAGTGGAGAACACAAATCAGTTGCGGTCAATTGACCGGCGCATAGGGCAACTAGTGGACATCATGGGCCAGGTAACAGCACTGTGGAGGGACTGGTTATCCCACAACACCCCCCCCTCAGCCAAGTGCCCAGCCGCCACGGTCGCCAACACCACCGCCACCGCTACCTGAGCCCATGGACACGGGTGTGGCCCCTGACCAACCTGCCCCCCCCAGCTGTCTCCGCTCCGGCTACAAGACGGAGGGGCCATCCGAGGCTGGAAGTAGGTGAGAGCAGCGGGGATGCACCATCCACCCGCACAAAGAGGGGCCGCAAATGACATTAACCTTGTCTGACCCTGCCATTCACCCGCCAACTATCCTGTCCCACAACGCCAAGTATTTGCACCGGTCTGCTGGACTAGCTGGACATCATCCAATGTGGTGTCACCACGGTCTTTTCATCTACCATGACCTCCAACTCACACTCCCCCACCCAACACTTACTTGTAAATATCCACCAGCATCAATTCACAACCTGTAAATAAATTTCACTTACACACTCAATTATGTGTTGCCTCCATGTTTTAATCAGATGATTGTATCAGAATCAGACGTCACCAGGCGCAGGGAACTATGTCGGTGAGAATTATGCCTCAGTGGGAGTGACCTAGGGAAAATGAGAGACAACAAACACACGTCAGGAAACTGATTCACACCCATCACAACACACTGTACTGCAAGATACCACAAACCACACTCACCACCAAATCTGTGGATGAGAGGACACACATCATGGAGCCTTGCATGTCCACAATGAATACAACACACACATGCAAACATAACATACCAGAACAGCCAGCTTTCACACACCACATCCACACACCACCAGCAAACATACATCACGCATTGTCAACCTGCACAAGAGGTAGTGACTCACATTCAAGGAAAATAGCGATCAATGAGCTGACGCCTCTGGTCCACACCTTCTTCCTCACCACTATCCTCATCAGTCGACATGGGTGGGATGGGAGGCCGAGGGACTTGTTGGTCTTCAGGGTCCAAGATCAGTTCAATGTCATTGCGCACGGCCAGGTTGTGGAGCATGCAGCAGGCAATCACGATCCTGCATACTTTGCCTGGTGAGTAAGGCAGGGCTCCTCCGGTTTTATCCAGGCAGCGAAACCTAGACTTTAGCAGTCCAAAAGTACGTTCCACCACTCTACGTGTCCTTCCATGGGCATCATTGTATCGCATTTCACCAGCTGTAGTTGGATTACGTATGGGACTCAGCAGCCACGGCCTTTTTGGGAACGCTGAATCGCCTATGTGGGGGGATGACAGACACAGATATCACTACCAGGATTGGTGGGTACCCCATGCCACACAAAATACACAACTGTCCCCACAGCATGCTCACCAACAAGCCACGCACGTTCTGGTCGCAGATTTGCCATCAGTTGGGGGACAATGCTTCTCCGCATGATGTGGGAGTCATGTGCGGACCCTGGAAATCTGGCACACACATGGAATATGATGTTGTCGGCCAGGCACAGTGTTGGACCCGGCCTCGTGGCGCGGTCCCGCTCCTCCCCGCATGGCGGGTCCGGGATAGCCATGACCCCTGTCCTCCCCGACGAAACTACCCTTCACGAGAGCTACCACGCCTGGCGACCCCCGGCTCTCCCCCTCCGGAACACGGCGACACCTGTGCGCCCCACTCTACTGGTCCAGACTCTACCCGGGCCACCCTAGCAGGCCCCGACTCCATCTTGGACCCTCCACGTCCTGACCACTTGGCCTCGGCCCGTCCCCGGCCGCAACCCCAGCAAAGCCCCGACATCGAGGCACCAAGATCCGACCAGGTGGTAAAGCGGCCACTTGACGGATCAAGGAGGAGAGGAGTTTCGATGGCCCTCCAGCCATCCCCAGACGCCTGGTTTTGATCGCCCTCCGGCCTCCCTGGGCGCTGGCTCCACCCCCCTGCTGGGTGTCTGGACGCTCTCATCCCGGCCCCTCGGACCCCCAGGCGCGAGGGTCCAGACATCAAAGGACTCCAGACCTATATCTGGGGCAGCTCTGGAATGGGTCAGTAGTTGTATCCTGGAGTCGAGAGCCCTGCTGACGCTGTCACGGCTGACCCAGAGAAGAACTCGCTGCTTTGAACCCTGAAACCACCTTCGGAGCCTGCTGGCGCTGCCGTGGCCCAACCTCGCTGAAACCATCTTGGAGTCCTGCTGGTGCTGCCGCGGCCCAATCTCGCTGAAACCATCTTCGGAGCCTGCTGGCGCTGCTGCGGCCCAATCTCGCTGAAACCATCTTGGAGTCCTGCTGGCGCTGCTGCGGCCCAACCTCGCTGAAACCATCTTGGAGTCCTGCTGGCGCTGCCGCGGCCCAATCTCTCTGAAACCATCTTGGAAGCCTGCTGGCGCTGCCGCGGCCCAACCTCGCTGAAACCATCTTCGAAGCCTGCTGGCGCTGCCGCGGCCCAACCTCGCTGAAACCATCTTTGGAGCCTGCTGGCGCTGCCGCGGCCCGACCTTGCTGGTCCTAAGACTGTCCCGCTACCCCTTACCCTCAGTTACCGAAACTTTAAGGATCCCTTGATCCGTTTGTATATACTACCGAGAGAACCAATCGCTATTACTGATAAAGATTCTAAGAAGTTATCCTCTTGTGTGGTGTCCCTTTGTAGTGGTGTGATTACTCTGCTGTTACGATCCTAGGAGAGGAGCCTCACCCAGGAGGCCTCTCGACGGCGCTCGGCCAACTCCGTACGGAGAGATGGGTCTTGGGGTGGTCAGTCAGACATCTTCTGCCCCCCCAGGGACCGCCTTTCTAACATTGGTGGCAAGCGGTGCGATCCGAGCCGATGCAAATCGTACAGAGAGTGACTCACCCACTACTGACAGAAACACACCGCAACCATGACGACCAAGGAAACCAGACCGGCCACGGAGTTCCAGAAGGAACGATTAGAGGACTATAATCATAAAGAATTGAAACAATTCTGCAAAGACCTGGGCATCGCTACCACTGGACTAAGCACGAAGGAAGATCTCAAGCTGGCCCTACAAACATGAGTGGAGGCCGGAGCAACGCCACCCCAGGGCGAAGAAAACACGGTCCCAGATGTGCACCGAGAAAACCTCGCAACCGCAGCGGAGGAAAGAAATACTAACGGAGACACGGGCCTCTCCCACGAAGACGCCCAAGAGCGAGAAAAGAGCCGGCTCCACGAATTGGAGCTCGCCCGACTCCGCCTGGACGGAGAATTAAAACTAGCCGAGAAAAAAATAGCCCTGGAGCAACTACGACTGCAAGGAGACCTCGAGGAGAAACGAAGGCAAAGAGACTTAGAGGAGAAGAAGATCACGTTCGAGCATGAGCGGGGCTTAAAAGAGCTTGAAATCAAGGCCAAAAATGGGGAAGCCAGCGCCTCCGAGAACCGGGGCCCGCCTCTCCCTACAGACAATAAGGTCCACATTCCCAAAGATGTCGTCAAAGAATATTACAAAAACGACGACATACAACAATGGTTTAAGGCTTACAAAGTAGCCATGACCTCCCATCGAGTACCCGCCAAAGACTGGGGCGCTGGCTTGTGGGGGAAGTTCGTCAACGAAGGGAGCGACGCCCTGCTAGAGCTCCCCGACGCCGAAATGACCTCTTATGAACACATGAAAGCTGCCCTCCTTACGCGCTACGGACTCACCCCCAAGATGTACCGGCAGCGATTCCGAGACTGTAAGAAACTCCCCGGTACCACATGGGTGGAGTACGTGAACTTCTATAGTAGAGCCCTAGAAGGGTGGATCAAGGGCAGCCAGGTCACCACGTACGAGCAGCTGTTCAACCTCATTGTATGGGAGCACCTCTCCAACAACTGCTTTATCGAACTCTGACAACATCTCCTCGACAGCAAACTGACCGAGCCACGGAAACTCGCCGTCGAGGCCGATCGATGGGTGAGCACTCGGGTCCCGTCGAGGTCCCCCGGGGAACCACCGGCCGCGGGGCGGCGGAGGAGGTCAGAACAGGACCAGGGACTTCCCCGCGTGCCTGCCCCCGACCCCCACTTCACCGTCCCTGGCCGGAAGGGGGGCCCCCCAGCACGGCCGGGGCCCCGCCCGAACGTTACCTGTCACAGATGCCAGCGGCCTGGTCACTATGCTAATGACCCCCTCTGTCCAATGAACCAACGACCTGGCTCCACCGGCCCTCCAAACCGCCAGATCGCTGCCGCCGCCCTGGGAGAAGAGAGGGGCGAAGAAGAGACCTACGACCATGACCAGACCGAGTGGGAGCCCGCCGCTATGTTCCTAGTATGCTTAGGAGAAAGGGACATGATTCCCCCCGGGCCCCAATCCCGGGCAACACTCAGAAGTACCGCCAATGGGTCACCATTAATAGACACCGGGCGGAAGCCCTCTGCGACACCGGAGCCAGCGTGACGGCCGTCCGTTGCCACTCGGTGACTCCCGACCAAATCCTACCCAATGTGTTGTGCCCAGTACGGTCGGCGGACAACTCCGAGAGCCTGTGCCAAATGGCCCGTATTCCCTTCGAGTGGGGAGGGGTGTCGGGCATGCTGAAAGTGACTGTCCAAGATGATGCCCCCGTGGACTGCCTCCTCGAGAACGACCTAGAAAATTCCCCCTGGGCCCACGTCGAGCGGAGAGAGCATCTAGGGATGCTAGGCCTTCCCGAGTGGGTCTGTGCGACCACCCGCTCCATGTCCGCCCGAGCCTCCGCCCCGACGGCGGACGCCCCGACTGAGGAACCAGAGTGGCCTGCACCTCCGCCGTCCGCAGTAGCCGAGGACGCCGAGCCAGACCCCGAGCCCCTCGGGGCCCCCGGGGGAGAAATCGCTGAAATCGGTAACCTTCCGGAACTGGCCCAATGGCGCCAAGAAGGTGGCCCCACTCGAGAACAGTTCCGGCAGGAGCAGAAAACCTGTCCCTCCCTCGAGGGAATCCGACAACAAGCCGCCACTCAAGCCGCCGGAGATCCATCGGGGTCCCACTGGGTCTATTGGGACCACGATCTCCTCTACAGCGAACAAAAGGTTGCCGAACTAGGGGCCGGCCGGGTGCTGGTAGTTCCCCTCCGATTCAGAGACTTCCTCCTGAACCTGGCACACGATGTACCTCTCGCTGGGCACCTGGGGCAGGACAAGACATACAGCCGCCTGGTGACCCATTTCTTCTGGCCAAAGATGAAGAACGATGTGAGCAATCACTGCCGGACTTGCCCCACCTGCCAAGCCAGCGGGAAGAGTGGAGGGAAGCACAAGGCCCCCCTCCAACCCTTCCCAGTCATCAACACCCCCTTTGAGCGGGTGGGAATAGACATTATAGGGCCCCTGGAGCCTCCCACCTCCCAAGGACACTGGTTTATTCTCGTCCAGGTGGACCATGCCACCCGCTATCCCGAAGCCATCCCTCTCCGGACTGTGACGGCCCCCGTGGTGAGTCGGGCGCTGATGGGGATATTCTCCAGGGTGGGCTTCCCTCGAGAGGTCGTAAGTGACCGGGGTACGAACTTTATTTCTCGATACATGAAGTCCCTGTGGCAACAATGCGGGGTCACCTATAAGTTTACGACCCCCTACCGCCCTCAAGGGAATGGATTGGTAGAACGCTTCAATAGAACTCTTAAGGGGATGATTATGGGCCTGGAAGAGCCCCTGCGACGCCAGTGGGACGTGCTGCTGCCCTGCCTCCTCTTCGCCTACCGGGAAGTCCCTCAGAAGTCCCTGGGGTTCAGCCCCTTCGAATTATTGTACAGACACCCCGTCCGGGGACCCCTCAGCCTGGTCAAAGAGGGCTGGGAGGTTGCAGTCCGAGATGCTCCCCCCGACGTCTACAGATACCTCCTGACCCTCCGAAATCAGACTCGGAAGTTCCGAGCATTGGCCAAAGCCAACCTCGAGGCCAGCCAGGAGGAGATGAAACGCTGGTATGACCAAAACGCCTCTTCCATTGAGTTCGAACAGGTCTGGGTCATGTCCCCGGTCGAACCATGTGCCCTCCAGGACAAGTGGACGGGGCCCTTCAAGGTGGTGGAGCGCAAGAGCCCCGTTACTTACCTAGTGGACATGGAATCCCCCAGGAACCCCCTCCGGGTTCTCCACTCCAACCGGCTCAAAGCTCACTTTGTCCGCACGGAGCTTAGCCTGCTGATGGCTACGGATGGCGGGGCCGAAGACGACTCAGAGCCCCTAACAGACCTCCTGAGCACCTCCGAGAAAGATGGCTCCGTCGAGGGAGTCACCCTCTCCTCCACCCTGACCCCAGAACAGCGCCAGGACTGCCGCAACTTGTTGGGACAATTCGCAGACTTATTTTCCCTCACCCCCGGAGTCACCCTGTGGTGCGTACACGATGTCGACACCGGGGACAGCCCACCTGTGCTACACAGGGCCTACAGAGTTCCCGACCGAGTTTGGACCTGCATCCAATCCGAGGTCTCCAAGATGCTGGCCCTGGGGGTAGTCGAACCCTCTGACAGTACGTGGGCCAGTCCTGTCGTCCTGGTCCCCAAGGCCGCCGCCCCTGGCGCCACCCCTGAACTAAGGTGTTGTGTCGACTACCGGGGATTGAACGCCGTCACCCGGACGGATGCCCATCCCATTCCCCGGGCCGATGAACTGATCGACCGCCTGGGGGCGGCCCGGTACCTGAGCACCTTCGACCTCACCGCCGGCTACTGGCAGATCGGGCTCACACCGGGTGCCCAGGAGCGCTCCGCCTTCTCAACGCCCGATGGCCACTACCACTTCAGAGTGATTCCTTTCGGGATGAAGAACACCCCAGCGACATTCCAGCGGCTGGTGAATAAGGTACTGGCAGGGCTGGAAGAGTTCAGCGCCGCCTACCTGGACGATATTGCGGTGTACAGCCTCCACTGGGCCGAGCACCTCAAGCACCTCTGGGAGGTCCTGACGGCCCTCCGACGGGCCGGACTGACAATAAAAGCCAGCAAGTGCCAGATAGGCCAAGGTTCCGTGACCTATCTGGGACACCAAGTGGGGAGCGGCCAGGTGGCTCCCCTCCAACCCAAGATCGACGCCATCATGGCCTGGGAGCCCCAGGCCACCCAGACAGCAGTCAGAGCCTTCCTGGGGCTCACTGGGTATTACCGGTGCTTTGTGAAAAACTATGGGAGCATTGTGGGTCCCCTCACCGAACTCACCTCCAAAAGACAGCCGCAGAAGGTGCACTGGACACCCGAGTGTCAGGCCGCCTTTGAGACACTAAAGACAGCGATGTGTACCGCCCCCGTGCTCCAAGCCCCCGACTACAGATGGTAATTCATAGTACAGACAGATGCCTCGGAGCACGGTGTCGGGGCGGTCCTTTCCCAACTCAACACCGATGGAATTGATCAGCCTGTGGCCTTTCTCAGTCGACGTCTGATGGCCCGAGAACAACGTTGGAGCACCATTGAGCGAGACGCCTTCGCCGTGGTGTGGGCCCTCAAGAAACTCCAGCCCTATCTCTTCGGCACCCACTTCCGGGTGCAGACTGACCACCGGCCCTTGCGGTGGTTAATGCAGATGCGAGGAGAGAACCCCAAGTTGCTGCGATGGTCCATCTCCCTCCAAGGAATGGACTTCACTGTGGAGCATCGCCCCGGCAACGACCACGCCAATGCCGACGGCTTGTCCCGCTTCTTCCGCCTCGACGAGGAGAACCCCCAGAAGATGGGTGACTCTCCCCGCCTTCAGCTGGGGGGACGCGTGTTGGACCCGGCCTCGTGGTGCGGTCCCGCTCCTCCCCGCATGGCGTGCCCGGGACAGCCATGACCCCTGTCCTCCCCAACGAAACTACCCTTCACGAGAGCCACCACGCCTGGGGACCCCCGGCTCTCCCCCTCCGGAACATGGCGCCCCCTGTGCGCCCCACTCTACTGGTCCAGACCCTACCCGGGCCACCCTCGCAGGCCCCGACTCCATCTTGGACCCTCCACGTCCTGACCACGTGGCCTCGGCCCCTCCCCGGCCACAACCCCAGCGAAGCACCGACATCGAGGCACCAAGATCCGACCAGGTGGTAAAGCGGCCACTTGACGGATCAAGGAGGAGGGGAGTTTTGATGGCCCTCCAGCTGTCCCCGGACGCCTGGTTTCGGTCGCCCTCCGGCCTCCCTGGGCGCTGGCTCCACCCCCCTGCTGGGTGCCTGGATGCTCTCATCCCGGCCCCTCTGACCCCCAGGCGTGAGGGTCCGGACATCAAAGGACTCCAGACCTATATCTGGGTCAGCTCTGGAATGGGTCAGTGGTTGTATCCTGGAGTTGAGAGCCCTGCTGACGCTGTCGCGGCTGACCCCGAGAAGGACTCGCTGCTTTGAACCCTGAAACCATCTTCGGAGCCTGCTGGCGCTGCCGCAGCCCAACCTCGCTGAGACCATCTTGGAGTCCTGCTGGCGCTGCCGCGGCCCAATCTCGCTGAAACCATCTTCGGAGCCTGCTGGCGCTGCCGCGGCCCAATCTCGCTGAAACCATCTTGGAGTCCTGCTGGCGCTGCCGCGGCCCAACCTTTGCTGAAACCATCTTGGAGTCCTGCTGGTGCTGCCGCGGCCCAATCTCTCTGAAACCATCTTGGAAGCCTGCTGGCGCTGCCGCAGCCCAACCTCGCTGAAACCATCTTCGAAGCCTGCTGGCGCTGCTGCGGCCCAACCTCGCTGAAACCATCTATGGAGCCTGCTGGCGCTGCCGCGGCCCGACCTTGCTGGTCCTAAGACTGTCTCGCTACCCCTTACCCTCAGTTACCGAGACTTTAAGGATCCCTCGATCCGTTTGTATATACTACCGAGAGAACCAATCGCTATTACTGCTAAAGATTCTAAGAAGTTATCCTCTTGTGTGGTGTCCCTTTGTAGTTGTGTGATTACTCTGCTGTTACGATCCTAGGAGAGGAGCCTCACCCAGGAGGCCTCTCGACGGCGCTCGGCCAACTCCATACGGAGAGGTGGGTCTCGGGGTGGTCAGTCAGACATCTTCTGCCCCCCAGGGACCGCCTTTCTAACACACACCACCTGCACGTTCAGCGAATGAAAGTGTTTCCGATTGCGATATACAGGCTCACGTGCCCGGGGTGGAATGAGACCGATATGGGTGCCATCAATGGAACCCACTACGTGTGGTATCTGGCCCAGTGCATAGAAGTCTGCTTTGACTGCTGCCAACTCTGCCGCCCGTGGAAAATGGATGTAATCATCCTTGTAAATCATCATGGCCGTGAGAACATCCAACAGTACCATGCTGAACATGGACTGTGACATCCCCCCGGCATGTCCAACTGTGTACTGGAAGGTGCCAGTTGCAAAGAAGTGAAGTGCCGCCATCACCTTTGCTGTGGGTGTAATGGAACCAGGATATATTTTCTTCGTGGCTGCAGATGAGGAGACAATTGGTCTACAAGCTCCAGCAATCGACGTCGATCAAGCCGGAATTTCCTGATCACCTCCTCGTCTACCATGTCCTCCAGCACAGTGTATGGGCGATGCACATTTGGAGCCCTCCTGTGTGGGAGTAGATGTAGTAGATGTCAATTTACCAACAACGCATAGCTGTGCAACTCTATCACATGTAGGCCAACACAATCAAAATGAGAAATGTCGTCGACAATTATCATATGTGTGACATGTCTGCAATTACCTACAATACAGAGTAGCATGCAAACAATGTGCAGCCACTAACAACATGATGTGTGCCAACATGTACAATGTAACGTACTCACACGTCAAAAGAACTGCCAACAAGACATGCCTAATGACCCTAATGTGGACAACCGTCATCACAGACACACATGCACGTGCACACACAATACAATAATGCTACACACACTCCATATCTTCATGCACAAATTACCACTCCTACAATGGTGAGCATCCTCACATTACATGCATGGTCACACAAGATGCAACACACATACGCATACACTGACTCCATGTGTACCCCCACCATTGTTACTTGCACGCACAAACCACACACTCATAACAGATCCTAAATGTGGCCAGACAGCCTTGATGTAGTGTGTAGATGTGTATGAGTTGAAACGTGTGTACGTAAAAATAAGAGGTCGACACGTAGACATGCACATGTGTAGCAAATTGGGTGCACATCAATGGCCATAGTGTCAACACACATGATATAGTGCATGACATATGCTGTTTAGCCATCACGTTCCCACCCCTCATAACGCATATGCATACTATCACGACGGTGCTGCATTTGTAAATATACAATCAGTGGCGTCGACATGGCGGTGCACGGCTTCCGCCATTGTCGATGGCGCATACGCGCCCCGCGGTACCTCTTCCCATTGGCTGCCTGTGCACGTGCCGTCACGGACACACATCGGCAACCGCAAGTGTGCACTTCCACGACGGTTGCATCTCTTGCAACAATGTTCAATCAGTGGCGCCACCATGGCGGTGCACGCCTTCCGCGGGGGAGGTGCAGGCCAACAAATACTTGTGATAATGGAAATCGAAATGGCAGTTCATGACCCCCTTACAGTCACATTGCATCTTCCACCGTAGACCGACCGTCCCAGCCCAGTCACCCACCGCCGTCCCAGGCCGGTGCCCACCGCCGGGCCAGGCCGGTGACCCACCGCCGTCCCAGCCCGGTCACCCACGCCGTCCCAGCCCGGTCACCCACCGCCGGGCCAGGTCAGTCAACACCCGGCGGTGGGTGACCGGGCTGGGACGGCGGTGGGTGACTGGGCTGGGACGGCGGTGGGTCACTGGCCTGGCCCAGCGGTGGGTGACCGGCCTGGCCCAGTGGTGGGTCACCAGCCTGGCCCGGCGGTGGGTGACCGGGCTGGCCCGGCGGTGGGTGACCTGGCTGGGACGGCGGTGGGTGACCGGGCTGGGACGGCGGTGGGTGACCGGGCTGGGATGGCGGTGGGTCACTGGACTGGCCCGGCGGTGGATGACCAGCCTGGCCCGGCGGTGGGTCACCAGCCTGGCCCGGCTGTGGGTGACCGGGCTGGCCCGGCAGTGGGTGACCGGCCTGGCCCGGCGGTGGGTGACCGGGCTGGGACGGCGGTGGGTGACCGGGCTGGCCCGGCGGTGGGTCACCGGGCTGGGACGGCGGTGGGTGACCGGGCTGGGACGGCGGTGGGTGACCGGGCTGGGACGGCGGTGGGTCACTGGCCTGGCCCGGCGGTGTGTGACCGACCTGGCCCGGCGGTGGGTCACCAGCCTGGCCCGGCGGTGGGTGACCGGGTTGGCCTGGCGGTGGGTGACCGGCCTGGCCCGGCGGTGGGTGACCGGGCTGGGACGGCGGTGGGTGACCGGGCTGGCCCACCGGTGGGTGACCAGCCTGGCCTGGCGGTGGGTGACCGGGCTGGGACGGCAGTGGGTGACCGGGCTGGGACGGCGGTGGGTGACCGGGCTGGGACGGTCGGTCTACGGTGGATGATGCAATGTGACTGTAAGGGGGGTCATGAACTGCCATTTCGATTTCCATATTCACAAGTATGTGTTGCCTACACCTCCCCCGCGGAAGGCGTGCACCGCCATGGTGGCGCCACTGATTGAACATTGTTGCAAAAGATGCAACCGTCGCGGAAGTGCGCACTTGCGGTTGCTGATGTGTATCCGTGACGGCACGTGCACAGGCAGCCAATGGGAAGAGGTACCGCGGGGCACGTATGCGCCATCGACAATGGCGGAAACAGTGCACCGCCACACCAGGGCCTGTCATTGGGCCTTTTCGAATGAGGCATCCAGGGGGAACCAATAGCTGGCGACGTGTGCCACTGACATGGGCTCTGGGCCCTTTATATATGTGTGACGTTCACAAGCACACATTCACTGCTTTGATCCAGTGCTGCCTGTGACCATCACCTCGACCTGCTGCTGCTGAGCTGACCAACGGCTGCTGCCTGTGACCATCACCTCGACCTGCTGCTGCTGAGCTGACCAACGGCTGCTGCCTGTGACCATCACCTCGACCTGCTGCTGCTGAGCTGACCAACGGCTGCTGCTGCTGTGCCACAGTCCAGGACCTTGCCATGCAGGGAGTGCGAGAGACCCGGTCTCGTCCCTTCACCGCAGCGGAGCTGGATGTCCTTGTGGACGGTGTGCTCAGCCCCTACCAACGGCTCTACGGTGCACCCGGACAGGTGGTAAGTACAGTGGTGTACATGTTGTTGGCCATGAGGTGTTCAGTGGCTCCTGTCTTCTGCAGGCGTGGCGGTGTGCTGTGGGACCTTTACATGTGTAGTGCTGAGCATGGCTGCATGTAGAAACATGTTACTACGATGTTTGTGCATGTCATACTGTCCACTTACGTTACACTCTTGTCTCCCATCATGGTAGGTAAAGCTGCACCTTCGCAAGGCCGTGTGGAGGACCATAGCACGTGATGTACGGGCAGTGGGGGGGTTCAATAGACGACACACACACTGCCACAAGCACCGGGACGACATCTCCAGGCTTAGCAAGAATGACACTGGGGATGATTCCAAGATCTACACGTCTGGCCCGCCGTACCATGACCCCTCTTATGCACCGTATCATTGCTGTGACGCATCCTGACCTGTCCGCCCATCGGAGTGGGGATCCACAGCAAACTAGCGGTAAGCAGATTGTATGTGTATGTTACTTGGGCCTGCAATGCATGTATTGGTGCTCAGACACAGTAGTGGCTTCCGTGGTGCGTATGTTTAGCTGAAATACCATGCTGGTGCCATTAGCGGAGTAAGCGTTGGCATCCATGTCTGCCAGGTGGACAGCCCACTTGCTTAGTAGTTGAGGGTTCCAGGACATGCCGTTGAGGTCTGTGGTCCCATGGCATGACATGTGTGCAGATCTACAGGCACTTGCCATGTTCGTGTGATGTACATGTTTGACAGCCATGGCACTTACTCACACCTCGTTTCTCTCTATTTCAGCTTTGGCAGAGGGCACTGACCCACAGACGACGGAGATGAGTGGTGGCAATGCTTTCAGAGGTCACACACATGCAGACTGACACTGAAGAAGGCAGCCCCGGAGAGGGGGACAGGACCGTCCCTGAGGACTCACATGTGGAAACACCATCGCCCTCATACTCAAAAAGTGTTGGTGAGTCCGCACTGTTGGCACAGACAGGGAGTGGGCAATCGACACCTTCAGTCGGGACACAGCACACAGGGCCCACACTGCCACCCACTGCAACATGTACTGCTCGTGCTCGCCAGAGGAGGGGGAGCAGAGTTGCCTTCGGTGCAGGAACCGCCGCCCCTGCCCCAGTGACACAAAGTGCACTTTGTGCAGAGGCTGTTGATCTGCTGCGACAGCTGTGTGTAGGGCAGACCAACATGATCAATGCATTCCAAGACCACGATAGGAAGTTGGGGCAGCAGGTGGCATTCATGGAGGGGATGCATGGCGATGTTGCTGGTCTCCACAGAACAGTTCAGTCATTGGCAAACACTGTGTCCTCAGCCATTGTACAGTCGCATAGACAGGGTGCTACTTCTGTACAACCATCCACACCACTTGATGTTACAGGGGAGAGTGAGTCATCAGACCAGGCCTCTTATTCAGGTTATTTCACTAGGAGCAGCCACAGGCAGCAAGGCAGGGCACGGAGGGCACAGACACCATCCCCTAAGCCTGTAATCTCTTTATCTGAAGACGACGTGTCCAACACTGGAGTTGACACACAGGATCGTCTAGGGGTGTTTGTGAAAATGGATTCACATGCTACACAGCCATCCCCCACCAAAGTGACTCCCAAGCCAAGGCCACCTCCCAAGAGCAGGGACACTCCCAAGGACAAGGACAGTACCAAGGAAAGGGCACCTCCCAAGAGCAGGGACACTCCCAAGGACTAGGACAGTACCAAGGAAAGGGCACCTCCCAAGAGCAGGGACACTCCCAAGGACAAGGACAGTACCAAGGAAAGGGCACCTCCCAAGAGAGGGGCACTCCCAAGGACAAGGACAGTACCAAGGAAAGGGCACCTCCCAAGAGCAAGGTAGCTTCAAAGGAGAGGGACACTACAATGGACACGTCTGCACCCAGGGACAGGGCACCAGCAAGGGATCAGGGCCATTCCAGGGACAGGACACCTCCGACGTCCAAGGCACATCCCATGGCCAAGGGTTCTCCCATGGACATGAGCACCATCAAGGACAGGCATATATCACCCCTGGCTGCACTGAGGCTGATGTTTAAGAAACGTACAACACATGTGTCAGCGGTGGAGTCCCCCATACCTCTACTCCCATCCACGCCCCTCAAAAGCAGAGGAAGGAGTACACTGTTGTTGCATCCCCCATTACACATGATGCAGAGGGCAGAAGGCAGGCACACAGCAAACGGCAGGCAGGGTCCAGCACGTCCCCAGAGAGCAGACCACCACAAGCACATGATACACCTTTGATGTCTGGTGATGCCACTCCACTTACCAGTACAGGCATGTCCGGGGTGCCCCTACGTTTCACAAACAAACGGAGACACACACCACTGAGACCTGAACACCCCAATGTCGCTCCAGTACAGCTGTCCCCAGCTCCCAGAGCCACCCTGCCTCCTGGCCCATACAGCCCTGTGGCTCACCATTTCAGTGGTCCTAGTGGCTCAGCTGCTGTTCACTCACATGTGTCAGGTGCAGGCATGGTATTTGTTGGTCAGTGTACAGGGACATGTCCGGCCAGTGTGTCTGGGTCTATGGCACATGTGTCAGTCACCACAGCTGTGGCTGTGTCTCACACTCCTGTTTCTGGTGCTGGCGGGGTGTCTGGGTCTATGGTTCATGTGTCAGTCAGTAGATCGGTGGCTGTGTCTCACACTCCTGTTGCTGCTGCTGGCGATGTGTCTGGGTCTAGGGCTCATGTGTCAGTCAGTAGATCTGTGGCTGTGTCTCACACTCCTGTTGCTGGTGCTGGCGGTGTGTCCGAGGTGAGTAGTTCAAGCAGTCCACCAGATTCTGTGGTGTGAGGTCTATTTGCCATCAGTCAAATGTCATTTAAGTTTGTGTGTAGAATGTAACCACCTAGGTATTATTAATCTCCTTGTGACGGGTCGCTTGACACACGTACTTGAGTAGCCAATGATGTACCTGCGGTGTTGTCCACAATGCCCTGTTGTTGTTCTGATACTGCATTCTGCCCTCTCACGTGCTGCCTCTGATGTACCTGCTGTGTTGGGCACAATGCCCTGTTGCTGTTCTGATACTGCATTCTGCCCTCTCACGTGCTGCCTCTGATGTACCTGCTCTGTTGTCCACAATGCCCTGTTGCTGTTCTGATACTGCATTCTGCCCTCTCATTTGCTGCCAATGATGTACCTGCTCTGTTGTCCACAATGCCCTGTTGCTGTTCTGATACTGCATTCTGCCCTCTCACATGCTGCCTCTGATGTACCTGCTGTGTTGGGCACAATGCCCTTTTGCTGTTCTGATACTGCATTCTGCCCTCTCACGTGCTGCCTCTGATGTACCTGCACTGTTGTCCACAATGCCCTGTTGCTGTTCTGATACTGCATTCTGCCCTCTCATTTGCTGCCAATGATGTACCTGCTCTGTTGTTCACAAAGCCCTGTTGCTGTTCTGATACTGCATTCTGCCCTCTCGCGTGCTGCCTCTGATGGACCTGTTCAGTGCAATGGACTGTTGATGCACTTAGCCCCTCTCATGTGCTCCCTCTGATGGACCTGTTCAGTGCAATGGACTGTTGATGCACTTAGCCCCTCTCATGTGCTGCCTCTGATGGACCTATTCAGTGCAATGGACTGTTGATGCACTTAGCCCCTCTCATGTGCTGCCTCTGATGGACCTGTTCGGTGCAATGGACTGTTGATGCACTTACCCCCTCTCATGTGATGCCTGTGAAGTACATGATCTGTTGTACCCAATGCCCATGCTCTTGGATATTATGATATTATGCACCTATTACGTTGAATAAAGCTAATAAATCATGTTTTGTGGTTTGTCGCTGTCATTCCTGGTTGTGTACTTCAATTGTGTATATTTTTGTGCGTTCGTCAATGTATTTCCTGTGACATGACACTCCCCCTCCCAACGTCACAGCCCTGCCAGATACTCCCCTTCCGACAGTAAATTGTGTGTAGCGTACCTGCGTCGTCGTTGATGATGGTCCATGATTTGCTGGTGGAGGATCGCGAAGAGTATTGGAAAAGGTGTAGCGCTGGGTCCATGTGGGCGAGCTGCTTGTGGTGGGTATCTTCGCAATGTGTGGTTTGTTAGCTGTGGGGAATCCACCGTGTTCAGGCAGGTTGTTTTTCCGCAGCGGTTATATGTGTGTTTTCCGAAATCGTGATTTGGGACACGGTCGGAGACGTCATTCCTTACGGCGGTGTCTCTGGATTGGTTACGTCCGCTGCGGGGTCGGGTGTAATTGCGCGGCGGTGCGTTCTCTTCCGCCGCGTACGGAGTTTTGACAGTGTTTCCCATCCTAATATGGCGGGCAGACTGTCCGCGGC
The DNA here is from genome assembly GCF_964261635.1 of Lissotriton helveticus. Classification (NCBI taxonomy): domain Eukaryota; kingdom Metazoa; phylum Chordata; class Amphibia; order Caudata; family Salamandridae; genus Lissotriton; species Lissotriton helveticus. Next base: position 59,344,289 of record NC_136071.1, read on the forward strand.
AGGCGGACGGAAAAAGGCTTTTTCCGCCTACACGGCGGTCGTCCTTCCGTCTAACATCCTAATGTGCCCCCATGTGTTTACTAATGGTAGTTGCGATGTAAAAACTGGGTTGTAAAGGCATGCGTTGTAATTGTTTGTGTTGTAACGTCATATATTTGTGTAGGTGTGGACGTAACTCATGTAATTCTGTGTAGAGTCCTCACATAGAATTACCCAGGATTCCCTCAAAATTATGCAGAATGACACAAGAAGAGCAATTCTGTTTTTAGGGCTATTTCTTAGGGCAAAAGTAACCCCTCAGATCCAGAATGGGCTCAAGGATGCATATGATGCTAAGAAATAGTCCTATTTGCAACAGATCAGAATAGCGAGTGAAAGTGGCCGATCACGTTCGTTAAATGTGTTCAAATTACACGAAGAGTAATTGTGTAATTATCAGTAACTCCATGTCAAACATTAAAACAGAATTACCAAAATTATTCTGATTACTCGGGCATAATTGAAATTCCACCAATGCTTAAATGAGGGCCAGTGTCTGCAGCTCTGCTTAGAAGATTTCGGTGGTGCAATGAAATGTTAGCGCATTGAATACCATAACTGCATTGTATTGAATTGAATTTATGCCTCTTTAATTCACTATCAGCCACTCTCTGCCCCTTTACCTCACTCTTCAGGTGATTATTTTTTCCATTTGGGAAGGTTTTTCCATCTTACTCTTCCATTCTTCGCCTCTGTTTTTCCACTTTGTGTGTTTTTTCCTCTCTTGCTATTGTAAATGTCTGATCCGGTGAAATAATCGTTGATCCCAAACAATAAGTGTTGATGGCCCCCCCTGGCAATTGCCGGCTAAATTAAGCACTGAACAATAGTAACGAGTAGGTGATTAAGAACACAGATCTTAGTCAAATAAACACATACATGCAACCTAGCCACACATGTGTCTTATATTAAGATGCCTTGTTTAAGTAAATTGGGGTGTTTGGATGTCAATGTTGTTCTATTGACGCTCGATTGGAAGAGAGCCAGCCTGCACCTCGGGAGGGTTCTCCAAATTTCGACATATACGTCAAGCATGGTTGTGGCCCTATTATGTTTAGCACATTGTGGCATAAATATATGAGGAACAATGCTGAGATACAGTGGCAGCTTACCGGCTCATTTGATGAATAGAAATTGAATTTCTTGCCCGGCAAATTGTTCGCTAAAAAGAGCAGGCAGTCGGTGTTTGATTCTCTAAGAGTATCGCAGAAGGAGGCGAAGCAATGGTGTATGAGAGTGGAGAAAGAGGCTCGAAAGAGACAGACGCAAACTATAACCCAGAAAGCAGTAGCCTATGAAAGAGAAAAGATAGAGAAGGGCATAGAAAGCACAGATAGAAAGTTTGGGTTACAGACAGATAAATGTTATTTTACTAGAGAGGAAGGTGATGATTTTGTTTACGAGCTATTGGATTCTCACCCTCCTCCTCCTTATACCCCTGAACGGATATGCCTGATAGTCCTGACATCTCAGTCCTCTGCCTTGAGTGCCGCCCCCTCTAGTGTTTCTGTTTCTAGTGCTACCGCCTCAGCCCCGGCTCCACTCGCTTCTCCTCTACTAACACCAGTCACCGTAGCGGGTGCTGTTAGCTCCCCCGTCCTGTCTATTGGTTCCGTATCGACTGCTACTCCCCCTTTCACCCCTACAACCCTGTCTCCCTACATGATGGTGCCCGTCTCTGCATCTGATTTTACCCCCATGAGTGGGACACGACAAGCACTGTTGAATGTCGAAACTCCTGTGCATGGGATACATAAAGCGAATAGAGCAGCAGCGCGAGACGGTAAAAGTGTTGGTGCTGTGGGTGATGAGGAAAAGCAAATGCTGTTGAATCAAGCCGCTCAGTGGGCTCCGAACCCGATCTATAGTGTGGAGGATGTGTGGAGTGTGATGAAAGATTACGAGCCGTTTATACAGCAGCACGCCCTTAAGCACATGTCGGTCACGCTGATACTGTTGTGGCAACAGTGTTTTCAAGGTGTTGCACCGCCAATCATCTGTGACAAACGGGACAGGGTATATGCTACAGGTATGGCTCCCAATGAGGTTTTTAGCAATGTAAAACACTAATGGTTTACCGAGGCAGATTGCTCCAGAAGGTTCCGCCGATAGGGACACAGCATCACATGAGGGAAGTCCATCCCATTTACCACCCTGAAATTCCAGAACTGCGCGACTCCACAGATACTGTGATTAGACCGTGAGTCGACGCTCGGTTTCAGGAACAGTGGATCTATACTCCTTGGAAAAGGAGTGAGGTCCTATCCCTGAAGAGCCAGCTGCCAGACCCCCAAAAACCCTACTGCATATTATAAAGAGCTGACAGAGGCGGCCTCCTCCACAGTGAAGATGCTAGCTGATATAGAGTTATTTTCCGGCCTGCTGGCACCGGTAGATATATGAAGGCAGATTCATAGGCATGATCATGCGCTAGAGCTGGGTGGCACATGGGATGAGATCAAGGCAGGGGATAAGGAGTGTAAGCCAGACGACAAGCCGAAAGTGGAGCTCCTAGCTTTGGTGGGCGTACCATAACTTACATGCACTCCCTTATCCCACCGAAGAGAGTGGACTGGGATAAGTTGACTGCGTGTCGTCAGAAGAAGGATGAAAGTGTGTTGGATTTCTTTGCCAGATTTGAAGGTGTGTTTTTAGATTTTTGTGGTCAGGACCTGTCACAGGAGGGTGATGTTTGTTTGTTTGTTAACACGTTTGTCATTATCTTGCTTCCAGAGATTTCGACGCGGTTGCAGTCTTCAGAAAGCATTTGGACGACCTCGTCCCGGTCAGTGATATTGAGTATTGCACAGTATTATGAACACAGAGAGAATGAGGATAAGGAAAGGGTCTAGAAAAAGTCAAAGGATTTGAAGATGAGGGCTTTGATGCAGCAAGTTGCGATGGGAAGTGGAAGAGGATGGCGATCGGGCTCAGGCCCATGGCTACCCCGGTCTAACAGGGGTGGTGCTTGATGCGTGCCCCTTCGGCTTAAGCAAGGAGGGACATTGGCGGAACAAGTGTTATGTTATGTTATGTTAAATGAGTCTTTTATAGCGCGCGGCTACTCCATGGACTGTCCCGGCGCTTTTATTGTAAACCTGTAACAAAATAACACAACACAGAAAATAAGAGGACCCAGCAGAAGAAAAGAAGAGCGCACTAAAGAGCAAAAAGCCAAGTTTTAAGGCCCTTCCTAAAAGTCAGCAAATTAGAAGTGCTGCGCAATGCCACAGGCAACGTATTCCAAAGCTGTGGTGCCAACAGCCTAAAAGAGCGGCCTCCCATGCGGGCCCTTTTTACTCGAGGGACCACGGCAAGGAACAATGACTCATATCTCAGAGATCGGGCCGGATGGTAGAAGGCTAGCCTCCTTTGGAGATATTTTGCTCCCGAAGCATGGAGAACCTTGTGGGCCAAGGTCAAGGCCTTAAAAACTATCCGCTTCCGGATAGGCAGCCAATGGAGCGACTGCAAAAGGCCGAAGGTTCTGGCTAGCCTGTAGAGGCCAAAAATGGCCCGCGCAGCCGAGTTCTGGACCACCTGCAGCCGTTGCAGGAGGTACTCCGGCAGGCCGAGATACAGGACATTGGAGTAGTCCAGTCTTGAACCAATCACAAGGCCTGCACCGTAGTCTTCGTATGATCTTCTGAGAGCAAAGGAAGAAACTTACGGAGCATCCTGAGGAGGCCAAAGCATGTTCCCGTTAGACCAAGGATCTGAGATCTCAACGTCAGGCCATTATCGATCTTAATCCCAAGATTCTTTGCTTGATGAGATGAGGCCGCTGGAGGAAACATATTGACAGGCCACCATTCCTGCCAGTCTGGGTCAGATCGGCAGCCGAAAAAGAGTACCTCAGATTTATCTGAGTTGCACTTGAGGCTGTTAAGCTGGAACCATTTAAAAACAGCCCCAAGGCACCCGCGGATACTCTCTCCATCAAAATCTGCTCCTTTCCCGCGTGTAAAGAGGAGATGGGTATCGTCGGCATAGGATACGATCTGGGCCCCAAAGGACTCCGCCAATGCCGCCAGAGGGGTCATAAAGATGTTGAAAAGAGCCGGGCTCAACACTGAGCCCTGCGGGACTCCGGCTCCCAAAGGCGGCATCACGGCGGAGCTAGGTGAGGCCCAGACCGTTTGTCGGCGGCCAGCCAAAAACGATCTAAACCAGCTGAGCACCGTCCCCCTCAGACTGATCTCATGAAGTCTGGCGAGGAGACCCTCATGGGGGACAGTGTCAAAGGCCGCCGACAGGTCAAGCATCACAAGCATAGCTTTGCCTCCTGAATCCAGTGCCTCTTTAATAGCTTCTGACACCTCCAAAAGTGCCGTCTCTGTGCTTAGGTTGGGGCGGAAGCCAGATTGGGTGGGGTGCAGCAGATTGTGGGATTCCAAAAAATTGGAGAGCACAATATGCACATGCTTCTCCAGGATCTTAACAAGCGCAGGGAGGAGAGAGATGGGCCTGTAATTGGCCAAAGCCTCAGGGTCTAGGCCAGGCTTCTTGAGGAGGGGAATGACCATAGCCTGCTTCCAGGCCTGCGGGACCACCCCCCCCACTCAAGGAAAGATTCAGAATTGAGTTTGCCAAGGGGTTTACGACTTACGCCATTTTCGCCAGAAATTTGGCCGGGCATGGGTCAAGAGGCGACCCAGATTTAAGATTGGCCATAAGTGCCAGCGACGAAGAAACTGAGATTGGCGGAAAGTCTGCCAAGACTGAATCCGACAGGGCCGTTGGAACTGACCCACCCTCGGTGATGGGAGGTACTTCAGCCACCCTCAAGGGAAGAGAGTCCTGGATCAGTTTTATCTTGGGGGTAAAAAAGTTGGCAAGGGCATTTACCCACGGCTCAGAAGGAACTGCCAGGGGCCAAATTAGATCGTGGGGCCGTAAATTCCCTGACAATAGAGAAAATCTCCTTGCACGAATTAGAGGCAGTCTCTATCCTCTTTGCAAAATAACCTTTTTTTTCACGGAGGATATCGCGATGGTAAGCTTTCACCGCTGTCCTTTAAGCAAGCCTGGCCGCAGAATCATACTGTGAGCGCCAAGCCCTCTCAGCCACCTTGCACCGCCGTCGGGATGCCGCCAGTGCTTCAGTAAACCAAGGGGCAGAAACCCGTTTAGCTGTTATTCGGGAGGCAACACCGGAGTTGTTGCAGAAAGGTGAAGCCCCGAGTAGTCGAGGGTTTTGAGGAGGCAGATGAGGAGGTGGAGTCCGAGGGGGGACGTAGTCAGAGGATATATCACAAATGAGGCAGAGCGGCAACTCTTTTGATCACCCCAGAGGGAGACAGTACTATCATGACGACTATAAAATGGACGAAGTGACAGGGTTGTCTCACATCTAGGACAGAAAGGGACAGGGCGAGGGACCAGTTCCAGTGCCTTTAGATCAACGCAGACCTTATGTCACTGCTGATTTCCAGGGTACAACAAAAATTATTTTAGTTGATACAGGGGCTATGAATAGATCTGTTTCCTGTTCACTGGTCCCGGGGACAGCTCTGTCTGACCAAAACAATGTTTTAGTGGGTTTCTCAGGTGTGCCCGGTTGTGAGCCCCATTTCCCAGCCTCTTGCTTTGATTATTGGCCCCTTTACAGTTGATTCACTATTTGTACTGACATCAAATTGTGGGGAAAATTTGTTAGGACTGGATTTGTTAAAAAGGTTGCATACATCAATTTTTTGTTCTCCGGATGGTGTTTACATGACTGTTAGACCGCAGGTGGCCTGTGCCAAACAATGCTTCGCAAAGGATGCCCTCCTTCCCGCTGAGTTCAAAGACGTGCCACGTATGTTATGGGCTACATGAGACACGGATGTGAAGTTACTCCAGATCCCAGCAGTCCCTATACAGATCAGAGACAATGCTAAATTGCTATGTATTCCCCAATACAATATATCCCAGGGATGAAAAAAGGCCCTATTGCACATATGGATTTTTAACAAAGGAAGGAGAGAGAGAGTATATGGATTCGTTCTCCCTAGGTAACGTTTATATAACAAGAGGAATCCATAAAGTTATGGGTTGACGATGTCCCTACTGTGGTTGGGAGCACGTCTGGTGTTTTTAGGTACCCCTCACACACCAACAGGCCCCTTGGTGTCATGCTTCATCATCGGGGTCATCGTATCCCTCTACGGGATACGGCGTGCTGCGACCAGCGAGTACGCGGGAGCACTTTTATGGCTATATGTGGTGTGTAGTGAGGGTAGTTTTATCATATAGTGAGTGAGTGTGGTGGTGGGGTCGGGAAAGTGAGTGGAAATTAAAAAGGACCTGACTCGTGGGAGGCTCAAAAAACTTTAATGGTTCCCCGAGTTGGTACTATTAAAAAGTATAAGAGGAAAGCGTAGTATTATGTGCGCTGCCTCTGGGTGTGTGTCAACATGTTTCGATGTAAGAACATCTTCTTCAGGACAGGGTTACACAAAATCCCCACCTTACTCACGTTTTTCTAATTTGTGTATATACAAAAAAGTGATATTTATTAGTGAAGGTCTATTATTGTACCTAAACTTTAGCCGCTATTTTGCAGGCCTGTAGAGAGAAAGGATAAAAAAAAATTCTGGTAGTCCTTGCTTTCAAAAAAGACCATGGGTTAAATACATCCGTGGTATCGGTCATGCAGAAAAAGTGCGGTCTTTAAAATGTTGAAGAATAATCATGGCACGAAGTGTTTACTCTACACAACTATTACTAACGTGCCTATTGTGAAAAATACTATTTCCAAAATATTCGAAAAATATTCGAAAAAAGAGGACACATACAAGACGAACACACATACAACATAAAGCATACTCTCTAGATTTGGGCCATGTTTGGTGCCACCTATACTTTCCAAAGGTGGTAAAGTGACTGTGCTGTAAAACGGTAAAACCGCTGAAACATACTGTAAAAATGGGAGTTCAATACTCCATGAGACCGTGTCTAACGTAGGGGTTACCCGGGCTTCCTTGCTGCCTGTAAACAGGAGAAAGGGACAAGATATCCTGCTGTTTATATTGTTTGGTACTTACAATGTCGCCTGGAAATGTCCGTTTCATTCAATTACTCACGGGTCTATGAGGAGAATCCCTCTTCGCTGCCCCTTACGCCGGCTCCGCTGTGTCTAAAAATGTGTTTTAGACGAGCCCTTTTATATGCTGGGTACACGCCCAGTTCTTTCTTAATTAGCGGCCGGTGCGTAGGTATTTAGTCTATTAGCCGCCGGGGAGCCCATATTTGGTCTACCGGTGATCTGGTGAGAGGCCGCGCGGTAGTCTTTCGCGCATGCGCATAGGAGTGCCCTTCCCCGTGTGTAACGAGAGGGTGCGTCTCTGTTTTGGCGCATGCGCATTGTTCCAAAACGGGATGTGTTGTTGTCACTGATGCTCCGTGAAACTTGGTGTGTATGAAGTGAGACTCCGTCTCCGTTTCGCGCATGCGTGACGCATAAAAACGAGATGTATTGTTTTTGAAACATTGTCATGACTTCAAACCTTTCGTTTCGCTGTTTTATATTAATGCGGCAGCATCCTGGCCCCTTATTATTCAAGCTGCCCTGAGCATCCTCGTCTCATCGAGCTCATGTCTCCTCCTTTTCCATATGTCAGGCGAGCAAGGTGTCGGTAACCTTTTCTGCACGGTCCCACGGTGGATTTAACACTAGGTGTGTATATATAAAGGTGTCTCAATGTCAACTCAGTTTCTTAATTGCCCCCATGGTATGTCATCGTTGAGGCCTGATGTGTGGGTCCCCAAACGGAACACCCAACGCTGCTCCTTCTCAAAAAGGCCATGTTCTGAAGGCAACTGTTCAATGATGGTCCAGTGTATGTCATTGACGCAGTGTCCCGTCTCCAGGAAGTGGTTGGCCATCTTGGTGGTGCTTTTCTTGCACCGTATATTGCTCTTATGTTCATTGAGTCTTGTTTTTATCGCTCTTGTTGTCATGCCAATGTATTCCAGACGGCAGGGGCACGTAATAATATAGACAACGTTTTTGCTGTTGCAGTTTGTCAACCTTCTTTGGTCCCATTTCGTGCCATTGCTGAAGGTAAGCTGTGTGCTCCTTTTTGTCAGGTGACAGCTGGCACAGTTGCCACATGGGAAATGTCCCTGTGTCCCATGTATAGAAGGTTGGTGTTGTGGAGAAGATCTGGGGCGTGTATGTACAAGGATGTCCTTAAGGTTCTTCCCGCGTCTGTGGGAGAACATTGGTTTTTCTAACTCCAAATCACCGCAGTTCAGGATGCGCCAATGTTTGTTCACTATTTTAGACACCTCATTTGAATGGGTGTTGTATGTGGTGATACATATTGGCCTTGTTTGTTTATCACTGGTTACCACCTTGTTTTCAAGGAGAGCCTCCCTGTTGTTGTTCTTGGCTCTCTTCATTGCTGTGTCGATTACTCTGTCCGGGTATTTCCTAGCTTGCAGTTTCATTTTTAGGTCCTTTGCCTGTGATTTGTAGCTGTCCATCTGTGTGCAGTTCCTCCTGAGTCTTAGGAACTGACCGTAGGGGAGGTTCATCCGGAGGTGTCGCGGATGAAAACTGTCATACTGTAGTAGACAATTCCTGGCCGTGGGTTTAAAATGTGTAGTGGTTTCCAAACCTCCATTGCGATGGTAAATGTTGAGGTCAAGAAAAACCAGTTCTTCTTTGGAAACAGAATGGGTGAATTTCAGGAAGCGATCCTGGGTGTTTAGCCATTCCATGAAACTGGTCACTGTCTCTATGTCGCCTTCCCAGATGATGAAAATGTCATCGATGTATCGCTTCCAGGTGAGTATAGTGTCTCTGTAGGGGTTCCGTGGAGTCAGTATTTTGTTGGTTTCCATATGGTGCACATACAGCCCCGCCAGACTCGGCGCAAAAGTGCTCCCCATGCTCGTGCCATGGCTTTGGAGGTATATGGTGCCATTGAACTCGAAAAAGTTTTTTGTCAGAGCTAGTGCAATGCACTCCATTACCACTCCTCTTGGGGTGTGGTACCGCCAGCTTGTACTGAACAGAACTTCCTCAATTATGGCCACGGTTTCGTCATGGGGGAGGCTGGTGTACAAGCTCTCCACATCCAAGCTGAGTAGTAGTTGGTGGTTTGGATCAAATGGTAGGTCTTGGAGTAATTGTAAGACAGCTTTTGTATCTTTCAGATAGGTGTCTGTGGCCTGAATTAGGGGTCGTAAGAATGCGTCTGAGAATTTTGAGAGTGGTTCGAGGATTGAGCCGATACCCGAGACAATGGATCTCCCGGGTGGGTTGTCTATGTTTTTATGGATTTTGGGTATGCAGTAAAATTGGGGTGTCCGTGGATGGCTCTGTACTAAGAATTCAGATTCTTTCTTGGACAGCCAGTCATGTGTCACAGCTTCTTCAATCATTCCCCCAATGGTCCTCCTGAGGGATTCGGTAGGGTCTTGGGCAAGTACAGTGTAATTGCGTCTGTCCGATAGGAGTCTCAGGCATTCCTGGTTGTATGCCTCTGTCGTCTGCATGACAATAGCTCCGCCCTTATCAGCGGGTTTTATGGTTATGGCCTGGTTTTTGGTCAGTTCACGTATTGCCAATTGTTCCTCTTTGCTGGTATTGTGGAAAACTGGTCGTACTGTGGAATTCAAATTCTTCAGGTCGTTCATTACCGCCTTCTCGAAGGTTAATACTTCAATGGGTAGCAGGGCATCAGGTGGTGTGAAAGATGATAAGGGTCTCAAACCTGTGTCTGTCTCTGGGACGCTTTCCTTGTCCTTAAAGAAAATCTGCAACTTGATTTTTCGTAGAAATTCTTGTAATTCCGCGTGTAATTTGAAAGAATCCAATTTGTTGGTTGGGACGAAACTCAGTCCTTTATTCAGTACTGCCCTTTGTGTTGTTGTTAGTTCCCAAGGTGTGATGTTTACTACTAGGTCCCTCTGGAACTGGTTGGGGGGTTCGATAGTGCCCCTGTCATGCAGTCGTCTTTTGTGTATGGGTAGGCTGTCTCCGGGGTGAAACGATCTTTGTCTTTACCCAGTTTCTTAAATTTACTTTGTTTTAGTGTGGCCTCGAAATCTGCCATCTGTTGGTTCAGTTCTTCCAGCCTTTCTTTGAGTTCTGCTGGTTTGATGTATGCCTTCAGTTGGACCTCAATTTTTTGTATGTCCACTTTTAGCTCTTGTGTTATCCTAGTAGCAGTTTTCACTATGAGGACCAGCCAGTCCCGAGTGCAGTGCCACGAGATCAATGACCACTCCTTTTTGAAAATTTTATCATTTTGAAAGATGAACGGTTCATTTTTGACTAGTAGGCCCTGTGGTGCTATCTTGTTTCTTAAGTACTGAGTCATCAGGAGGCCATGTAATGCTGCCCTTATCTGTGATTTTCTTAAGTTGACCAATTCATCCCAGTCAGCAGTGCTAGGCCCTGGGTCTGTGTTGCTCAATCCTTCAAAAGGGTTGAGAGCTGCCAGAATCGCGTCCACATCCTCCTCGCCAAACGTGAGACCGTGTTCTGAATCCATGGTTGTCTAATCCGAGGTGTGCTAAGTGTGTACGATGTGATGTATGTATGTGCCTCTTGGGAATAGGGGAACTCCCGCAGCTGTGCGCTGCCTATAACTGGATTTTTAACAAAGGAAGGAGAGAGAGAGTATATGGATTCGTTCTCCCTAGGTAACGTTTATATAACAAGAGGAATCCATAAAGTTATGGGTTGACGATGTCCCTACTGTGGTTGGGAGCACGTCTGGTGTTTTTAGGTACCCCTCACACACCAACAGGCCCCTTGGTGTCATGCTTCATCATCGGGGTCATCTGCGGGAGTTCCCCTATTCCCAAGAGGCACATACATACATCACATCGTACACACTTAGCACACCTCGGATTAGACAACCATGGATTCAGAACACGGTCTCACGTTTGGCGAGGAGGATGTGGACGCGATTCTGGCAGCTCTCAACCCTTTTGAAGGATTGAGCAACACAGACCCAGGGCCTAGCACTGCTGACTGGGATGAATTGGTCAACTTAAGAAAATCACAGATAAGGGCAGCATTACATGGCCTCCTGATGACCCAGTACTTAAGAAACAAGATAGCACCACAGGGCCTACTAGTCAAAAATGAACCGTTCATCTTTCAAAATGATAAAATTTTCAAAAAGGAGTGGTCATTGATCTCGTGGCACTGCACTCGGGACTGGCTGGTCCTCATAGTGAAAACTGCTACTAGGATAACACAAGAGCTAAAAGTGGACATACAAAAAATTGAGGTCCAACTGAAGGCATACATCAAACCAGCAGAACTCAAAAAAAGGCTGGAAGAACTGAACCAACAGATGGCAGATTTCGAGGCCACACTAAAACAAAGTAAATTTAAGAAACTGGGTAAAGACAAAGATCGTTTCACCCCGGAGACAGCCTACCCATACACAAAAGACGACTACAATAAAAGCAACGCCAACAGTGACCATGATAGCGACGGCTCAGACAGCGGTTCCTCAAGCTCAAGCACCCGCAACAACCAGCGGCAAAGAGGCTACCAAAGACGTCAAGGCGCAACCTATCCGAGACAAAGAGGTTGGCGGGGTTATCAGGCACAACCGTTCCAGCCTCCTTTCACTGCACCAACACCTTTCCCGCCATTTAACTATGGTCAAGGCCCTTTCGGTCCGATGTACCAACCATGGGTGCCTGAGTATGACCCTAATTTTTACAGCAATCAGCCTTTTTTAGGCACCCGCCGGGGCACCAACAGAGGGCGAAACAGAAAAGGTAACACAGTGATGTGGCAAGACCCCAACCAAGAGGACCCGAGAGTGAACACGAGAAGCATGACAGGGGCACTATCGAACCCCCCAACCAGTTCCAGAGGGACCTAGTAGTAAACATCACACCTTGGGAACTAACAACAACACAAAGGGCAGTACTGAATAAAGGACTGAGTTTCGTCCCAACCAACAAATTGGATTCTTTCAAATTACACGCGGAATTACAAGAATTTCTACGAAAAATCAAGTTGCAGATTTTCTTTAAGGACAAGGAAAGCGTCCCAGAGACAGACACAGGTTTGAGACCCTTATCATCTTTCACACCACCTGATGCCCTGCTACCCATTGAAGTATTAACCTTCGAGAAGGCGGTAATGAAGGACCTGAAGAATTTGAATTCCACAGTACGACCAGTTTTCCACAATACCAGCAAAGAGGAACAATTGGCAATACGTGAACTGACCAAAAACCAGGCCATAACCATAAAACCCGCTGATAAGGGCGGAGCTATTGTCATGCAGACGACAGAGGCATACAACCAGGAATGCCTGAGACTCCTATCGGACAGACGCAATTACACTGTACTTGCCCAAGACCCTACCGAATCCCTCAGGAGGACCATTGGGGGAATGATTGAAGAAGCTGTGACACATGACTGGCTGTCCAAGAAAGAATCTGAATTCTTAGTACAGAGCCATCCACGGACACCCCAATTTTACTGCATACCCAAAATCCATAAAAACATAGACAACCCACCCGGGAGACCCATTGTCTCGGGTATCGGCTCAATCCTCGAACCACTCTCAAAATTCTCAGACGCATTCTTACGACCCCTAATTCAGGCCACAGACACCTATCTGAAAGATACAAAAGCTGTCTTACAATTACTCCAAGACCTACCATTTGATCCAAACCACCAACTACTACTCAGCTTGGATGTGGAGAGCTTGTACACCAGCCTCCCCCATGACGAAACCCTGGCCATAATTGAGGAAGTTCTGTTCAGTACAAGCTGGCGGTACCACACCCCAAGAGGAGTGGTAATGGAGTGCATTGCACTAGCTCTGACAAAAAACTTTTTCGAGTTCAATGGCACCATATACCTCCAAAGCCATGGCACGAGCATGGGGAGCACTTTTGCGCCGAGTCTGGCGGGGCTGTATGTGCACCATATGGAAACCAACAAAATACTGACTCCACGGAACCCCTACAGAGACAATATACTCACCTGGAAGCGATACATCGATGACATTTTCATCATCTGGGAAGGCGACATAGAGACAGTGACCAGTTTCATGGAATGGCTAAACACCCAGGATCGCTTCCTGAAATTCACCCATTCTGTTTCCAAAGAAGAACTGGTTTTTCTTGACCTCAACATTTACCATCGCAATGGAGGTTTGGAAACCACTACACATTTTAAACCCACGGCCAGGAATTGTCTACTACAGTATGACAGTTTTCATCCGCGACACCTCCGGATGAACCTCCCCTACGGTCAGTTCCTAAGACTCAGGAGGAACTGCACACAGATGGACAGCTACAAATCACAGGCAAAGGACCTAAAAATGAAACTGCAAGCTAGGAAATACCCGGACAGAGTAATCGACACAGCAATGAAGAGAGCCAAGAACAACAACAGGGAGGCTCTCCTTGAAAACAAGGTGGTAACCAGTGATAAACAAAAAAGGCCAATATGTATCACCACATACAACACCCATTCAAATGAGGTGTCTAAAATAGTGAACAAACATTGGCGCATCCTGAACTGCGGTGATTTGGAGTTAGAAAAACCAATGTTCTCCCACAGACGCGGGAAGAACCTTAAGGACATCCTTGTACATACACGCCCCAGATCTTCTCCACAACACCAACCTTCTATACATGGGACACAGGGACATTTCCCATGTGGCAACTGTGCCAGCTGTCACCTGACAAAAAGGAGCACACAGCTTACCTTCACCAATGGCACGAAATGGGACCAAAGAAGGTTGACAAACTGCAACAGCAAAAACGTTGTCTATATTATTACGTGCCCCTGCCATCTGGAATACATTGGCATGACAACAAGAGCGATAAAAACAAGACTCAATGAACATAAGAGCAATATACGGTGCAAGAAAAGCACCACCAAGATGGCCAACAACTTCCTGGAGACGGGACACTGCGTCAATGACATACACTGGACCATCATTGAACAGTTGCCTTCAGAACATGGCCTTTTTGAGAAGGAGCAGCGTTGGGTGTTCCGTTTGGGGACCCACACATCAGGCCTCAACGATGACATACCATGGGGGCAATTAAGAAACTGAGTTGACATTGAGACACCTTTATATATACACACCTAGTGTTAAATCCACCGTGGGACCGTGCAGAAAAGGTTACCGACACCTTGCTCGCCTGACATATGGAAAAGGAGGAAACATCAGCTCGATGAGACGAGAATGCTCAGGGCAGCTTGAATAATAAGGGGCCAGGATGCTGCCGCATTAATATAAAACAGCGAAACGAAAGGTTTGAAGTCATGACAATGTTTCAAAAACAATACATCTCGTTTTTATGCGTCACGCATGCGCGAAACGGAGACGGAGTCTCACTTCATACACACCAAGTTTCACGGAGCATCAGTGACAACAACACATCCCGTTTTGGAACAATGCGCATGCGCCAAAACAGAGACGCACCCTCTCGTTACACACGGGGAAGGGCACTCCTATGCGCATGCGCGAAAGACTACCGCGCGGCCTCTCACCAGATCACCGGTAGACCAAATATGGGCTCCCCGGCGGCTAATTGACTAAATACCTACGCACCGGCCGCTAATTAAGAAAGAACTGGGCGTGTACCCAGCATATAAAAGGGCTCGTCTAAAACACATTTTTAGACACAGCGGAGCCGGCGTAAGGGGCAGCGAAGAGGGATTCTCCTCATAGACCCGTGAGTAATTGAATGAAACGGACATTTCCAGGCGACATTGTAAGTACCAAACAATATAAACAGCAGGATATCTTGTCCCTTTCTCCTGTTTACAGGCAGCAAGGAAGCCCGGGTAACCCCTACGTTAGACACGGTCTCATGGAGTATTGAACTCCCATTTTTACAGTATGTTTCAGCGGTTTTACCGTTTTACAGCACAGTCACTTTACCACCTTTGGAAAGTATAGGTGGCACCAAACATGGCCCAAATCTAGAGAGTGTGCTTTATGTTGTATGTGTGTTCGTCTTGTATGTGTCCTCTTTTTTCGAATATTTTTCGAATATTTTGGAAATAGTATTTTTCACAATAGGCACGTTAATAATAGTTGTGTAGAGTAAACACTTCGTGCCATGATTATTCTTCAACATTTTAAAGACCGCACTTTTTCTGCATGACCGATACCACGGATGTATTTAACCCATGGTCTTTTTTGAAAGCAAGGACTACCAGAATTTTTTTTTATCCTTTCTCTCTACAGGTCTGCAAAATAGCGGCTAAAGTTTAGGTACAATAATAGACCTTCACTAATAAATATCACTTTTTTGTATATACACAAATTAGAAAAACGTGAGTAAGGTGGGGATTTTGTGTAACCCTGTCCTGAAGAAGATGTTCTTACATCGAAACATGTTGACACACACCCAGAGGCAGCGCACATAATACTACGCTTTCCTCTTATACTTTTTAATAGTACCAACTCGGGGAACCATTAAAGTTTTTTGAGCCTCCCACGAGTCAGGTCCTTTTTAATTTCCACTCACTTTCCCGACCCCACCACCACACTCACTCACTATATGATAAAACTACCCTCACTACACACCACACATAGCCATAAAAGTGCTCCCGCGTACTCGCTGGTCGCAGCACGCCGTATCCCGTAGAGGGATACGATGACCCCGATGATGAAGCATGACACCAAGGGGCCTGTTGGTGTGTGAGGGGTACCTAAAAACACCAGACGTGCTCCCAACCACAGTAGGGACATCGTCAACCCATAACTTTATGGATTCCTATTGCACATATTACATGATTTGGTTAAGTCTGGTGTGGTTGAGGAGACAGTGGTGAATGTGTGTAATAGCCCTATTCTTCCTATCCTTAAAAAGGCACCCTTAGATTCTTTTGATGCCCACCCAGGATGTTTACCGCTTTGTAATTGACCTTAGAGTGGTGAACAAAATAGTGGTACCCCAGTACCCTCTGGTCACTGATATTCCCATGCTCTTGAAATGATTTCCTCATCAGCAAAATTATTTTCCGGGATCGATTTAAAAAATGCTACCTTTAGCATCCCGATCCATACAGATAGTAGACATCTGTTTGGATTCTCAATAGCCGGTAGGAGCTTTAGATTCTGTTGTGCTCCACAAGGCTAAACATAAAGCCCTAGTGTCTATATTCAAACTTTGAAAACTCAATTGGATTCCTTAGAGCTTCCCCCTGGTAATGTGCTGTTGCAGTACATTGATGACCTACTTGTGGCTTCGGACACTGAGGATGGCTGCAGGGAGGCCACAGTTAAATTATTATTACATCTGGCACACCATGGACATAAGCTGTCACTTTAAAAATTTCAATATTGTCGACAGGAGGTCACGTACTTAGGTCACCTACTGTCGAAGGAGGGTCTCAGACTAACACCTGAAAGCAGGGCTGCTAATACTAATATGTCTGTTCCTAAGAACCAAAGCAAGGTATGCACGTTTATTGGGATAACTTCCTATTGTCAGCACTGGATCCCTAATTACTCCTTGCTAACAAAACCCCTTCTTTACCCGACCACCAAGGATGTGCATGAACCCTTGCCTTGCCATCTGCATGCCAGCAAGCTTTTGAACAATTAAAGGTTGCGCTTTGCTCTGCTCCTATGCTTGGTACTCCTGATCACCAGAAGCCTTTTGTGCCTCATTTACACGAGGTGGATGGTTGCGCACTTTCTGCCC
This sequence comes from Lissotriton helveticus, assembly GCF_964261635.1. Classification (NCBI taxonomy): domain Eukaryota; kingdom Metazoa; phylum Chordata; class Amphibia; order Caudata; family Salamandridae; genus Lissotriton; species Lissotriton helveticus. Next base: position 59,360,986 of record NC_136071.1, read on the forward strand.
TAACACAGGGTTTCGGTGGTAAGCAGAGACCCTGCGCTTACTTATCTGCTATTTGCGATTATGTCACCAGAGCACTCCCGAGTTGCCTGAGACCAGCTTTGGCAGCGGCAGTTTCTATCAGACAATGGGCAGAGGTCGTCCTTGATACTGATCTCACAGTAATGGTACCTCATGCTGTGGACGCGCTTTTGAACAAGACAAAGATGCAGCACCTTACTAGTGGGCGTCTCACCGGATATGAGTTAACATTGTTTGCTCTGCACGTTACCATCAAACGCTGTGCTACTCTAAACCCATCCACATTACTACCCCTCCCTTTGGAAGATAAGGACAATGATGACCATGATTGTTTATTTCGAACTGAGGAAGAAACAAAAGGACTGGTAGACCTGACTGATGTTCCCTTATCTGACCCCCCAGGGGAACTATATGTCGATGGATCTTGTTTCGAATTACCAGATGGCACTACCACTGCAGCTTATGCAATCATGACGTTACACATTGTAGATGAGACATCCCGTATCCCATATCAATCAGCCCAAGCAGTGGAGCTGGTTGCCCTCCTTAGGACTTGTGAGTTGAGGGAGAGACTGACTGTCAATGTCTACACCGACAGCCAGTACGCCAGAGTGAGAGCTTTTGACTTTGCATGGGCTGAGGATACAGCATGGTCCATTGATACTTTGACTGTTGTCAGCATTGACACTTCCTGATAAGCTGGCAATCATAAAACGCAGTGCTCACAAGGCAGTGACAGACGATGTGGGTAGGGGCAATGCCTTTGCCAATCAGAGAGCTAAGGAGATAGCTTGATCGAAGATGAACAAGCTGTTTGTGGCAGGTCCCGCTAGATGGGTTCAGGACAATGGAATGTTCGAGGTCACATTGGAAAATGTCAGGGAAATACAGAGGGAAGCGACTAGAGATGAACTGGCAGTATGGAAGGAGAGAACAGGGTGTCTGGACGAGGATGGGTGTTGGACTGACTTGTCAGGAAAACCAAGGTGGTTGTTGCCCAATGGCTATGTTCTGCCTGTTGTTACTATGGCCCATTGCCCAGCACACATTAGTGCTAAAGGAATATGTAAGCTAATGGACCCAGTATGGCAGAATGATAATATCTCTAAAGTAGCCACACACCTACTGAAGCACTGTATTATCTGTCTGAAGTACAATCCTGAGAAGGGCACCCCTACACCTGCATGTAACTTTGCACTGCCTTCCTTCCCTTTCAAGGTTCTCCAGAGGGATTTCATCTAAATGGAACGAATAAGCAACTTGAAATATGTACTAGTAGTGATTTGTGCATTCAGTAAATGGATTGAGGCTTACCCCACTAAGGAGAATACAACCATGGCAACAGTGAAGGCATTTTTAAAAGAGTTCATCCCGTGCTATGGATTGCCAAATGTGATCTGGAGTGACAACGGAAATCACTTCAACTCAAAAGTCATTGAATTGGTGTACAGGGGTTCCATATTAAGCAGAAGTTTCATGCAGCAAATCACCCTAAGTCAGTAGGCCTGGTTGAGAAGTACAATGGTACTCTCAAAGTGAAGTTAGCAAAAATACAAGAAAGCATAGGATTGCGATAGCCAAAAGCATTACCGTTGGCTTTGTTATCTACAGGAGCGACATTGCATTCTAGAACAGGGCTGTCCCCATAAGAGGTGGTCTTTGGACTCCCTGCCAACGTCTGGGGCATCCCTAGACCCAAGCGCTTCTCCGAAATAGAGTACCCCCTGATTATTTGTATGAGTTGTCTAAAGATCTCTGTTCTGTCCACCAACAGATTAACGCCATGCTGCAACTACTATCAGAGGGGCCCGGGCATCAGCTACAACCTGGTGACTTTGGTATGGTCAAAAACTTTCAACAAAAGAACTGCCTGGAGCCGAGGTGGAAAGGGCCCCTCCATGTGTTGCTTGCTACCCGCACCGCTGTGTAGCTAGAAGGCCAGAAGTGCTGGGTGCATGCATCGCATGTGATGAGGGTGCCTCTACCCCTTCCGTATTACCATTGGGTCCTCAAAGTCATCGCTAACCAGGAAGGGGAGCGGGTGCCCCGATTTGTTCCTTTCTCTTACGCCCAATTGAGGTGCGCGCAAACAGACGAAGAAAGCGAAGCGGCCCTATTCAAGGCGGTCCCCCCGGAGATAAGGGCTGCCCCTGATGCTCCCGCTTCTGGTGCACAGATACCTGAGTCTCGATGCCCTGCTGATCCTGAATTTCTTCCCTTTTTTGTTGATGGGGACGTGCCTGGGGTCGCCAGGTACAACTTGCGGCCCCGACGGAAGGACAGTGCGCCAGTAGGACAGTCCAGGAGTTAGGGAAGGACTTGAGCTTAGGGCAAAGTTGCTCTGTTTATGGTGCATGCTTTAGATTCGATTGAACAACACTGGTGCACTACCCTGGACACTGGACAGATCTTTGAGGGTATTTACCCAGGAGGAAGGGTGCCCTATCCTGGAAGAAGAGGATTTGTTTTTTCTGCAAGGGCTGCGGTAGCGCAGCTCCCCGGTGGGAGTGCTTCATAGCACTGTTGTTGATGAACTCTAGGAGCCTATCAGTGAGGCTCTGAAGGACACTGGGTGAATTGTACCCCTCTGGTGGGTTGTATTTTTGTGGCCCCAATTTGTGAACTTTTCCCTGAGACACATATAAGTTGCTTTTGAAGTTTTTGAAAATGTATCCTTTTGGTCGTCCTATCCATAATGAGGAGCAGCCCTTTGCAGCTCTGCGTCCCACTTCAGATGGGCCTGTTTTGTCCTCTTGGTCTACTAAGAGTACAATAGTGTTTGTCGCAATAATTTTGCTTGCTTTCCCTGATAGTTGTATTTGGGGTGCTGTTTCTAGAAGAGGAATATCCTGTGCACGCTTGGATAAGTACTACACCAGCTTCTCCTGAACATATTTTTGGTACCTTAGTGCCTCATAATGCAGAGCACTGGAAGTCTTATAAGGACAATGTTTTTATTCAGACGTTACACCAAACGCATGCTGCATATAATATAACAAAATGTTGAGTGTGTGGTTTGCTGCCTTCTGTTACACCAAAACACACACGATGATGGATGGAATGTTGCACAATGGCAAAACATCCACCCCCAGTCACAGATCTGGGTTTAATTCATCGTTATTTTGCTCACCAAGCCACCCCAGTTCAGACATGCCGATATGCAAACCAGTCTTGACCCTGTGCCTCATGGGAACAGTCCAGACCGAACTGCCAAGCCATGTCTTCCATAGACCGGAATCAAGTATCCTAGGACCGGTTTCTGGCTATCAGCTGTCTTCAGCCAGGATAGCTTGACTCCAGTGGCGTAGTGAGCACGGGACCCACGTCTGGGCATACTCTTCCCACATAGGGTGAACAGCAAAACACACATGATAATGGACGGAATGTTGCACAATGGCAAAACATTCACCCCAAGTCACAGATCTGGGTTTAATCCATCGTTATTTTGCTCACCAAGCCACCCCAGTTCAGACATGGCCATATGCAAATCAGTCTTGACCCTGTGCCTCATGGGAACAGTCCTGACCGAACTGCCAAGCCATGTCTTCCCTAGACCGGAATCAAGCATCCTAGGCCCGGCTTCTGGCTATCAGCCATCTTAAGCCAGGATTGCTTGACTCCAGTGGCGTAGTAAGCACGGGACCCACGTCTGGGCATACCCTTCCCACATAGGGTGAACAGCAAAACACACAAGATGATGGACGGAATGTTGCACAATGGCAAAACATTCACCCCCAGTCACAGATCTGGGTTTAATCCATCATTATTTTGCTCACCAAGCCAATCCAGTTCAGACATGGCCATATGCAAATCAGTCTTGACCCTGTGCCTCATGGGAACAGTCCTGACCGAACTGCCAAGCCATGTCTTCCCTAGACCGGAATCAAGCGTCCTAGGACCGGTTTCTGGCTATCAGCCGTCTTCAGCTAGGATAGCTTGACTCCAGTGGCGTAGTGAGCACGGGACCCACGTCTGGGCATACCCTTCCCACATAGGGTTAACAGCAAAATACACAAGATGATGGACGGAATGTTGCACAACGGCAAAACATTCACCCCCAGTCACAGATCTGGGTTTAATCCATCGTTATTTTGCTCACCAAGCCACCCCAGTTCAGACATGGCCATATGCAAATCAGTCTTGACCCTGTGCCTCATGGGAACAGTCCTGACCGAACTGCCAAGCCATGTCTTCCCTAGACCGGAATCAAGCATCCTAGGACCGGTTTCTGGCTATCAGCCATCTTCAGCCAGGATAACTTGACTCCAGTGGCGTAGTGAGAACGGCACCCACGTCTGGGCATGCCCTTCCCACATAGGGTGAACAGCAAAACACACAAGATGATGGACGGAATATTGCGCATGGCAAAACATTCACCCCCAGTCACAGATCTGGGTTTAATCCATCATTATTTTGCTCACCAAGCCACTCCAGTTCAGACATGGCCATATGCAATTCAGTCTTGACCCTGTGCCTCATGGGAACAGTCCAGACGGAACTTCCAAGCCATGTTTTCCCTAGACCAGAATCAAGCATCCTAGGACCGTTTTCTGGCTATCAGTCATCTTCATCCAGGATAGCTTGACTCCAGTGACATAGTGAGCACGGGACCCACGTCTGGGCATACCCTTCCCACAAAAGGTGAACAGCAAAACACACAAGATGATGGACGGAATGTTGCACAATGGCAAGCATTCACCCCCAGTCAAAGATCTGGGTTTAATCCATCGTTATTTTGTTCACCAAGCCACCCCAGTTTAGACATGGCCATATGCAAAGCAGTCTTGACCCTGTGCCTCATGGGAACAGTCCAGACCGAACTGCTAAGCCATGTCTTCCCTAGACCGGAATCAAGCATCCTAGGACCGGTTTCTGGCTATCAGCCATCTGTTACACATCAAAGTGAGAACTTGTTGCCTATGCCCTTATCCTATGTTAATAGTTATGATGAGTAGTCATTCTCTCAGGTTGACTCTAGGAACAAAGAGACACACGTTCCCGTTGCTTGACAATGAATGTGTATTCTCAACTAAGTATCAGCGCAAAACCCGCTCCGCTCGAGAAATTTGCGAAATTTCGGCAATTTCGCGATCTGCGAATCTCGTGAAATTGCCGAAAAATATGCGAAATCGCGAGCGGGCGGATCTCTTTTTTTAGGCCCCAGGAAGCACAGTTAAGGCAGGTGCTCAAGTTGAAGCTAACTTTGTAACCATTTTACAATGGCGCCGGCAAGCTGCCAGAATGCTTGCTGGTGCCATTCTAAAATGGTTACAAAGTTAGCTTCAACTCGGGCACCTGCCTTAACTCTGTAAGTGCTTCCTGTGGACCAAAAATTAAACCTCAACAGGAAGCACTTTCAGATATAAATAAAGCAGCTGCCCGAGTTGAAGCTCAAATTCAGTAACGTTTTAATCAGTCCAAAACATTACTGAACACGGTCGAGGCTGGGCAAGTGAGCTTTAACCCCATATCTGCCGTCGAAAATTATCTGTAATACCCGAGGGAGGTCTTTGCATCCCTGAGTTTCTCGCGAGCAATTCCCGTTCCTGTGACCAGGAGGCTGCTTTCTCCTCACCTGCTTCCCTGCTCGCTCTCTGACCCTTTATTCACAAGAGGCATGTGAACACCCATGGAAGCCCCGCACCACACACTAGCAGTATCAAACATCTTCCCGCCCTTTCCCAACTATGATGGACAGCTCACTCAAGGGACCTTGGCGCCTTTTGGCGCGGTGGTAAAGTTACAGGCACACATGGTCAGTGGAGACAAATCTTCTGGCCCTATGCAGCTGCAGTGTAGGAAAAGCACTATCATTTACCCAACGAGGTAGTACTTACTGGATTCGCCAGTAGTACTCCAGTTGAGTAGAGGTATTGCACAAAACGGTGGCATCTTCGTGGATAACTATGCAGGGCAGGATTCATTCTGGCACGAGGCTCCTGTCACAAAATTAAACCTCAACAGGAAGCACATACAGATATAAATAAAGCGGGTGCCCGAGATGAAGCTTAAATTCAGTAACGTTTTAATCAGCCCAAAAGCATTAGTGAGCACGGTCAAGGCTGGGCAAGTGTTCTTTAACCCTATATCTGCAGTTGAAAATTAGCTGTAATACCCGAGTTTCTCGAGCGCAATCCCCGTTCCTGTGACCAGAAGGCTGCTTTCTCCTCACCTGCTGCCCTGCTCGCTCTCTGACCCTTTATTCACAAGAGGCATGTGAACACGCATGGAAGTCCTGCACCACACACTAGCGGTATCAAACATCTTCCCGCCCTTTCCCAACTATGATGGAGAGCTCACTCAAGGGACCTCGGCGCCTCCTGGCGCGGTGGCAAAGTTACAGGCACACATGGTCAGTGGAGACAAATCTTCTGGCCCTACGCAGCTGCAGTGTAGGAAAAGCACTATCATTTACCCAAAGAGATAGTACTTACTGGATTAGCCAGTAGTACTCCAGTTGAGTAGAGGTATTGCACAAAACGGTGGCATCTTCGTGGATAACTATGCATCAACATGAAGCACATACAAATATAAATAAAGCGGTGCCCGAGATGAAGCTCAAATTCAGTAACGTTTTAATCAGCCCAAAAGCATTAGTGAGCACGGTCGAGGCTGGGCAAGTGTGCTTTAACCCCATATCTGCCGTTAAAAATTAGCTGTAATACCCGAGGGAGGTCTTTGCATCCCTGAGTTTCTTTAGCGCAATCCCAGTTCCTGTGAACAGAAGGCTGCTTTCTCCTCACCTGCTGCCCTGCTCGCTCTCTGACCCTTTATACACAAGAGGCATGTGAACAAGCATAGAAGCCCCGCACCACACACTAGCGGTATCAAACGTCTTCCTGCCCTTTCCCAACTATGATGGACAGTTCACTCAAGGGACCTCAGCGCCTTTTGGCGCTGTGGCAAAGTTACAGGCACACATGATCAGTGGAGACAAATCTTCTGGCCCTATGCAGCTGCAGTGTAGGAAAAGCACTGTCATTTACCCAACGAGGTAGCACTTACTGGATTAGCCAGTAGTACTCCAGTTGAGTAGATGTATTGCACAAAACGGTGGCATCTTCGTGGATAACTATGCAGGGCAGGATTCATTCTGGCACGAGGCTCCTGTCACAAAAATTAAACCTCAACAGCAAGCACTTACAGATATAAATAAAGCAGGTGCCCGAGTTGAAGCTCAAATTCAGTAACGTTTTAATCAGCCCAAAAGCATTAGTGAGCACGGTCGAGGCTGGGCAAGTGTGCTTTAACCCCATATCTGCCATCGAAAATTAGCTGTAATACCCGAGGGAGGTCTTTGCATCCCTGAGTTTCTCGAGCGCAATCCCCGTTCCTGTGACCAGGAAGCTGCTTTCTCCTCACCTGCTGCCCTGCTCGCTCTCTAACCCTTTATACAAAAGAGGCATGTGAACACGCATAGAAGCAGCGCACCACAGACTAGCGGTATCAAACGTCTTCCCGCCTTTTCCCAACTATGATGGACAGGTCACTCAAGGGACCTCGGCGCCTTTTGGTGCGGTGGCAAAGTTACAGGTTCACATGGTCAGTGGAGACAAATCTTCTGGCCCTTTATGCAGCTGCAGTGTAGGAAAAGCCCTATACATTTACCCAACGAGGTAGCACTTACTAATTAGCCAGTAGAAAGTACTCCAGTTGAGTAGATGGAAATCGCAAAAAAATCCGCGATTTCGCGGGAAAATCCGCGAATTCAGGGACTTTTTTGCGATTTTGCGCAAATTCGCGCTACCACAGATCCGCAAAATTCACCAATACTTATTCCCAACATAGCGCCCCACTTGGTGTTTCCCCTGGGAATGGGCGGTTTGATCGAGTATTCTTGAGTTCTCGTCTCAGAGCAGCAGATAGAGGTAGAAAGGCAAATAGAACAGAGATGGACAGGAATGGGTTCTCGCAGTTCAATGTATCAACGTATTATCATTCTTTCCAAGCCCCCAATGTCACCGAAGATAAGCCCATTGCCCTGGCAGTGGTAGATGTACTGGCTCCTTTTTGCATTTAAGGGGCGGGAGACATAGAGGTGGGTGACAGTAGATGCAATACCACTTCTATATTGAGGATGCCTAAAAGTCCGCCTTTGATCCCGCCACCTAATGTTTATTTTGTTTGGGGTGCTCGTGGTTATGTGTGGCTCCCTGAGGGATGGTCCGGGCGGTGCGACCTTTCCTATCTCCTTCCCCCAGTTTATATATCCCCTCCCGACTACCACAAAACTCCTTGCCTACAGCGTAGAGGTGTACTAGCCCCCCTGTTTAAGAGGATGATTAGTACAGACGACATAGACCAGACTGATGCGACCTTGCAACAGTTTACTGACACAATGAAAGGCATCCTACCCTATGGCCAATAGCCTCAATATTAGATGACTCACACGAGTGGTAGAGGGGGTTATCAATATGACAGCAGGAATATTGACCAACATCACGGTAGCGCTTCAGGCTACGAGACTTGTTGCTCTTCAAAACCGGATGGTTTTAGATGTCATTCTGGCAGATAGGGGTGGAGCTTGTCATGTCATCGCTAGCAGTTGTTGTGTCTACATACCAGACCACACCCCCACTGTATATTCTGCAATACAGAAGCACCACAAGCTTGCATCTGACATTCACCAAGATAATGGGTCATGGTCCTTGACAGGATGATTTTGGGGTCTACTGACATCACGGGGTTGGAAGATATTACTTGTCCTAATAGCCATCGCAGGTGCCATCTTTACATGTTACCTATGTATTAACTGTCTTCCAACATGTTGCACCTACTGTGTGGGTAAACTCACCCCTAACCCTAAATTGGCAAGATGAGATAACAAGTTCTCCACTATGATGATGCAGGACATCCAGGGTATCATTCTCATAGATGAGGGCATCTTCTAGTATAAAGTGATTTTGGTGCTTCTGTGTTGACTTGATTTGTTCTCCTTCATAACTTGAATGATTATGCAATTCCTTTCTCCCCACTTAGAATTGTAAAGACCCTACCAAATAGCCCAATAAAGCATTTAGCCACCCATGCTAAATGGAGGGTCTGTTAGCTTTGAAAATGCCATTCCCGCAATGCACTCTTTTCACGCTTTCTTAGGTTAGCAGTGTGTGGCTAAGTAGATGCCATTTGTATTCATGTTATGCAACCCATTGAGTTATCCCTGCAACGTGCATGCTTTAGTTAGCAAGTGTGACTTCATTTTGTATTTCATAATCCCCATTAAGCTGCTTAGGGTGCGTCTGAACTAGGCCTCATCATTCGTATTGCTTGCCTCAGCAGAGCACGTTATTTTGTTATTATTTTCTCTTCTGTCCAAGGCTGTCTTCTGACTTACTAATGAATGGGCCAATCTGCCTTCGCATACCTATCTGAGTGTTCTGCTCCCACATTAGGAGATGCTGAGGCTCAGCATGGTGACCTCGACTTACAGATAACATGTACCTATCTGGCAGGCGGTAGCCCATCTCCCTGTGCCTTCTTTGTTCATGTGCGGCCCAGGCTGGTAAATTTCCATTGTGGGTGTGGTTGCAGGCTTCTTCGGAAGAATGATTGCTCACTGTCGACAGTTGGGGGCGGGGTCAGTTACTCACTGTCGACACTTGGGGGGGGGGTCAGTCCCTCGGCAGACATCTTAGGGTGGAGGTCTGATTAGACTCCTCTGTAGAGTATTGCTAATAAAATGTACGTTTGTATTCTCTCCTGTATGACCAACTCTTCATTCTTGGGATGGCATAGGAGGTGGTTGTAAGAAAACCTGAGTGCCAAGACACACTGGGGTCCACAGCATACAGCGGCACACAGGCTGTCACGTGATGCAGTGTGGTGCCTAAATGCCCACTTTTCTAATTGGAAGTGGTAGCTACCCCACACAAATTCCTTTTCCACACTGTGCCTCGTTTGATCGATACATCAAACACCATCTTGAAAGAGCTCAGTTATTCACTAATACATAGCTTAAAAGACTAATATTTCTCCAAATGTAATACCTTCATGGTCCATGTATAGAGTGCACATAACATGACAAACTGAAACCTCTTTAGTTTCAAAAGTCAAGGGCACTATATATAGTATGCATGACATGACAAACATGAGAAACTGAAATGAACAGATTTCAATGTCTCTCGGCAGTGAAATGTTCATGTTAAAAAAAAATATTACTTTTTACAGATGGCAAAAGTGAAATATAACGGTTCAATAAATATTCTACATTTATTTCAAAAGAATATTTATCATATTTAGTTTTAACCGTTGCTCCATGATGCTCATGCTGAATTTTTTGTTAACTTGGCTCACGCTTTGGCAAACAGCCAGGCCGGAGGACAGGCTTGTGTCTCCATACTCACATTCCGTGGGCCAAACTGTCAGGTCAGGTGGTGGGTGGAGGTGGCGGAGACCCCATGCACCACACCACGAACTGAACTCACTCCCCTGAGTGAGTGGTGCATGCGCTGTTCCCATAAGCAATAGCACACAGTGCACCAAAGCATGCATGAGGCTCCAACTGTCACGTGGTGCTATATAAGTTCTAAGGGTGCCAAAGGGATCCTTTCTCTAATTGTTAGTAGATATATCATGCCACCTTCACATTATGCATAAGTGCTGTCTCTAATACACTCAGTCGAAAACAGATATTGTCCCTAAATAAAAGGCCCTCCATGTCAAAAGCAGACAAGTGGGCACTCTAATTTCCTCATCATAGATTTTTCTACCCCAAGTTCACTCCTCCTGAAGAGTCAAGTCATTGTTCCTGATATGAGAGATGATATCTGAACACTGGACAACCCTCTTGCTCAAACTAAAAGCTCCACCTTTCTGATGAACATAAAAGTATTCCCAGTGGGTTCAAATTATTCAACAAGGAGATTATCCGCGCCTACAATACTCTTCACAGCCAACATCAAATTGATAGTTATCAAGAACACTCTCTGAACTCTTAATTATATCTTAGATACAACTTCTGGATTCCCCTCTCATATCTAACATCTCACTTACCCATCGCTCTATAAATCATTTTCTTTCTAGTAACATCCACTTCAAGGTCTTTTCGTTTAATTTATTATAACATCTGCACACATCTGTCCCAAGTGATTATTAATCAAAACATGCAATATGCAAATCATCAAAAGAGTTAAATGTGTCAATATCAGTCTGCAATGGTGTCTCCAGTAACATAATCATTTCTGCAGCTTCTTCGCAAGTGATAGCTTGCTGCTGATCCTCCGCAGGGATCCCATCACCTCCTTGTTCCTCAGAGTGTAGATCAGTGGGTTTAGCATTGGTGTAATGGCACTATAAAACAGAGCCAGTAGTTTGTCCACCTCCAGAGAATAGCTGGCCTTAGGTCGCAAGTACATGAATGAGGCAGTACCATAGAAAAGGCTGACAGACGTCAGGTGGGAAGCACAGGTGGAAAAGGCACGACGCTGACCCTCAACAGAACGCATCTTCAGCACAGTGGAGGCCACACGGGCATAGGAGGCGAGGGTGAGTAGAAAGGGGGTGAGCAGAATGACCACGCAGATAACAAAGGTTGTAACTTCATTAGCAGATGTATCCGCACATGCCAACTCCAGGACAGGTGGAATGTCACAGAAGAAGTGGTTGATGATGTTGGGTCCACAAAATGGCAAGGTAAAGATAAATGATGTGTTGCCTAAGGAGAGCAGTGTACCACTGGCCCAACATCCAGCAGCCAGACCCTGGCACAGTCTCTTGTTCATAATAATATGGTAGTGCAAGGGGTGACATATGGCTGTGTACCTGTCGTACGCCATTACAGCCAGGAGGAAACATTTGGTTGTGCCAAAGGAGAGTAAAAAGTACATTTGAGTGGCACAGCCAATGAACGAGATCCTCTTGTCCTCGGCCAAAAGGTTGGTCAGCATCTTGGGCACTGTGACTGATGAATAGCAGATCTCCAGAAATGACAGGTTGCGGAGGAAGAAATACATTGGGGTGTGTAGGCTGGGGTCTACATGCAGGACTAACATCACAGTGGCATTTCCTATTATAGTGATGAGGTAGACAATTGAAAAGATGATGAACAGTAGGAAGCGGATCTCAGGGGAACCAGTAAAGCCTAAGATGATAAATTCTGACACGGAGCTCTGGTTCACATGCCCCATTGGTCTGGCGTTGGTATTGCTGTTAGACAGATAGATTTGTTGGAGGAAATCAATCACTCACCAGCAGAAATATGTAAATGGTGTGGCTCACACTGCTTATGCCAGGATCTCTCAAAATCAGTGTGGAAAGGATGCTACTTCCACAAATTCCTCAAATTTATACATACTCCATGTTAGAAAGGCGAGGCCGGGACCAACACGCCACCTATCAGTCTCCACACTAAGGGCTTCATTTAGCAGCCAACATTTCAGGTGGCAACCCTGCTGGCCACCCAGATTTAGAGTTTACAATCTGTTTGGATTTTTGACGATGTCGCTCTTGCCTTCAAAGCTGGTGCTTTTTCAATGAAAAAAGAAAAAGAAATTGGTGTTATCATCCTCCTCTAAATGAGAACCTATATCATGTATAGTGCTAATCAACCCCCACCTCTCATTTCATTGATACATCAACATCACAATGTTTACTGTAGCAAAATCAAACTACTGACCAGAGTAAAACCACTTCACCCTCCCAAATACTTCAAAATAAGGACACAACTATTACTGCCCTGTTTCAATTAATGTAACGCACCAAATTAAAAACAACTCATGAAACTATAAAATATGGGGGCATATTACCGACAACTAGCGATATTTATCGCTAAATGGGCTTAGCGAGTTTTTTTTTATCGCCAAGCATCGCCGGATATTATCGCAGAGATAACGTGCTATTAGCAACGTTCATCTCTAAAGTGATAAAATATCCGGCGATAGCGGCGAAATGCGTGAATATCGCTGAGAATACAGCGATATTCCCGAATTAACGCCAATAGGGTCTTAGCCATAATATCCACCTCCCTTTGGATAGAATGGCTAAGAACTGGTCTGAGTAGGCGTTAGCTTTTGGAGATATTCGCACTTAGCGTGAATATTTCCATCGCTACGCCTGCGTTGATAATAGGTGATAGCGATGTTATCGAATGTTTTTAGTCGCTAACAGGTTGGATACGCCCACTTTGCATGTCATTAGCGATAAATATCGCTGACATGCAAAGCGGGCCCCAAACCGCTCGCTATCACCTAAAAGCTGTTGCTAACTGAAGTTAGCGACAGCTTGCTAATAGGGCGATGAAATTATCACCGCTTAGCGGCCGAAAACGGACACTAAAGCGGTGATAATTTAATTTCGCCCGCCTTGATAATATGCCCCATGGTTTTCTGTCTTTTAACAAGAGGAGGAACTGGGAACATTACGAATATGGAAGAAAAAAAGGTGAGAGGGAAACAGAAATAAAGAGGCAAGATTGGATGAACGTACTTTTCAAAAGTTTTATTTTATTTTATAATTAATTGGGTTTAAGAGACATTTTTCAAACAAAACATGGGGTCATTAATATAAACGTTTTGTTGTAGATGTGTCCTAAAATATCATTCGAGTGGGTTGCATAAGCCCCATTTTATAGGACTAATATGACATCAAGAGCTGATATAAAGTAGATATGGTACTTTCAAAGAACAACTGCAGGAGGCAAGATACAAGTGTCTGTTTACAAGTGCCCTTTGTTGCAATCAGAGGAGTAGCTTAGTCAGTAGAAATCAGGGGTGTGAGGGTGAGATTTCTCACCAAGCACTGAAATGTACCCAGCCAGCAAAAGAAGATAGCACCATGAGTTATGGAAGTGTTGGGGAAATTATAGGCCAGTGATACCCAAAGTACGGCCGGGGGCCGTTTGTGGCCCTCCTGAACTTTATGTGCAGCCCCCTGGTCAACAGCTGCAATGATCTGCTATTCTATCAACTCCAAAAACAACAGTTGATGGACAGAATGCAGAACAATGTCATACATTCACCCCAGTACAGAGATCTGAGTATAAATCCATCGTTTTTTTGCTCACCATGCCATTCCAGTTTGAACCCAGCCATATGCAAATCAGTCTTGAACCTGTGCCTCATGGGACCAGTCCAGCCCGAACTACCAAGCCAGGTTCTCCCTGGACTGGAAACAAGCATCCTTGGACCGGTTCTCGGGGTTTCACCCCTCTTCAGCCAGGATAGCTTGATTCCAGTGGCATGGAGAGCACAGGACACACGTCTGGGCATACCCATCCCACTCGGGGTGGCAAATGCAAAAACAACAGTTGATGGACAGAATACAGAACAATGTCATACATTCACCCCAGTACAGAGATCCGGGTCTAAATCCATAGTTTTTTGCTCACCATGCCATTCCAGTTTGAACCCAGCCATATGCAAATCAGTCTTGACCCTGTGCCCCATGGGAACAGTCCAGCCCGAACTGCCAAGGCAGGTCCTCCCTGGACTGAAAAGAAGCATTTTAGGACTGGTTTCGGGGTTTCACCCCTCTTCAGCCTGCATATGGCCAGGTCTAAACAGGGGTGGCATGATGAGCAAAAGAATTATGGATTTAACCTAGATTTCTTGACTGGGGGTGAATGTTTTGATTCGTTCTGCATTCCGTCCATCAATTGTGTGTCTTTTGCTGCTCTATCAACTCAGCACTAACAATCAAAATGTCAAATAAACAGGCAAGCATTTATTTAAAGGTTAATTGCAGTTAAATAAAAGAAACAACTAGGGTTTCCTGCACCACTTAACTTCAGGAACACATTAATTTATAAAGACATCTTGTAGTCAACGTGTAAAAATTCAAAAAGTGTATTTTATTACACTTTTTGAATTTTTACACGTTGACTACGCAGAACCGTTTCACATTAGGAAATTAGTAGATCAGATTATATCCATGCATTGAGAAGTATTATTTTAGAAGTGATGCTTTTCAAACATGAATTTAGAAACATGTATGCTTCCTCCTCACCCTGGCAACAATGCCAATAGTGAACTTTAGAGGCAAGTCAGTTGTTATGTGCACTCTTTGGCTGGCTTAGCTTCTTATTATACATGAACATTATAGTGATTTATTAATTCAAGAACAGGAAAAGTTTTTTTACAGTGCACATCCTGAAGTCATGTATTTCGAGGTCCTCTTATAATGACAAAAAAATAGGGAAAATGAAATAAAACAATTGCGTAGGATGACACAATTTGATAAAGCGAGAAAGGTAAGATAAATTATAGGTTTTCTGATTTCCCATTGTGCAATTCAATTCAGCCATTAGATGTACATACTTCACTTTCCCTACACCCACCTTAACTCCACCCCTCCTAATACACGATCACCACTTTGCCAGCATCTGTGCCCTCGGTCAGACCACCGACCAAACTTTTGGCCCCTCGGAAAATGTTTGCGAGTACTCATGTTATAGGGCATGAGGGTTTTCGAGTAAGAATAATTTTGGGAGACTTTTATAAATGCAGTGAGTAGGTGAACATTATTCTGAAAAATTAAGAGCAGTTTTGAAGTGACTGCGGGTGCCTAGAGATTGATCAGAACATGGCTTGAAGGGCCAGAAGGTGTCCTGCACTCCATACATAAGAGTTATGTTTTGTGATGCTAGTAAGTATGAATAGGAGCATTGGCAGTGTAGAGGGCCGACCCAGCAAGGGGCAGTCAAACATGACTTTCTTGCAGCTGGCCTATCACACATTAGCCCAGTACTCTTAATGCTCAGTCTACTCCCGCACCTAGCATGTGCCCATATCTCTCCCAGTATCAATGATCCGCCTGTAGGTGCCTGCCCTTCCCAGATGGAGCATCTTTCATCCCAACTCAGTCCTGTTTGGAGGGGTCAAACAACCCATTGACTCATGTTTGCATTTCAAACAAGTGTAATGCTTCCTAGACCTCGGTATTATGACCTGACCTGAAAGCTGTCCTCACTTAAAAAAAAATGTAGGTTGAGCCCAGGCAGTGCGCATGCCCTGTTGCAAGACCTGTTGTTATCTCCTCTATCGGATTTTGGCATGCCCATGAATTGCCATTTGTTCGTTGTTGTGCCATTTAGAAATACAGGGTTTTAATTGGTGCATTGGGTCTGATTCTACCGCGTTTGCATGCTTGGTCACACTCAGACGATTTCACTCATTGTTTGTTTGCGTTGGCCATCCCAATACCTCCCGTAGTTCCTCCTGGTCATCCTGATCTGCTTTTTTATTTTAGGCGTTCAGGTCGTTTCACGGAGCAGTTCTCTGTTCAGCACCTGCAAAGTCACAATTTCTATCCGGTAGCTGTTGAGCTATGCCAACATCCCTAACTCAAAAAAATGCGAGACCTATTGCATTTCTAATGCTTGTTATTATTATTAATAATTTCTGTTCAATTACATTTCGGAGCCATACCCCCGTGGAATGTTTAGACTGGGTGGAGGGGGCAGAAGGGAGCCTGAGTACAAACAGCACATTAGCCTCACTAGGACGATTTTCCACCTCACAAAAATACTTTGTTATCACCACATCTGGCCCACCCCCTGAACAAGAACACTGAAAAGTGCAGCTCAAGAAACAGTTTTTGTATCATTCATGAAATACTGATTTTCAGTGGATTTACAGGCCACACAGGACCTCTAGAAATTGACTTTTAGCATTTATTATGAGGGGTGGGACACCCCACAAACGCTGTATGAAATGATGCCCCTGGATCTAATAATTATGTCACCCGATAAAATCAGACTGCCTCTTTTTGGCAAATAACATGCAGATTTTGGTTCTTATCACACCACAGTATCATGTCCTGGAAAATATCCGTTTTTTTCGCCTGCTAAGTATCGACAAATGTGACCAGTTGAAATTCAACTCAAGGTGCAAACTTTATTGCACCCTGTAATTATTTGGTGCAATAAACATCTTAGTTACTGCTTATAACTGTGATTCCTGAGTAAACAGATCTTAGTGCAGGGTTCATAATTTAAAGGGCCATTGGTAATCAGTCACAATTTCTTCCTTTTAAATATACATTTACACATCATCATTTGGAACAAGGTGACCTAAACTGAGCAGGAGGCGCTATTTCATTGGACAATAAATGGTGGCAGGGCACTGGACTGCAACCTCGAGCACTGCATAGTGTATGTGCATACCTCGTGCTTGCAAGTAGCTCTGTGGCATCATTTCCTTCTGAAGGTTTCCACCTTTATAAATACACTAGTCTTTGGTCCATAAGTTGTTAAAAGTGCACATACTTTTAATTACCGACACAAGTATGTCAACAGATATTTTGGGCATTTCCGTGCAAGAAAAGTGTGAGTTTGGCACTTGAAGGTTGGAGTTAGGTTCTCAAAGTCATTAAGGCCAAATAAGTCATATAAGTAACACCCCTCAGACCTGACGGCGTGGACAGGCCTGCAATATCAGACCCAGGTACCCAAAGTCAAGAGGAAACACTGAGAAATGCGTGCATGGTCACAGTCCCATGCACTCTGTCCAATCTGAAGACCCCTCAGCCTCATGGTACCCTTAAGTTGGATGGTTCCCTGCTGCTCGAACCATCAGCAGAGGTCTCCTTAGGTGAAAGCGGTGAGAGGTGTTTCAGTTTGATGTAAAACATGATAATTATTGAAACAGGACTGCAAGGATGAAAAATGCATTAAAAAGATGAATCCGGTGCAGACATCAACCACTAAAGAATCGACAGCTGACAAAGGAAAATACAGGGACAGCTTCAAATTCAAATACAACTGAGGCAACATTGTTTACATGTTATGGCAAATACCATCAACATTCTATTAAGTCAGAACAAAACTATTGTAGCATAAATCGCCAGGTGTGATTAGTAACAGCAGGTAGGAGTGGAGAGATGAGCCTCATATTTTAATATGTGGACAAAAAGCTCACAATATCTCCGTTTCATACCGTAGAGATGTCTAAAGCAAGCACTCGAGGCTAAGCCCCAGGGCAAGATCCCTGCAGCGAGATGTTGTGTCACTTAAATATTCTGAAATATTCTAAAGGGTGGCTTGGCACTGATGGTGCCCACTAAGCCATGAAAAGCACAGCCCTTGTCTACTCTGGATATTGAAGAAGGGGGCAGTGAGAGCAAGGAGGGGAGAAACAACACCATTCACAGGGATGAGATTCAGTGTTGAGAGTGAAAAAGGCCAAAGGAGGCAGTAAGTGACAGAAAACCTAGTGAAGGTGAAAGACACAGTCAAATGGGTGAGGTGAAGTTGTGTAAAAGACAAGGCTAAGTCACATAAACCGCTGTGGCTTTTATGCTTGCTTGTGATATGAAGAACTTGGCACAACTACACGAGACTCCAAAATTTCACAGACTAGTGGAGTGAGGTGTTGTGTGATAGTGAACTCTGTGCCCCAACACATGCCACGCCCCAATACATTATTCCAACCACAAACAAGCACTGGTAGTGCAACCACATTTTATTTATATGATTCTTGTGTCCCAAGGGTGGGCGTAGTTCGCGAAGTAGCGCTACGCGAAGCTACGCGAAGTGCACTTCGCACTACGCGAACTTCACGTAGCACTACGCGAGCTGCGTAGTAGCATGTTCGCACTGTGCAAGATGCGTTTTCAATGATTGCACAGTGCGGACAAGCATCCGGCACTGTGCAAGAATTGAAAACGGCATCTTGCACAGTGCGAGCTGTAGTTTTCTGCTGCTCCAGTAGATTATTACTCGAGCGGCAGCTTTCTCAACGCGAACAGGTAGTTTCTCATTGAGAGCGGTCGCGAGCATGCGCAACCACTCAAAAATGAGAAACCTGACCTCCTCGCGTTGAGAATCTCGCCGGGATGTCATTTTGCTTGCTCGCGGTCGCGAACATGATGTTCGGGACCGCGAACAAGCAAAAAATTACCGCTGCACTACGCTACGCTGCACTACGCATGTTCACACAGTGCTACGTGCAGCTCGCGTAGTGCGAAGTTGCGAAAACTTCGCAAACTCCGCGAGCGTAGCGTAGAGCTTCGCACTCCCAAGAAGAAAAAGTGGAACTCTGATGTGAAGGAAGGAAAGGGCTGATATATTTGTGATGAGACAACAGTAAATTAAAAAGAGTTGGGACGTTATATATATTTGATTTGTAGAATATTAGTTAATACTGAGTTTTGAGCAGACACATTTAAAAACTTAATTCCACAAAGCAATTTTTGGAAGGGGCAAGTTAAATACCCAATTTACTGGCACTGCTTACCTTACTAGAAGCAGCCTACCTCTCACCTACAATCTATCAGCAGTTCCTACCATTAACCTCCATTTATTGCTACAGTGACTCCCTACAGCTTACGGGGCCACTGGATACTCAGCAGTGAGCACAGACATCTTGGGACTACCAAAAAGAACATTTACAATAAAATACTAACAGTGCTAGGTAGGAGAACATGAGCACAAAAAGTAAAACGAAGATGGGCCTAAAAACTGACTGTACCAGAATGTGCCCACAAAACATTAATATACCCCTTAAGACTGTTTCTGAGTGAGACAGAGAAACAGAAAGGTGATGCTTGTTTTGAATCGAAGACTGTGGGACAGGTCCAGGGAAGATGTTGAATGGTAAACTGCAATATTCAGTGCTATTTAAAATAAGGACGGAGAGTAAATAACAGAAAAAATAAATGAAATGCAAGGAGGAAATAAAATACCAAACCCATTTCTGTCATATGAAGGGAGAAACAGGAGAAGGTTGAAAAATCGGAGAGTTAGTGAGATAAGGAAATAAGAAGGAAGACTAGGTCTAAATATGGGGCAGAGTTTTTTGGCGCAACGCAGTCCAACGTCTAAAGTTGCCCCTTACCCAGAAAAAGAGGGCGAATGCAGAGCAGAGGCATATTTATTTAATTTATAAAACAATGGCCTGCTGTTGCTCTCAACCCCCGTGTTCATGCACAAACATGGTGCCCAGTACCATGCTCAACCTTTGAACCATGGTGCAGTGTTGTGTGTATGAGGACTAGCACAAGATCTGTACAGGAGCTTATCCTTCCAGGAGAAAATTATCTGTGTTATCTAAAAACATATATTTGGGGAATTAATCCTGCCATGGGAGATGGCACATTCTGAGAAACAATGCGCTCCCCAACAGTATGGCTGACATGGAGCATCATGCATATGACTCAAAACACCTTAAAGTGGTAATGGCCCAAGCCAGCTGGGAGGGATACTCCAAATAGTGTTTTTGTGCACTGGTTTATTTGCACCTGCAGAATGTGTAAAATCTAATCACTTTTATCGAAAGTTTAGACTAGGGGTGGTCTCTGGGAGTGTATCCCTTGGTCCTTACAAAAGCCAAAGGGAATGAACCGGAAAGCCAGGTTCGAGTTCTAGCGTCGACTCAACTTCCTGTGCAAATTACTTAATCTCACCATATTAAGAAATGACTGTGACCTTGTGTAATGTACCTGGTGCCCATATAAAGCAGCACAAATGCCCTTGGGCAACTGGAGGGAAAACGCATTAAAAGGTACACAGGACTGCAAAACAGAGCTCTTTCAAAGCCCCTTGAAGACAAGGCCTCGCGGAGCCACTATATCTTGATGTGTTTTGAAACGCAGCCCCTCTTCATCCTCATTGCTAAGTTATAAAGTCGTAAACAAAGCAAACCTTCAAACTGGCAGTGTGAAGCTCTGTTACGCTTGTTGAAGTTGCTCCACTAGATGTTGTCACATCTACAGCACCGTCTTAACAGCATTGTAGGCCCCCAGACAAAGAAGTGCACTGGGCCCTTCCTACACAACTACCTCCCATGGCCTGGCCCACCCCTCCTCGAACACTCTGGCTCAGAACCAGCAGCTGAAAAATAAAACAACATTAAAATATCTGGTTGGTGCATAGATTTGCATGGGGCCCCGGTGCTGGTGGGGCCCTGGGGCAACGGCCCAGCGAGCCTATGCTTTAAGACAACACTGCACACCTACCTCCACCATGCCCTTAGTGAATTTCAGGTGTTAATGTGCATTTCACTGGCCTATATTTAAGCATCTCTTGCAAATCTCAGGGGGAACAAGACAGAGAATCCTGTGGGGTTCCCCTCTCTCCTGCTTCAAGACCTTGACAAGAAATACAAATGCATCTTTTGAAATCTGTTTTCCCTACGGTAGTACTAGTCCCTTGATGTACCTCTGTAAAAAAATCGATGTCCAAAGATTTTCATTTTCAATTTATGACTTTAAAGACGTAGAAAAATACCTTGTGTGTGTGTTGAAAACAAGTTCTGACTGTCACACATTTGACAATCTTTGGTACAGTGAGCTCAAGAGATCAGTTCGCATAAGTGACCTTCCACTGGCATCATATTCTGTGAGTGGACACATTAAAAGACCGTTCTACTTGATCAGAAGATGTGTAAATCTTTTGAATCATGCATATGTAGAAAAAGATCTGTGTGAATTTGATTGGGAAAATATTGATGTGTTGCTAAAACCTACAAAAATTCTACAGCCTGTACCCACAGATAGTACACATACATGCACTTGCAAAATCTATTCTGCAAAAAGATGTCCTTGTCGATATGTTCTTCTCAAATGTTAAACATTCTGCAAATGAGTAATTCCCAAAACAAAAAATAAAGTGAACTATAAAAATGTGTCTGAAACAGGAGTGATAAACATACTTTTTTTTCATACTCCGATCATAAATTTTGTTTAGTGCATACATAAAAAGGATTAAACACTATTATTATTTGTTTTATTTCTATATATGTCTCTTCTTCCTCTATTATAGTCGCCATTTTGGAAAATGGTGGAAGGGTTGCTCGGAGGAGTTATTTTCTGTCTCCAATAGACTACTTGGGCTACAAAACCTATGTTTTGACACCAAAATGAAGGATATAGGTCTCTTGGTTCCTGAAATATTACATCATCACTGCAACAACTACGCTATTTTTAGGTCGAGCTTCGATCGACCTGTTATATCTCTTCTGTGGGGTTTGCCACACCCACCGATTGCCATTGGTTGTTATCTTTGGCATTCAGAAATAATGGCTTGTTATTGGTGCAAAGAGAACATTTTAGTTGGCCATCACTCTGTACAGCGTGTGAAGGCCCCTCCTCCTTGCTCTCTAACTTATTTTAGTATGCCTGCACCTGCTCCTGTTTTCTCAGGCCTCCAACTTCCAAGCTCTCAGTGCTGCCGACACACCAAGGAATGCTGACAGGATTGAAAGTCACAAATTGAAATAGAGGCAGAGCCAATTCTTGAGCTATCTCTTCATTACACAGATGATCTGCCATCCCAGTGCTCTGGGACTCAGTTCTGCCATCATTTCAATTTACGATTTTCAAATTTATCTCACCATAGTTTTATAAGTGCATCTGTTTACTTTGAAAAACAGAGATTGTGCTTGTTTCTTTTTTCATCTTATGTCGCTGCCCCCTACCCAGAGGGCGCAAACATCTCGGGTTTGGGTTATTTTACACATTCAGCTATATTAAAAGTCTGTCCTATGTCCAACGTGTGAAATAACTCTAGGACTTGAAGTCTCTTTTGTGTTATAATTTACACTTCATGAAAAGCACCTTTCTCCTCCAAGTGTCCTTCACCCATGTTGTATAATGCACTTTCGAACCTACTCTCTGGGTGGGTAGAAATAATGAACACCATGTTACAGCACAGCACAGCTGCACAATGTTACAGCAGCCAATGGGGCCGTGCACCATCTGTTGGTTAAAGAGCACCTGCCAGTTTCTCGTTGCTTGTTGTCATTGTGATGGAAGTTAGGGCCATCTTATCAAGCAAGGGCGATACATTATCACCGCTTTTATCGGCAGGAAACTGCCGCTAAAGCAGCGATAAGGGGCTTGATAATATGTCCTTGTGAATTCCCATAGCAGCCCAGGTTCTGGTGATAAAAGCGGCGATAATGTATCGCCCTTTCTTGATAATATGGCCCTTAGTTAGGGATTTGAGGCCCTTCTGTTGCATGTCTGTTTGCGAGACATTGCGTATATGGTGAACTTTCCCATCTGCCGAATGTATGCATGGGTCTCCCGTGGAGACCTGCTGTGCTTACACATCTTTTGTATGTGAGGGAATCTTGCACTCCTGCAGATGTTTGCATTCGAGGGCCTTGCCTTGAAGATGACTTTCTGAATATAAGAGAAGCCCTCATGCCTCTGATTGAAGCATGCTCTGCCGAGTGGCTCTCAAACTGCTGGCAACTCACTGTATATTCTTAGATATAAGGGCGCTTTCCTTCTCGCTGACTTTCTAAATGTGAGGGTCTCCTGTCCTCTGCTGAATGCCTGTATTTGACCTGTAGGTGAGTGTCTGTATGTGAGGGAAGCTCACACTCCCGACAAACTAAACATGCCTTGCTGCTAAGTTCACAGGTCAGGGACGCTGGCCTGCTCTGTGTGTCACTCATAGACTACCTATGAGCCTGCAGAGACTTCAAGGACACACAAACAAGCTGCACACTGAACACAACCCTGCCTCCACAAACCGTTTATGGGCCTGCAGAGATTTAAAGGACACACAAACAAGCTGCACACTGAACACAACCCTGCCTCCACAAACTATTTATGGGCCTGCAGAGGCTTCAAGGACACACAAACAAGCTGCACACAACCCTGCCTCCACAAACTACTTATGGGCCTGCAGAGGCTTCAAGGACACACAAACAAGCTGCACACAACCCTGCCTCCACAAACTACTTATGGGCCTGCAGAGGCTTCAAGGACACACAAACAAGCTGCACACAACCCTGCCTCTACAAACTACTTATGGGCCTGCAGAGGCTTCAAGGACACACAAACAAGCTGCACACAACCCTGCATCCACAAACTACTTATGGGCCTGCAGAGGCTTCAAGGACACACAAACAAGCTGCACACAACCCTGCATCCACAAACTACTTATGGGCCTGCAGAGGCTTCAAGGACACACAAACAAGCTGCACACAACCCTGCATCCACAAACTACTTATGGGCCTGCAGAGGCTTCAAGGACACACAAACAAGCTGCACACAACCCTGCATCCACAAACTACTTATGGGCCTGCAGAGGCTTCAAGGACACACAAACAAGCTGGACACAACCCTGCATCCACAAACTACTTATGGGCCTGCAGAGGCTTCAAGGAAGCACAGGTAATGCACACCAAACAGCTCTCGCCTCCTAACCACACCCAAGGATTTCAGGCCTATAGTAACTGGCTCTACAATGACCCTGCCCGGAAACATTTGAAAAAAATGAAAAATGTTCACTTTAAAGCACGTTTTCCACATGTCATGGCTTAAACATTGCAAGTTTCAGACAACCTAGTATACATATTTGCATAGGGCTACACTGTTTTTACTACAGTCACGTCCATCCATTCAAACACCCATTCGGCCATTTATGCTGCAAGTAATACTCCTTCATCCCCCAACACTCTGCCATTCATGCTCGAACAAAAACCCCAAAAAGTGCTTCTGTTACCTTTGTTTAACCCGTTGCTGCTCAGCTCGTCATGAGCCACTGTGCTCGTGTGCTCATGACGAGCTGAGCTCGTCATAACGTCTCCAACGCTCGCACGCGGGGCTGATTCCTCCGCTGTGCTGAGCGTTCCACACAAACGAGTGTGGCCGTGACTAGCTCAGCTCAACAGCACACGAGCACCGTGGCTCTGTGTGCGCCCTACCCGCCCCCCAGCACAGCAGTTCTTAAAATCATCAAGCGATACAGTGCCACATTATTTCTAAGCAGCACCAGCTCCATCTGTGCAGCATCAGCACTGAAATAGCTGAAAGTACAAACCTGGGCAAGCAAATAGGTAGCTTTTGAGCCACTGGAGAAGTCTTTACCATCTGGATGAGTATCTTAATATCAGTACTTACTAATCAACTGTGATTAATCATGAGACACACATTCTCATTAAGATAAGCTTGGCTACGTCAATAGGTGTGGTTTTCAAAACGAGGAGAAATAATATTTCTGCTTGTTGTGCCTCTACAGGAAGGTATAACATTTTCACACATTCCCAGCTTTACATGTCTTGGTCAATCTGGGACTGTGCCAAAAGTCCATGGGTGGATGCATGGGAACACGCATGCTGCACACACGTAACACCTTCCCGGCGCAGAGTGACGCAAGGCAGTGACTTGTGCTGACTTGCATTGCTCCATATTTGCCCAGCAAAACAGGGCCATGCAAGGTGGCCTTGAGTGGCTTGGTAAATCTGACTTACGGATTGAGTTGCCCTTGCAGCATCCGCTGTTTTTGTTTGAAAAGAATCCTCTACCATATACTAGGGTGAATGATGATTACGACGCAGTGACTATCCCTTACATTGCTTATTTCTTCCCCTCTAAAACACACTTTGTGCATTTTCTTCTGGAGAGGCAAGGAAGAGGGAAGGTGAATCCATTTATTTATTGCATGCAGGACTCATACAGCTAGCAAGCATATATGCTCGACTAAATATGAACACCTAAAACAGGTTTACAATTGTGCAGGACTAGGGTAAGAAAACAATAATGAGTTGGCATTATCAAGGGTGCCTTATATGGAAGGCATACCGGATGCTTAGGTGTTAGAAGTAAAAACATACTGAGAGAGAGAATAATCAAGTTTTATTATCTGACCAAATGCAAAATTGAGTAATGGTAAAAAATAGAATGTTCAGAAGAATGTTCTGAGAGCGGTGTAAGGTGCCAACACTGGCAGTGCTTAATTTGTTCATGGGTGAGTCTGGGGGGGGGCGGGAGAACCATTACAACGCAGTCATTACAATGCAATACAACGCAGTCATTACAATGCACTACCTTTACAATGCAGCTGTTACAACGCAGCTGCCTTTACATCACATGCCATTACAATGCATGCCATTACAACGAATGCCACTGCAATGCATGCCATTACAACGAATACCATTACAACGCATGCCATTACAATGCATTATTAGGTAAGTAATGGAGATTTGTTTCGTGTTAGTGTGGGTATGAGTTTTGGGGTACATGGGGATAGTATTTTTGCCCATACACTATCCAACTTTTACCCTACTGTTAAACTCACTGGAGTGGAAATAGTAATGTTTACCCCTACACTATCCAACATTTACCCAACTGTTGCATTCACTGGAGTGGCAATAGTAATTGTTACCCTTACACTATCCAACACTTACTCCACGGTTGCCCAAAAAGTATTATGTGTTGTAATGGCATGCGTTGTAATGGTATGCATTGAAATGATAGTTTGTAAAAATGCGCTGTAATGACATGCATTGTAAAATCATGTGTTGTAATGGTAGTTGTGATGTAAAAACTGTGTTGTAAAGGCATGCTTTGTAATTGTTTGCTTTGTAACGTCATATATTTGTGTAGGTGTTAGAAGCGGCTGTCTCTAGTTGGCAGAGGTATACACTTCTGACAAATAGGGACACACCTTTTCTAGTCAGGGCAAGGGGATCACACACTTAGATAACCCCTGCTCACCCCCTTGGTAGCTTGGCAAAGCAGACAGGCTTATCTCAGAGGCAGTGCGTTAAGCATTTATGACCACATACAGTAATAAAGTGAATACACTACAAATGGACATGACACAGTAGTGTTATAAAAATAAGGATTTTTATATAAGGCTTAGCACAAGACCAAATAACGACAAAAATATACCACAGTCTTAATAAATACTCTTGGAAGGAAAAATAATAGTTCAAGCACGGTTTCTTCTTAGCACAAAGTCTTTAGTAACAAAAGCAACTCTTCTTCTCTAAATCAAAGTTCTTGGCAACAATGTAACCCACACGGGAGTCACACGACGTCGAGGCAAAGTTAATCCAAAGGTTCGGCGTCGACCGCGAGGAGCGCTACGTCGAGCCCGGAGTCGCACAGACCCCCACAACACAGTACCTTGGAAAAGTGAAGCACTCGATGATCAGCGGCGTCGAGATGTCCGGCGTCGCGTCTTCGGCGTCGATCGGGCCTCGGAGTCGGGGCGATCTGCAGCGGCGTCGACCGAAGTCAGGCGGGAGCAGCGCTCACGGGATGAAGCAGGATACGGCGTCGTCGATGTCGATGTTGCAAGAGTGAGCAGCGCCCACGGCGTCGAGAGGGCTCGAAGTCGATGCGATCAGCGGCGGCGTCGACACAGGGTCACTTGGAGCTGGAGCCGAACTTGCTACTCACTGGCGTCGCTACTGGCGTCGATCGGGCCCGGCGGCCGGCGTCGAGGAAGCGGGACACTGGAGCCGTTACTCACGATGTCGAGCTGGATTCGGCGGCGTCCGTCGGCGTCGAGATTGCTGGATTCTTTCAGAGATGCTGGATTCACAAGTTAAAGCAAACAGCACTTTAAGCAGATGAAGTCCTTTAGCCCTGTGACTTCAACAGGAGACTGGCACTCTTCCAGCCCTTGGAGATTTTCTTAGCAAAGTTTGAGAGTACACACACAGTTCCTCTCTCCTGGTTCCTTGGCAAAAATAAAGAAGCAATGCAGGATTCCCCCAACAAACAGCACTCTGGCAGAAGGGGTAGGCAATCCTTGGATCAGCAGGCTTCTTGTCCTTGGTTCAGGTTTCCTTGTCAGAAGTGATCTAAATTCTTGGTTCAGGGGTCCTTCTCTTATACCCCTTTTTGGCTTTGATCCCTTTGTCCATGCAGGGGAATTTCCCCCCATCTTGGGTTTGTTGTGGGTGTTGCCAGGCCGAAGCACCTGGCCTATTCACTGGGCAGGGCAGAGTCCTCAGCCGCCCAGCAGGAGCGGAGCCAGCATTGTCACTGGCAGGGGCAGGGCCATCAGTTGCCCGGCAGGAGGTGGGCCAGGAAAGTCCCAGGCAAGCACAGAGTCATCAGTCGCCTGGCAGGGGGGCGGAGCCAACATTGTATCAGGCAGGGCAGGCTATCAGGAGCTACTCTTCCCCTACTCTCAATGCAAATGCCCCACTCATCCCACACTGACTCATTCAGACCTCTGGAGCCACCCAGCTCCTGTCACACGCACACCAGAACCAGCAGAGACCGGTAGACAGTTAGACAAGAAAATAGCTACTTTCTAAAAGTGCTATTTTCAAACACAGAGCCCAAAAACCATCCACACAAACGGATGCGTTATTAAACCCTGAGTTCAGGGATACCAAACTCGACATTGCACCATGCTCCCCGAGCCCGCTAGGATTATAGCATTAATAATCCTGGCAGCCCATTCTAACTGATGGAGAGCAGGTTACCTTACAATAGTGAAAAACGAATATGGCTGTAATTCACTATTAGGACATGCCAACCTTGTCAGGCTTGTCCTACCTTATGCTTACAATGCACCCTGCCCATGGGCCTACCATAGGGGTGACTAACATGAAGTTAAGGGAAGGTTTAGGGACTGGCAAGTAGGTGTACTTGCGCAGTCCTCGTGACAGTCAGACTGCACGTGGTCTAGCAATGGTAGACCTTCAGACATACTTTTACTAGGCCGCTCTTGTGGGTGGCACAACATGTGCTGCAAGCCCACTAGCAGCATTTGTATTTACAAGCCCTGGCACTCCTGGTGCACTCTACTAGGGACTGACAGTAAACCAAATAAGCCAAACATGGAATTCAATCAATACAGCAATTTCACATAGGGAGCACTTGCACTGTGGCACTGATCAGCAGTGGCACAGTGCCCAAAGCATATACCAGCAAAAACATCGTAAACAGAGGAGGCAAACAGAAAAAATGGAGGAGAGACTCATGCCAATGATGCCAGGTCTAACACGTGTCCCCTCCAGCTGAAATGTGGGGAGAACTACCCTTACCCTAGGGAGTCCTCATCACTAAGGCGGAAAAATCTGGACAGACCATCAGCATTGGCGTGATCTGTGCCAGGGCGGTGTTCCACCGTGAAGTCCATCCCCTGTAGGGAAATGGACCACCTCAACAGCTTTGGATTCTCACCCCTTATCTGCATCAACCATCTGAGGGGCCTGTGGTCTGTCTGAACCCGGAAGTGAGTCCCAAACAGGTAGGGTCTTAGCTTCTTCAGCGCCCAGACCACAGCAAATGCTTCTCTCTCTATCGCACTCCACCTCTGTTCCCTGGGAAGTAACCTCCTACTGATGAAGGGTACAGGTAAGTCTCGGCCCTCTTGATTCACCTGAGCTAGAACAGCCCCCACGCCATGCTCTGAAGCGTCTGTCTGGACAACAAATTTTTAGAAAAGTCGGGTGCCTGGAGTATGGGTGCTGTGCACATTGCAGTTTTCAAGGTGTCAAAGGCCGTCTGACAGGCGTCAGTCCAGATCACAAGTCGTGGCTGCTTCCTGGAAGTCAGCGAAGTCAAGGGGTGCACAATGTTACCATAATCCTTGACGAACCTCCTGTAGTAACCCGTGAGACCTAAGAAGGCTCTCACCTGAGTCTGGGTTTTGGGCGGTGCCCATGCCAGGATGGTATCAATCTTGGGTTGCAGGGAGGCCACCTTGCCACTCCCTACTTGGTGCCCCAAGTACACCACAGAACCCTGCCCAATCTGGCACTTACTGGCTTTGATTGTGAGGCCTGCTCTGCGCAGGGCCAACAACACTTCATGGAGGTGGCGCAAGTGTTCCTCCCAGCTGGCGCTGAACACTGCGATGTCGTCCAGGTAGGCGGCACTGAAATCCTCCAGTCCAGCCAAGACCTGGTTGACCAACCTCTGGAAGGTGGCAGGGGCATTCTTCATCCCAAAGGGCATAACCCGGAACTGGTAGTGCCCATCTGGTGTGGAGAATGCTGACCTCTCTTTTGCCCCATCAGTCAAGGCGATCTGCCAATACCCAGACGTTAGATCAAACGTACTGAGGTACCGGGCAGCCCCCAACCGATCTATGAGCTCATCAGCTCTGGGGATGGGGTGCGCGTCAGTCTTGGTGACTGAATTGAGTCCTCGGTAATCCACACAGAACCGAAGTTCTGGTGAAGCACCAGGTGCTGCAGCCTTTGGGACCAAGACCACTTGGCTGGCCCAAGGACTGCTAGAGGACTCAACCACCCCTAAGGCAAACATTTTGGAGACCTCCTCCTTGATGTATGCTCTGACCTTGTCAGTCACTCTGTAAGCCTTGTGCTTCATAGGAGTGCTGTCCCCGGTGTCCACATCATGGACACACCACTGAGTGACACCAGGAATCAAGGAGAACAGATCAGGGAATTGTCCCAACAGTTGGCGACAATCCTGCTGCTGCTCAGGGGTCAGTGTGTCAGAGAGGACAACACCATCCACTGACCCATCTTGCTCTTTTGCAGACAGGAGGTCAGGAAGAGGCTCACTCTCCTCCTCCATTCCAGCATCTGTAGCTAGGAGCATGCCCACTTCGGACCTTTCTAAGTGGGGCTTCAAACGGTTGACATGCAGGACCCGCAAGGGGTTCCTGGGAGACTCCAAGTCCACCATATAGGTGACATCGCTCTTTTTCTCCACAACCTTAAATGGTCCAGTCCATCTGTCCTTGAGCGCACAAGGTTCCACAGGGGACATGACCCAAACTTTCTGACCAGGCTGAAGCTCTACCAGAGTGGCCTTCTGGTCGTACCACCGCTTCATCTCCTCCTGGCTGGCCTCCAGATTTGCCTGAGCAAGATCTCTGAAGCGCCGAGTCTGGTTCCTAAAGGCCAGCATGTAACTGTATACATCCTGGGGAGGTTTCCTGGGAGATTGCTCCCAGCCTTCTTTAACCAGACTCAAAGGTCCTCTTATCGGGTGTCCATACAAAAGCTCAAAGGGGCTGAACCCTAGAGACTTCTGTGGCACCTCACGGTAAGCAAACAACAGGCATGGCAAGAGGATGTCCCATTTACGCCTCATTGGTTCTTCAAGACCCATAATCATGCCTTTAAGGGTACGGTTGAATCTTTCAACCAACCCATTACCTTGAGGGTGGTAAGGAGTGGTGAACTTGTAGGTTACCCCACACTCCTTCCACAGAGACTTCATATAGTTGGAAATGAAGTTGGTGCCCCGGTCTGACACCACCTCTCTGGGGAACCCCATTCGGGAAAAAACACCCATCAGTGCCCGTCCCACCACGGGGGCCGTCACTGTTCTGAGAGGGATGGCTTCCGGGTACCGTGTGGCATGGTCCACCAAGACCAGGATGAACCTGTTGCCCAGGGCTGTCTTGGGGTCCAGTGGCCCAACAATGTCAATCCCCACCCGGTCAAAGGGGGTACTGACCACGGGAAAAGGTTGGAGGGGAGCCTTCTGCTTCCGCCCGCTTTTCCCACTTGCCTGGCAAGTTTGACAGGTCTTGCAATGGACATCTGTATCCCTTCGCATCTGAGGCCAATAAAAATGGGTGACAAGCCTGTCATAGGTCTTGTCCTGCCCCAGATGTCCAGCTAAAGGAACGTCATGAGCCAAACCCAGTAGGAAGGCTCTGAAGCGCTGGGGTACCACCAGCACACGGGCTGACCCAGGCTCAGCAGCCTTAGGCTCGCTATACAGGAGGTCGTTCTCCCAGTAAACAAAATGTGACCCTGACTGATCACCTGAGGTTTGGGCTGAGGCCTGCTGCCTCATACCCACAAGAGAAGGGCACACTTTCTGTTCTGCCCAGAATTCTTCCCTGGAGGGACCACCATCCTGCTGCCAATGGGTCAGCTCGGGCAGGTCTCCCAGTTCAGCAACTTGTTCACCTGTGGGTTCCAGGGCATGCCCCTCAAGGCCTGCCTCCTCCTGCACCACGGGAACTACGGGGGACGGTTTCCCGCGCCCCCTGCCTCTTCTCTTCACAGCTGGGTCCTGGGCCATACTTTCAGGCTCCAGAACCCCATCAACACCCTTACTCGCTGTCATCGATCGAGTGGTTGCACACACCCACTCTGGCACACCCAACATTTTCAAATGTGTCTCCCTCTCCACCTTAGCCCAAGGGGAGTCTTCTAAATCATTGCCCAAGAGACAATCAACAGGCATGGCGGGCCTCACAGCAACCTGAAGAGTACCTGAAACTCCCCCCCATTCAAAGGGAACCTGAGCTACCTCACAAGCTCTCTGCGAGTTGTCAGCAGCTATCACAGGGTAGAATGCGTGGGGAACCACCTGCTCTCTGGACACCAAGTGACACTTGACAGCTGTCACACTTGCTCCGGTGTCTCTGAGAGCTTCCACTCTATGGCCATTAATGGTCACCCACTGCCTATATTTCTTAGTGTTACTAGGCAGAGGGGGTGGAGGGACCATTTCCATGTCTCCTAAAGAGACCAGGGACATCTCTGCGGGACCCTCCCCACCATGGGCAACCATCTCCTCCCCTCCCAGGGCTACACTCGCCAACTGATGGGGAGCTGCACGTGGTGGTGCAGTATAGTTCTTCAAGGGACACTGAGGGTCATAAAAACGGTGTCCCACCTGTTTACAAGCGAAGCAGGTCATTGGGCCCCTACGAACAGGTTTACCTGTCGGGCCTCTGATTTCTTATCTGGGGGAGGCTGGGAACCCTTCCCTGGGTTCCCTTGGGGATTACTTTGGGGCCCTTTCTGGAACTCCTTCTGTTTACCCTTGTCCCCCCCACTCTTCTGCTGGGGACCCTGCCCACCTTTGGCTGAGTCTCCCACTGGACCCTTGTGGACCCTGGTACTGACCCAGCGGTCCGCCTCCTCAGCAAGTTTTCTAGGGTTAGATATATTGCTACCAATAAGGTGCTGGCGCAGCTCTGGAAAACAGTTATTAGACAAGTGCTCCCAAGCAAACAAATCATAAAGAGCATCATAACTTTCCACTTTGCTGCCCTTTACCCAACCATCCATGGCTCTGCAAAAATATGACACATACTCCACCCACGTGGTACCAGGCAACTTCTTACATTCTCTAAAGGCCTGTCTGTACTTTTCTGGGGTTAGGCCATACCTTAACATGAAAGCATCCTTCATATGAGCATATGACATCCTATCCTCAACAGGCATGTCTAACAGGGTATCTCTTCCCTCATTCACAAAGCGACCCCACATCCCCGCTCCCAATCCTTCTCAGGGACCCGGTGGGCCAACAATGCTAACTCATATGCTTTAAACCATTGACCAATATCCTCATTCTTCTGAAAATCTTTGATCACATCTTTGGGAAAGTAAAACCTACTTTCTGCAGGCACAGATGGGATGCTGCCACCAGAGGGATTCAATTCTAACTCTTTAGCTTTGAGCTCCAACTCCCTCATCCTGGTATCACGCTCAAAAGCTAACTTCTCAATTTCAAACTCTAATCTTTTGATCTCCATATCAGCTTCTCTCCAGCCTCTTGCATTCTCTAGCTCCAACTGCCCATTTATCTTAAGTTTTGCCATCTCCATGTTGTATGCTCGCTCTTTCGCCCTTTCTTCTCTTTCTTCAGGAGAAAGACCTTTGGAGGAAACACTGCTGCCAGGAGGGGAGGTGGGCCCATTCACTGGCGCCTCCTCTTCCCCTTCCCCTGTTGGTACCACCACCGGATCAGAGGAATCTCTGGCCTCTAACCAGGCCTGCAATGCTTTAAGATAATCTGCTTTCTTGGAGAGGCCTGGAGTAGGGACTTTCAATTGCTTGCAAAAGTGTTTCAGATCCTTTAACTGATAGTCGTTGATCTTACTCCTATTAAATTCCTCCACAACAACAACAAGGGCAGTGACTCCGGCATCACTCATGGTCAAAACTGGCAGTTTCAAAAATCAAGCTTCAGGAAATTTTGGAGAACAAAAATAAAATATCCAACCAAGTAGATTGTGGATGCGCTATGATCTGCTTTCACTATGTAGCGCACACTAATCACTGCACATGGGTCATAAATGCAAAGTTCAAATCCTCACCGCTGACCCACCAATGTTAGAAGCGGCTGTCTCTAGTTGGCAGAGGTATACACTTCTGACAAATAGGGACACACCTTTTCTAGTCAGGGCAAGGGGATCACACACTTAGATAACCCCTGCTCACCCCCTTGGTAGCTTGGCAAAGCAGACAGGCTTATCTCAGAGGCAGTGCGTTAAGCATTTATGACCACATACAGTAATAAAGTGAATACACTACAAATGGAAATGACACAGTAGTATTATAAAAATAAGGATTTTTATATAAGGCTTAGCACAAGACCAAATAACGACAAAAATATACCACAGTCTTAATAAATACTCTTGGAAGGAAAAATAATAGTTCAAGCACGGTTTCTTCTTAGCACAAAGTCTTTAGTAACAAAAGCAACTCTTCTTCTCTAAATCAAAGTTCTTGGCAACAATGTAACCCACACGGGAGTCACACGACGTCGAGGCAAAGTTAATCCAAAGGTTCGGCGTCGACCGCGAGGAGCGCTACGTCGAGCCCGGAGTCGCACAGACCCCCACAACACAGTACCTTGGAAAAGTGAAGCACTCGATGATCAGCGGCGTCGAGATGTCCGGCGTCGCGTCTTCGGCGTCGATCGGGCCTCGGAGTCGGGGCGATCTGCAGCGGCGTCGACCGAAGTCAGGCGGGAGCAGCGCTCACGGGATGAAGCAGGATACGGCGTCGTCGATGTCGATGTTGCAAGAGTGAGCAGCGCCCACGGCGTCGAGAGGGCTCGAAGTCGATGCGATCAGCGGCGGCGTCGACACAGGGTCACTTGGAGCTGGAGCCGAACTTGCTACTCACTGGCGTCGCTACTGGCGTCGATCGGGCCCGGCGGCCGGCGTCGAGGAAGCAGGACACTGGAGCCGTTACTCACGATGTCGAGCTGGATTCGGCGGCGTCCGTCGGCGTCGAGATTGCTGGATTCTTTCAGAGATGCTGGATTCACAAGTTCCAGCAAACAGCACTTTAAGCAGATGAAGTCCTTTAGCCCTGTGACTTCAACAGGAGACTGCCACTCTTCCAGCCCTTGGAGATTTTCTTAGCAAAGTTTGAGAGTACACACACAGTTCCTCTCTCCTGGTTCCTTGGCAAAAATAAAGAAGCAATGCAGGATTCCCCCAACAAACAGCACTCTGGCAGAAGGGGTAGGCAGTCCTTGGATCAGCAGGCTTCTTGTCCTTGGTTCAGGTTTCCTTGTCAGAAGTGATCTAAATTCTTGGTTCAGGGGTCCTTCTCTTATACCCCTTTTTGGCTTTGATCCCTTTGTCCATGCAGGGGAATTTCCCCCCATCTTGGGTTTGTTGTGGGTGTTGCCAGGCCGAAGCACCTGGCCTATTCACTGGGCAGGGCAGAGTCCTCAGCCACCCAGCAGGAGCGGAGCCAGCATTGTCACTGGCAGGGGCAGGGCCATCAGTTGCCCGGCAGGAGGTGGGCCAGGATAGTCCCAGGCAAGCACAGAGTCATCAGTCGCCTGGCAGGGGGGCGGAGCCAACATTGTATCAGGCAGGGCAGGCTATCAGGAGCTACTCTTCCCCTACTCTCAATGCAAATGCCCCACTCATCCCACACTGACTCATTCAGACCTCTGGAGCCACCCAGCTCCTGTCACACGCACACCAGAACCAGCAGAGACCGGTAGACAGTTAGACAAGAAAATAGCTACTTTCTAAAAGTGCTATTTTCAAACACAGAGCCCAAAAACCATCCACACAAACGGATGCGTTATTAAACCCTGAGTTCAGGGATACCAAACTCGACATTGCACCATGCTCCCCGAGCCCGCTAGGATTATAGCATTAATAATCCTGGCAGCCCATTCTAACTGATGGAGAGCAGGTTACCTTACAATAGTGAAAAACGAATATGGCTGTAATTCACTATTAGGACATGCCAACCTTGTCAGGCTTGTCCTACCTTATGCTTACAATGCACCCTGCCCATGGGCCTACCATAGGGGTGACTAACATGAAGTTAAGGGAAGGTTTAGGGACTGGCAAGTAGGTGTACTTGCGCAGTCCTCGTGACAGTCAGACTGCACGTGGTCTAGCAATGGTAGACCTTCAGACATACTTTTACTAGGCCGCTCTTGTGGGTGGCACAACATGTGCTGCAAGCCCACTAGCAGCATTTGTATTTACAAGCCCTGGCACTCCTGGTGCACTCTACTAGGGACTGACAGTAAACCAAATAAGCCAAACATGGAATTCAATCAATACAGCAATTTCACATAGGGAGCACTTGCACTGTGGCACTGATCAGCAGTGGCACAGTGCCCAAAGCATATACCAGCAAAAACATCGTAAACAGAGGAGGCAAACAGAAAAAATGGAGGAGAGACTCATGCCAATGATGCCAGGTCTAACAGTAGGGGTGGACGTAACTTGCGTAATTCTATGTAGAGTTGTTGGAGGGTGAAATTCTATGGCCCTGGGGCACTGAACCAGGGAGGCTTAATTTGAAAGCGTGCTTCAACATACTATGAGAAAACACAAGTGTGAGAGACAGAAATTGAATCAGGATTTGATGCAGTGTATTGCAATGAAACCACTTCAATAAGAAGTGTAAAGACACACTTTAAAATTTAATAATGAGCCTGGGAGTCTTAGCAAAGACTGGGCATTTAAAGACACATTTCTGGAATGAAGAACAAACTCCTGCAATGCAAATATATTTTTAGATCAATGGACATGCAGAGAAGAGAGAAAGAGACAGTTTCAAAGTAGAATAAGATTATAGCTTCAGCTATAGATGCTAGATAGATGGCTGAAGGAGACAACACAGGCATCAGTGACCCGAGGGGTCATTTCTGCGAGGTAGTCCGACGAGTGGACTGAAGAGCAGATCTTTATATTCGTTCAATGAGGGACCATTGACCACAACATCAGGACATTAGCAGGTGCCTTGATCATAGACCATGACGCACTTTGGTCTCTTCTCCGAAAAATTTAGGACCACAGAAGTGACACCCATACTACAAAGTTTACCAAAAGGTCACTTGATGTTTGACCGTAATTCATAATGAAATTGAACATTTATCGAAAAGGGGCTGTGTCACTTCTTAGAAACTTTTATAAGAAAGCGGAACATTTAGAAAGGTATAGGTCATATTCTCAGGCCATGTTGCATGTCTTAGTTACATTAAAGCTAGCAAATGATACAAAAATATGAAAGATTGACAGATGGCAAGTGGCCCCCGCCATCAGGTATTGAGTGATGTTCCTTTTAGCTTGAGGAGTTCCGTGTTCTTGTGGTTAGCTATTTCTCAATAGGTGAGAGAAGTGACAAGCTCATCTTGTGCAAGGAGAGATTGGGGGCTCAGGGACAGAGCTGAAGGTTTGTGTGTGTTGCAGAAGAAATAACTTGTATTTTAGCAGAGAGTCATTTTGGGCCTACTACATTAAAAGAACAACTGACACAGTATGGTCAACTTAACACCACTCTGTATGCTGGCTGGTGGGGCCTTATCAGGGTCTCATGCCACAGGTGTGGGTAGGAATAGGCTGAGGCATTTATACAGTAAAACTGGAATATATTTAGAGACAGGTAGGACATTGTAACACATGCTCTTTTCTGTGTCTTTAGGCCAGTGTGTGCAAACATAACATCCTGTCCTGCCAATTGTCCCCCTGTCCCAACTTTATCAATGGCTATTTTTTCAATTTGGTACACTATCTCTGTGTCATTTAAGCAGTATCTCAGGTATAGCACTGTGATCAGTATACACTATAAGGAGTGTAGTCATTTTAATGGCAGCAATGGAGGTCAATACTTCTAGTAGCATCCATGGTCATTTTCTCTCATTGTTCTGAGTCTTGAGGCGTTGTTCCAATCATTGGTGCGTGTGGCTAAAGTGACTAGTTGGAAGAATATCTTATCTTCTGCTGGACTTTTACTCTTTTCAAAAGTCTGCTGAGGAATAATGCAGAGCCTCAGTGATCATACCTGTAAACAGAAAAGGTAACCGTTGTTGCCTGTCTTCAAGTAATGTGAGAGGTTACAAGCAGTTCTATCACCTAGAGACTTTCAATATTAAGGAAACAAAGTGATGAAGAATGTAAAGATGTTTTGTTGTCACAGCTTGTACACTGAGGGGTTGGGGCATTTATGTTCCAGATGTCTTTAGTTGTTGTATCACTGGGGCCTGCTTACACACTCTTCCTTTCTCTGCTGTGTGCAGCAGGCACAACCTTTCAGGATGAGCTTGGGATACCATTCTTACTTGGTACTTTTCGTGGAACACATGTAGTTTCTGTGTAGCTCCTAGCCACTTGCACAACCCATCAATCAAATGTGAGATGAACGCCGGTCCATTGTCAGAACCCAAAAGCATAGGTACTTAAAAGCACAGTATGAACTTTTTCAGGAGGCATTTGGCAACAGCTTGTGCATTGCAGTTCTTGGATGAGTATACCTCAGTCCATGTGCTGAACGTTCACACAATACCCAACACATACTTGTACTTTTTATTAGAGAGCATGTTGATGAAGACCATTTAATGTGAGGAAATGAAGTGGCCTTGGGCATTGGAAGTTCCCTTTCCAAATGTACCATTGTACCAGCATTAGGAAAACAGTCTGATCATTCTATCACGTCCTACATGTGATGAACCATGAAAAAGTCTGGCCATGGGAGCAAGCATTATCTTTGGTTAACATGTTTTCCCATTTGGGCCTCTCCATGTTCCTTCTTCTGTTTGCATACAGCCTACCCTTCTCCATTCTTTCTTTTCTTCCAGCCCACCCTTTGAGTAATATACTTTGGGTCATAGTACATATCATCATCCTTTATCTTTATATCATGATATCATATGTAGTAGAAGCAATTTGCACCATTGTGTTCTCACAACCAGTTAATGCTATTCCTTTTTCACGTCTGCATCAATAAATTCTTTACCTCTTGATACATAGTCCTTTGAGGTGGTGTGTGCAGCACAGTCTACAATTGAAACTCTCTTTAGTAGCAACAGGCCTTGCAATAGTTGTGCTATTAATGTTGCATGCTGTATTTGTTGGACAGCTGAGGAAAGGAGGTAACTCCTAATGAAGGAAAGAACCTAAAAATTATACTGGCATCCCTTTACAACACTTTAAAAAGAAATCCATTGCCTCCAAAAGCAAAGTAAGAATTAAAACATTGTAGTATAGCTTGTCCCAACAGCACACACAGATGAAAATCTCTGTCACAGAAACAACTTTGGGAATAAAAATACTCATAGCTGTCAAACTGTGTCAATCCTTTATATCTTGAAATCTAATTGCAAACACCATTAAATACTGCACCTGTATATTAAAAGACATATTACATCCGTACACATTGTATCCGTAAAACATTATACTACGAAGCATTGTTATTCAATGCACACTATCCCTCTGCATTGGCATATACTCATTACTAAAGATCAATACATAAACATAATATTACTACTTTTTATCCTATCCTTTGTAGCCCCTGGCGAATGCATTGCATTATAATGCGTTTCAGCACATTCCACCTTCCAATGTAATTCGTTATAATAATATTTTCTGCAACTCTGAAGAAGCTAGAAATGAAAAACATTAATATACATACACATTATTTTTTTGGGATACACACACAAAATACTACTTTTGCTTGTGCCATTGAAGAAGGCAAAACCCTTCAAGAACACAATATACCTAGTGCTATTCTATATATATCTGCTTGTGAGGATGGCGGTGTTATATGTTAGGTGGCTGTCTGTGGAGTGAGAAATGGGGAAAACAAGCCAACTACCTAAGCTGAACTAATTGCTCCCTAACTCAATGGTACTC
This sequence comes from Lissotriton helveticus, assembly GCF_964261635.1. Taxonomy (NCBI): domain Eukaryota; kingdom Metazoa; phylum Chordata; class Amphibia; order Caudata; family Salamandridae; genus Lissotriton; species Lissotriton helveticus. The sequence goes on from NC_136071.1 coordinate 59,400,485, forward strand.
ATCTTATCCACCTTAGAATGATGAAGGGCTGATCAACCCCGCATCTATGCACCTCAGAAGGATGAAATGCTCCAGAGACCTAGTAGGATTGGAACATGCAACCATGTAGTCAAACCCAACTCACGTTCTTTATGAGTCATGCAAGTTGTGTAATATGCTGTATGTTCTAGTGTTTTGCTCCTATGGGCCTAGAATAATCTATTGGACCTATATTCTGAAGTGTATTGTTGTTGATATACGGTATGAATCATTCAATATTTGGGGCCAGGAAATATTATGAGTTATCCAAGATAAAAATTCGGTGTGTGTCTCCGACATTTAGGTTGCTCTAAGTCTAGTGTCACTAACTTCATTGACCATGAGACACAGTTTCAAAATCTTTTGAATTAGCTAGCTCTGTAGCTGTACTTCCTTGATTAGTGCTTGCATTCGGGCTATTGCTTGTGCCTGGAGGGGCAGCACCTTTGTTACTGCTTGGGCTGTTGTTAAATTTGGACGCAGGTAGGAGTTAATTACTTGGTACTTAGTTGCTTAGTCCTGCAGTATTTTGTGTTGGTGTAATCTTCAGTGTGAATTGTGCATCTATCTAACCTGGTAGACCTTTGCATTTTGTGAATTGAAGTATGGATGCATATAGATATTCACCATGTCTATAATGAAAAATTATTTTTTGAATTATAACTGGTCATCTGAATAGAGAGAGATATTCATATGCATTTGAAACTGAAAGTATTTTCCTTCTAACAGGAAACTATTCTAATTATATAGATGCCATTTTTAGTCTTTTAACATTGTGGACTATAGAACATTATTTTGTAAAAATCTATTTTCAATAAAGAAGGAGATATTTTTGTATTACTGGCAAGACAATTTACTCATTTTTTAAATCTTTATTTATTGATCTTTTGTTGTCAATAATCTAGATGTCGCGGGGCCTGTCGAATTGAATGAGGATGTATGTACTATGTTAAGCCTATGATCTAAAAATATCAAAGGAAATAGCTCCATTTTACCTGGTATTACATCTTCCATCAATTGGGCATTGGGCGGTAAGAGATGGCAGTCTTTGACCTTAACTTATTATGTCATAGCCTTACTTCTAATGTGGGGGTGAAATGTATTCCCGATATATTCAAAACAATTGAAATGAGGTCACTGTTATTTTGGCTTATAGGGGACAATGTTTCTGCGATGCTGTTATAAACAGACACGGCCGGTCATGCAACGTGTGCAGAATTATTTCAACAATTTGTGGTGGGTTGTTGTTCATTACGTGGTCCATCATCTGAAGGTGACTTGTGCTAGTTAAATGTGGCACTGCGCCACATAGGTCAGACAGGAACAGGGAATGACAAAGCATAGCTATATAATACTACTTGTTCACAATAACGCAACAACATTCATATTAAAAACATTTACAATTCTAGTTATTGTTGATCTCACTAGATACATAAAAATCAGTGCACCAGGCACAGATACGTTAAAAAAACTAAGCACAAATCATGCGAAAAAGGCCACAATAAAAAGATAGAACACAAAACAATCCCACTTCAATCATACAGAATGTAAAACACAGTATCTACACGTTTACTTATATGAAATCACAGAAAGATTTGCGCATTCCCCCTGTCTGCCTGAATGCATACAGAAGGACGATATCTTTAAAATAAACTTGCTAAAAAAAAGGAAAAAAATGTAACACAGAGAGGTCAGGTAACCAACACTTCTTTTTACTGGTAGCTAAGCATATAGGAAGGCATCCCCGCACCATACAGGTGTGCCACACAGGCGTCCTTTCACTTTTGGACAGGTAAATATATGAAAACTATATGTCTGTAGCCACACAGGCTTGCCACACAGAGCCACCCAGGATTACCACACGGAGCCACACAGGCTTACCACACAGAGCCACACAGTCTTACCACACAGGCTTGCCTCACAGGCATAGCGTTCTTGGCCACACAGGCTTGCCACACAGGCGTAAAACTATATCTACGTAAAATCAAACCTATCTATACATTCAAAACCACTCAATTTAAACTGTTGAAAAAAGGGTGCATCAGCATCTGACTCAACGGCTGTTTGCACGTGGTAAAAGATGAAGAATTTGTTTACGTACCAAAATACCAGCGAAAGGCAAAAAACAACGCAGTGCTTTTACAACGCAGGTTTTAGAACAAAAACCATTGCACTGGGGGGCGCTCTAGGATAGGGAATAGTTTTAATTTACTATCCAACACCTTCCCTAGTGTCCACGGGGACTGGAGTTGGAATAGTAAATTAAACTATTCACTATCCAGCACCCCTAAGCGCTATGCGTTGTAAAGATTTGCGTTGTAATACTTGCGTTGTAACAGCATGCATGGTAAAAGCATGCGTTGTAACGTCATACATCCAAAAAACTGTGATCAGTGGACAGAAGGACACCCAGAGAGACAGAATCCGCTAAGACAGGCAAACCAGCACCCAGAGGGAAGACCAAAAGTGCAAGAGAAAAATTTACTCTTAACTTAGGTTTATTCGAGGGCTGGCTGTGTCTGCTCAGTCAGAAAACCGGCTCGGAAGGCAAGCACTCTGCCCGCTGTCACAGGATGCGGCTGGAAACCTAGTATGTCTGTTTGGTGGTTGCCAGATGTTGGAGTGTGAAATTTTATGGTCTTGGGGCACTGAACCAGGGAGGCTTACTTTGAGGGAGTGCTTCTACATAATATGAGAAAACACAAGTGTAAGAGACAGAAATTGAATCAGAATTTGATGCAGTTTATTACAATGAAACCACTTCAACAAGAAGTGCAAAGACACACTTTAAAATTCAATAATGAGCCTGGGAGTCTTAGCAAAGACTGGGTATTTAAAGACACATTTCTGGAAAGAAGAACAAACTCATGCAATGCAAATGTATTTTAGATCAATGGAAATGGAGAGAAGAGAGAAAGAGACAGTTACAAAGTACAATAAGCATTATAGCTTCAGCCAAAGATGCTAGACAGATGGCTGAAGGAGACCACACAGGCATCAGTGACCCAAAGGGTCACTTCTACGAGTTAGGCCGACGATTGGACTGAGGAGCAGATCTTTATATTGTTTTATTGAGGAACCATTGACAACAAAATCACGACATTAGCAGGTGTCTTGACCGTAGAACAAGACGCACTCTGGTCACTTCTCGGAAATATTTAGGAACACAGAAGTGACACCCACACTACAAAAGTTTACCAAAAGCTCACTTGGTGTTTGACCGTAATTCATAATGAAATTCAACTTTTATTGAAAAGGGTTTGCGTCACTTCTTAGAAACTTTTATAAGAAAGCGGAACATTTAGAAATGTATAGGTCATATTCTTATGCCATGTTGCATGTCTTAGTTACATTAAAGCTAGCAAAAGGTACAATAAAATGAAAGATTGACAGATGGCAAGTGGCCCCCACCCTCAGGTATCGCGTGATGTTCCTTTTAGCTTGAGGAGTACGTGTTCTTGTGGTTAGCTATCTCTCAATAGGTGAGAGAAGTGATGAGCTCATCTTGTGCAAGGAGAGAGTGGGGGCTCGGGGACAAAGCATTGTGTGTCCCGCAGAATAAATTACTTGTATTTTCGCAGAGAGGCATTTTGGTCCTACTATATTAAAAGAACATTAAATGAACAACTGGGACAGTATGGTCAACATAACACCACTCTGTATGTTGGCTGGTGGGGCCTTATCAGGGTCTCATGCCTCAGGTGTGGGCAGGTGTGGGGAGGTATAGGCTAAGGCATTTACACAGTAAAACTGGACCCTGCTTTAGCTTCCCCACAGATATTATCCAAGATTCCCACAAGATTATGCAGAATGACATGAAAAGAGCAATTCTGTTTTTAGCCCTATTTCTGAGGGCAAAAATAAACCCTCAGATCCAGAATGGGTATAAGGATGCATTTGGTGCTAAAAAATAGTCCTAATTGCAAAACATCAGATACAGTGAGTGCAAGCAGCCACTTACACTTGTTAAATGTGTTCTCACTGTATGATCTTTCCCCCCAAATTACATGAGGAGTAATTGTGTAATTATCAGTAAATCCGTGTCAAACATGAAAACAGAATTACCAAAATTGTTTTGATTAATCGGGCATAATTGAAATTCCACAAAGGGCTAAATGAGAGCTAGTGTCTGCAGCTCTGCTTAGCAGCTTTCAGTTGTGCAATTAAATGTTAGTGTGCCAAATACCAAAGCTGCATAGTCTTGAATTTACCTCATGCCTCTTTCATCCCCTACCAGCCACTCTCTGCCCCTTTATCTTACTCGTCAGGTGAGTACTTTCACCATCAGGAAGGTATTTTCATCTTTAACTTCCTTTCGCTTCTGTTTTTCTACTTTGTGTGTATTTCCCTCTCTTGCAATCTTAAATGTCTGATTCGGTGAAATAAGTGCCAGTCCCAAACAATAAGTCCTGATGGCCCCAGTTGCAACTGCCGGCTAAATTAAGCACTGAACACTGGTAATGAGTAGGTGGTTAAGAACACAGAGCTTACTAAAATGAACCATGTACATGCATCCTAGTCGCACAGACTGGTCAGGCATGCAGCATTTGGAAGGGGCTGCTCTTTTCTGGGTAAATGCAGAAGGTGGGCAGAGGCTCTCTGCAGCATGGGTGGACATTGCTGCCCCCAAGCCTATGCCAACCCCTGGCTTCTGACTCCATCATGTCCATCTCATGATGATGCTTTCTACAGTTCCCTGCCACAAGACACACTGAGCTCCACAGCATGCAGCGGCACCCAGACTGTCAGGTGATGCAGTGTGGTGCCTAAAGGCCCACTTTTGAATTTGGAAGTTGGAGCTGTCCCACACATATTTCTTTTCTTCACTGTGCCTCATTTTGATTGATAAATCAAGTACCAACTTGAGAGAGCTCAGTTCTTCACTCATACATGGCTTAAAAGACTAATGTTTCTCCAAATGGAATACCTTCATGGTCCATGTATAGAGTGCACATAACATGACAAACTGAAACCTCTTGAGTCTCAAAAGCCAAGGGCCCTCTATATAGTATGCATGAAATGACAAACATGAGAAACTGAAATAAACAGATTTCAGTGTCTCTCAGCAGTGAAATGTTCATGTTAAAAAAATATTACTTTTTACAGATGACAAAAGTGATAAAGAAGTGTTCAATAAATATTCTACATTTATTCTGAAAGAATATTTATCATATTTTGTTTCAACAGTTGCTCCATGATGCTCATGCCGAATCTTTTGTTAACTTGGCTTATGCTTTGTCTAACAGCCGGGCCAGAGGACTTGCTTGTGCCTCCATACTCGCTTACCGTGAGCCATACCAACAGGCCAGGTGATGGGTGCAAGTGAGGGAGACCCTCTTCACCGTGAGCTGAACTCACTCCCGCAAGCCAGTGCTGCACACGCTGCTCCCATCAGCAAGGCCTCCTCCAGCTCCCTGGCCCATAGCACAGAGCGCACTAAAGCACGCTTGTGGCTCTGGCTGTCACCTGGTGCTACGTAAGTTCTAAGGACGCCAAAGGGCTCTTTTCTCGAATTGTTAACAGATGCCACCTTCACATTATGGATAAGCTCTGACTGTAATACACTCAGTCAAAAACAGATATTGTCCCTTAATAAAAGGCCATCCATGTCAAAATCAGATGGGTGGGCACTCTAGCCTTGTGATAGAGTTTTCTTCTCCAAATTCTCTCCTCCTGAAGAATCATTTAATTTTTCCTTGATATCTGAACACTGGACAACCTTCTTGCTCAAACTAAAAACTCCACCCTTCTGATGAACATTAAAGAATTCCCAGTGGGTTCAATGTATTCAACAAGGAGATTGTACCCGTGTACAATACTCTTCACAGCCAACATTAAATTGATAGAGTCATCAAGAACACTCTCTGGACTCTTAAGTACATGTTAGATGCAACTTCTGGATTCCCCTCACATATCTTACTCACCCATCGCTCTATCAATCATTGCCTTTCTAATAACATCCACCGTAAGGTCCCTTTGTTTCATTTATTATAACATCTGCACACATTTGTTCCAGGTGATTATTAATCAATACATGCAATATGCAAATCATCAAAAGGGATAATTGTGTCAATGTCAGTCTGCAATGGTGTCTCCTGTAACATAATCATTTCTGCCGCTTCTTTGCAAGTGGCAGCTTGCTGCTGAACCTCCGCAGGGATCCCATCACCTCCTTGTTCCTCAAAGTGTAGATCAGTGGGTTTAGCATTGGTGTAAATGCACTATAAAACAGAGCCAGTAGTTTGTCTACCTCCAGGGAATAGCTGGCCTTAGGTCGTAGGTAAATGAATGAGGTAGTACCATAGAAAAGGCTGACAGACGTCAGGTGGGCAGCACAGGTGGAGAAGGCACGACGTTGACCCTCGACAGAACGCATCTTCAGCACTGTGGAGGCCACACAGGCATAGGAAGCGAGGGTGAGTGCAAAAGGGGTGAGCAGAATTACCGAACCGATAACAAAGTTTGTAACTTCATTAGCAGATGTATCCGCACAAGCCAACTCCAGGACAGGTGGAATGTCGCAGAAGAAGTGGTTGATGATGTTGGGACCACAAAATGGCAAGGTAAAGATAAATGATGTATTGCCTAAAGAGAACAGTGTACCACTGGCCCAACATCCGGCAGCCAGACCCTGGCACAGTCTCTTGTTCATAACAAGGTGGTACTGCAAGGGGTGACATATGGCCATGTACCTGTCGTACGCCATTACAGCCAGGAGGAAACATTCAGTTGTTCCCAATGAGAGAAAGAAGTGCATTTGAATGGCACAGCCAATGAACGAAACCCTCTTGTCCTCTTTCAAAATGTTAGTCAGCATCTTGGGCACTGTGACTGATGAATAGCAGATCTCCAGAAATGACAGGTTGCGTAGGAAGAAATACATTGGGGTGTGTAGGCTGGGGTCTACATGCAGGACTAACATCACAGTGGCATTTCCTGTTATAGTGATGAGGTAGACAATTGAGAAGATGATGAACAGTAGGAAGCAGATCTCACGGGAACCAGTAAAGCCTAAAATGATAAATTCTGACACGGAGGTCTGGTTCACATGCCCCATTGGTCTGGCATTGGTATTGCTGTTCCACAGGCAGAGATGTTGGAGAAAAAAAATCACTCACCAGCAGAAATGTGTAAATGGTGTAACTCACACTGCTTATGCCAGGATCTCTAAAAATCAGTGTGGAAAGGATGATACTTCCACAAATTCCTCAAATTTATACACACTCCACTTATCCGTCTCCACTCTAAGGTCTTCATTTAGCAGCCAACATTTCAGGTGGCAACCCTGCTGGCCACCCAAATTTGGAATTTACGATCAGTTTGGATGTTTGACGATGTTGCTCTTGCTTTCAATGCTGGTGCTTTTTCAATCAAAAAAAGAAAAAGAAATTGGTGTTACCATCCTCTTCTAAATGAGAACCTACATCATGTATAGTGCCACTGCTAATCAACCCCCAACTCTCTTTTCATCGATACATCAATAGCACAACGTTTACTATTCAAAATCAAACTACTGACCAGACTAAAGCCATGTCTCCATCCCGAATACTTCAAAATATGGACAAAACTCCTCCTGCCCTGTTTCAATTAATGTAACACACATGGCCTCAAGTCAATTCAGCGCTGGTGTTCTAAAATGGAAATCTAAAGGTGCTTGTGGGTCTTAAATACTGTGAACACAACTCACAAAAGCTAGAATTTTATGCATAAGTGTGATGTCATTACAGCGGTTACTGAGGCCACAGGCCACTCCTACGGCCAATGGCAAGTCATAGAATCTCATCCTGCAGACATAAAGTTCTTATTATTTTTACTTTACATTAAGTATTCCTCTGCTATCTCAAAAACATATCATAGCAAACAGTAGCAACCATCAAAATATGGGATAAGTTATGAAGTTCAGGAACTCATAAAAAAATGAAAACAACTCATGAAACTATAAAATATGGGGACATATCACCAACAACTAGCGATAATTATCACTGTGTTGGCTTAGCGGCAATATTTTTATTGCCGCCCTTCACCTGTTTTTATCGCTGAGATACTTTGCTATTAGCAAGGTTTATCTCAGGAGCGATAAAAAACAGGTGAAATGCGTGAATATCGCTGTCAATACAGCGATATTGAGGCATTACCGCAGTGGTTCCCAAACTGTGCGCCGCGGCGCCCTGGTGCGCCGTTATGAGTAGCCAGGGGCGCCGCGCACGAGGTGGGAAAGATAGCATTTGGACGTGTGTAGGCAGTAAAACATTATGCGTCTTTTGACGCCCTAGCAGGGCCTGAATGCAGGATGAAGATTATTCCAGCCGCAACATACGGGGGAAGACAGTCCTCGCTCATTAACTAATTTATTTAGTTTATTTTGAGAAGCTGAGTTTGAAAGGGACAAGTTATAAATGTGCAGTTTCCCCCGCAGTCACTCGAACAGATTCTGAGTTAATGAACACGTAGTAGGCCCCTCACAGAACGCGATGATTTTAAATAATGCTACAACTTGAAAACGTAAAATACAGCCATGTATAATTATATCCTGGCTGTTGTTCCCGCACTTTGTGTGAACTTGAAGAAACACTACGCCTGATTTTATAAATCAGAAATTCAAGTGAGCAAACTCACATTACAGTCCAGTGAACGTAACTAGGCAGTCTCTGCAAAAGGGTGCGTGCAGTGTGCAAGGCACGAGTTAAAGCCAGTCATTCAATAAAGATAAGGTTAACAAATGGATTTATTAAGTGGCAAAACAAGTTTGTAACCCCTGAACACAATTTAAGGCACATTGTTATCACTCACTGTCTATTTCCTGAAAAACGTTTCTGAATAAAAAAGTAATGCAAGTATTAGAATAAATTCGCAGCTGGCTCGAAAATGAAAAGACAATTTGCACCAAAAGCAATATTTCTCAGAGACATCTCCGAAGTATGACATCAGCTTTGAAGCAGGAGTGGGCTTTTAAGCGTGGGGGAAGCAGACCTATGTGATAAAAGGCACGTGGGCAGGGACTGGCAGTGGGCCCACGTGTGGTCAATTCAAAGTAATTCATGTCCTGTGCCCCATACTGACCTGGGATGTAACTGGGTCTACTACCACCTCCACCTAGTGCAACTGACTCTACCTTATCCATACCAGCACGCTACAAAACTGCCTCTTGCCTGTCCATTCTTCCGGCCATGAGACTGGCTCTACCCCAGCCCCACTGAGCTGGCTGGATCTTATGCAGCCCTGTCTTCTGCCAGTCATCTCGTTCTGCCCCCAACCTTACTGTCCTGCCCTGCCTCAGCCCCTGTGACCTGAAGTGTGCCTACTTATAGCTCTACCAATGCTCGCTGATCTACCCCCACTGACAGTGTATATTACTTGCTGTTCACCAGCCCTCCCAGTCTGCCACCCAACTGACTGCCCCATCACTACTGTACTAACTTTGCTAGGCGACTAACTTTGCCCGTGCGCAGTGACATGGCATGCGACTGTCACTGCATCACCCCGCGTACTACCATCTTTCTGGTAAGTAACTTAACCTGACCTGTTTTGGCCTGCCAGGGAAGCTTTAATGATCACAAATGCTCCAAAACATGACTTCCTCTGCTTGTCATCAATTGGAAAATAAAAAAGCGTCCCAATTAATTTAAGGAAGACAACTGGAAGTACTCCCGAGGTCGGGCGTACACCCCCCCACCCACGGTAAAAAATGGTGGGGAGCCACGGCCAACTGCCAATTTAGTCAAGGGAGCCACAGGTCAAAAAAGTTTGGGAACCACTGCATTACCGTGACAATGCTCTTAGCCATGTTATCCACCTCTCATTGGATAACATGGCTAAGAACTGGTCAGGGCAGGTGTTAGCTTTTGGAGATATTGGTGCTTAGCGCGAATATTTCCAAAACATCGCCTGTGTTGATCATAGGAGATAGCGATGTTAGCGACTGTTTTAAGTCGCTAACATCTTGGCACGCCCACTGTGCATGTCATTAGCGATAATTATCGCTGACATGCAAAGTGGGCCCCTAAATGCCCGCTTTCGCCTACAAGCTGTCGCTAACTGGTGTTAGCGACAGCTTGGTAATAGGGCGATAAAATTATCGCCGCATTAGCGGGAAAAAGTCCTGCTAATGCGGCGATAATGGCCCTTGGTAATATGCCCCATGGTTTACTGTCTTTTACCGAGAGGAGAATATGGGCATATGACGAAAATGGAGGGAAAAAAGGTGAAAGGGAAACAGAAATAGGGAGGCAAGATTGGATGAACATACATTTCAATAGTTTATATTATAATTAATTGGGTTTTAGAGACATTTTTCAAACAAAACATTGGGTCATTAATATAAACGTTTCACTGTAGATATGTCATAAAATATCATTAAAGTGGATTGCCTAACCCCGTGTTATAGGACTAATATGACACCAAGAGCTGCTGAAGAGTAGAGACAGGACCTTCGTAGAACTACCGCAGCTGGCAAATTACAAGCGTCTGATCACAAGTGCCCTTTGTTGCAATCAGGGGAGTAGCTTAGTAGAAATCAGGGGTGTGAGGGTGAGATTTCGCACCAAGCACTGAAATTTACCCAACCAGTAAAAGAACATAGCACCACTAGTTTTGGAAGTGCTGGGGATGGGGGGTATTATAAGGCAGTGATACCCAAAGTACGGCCCGGGGGGCGCATGCGGCCCTCCTGACCTTCATGTGGGGGCCCCCTGGTCAACAGCAGCACTGTTAAGTTTCTTCAAAATTCAAAAAGTGTATTTTCTTTACACGCAGAACCGTTTCACATTAGTACATCAGATTATATCCGCGCGTTGAGAAGTATTATTTTAGAAGTGTTACTTTTCAAACATGAACTTAGAAACATTTATTCTTCCTCCTCACCCTGACAACAATGCCAATAGTGAACTCAAGAGGCAAGTCAGTTGTTATGTGCACTTTTTGGGTGGCTTTGGCTCCTATTATAGATGAACAACATTATAGTGATTTATTAAATCAAGCACAGGAAAGGTTTTTGTACAGTACACATACTGAATGAAGTCTTGTATTTGAAGGTCATCTTATAATGACTAAAAAGGAGGGAAAAGGAAATAAAACAGTTGCGTAGCATGACACAATTTGATCAAGCGAGGAAGGTAAGATGGATCCTAGGTTTTCTGATTTCCAGGGGCGGTCATATAAGACTTTCTTGCAGCTGGCCCATCACCATTAGCCCAGTACTCTTAGAGGCTTATTTACAAGCCCCTTGCGCCACTTATTCGTCATTTTTAACCCGGAATAAATGACTGAACAGTGGCGCAAGGGGCTTGTAAATAAACCCTTTATTGCTCAGTCTGCTCCTGCATGCAGCATGTGCCCATATCTCTCCCAGTATCAATGATCCGCCTCTAGGCACCTGGTAGGGTGACCAACCGTCCGTAAATTTCGCGGACATTCCGTAAATTTTACGGACAGTCCGTAATTTGGACCTCACGTCCGTTGTCCGTGAGGATCCCTTTTACGGACGCCTTTTGTCCGTAATTTTGGCCATCACAGAGAGCAGCACTGCTCCCCTGTGAGAGGCCTCACCCCCCCTGATGGGGCCACCTCGCACTCCTCCTGGATCACAAGAGCAGCCCCACCCGCCCATTGTCATTCTGTATGCTGGGTAATTGCTAAATACAGAATGCCAATGGGGCAGTCTGGGGTGTTAAAGCATGTGGTGGCCTCCTCTGGCCTCAGTGTACAGCAGGGCATTCTGTTAGACAAAAGGTAAAACGCCAATGCTGCAACGTTAGAAAACAATGAAAGAAGCCTGTAAAACAAGTTCAAAAGAACGAGTTCAAAAGAACGAGTTATCGTTCTTTCACTGTCATCATTTTAGAACTTAAGTAGTTTCAATATTATATTCAACAAGGCCATGGTTGCTGGGTTTTTATTTTAAGCAACTAACAACCTTTGACAAAGCCAATAGTCCTGGCTTGTTGTTGGTGTAATGATACTTGCAGTATTATATATCTGGATGCAAGAACAAAAACAACATAATACCAGTCGGGCGGCGCATTATGCTAAGCACAGATTTTTAGCCTAGGTGTTTTAAACCACGCCCTTAATTACATAGAACACCCCCTTTGAAGAGACCACCCAGTTTTTTTACACCGCTTAAAGCCCCGGAAACAACACCATGTCAAAGTCACAGCACGTCCTGGCACTGTGCATCACGCATGACTTATGACTTCTACGTTTTCAGATTGCCTATGTGCAGGGGCATAGTGAACACCCCCTCCACCCCACACTTTAGGAACTACAGTGAGGTGAAGTTCTTGATGGGCCTTTTCTTTCTGCAACTCTGCAGACAAAGGCTCAACTCCTAATGTGAAAAGGTGGGGGAGTAAATAAGTGACCGAATGTGTGAATGGCTGGATTGATTAGTGAATGGATGAAAGAAAGGGTGAATGGATAGATAATGAAAGAAAGGATGGATGGATGAGTGAATTTGTGGATGTATGGATGAGAGAAAAGGTAAATAGATGGATGTATGGGTTGAAGGGTAGATGGATGGGTAAAAGGGTGGATGGGTGTGTGAAAGGATGGATGGATGAGTGAAAGGGTAGATAACAGGTGAGTGAATGGGTGGATGGATGAGTGAAAGGATGGAAGGATTGATGTATTGATAAGTGAACGGGTGAATGCATGGATGGATGAGTGAAAAGGTGGATGTAAGGATTGATGAGTGAGTGAAAGGGGGTAGATGGACAAAAGGATAGATAGATGAGTGAAGAACTGAAAGGGTGGATGGATGGAGAACAGATGGCAGGATGAGTGAAAGGATGGATGAGTAAGTGAAAGGCTGTCTGGATGGGTGAACAGGTAAATGGCTGGATGGATGAGTGAATAGCTGGATTGGTGGAAGAGTGGATTGATGACTGTACGGATGGATGGGTGAAAGGGTGGATGGATGAATAATGGATGGATGAGTGAAAGGGTGGATGGAGGGATGGATGAGTGAAATGATGGATGGAAGGATACATGATGGATTGGTTTGCAAATGGTTGAATATGTTTGGATATAGATGGGCACATAGATGGAAGGACAGAATAAATGGTGAAAGACTGAATGATAGATAAAATAATGATTACACCTTGTAGCACCCATTATCGTAAGTAACATTTCCTATACATTGACATTCACGTTTATATGAGTCAGTCTCTGTATAAAATGTGTGTGATGTAACACACTCCAACACCCTGCCCCACATATTTGGAATGAGTAGCATTATAAAAGTAATTAAATACACGTGAGAGACGGTCTTTGTGAAGATGAGGGGCACCATTGGAGGTTGGTAGCAAGGCCGAACAGGCCAGACCAGGCATCAAGTGTTTCCCTGGGAGGCTGGAAAGGGGGGCAGTTTTGTTACTGGGTGGCTGTCACTGCAAAGTTCCTTGTATATCCAGTAGTTTTCAATCAACAATAAAAGCAGCCTCACTTATATTCAGATGTGGTTCTCCACTGTCTGGTGACTAATGAACCTGCTGGAGTAAGATGCGAGTTTTGAATCGTCTAAGGTAGCACGCTACGGGCATACTGAAAAACCGTGAAGTGCACGATTGTCTCAACCTACTATAAACTTATTTTGACTTGTACTTAAGTGGTTGTCTATTTACTTACTTATATACTATTGCTCGACCTCTTCTGACGTGTCTGTAATGCTTTCCTTTTGTCCCGAAGTTTTGTCCTGAATTTTGACCTCTTGTCCTGAATTTTTGCCTGAATTCGGACCCTTAGTCTCCTGTTTGGAGGAGTCAAGCAATCCCTCACCTCATGTTTGGATTCCAAAAAAGTGCAATGCCTTCCATACCCCAGCATTGTGACCTGACCGGAAAGCTGTCCTCACTTTACATTCTTTTTTAATCTTGGAGGGGCCGATTCAAAGAACTAACTTAAGCCAAAATCCTAAACTTACTACTTTTGGTATTCACAGAAGTTAGGATTTTTTCTTAAGTTTGTCTTAAGACAGATTTAAGACAGACTTAAGACAAAATCCTAACTTAAGTCTGTCTTAAGTATGGCTTAAGTTTGCCTTAAGACAAATTTAAGACAAAATCCTAACTTCTGTGAATACCAAAAGTAGTAAGTTTAGGATTTTGTCTTGTTAGTTCTGTGAATCAGGCCCTATTAATTTCAGTGCGATTACGCTTCGGAGCGACACCCCCGTGGAATGTTGAGACTGGGGGTGGAGGGGAGGGCGAGGGAGCAGAAGTGAGCCTGAGCACATGGGACGATTTTCCACCTCACAATAATACTCCATTGTCAGCACATCTGGCCCGCCCCCGCTGAAGAAATTGTTTTTGCATCATTTATGAAATACTGATTGGCATTGAATTTTAGTGCCCGACAGGGTCTCCCAGAAATTGACTTTTAGCTTTTATTTAGAAGGGATGGGACACACCACAAGCCCTCTATGAAGTTATGCCTCTGGATCAAATAACTGTGCCATCCGATAAACTCAGACTACCTCTTTTTGGCAAATAACATGCAGATGTTGGTGCTTATCGCCCCACCGTATCATGTCCTGGTAAATATCATTTTTCCCCCTGTTAAATATCGACAGATTTATCCATTGAAATGTATCGGAAGGTACAAACTTTATTGCACCTTGTAATTATCTGATGCAATAAACATCTTAGTTACTGCTTATAACTGTGATCCCTGCGTAAACAGGTGTTAGTGCAGAAGTCGTAATTTAAAGGGTAATTTGTAATCAGGCCGTCAAGTCACAATTTCTCCCTTTTAAATATACATTTACACATCAGCATTTGGACCGAGGTGACCTACACTGAGCAGGAGGCGCTATTTCATAGGACTATAAAAGCTGGCAGGGCACTGGACTGCCACCCCGAGCACTGCATAGTGTATGTGCATACCTCGGGCTTGCAAGTAGCTCGGTCCCATCATTTCCTTCTAAAGGTTTCCGCCTTTATAAATACACTAGTCTTTGCCATAAGTTGTTAAAAGTGCATATACTTTTAATTACCGACACAAGTATGTCGACAGAAATTGTGGGCATTTTTTTGCAAGAAACGTGTTAGTTTAGCACTTGAAGGTTGGAGTTAGGTTCACAAAGTCATTAAGGCCAAATACGTCATATAAGTAACACCCCTCATACCTGATGGCGTGGACAGGCCTGCAATACCATACCAAGGTACCCAAAGTCAAGAGGAAACACTGAGACAAAGGAAAATACAAGGACAGCTTTTAGGCCAACAAATTCAAATGCAACTGAGGCAATTGTGTTTACATGCTATGGCAAATACCGTCAACTAGTCTGCACAAATCTACTATAACATAAATCCCCAAGTGTGATTAGTAATAGAAGGTAGGAGTGTGGTGATCTGCTTCATATTTTAATTTGTGGACACAAATCTCTCTATACCTCCATGTTTCAGACCGTGGAGCACTCTACAGCAAGTTGGTGAGGCTGACCCAAAGTCTCTGCAGCAAGAGGTTGTGTCACTTAAATATTATGAAATATTCTAATGGGTGGCTTGGCACTGATGGTGCCCACTAGGACTCACACAAGCACAGCCCTCGTCTGCTTTGGCTATTGAAGGAGGGGGCAGTGAGAGCAAGGAAGTGACGAGATAACACCATTCACAGGGATGAGATTTAATTTTGAGAGTGAAATAAGGCGAAGGAGCCAGTAGGTGAAAGACAACCTTGGTGAAGGAGAATGACAGTCAAATGGGTTACGTGAATTAGTCTGGAAGACAAAGGTGTATCCCATAAACTTGTGGTTTACAGTGCTTGCTTGTAATAAAGAAAAGCTTGGCATAGTAATATCAGACTGCCAAATATCACAGACTAGTGGAGTGACGTGTTGTGTGATAGTGAACGCTGTGCCCCAACACATTATTCCAACCACAGGCAAACACTGGTAGTGCAGACACATTTTATTTTTATGATGTTTGTGTTCAAAGAATACAATACACATTTCTGCACAACTGCTTATAGCATCACATACTTCATCCCTCAATATACAACACCGAGCACATCGTTGCACCACCGCCCACAGCAATGTACTTCGAGACCAAAAAGTACATTCCACACCTCTCTCTCCCTCTCACGCCTTCAAATGCACATCCCACATGCTCTGCTCTTGGCAAGACTGGTCCCCTCCATGACAGCTCCCACTGAAAGACAGCAAGAATACAGAACAGAAGTGAAGCATGCATATGCTGGACCATCCTACATTAAGGTGTAAAATAACACATTAAAGCCAGTTAAAATGGTGGTAGTTAAAGGTCATAGGGTGCTCTATCACAATAGTGGCTCTTTTATTACAACACCCCAATACATTATTCCAACCACTGACAGGCACAGGTAATACAGAAACATTTTATTTATATGATATTTGCATCTCAAGAAGGAAGTGGAACTCTGATGTGAGAGAAGGAAAGGGCTGAAATATTTGTGATGAGACAACAGTAAATTAAAAAGCAAAGGGAAGGAATATAGATTTGATTTGTAGAATATTAGTACAGACTGAGTTTTGAACAGGCAAATTTAAAAACTTCATTCCACAATACAATTTCTGGAAGCAACAAGTTAAATACCCAATTTATTGATACTGCTTACCTTACTAGCAGTAGCCTACCTCTAACCTACAATCTACCAGCAGTGCCTATTGTTAACCTGAAGAGAGTGAAAGAAAGAGCTCAAGGACTTCTTAACAGACAGCAGTTAATGAGACATTGGTAGGGAGATATATGCATTGGTTTATTTGTGGGATCTGGGGTCAAGCAGGTTTTAAAAAACATTATTGTGAAGTGCATTCTTATGAAGCAACACCATTTTGAATATCCCATTTACCAAAAATGCTAAACGCATAAACAAGTGTGTGTCTTTATTCTTAAACATCTCATCAGTGATGTCTTCAGTTCTTGCAGATCCCTGCACATTGACTGCACACTGGCAGCTCGGCATTCACCCACTAGTGCATGGAGTCTGCAGCTGACGATGAACACCCTGGCATAGTTCAACCAACCGTTTGAAACTATTCAGAAAGGAGAAGCCAAGGCTGTCAATTTTGGAGCCGGGGAGCCAGGTTCGAGTCCTGGTGTCGACTCAACTTCCTGTGATTCTGAGCAAAATATCTAATCTCACCGTATCAAGAAATGACTGTGACCATGTGTTATGTACCTGGTGCCCATGTAAAGCAGCCCTTGGGTCGAGTTTGCGCTCTTTAAAAACTGCAGGGGAAAAAACACATTAAGAGGGGCACAGGACTGCAAAACAGAGCTCATTCAAACCCCCTCGAAGACTGGGCCTCGCGAAGCCACAATATCTCAATGGGTTTTGAAACGCAGCCCCTCTTCATCCTCATTGCTATGTTATTAAGTATTAACTAAGCAAACCTTCAAACTGGTAGTGTGAAGCTCTGTTACTCTGTCACAAGAGACCTGCACTTGTTCAAGTTACACCACAAGATGTCGTCACACCTACAGGGCCGTCTTAACAGCATTAAAGGCACCCGGGCAAATCAGTGCACTGGGCCCTTCCTACACAACCACCTCCCATGGCCTGGACCCACCTCTCCCTATACACTCTGGCTCAGAACCAGCAGCTGAAAAATAGAACAATATTAAAATATCTGGTCTGTGCATAGGTTAGTGTGGGGCCCCTGTGCTGGTTGGGCCCTGGGGCAACTGCCCAGCGTGCCTATGCGTTAAGGCGGCAGTGCACACCTACCTCCACCAAGCCCTTGGTGACTTTCAGGTGTTACTGTGCGTTTCACTGGCCTATATTTAAGCGTCTCTTGTAAATCTCAGGGGGGACAGCACAGAGAATCCTATGGGGTTCCCCTCTCTCCTGCTTCATGACCTTGACAAGAAATAGAAATTCATCTTTTGAAATATGTGTTCCCTAAAGTAGTCCTGGCCCCTTGATATACCTCCATGAAAAAATTGTTGTCCAAAGATTTTCATTTTCAATTTATGACTTTAAAGACATAGAAAAAATACCTTGTGTGTGTATTGAATACGAATTCTGACTGTCACGCATTTGACAGTCTTTGGTACAGTGAGCTCAAGAGATCAGTCCAGCTAAGTGACCTTCCACTGGCATCATATTCTCTGCATGGACACATTAAAAGACCATTCTACTTGATCAGAAGATGTGTAAATCTTTTGGATCATGCATATGTAGAGAAAGATCTGTGTAAATTTGATTGGGTAAATATTGATGTGTTGCTAAAACCTACAAAATGTCTACAGCCTGTACCCACAGAATGTACCCGTACATGCACTTGCAAAATCTGTGCTACAAAAACATGTCCCTGTCGATATGTTCTTCTCAAATGTTAAACATTCTGCAAATGAGCAATTGCCAAAACAAAAAATAAAGTGAACTATTGTAGTGTACTTCCTATATCACCCATACAGGACCTGCGCGTTTGGATAACATAAACTGTAGGATTGGTGGCAGACTAACTCTGAGCACCCCCACCAAGAATGTTAACCTGTTTGCACTAGCTAGCTCACAGTGCCACTATAATCTCCTCTTATCAGGGAGAGAATAGTTTCTGGCAACCTTAGAACATGACAACCCTGAACACTAAGTATCGTGGAAATAATTTACTACTTTTCACAGAGTCACTCGTGCTCACTTACTTCGTCTCAGAGAGTTACACAGAAGAAACAGTCAGGCGTGTTTACAATAAGTATTTATTGCACAGTCGATCTTCTAGTGTATAATATATGTGCTGCGACAACTGTTATACAGTAGCAGAGATATATGATCAGCAGTACAGTGAACGTAAAAGGATAGTACAGTTAAACCATTTTACAATAGTCATGAAAATATACATGGACATAAAATACTTGATAAAAAAGCGCACATACTCCTACAATGCCTATCTAGATGTACAGAAGTGTACCTAGCATGTGAGTAGGTGTGAAGCCAAGAATCCCTCTAGTTTTATTCTAACCCCATTACCTAAAGCAAGAGAGTGTGGGACCTGGTCCTGGTCTCGAGTCGGACACCGGGCAAGGGATGTTTAGACCACTGGCAGCTGGAGCGTCTGCATGCAGGAGCCTCAGCGTCTCTGGTCAGTGAGTCGGCCTGGAAGTCTTGGTTCCCTCTAACTAATCCTAGCAAGAGGTGCTGTATATATACAGCAAAGTATCTAGGGTTCCTTTGTCCCTTGTTTCTTGTATTAGCCATTGTTGGGTTTGAGGATGACGTACGGGATGAGCCTTGTACGTAGCTAATATGCAGGTGGAAGTAGCCTCAGTCTGTTTTCCAATATTCATTCATACTGTGTCAGTCTAAAGATGAAGTTATAGAACCCCATTGTTCAGTGAAACCCTCCTTCTGCACCCAGGACTAGAACTAGGTAAATGTTCAATCCTAAAAGGATTGTTACTGTGTAGCATAGGGGAGGAGATGTAGGTGAAACGGTATGACGTTACCCGGGCCTATATTAGGGTACCTATATGAAACATAACACCCACTTTTCTTCCGAATAGTCAACCAATAATAAAGTGCTAGCAAACTACAAATCTTTACTAGGTAGCAGCGCATAAAATTATCAGTGAACCACATAAAAACATTTTTAAAACATTAAAATCTTTTAAAAAAGCAAAAAAGGAAAAAAGTTTTCTGAATTTGTATTTTTTATTTTTGCGAATTGTTCCTTAAGTCAAAGTCCTTAATGAGTTTGTTCATACAATTCGAACCCCTAAAAGCGTTTAGAAGGCCATGCTTTTCTAACAAAAGTGACAATTTTAGGAAATGTTCCTATTTTAGTCGAGTTTGAAATGAAAAGGGAAATCTGATTTCTTTCCCAGGACACGATGAGCTACTTATAGATTAAGTGTCCTGCCTGGGAGATGCAACACCGTTGTTGCTTGCTGCCGCAGGGGACGGACCTTGTAACACCTCACAAAGTACGTCAATGGAGCACAGATGGTATTCAGCACTGCCAATAACTGGTCTAGAGGCAGCTGGGGCTGTAGTCGATACCTGGGTGCTAGTGGTGGAAGTGCTAGTGGAAGAGCTGATGCTCAACCCATTTGTAGCAAAAGGCACCTGCGGGTTCTCAAGGAATGCGGCCATCAGGATAGGAATACGCTGGGGTGATTGCCGAGCATGGGGACCTCAAGGGTTCCAGCCTGGTGTTTAAGTCCACAGGTGTGTCCATTGCAAGTAACAGACAGAGATCCAACATGCATTCTTCACCCACAAAACAGGCATCGAAGAACAGGTAAGATGCAGTCCATCCAAACTGGTCTAAACGATAGGAACCAGGAGGCACTCAGTTCTCGTAGGCGAGGTGTGCCTAGATGTTGTACCATACATTCACTGTATTTCCGTTCCAGGAGAGCTTTTGCCATCTCGTTGGTGATTGGGCCGTCCATTGCATAGAAGATAGATGACAATTAGGATTCCAGCTATTGAGAGCAGAATCAGAACTAGACCTTCAAAATGCTTCCAAATACGGAATGTATAAAATTTGGGATAACTCCGAGGATCGCCTGAAAGGTGCTTAGAAATCCTGACTCTATGGTCTTAAATAGGTGTACAATACGACTCGTATCATACATGTTAAAGATACTATCCACCATTTCTACAAAATGAAATGGGCAGTTTGTATGTATAAGTGTCTGTATCTCGGTTGAGGTCCTTGCGACTTGAAGATCAAAGGTCTCTCGAACGGAGGTTAAGGGTACGGTTTGCTGTAAAGAGCATGGCTTTCAGTCTGCTCAAAGTATCAAATTGTATAAATGAAACATTCAATGAAGGCCATAACGATGCCTCCCTGACTGTACTCGTTGGGGGAAACAATACTTGCATACAGCAAGTAATCCTGGAGTTCATGGTGACCAGATAGGCAATGCCCGGAAGCATACCAGAGCAACCTTGATTGTTCAGCATCAAGTAACTCCCATTCGCGAGCAACTTGAATACCGGTGTAATCACGGCAGCTGGAGTCCATTTCATGTGCAAGACAAATTTGCTACCAAACCATTACATGCTCCCTGCAACAAAATGTCCTGGCTCATGAGAGAACTGCTAAAAGCATTTTTGCAGTTTGTACCACTTAGAAACACTTCCCGATCCCCACTCCAGCATCAAAATCTATATGGCAATTGCCAGGATTCCTTAATGTATTCCAAACCTATTTTTTCATATTTGCCTGCCTACCTTGGCTCAAGGCAATATTGAAACTGAAAAGTAATGACCCATAGAGTTATGTGGTCATGGATAGGCATTCAGTAGATGGTGATTCTGCCACTATAAATGGTAATCTATCCAGTTTTTCAATATGCAGCATTGTATATTTAGCTCCCCTTTGTGCAATTTCTACCTGTTTATCTGTTAAATTATATTCAGAAAACAGAGACCTAATGTTGATAAAACACCAAGGCAGATAGCCTACCCGCAAAGATTGTAGCGTCCAGCTCAATAACATAATAGAACGTAACTGAGATTGCCTGTGTTGTAATATGGCCAAATCTTGTTCCAGTATATATATTGCAGAAGATACAATGTTGCCTAAAGAATATATCCTGGAGGTCAAAGTTGTTAACCCATTATCCACTACAGCTAGAGATTTCTCTCAGTTAATACAGTCTATTTCTCGCATTCTTTCTGCGGCCTCATGTTGGGATATTTTCCAGATTTCATTGTAGGCAGCATAAATGCCAGCATATGTGAAACATTTCTAACTGGGTTTCCTGGGACCTTGTAAAAAATACATAAGATCCATGTCTTATGAGAGTAAGGGTACTTCTTGTTTCACTTCTGTGAGTGTTGAGGTTTCTAGCCAATCAAGGCACAACTTCCCAACACTATAGGATGTCACTACCCCTGGGTGGTCTCTTTATACATATCGGGGTCTGCCCTGTGGATCTTGAACCCTTTGGTAATACCCAATCATCGTTTATGACATCTGCTCATGTCTATGGGCCAAACCAACTGTTGCCCATTCCTGTGACATTGAATTTTTGCCATCCCCCGAGATCTAAGCTGGTGTAGGAAACCGAGGTGTGTTCAGGTCCTTGTTCTTGGCTAGTCCAAGACAGGATGTCTGTTGCACAGTGTCATTTAGAAATATCATCTGCTGTGCAATGAGGCATGCTCTGAATAGCGCTTCTGTTCCCGGGACTTGCCAGTCCCTAGATCTCCAGACCGATTTTAAGTTTATTGTGTCCTTCCATTAGTCAAAACCCTGTTCAGACAATTGGGCAATAAAGGAAGTAGAGTAAATCTGTTTGGTGTTAGACAGCATAATTTTCAGTGCTGAATCTGATGTCAGTGTAATCTTATAATAATATGAAGTCGGGTCTGTAGTGTTAAACCCTGAAAAATATGAAAATTTCTATGCAAATGTTTGCGAACTACTTTTCGGTGGTGTAGGGTAATGTTCCCATTGGTGATATTCAAAAAATTTCTAGGTGTTATAGATTTGTCTTGGAAATGATGACCTTAATGTTAATAACAGTACGATGTGTCATAGTCTGAAGTACCTTCTAACATTGCAGTGTTCGGAAATTCAGCAGTTTTCTCTAAATCACAACACATGTTATTAACAGTTTCAGTGTCTCAATCATCAGAAAATGTACTGGGGGTAATGATATCACTTAATGAAATTTTAAATACATGAGAAAATTTTGAAAGTTCAGTCGGGCCGAATATATCAAAATCAACCTTGTCCCACACTATACCATATAGGATCTGCTGTAATTTTCACTGATGATAAGTCTCTTTGTTCACGATGTGATGACTGATGTGGCTTCAAAATCAGTTTAACCTTTTGGGCTGTAGAGCTTTGCTGAAGATATTGTCTATTAATAAGCATGCTAAAAGTTATAACTAAGCCTAGCCAGAAAAGAAAGAACAGTATCCTAGTAATTACCCAGAGTTCTACCCAAGGCGATACCAGGTATGTCTTTTGAAGAAAGTGCAGAAAGTTCTTTATTTGTTGCTTGTGTGATTGTTGGGCTGGCGTTGTTTCCGGTTTACTTGGATCTAAAGAAAGAGTATCAAAGTTCATGAAGCAGCCAGAAGCAATTCGATCAATTGTTGGAATTGCATCGGATTTGTTGAAATCGTATTTTGCTCTCATCAAGGCATGTTGACGTAGGCGTCTGTATTTGGTCTAATTGCAACCTGGTTATTTTTTTTTTATTATTTTGAAAACGAACTTCGGGTTCAAGAGGAAGGAGTTCCATAGCATTGTTGATTAGTCCATCATTCCATACAGGAGGCTCTTCAAACGTGATGAGTCTTTCTGTTTGAACTTCTTGGATTGTAGTGAGAGGAGGGCGTCTGCTACTTTGGAGTCCACGAGGCCTACTGCTTAGTATTGACCACATAGTGTGGTTTGATTAAGTCGATTAAGACAAATCTTTCTCCTTTTTCCCGGCAAGAGGTGGCAAAAGTACAATTCTTGTTCCTTGAATTTCTAAGACAGGTACAGGCTTTCTGTAGGATGGTCCAAATTCTTTTTTGTCTGCTATTTTTTCTCTGACCAGATCCCTGATAAGTCTTGCCGTGACTGCCTTGACTTCCCCAGTGGCCGTCTGTTTTTGTGGACAGTACTTTGTTGAGTCCTGGATTCATTTAGATTCAGCCAAACGATCATAGATATCAAATGGTTTCTCATCCCCCACTGCGCCTTCACAATGACGATCAGGTACCCACATTCTGATCCCAAATAGGACCTTGTATGGAGTCACACCCCCTAGAGAACTTCTTAGCTGGTTGCTGAGGGCTCCCTGTACCCCATATAAGTGATTGGACCAACTCCCGCCCTTGCCTAATACCCTAGCTGTTAAAGATTGCTTTAAGTCCCAGTTTTTTCTCTCCACAACCGAATTTCCCTCAGGATGGTACAGAGAGGAGTACCACAATGCTACGCCCATACTTCCCATTGCCGCTTTGTAAGCTCAAGAGCTAAATGCCTGGCCACAGCCAGAATGTAACGTGCCAACTGCATATGTCCTCATAAAGACTCGCAAATCTTTGATAACAGTTTGAGCGTCAGCCGAGCTCTGAGGCCAGACCCATAGGAATCTTGAGCATAAATCCAGTGCAACCAAGATATACTTGTAAGCCCCATCAGATTGTAAGGGGCGGTAGTGGTCCAAATGTACACATGCAAGAAGTTTGTCTGTGCCAGGCGTGTTATGGTGGATCCTTTCATCTGCTGACAGATGTCACATTTCAAGACATAGTCTTTAGTTTCCTTTGTTTCACCTGGCCACCAATAGCGCTGTTTCATTAACGAAATAGTTGCTGTAACGCCTGTGTGTGCAGAGCTCAAAACCTTTGTGTGCTACAACAATCAAATCTTGTCTACGATCCATATTTGGTATTACTCTATCCCCCACTCCAGGAATCTGAGCATATGGAATGTTGCTCCATCTAACTTGTAGGAGTAATTGAGTGGAAATGTCTTTGGTACTGCTGTGCTGCCTTTGCGCGAAGCAACAACAGAAACCATAATCTCACTGTCTCTCCTAGTTTTTGAACGATTGATTGCAGCTACAGAAGTCGTGCATACATCCCCTTTTGCGGCTTCATCAGCCAATGAATTCCCTTCAACGTGAATGTCATCATGCCGATGACTCAGTGTATGTATCACGTGAGCCCTTGGTTGTTTGTTTTTCAACTCTAATACCTGTTCCCATAGCATTGTATGCTTAATTGTGCCACATTTTGCATCTTTGAACCCGTTTTGTTCCCAATTATATAAATATTCATTGTACGATTGAACACAGTAAAAGGAATCACACATAAATAGTGTGGGGAATTCGTGATCTGTATTCACTAGTGCCAGTATTAATGCTTTTAACTCTGCCAACTGTGCCGTGCAGTCTCCTAGACATTGCGTTTTGGTGCAACTTGGATGGAACTTCCTATCCCGCATGCGACCTTTAACGATGGTACATGCTGCACTGTATTGTTGCTTACTCCCTATGGCCGGTTGACCAGATCCGTCAGTGTAAGTTATGTATATATACTGATCTAGATGCAATTTTACATTTGGTATAGGATATTCTTGTTCATATTGCAGGAATGCTTGTGTTTTTAGACTTGGATCAAATCTGTATTCAGCATCCGTTGCGGTAAGAGAATTAACCCATTGTATCCATCTCGGATGTAAGGCTTTTGCATTTGGAATGCTAGCCTTTGTAACAGCTTCTAAAGCCGGTACCGGGGTTATGACAATTATGCTTTTTCCCTGAGCCAGTGCTCTTCCTCTTGCTACAGCGGTATGAACTGCTGTCAGGATTTTCTTTGTTGAAGTGAAACACATCTCTGCGTTTGTGTACAGGTGTGATTTGTATGTGATTGGTACAGTTTTGCCTTCATTAAATGTTAGGTAGGTGTACCCGCATTGACCCGCTATTACACAGATCACCAAGTGGCTATGTTTACGCGTGTTTGTAAGTGTCTTGAAGCTATCATATCTTCTTGTAGTAAACATAGGATGTTTGTGTGTTCCTGTGTCCTATGTCTAACTGAAAAGTCAGGTTTCATTAAATCGTAGAAAGGTTTTACTCTTTCTGCGTAATCCAAAATGTATGTTCTGTTGAAATTTAGAAATCCCTGTATTGATTGTAGATTCTTTAATGTTTTTGGAGGTTGGAGCAAAACACACTTTTCTAAAAAGTTAGCTGCTAGACTTTTCCCTTCACTTGACAGCTCATATCCCAAAAACAGGACATTGAGGTGGGCAATTTGTGATTTTTTAAAGGTAAATTTGTAGCCCTCAGACGCGAATCCCATAATAATGGTGCTCACCCTGGTCAAGTGCCTTTCTAAGTCATCGTCCGTCAGATAAATATCCTCCACATAGGATTATGCTTCCTCATAAAATTTTTGGAGTAAACTCAGTTACCCTTGCTGAAAATACCCCGGGGCTGTTCTGATACCCCTGAGGGAGATGACAAAATTTTCGCTGGGACCCTAACGCTGAGAATGCAGTCAAATACCTACTTTCGGGTGCTATATTTTGGCAGAAAAATCCATTTGAGGTATCAAGTGTTGTTTTATACTTTTTCTGCACAATGTTATTCATTAATGTGGCACTATGTGCATTTTGGACAGCGAATGTCTTTGTGCAAGTATTTAAATGTCTGTAATCTACAACTAGACAATATATATTGTCCGGTTTTGATACGGGAAACAAAGGATTGTTCATTGGTGTGGTGCATGTTTTAATGATCCTTTGACATTCAAGTTAATCTAAGATCTCCCTGACCTGCTTTTTAGCTTCTTGCTTTATAGGATATTGCCTCTGAGCAGTTGGTGAAATTTTTAACGGGATCACCTAGTGGGTTGAATTCTCATCCCATCCGGCATGATTTTTGTGTAATGCTGGAGCTAGGGCTACTGTCAACTCCTGTGCATGTGTGTATTTAAGGTGAATGGGAACGAGGTCGGAGAGAGATTGAAAAATGATATCTTCTCCCCTAGGGCACTCCATAATGAATGCTGGCAGCCAATCTTCTTCGGCTAACAGATGTCATAACGAGATGATAAGTTCTCCCAACAGAGACCTTTTATTTTTCTGGGCTTGTCCCACTCCATCCCGAGTGGTATTTCATGTAACTGATGTGGGACACTCACCCTTTCTTCTGGTGTTTACACCGTGATGTAATCAATCAAGTCCGCTATCACCAGAAATTCCTTCAGGTTCTTGAGAGCAATTGTTACTTCTGCTGCTCTGTCTAGCATTGTCTGAGCCCATTCCCCGTTCAGACGTTCTGTCCTCAGAATTCTGGGCATGTCTGATTTTCAGGCCTGCAACCTTCTTCTTTTTAAACTGAGGTTTCGATTTTGACTTCTCTTCTTTTTTGAAAGTATAGTCTTGAGCGTGCTGCTTGTCTCTGGCCTTTTACGCTCTTCTTTGTGTTCTGACTGTCCTTCTTTCTCTGAGTTTTTCAACGAGTCCTGAAAGGAACAAGAGGAACGTGTATCAGTATCCTGATACCTGTCAAGTTTCCTAATATTATCCCTATTCCTAAGGTTGTACCTCTTTTCAGAGTGCTCCTGTGGAGGAGATCTACCTCGGGATTGAGATTTTTTTTCTGTATATTTTTGTTGTTTTTTATTTTTCCACTTCTTTTTAGAGGAAGAAGCAGGTGTCCTTTTCAGGACTGCCCATCAGTTGAGGTTTTAAAGCTTTCCCAACCAAACTGTCTCTGCCTAATTCTGCATACACATTTCAATTATTTTGGGTAGTTCATGTGGTTGCTCTAACGGACTGAATTCCATTAGGCGTTGGCGGATTGAAACTGATGCTGCAACCCCTTCAATATTAGCGAATATTATGGATAATTCCTGGTCAGAGTTATTTAGTAACTTCATCCCTACCCTAAGTTCAGAGCAGGCTCTGCTCCGTACTCATTCTGTATTTGTCTTAATACATCGGGTATCACAGCTAATGAAGGAATACCATGAGTTCTGGTATATATGACAGCAAAGACTGTACCCCCAAGTGTTACAATCCTCTAACTGTGGTGTTATACCCATGGGCAAGCAGATTGATAGCATTCTGTGTTTTTCAAATGTGGTAGTAGCCGGGAATACTGCCTCAAGCTGAGGTATTTTCGGAGCTACCCAGAATGGCATTTGTTCACGTTTTGTGGGCATTTTGCCCATTACTGCGTGTAATGTTTGTGGAGTGATTTTAGTTGCTGTACTCTAAGATTGAGTTCCATTTGTTGCAACTGCTGCTGGTTGGACTGTGAAAGTCCTCATGACGAATTGTGCCATGTTTCTGTAGATTTAAATGAATTCTTTGTGTTGAGTCAGTAAGTCTGGCTGTGGCATTGTTTCAATGTCAGGATGAGGTGTGTAAGCTGCTAATATAGACCATGTTGCTCCTGGTCTTCCTAACAGACCAAGCCTTACTCCTCCTCTTAAGTGGGTTAGGGCGCCTTTAAACAAGTATTGGTGTTCCTGGTAAGTGATTAGAATCTCTATGTCTTTGAACGGACAATATTTCTCTGGTGCATCTCCCTCTGTGCTACTACGCCACCCCTAGCTTGTAATACATTTTCTAATAGTTTTAGGGTGATTGTATGTCTGTACTTAGGTGCAATAAAAATTTCGCCCACCTCTTCATCTCCTGTTGAGAGGTGTTGAGTCACCACCAGCTTATCTTTGCCCTCAATCATTTTGTAATGAAGAAGTTTTTTCAAGGGAACTAAGATAAGGGTTTTATGCACAATTTTTAGGAACACTGTGTCCTGTCAAGCTTGATTAACAAGCAGCCAACAAATAGAATATTTCGCCTACTCAGCTGTGGCGGATTTTGTGCCCACCCACTCCAGACGTCTCTGACATATTGTGAGTAGGGGTCTCTGAAAATAAGCACGACTGAACTACTGTTGGGCGTCATGTAGTGTAGTTCCTATATTACCCATACAGGAACTGCGTGTTTGGATAACATAAACTGTAGGATTGGTGGAAGACTAACTCTGAGCACCCCACCGAGAATGTTAGCCTGTTTGCACTAGCTAGCTCACCTTGTCACTAGAATCTCCTTTTATCGGGGAGAGGATAGTTTCTGGCAACCTTAGAACATGACAACCCCGATCCCCCAGGATTGTGGAAACAATTAACTACTTTACGCTCAGTCACTCGTGCTCACTTACTTCGTCTCAGAGAGTTACACAGGAGAAACAGTCGGGCGTGTTTACAATAAGTATTTATTAAACAGTTGTTCTTCTAATATATGTGCTGCGACAACCGTTAGACAGTAGCAGAGATATATGATCAGCAGTACACTGAATATAAAAGGATAGTACAGTTCAACCATTTTGCAATAGTCATGAACACATACATGGATATAAAATGCATTATAAAAGAAAGCGCTCATACTCCTACGATACCTATCTAGATGTACCGAAGAGTGGATTGTCATACAGTGGAGGGGCGTAGAGTGGAGTAGAATGTAGTGATGTACACTGTAATAGCGTACGTTGGATTGTCATAGAGTGGAGTGGGATATAGGTGAGTGGTGTATAGTGCAGTGGCATGGACTGCAGTGGCATGGAGTGTCGTACAATTGAGCTGCATGCAATGGAATAGTGTGCAGTGGAGTGGTCTACAGTGCAGTGGTGTACAGTGGAGTATGTTACAGTGGATTGGCATACAGTAAAATAGCATGGAGTAGAGTGGCATACAGTGGAGTCGCATAGAGTGTAGTGGTGTGCAGTGCAGTATTTTAGAGTGGAGTGAGATGTAGTTTAGTGGCGTACCTTGGAATAGGGTAGAGGGAAGCAGCGTAGAGTGGTATAGTGTTACAGTGCATTGGTGTACAGTGGAAAAGCATAGATTGGAGTGGGGTAGAGTGGAGAGGCATAGAATGGAGAGGTGTAGAGTAGAGTGGCGTACACTGGAAAGGCGTACAGTGTTGGGGTGTAGAGTGGAGTGGTGTAGAGTGAAATACTGTAGAGTGGAATGTAGTAGAGTACAAAGAGGTTGAGTGTAGTGGGGAAGACTGTAGCAGTGTACAGTGTAATATTGTAATGTGGAATTGTGTAGAGAGTATTGTAGATTGGTGCGGCGAACAATGGAATTGTGGCGTAGGGTGGAGTGGTGTATTAGCCCCCCCACCCCCCGAATTAGGATGTGTTAAAAGTATTAGCTTTTTTAAACAAATTTTTTTTTTTTTTTTGAGAGGTGTATAATGTTGTGTTTAGATTCAGTATGCCGAATACGACCCTTGATGGGTAGCGTACTTTGCACATTATAAACTGGAACCCAGGACAGAATGTAAAATCAAGTGTTATTTGGCTGCCACAACAATATGTTTAGTTCTGACAGGCAAATATGCGTTAAATTTATCACCGTTTTAGCGGCAGGAAACTGCCGCTAAAACGCCGATAATGGGCTTGATAATATGCGTTATAGAATTCCAATAGAAGCCCAGGTTAGATGTCCTGCACATCTAACCTGAGCTTCTATTGGAATTCTATAACGCATATTAGCAAGTCCATTATTGCCGTTTTAGTGGCAGTTTCCTGCCGCTAAAACGGCGATAATTTAAAAAAGGTTCTTGCTAATATGCCCCTCGGTCCCTTCTGCATAGCATACTTTATTTCCATTGTAAATGGATTCTTAGGGTACTTGAATTGTATAAAGGAGGAATATTGAAAGGGACAAAGGATCATATAGTTTTTGCACAATGTAAAAATCGGTTGTGGAAAGGTTTGAATATATGTGCACCTGCACTAAATACATTAGGTTGTGTGATTATATGGAGTTATGTCTGCTTTTAACCCTCATTTGCATAGTGAAACCTTAATAATTACGTCCCAACTGTAAGTTTGCGGTATACTGCATTACATACGCATGATATGTCAGTATGTGATTGACTAATGGCTATTTTGACCAAACATAAAAGATAGCCATGTCATTCTCAGCACATTTTTAAGGCGTTCAGAGTTTCAACGCATTCCTGGATTAGGGTCTTTGATAGAAATAAGTAGTAGATTTTATTGTTGCACCCTGCCCATTGCCACCTTATTAAAGTGTTAATAGTTAGAGACATGCATTAATCATTTTCAATATATTTTACATCAGTTTGGGGAGAACTGCTACTTTTATTGAAATTTGTAACTAGTGTAGTAATTTGTAGCTATTAGCATGGAATTCTGTAGAATATTTATATGAAGATTTAAATATTTTAAAAATAGAAAATACACTGCAGTACACTACAGTGTATTTTTCATTTGTTAACATATTTTTTTTACATTTATTTGTGGTACCACACTACTCTTGAGACAGTAAAGCAGTACACCATTTTTTTTTTAAATTGATGGAAACTTAAAATATTTGCCCTACCTATCACTATTTTAATAAAGCTGTAGATAGGGGAAAATATCAAACCTAATACTTACCTACATCTAAGGGCAAGACGCAGAACACAGGTAAAGTGTACCTAACAACAACATGGCTGCCTTTAACTTTTGTAAGGGCAGTGATTAGCCAATCACATAATGACATTTCATTGCTATGTACTGTGGTAACTCCACGAAATATTGCAAAATTTCACATAAATACTGTGACAACAGATATTACTGAGTTAAAATGCCTTATAACTTAAAAAATACTAACCGTATACACCTGTAGAACCCAAAACCATTATCTGTGCATCATAATGTCTAATCCTGCCAAATTTCATGTAAGTCAATTCACCTGTTTTTGGACCCCACTTTTATCTTTGCACCCCCTTGAACATTCTCCATGAAACTTTCAGTCCTCTGCAGAAAAACCAATAGGTCTAGAAAGTTCAGTGGAAATTTATTAAACGGGGCTATGTTGGACCACTGCCTGCTCTTAAGAAATGTTTTTGCTACCATTCACAAAGGGGAAGGGGTCCCATTGGGACCTCTACCATTTGCAACAAGCTTGCCACCTACTTGATGTAGACGGTAAACTGCAAGTGATTTGTGACTGCATTCCAGTTGCAAAACAATCTTACATCTCCTGTGACTCACTATCAGGAAGGGACACTCTTGGCACTCCCCTTCCTAATAGTGACTCGCAAACCCTATGTGAGTCGGTAAAAGGTTGCTGACTCACAAAATGGTGTTAGTAAATGGCAAAAGCATTTTAGCGTGTCGCAAACGGGCCGATTCTCCATTTGCGACAGCTAAAAAAAGTTGTACACTGGCCTTTTGAGCTTCATCTCTTCACTATGGCTTTTCCAGCTCTGAGGTTTGTGCCCATTTTCCATTGTTCTCCATGCCCCAACACCCCATCCTTTCCGAAGCGTGGTCTTAGCGCGGGGACACACCAGTTGGTGTAACCAGGCGCTTTATAAGTGGTATTATTTATTATTATTATTATTATTATTATTATTATTATTATTATTATTATTATTATTATTATTATTATCTACACCTATTGTTTCACATAATGACATGTCATTACTATGTACCGTGGTAATTCCATGAAATAGTGCAAAATTTCACCAAAATAAAAAATACAGTGAGTTAAAACGCCTTATAACTTAAGAAATACCCTCCATTCCTGTAGAAACCAAAACGATCATCTGCGCACCATAATGTCTAATCCTGCCACATTTCATGTGATAATTCACCTGTTTTGAAACCCCCCTTTTATCTTTTCAACCCCCTTGACCAATCTCTGTGAAACTTTCAATCCTTTGTTAGTGCGGAAAACTCATTAGGTCTGGAAAGTTGCATGGAAATTCATTAAAAGGGGGCAAAGTTTTTAGCAACCAAAATTCAGAGGAATTACTATACATTTTGGACCACATGTACAACCATCAGCTTTTGTGAGTCGCAAATGGTGATTTTTATCGACTCGCAATTTGCTAGTCGCAAAACCTGATGTACAACAGTGTCTCAGACACTGTTTGCGATTCCCAAAATGTGTTGCAGGGACCTGACTCATTATTATCCATGAGGCAGGTCACAATATGAGACCCATTGGGAATGGCCGCCACTCACAGGGATGGTGGCCTGCTGGAATCTAATCTCGTGTCCCTGCTCGTTGAAATATGTAGGGATGACCACACGTAAAATCAAGCTCAGAATAATGGAACACATGAGCACCGTGAGGTGTAAGAAGCAAGCTACCCGCCTCACGTCGCATTTTCTAGAGATGAACCATCGTCCGGAAGACATAACCTGGACAATTCTTGAGAAACCCTTTATTCCGGAACACATCACCGATATATCTAAATTTTTGTTACTTAGAGAACAACGGTGGGTGTTCAAACTCAAGACAGATACCCATGGACTCAACGACTGCATTCCCTGGTCCACGTTATAGGCAAATGGCAGAAACGATTAGCGATGGGATAGTGCAATACAGCAGAGTTCTTGTGATAATGATCCACTATTGATAGACACTTTCCATCAAATCACGCTGAGTAGTGAAATAGGGGTCTTTCCTCCAAGTTTCGACATTGCGCTATTTACAACACCAACCTCTCTGCGCATTGGCATTGATATCTGCCTACTGCATCATCAATATTACTTCACAATTGGTATATTGCTCCCATTTCCTTAAACCCAGCAAAACGTTTTGTTTTGTTTTGGATTGTCAAATTCTTTCTTTTACCAATTTCTAGCCCTTAGGTTAATCCATACATCTGCAAGCGCTAGCCGATGTCAAAATGTCACATTCATACGACTAATAAAGTTTGGTGCGTACACGGGCACGATCTGAAAACACGTACATTTTACAAACCACACTTCCCATGATTCAATCGGGCTCCCGCGTATGCCTATACGCATCATCGCATCATTGTACGCGTTCTTGCGATATCGGCAATGGAGGCAGCAGTGTTTCCGGTAACAAGCAGAGACGCTTTATATATCCTGTGTTTTGCCGGCATCGGTACCTCCCCGACTGCTTTGTTGACCGCCAGAGGTACCGACAGCCAGGTAAGACCCCTGCATAATTTCGCGATGATTCTTGCGATAGCTGCTTGGTTTGGGACACACGAGAATTCATCTTGTGAATTAGACTAACATGACTACTAAATCACTTTCGTAGTAGCAGCCCCTACTTGTTTGATAATGACAGTGCTAGATTAACGTATCGTATACATTCTGGTGAGACTGTATCTAGATATATTTCACACTCTAGTAATTATTAAGAGGAGAAAGAGCACTGGATGGCTAGTTATATATAGGTTTTGCTCCTTATAACAAAAGGCTGTCACCATGAGAATAATAACATATTCCCTATCACCCCGCCTAACATCAAAGGGGTGGGTTTGTCATCTTTGGGATTAATACTTTCTAGTGAATAGCGAGACAGAGATCGCTATGGATTGCATATAGTAAGCAGCATGAGTTGTGTATGGGTGTATGGTTACTTTTGTTGTCACACATTTTAGAGATTTTAACAGCATGTAAGAGGGGCAATAAGTCACCTCACAAATGAATGTATTGGTGTATTGTTTCCCCTATAGAGCGGTGCACCCTTTATCCTGAGCTGTTGCCAGGTGGGGTGAGGTGTTTTCTCGATACTGTTGAGGTAAGAGGAGATGGAGTACAGTCCAATTTGAATGGACAATGCTAATATACTAATTATGTAATGTATAGACTATTGTGAAGGGATTGTGTTATCATGTTCTTAGACTCTTGTGGTCTTCTTTGTATCTCTTACAGATTTCTTAACAGATACGAGAAGCGGAAACTGTGAGAAGTAGACCAGTGAGCTATCTCTCTTCACAGTGTATCCTTTCGTGTTACTTTTTCACTCACAAATATATTATCACTTTATGTTGCAGTAGCATCAATATTATATACGAGGTCCTGAAGAAAGCGTTAGGTGAATTCTTGCCTATTTCGCTGAAACATGTCGACCAATTGAATAAAGTTAGACAGCTATCTGGTTAAACAGTCTTTTTCTGCACTGTTTTTAACTTTTGAACATAGTAGACAATAATAAATTGCTGCGTCTTACTACGCCTCAATTTTATATTTCACTTTACTCACAGCACTGCACTTTTCCCATACACTTTCTATTTACACCTGCTCACATCTGGTTTACCTAAATTGAAAACATCCTTGGGCTCCTCCATCACTAGGGTGGAGTTTCAGCCCTGTTAACGGAGACCCAGATGAAGCATGTCACCTGGAATGGTGAGTGATGGGAATCCATACAAATTTTGTATATTTTTATACACTTTTTTCTAGTCCTAGTCCATGACTACACTTCTTCCCTTCTCTAGACTTTAGGATATTTCTTGTGTTATGGCCTGCTGGGATCAGCAGACCACCATGTCTGTGACTGCTTTTTAAATAAAGCATGTTTCATTTTTTTTTTTTTAAATGCAGCCTGTTTGCTTTAAAGGAAAACGGGATGCATTTGAAAAAGAAAAATTAAACTTTCAGTTTCATTTCGTAAGAGTAGGGCAGTGGGACCACTGCCTGCTCTTAAAAAAGGTTTTCACTAGCATTCACAAATTCCCATTTGCGACTGGCTTGCCACCTACTTGAAGTAGGCGCTAAACAGCAAGGGGCAGATTTACAATAACTGGCGCATCCCTGCATATCAGCAGGGATGCGCCAGTTATTGTGCGCCGCAGCTCCGCCACCCTGGATGCGCTGCATTTAGAATGCGGCGCACCATGGGGCAAAAACAGCACAGATGTGTGACGCATCTGTGCCATAAAGGAGGGGTATTGCTGGAGTTGCATCGCAAGCGCGATGCAGCTCCAGCAAGGTTCTAGGGGGCCCTATCTCTCCTTACGCCTGCTTCAAGCAGACGCAGGGTTTTGACGCAGCATGGGCCCAAAAGTGACCGAGTGAAATCTTGTAGATTTCACTCAGCCACTTTTAGGAGGCGTTTCTGCACCGCAACACCCCCCCTCCCTGCGATGGAACTCCTCCTTCTGGCGCAGGGCTTTACAACGTGACGCATCTCGGAGATGCATCACGTTGTAAATACCCCACACCATGGCGCATCTTTTGCACCACCGCTGCGTCACAAAAATGATGCAACGGCGGCATAAAAGAGGCGCAAGGGGCTTGTAAATCTGCCCCCAATTGTTTTGCAACCTCATTCCAGTCACAAAACAATCTTACATCCTCCTGCGACTCACTATTAGGAAGGGAAACCCTTGGCACGCCCCATCCTAATAATGACTCGCAAACTTATGCAAGTCGGTAATAGGTTACTGATTCGCAAAACATGGCAAAAGCCATTTTAGCAGTTGCAAACGGGCCGATTATCCATTTGCGCCCGCTAAAAATGGTTGTACATCTGGCCCTTGGAGCTTTGTCTACACCGATTGTTCTTTTTTTTTCTCTACATTTTAATGTATTCTTGTAACATGGCCACCCGTCATGTTAAAACAGTTAAATAAAAAATGCCTCCTGCATCGTAAACGCTGCAAGCACCCCTTTGCAAACCATAACAAGCATGAACCCGCAGTAGCGGCCATCAGGAAATGGTCTATTGTTTATTTTCCACATTTTTTTACCCATTTGTAAAATCTATCGACAGCAATACAAGTTGAACTTCAGTTTGAAAAAAAAGGTCTTTGCTGAGTGTAGCCGTATAGTACTACGCACAGCATCTTCGTTAAAAATACCGTGCAGGTGAATAACACTCAAAAATAATATTCACATTTATTGAAAATATGCTAAAGGAGAGTTACTTTTTGTTTAAAAAGATATTCAAAGTGAATAACTGTATAATGTATATCTAATCCGCAGCAACGCGCCTTGAATTTTCTTCACGAAGTGTTGGAGCTCCCTCCAGTGGTCATTTTCTGGATATAGCGTTCGGTTATCTGTTTGTTATACTGCACAGACTCTATTTAGATCATTTATATAAGTAGTAGCTTCAATTCAATTCAAATTAATTACGTTCAATTCAATATTTGAATCGTGTTTAGTTAATTAAAACATTTACACACAGAGAAAAGATAAAAATAGACACGCAGTACATGTTTAAAAAAATAGTCACTTTTACACATTATTCGATTATAAAACTTCGATCAAGGGTATGCCTGAATTACAGCACCTTGCAAAGATGAACATGGGCAGTGTAGTATCCTGCGAGACACGTTCTAGTGTCCCGCAGGAAGTTGGTATTCCAGCCACTCCCTCGAGGGCTGGGCACACTGCACCCCACACCCATCCATCACGGGTGCCACGAGTGACGTGGCCCTGGTGAATAAAAGGGCCCGGGTGCACGTGCTCGAGGCCAGTTATCGCACTATCCTGCCAGGTGTCTGTGTCTTTGTATTCTGCCATGTGGGCCTTAGGCCCAACACTACACTGGCGACGAGGGTGGGATGCCTAGAAGCAGCAGCAGGGGCGTAGCTAGAGCTTCTGGCGCCCGGGGCTATCCCCCAGATTGCCGCCCATGGCAGGTTGGGGGGGCGTGGGGGGGGAGGAGGGGGGGGGGATGGAAGGCGACACTATACAAATATACATAAAAAAATGGAACGACGAATCGGTCAGTGCACACACACCCACACCCCTCTGTGGCATGAATCGTAACCTAGACACGTTCCTACTGTATAGGTAGCCTGGAGGGATAGGTAAAAATTAAAGGGCAGATTTACAATAACTGGCGCATCTCCAGGGATGCGCCAGTTATTGTGCGCCACAGCTCCGCCACCCATGGTGCGCCGCATTTACAATGCGGCGCACCATGGTGCAAGGAAGGGCAGATGCGTGAGCATCTTTTGGCTTACGGGCGACGCAACTCCTGCAATGCACAGGGGCCATGCATTACATGGTGCGTCACTCCTTACGCCTGCTTCAAGCAGGCGTAAGGAAATGACGTAGGAGCTTTGGGAAAGTGACTCAGTGAAATCTTGTAGATTTCACTGAGTCACTTTCCAGGGGCGTTCCTGCGACGGAACGCCCCCCCCCCCCCTGCACCGGAACGCCTACATGAAACCTGACGCAGGTTTCATGTGGCGCAGGGCCTTACACCGTGACGCATCTCCATAGATGCGTCACGTTGTAAATGCCTCGTAGGGATGCGCCACGTTTACGCCGCCTTGCGTGACACAACAGCGGCGTAAACGTGGCGCAAGGGGGTCGTAAATCTGCCCCATAATGTCACTTACTTAGATTAGGGCAGGATAGAGTCAGTCAACCGAACCATCCTGGTCCACTCGTGGCGTCATCCTGAAGTTGAAGGCGGCAGCTACTAACTCGAGGACAGTCACAGGATTTAAGACTGGGGCCGGGGCTTGTGGCAACAGACAGTGCAGTAAGTGCATACAGAGTGACACAGGCCAGCCAACCAGCCCAGTGCACGTGTGCGTGAGATTAACCATCTAGTGCCAGATAGTAGCAAAGCTCAACTAGAGCCAAATTTCAAGGGGGGGTGGCTAAGAAAAAATTCTAATTCTTCAAGCAATAGGCAGAGTGGAGATGCAGGGGCTCTAAGAAGGGGTAAAAAAACAACAAAGCCTCATTAACAAGCAATGGTCTTTAAAAGACCTGTGAAGTACTCGGCTACAGCTGTGTGTGTGCCAGGGAAGCTGTCACAGCCTGGGCTGCCACACACGACGGGGGCTGAAGTACTTTGACCCCAATGGAACTTGTGCGTCTGGGACAGTCAGCAGTAGACAGACACTCAGACTGCCTACCAGTTGTGCACAACAGACAACACTGCACACTAGTCACTCTCAAGTGTGGAGGGGTCTCCTAGTCTCCACTCTCCGACCCTGATAATGACCCTCACATCACCGTGTGTGAGACTGTGGGGCACTCAGAGGGAGGGGATGCGGCTTAGGTCAGGCCGCGGGAAACACACTCTCGAACCAAGCTCTAGTCATTGGGCAGGCCGCAGCCAGCAGCGCTGACTGCTGAGCACACAGTGCAACTCAAGAAGCCTTATGCACAGGAGGCAGCCAGCCTGCAGGCAAGGGCCAGGCCTGGCGTTGAGGATGAGGCGCGCAGTCTTGTCATGTATAGGTATGCCAAAGGCTCTTTCAGACTAAAGAGAAGTTGTTTCTTGAACTTGTGTGCGTCGCTTTAATACATTATTTTGCATCACGGGATAGGCATTGGCTCAAAATGATAGAATTTAAATATTACGCCCCCCACTGCGCCACCCACCCAATGCCCACGCAGCACTGTCATGAATGACCGGCTCAGACAGTTTGTAAAGTGAACTCAATAGATGTCCCTATGATGCATGTGTGCCGCCACAATTGTCTGGCAAACCACAGTAAGAAGTGATGTGGAATAGCACACACCCAGAACTGAAGCCCTTCAAAATTCAAAGAGGTCTCAGATTTGATACTTACAAAAGTGTGGTTTTCGAGGCGCAACCCATTCCTCCCACAATTCGCATGCAAACGAACACTCTCCCGAGCACATAACCAAGCAATGCAGTCGAAGATAAATTACTCAGATTTTTCCGAAAACTGCTCTAAATTTAAAACTGATGAAAGCATGTAGAGCAGCACATTAGTAATAAAAAGCAAGGGCCCGATTCACAGAACTAACTTAAGACAAAACCCTAAACTTACTACTTATGGTATTCACAGAAGTTAGGATTTTGTCTTAAGTTTGTCTTAAGACAAACTTAAGACAGACTTAAGACAGACTTAAGTTAGGATTTTGTCTTAAGTCTGTCTTAAGTCTGTCTTAAAACAAACTTAAGACAAAATCCTAACTTCTGTGAATACCAAAAGTAGTAAGTTTAGGATTTTGTCTTACGTTAGTTTTGTGATTCGGCCCCCAAGTGTCTATATTTGTTCTAGACTGCTTTATAGCTGTGATACTTTGATAATAAACAAGTGGTGCCAAATGAAGGAGATTTTATGAAGATCTTGTTTCCAAAGGAATGCATTAAATTAGTAGTTTCTGAATACAGTGGGGAAAGTGTTCTATCTCGCTGTATTAACATGCTTCGACACATTGAAGCCACTTTGCATTATATTCTAAGTGATTACATACATCAGAGCTTGTGCGCGGATTCCGCTGCAGTGGCCGCCACTCTTTCCAAGCACAGACACATCATTATGCAGATAAAAAAAAGTCTACTTGTGGGGATATTAAATGTGAATGTACACTGGAACTTCGATACACAAAATGCAGGAAGGCTCCTCCACCCCACTCCCCGCTCCACCTCCCCCAGAAACAGCTACAGCCATGTCGCAGACCGTGGGGCGCAGGTCTAGGTTCTAACAATCATAGCGTAGTAAAGTGATTTGTGTGAGACTGGGCGGGCGGGGGCACTCAGAGGGAACGGGTGCGCCGGGAGTGACACTCACCGACAACACCAAGCTGTTCTACTCCACGGCGTCGTCGTTGGGCGGGCAGGCAGCCGCAAGCAACTCAGCAAGTCTTTTTCTGCCCGGCAGCACAGCGCCCAGGGGCAGGCAGGGGCCAGGTCCGGAGCCAATGAACTGCATTTGACCCTGGCTCTACACGTCCCGCGGCCTAATAATCATAGGCGGTCAAATTGTTCCTGAAGCAGCTAGAGCTGCCTGCGAGCAGTTACGCCCAAGCCTGCCGGAAGCCTGAAAACGCAGCATTCGCAAGCATTTGCGCTTGCACTTCAAACACATGTGCCGCGCCGCCCAAAATAGTGCCGCCTGGGGCGGACCGCCCCCCCCTCATCCCCCCTAGCTATGCGGGTGAGCAGCAGTGGGTCGGATGGGGGCAAAGAGGCTGGGGGGAATCAGATAAAAATAACACTTACGTCCCGGCCGGCCAGCTGGCTGGCTGGCAGCCACAGCCTCTCCAGTGTTCCGTCCTCTTCCTGCTTCTTGTGAGGAAGCAAAAAGCACCAGGGCTCCCACGCTCCCTAAAGCCAATCACAACGCTGCAATGCTGCATTGAGGTTGGTCTGAGCGCCGTGACATGGCGCTCAGCCAGGGGCTGAAGGGGTGGGAAATGTTCTCTATGCAGGCTGTAATGCAGTCTTCATGGAGAACAAGGAAATGCGCATGCCTGTTTTGGGCGGGCCGACCAAACAGTCATTGCGCACAGGAGTGTTCTGTCATTCCCCCCTGCTCTGCACCTCGCCTGCCCCCTCACACAAGCTGCCGCAGCACAAGACAAAATAAAATGACAATAAAAGTACGGTATTATCATTTTATTTTTTCCTTTCTTTTGTTGCTTCCTGGCAGT
This sequence comes from Lissotriton helveticus, assembly GCF_964261635.1. Lineage (NCBI taxonomy): Eukaryota > Metazoa > Chordata > Amphibia > Caudata > Salamandridae > Lissotriton > Lissotriton helveticus. The sequence goes on from NC_136071.1 coordinate 59,441,083, forward strand.
CGGGCGACACTCCTCTGCCTTAGGGGAGGAGCTGCCACTGCATATGGGGGCATATTTAAAATATTTTGGTGTAGGGCAAGCCTTCTAGTTGCTCTAATGAACGTCAAAAGAAAAGGTCAGGAATGACCTGTATCTACATGATATGACACATTTTTGTCCTTTCTGCCAGTGTCGGTGCAGAAACTGCAACCGAGCACCAACGCAAACACCCTTGCAGTATGGTGCAAGGGTGTCTCTGTCATTGGCATGATTGTTTTTGTCCGGGAAGGGACCTTCACAGGAGGCGTTTTCCTCATTCTACTTGTGCTGCAGAAGGCAGCACATGTGGAAAGAGGCAAAAACGAGTTGAAGTTAAAACATTTCTCCAGTTTATTCCTGCTTTGGGAAGGCATTAGTTTTGGTGCTGCCCCGGATTTACGCTAGTTGTAATTCTGGGTCAGTGTCAAAAACCATGGATGTGGCGTGGGAACACCCACAGCAACACCCATAGACCACCTCTTCCACGCAGAGTAAGGCAATGCCTTATTCTAAATGTACAAGCCCATTAAAAGCCACACAGGTTGGCTTTGCCTGATCTTGTAAATATTTGCCGGGACACTGCGCCTCCGGAGCATCACCAAAGTGACGCTTTGGCGGAATGAAAGTGCCAGAGAGGCATTGCTAGTATGTCCCATGGTTTGATTTGATAAAGTGTAAATGTTTGTAAAGTACATTGTAGGGCAGTAAAGTGCCAGATCTCAACACAGTACTGTATGAGGCCAAAAACATTGTTTTACAGTAAACACACATCCTTGTTCATATGGCAGTGGGACACCTTGTGATTATTCATAGATCTTCATAGCTGCTAAGTTTTCAGATCACATTTGTTTGAGAGTTTTCTATGGTTTGCATCCATCCATGAGTGACATTCTACTGTCCAATGTGTAGCACTTTGAGTGGCTTGAAGTAGCCCAGTACTGACAGAGGTGGCTGCAGCCTGAGCGGGCTCCTGCCCCGAACGGAGCCTAATTGGGGTGGTTCCAGTGCTACGGCGCTTAAATTCACCACAGAGCGCAAGAAATTGAATTATGAAGGTCCACTGATACCGTGGATGTAAATGTTGCTGAATTCTAGGTTCGAGTTCCGCTGTGATCTTTGAAGCAATTTCTGCTTCGGAATGCAAGGGAGTACACAAAATGGCGGATTGCGAACGCTTTAACATTGGAACTCCGAGCACGCTGATGTGACACTGACAATCCTGGATTGCGCCTGTTTGTGACTGCTCGATCTTAGTCCCGCATGCAACAAGGTATTTACAGACCGAAATAGATTCCCCCGCTATACCGGAGCCTTTTCTCCTGAATGTTGCCTGAGCTCAAAATGGCGGCCCGTCTTAGACTTTAAGCCTTTTAAACGCCCGCAATGGCATACCGATTCTTGTTCCTATCTGGTTCTAGCATCTCTTCTATCCAACTACTGGGGCGTTGGTGCTGCTTACTTTCAGCATGTGTTGGCGTATACCTGCTTGATGCCTGACCCGGTGATGGCGGTGGTTGTTGCTACGAATGGTTCGTTATGCCAAAGTTGATCTGAAACGATCGGAGAGGAGGCCACATGATTCTTGCCAAGTGAATTGGATGGAAGCAAGGTCTGGCTCCCACACTCTGTGGCTTTTGGTCCGAGGCGTTTGCGACACAGAATTCTCATGTTGATGATGGAAGGAGGAGGCTATGGGATCTCACAAGTAAGCGTAGAGCTCTGCTGCCCGAGGAGCACTGAGAGGACCCGTCCTGCGGAGGACATGCCTGCTTGTCATCGTCACGCAGCAGAAAAATCCTGCGGGAGGAAGAATCGCTCATCGGATCGGCGGCCTCTCCCTCGCTGATACTATATTCGGAACTGGAGCAGCGCTAGAGACCCGCAGAGTGACAACGCGCAAGTACTGCCAGCGGGTAATTGCTAAAGCTACCCACTACATAATATTAGATGTGGTCACGACTCGCCCATAAAGACACCACTTTGCATAATGGAGCGGATGATGCAGCAGTCTCAATAAGTGCGTGTACAACTAGCCTTCTTTCATAAGTCTGTCCAAACCTGCCATTGTGTGCCATCAGTGCCTCGGCAGTCCTGGAGAAATGTGTCATGTGAGTGCTTTTGTGTGTGCGTCTGTGCGTGTATGAGGGTGTGTGTACGGACACACCTGTGTGTGCACGCCTGTGCATGTATGAAAGACTATGTTGACATTTATATGTGCTTTTGCATGGCTGTGCGTGTGATGGTGTGGACATGTACTTGGGTGTTTTTGTACTAGAGCATGTGATTCTATGTGTGCTTGTGTTTGTGCGTGCAGATGTTTCGGTATGTGTTCTTATGTCTGTGCGTGTGATGGTGTGTGCATGTAGTTGAGTGTTTTTGTACTAGAGCATGGGATTGTATGTGGATGTTTCTGTATGTGTGCTTGTGTGCACCCTCTGTTCGCGTATGAGAGTGTGTGTGCACATTCGTGTGTGCTTGTGCATGTCTGTGCATGTGATGGTGTGTGTATGTACCTGTGTGTACGTCCTTGGGTATTTTTGTTCTGGAGCATGTGATGGTATGTGTGCTTGTGTTTTTTTGGTAGTTTCTGTATGTGTGCTTGTGTGTGTGTGCGTCTGTGCGTTTATGAGAGTGTGAGAGCACTTGTGTGTGCTTGTGCATGTCTGTGCATGTAATGGTGTTTGCGTGTGCATGTACTTGGGTGTTTTTGTACTAGAGCACAGGATTTTATGTGTTGTAGTGTAGTTCCTATATTTCTAATAGGCTCTGCGCCTTGGAATAATATATCCTATAGGTTAGACGTAGGACTGAGGTCGACTAGGTCTCTATCGAATATATTAGACTTAATTGTGAGTGCCAGCTAGCTCAGAGGTCACTAGAAACTTTCTTGAATTCAAAAGAAGGGATTAGTTTCTGACAACCGCTTAAAACATGACAACTTTGTTTCACAAGAATAAGAACCTTATCTCTAGAATCGCGGAAACAATAGATAGATCGTGCATTCTTCGTTTCACCAGAGGTGCAGATAAATAGAGAGACGAACGTTTTCAATAAAAGTATTTATTGAACAGTCTTCTTTCTCATGCAGAGGAAATGAACTGCTACAATCGTAATACTGGTTGCAAAGTACAATGCGTACAGTACGAAGAGTATTATAAATACTGTAAAAGCATGGTATGGTTTCTAAGCCATATAAAATAACATAAAATATATACATTAATAAATAATGACTAAAAGTACTCAACTGGTGCTTCTAAAATACGCCTACCCAGGTGTACCTAACCTAAGTCTAGTACGAGGGAAGAAGTAAGTGAGGTGTAGCTTAAGTTTAGTATTCTTTGCCAAGAATCTCTCCAAGAATTCTCTAAGGGTCTAATCAGCTCCGTACCTTGGTTTTAGAATGAAGGAGGTCTTGTATCTCTCTCTCAGAACTCGAATTCCCAGCAACCCGCAAGGGTAGCCTGGAAACACTGGAGCTGGATTTCCCGGCAGGAGAAAAGACAGCGTCTCTCAGTGAGTCTGCTGGAGAGTCGGCTTCCTTCGGCACTTGCTGCGGCGAGCGGTGTCGTGTAGGTAGATAGTCGAACTGCTCCAAACCACCGTGTATTTGCCTGGGCAAGTGTGGGCATATTTATACCTTGAAGGTGCCGAGTTTGATGTAAGGTTGGACATAATAACGTCATCAAAGACTCAGTTCTTTGAAAACTCCATGATTTCTTGGATAAATTAATATTCAAGCAAGGGGAACTCCCTGACGTCTGAAGGCGGGTTTTTCCAAGAAATAGTTGTGGAGTTTCGGAACTAGTGGAATTAGCCATGACGTATTTGGATTGCATGGGCTAAGTCTAAATATGGTTATGATTTCTATGCCTATATAAGGATAGGGTGATTTATACCTATATATGGGCATGGATCGGGAAAATTACACTAGGGTCCTAAATTAATATACAACACCCACTCCACTTTATTAAGTTCAACATTACTAAATTATAAGTACTGAAACATATCTAAAGCATGTGTTTACAGTCCCACCCAAAATACAAAATTTGCATTTGAAAAGGCTGTACACGAAATGAGCATAAACTGTACGCATTTGAGAAAAGTATTTACATATATGATATATAGCATGAAATGATTAATGCTAAGCTAATGAATCACAAAATTAAATTTTTGAAATGGCTCTTAAGTACAGAAAAAAGGTCAAGACCATCCCATAGCAGAATATATGAACTGTTTTGGTTTTGAGGACAAGGCTAAATGTTGTCTCTAGGAAGTGTTCAAAAGAATTCTTGTTCTCTAACAATAGTTCTACTTTAAGCAGATTACTCTGTGCCAAAAAAAAGTTTATTTTGGAAAAAGTTCAAATTGAATCATAGAAAAATAGAGTTCCCAAGTGAGAATGTATGTTTTGAAAAATCGAAGGTCGGATTTCAGAGTTCATGGAACGCTGTGTTCAAGATTCAAAAGTTATTGTCGGTGTCAGGACAACACATCAGATCGTCTACGCTGGCAAAGAAACTGTCTACCATAGTAAGCAAAAGTGGAACTACTTCAGTTAGTAGATCAAATGTGCACAGATGAGAAGCATCGCTGTCAGTGTTAGTCGCATTAGCAATGTTCGCAGTAGGTGGTACTTGTGTGCCTGTTGTTCCACGTATCTCACCCTCAGTTAGACTTGCCGGTGAGACCTCAATGAATGCCGTCATCAGGATTGGTAGCCATTGGGGGCAACACGATGCGTGAGTCGTTACCGAACCTAGCAAGGCGTCAAAATCCGATGGCAGTACTGTTGGAAGTGTAAGACAAATGTCCAACACGCATTCTTCTCCGCAAAGCAGGCATCGTAGAACAGGTAAGATGCAATGGTGCCAGATTGGTCTGAATGAAAGGAACCAGGTAGTATTCAGATCTCTTAAACGAGCCAAGCAAAGAATCTGTGTAATTCTGTCACAGTACCGCATGGCTAGGAGGGCGTCTTCCATGGTAGTCTGGGTATCGTTGTTGACTGGACTTGCCATATCGGAGTCCCAAAATGACAGGCAGGCCGCCGAACACAGAGTTCACGAAATTTGGAAAAATGCCAAGGACTGCTTCAAAGAGTGCTAACAGTCCAGAAAAATTCGTCTTAAATATATGTTCAATACCACTCGTATCAGACATGTTTAGGATACGACCTAACATTTCTTTGAAATGTATTGGGCAGTATGTTGATAAGAGGGCATGTATCTCTGCAGAAGTCCTTGCGACTTGCAAATCATACATCTCTCTGGACGAGGTCAGTGGCACAGTTTTTTGCAAAACAATGGCTTTCATTCTGCTTAAAGTATCAATTTGTATAGAAGAGATATTCATTGAAGGCCATAACGCCGACTCCCTGTCTGTCTTGTCTTTTGGAAATGCATACAACAAGTGACCCTGGCTGATACACTAATTAGATAGGCTTTTCCTGGCAACATGCCACAACAGCTGTGATCATTCAACATTATGTAGCTACCATTGGATAGCTGCCTAAAAACTGGATCTATCACTGCTGCTGGTGAACCGTGCAGGTGGCAAGAAAGGTTATTTGAAGAACCCTCGCAGGCTCCATGTAAATTAATACCTTGACACAAGAGTGTACCGCTAAGTGAGTTCTTACAATTTTTACCACTAAGAAATACTTCCTTTCCCCCACTCCAACATTTTTGTGTGTATGGTAAATTCCAAGTTGACTTAATGTACACTTTACCCAACCTTTCATACAGGCCTGCTGGTATGTGTTTTAAGCAATACTGAAACTGGAAAATCGTCACTGGTATCGTGATGGTGCCATGTATTATCCATTCTACGACTGGTTTCTCAGAAACAGTTAATGGTAATCTTTCCAGTTTTTCTATGCTCAGCACCGTACAGTCTGCTCCTCTTTGTGCCAAAGAGATTTGTTTATCTGTAAGGTTAAATACAGTAAACAATGACGTGGTGTTGATTAGCCTGAACTGAGATTTTGTAACGCCCAGCCTAGCAGCATTATAGAACGTAATTGAGTCTGGCCATGTTGTAACATTAGCAAGTCCTGCTCTATTATGTCAATGGCGGAGGATACAATGCTGTCCAAAGAATAAATTCTGGAGGACAGAGTCGTTAACCCATTGTCCACTACAGAGAGAGCTTTCTCTAAATTAATATGATAAATTTCTCGTATTCCTTCTGCAGTTTCCATTTGCGTGACTTTCCATGCTTCATTGTAAGCAGCGTATATACCCGCGTATATGAAACGTTTTTGACATTGTTTACGAGGTCTAAGTAAGAAGTCCCATAAATCAATGCCTTCTTTAAGTAAAGTTAAGTGTTGTTTAATTTCTGGAAGTGTGGATTTCTGTAGCCACTCAAGGCATAGTTTTCCTACACTGTATGTTGTTACTATCACTGGATGTTGTCTCTGGGAATATCTTGAATCTGGCCTATTCACTGTGAACCCTTGTGTTTTGTTCAGGAATCTATCTTGACAGTTATTCGTGTCTGTGGGCCAGATTAACCATTTTCTCCAGTCAGGATTAGTTCTGTTGTGTTGTAATATCTGTTTTACGTCTACCTCCTCATCTGCAGTGTTATTACATTCAGGTGTGGGCTTAGGTATGGACGGTTTATTTAAATCTTTTATCCTAGCCAAGCCAAGACAAGATGTGTGTTGAATAGTCTCATAATGTAGGCTCTGAATAAGGCTTCTAAATCTTGCACCTGCCAGTCTTTTGTTCCCCAGACAGTTTTCGTCTCAATGTTGTCTTTCCAAAAGTTAAAACCTAATGTAGACAGCTGAGCATAAACGTTTGCAGAATAAATTTGTTTAGTATTGGTCAACATGTTTTTCATTCCTGTCTTATTCACATTTTTGAAATAAAACGTTTCTGGATTTGTGACATTAAAACCTGAGAAGTATGGAAACTTTTCATAAAATGTTTTTGAAGTGCCTTTTGGCGGTGTTGCACAATGTTCCCATTGATTGTAAGTAAAAACATTTCTAGGGTTTGCAGATTTGTGCAAATAATGGTGACCATAATGATTAAAACAATACATTTGTTCATAATCTGATGAACCTTCTAAGTATTCATGTTCTGCGAATTTAGCTGACATTTCCAAATCTGTCATCATGTTATTAACAGTTTCAAAGTCCCAATCATCAGAAAATGTGCTGGGTGAGACAAAGTCACTCAAAGAAACCTTAAATTGGTGTAGAATCTTCAACAATTCCACCAGGCCATAAATGTCATAATCAGTTGTATCCCATGCTATACCACCAGGTATAGGAATGGCTGTGATGTTCACTGATGACAGATCTCTTCGTTTACGATGAGATGATTTGTGAGGTTTCAGGAGCACGTTGATGTTCTTACTTGCTGTGTCCATTGTACTGTATTTTCAATCTATCATCCTTCCCAAACTTAAAACAAGAATGAGCCAAAGCAGGAGAAAAAGTACACCTAACACAATCCAAAATTCAACCCATGGTGAAACCAGATATGTATTTTCTAGTTGATGAAAGAGTTCTGTTATTTTTTCTTTGACATTTTTATTTGCTGGCTTATTTTCAGGTTCACTATGATCCTCAGAAAAAGTATCAAAGTTGATGAAATAGCCAGAGGCAGTTCTGTCAATTGTTGGAATAGCATCAGGATTGTTTTGAATCGTTGGAGCTGCTTCTTCCTTTGTCATATTTGTATAGTCAGTGGCTTTATCATTGTAGACAGGTTTTTCTTGACTAACTGTTATATGGGTATCAAGAGGCACAAGTTCCATGGCATTGTTGCATAGTCCCTCTTTTCTCACTGCAGGTTTATCAAAGGTGATAAGTAAGCATGGGCGTAAAATCCGCTCCGATCGCGGATTTTTCGGATTTTCGGCAAATTCGCAATCCGCGAACTCTCGCGAATTTGTCGAAAATCCGTGAATCCGCTCGCGGCGGAATTTTTGCTTGGTTGCGGCGCGCGGCGTGGTGCACGGCGTTCACTTTCCGTCATTTAGCGTTTGCCGAGTTGTTTTTCTTTGCGAGTGCCGCGCCATTTTGGATCTTGCTGCGTGATCCCGCGGGAGTTTGGCACCCGCGAATACGTAATCGCGGCTTGCCACCTTGCACAGCACACCTCGCGAGAGTTCGCAATTGCGAACACGTAGTTGCGGCGGAAAGGAACAATCTCGCACTCGCGAAATAGAGATTTTGCAATTCTGCACAAGAAAATCACCAGCGAACAGGATAAACCTTCAGAAAATTATGATTTTTATCAGAATCACTCCTCTGGTTGACATTTGCATGGCCTTTTTTTTTGCAAGGAGTCCATTTTTTGGGGGGGGGGGAAGGAAGTGCCCCACAGTCTCCAACTTCCTGTTCCTGTCCAGCAGGCTCCTCCCAGTGCTTTGTCCATCTCCTGGTCACTTTCATTTGGATCTGGAGCTGGAAGGATTACTTTTTGTGGGTGCTGCTGGATATTTGGATTTGAGGCCTTTTTGACTGTCTTTGGATCACTTTTGGATTAGAAATCAAATTTCAGAAGTAAGTTTGTTTGGGGCATTACAGTTGCTGCAAGTACAATTTTGGAACTTTTTCAGAACATTAAATAAATTATATTGTGGGTAGCCACAGTATCCAGTAGGACCAGGGTTGGTTAGGGGTGCATGATACAACAGTTTTGTTGAATTTGAACACCGTTAAGGCCATGGATGGGCTGGGATTGTGCAGATTTTTGTCGTTTTTTTGGGCCTGCTGGTGTGGCCCTTTGCCCAGGGGTGGTGAGTGTTGCATGGGCCTAGTCTTTCTGTGGGGTGTCTTCTTGAATTTAAACATCATTGAGGCCATGGATGGGCTGGGATTGTGCTTATTTTATTGGTTTTTGTCGTTTTTTGGGGGCTGCTGGTGTGGCCTTTTGCCCAGGGGTGGTGGTGCATGGACTGAGTGTGCCTGTGGTGTGGTCTCACTCTCTTTAATGTAAACATCATGGATGGCATTGGATTGTGGTGATTTCTGGCTGTTTTTCTGTTTTTTGGGGGTGTACTGTTGATGTGGACTGGCCATGTGGGTGGTGGTGGTGGCCATCTTGAGTGCTGGCTGGTACAGGCAACATGTGCTTGGGGTGTAAGGGGCCATTTTGAGGAGAGGCAGTGTCTGAGGCCTGCACTTATTTTGCCTACTTTTCATCCATTATGCCCAGGGGTAGTGAGTGTTGCATGGGCCTAGTGTTTCCGAGGGGTGTCTTCTTGAATTTAAACACCATTGAGGCCATGGATGGGCTGGGATTGTGCTGATTTTATTGTTTTTTGTCGTTTTTTTGGGGCTGCTGGTGGGGCCCTTTGCCCAGGGGTAGTGGTGCATGGACTGAGTGCGCCTGTAGTGTGGTCTCACTCTCTTTAATGTAAACATCATGGATGGCATTGGATTGTGGTGATTTCTGGCTGTTTTTCTGTTTTTTGGGGGTGTACTGTTGATGTGGACTGGCCATGTGGGTGGTGGTGGTGGCCATCTTGAGTGCTGGCTGGTACAGGCAACATGTGCTTGGGGTGTAAGGGGCCATTTTGAGGAGAGGCAGTGTCTGAGGCCTGCACTTATTTTGCCTACTTTTCATCCATTATGCCCAGGGGTAGTGAGTGTTGCATGGGCCTAGTGTTTCTGAAGGGTGTCTTCTTGAATTTAAACACCATTGAGGCCATGGATGGGCTGGGATTGTGCTGATTTTATTGTTTTTTGTCGTTTTTTTGGGGCTGCTGGTGGGGCCCTTTGCCCAGGGGTAGTGGTGCATGGACTGAGTGTGCCTGTAGTGTGGTCTCACTCTCTTTAATGTAAACATCATGGATGGCATTGGATTGTGGTGATTTCTGGCTGTTTTTCTGTTTTTTGGGGGTGTACTGTTGATGTGGACTGGCCATGTGGGTGGTGGTGGTGGCCATCTTGAGTGCTGGCTGGTACAGGCAACATGTGCTTGGGGTGTAAGGGGCCATTTTGAGGAGAGGCAGTGTCTGAGGCCTGCACTTATTTTGCCTACTTTTCATCCATTATGCCCAGGGGTAGTGAGTGTTGCATGGGCCTAGTGTTTCTGAGGGGTGTCTTCTTGAATTTAAACACCATTGAGGCCATGGATGGGCTGGGATTGTGCTGATTTTATTGTTTTTTGTCGTTTTTTTTGGGCTGCTGGTGGGGCCTTTTGCCAAGGGGTAGTGGTGCATGGACTGAGTGTGCCTGTAGTGTGGTCTCACTCTCTTTAATGTAAACATCATGGATGGCATTGGATTGTGGTGATTTCTGGCTGGTTTTCTGTTTTTTGGGGGTGTACTGTTGATGTGGACTGTGGCCATGTGGGTGGTGGTGGTGGCCATCTTGAGTGCTGGCTGGTACAGGCAACATGTGCTTGGGGTGTAAGGGGCCATTTTGAGGAGAGGCAGTGTCTGAGGCCTGCACTTATTTTGCCTACTTTTCATCCATTATGCCCAGGGGTAGTGAGTGTTGCATGGGCCTAGTGTTTCTGAGGGGTGTCTTCTTGAATTTAAACACCATTGAGGCCATGGATGGGCTGGGGTTGTGCTGATTTTATAGTTTTTTGTCGTTTTTTTGGGGCTGCTGGTGGGGCCTTTTGCCAAGGGGTAGTGGTGCATGGACTGAGTGTGCCTGTAGTGTGGTCTCACTCTCTTTAATGTAAACATCATGGATGGCATTGGATTGTGGTGATTTCTGGCTGGTTTTCTGTTTTTTGGGGGTGTACTGTTGATGTGGACTGTGGCCATGTGGGTGGTGGTGGTGGCCATCTTGAGTCCTGGCTGGTACAGGCAACATGTGCTTGGGGTGTAAGGGGCCATTTTGAAGAGAGGCAGTGTCTGAGGCCTGCACTTATTTTGCCTACTTTTCATCCATTATGCCCAGGGGTAGTGAGTGTTGCATGGGCCTAGTGTTTCTGAGGGGTGTCTTCTTGAATTTAAACACCATTGAGGCCATGGATGGGCTGGGATTGTGCTGATTTTATCGTTTTTTGTCGTTTTTTTGGGGCTGCTGGTGGGGCCTTTTGCCAAGGGGTAGTGGTGCATGGACTGAGTGTGCCTGTAGTGTGGTCTCACTCTCTTTAATGTAAACATCATGGATGGCATTGGATTGTGGTGATTTCTGGATGGTTTTCTGTTTTTTGGGGGTGTACTGTTGATGTGGACTGTGGCCATGTGGGTGGTGGTGGTGGCCATCTTGAGTGCTGGCTGGTACAGGCAACATGTGCTTGGGGTGTAAGGGGCCATTTAGAGGAGAGGCAGTGTCTGAGGCCTGCACTTATTTTGCCTACTTTTCATCCATTATGCCCAGGGGTAGTGAGTGTTGCATGGGCCTAGTGTTTCTGAGGGGTGTCTTCTTGAATTTAAACACCATTGAGGCCATGGATGGGCTGGGATTGTGCTGATTTTATTGTTTTTTGTCGTTTTTTTTGGGCTGCTGGTGGGGCCTTTTGCCAAGGGGTAGTGGTGCATGGACTGAGTGTGCCTGTAGTGTGGTCTCACTCTCTTTAATGTAAACATCATGGATGGCATTGGATTGTGGTGATTTCTGGCTGGTTTTCTGTTTTTTGGGGGTGTACTGTTGATGTGGACTGTGGCCATGTGGGTGGTGGTGGTGGCCATCTTGAGTCCTGGCTGGTACAGGCAACATGTGCTTGGGGTGTAAGGGGCCATTTTGAAGAGAGGCAGTGTCTGAGGCCTGCACTTATTTTGCCTACTTTTCATCCATTATGCCCAGGGGTAGTGAGTGTTGCATGGGCCTAGTGTTTCTGAGGGGTGTCTTCTTGAATTTAAACACCATTGAGGCCATGGATGGGCTGGGATTGTGCTGATTTTATCGTTTTTTGTCGTTTTTTGGGGCTGCTGGTGGGGCCTTTTGCCAAGGGGTAGTGGTGCATGGACTGAGTGTGCCTGTAGTGTGGTCTCACTCTCTTTAATGTAAACATCATGGATGGCATTGGATTGTGGTGATTTCTGGCTGGTTTTCTGTTTTTTGGGGGTGTACTGTTGATGTGGACTGTGGCCATGTGGGTGGTGGTGGTGGCCATCTTGAGTCCTGGCTGGTACAGGCAACATGTGCTTGGGGTGTAAGGGGCCATTTTGAAGAGAGGCAGTGTCTGAGGCCTGCACTTACTTTGCCTACTTTTCATCCATTATGCCCAGGGGTAGTGAGTGTTGCATACTTGCATGGCCCTAGTCTTTCTGTGGGGTGTCTTCAATGTAAACATCATGGATGGCATGGGATTGTGCTGATTTTTCTGTGTTTTGTCGATTTTTTGGGGTGTATAACTGAACTGATGTTCCTCTGTCTTCCATTTCTTTTAGGTGCACAAGACTCAAGAGAACCACCAGTGCCAGGAAGAAGTCCTGCAGCGGTGTGTGTGTGCAGCATAACGTCACGCGACGTCACGTCTGGACACAGACAACTCTGCAACTCGTGCAACTGCTGCCTGCTGTTCTGACCTGCTCTGAAGAAGATGGCCCCAAAAAAAGTAACCCGTAGCTCCTCTAGCAAGAAAGGTGCCAGTAAGGAGCAGAAGAAGCAAGTTACCACGGAGACTGGTGTGCCACCCGCCCCTTTTTTTGGGAGTAAAAAAAAAAAGTATGCCTGCGGCAGCAGCGGGATCTGCTGGGGACCAAGCTGGCAGCAGCACCCCCGCTCCATTGGGCTCAGTGCCACCACCACCACCACACCAACTTAAGTCCAAGCCCTTGAGTGCTGCAGAGGCAGCCAGTATAGTTCTTCAATCACCATCGACCAGTGATGTTGGCTCATCGCAAGAAAGTAGCAGCAATGTCCCTCAATCAACACAGGTTGTTGTAGCTCATCTGACGAGTGTTGAACAACCACAGCCGCAACAACAATCACATGTGCAAGTACAAGCCCAAGTACATGTGGAAGGAGAGGCAGCGCAAGGAGATGCGCAAGCAGAGGTGCATGGAGGGTCACAAGTGCCCACAATAGTTGTTCCTCCCGAAGTAGGGGCACATCAGGAAATCGACAATCAAGGCGAGGTATCATTTGAGGAAGCCACTCCTCCTGATGATCCTTCATTGTCTTCCACACCCCTAGCAAGGAAGAGATCAAGGGTGGTGTCTACATCTTCTTCAAGCACACCTCCTTCTGATGATACGGATCAAACTTGGGAACCAGCACCACTGCCGTCTGAGAGTGAGGCACACCTCCATGATCCGACAAAGGTAGTTAAGCGTAAAAGGAAGCTTATGGAGTGTGATGAGGCTCAACAAGAAGTGGCGGATACTGCTGCTGATGAAGACTCTGCCAACGACGACCCAGTCATCATAAAGGTCACTGCAGCCCCAGCGGGCATGCAGCAAACAGACATTTTGACCCTAGCCCGAAGAGCTGCTGAGCGTGATGATGATGATGTTGTCGATGAGGAGGCAGTGGAAACACCACAATCATTGGAGTTAAGTAGTACACCAACTCGTCCCGCTTCCATATTTCTTTCTGGCAAGAAGAGACCTCCATCCACCTCGACCTTAATTAGCGGCGGTGAAAGTGCACAACGTACAAAAGTTGGGCAATCCAGATCCTCCACTTCATCTGGCATTAGCTTCATGACCACCACCACCAGTATCGCCGCCTCCTCCAGGTCCCACAGACACTTCAAGTCCCCAGTTTGGGACTTCTTTACTGTTTGTCAAAAAAATCCAAAGTTTGCCATTTGTACCCTTTGTAAGGTTGCAGTTAGTCGTGGTAAGCCAGGTACCAACTATGGTACCGGAGGCCAGAGAGGTCATCTTAGGAGACAGCACACTGTCCAATGGTTTGCGCACCTAGATGCGATCAAGAAAGGCCGAATTCAAGGAAACGTTGATGTTGCATCTGATGATGACGAGGAGGAAGAAGACGTGTCAAACACTTCCCTTACACCCAGTACCCCTGTCAGCAGCACACCCAATGTGAGGCACACTAAGAGTGTTGGAGCGAGTGAGACACCAACGCACAAAAGTTCACCAGCGAGCAAAATTGGGTCAACGAAGTCATTATCAGCCCGTAAATGCTTGGTCCAGGGCAACATTAGAACAATGCTTACTTCAGACGTGCCATATGAACGCAACCACCCACTGACGCGTCTGTATAACACTAAGCTGGCTAAAATGCTAGCTGTGGACCTTCTCCCTTTTTCTTTTGTAGAAGCGGTAGGTTTTCTAGAATTAGTGGCAACGCTCTGCCCTAAATGGAAGGTTCCTAGCCGGTTCTATTTTGCCAGAGTTGCGGTTCCAGCACTACATGAAGATGTGCTGGAGGCGATTGGGGCAGCTTTGCAGAAGAGTGCTGTTCACACAATACATCTGACAACAGACATGTGGACCAGTGGCGCAGGCGCTGATTACATGTGCATCACTGCACACTGGGTCTCTTTTTCAGGTGTTAAAGCAAAGCTAAACGCAGGTGTTGACCCGGACAAAGTTTTCAAAGCTGCTCGGAAACATGCAACACTAGCCATGTTTGGCTTGGAGAAAAGTCACACAGCAGAAAACATTTTGGAAGAGTTTGACAAAAAGGTCTTGAAAATGCTATCTCCAATAAAACGCAAGATTGGTTATGTTTCCACGGATAATGGCGCCAATGTAGTTAAGGCCATGTCGCTGGGTAACTATGTTAGAGTGCCGTGTTTGGCGCACTGTATCAACCTGGTCGTTCAAAAATTCTTGAGTGATAGAGACAGTGCAGCGTTCGCGGTAATGGCCACCTGCCGCAAAATGTGCAACCATTTCAGCCATTCCTTTAAGGCCCGGAAGCATCTGAGGAGGCTGCTACTTCAAAGTCGAATACCAGTGAAAGCACTCATCCAGGAGGTGGCAACACGTTGGAACTCAACCTTCTACATGCTTGAGCGTCTGTATGAGCAGTATACGGTACTCAATCACTATTTCTTAACAGAGGGTACAACTCAGAAGGAGGACCTGCGGATGGCTGCGGCGCAATGGGACATAGTTAAAAGCCTGACAGACATGCTCGTCCTTTTGAGTTCTTCACGCGTGCAGTCAGCCAGGAGGACTGTAATTTGGGAAAAGCTATCCCATTGTTGTGCATGCTGGAGCACCAACTGATGGCGGTGTCTTCTGAGTTTCAAAAAGATGTACAAAAAAAAGACCATTTTATTTTGTCTGAGAAATTATTAGAGCGCCTACGTGGTGATGAACGTCTTCAAAAGATCAAGTCAGATCAGCATTACATTTGTGCTACTATTCTGGATCCACGCTACAAGAAGGCGCTGGCAGGCGAAGCATTCTTTCCTTTTGCTGATGCAGATGTTCAAAAGTACAAACATTGGTTAGCCTGGTCAGCCAAGAGGTTTGAAAAAGAACGGCAGGTTATTGAAGGAGAAGACAGTACATCAGCATCAGCAGGCCATCCCCAGTCTCAAGAATCCACTTCTGCACCTGTGGCTGGGGCACAAGTGACCTCTCAGCCGTTAAAGACACCGGCAACTGGATCATCTGCACCACACACAACACTAACAGTGGCTGCTGAGGAGGATTGGCTAAGTTTGCTTGGGTATGGTTCTCGAAAAAATGTCAAAGGCACAGCAAAAAGTAAGCAAAGTGGAGGAACCGTTGATGACCTTGAGTCGATGGTGCAGGACTATATGAATGACTCAACAGAGGTCTTTCTTAATGATGAGCCATTGCAGTATTGGCATGGCAAAAAACAATTGTGGCCACAGCTCTCCAACCTGGCTATAAACTATTTGTCTTGCCCACTCGCAAGTGTGTCTTCTGAACGTGTTTTCAGTGCTGCTGGTGGCATTGTAACTCCCAAACGGAGCCGCCTCTCGCCCAAAAATGTGGAGCGGCTGACAATGATCAAGATGAATCAGCACCTCATACCACCAGATTACAAAGTACGAGAAAGCACGCCGCATGAAGACGAGGAGGACGGCAACGTAGATGAGGGGATTTGTTCTCTGTTCGGTGGCACTGACCTCATCCTGCCTGAATTCGCAGAGTATGATGACGAAATCTTCTTCTTATTCCCTGACACCGAGCCCTGAAAATGAGACAATGAATAAAGAACTTTCTTTTTCGTCCTTATTCACTTTTATTCCTGTGTGTCTCTCTTTCTTTGTTTTGCACAGTTAATTTAATTCAAACTTTAATCACCTAATCCCAAAAACAAGACCATCAGCAGAACTGTCTTCACTTGTTTGCTTATTGATTTGAAGGTGCCGCAGTCTACATTCCTCAGGTTCACAAGTTCTGAAGAACATGCTCCTCTATCCTCCTCCTCCAGACTGCGATTTCCCTCAAAGCAGAGTGCTGGATTACGCCCAATGAAGAAAGACTCAGCACTTGTGGGGGTGTTGTACTTCTTTGCGGGTGAGTTGACGGATTTGGGCCCATTGCTGTGAAGCTCTAATAATGGACAAAAGTGTTTTGGACCAAATATGAGGTGGAAATTTCTTGCCGTTTTTGCTGACTTGCTTGCCTTTGAGGTGCTCTTTGGCGGGGTTCCGGGTGTTTGTGGGTGATTTTTGGTGTCTGGGAGCACTGCTGCGACAGTCTAATCTTGATTGCATTTTCTTTTCAGGAAATCCGTGGTGGAAAACAGGAGTTATGATGATTGATGATGATGAACTAGCTGCACAGCGCCGCGTTTGGACCGAAGGCCGAGAGATATTGTAAGTATGAGATTTAGCTTTTTCGCTGTTTGGGGGTGTTGTCGGGTGTTTTTTTGCAGGTGGGTTGGCGGGTCTTGCCTGGGGCATTCCTGGGAAGGCCTAATACCGGATAGAAGTGTTTTGGACAAAATCCTTAAGGAACAGCCTTTTTTTTGCTATTTCTTCTGACATCTTGTTCAATGTAGCGTTTTGGGGGGCTTCCTGCTGTTCGTGGGTGGGTTGCGGCCGGGGTCTCTGTCGAAGCACTGCTGCGACAGTCTAATCTTGATTGCATTTGCTTTTCAGGAAATCCGTGGTGGAAAACAGGAGTTATGATGATTGATGTGATGATGACCTAGCTGCACAGCGCCGCGTTTGGACCGAAGGCCGAGAGATATTGTAAGTATGAGATTTAGCTTTTTCGCTGTTTGGGGGTGTTGTCGGGTGGTTTTTTGCAGGTGGGTTGGCGGGTCTTGCCTGGGGCATTCCTGGGAAGGCCTAATACCGGATAGAAGTGTTTTGGACAAAATCCTTAAGGAACAGCCTTTTTTTTGCTATTTCTTCTGACATCTTGTTCAATGTAGCGTTTTGGGGGGCTTCCTGCTGTTCGTGGGTGGGTTGCGGCCGTGGTCTCTGTCGAAGCACTGCTGCGACAGTCTAATCTTGATTGCATTTGCTTTTCAGGAAATCCGTGGTGGAAAACAGGAGTTAGGATGATTGATGATGACCTAGCTGCACAGCGCCGCGTTTGGACCGAAGGGCGAGAGATATTGTAAGTATGAGATTTAGCTTTTTCGCTGTTTGGGGGTGTTGTCGGGTGGTTTTTTGCAGGTGGGTTGGCGGGTCTTGCCTGGGGCATTCCTGGGAAGGCCTAATACCGGATAGAAGTGTTTTGGACAAAATCCATAAGGAAACACCAGTTTTGGCACTTTTTGTAAGTTAGGGTTCGTTAGGGTTCGCCCTAGCAGCAGGATTGCATGTGTTTCGGGGGGTTCTATTGCAACGTAGTTCTGGGGTTTTAGAGCACTGTTGGAGCGATGCTGGCTATGGATACTTTTGCTTGCTTGCAAGTGGTTTGAATACAATCCACGGTCTGTATTTGGGCCTACTGTTACTTTCAAAGTACGTTTTGTCACCATTTTTCTGCTAGGCATCGTTTTTGGAGATCTGATTGGGGGTCTTCTACATTTTTGCGACTGGCTTTAGTAAGGGTCTTGGTGGGAGCATTGCTGGGAAGGTCAAATTTTGTTCTAAAACACAGTTTACAGTACACCTACCTTGAGGGGAAAGATCCGCTATAATATTTTGGCCATACTTATTTATCCTTAAAAAGGTGACTCAGACAGAGCACGCAATTTCAAAAATATTGTACTGTCTATTAGGGAAATCAAAGTGTGACTTTTTGCACCACACAGCGTACATACCTTTCATTTATTTATCAGTGGTATTGTAATAGCACTTCCTGTTTTCCGTTCAATAATTACAGGCCGGGTTTCAGTCAACATCCGCCAGGCAGGCAGTGGACAGGGTGTCTTCTGTCAGTGGTCACCAACATTGATGGACGAAGCGTCAGCTGGAATGGAGGAGTGCCGCCAATAAGAGGAATTGTTTGCTGCATGCAACTTACTTACCAAATTCAACAGGACAACTCCAACAACATACGCAATACAGATACAGTATCCATTGTTTTATTCTATGAGTGTGACTGCATGTGCTTAGCTTTAGTTTGTACCCAAAGATTCTCTTTATCTTCAATTATTGTTTGTCCATGCTGTGCTTTTTTTTTCTTCTCTCAACAAAACCTACCCAAAAAGAAACCCCCATTCCCATCCATTTTCCAAACCCTAACCCTCTTCCCCCGGGCTGTGTTGTTTTGCTTGATGTCTGACTAAAATGACATCAATAATTCCACACACTTGCTGGGGAGGATAAGGTCATAGCAACAGACTGGTGAAGGAATACGAGGATATCTTCTAGACTTACTCAGCTTCAGTACTATATCTTCTAGTAGTAGGAGCCAATGTCAAATAAATTCAACGCAAGTACTAGTTATACTTGCAAGCAAATACTTTACCATTTGTTAGGCTACATTATGGCACTGTTCTAGTGTACTGTCACCTGCTATATTCTCGATGGTACCGTAACCGTTGTAATGCTACAGTAAGGACAAACCAGGTTTCGTTTTCTTTTTTTCCATAGGCATGCAACTGCCACTGTGTCACACCACTAGTACCACCGCAATGAGGAAATTTCACCCGCCCAGGATTGCCAACGTTAATCCCCATTTCACGTGGAGCCAGCCCTGGGCCTAGCCCTAATTTCTAACACAAATTACAGGTAAGATAAGCGTTTGGTGGGAGGTAGTATAATGGAGTATTATTTAGGACTAGACGAGAGATTGACGGTAGTACTACTAAAGTCCTACGACTGTTCAGGAAAACAAACTTACTGTTACACCCCCGTCCCCCACCCACCAGACTGAAAAGCAGTAAAAAACAGGTATGGTCAGATAAAGTTTAAAAATGTATATTTATGTAGCCCTAACAAAATAATCTCCCTCAAGACCCACCCTAACCCCAACGATTGTCTTTGAAAAGTCCCAAAACGATCCCAACTCCCAAATCCCACCCCCCAAAAGTCTATAAAAAAAGGGCAAGGGACACTCCACTACTGGAGGGTGCTGGACCTGGTGCATTTTGCGGCATGGGCATCATACTCCTTGCGGAGGGTGGCAAGCTCGAAGCGGAGGCCCTCTACCAAGTTCTTATAGTTCAGGACCTCCTGCTCCAGGTAGGACATTCGGACTCCTAGGCGGCGTTGGCGTGCCTTGCAGCTCCTGTGTGGGGCAGCTGGTCTTTCTGTTGCTTGGCGGTGGAGGTTGTCTTTGTTAGCCCGGCTCGGTCCCGCTGGAGCACTGCGCATGCTGGCGTCCCGTGGGGTCACGGAGGAAGATGCAGCGGTCCCAGTCGAGAATGTTGTTGTTGCACCGGTCGACTGCGTGTCCTCCTCCTCCTCCAGGGCCACCAGCCGCCGATATTCGGCGACAGTGGCATCCAGCCTCCGTTGCCGGGCCATTCGCGCCTGATCCCTCCGTGATGTTGATTTGGAAGGAGCAACTATATGAAGAAAGAAAGACATAGTCTGTAACCAATGCACCCTTGGCATTAATAACAACAAAGTGATTGAGCCGAAAGTTGGGTCACAGTACAAGTAGCAAATTGAAAGCACAGTACATGGCAATTGAGGACAGTATCTATGTAACCTCCCACTTCTGCATCCTTGCTCTAACATTAGTGGTAGTTTAATGAACAAATTCTACGACCACTATGGACTTCCATTACAGTCGACTATGACAGTACACCAGTCTTATTCTTCTTCTTCTCTCTTGTTTAGGAAAATTGGTACGTTATCTCATGCAAGCCGGCAGAATGGCAGCACAGTGAACTTGCACCCGAGAAAAACAGTTGCACACCATGATGAGTGAGACAGACTTGCGTTACTGTACCCGTCCAGTACATGCGGGTGGTGAAGCTATTACTTTTCTATTACGGGTGGCACTGAGAATACTCTGTTACAAGGGCTACTGCTTAATTAATTTACCTTTCACCCTACAGTGCAAATGAGTACTAGAAAAGTAAAATGAAGCAGCTAAATAATTTGATTATCTATCACTTCACATGGGACGTATTTGATGACATATGGGATGACTTTAGGTGCTTTGCTTAATATTGAGTGAACAGTGATACACCCACACATGAATGACGCACTACAACTAAACTAAAGTTATTAAGAGAGGTACGGAGTGTCCACCGTAATAACCAGATATATGCTGTGCTTGCAGTTGCAATACAAAGTACTGCTACTATTCATGGTAGTATTGGACACATTTACAATTTCTTTTCCTTGCCTTCCCTACACTGGAACGGACGTGCGGGTGCGGTGGTACATGCTCTTCAAGGTAACACTTAGTTCATCCAGCGACCATCTACTCTCTATAGATACACATGTGCTATCTAAGAGTCAGAGAATACCATGCTCCAGGCATCCATTCATTCAAAGTATACGCACACATACAGTTTCTGTTTCACCCACCCAGGCTGATGTCCTTCCACCCATCCTTGCTTCATCATTGACCCAGCCATGCACCATACCATATTCTTTCCTTCCCAGCCACCTCGGGGGCCAAGCAAACACATATCGTTCTTCTTTGCCAGCCATCATACAATTTCGCGTCCCACTTACTTACACCCTTCTTTCGCTTTTCGTTCATCCCATCCATCACGTTCGTCTAAGAACTTATTGGGATTCTTCTCACCAAAAACTTCACAGCTAAGTCGAAGTACATTTCGAGGAGGCTACTACCCCGTTGATTTGTAATACACCCGTGCAGAAAGCACACTATGCAGTCTTCAATCTCAATAAGTAAGGAATATATAGCTTACCTGTTCCCGCCACCACCGTGCGAACCCCCACAGGACCGTCCGCCGGCTCTTGCACCGCCTCCTCCCCAGAGTCCTCCGAGTCCTCGCCCAACACCGCCACCTCCGCGCTGGCCCCGTCACCAGATGTTACACCTTCAAAGTACATTTAAGAATGTTAGAATACACCACTCACTACTATATAATATTTGGTCTAGGAGAAATGTTAAAAAAACAGAATACAATGTAATAATTTGTGACTGTCTACTCTAAAGTAAAAATGTCCCTTTTTCCAGGGAAGGCTGTTGTCTTGCTGCACTTTTATGCACAACTGATGAATGCTTGCTTTTTATTTTTAACACGCACCACTTTTTCTCCTAACAGACAGAAGCTTGACTCCTAAGAACACGACCAGGATCAAGTTCAAACCAGGTGAGAGCTCGGCTCGACCACAAGAAATGTGTCCAATTAATCGTCAGCACTAAGCACTTTTCCGTTTTCAGTTAAATAGTTTTATGACAAAGTAGATTTTAATGAATGTGTTTACTTTTAATAAAGCTTCTAAACTTAAATAGACTCTGTGGTTTTTGGTCCTCCAGACTGGAGTGGATGAGCTAAAGGTTTTGGAATTTTTGCAAGCATGAGTGCCTCTGACACTTCTTGACTGTGCTGTGACTCCGTACTCTCTTGTCCTGCGTACGATAATCTAGAGATCATTGGGGATCAATCATCGGTGACTTCGGGAGCTGAATGACTCTGCCACACTATCTAGTCAGTAAGGAGACAGTGCATAGAGCTATTGCTGAATAGAATGGGAGTCCAATGGAATTGCCAAATGTCCAATCTTAGTTAGCTACACAGACAGACTAATAAGAATAATCTACTAATACCACAGGGAGTCATATTCGAGCCAGGATAAGAATTTATATCCAGTCTACAAGAAGATCAAAGACGATTTAGAAAAAATCGAATGAGGAACGCTAGGAAAAAATAGGTACTCTTTATTACAATTAAAACTTACTGGGGCCAGCAAAGGAGCCCTCGCCTGCCCGATCCTGGCCTGCATCCTGAACAGCACCCTCCTCCTCCTGTGTCCTCTTGCCCTTGGGGGGAGCTGATGTACAAGATGAAAGAAAGAAAGACCAGAAAACATGGATGAGATTTGTCAACCAAATCAACCATTTCAAAAGAACAATAACAACATTTTTTGGAGAAATAGCAAATAGATAGACAACTATTCCACGGGATCTATCTCATGTGGTATACTACGTTATTCGTATTGCCTGATTTGCGGACCGTTGACTTAGAAAGTTCCTATGTAACTCAATAAACAGACTACTAAAGAGGTTTGCCTAGGCCTGGCACTGCAGGCAGCAGTCCGCAGCACGCGAAGTGACAGACAAAGTCCATCCTGCTTGCAGATCAGTGAATACTCAAACTATCAATCCACCCACCACCACCACTATTTCTTCTTATAGCCATGTGTCTAAAGGAAGGACTGGACTTCAGTCTGTTGGGGCTGATTTAGAAGTCCCTTGCGGCTCATTTTCCTCCATTGTTGCGTGACTTTTGTGACGCAGCGGCAGAACAAAAGACTCGCCATGGTGTTGGTGCGGCGTATATATTAAAAAAATATATATGGGCGATGCATCACGTTGTAAAGCCCTGCGCCATCAGGGGGCGTTCCGGCGCAAGGGAGGGCGTACCTGCGCAGGGACGAATCCTAAAAGTGGCTGAGGGAAATCTACAAGATGTCAATCAGTCACTTTTAAGACAATGATGCATGAGTCAAACCCTGCGCGCTTGAAGCCGACGTACGGCTTGATGCAGCATTGGGGAGATAGGGTACCCCAGAGCATTGCTGGAGCTGCGCCATCGTTGGCACGCAACTCCATCAATGCGCCACCTTTACGGCGCAGATGCGTAAGGCTTCTGTGACGTTTTGGGCCAATGGGTGGTGGTGGCATGGCACACAATTACTGCCGCATCCCTGCTACTTTGCAGGGATGCGCCGGTAATTGAAAATATGACCCTTAGTGTCTAGCATTACGCAGTTCTTATCTTTACACTACACTCATACATAATTTCTCAGGCCAATGAAATGAACACAATTTACAAAACAAATAAGCATAGTAGCAAGCAAGGCTACTGAGAAGGAGAGCAGTGCACCTGAAATGCATAGAAGATTTTGAAATATAATTTACCTACAATGTAATCGGCAGCATTATTGCTCTTGGTAAAGAACAAAGATTTGCAAATAACAGAGCCGGATAAAACAGAGTAGTGATGAATAGCTACTACTACTCACCAAGCCCGGGGACCTCTACGCCGAGCGCGTCCAGCAAGTCCCGTTCCCGGTCCATGACATCGGTCCAGCGGTGGGTGGCCTGGTTATATGTGCGCCGGACCCCAGAGAGCTTATACATGGCCCGGCACACCTTATTTATTTATTTATTTATTTTATATTCTTATAAAGCGCCAGACTAGACTCCCGAAGGGGTATCTCCGCGCTATTGCTGTACCACGAGAGTGTGCTAGTTCCGAGAGTGTGTCTAATATAGGGTGCAGAAGCTGGAAAGCAATTATTTATCAGGATACAAATACGTTTTTAAAGTCTTCCGGAAACTCAGATGACTGGGAATTGATCTGAGTTCTGGAGGCAAAGAATTCCAGAGTGCTGGGCCGGCATAAGCTAATGCACGGCCACCTTGTCTGGCCTTTTTTACTCTTGGTATCTGCAAGAGCTGCTGATGACTGGAGCGCAGAAGTCGCCCAGGGATGTAGGACTGAAAGATCTTAGTCATGTATTTTGGGCCCTCCCCTATCATGCTCTTGTGAATAGTGCTTAAAGTTTTGAATTGGACTCGCTTCCTCACTGGAAGCCAATGGAGTCTCATCAGCAGGGGACTAGAAGGAGTCCTTGCTGGAACATTCAGGACAATCCTTGCTGCTGTATTTTGGATTACTTGCAATTTACTGAGCTGCTCCTCGTTAGCTCCGAGGAGCAGCCCATTGCAGTAATCCACCCTGCTGATGACCAAAGCCTGCACGAGCGTTTTTCTGTGATGGTCTGGTATATAGGGGAAGACTCGTCTCAACATCCCACCGCTTCCGGCGCTCCCGGATGCCATAGCCAATTGCGATCTTGCCGCCTCCCAGGATCGTCTTGGGGAGGCGGCGCTGGACGTGGAAGATGAGCGCGGCCACCTCCTCCGCGCTGAAGATCTCCCGTGGCACCACTTGCTCCCCCCTCAAACGCCCGCACGGGAGCCGGGCACGGGGTGCGGGACCCTTCCCCTTCTCAGGGTGCTTCCCGGCTCCCTTTACCATGGTCTGGGCAGAAATAAACTTAAATGATAAAGAAGAAATAGAATAGTGAAGAAGAAAAGAAAAGAGTTTAAAAAAGTAGTTTAAAAGTAACTAAAAGTAGCAGAAAACACAAAAATATACAGCTAGAAAAATAGAGGGATAGATAATAAGTAAAATAGATTAAATAAACTTCAAACAAGCAAAGGATGGCAGAGATTCAGAGAGGATACAGAAAGCATGCCCAGAACCATAGCAATGAATGAGAAACAAGATGGCCGCGCCCGTTCACGACCGCGTGGGTAAGTTCGCGCGAGATTTTCCTCGGGAGCACGCGCGAAATTGTACTAGCGAGCAGCACAGTTTGCGAGATTACACATAGCGGCCGGAAACGGAATTACGTCACGCAAACAAGATGGCCGCGCCCGTGTACGACCGCTAGGGTAACTTGGCAAACGTATAGCTACAAGCGCCTCGCGAACACGCACAAAAGCACGCGAACATACACGTCGCAAAAAAAAAATTAGTGTATTGGCAAGCATTCGCGGCTTCCGAAATCGATCTCGCCCGGATTCGCGCCCCAAAAAACGCGCGAAATTGCAGAAAAAACTATTTTTGCTAAACTGAAAGCAATGAGCAGGTGCAAAAGTTCAAACTTAACATTTGTAACATTCAATGTAGTGCTTCCTGAGGGGCCCCTCCAGAGTTTGCAACTATTCTATGACCCTGCTAAGACCCAAACAGCAGGCTCATAGAATAGCTACAAGTAGACCATAAAGGTCCTGTGAAAAAAAATTTCACTGCAACAGAAAGCAATTTAGAGATAAGGAAGGAAGCAGGTGCCAGCCAGACTGGAACTTTCTAAATAACTGACACATTAATCAACCCCAAATTAATTCATGGCAGTTGAAGTAGGGGAGGTGTGCTTGCTTTTTTCACCCCCCATAAACTACAGTGATAAACAAACCTAATGGGTGGCAGTGAGGATGTACCAGAGGGTGGCATGGGTGTCCCAGAGGGTGGCAGTGGTGAAACAGAGGGTGCTGTGAACCTGTGAGATAAACCAGACGTAGAAACAACATAGTCGCGGCCGTTGCGTGCCGAAAAGTAAGTTCGCAATTGCGAAATTGTCCCAAAATCGGCGCGAACGCTCGCCAACACAAAAAACGGGAAAATCCGCAAATCCGCAAGAGTTCGCGTATCTTCGCGGATTGCGAATCCGTAAATCCGCAATTTCGCGTACGCGAGATCCGCTAGATCCGCCCATGCTTAGTGATAAGTCTTTCAGTTTGAACCTCTTGGATTGTAGCAAGATTTGGTCGTCTACTACATCTTGGGAGTCCACTAGGCCTACTACTTATTATCGGCCACATGATGTGGTTTGACCAGGTCGATGGATACAACTCTGTTCTCCCTTTTACCAGCAAGGGGCGGTAGAAACACTGATCTTGTTCCGTGTATTGCTAAGACAGGTACTGCTTTTCTGTAAGAAGGCCCAAATTCCTTCTTCACCGCTATCTTTTCCCTGACGAGATCCCCAATTTTTGGAATCCAGACAGGCCTTGCTGTGACAGGTGGTTGTTCTTCAGTGGTCATTTGCTTCTGTAGTGTGTTGCTCAGACTTCTTCTTGTTTCATTTAAGTCCTGCAAAACAGCCAAACAGTCTTTGATATCAAAGGGTTTTTGATCCACCACTGAAGTTTGATGATCGAGGTCTTCGATTATCATTCTAGTACCAAACAGTAATTCATATGGAGTGATTCCACCCAGAGAATTTCTTGGCAGATTGTTAAGACTACGTTGGACACCTAATAGATGTTTGACCCACCCATCACCCGAACCTAATACCCTAGCTGTTAAAAAATTGCTTTATGTCACGTTTTTTTCTTTCCACTACCGCATTTCCCTCAGGTTGGAATGGACTTGAGTACCGTAATGCAACGCCCAAGCTGGTCATGGCCTCCTTGTAAGCCCGAGAGCTAAACGCAGGACCCTGGCCAGAATGTAGCATGCCGATTGCGTATGTGCCGATAAAGACTCGCAAATATTTTATAACAGTTCGGGCGTCAGCCGAGCGCTGAGGCCACATCCAAATGAATCTTGTCCTAATAGTTTCGGGACCGCATCCGTCCATGGTGACGTCTGCGTGTAGATAATCTACTGCTGTCTAACAATGGTGTCTGAACTGGCTACACTATAGTCAGGTATCTGGTGGTCTTCAAAGCTATGATATCCGTAACTGGTATCACAGTTAATTCTGAATTCGTAAACTTGGACGCTCATTCCTGGCCACCAGTACATCTCTTCTAATTCAATTAGAGATTTTAAGATCCCTTGATGTGTCAGACCCTCTCCCATATGTGCTTCGTGAACCAAAGCACCTCTCCTGTTCCTGTTTGGAATTACTCTGTCCCCCACTCCAGGAATTTGAGCAAAAGGAACGGAGTTTGCATCAATTATGTATGTATACGTGAGTGGATAGTTTAGAGGTAATGCTGCATAGCTACCTTTCATTGAGGCTTTTACTGCTAGCAATGTTTCACCGTCTATTACTCTTTCTGAACGAGTGATTGTAGCTACGGAAGCCTTTGCACAGCTGCCTTTGCGGCTTCATCAGCCAATTAATTTCCTGCAACGTGAACACCATCACGCTGATGACTCAGTGTATAAATCACATGAGTCTTTTATAGTTCTTTCTGCAATAGAACTACTTGTTCCCAAAGCATTTTATGCTTGATTGTGCCACCTTTTGTATTTTTGAAACAATTTTTAACCCAGCTCTGCAAGTGTTTGTTGTATGATTGGACGCGGAAATATGAATCGCACACTATGAGTGTGGGGAATTCACGATCAGTATTTTCAAGCGCCATCTTGAAAGCCTGTAGTTCAGCTTGCTGAGCTGTACAATCTCCGAGTGATTGAGTTTTAGTGACCATTGGTCTGAATTTACCCTCGTGCCAGCGACCTTTAACAATCGTGCACGCAACACTATAAGCTTGTTTACCCCCACTTGCGGGCTGTGCTGATTTGTCTGTATGTATCATACACCCGTAATGTTCTAGAGGCAGAATCTCGGTCGGCAGAGGACATTCGTGTTCGTATTGTAGAAATTCTTGTGTTTTTAAGTAAGGGTCAAAAACGTATTCAACGTCTGTTGCAGCAAGATAATTAACCCATTGTATCCATCTCGGATGTAAAGCCTTAGCATTTGGAATGCTCGCTTTCGTCACTGCCTCTAGGGCTGGTACAGGTGTACGATCATTATGCGTTTACCCTGTGCTAGGGCTCTCTCCTTTGCTACTGCAGTATGAACCGCTGTCAGAATTTTTTCTGTAGAAGTAAATTTCATTCCAGCTTGTGTGTACAAGTGTGATTTGTATGCTATTGGTACCTTTTCACCTTCATTAAAGGTCAGGTATGTGAATCCGCATCTCCCTGGGATGATTCGGATTACAAGATTGCGCATATTGTCGCGTGTCTGTAACTGTGTTTTTGCTAACATGTCTGTTTGCACTGAACGCAAAATTTCTGTGTGTTTTTGAGTCCAAATAGTTGGTTTGAAATCAGGTTTGATTAGTTAGAAGAGAGGTTTAACTCTTTCTGTGTAGTTTAGAACATAAGTTCTACAAAAATTCAGGAAACCTAGAATTTACTGTAAATTTTTCAGCGTCTTTGGAGGTTGGAGCAGCGCACATTTCTCTAGAAAGTTTGCTGCCAGGCTTTTGCCTTCATTTGAAAGTTCGTATCCTAAGAATAGGACGTTGAGGTGGGCAATTTGTGATTTCTTAAAATTTAATTTGTACCCTTCAGAAGCGAACCCAAGTATTATGGTGTTCAATCTTTTCAAGTGCACGTCCAAATCATCGTCCGTAAGATAGATGTCATCGGCATAAGATAATGCCTCATCATCATACGTTTGTAGTAACTCTATTACTCTGGCTGAAAATAACCCTGGGCTATTCTTGAATCCCTGGGGGAGACGGCAAAATTGTCAATGTGTCCCCATAATTGAGAAAGCGGTCAAGTACCTGCTTTCTGGTGTAATGTTTTGACAGAAGAAACCATTTGAAATGTCTAATGTTGTTTTGTATTTTTTACGCACGATGTTATTCATCAGTGCTGCACTGTGTGCATTTTGTACTGCAAAAGTTTTGCAACAAGAGTTTAGATGTCTGTAGTCCAAAACTAGACAATATGAATTGTCTGGTTTGGAGACAGGAAACAAAGGATTGTTCATAGATGAGGTGCATGTTTCAATCACCCCTTGGGATTCAAGTTGATTTAAAATCTCCCTGACCTGTTTTTTAGCTTCCTGTTTCACAGGATACTGCCTTTGCATTGTTGGTTGAGTTTTTAACTGGATTTTATGGTGAGGAGAATCCTCATCCCATCCTACTTGATTTTTATATAATGCTGGAACCTGGGCTACTGCCCATTTTCTGGCATATGTGTATTTTTTATGAATAGGAATGTTATTTGAGAAGGCTGGCATAATGATTTCTTCGACATGTGGGCACTCCCTGACAAATTCAGGTGGCCAGTCTTGTTCAGCTAAAAGAATGTCATAACCCTTAGATAGCTTCTCCCAAAAGAGTGCTTTTATTTTTCTAGTTATGTCCCCCTCCATCCGGAGCGTTACTTCATATAACTTAGTTATGGGGTACACTAACCCTGGTGTCGGCAGTTTCAACTTGAATGCATTCATTCAAGTCCACTGTCTCCAGATGATCACCAGGATCTTGCAAGCTATGGTGACTTCTGCTACGCTCTCTAGCATTGTCTGGGCCCACTCCCCGTTCTTGAGTTGTGTCCTCAAGATCCTCTGCATGTCTGATCTTTACGCTTGCTACCTTCTTTTTGGTGAAGTGAGTTTTCTTATTTTTAGGAACGTGCTGTTCGTCTTTGGACTTCACATGTTCTTCCTTCTGTTCTGATAGTCCTCTTCTTTCGGATTTCTGCGAGGAAGTCTGAAAGGTATGAGAGGAATGTGTATCAGTATCTTGATATCTATCAGGTTTTCTCAAATTATCCCTATTTCTGAGGTTATACCTCTTTTCAGAGGGCTCCCGTTGGGGAGAGCTACCTCTTTAGGAAGTGTTTGTTTAGTGTTTTTCCACTTCTTTTTAGGAGTAGTGAGATTATTTTTAATAAAAACTTTTTCAGGATTTTCAGTTAGTTAGGGTTTTAGTGGTTTCTCACCCAAACTATCTCTACCTAGTTCTTCATATGATTTTTCAATAATTCTTTCAAGTTCATATGGTTGTTCTGTTATATCTGTTTCTTTTAATTTTTGGCAGATTGCCACGGACGCTGCTTCACCTTTAATGTTATATAAAAGTATAGCAGAGACCTGTTTGAAATCTTTTAGTAATTTCATACCAAGATTTAAGGCAGGTTCTGGTCCGTATTCATTTTGAATCTGTCTTAAGACGTCTGGTATTACCGCCATAGACGGAACACCATGTGTTTTTGTGTAGAGTGAAGCAAAGACTGTACCCCAAGTGTCACAGTCCTCCACATGTGGTGCTATCCCCATTGGTAAACAGATTGTCAGAATTCTGTGTTTCTCATGAGGTGTACTATCAGGAAATACTGCCTCTAACTGAGTAATTTTTTGGGCTAACCAAAACGGAATTTGTTCCCTTTTTGGGGCAATTTACCAATGACTGATTGTATAGTCTGTGGTGTGATTTTATTTGTGTTCCCCTGGTGAGGGGTGTGCTGTGGAATCCTTACAGTAGGTTGGACTGTTAAGGTCCGAATGACATATTGAACCAATTGTCAATGTATTTTAATTAACTGTTTAAGCTGGGCTAACAGTTCTGAACCTGTCATGATTTCTATGTCGGGATGTGGTGTATAGCTGACTGGTACCGCCATGTTGCTCCTGGTCTACCTAGTGGACCGAGCCTGGTAATGTGATTTTGATGTTGTAGGGCGTCTTTAAACCAGAGCTGATGCTCTTGGTAAGTTAATGTAATTTCAACGTCCTCGTAAGAAACGTATTCCGCTGGAAGTTCCTCTACTTTGTAGCAGTGGAACTCATGTGTTACTGCATTTGCTGCAGGAAACTGAATCCATGAATAGAATACCTCTGTCTGACGATATTCATGTGCCTCTATGACAAATATTACTTTACCACCTCTCGATGATACTCCATGATTTATGAGTTTGTAAATTATAGTTTTTCTTACATTTGCCGGGATGATTATAGCATCATCGTCATTTTGTCGGAGACTTGTTTCGTCTAAAACTGCTTGAGCAGCTCTAGCTAATTCTTCGTCACTATTCATTATTTTGTTGACTGAAAGTTTGCAGAACAAGTTTCAAGGAAACAAAGATTAGGTGCACAATATTTTGGAACACTGTATCCTTCAACGTTGAACAAACCAAAAACGAATACATAGGATTTTCGTCCTACTCAGTTTTGGCGGCTATTTTCCTTTCACCCACTCCAGACGTTCATTGGAGTATTTTACGGTAAAAAGGGGTCTGTGTGAAAAGCACGACTGAGTTACTCTAGTATCTAGCATTAAATTATCACCTTATCAAACGTTGGGCGCCATGTAGTGTAGTTCCTATATTCCCAATAGGCTCTGCGCATTGGAATAATATATCCTATAGGTTAGACCTAGGACTGAGGTCGAATATATTAGACTTAATTGGGAGTGCCAGCTAGCTCAGAGGTCACAAGAAACTTTCTCGAATTCACAAGAAAGGATTAGTTTCTGACAACCGCTTAAAACATGAAAACTTTGTTTCCCAAGAATAAGAAACGTATCTCTAGAGTCACAGAAACAATAGATAGATATTTCACTCAGTCAATCGTGCATGCTTCGTTTCACCAGAGGTGCAGAGAAATAGAGAGACGGGTGTTTTCAATAAAAGTCTTCTTTCTCATGCAGACGAAATGAACTGCTACAATCGTAATACTGGTTGCAAAGTACAATGCGTACAGTACGAAGAGTATTATAAAGTATTACTGTAAAAGCATGGTATGATTTCTAAGCCATATAAAATAACATAAAATACCTACATTAATAAATAATGACTAAAAGTACTCAACCGGTGCTTCTAAAATACGCCTACCCTGGTGTACCTAACCTAAGTCTAGTACAAGGGAGAAGTAAGTGAGGTGTAGCTTAAGTTCAGCATTCTTTGCTAAGAATCTCTCCAAGAATTCTCTAAGGGTCTAATCAGCTCCGTACCTTGGTTTTAGAATAAAGGAGGTCTTATATCTCTCTCTCAGAACTCGAATTCCCAGCAACCCGCAAAGGTAGCCTGGAAACAGTGGAGCTGGATTTCTCGGCAGGAGAAAAGACAGCATCTCTCAGTGCGTCTGCTGGAGGGTCGGCTTCCTTCGGCAGTTGCTGCGGCGAGCAGTGCCGTGTTGGTACATAGTCGAACTGCTCCAAACCACCGTGTATTTGCCTGGGCAAGTGTGGGCATATTTATAACTTGAAGGTGCCGAGTTTGACATAAGGTTGGACATAATAACGTCATCAAAGACTCAGTTCTTTGAAAACTCCATGATTGCTTGGATGCATTAATATTCAAGCAATGGGAAGTCCCTGACTGCTGAAGGCGGGTTTTTCCAAGAAATCGTTGTGGATTTTCGGAACTAGTGGGAGTAGCCATGCCGTATTTGGATTGCATGGGCTAAGTCTAAATATGGTTATTATTTATATGCCTATATAAGGATAGGGTCATTTATACCTATATATGGGCATGGATTGGGAAAATTACAGTACGGTCCTAAATTCATATACAACAGTGTGCTTGTGTTTTTGGATGTTTCTGTATATGTGCTTGTGTGTGTGCCTATGTGCGCATATGAGAGAGTGTGTGCACATTTGTGTGTGCTTGTGAATGTCTGTGCATGTCTGTGCATGTGATGGTGTGTGCACGCTGGATTTGTTATTCTATGGTGGCCACTGTCCTGGATATTGACTCTAACTGCCAGGAGCCTGACCTTAGGATGGCCACCAGTGTACCAGTGTACAGTACAGTCCCCTGCCTGACCCCAAGATGTCTTCCATAGTGGTCCCATCCACGTTGTTTTACTTCCCTGGGACAACAATTGGACATTGACCAGACCTTTAATCTATCCCCTAACCTGCTTACACATTAGGACTTGGAACCTGTGGAACTTACCCCAGACTGTAGAGACCAAGCGATTACCTACCCAGCCGGACCTTGGGCAGATTTTCCCCTTGTCTCTACGTCCTATCTTCCTCCTACCCCTTTACCCTATCCCCTTACCGTTCCTTGCGCCATTCACCTTGTCCCCCATGTTCTTTAAATGCTTTTTTTGATACTTATGTAACTCTTAACTGATGTAAATTTCAAAATTATTGGTCCTCATGTAAAGTGCTCTTTTTCCTTCGGGTCTAGCCAGCGCTATATAATAACTCATTAATTAAATATGTTCCCATTTAGTACTCTTTCTCTCTCTGTCTACTTCCCTAGCTCCTATCCACACTCGCCTGAATCTCTTACCTTGCCTGCTAGTCTGCCTAGCCCCCTGTCCTTTGTGCCCTTTGACTAAGCACTCCTTCTACCCTTGTTGGGGAAATATCCAATATTTATACTCTGGAGTCTCAGCAAACCCGCTGAGAGAGTCCACTGTGCCAAGGGAGCCTCTCACAGCTGAGGTATGGTATGGCACCCCTTGCCAAAGCACTCCCTCTCCCCTTTTTGGGGAAGGTTCCAGTAGGTAGGCCCTGGAGTCTCAGAGACCCCTCTGAGAGAGTCCACTGCGTAAAGGGAGCCTCCCGCAACAGAGCTAGAGAAGTGATAGAACTTCCCCTGGGATCACAGCTTACTGGACTTTGGACGTTGCTTTGACTCGTCTACTGGTTTGTGTCCCCGTCGCCCTTCCCCTCCTCCTTCCATGCTTTGTCCTTCACCCTCCCCTTCTCTTTCCCGCCTTCATTACCTGTCTACTCCCCCAGCGCCTACCCCCCTCCCCTGAATCTTTCCCCTTGCCTGCTGTTCCCATTACGTATTTGTGCTTATTGTTTATCTCAACCTTACAAGTAACTATCTTGCCATGCTCTAATAACTGTGTGACCTTTGTAACGATGTAACCTGTAACTATGATCTGATGCTCATGTAAAGCGCTCTGATACCTCCAGGTCTAGCCAGTGCTATTTGAAACCTTTAAAATAAATAAATAAATAAATGTGAGTATATAACAGCAATGACCTGTATTTGAGTGTCTCTCTGTGAGTTTTCAGTCACTGTATCCAGATATCACATAGCAATGAAAATTCACCTAAAACAAATTAGATCTAGTGGTGTAGCCAATGCTTATTAGCAGATCAAGGAGTAAAAGCAATGATTTTGTTAATAATTAGAAATGAACATGTTTCAGTTTTGAAAATATTAAACTGCAACTTGAGCATTCTTGGCCTGTTGAAGCGATAGTAATGTTTGGAGTGCCTTAATCACTCCTGTTGTCTCATTTCCATCATTTCTCCATATTAGCCACTTACAGGGCAGCAGGCTGTGGCACACCATTCTGTGCTGAATGCAGGCAGGCTAAGCCTGGTGCTTTTCAGGGAAGAAGCCGGCTCCTGAACTAAACTTCGAGTCTGGCAGCAATCAGTGCTTAATTTGCAAAATACATTAGTGCTAGAGTTCTCGTCAGGAGGTCACTGCAGCTTACACCACACATGCTGCCATACTGCCAGTTATAGTAAGAACACAACTACTTACCAACACATTCCTACAAGTATGACAGTTCAGACTATTCCAGGCTCCCAAAGCTGTAGCATTGGCTTGGACAGCAGGTAATGCACATTTTTAATGTATGTTGAATTAATAATTAACTGTTGTTGTGGTCATATCTAAATTAGCCACACAGTGCCCCCCATGTGGCAGACACAAAGCCAGTGTTGACAATTAAGTGCCCGTGCCGAGCACCAGAAACCACCGGCTCAAATGAAGCACTGGCGGCAATGCTGTCATACAATACTGGTCACCGAAGGCCAGGTCTGCCTGGCTATTAGATGCTGGTGGTGTTGTCCTGCGGGGAGGCAGGTAGGCTATGCTCTCTGTGTCTCTCTCAACCCAGGTCCATCGATGGGGAAAAGAGCCGGCTGGCCAGCCACTACTGCAGGGATAGGACAGCCCTACCCTACACATGTGACAAGGGCAGGTGGGGAGTTGCTCTCTAGCTTCACAAGTCATCATTCATTCGAGGTGGACAAGCCAAAAAATTAACATGGCAAGCCGATTCAAGGGTCGACTCTAAGAGGTCATGCTCGAGTCGAGTCTTGAAGATATTTGGTTTCAAACATCATGTTAGAATATGATACAATCTCATCACAATCCCAACATGTGGAAGAGTGTTACCTTAGCACGTCAGATTATATCTTTCATAGAGAAGTATTTATTAGACATAAAGAGTTTTTAAACGTACAGAGACAATGATATTAGCAATCAGTGGATTAAGAGAAAGTCTGTGTCTTGTTTACCCTATAATTGGATTCAATTTTTATCATAAAAACCTGGAGAACCAGTGTAGCCTTATACATCAAAAACAAGAGCGCTTTTTATATGGGGTACATCCGGGCGCAGCTCATCTCACAGAAAGAGGCAGGGCAGCCGGGGGGGTGGGGGTTGGAAAGGGGGACGAGGGAGATCAATGTAAAAAATAAAGAAAAACCTCACCTGCTGCCCTCCATTGCGTCACAATCGTCTGCTCCTCCCCCTTCCAAAGGCACAGGCTCACAGCCTGCATTGCGCCCAATTCTGAAGGTGCTCTCTCATGAGAGCAGCTTCAGGATTGGCCTGAGCACCCTCGATTCGCACTCCAGGACAGACTGTGAGTCTGAGACGGCCGGCCAAACCATCATTTGCAGTAAAGGGAGTGCACATACCACCCCCCTCTCTGCCTATTGTCACTGTGGCACCGCCCCAAGACTCAGCAAAGGAAAGGTTTTAAACCTGTTTTAATATTATTTTAATTTTCATGATTTGGAGGGTGCTGACAGAGGGGGTGGTGCTCCTCCGCCATAGTGGAGGAGCGGCCCCTGGGCACATATGAGGCTCGTATATTTGAAGGTGGTGTCATGCATGATAATGCACAAAGAAGGAGGCTCAGTATTTCTAGGACATGGGTACTTTTTCCTGGGGGCCGCAAAATTTGGTCTATGGTGTAACCGAGGGCTGCACTGATGCCAGCGGGGGGTGTAAAGTGGGTTTAGGGGAAGCAAAACATGTATATCTAGTGGCTCTCTTTGCAAATGAAAGTGTTCCTAAAGTTAAGGGCCTAGTTACTTCCTTTCCCTAACTGCAATTAACCTTTATATGAGTGTTTACTGTATATTTAACTTTTTGTTTCATGTTAGTGCTGAGTCGAGTAAACGGCAGCCCAGTGCTACTGCTGCCCAGGGGGCCGCACGCAAAGGTCAGGAGATCCCCGGCCCATACTTTGGGTATCACTGGTCTAGGATCACACAATTTGGTCACAGTGCAATTGAGCCACTAAATGGTGTCTCTTTCCCACATCACAGGTTATTGCTTTATCCTTATTGCTTTATCCTTATTTAGGATTAAATTGGAGGGTGATTGACAGGCACATCTGCTATTTATTATAGCACAGCCTTTGTCCAATGGCATATGAGCACTTCATAACAGACACATACTAGTTGCACATTATTTTTCTGCCCAAGGAGATTTACACAGAATTCACTGGACAATATTTTTGGTAGCACCTAGGAAGGCCTCGCCTGTAGCAACGTGGGTAGCTGGAAAACGTAAAAGGCGGGTTTTATGGGTGCACCTGCTGATGCGTCAGAGGTCTACTAGAAGGCCAACAA
The DNA here is from genome assembly GCF_964261635.1 of Lissotriton helveticus. NCBI lineage: Eukaryota > Metazoa > Chordata > Amphibia > Caudata > Salamandridae > Lissotriton > Lissotriton helveticus. The sequence continues at coordinate 59,477,278 of NC_136071.1, forward strand.
TTGATAGAGGGATGATGGAATGCTCTCACCCAGGTATGACACTTCCAGAGCTAGTAGGTCATGAGCCAGGGTTCCATTAGGAACGGAGGCTGGAAATGACCAGTGGCCAGCAGGAAGAGCTACAGGATCCCATAGTATTAACACACCAGAGGTGACAGACATCTCAGTCTTAACACCGAAGCCCTATGCTTTCCCTTAAACACTTGTTTGTTGCAATATAAATATAAGTGTCCATTGGTGATGCATTCAGCAAATTAAATTAGTCTGGGGGCTACTGAGGAGGCTAGCAGGAGAGGAGTGATGGAACTCGAGCCAGCAATACGAAAGAATATCCTATCAGCATGGTTGGATTTGGGCCACAATTCGGCCCGGCAAGCCCAAAACAAAGTGGCCCACATTCGCAAATCGCAACCTTTCGTAATACACTCCTTAGTTAAGATAATGGAGGTAAATGAAGATAAACATTTGCCGTAATAACAGTATTTTAAAGCTTATAGGACCAGTACTTAAATAGGAAATGTACTATCCCTGGGCATAGTTCGTGTAGTAGCGCTACACGTAGCTACGCGAAGTGCACTTCGCAGTACGTGAGCTACGTGTAGCTACATGAACTGCGTTGTGCACTGTGCAAAATCCTGTTCGCTTTGATTTCACAGTGCCGGATGCTTGTCCGCACTGTGCTGTCAGTGCAAACCGCATCTTGCACAGTGCAAGCTGTCGTTTTCAACCGCTCGAGTAGATTTCTACTCGAGCGACAGCTTTCTCAACGCAGCCTAGTAGTTTCTCATCGCGAGTGGTCGCGAGCATACGCGACCACTCGCAATGAGAAACCTGACCTCCCCGCGTTGAGGATCTCACGGGAGGTTTATTTTCCACGTTCGCGATCAAGCAAAAAATGAATGCGCTACGCTATGCGTATTTGCACTGTGCTACGTGCAATTCGCGTAGTGTGAAGTAGAGCAAACTTCACAAACTATGCGAGCGTAGCGTTCTACTTTGCCCAGGGTTAAAATTTACATTCCAATAAAAATATATACTTTAGAAGCACAGAATAACAAAAAATACTAGGAACTCATTTTATTTGTGTTTTTTATCCATACGTTTGCTGTGGATGTTTTGCACTCACTTTTTTATGACATTCATTTTATTTTTTGCAGTAATTAGGAGAGGCCCTCCAATGTTTAGAGACTGGTGAAAGGTGCATCTGAGTTTTTTGTTTTACTTGTGGCTAGCATCAAGTGTACGTTCTGCAAAAGGGAATGATGATAGTGTGTAAATGCAAAACTAAACAAAACATTTCACTTTCCTTACATGCTGCTTATTATACCATGAACTTTGCCCAGAGGCATTGGAGCACTTTACGTGGGCCCAGATAATATTACAGAGGGTCATAATTGTTTTTTTAGGTTCATGTAGATTAAGTGATTTGCCCAGAGTCACAGGATTTCGAACTGATACTGGGACTTGAATCTGGTTTCCCAGTTTCAAAGTCAACTAAGACAACAACCTGTCCCCATTGACTGCAATAAATATGATCTGGCAGACAAGGAAAAGAGCTGAGATTGATTTATCTCCGCTGCTTGCATGGAGTGGAGCAGGACAAAAAATAAGCTGAGGAGCGCCCTTGCCAACCGCCACAACCCTATGCTCCAGCCCTTTCCCCTACTGCAGTCCCCTGAAAAATAAGTGCTAATGGCTTCCCATCAGCAGCTCCTTGCAGACTCTGTTACACCTGGAGGGAGGCAGGCATAACTCATGCTGTACAGAATGGTTGTACCTTGGCACTCATTAAATTACATATTTCCATTCATGTATGGTAAAACATAGCTCCCAATCTAAAATTCAGTATATCAACTCACAGGAAAAAGACAATTTGAGAAAAACAATTATGCAAAAGAAAAACTCCTACTTATTCCTCATTGTCAGAGTTTCATACTATCCGTGGTATTCGAGTATGCAGTGTACAAATAGACCAATGACAGAAATAATTTTGTATCTTGTGTTACTATTTATAAATCAACATGTAGAGGTCTCATTCTTGAACCTTCTTAGCTGGTGTGAGAAGATGGCAGCCGACATGTGTTCCGTTACAAAAGTAACTTCTTCAAGGCTTCTGTTTGTATAATTGAAGACTCTATTCAGACCCTCCAGGATTTCACGATTTGCAGCGAAATTAGCACTTTTGGAAAAATGCCGCGATTTTTACAAAAGTGCCCGCGAAATGGCACTTTTGTAAAAATGCTGCAAATAGGGAACACCTATCCAGCGCCAGTGAGTTTCAGAAAGGAATAAACAGCTACAGCTTTGCAAACTGAGTTTGCACTAACAAGATACACTTTGCATTATTGTGCTTGAAACTATCAGCCTGATTCATGAAGAAAGGAATCTGCGACTCTCAACTTGCGAATCACAGCGATTCGCAAATGGAAAGGCGCAGATCGGAATTCATCATAGTTAGCGATTAAAAAAAGCGATTCGCACACGGGCGCTAAAATCGATAGCGAGAAAATAAAATCGCCGAAAAATCGCTATTACCCAGATATTCCGTCTCTATTTTGCGCCATCGCAAATCCCCATTCGCGACATCTCGCTAGTAGCGAGATCGCACAAACGGGAAGTCGCTTTTCGAGCGCTGTGATGACATCACAACCAGGAAGCAGGCAGTTCCCACCCCCATTCTGAACTGCGAGGCTGATCGCGAGGCTGCAGCTAAACAGAGCTCCTACCGGGACACCTCCAAAGTAGGCCAATTTACCCAACTGCGACAGCAGCAATGTCAGAGGAGCCTGCACCAGGGCTCAGTGACACCGGGCGCAAGAGAAAGCTCAAGTTTTCCGAGCAGGAGTTGGAGCAGCTCATCGAGGGAGTGGTTGAAAACCACGCAAAACTTTTTGGAAAGGACTCCCGGAGGGTGCCAGAGATGGAGAGGCGTCGCATCTGGCTAGGAATCTCAGCAAAAGTGAACGCTGTGGGCGTGACACACAGGTCACTGGACGAGCTCTAATGAGATCTTGCACGCCACCCAATCGGGCTTTCGTCCCCATCTTAGCACGGAGACTGCGCTCCTGGAGGTTTCGGAAACCATTAAAGGGGTTCTGGACTCTGGGGGCAAAGTCATGCTGGTGATGTTAGACCTGTCGGCGGCTTTCGACACCGTTCCCCATGATGGTCTTCTCGCAAGACTTCGCGAGATAGGCATACAGGGGACGGTGTTCGACTGGTTTTCTTCCTTTCTTGCCGGCCGCCGGCAGACGATCTGGGCCCCGCCTGATTCCGCCGTGATGCCGCCTCTGGGAGTTGGGGTCCCGCAGGGCTCTGTTTTGAGCCCGACCCTCTTTAACATCATTATGACCCCGTTGGCGGCACTGGTGGAGTCGCATGGTGCCCAGATCGTATCCTATGCGGATGACACCCAGCTCCTCTTCTCGTGTACGAGAGGAGGCGACTTTGATGGGGAGAGTATTCGGGATTGCCTTGGGGCTGTTTTCCATTGGTTCCATCTTAACAGCCTCAAGTGCAATTCCGACAAGTCCGAAGTACTGTTCTTCGGGTGTGACACCGAACCCGTCTGGCAGACTTGGTGGCCTCGGGATATGTTCCCTCCATCCTGTTCCTCTCAGGTTGCAAAGAATCTAGGGGTGAAGCTGGATAACAGGTTAACCTTGAAATCTCAGATCCTGGGGGTGTCGGGCATATGCTTTGGCATCCTTAGGATGCTGCGGAAGTTTCTTCCTCTGTTATCCGTGGAACATAGGACGCTGACAGTTCAGGCTCTGATTGGGTCCAGGTTGGATTATTCCAACGTTCTTTACCTGGGCCTTCCGGAGTACTTGCTGCAGCGCCTTCAAGTGGTGCAGAACGCCGCGGCTAGGGCAATCTTTGGCCTTAGTAGGCGCTCTAGTGCCTCGGGCCTGCTGGTAACTTTACATTGGTTGCCCATCCGCAAGAGGATCGCCTTTAAGGCTCTGACCTTGGTCTATAAAGCTCTTCACAAGGGGGGAGCTAAGTACCTTCAAAAGAGACTGGTCTTTTATCATCCGACCAGATCTCTGAGGTCGGAATCCCTGCACCCTGCTGTTGTCCCTCGGGTAAAGAAAGCACGCCTTGGTGGGCGCTCTTTTGGATTGCTGGCATCTCAGCTATGGAACTCTTTGCCGCTGGCCCTGCGGGGAGCCACTAGCTTGCTGGTTTTTAGGAAAGGCCTTAAAACGTGGCTTTTTACTCAGTAGCCGTTCTCTCTTGAATTCTTGGCTTACTGCTCTTTTAGTTTTTCTTTTGGTGTTATGTTATTATGATGCAGCTTCTTCGCCTTCTCCAATAAAAGCGCCGGGACACTCTTTTTGAGTAGCCGTGCGCTATAAAAATGAACTAATAACATAACATAACATAACATAACATAACAAGAGGTGGTACGACCTCCGAGGTCGTGCCAAGGAGAGGGTGGCAGAGAGGCTGGGCGAGACATCTGGTACTGGGGGCGGAGAACCTACTGTCCCTCCCAATACCCCCATGGAGGACCGCGTGGAGGACACCCTTGAGACAGAGGCGTGCATAGGTGTCACCAACCTGGACACATCCCGACCCAGCCAAGACAGCCAAGGTAAGTGGCATGCGACTGCGACCCTGTCCCCTAACAATGGTCATGGCCCTATAGCCTCCCATATACATCCCAAGTCATTCAAACAATGCACATGAGATCATGGCCACAAGCATAGTGGGACATGTAGTCTGCCCATAATGTAAAAGAACCCCAATGCAGCCTCACATATCCCAAAATGAGCAATCGCTAAGCCTGGCAGGGAATGTCAACCAGCATGCATGTAGCAACTGCACGTGTGACAGATACATGCTATTAATGTAAGTCCAATTCCCCTCACAGGTGGCGCCGACGACAGCAGCGACAGCGACATGCTGCAGATCGATGAGTCACAAGAGGATGCCGAGGAGGTGCCAACACCAACACCTCCTGCACCATCAGGCGTAGCACCACTCCCCGCAGCCAGGGCAACACCAACAGCTCCAGCACCATCATTGGCAGCACCTAACCCTGCAGGGAGGGCAAGACAAACAGCGCCAGCACCATCCGGCGCAGCAGCCAACCCTGCAGGCAGGGCAAGACAAACAGCGCCAGCACCATCCGGCGCAGCACCTAACCCTGCAGGCAGGGCAAGACCAACAGCGCCAGCACCATCCGGCGCAGCAGCCAACCCTGCAGGCAGGGCAAGACAAACAGCGCCAGCACCATCCGGCGCAGCACCTAACCCTGCAGGCAGGGCAAGACCAACAGCGCCTGCACCATCAGGTGCTGCACCTTTGGCAACCACAACTCCACCACCAGCAGCACCGGTGATGCACCGTTACATCGCAACTTTTACAACGGGAGTCTTTTACAACGGAACTTTTACAACGCAGGATCCATTACATCGGATGCCATTACAACGCATGGCATTACATAGCAGATGCTATTACAACGCATGGCATTACATCGTAAGTATAGGTAAGTATTTAATTTTATTTATTTATGTTTTTTAATATTATTAATTTATTATTTATTATATTAATTAAAGTAATTTGTAAAATAAGTACAGGTGTACAGGGGTGTTTTTAGGTTTCAGGGTAGGGTTTGGGTTTTGGGGTACAGGGGTGTTTTTAGGTTTCAGGGTAGGGTTTGGGTTTTGGGGTACAGGGGTGTTTTTAGGTTTCAGGGCAGGGTTTGGGTTTTGGGGTACAGGGGTGTTTTTAGGTTTCAGGGCAGGGTTTGGGTTTTGGGGTACAGGGGTGTTTTTAGGTTTCAGGGTAGGGTTTGGGTTTTGGGGTACAGGGGTGTTTTTAGGTTTCAGGGTAGGGTTTGGGTTTTGGGGTACATGGGTGTTTTTAGGTTTCAGGGCAGGGTTTGGGTTTTGGGGTACAGGGGTGTTTTTAGGTTTCAGGGCAGGGTTTGGGTTTTGGGGTACAGGGGTGTTTTTAGGTTAAATTAAATTAATTATATTATATTAATTACATTTCTTAATTAAAATAATTAAATTAAATAAATTATTTTTATTAATTTAATTTAATTACAATTAAAAAAATATTTAAATTAAATTAATTTCATTATATTAATTAAATAAAATTAATTACAATTTTTATTAAAATTAATTTAAATAAATAGATTTAAATTTATTAAATAAAATTAATTACTATTTTAAAATGTATTTTAATTGAATTAACTAAATTAAATTAATTAAATTAACTTAATTACATTTTTTTTAAAAAGGTATACTTACCTATACTTACGATGTAATGCCATGCGATGTAATAGCATCTGCTATGTAATGCCATGCGTTGTAATGGCATCCGATGTAATGGATCCTGCGTTGTAAAAATTCCGATGTAACGGAATGCGATGTAAAAAACCGCGTTGTAGTGACACCAATCCGCAGCACCATCTACTTCAGGTGCAGCTACTGTGGTGACTGTGCACACACCCACTGTGGGCAGCCAGCAGAGCAGGCATGTCAGGGCTCGCCAGCATGACACATCACACAGCGGCAGGAGGGGGATGGCTGTGCGCATGCCAGGCATGAGCATTGAGCGCCGGATGCTACGCATTCACCAACAGCAGTCACGACGGCAAGGGGCCATTCAGCTGCAGCTACACAACATTGGCCGCAATGTGGCCAATGTGGCTGATAGGATTGAGCGCATGACGGCAGCCATGGAGGCCAACACTGCTGCACTCATATCGCAGCGCAACTCCGCCCGCCGACGCCACCGGCAGCTCCTTACGCGCCTGACTGCCTACACCCGCTCAAACTACATGATTGGGAATGCCACCTCCCAGCTCTCACGACGGTGCCTGGCGCAGCAGCATCAGCTAATCCAATGTGTCGAGGACGTTGGACGGGTGTTGGAGCAGGTCACCACTGCCGTACTGGCACTCCATCCTACTGGTGAAGGCAATGTGGGGAGGGACGACACCAGTGAGGGCACCTCCAGTGTCAGCAGCCTGTCTGCCTCACTGGTTGGCGTGTTACGCCGCAGCACCAGGCCCACTACAGGGACACGTGCCGTCCCAGAGGAAGAGCCAGAGCGGCGTTTGGGGGCTGCGCGCCAGAGGCGCAATTGAGTTACTTGAACATTTCCTAGATAATGCTGATGATACAAGCATGTCCAGTGGCTAGTTAGGAGCAGTATGGCGCAATACTGCTGCAATATAATGAATGTAGACATTACGTTATTATTGTGGATTTAACAATAATATTTATTCATGCAACATACATGGGCCTCCAGTCATTATTTACATTGCCATTCAATAGTGATTTGTTGGGTGAGTGGATTGTGGGCTTCAGAAACTGTTCATAGTGATGTGGTTGCGCCGTCTGTGTCCTTCAGCAGGGTTCTCCCCGCGTGCATGACGCACATGTGCTGGTGGACGGTCGTCCCCTTCAGACTCACTGCCAGAGATCTCTACTGGTATCCGGCGCTTGGTTGCAATGTTGTGTAACATTGCGCAGACAGCCACAATGCGGCAGCACACATCAGGACTGTAGTACATGGCCCCACCTGTCTTGTGCAGTATGCGGAACCGGCTCTTGAGTAGCCCAAATGTCCGTTCTATACAATTTCTTGTCCGTATGTGAGAAACATTGTACCGCCGTTGCTGTGGTGTAGCCGGGTTGAGGTATGGGGTGAGGAGGTATTCCCGGAGGGCGTAGCCACTGTCACCTGAATGAGAGGAGTAGAGGGTGAGTGCCTGTGCTGCGCAGCTACATCATTGCAATGTGTAATTGTTGACAATGTGTACTTACCAAGTAGGTGTCCTTCCCCAAAATCTCCCCTGGCCAGTCGTGTGTGGAGGCCGCTGTGCCGGAATATAAATGAGTCATGGGTACTCCCTGGGTACTGGGCCACGATGTCAGTTATGATAGACTTGGTATTGCAGACCATCTGTATGTTAAGGGAGTGGTATGACTTCCGATTCCGGTACATGTACTCCGTCGCAGCTGGTGGGCAGATGTCGATGTGGGTGCAGTCTATGCATCCTATCACAGATGGGAAATGGGCCACATTGTAGAAGTTTAACTTTGTCAAGTCCAGTTCCTGTTGGCTGGTGGGGAATTTGATGTGTCGGTGTAGCTGGGTAAGCATTGCGTCAACAAAACTCCGGAGGCAGCGTGACATGGTGGGCTGGGATATCCCCCCTGCAGCCGCTACTATCCCCTGGAAGCTCCCAGAGGCCAGGAGGTGGAGGCTACACAATACCTGTACATGTGTCGGCACAGCATTGGTCCGCCTTGTTGGGTGCTGCATCAGGGGGTCAAGGTCGTGTATGAGTTGAATTATCATGTCCCCATTTAGCCGGTACTTCGCATAAATCTGCTCCCTGGTTTGTCCCAGCAGGGTGATCCGTTGGCGGAATATCCTGTCCTGTATTCTGCGTCTCCTCCGTGCTGCTCGCTGTAGCCTTCGCCGCCTGACCAGCATGTACATTCCTGGCATTGTGAGACACCAACTGCTGCTGCTGCATCTCCTTTTGTGTGTTTGTTCAGCCCTTTCCCTGTTCCTGATTGGCCAACGTTTTTTCAAAATTTTCTCTAATGGCTTTTATGGTTACCACCTGCTTTGGGTTGTCCTTAATTTGCGCGGCGCTAATTGAGATTTTGTTGTTTTTCGCTATTAGAGAATTTTCATGAATACCGATTGCGCTTGTATTGCGGATTCGCTAAATTTATTCTCTAATTCCGTGTTTTGGCGCAAACCTACTGGGATTCTGATAATATATTAGCGAATTCGCAATCTTTGGTTTGCGCTTTGGTTATTTTCTTGATGAATGCCGATTTGGGAAATTGCGCCCACAATAGCATTTTCGCTGCTATTGCGGCCGCAATTTAGCTTCATGAATCAGGCTGTTGGTCTTTTATTGTTATATGTATTTCACGTCATCTTTGAGATGCTCCTACTACAATAAAAAATATTCTTTGCTCCTTGGAACCAGGTGAGAACTACCCAGAGTGATAAAACAACTGAATCAATAGTTTGACACTGGCTTTAGAGTTTCCTGACCTCTGCAACCCGGACACAATTTGCAGAGGTGATATTTGCCATCCATCAGTGGACCGCTTTAGTAGCTTTTCATTAGATGTGTCCTCTGTCACTCAAATCTGTCACCCAATAGACAAGACTTGGAGGCGCAGAGATGGACTATTTCCAAAAGGGGGATTTTAGGCAAATAATTTTACAGATTCCAAACTCATTAAACTAACGTATTTTTGCTATAAAAATTTGTGTCAGTTGGAGACATATTTGGGAATAACTTGGCTTATTTTCGGTAGGTTAAAGGTCATTGGGAGTAAAACCATCCATGTGACGTCTTTTGGAATTGTTATTTTCCCGTAATCTTGTGGGCAAGACACACATGGGAAAAGCAGCAATTCTTGGAAGCTACTATGTAGGGTGTTCTTTTTGTTTTGCGATATACGCGGCAAAAGTAGTCAATATTAATATGCTATTAAATTCACAGAGCAATATTTACACGCTATGGCAGATCCTCGCAATTTCTACCAAAGAGTGCACATGGCTGTCTTATTTTTGTAGGGAAGAGAGCAGGATTCGCAGATTCCTCCGCTCTGTTCCTCGGCGGTATAACAGTGGCGACGACGCATCAACGTCCTCCCGTGCCTTCCGACTGCTGTCATTCCCATCACCACTCTCACCTTGAAGCCTGTCTTGTTCTTTCTGTGACAACAAACCTTCCCTCACATCCCTAGACCCACCCTCCACCTCCCTCTGAAAAGTAAACACTAATGGCCAGATGTAGGTAATCCCAGATTACCGATTCTTAAATACCGAATCATACCGATTCGGTAGTTAAGAACAGGCAAATGGGATGTAGGTAATTTTTCCCCAAAAATTACCGAATCGGTAAGTTTCGGTAATTACCGAATCGGTATTTACCGATTCAGTAATTGCCATTCATTCCTATGGGCCTGGAGGCCCATAGGAATGAATGTCAATTACTGAATCGGTAAATACTGATTCGGTAATTGGGGGAAACATTGAAGGGTGGCAGGGTGTCACTTTGACACCCTGTTGCACCCCTCAATTGTGTATGGTGCACATAGTGCAGACATACATGCCCTAACGGCATGTATGTCTACAACATGGCACTGTTGGAAAAGCAAAAAAAATGCTTTTCAAGGGTTTTCATTATTTACCACCAACTTCTGGTTTGTGGTAAATAACGAATCCTTAACTGAGGAATGCACTAACTTGAGTGCTTCCTACATCCTGGATTCGGTAATTTACCAAATCGGTATGTTAAGAATTCGGTATTTTACCGAATCCTTAAATTACCGATTCTGTAAAATACAGAATCCTTAAAAAATGCCACCTACATCTCAAAAACCCAATACCGGTCGGTAACGGCCGAAATTCGGTAATTTCGGCCATTACCGACTGGTATTGGGCGACCTACATCTGGCCCTAAGCAGGGCTTCAGGCAGTCACATGAAAATGGGCTTAAAAATAATTGCAGACGTGTGGAGCAGTTGGACAGCTAGGCCCAGGTGCCACTGCGCCACTGATGGACACATACCTCAATACACATTTACTTTGTGTGTAGGTGGAAAATACATGAGTGACTAGAACACATCAGAGTTTGTGGCAAGGGATTATAAGCCGTAAACTGCTTTTAAAACAACAAAAACCACGGGGCAGATTTATAAGCCCCTTGCACCACTATTTCGTCACTTTTCCCATGTTAAAAGTGACGCAAAAGTGGTGCAAGGAGCTTGTAAATCTGTCCCCACATACACATGGCCATTCTCCAGTATCACTATTTTCCATTATATTGCACAGAGGGGAACAATCAGATTTATTGTGCTTATGTTCTGGTGAAAACCTACGTGCTTGAAGATCTTATAGGGATTTGAACTCAGTGGCCCAGTGTCAGGACAGGAGGGGAGTGGAAGACCCCTCTTAGTAGACTTTGAAGGACGATCTACCCTTACATGTAAGACATGCTGCCATTTCTGCACATTCCAATGCCTGACTTTCATTCACAGCCAGAGCAGTCCGAGGTCAGGCAAAGGAAAACGGGACATCCTAATAATATACCGCCATAAGTGAAACTTCTTGCGCCTTTTGTAACCGATGGGACTGTAACATCCAGCTGCTGGATTCGTTCGGGCACCGTTGAACAGTTTTTCAAAGATCGCGGCCTGTGTGCTTCTCTTCCTCCCGGAGCTGCTTGCAACCCTACACGCTGGTCCCGCACCGTCTCTACCTTAAGTAGCTAAACTTAAAGCCGCCCTTCAGGCTTTAGCTTGGCTGTTTCTTGTTTATGTTTAAGAGTGGCACAGCCAGGGTTTGGGCTTCACCATCATCTTCCACTTAAATGAACCCTTTTACTTTATTCCTATGAACATGTTTATTCACGTTCAGCCTGCCCTTCCCACAAGAGACCCTTGATACACGCAGGAGCGGCGAGGTAGTGTTATCGTCCTGGGTGCTGACGGAGACTCCAGCACCCTGGTGCACAGACTCCCTGTGCATTAGTACTCTAATCTATACCCCCTCGGCAGGCATCCGACATGAGAGCTCCTGCACACTTGTGCATGCACGATGGGCAGTGAATCTCGCTGGCACACACTTAGCCAGGGTCACTAACACATTTCACATATAATCGAGTGCAACTGACCTCGTGCATGCGCGTCTAAAGACACCAACATGCTTGTGTGCACACATGGCTAATCGCACCCTTTACACATTTTTAAGGGCAGCACACACTTGTCTACACACTTCCACAAGAGAGATGGGACACACTAGGAAAGCACGTGGTTTTATAGCAAACCCTTTACGTGTTCTCGCCATTTTTAATCCACTTACAAATTCGACAGAGTAGGGTAACACAGCCCCCCCGCAGTGGGTGGGGGGGCAAGCTCCGGGAACTAAAGCAAATGGAGAATTGCATTTCCATGGTACAATAGCCCTCACCTGTGGGCTTCTTCCTCTGTTCCATATTCCAAGTTGCCTATTCAAAGTGGAATACTCTGCTATGACAGTTTCCATTAATGTAAGGCTGAAAATGAATGATTATGAGTAAAATAAAGTGCTGCAAAAATTCCGCTAAAGTTCCATATTTGTGCCGCTAAATTTCCATATTTGTGCCGCTAAATTTGCGAATCCATGCCGCTATATCCTGGAGGGTCTGTATATTTAGCCCATAACAGTAGGTTAAGTAGTCCCAAAAAAGGGATCCTGGTAGGCACGGTTGCTGAAAACTATTCAATTCGGTTTCAGAATGTCCACATCCAATCAAAGTAAACACAAGAGACAATATATCCAAGCCTCCAGTATTGAGCAAGTGGTCCTTAACGAGCTTGTATATGTCACGTCACCTTTTCAGGTCAGCCGACGAGGGACATTGATCAGGGACATATAGGTTTCATAGAGAGTAGGTCATTCTAAACTTCTAACTGAGTATATAGAAAGTTATAGGCTAGAAATAGGCCCTTAGTAATGCGCAAAGGCAGTGCCCCTGATTTCGGCGGTCCCGCCGTGCGCACGTTCGTCTCTTCCGGTCCAGTGCAAGTGTTCACTATTTTGTATAGTTTAACAGGGAAACTCTTTTGAATTTCCCAGTAGTGACATCTGTGGTAGTGGGGTATCGTTTTCTGGTTACCTTGAGATGCACCATCAGTAGTGAACTTATAGAGAATAAACCAATCATATCACTGAGAATTGATGTGCTACCTTGCACACCACCACTACGTCCTGTAAATATTATAACTCATTGGATTTTTGTTTCTTACTATTTTAAAAAACACAGCAGAGTGCTCACAGCCACTCCATGCTGCCCAGGTCCTGAAATAATGACACTGTAAGACTGGCAGATGAGTGTAGACGTTCTTCATATACAGCTAGCACTCTGCTCATGCAGGCACCTCTTTCCTCCTCTGTGTCAAGACCCTAAGTCCCCAGTTCCTGCCTCACCCCTTCCTGACCGAAAGCGGTGTCCGGTGTCCAGTCCGGTATGTGCAGGGTCCTAGATACATAGCCAGTTCACAGTGTGTCAATAAGACACCTGGGCCTGTATTGCATAAGGTGCCCTGGGAGAGTGGGGCGCAACAGGTGTTTGCGCATCCCGGGGCACTTTGGTATCACAGAAGGGGCCGCAGACACTTATGAGGCCCCTCTTTCATACCGATAGCGCTTGCGCACAAGAAGTGTCAGCGCTATCTGCAAGGAGGCGTTTCCTCATTTCCATGGGGGTGTGCCCCATGCAAATGAGGGAATCCCTTCGCGTCTGTGCCCCCTCTGTATTACCAAAGCGGGCACAGAGGCAAAGAAGCCCTTAGGAGGCACACTGACAGTGCGTCACCTAAAAGATGACACACTGTCAGTGCGCCTTCTGGGAGCAGCCCTCTGCAGGGGATAAGGGGGTCCCATGCAGGGCGCCAGTCCTAAAAAAAGAAGTGGGGGGACGCTGACGTCACAACCGGAAGTGACATCACGAAAAGTGGCTTGTGCTCAATTGCAGTTTGTGGTTATCTAGCTCTCGGAAAAATAAGTGGGGGGACGCTGTCCACCCACGTGGTACCCCGACTCGAGCCCTGGTCCCATGGACCCCCAAGGCATCCCCCTGCAAGCATGACATGACATAAATGCAGGGCATAGCTTGCCAGCAAAGAGCAGGGCCTATTGGAGAGATCATAGCTGTTTCAGATGGTGCTTTTCATCTGTAGAATGCTCCTGCCACTTTCCAGCACCTTGTGAACTACGATCTCTCAGGGTTAGAAGAGTTCTTTCTGGCCTACCTGGGTGATATTGGTGGCTTTACCAATCCAGGGGATGACCTCAAACGGAAGCATGCTGAAAATACCATGTCATTCGTGATTATTTCTTTTGGAAGACATTGGAAATTAACTGAAAACTACCAACAAAGAAATATTGAGATAAATTAGAAAAGCATGAAGTGCAATGGATGTTCACACCAGGCAAAAAGAGAGTGTAGGAAGAAGTTGGAGCCCCTGGGCACATCTGATGGCACAGGACATACTGAGCATGACCTCCCAGCTTCATATGTGCTTTTCAGCTCTGCCCACTCCACATTATGGTCATTTGACCAACTGGGCCATAACTCCATGTTTAGTTGGAGGATCTTAAGCATAAGCACATTGGTAAATACATACATATAGAAAGCACACCATTATCTGTGTCTTGATAATACTGTGTAATGTCTACTATTTTCTGGTAATTGTTATATCCATGTTGTCTGTATGCCATGGTAGCATGCGTAGAATGTAATTGAGAGCACAGGGTCAATGTAAGTGATGGAGCAAGGTAATGTCTAGGTTTGTCACAGTTATCAAAATACACATTTTGCTTGCATTTTAATCACATGCTGACACATAAGAACTTGGTCATGACAGATAATATGTAACATTTACATTATTTCATCTCATTGTAGTTAAAGGTACACATTTTGAGCCCCTAGAATGTTTTTTGTTAAATCCATCTGAGTTTTATGCTTAACTTTTGTCAGACACAGATCATAAACTGATTGAACAAAATGTTGCAGTTATTCTGACACTCTAACACTCACAGTGAAGTGTTAAAGTAATGCTCAATCAATGTACTCTTAGAAACAAAGATCCATCTTCCTATGTCCAGCAAACAGCAATGTGTGCCATGATGAAGCAATAGGAGGATAGATCTCCATATGGTTTACGTTGGAGGAGGAATTACCATGTGTTCCTGCTGACCTTTGTTGCCTTTAGTCACCCACTTATAAAAGTGGCATGCTGCAACATAAACATTTCCTGAGTCAAGGTAGTGGCATTTGTAACAATGTGAGTTGTTTTCACAGTGACTCTTAGACATTTGCACATATGTATATATCCAAGTAATAGCATCTTGATGAAAGTTTTTTTTTAAATTACAATTTTTATTGTAAGTATTAGGCGGCCAGTATATTGTACTTTTTTCCATTTTCATTTTATAGCAAATGTTTTGCATTTTTGCACCAGCTTGCCAATGCTAGGCCTGTTAGCTTTGCCAATCCTTGTTTTTATTTGACAGATACCCCATGTAATGTTAACTTCAGATTAGGAAATCAAAACCATTTTCTTTCTACAATGAAGCTTCTGCTGCACAACTTTAGATATGCTTCAGTCAGTCAGGTGTAGTAGTTGTTTTTTGTTGCTCAATAATGCATTCTCTAAACAAGATCTAGAAGGCTGGTCTTCATACACATACTATAAAGTCACTCATAGTCGAATGGACCAGTTATTCTTTGTTAAAATATTAAGTAGAAGTCCCATGTGGTGGGTAGAAATGCAGAACACAATGCACTGAACACAAACACCAGAGAAAGACCTAATGGAAAACATATAACTGTTATAGTACATAGAAGTAATGTTAAATGATTCACGGTCAATTCTTACTTATTACTGCCAGAGACTGTACCTAAGTCTTGAGGTTAGGTTATGACTATAGTGATTCATCATCTGTGTCTTCACTGAGCAGGTTAAGTAGTTGACTGCACACCTTAATCACCTGCCCTCCTATTATAGAGTGCCAAGTGGGTGGACAAGCATGTTGACATGTCTCAAGAGCTTGGTGATGTCTCTTTGCCCGTCAAAATCTTACTCAGCGCCCCCTTCACATCACTGTTGCGAAGACTGTAGATAAATGGGTTCAGCATGGGTGCGAGGATAGTGTACATCACACTGGCCACCCTGTCCCTAGTCAGAGCAAAGCTAGTCGATGGTCGGAAGTACATAAACATGATGGTTCCAAAGTAAAAGCTCACCACCATAAGGTGGGACGAGCAGGTGGAGAAGGTCTTGTACCTTCCAGATGATGATGGAATCTTCCTGATGGCATTGATGATGCAGATGTAGGAGATAACAATGATTAAGAATGGGCTCATGACTACTGCAGATCCCTCTGTGAAGATGACCAGCTGGTTGAGGGAAATGTCAGAACAGGCCAGTTTAAAGAGAGGCACCATGTCACAGAGGAAGTGGTTAAGCTCATTGGCTCCACAGAAGGACAGTCTTGATGTCATAGCTGTGTGCAAGATGGTGTTTGCAGTGGATGCAGCCCAGGTCCCAGCCACCATCTGGACACAAGCTGTCTTTCGCATCACCACGGGGTAACGCAAGGGGTTGCAGATGGCTACATACCTGTCATAAGCCATGACAGTCAAAAGAAAGTCTTCCACATTGGCAAACAACAGAAAAAAGTACACCTGAGACAAGCAGCCCCCATATGAAATAGACTTCTTCTCCATGAGGAAGTGTGCCAGCATCTGTGGGAGGGTGACCAGGCCTAGGCATATATCTACAAAGGACAGGTTTGCCAGGAAAAAGTACATGGGAGAATGGAGCCGTGAATCACCAGTGACTGCAAGGATGATGGACAGGTTCCCCAATAGTGTGACAATGAAGATAAGCAGGAACACAGCAAACAGCTGGAGTTGAAAGCGGGGGAGGTCTGAAAATCCCAGGAGGATAAAATATGTGGTCGTGCTCTGGTTTCCACTAGTCATTGCTTTTATTTGTCTGCAAAGAAACACACAAGGCATCACATCAATATTTTAGCAACACTGTGTTATAAATTAGCATCGTGTTCTGCACCATCATCGTCTTTGTTAACTGCAGTGAAGACCTTAACCACAGGCTATTAAAAATATAGTTCAAAACAAAAACACACACTGGAAAATCAAATAAAAATATCAGACATCACATTAAATTATACTTGTTTATTAAAATCTTGCTATCCGCTTTATCAAACACAGATTACAAGATTTTGCCCTGAAATTGATAATAAAGAGTACTTACTCCTGTTTTCCTGTATGATGATACAGAGTTGGCCCAGTGCAAGCTGTATTCTACAGCTCCATTGTCCTATAAAGATTATTAAGGTATGAAAAAGTCCCTCAAATGTATTTCAGTTGGTCAAGGCGTAAAAGTTCCAACTAAGGCCTTGGTGATTATCCAAGGTGGTGGTTAATGAAGAGATATTAATTTCTGGAAAATACCTGGTGAACAAAATTACCATGGAGACCTCATTACAAATTCAGGGCTAAATTCAGATTCCTCTGCAAGCAGGTATTAACACGGGAATTGGAGTGTGAGTTGACCACACACAACACGTTTTTCCCTTATCAACATAGGCAGGTCAAACCTTCTGACAGCTATCATTGGAAATGGCCTGGAAAAAACGATTCTGAGTGTTAGTCCTTATATTCCTGTTGACAACTCAGAAATGGAGGCTGCTACCACATGTGGTAAATCCCTCATACTGGGGTGATAGTATTTACCAGTTGTGGTAAATATCCCACCCTATTCCAACCAAATGGCGATGCAGCGTGCGCAATGTAATTCGTTTTATTTTTTTAATTTCTTTACTTGAGTCTGTTAGGCCGAATGCTGCAGTTTACTACCCCCACCCTGCCCCACCGCCCCGCAGCACTCCCTCGAGGAGCCGCCACTGAATTAGGAAGACTTTACACCACATCTTTACATTTCACCACATACACACTTAACAAGATAATACTGTGTCCTTATTTGTGTCATTCACCCCTTGCGTTTCACATTACGGGGGTTTGTACTTCCTATTCAACAGCACCATTATGTCTGATGGGTAATTGATTTTTTCTCTATATGGTAAGACATTGCTTTTGTTTCGTTAACTGTTATGCACAGTGGACTTGTCTGTGGATGCTCGGATTTGGCCACTAGCAGCATGTGTATTGTACTCTGCAGAAGTTATATCTTTACATTGAAATAAGGCGGCTTTTAGTTTTTTATTTAAAAAAAATCATACACAAATAGAATGGTGTACAGTGATAAAGTCATGTTTTTATGTTTGCTTTCTGTATGTTACAAAAATCTACTGCCAATAAGATCTAATGAAGGGTGCCTTGTATTCAAAGGGCTCCAAAACATGGGCTGTGCACTACATGGGAGCAGGCTAGACACCATTCTGAAGGACCATTAGAATTATATAGATAATTATTAGCCTTCGGTGGGCAATACCCATGTGATCCAAACAATATCACTTCCTCTCATTGGAGTTTGACTAGGAAATCCACTCTTTCCTGTGATTGCGATCCTTGGACAGAACCACCTGCATACTGCCTAGCTCCTGGGCTGGTTCTAACATATGCCATGTGCACAGCTTACAAGGGGTCAGCCCTCCCATGGATCAATCAATCAATCAATCAAGAATTTGTAGAGCGCACTACTTACCCGCTAGTGTCTCAAGCTATGGGGGGGAGGAGGGGCTGCAGCTAGTGGTCGAAGAGCCAGGTCTTGAGCAGTCTTCTGAAGGCCGGGAGGTCTGGGGTCTGATGTAGAAGGAAGGGGGAGGGCGTTCCAGGACTTGGCGGTGCGGTGGGAGAAGGATCTGCCCCCGGAAGTGGTTCTGTGAATGCGCGGGACGGTGGCCAGGGACAGATCGGCGGAGAGGAGTTTCCTGTTGGGTACGTAGAAGGAGAGTCTGTCATTGAGGTAGTCAGGGCCGGTATTGTGGAGTGCCTCGTGTGCGTGGATCATGAATTTGAATGTGATTCTTTTGTCGACGGGGAGCCAGTGCAGGTCTCTTAGGTGCGGGGTGATGTGGTCTCGACGCGGGACATTGAGGATTAGGCATGCGGAGGCGTTCTGGATTCTTTGGAGTCTGTTGATGAGTTTGGACGGGGCTCCAACGTACAGGGCGTTTCCGTAGTCGACTGCTGGCGAGGACATGTGTGGCGGTTTTCCGTGTGTCCGTCGGGATCCATCCGTAGATCTTGCGGAGCATACGGAGGGTGTGGAAGCAGGAGGAGGAGACCGCGTTGACTTGGTTGGTCATGATGCGCTTGGAGTAGAGGATGACCCCTAGGTTGCGTGCGTGGTTGGTTGATGCCGGGGGGGTTCCCAGTGATGCGGGCCACCAGGAGTCGTCCCACGCTGATGGGTTGGGCCCGAGGATTAGGATCTCTGTCTTGTCCGTGTTCAGCTTGAGTCAGCTTGCCTCCATCCAGTCGGCGACGGCGTTCATGCCCAGGTGTAGGTTGGATTTGGCGGTGAGGGGGTCCTTGGTGAGGGAGAGGATTAGCTGGGTGTCGTCGGCGTAGGAGATTATGTTGAGGTCGTGTATTCTGGCGATGCGAGCGAGGGGGCCATGTAGACGTTGAACAGAGTTGGGCTGAGGGAGGATCCCTGGGTGACGCCGCAGATGGTTTTGGTGGTTCCGGAATGGAACGGGGGGAGGAGGACTCTCTGGGTTCTGTCAGTGAGGAAGGAGTTGGTCCAGTCCAGTGCCTTGTCTCGGATTCCTGCGTCGTAGAGGCGTGTGCGTAGTGTGTGGTGGCAGACGGTGTCGAGTAGGATTCTGATGTAATCGGTGGCGGCAAAGAGGGCGGTCTCGGTGCTGTGGGTGCTGCGGAAGCCTGACTTGGAGGTGTCCAGGATGCTTTTGTCTTCCAGGTAGCGGGTGAGCTGGGTGTTGACGATCTTTTCCATGACTTTCGCCGGGAACGGAAGCAGGGAGATGGGTCGGAAGTTCTTGAGGTCGCTCGGGTCGGCCTTGGGTTTCTTCAGGAGGGCGTTGATCTCGGCGTGTTTCCAGCTCTTCGGGAAGGTGGCGGTCTCGAAGGAGAGGTTGATAATGTTGCGCAGGTGGGTGCGATGAGGCTGTCGGCTTTGTTGGCGATGTGGTGGGGGAGCGGGTCAGACGGGGAGCCTGAGTGGGCGATGCTCATGGTCTTAGTTACGTCTTCGGTGCTCACGTTGGTCCAAGAGGTCAGGGGATCGTGGTTGGTGGAGCTCGGGGTGTTCGTCGTGGCGGGGTCCTTGGGGTGCATCCGGGGGTTGAAGCTGTCGTGGATGTCGGTGATCTTGCGGTGGAAGAAGGCAGCGAGGGTGTCGCACAGGGCTTGTGAAGGCGAGATGTCGTTGGTGCAGGAGCTGGGAGTGGAGAGTTCTTTCATGATGTTGAATAGCTCTTTGCTGTTGTGTGTGTTGTTGTCGAGGCGGTCTTTGAATGAGGCTCTTTTGGTGGTCCTGATGAGGTGGTGATGGTTGCGGATGGCGTCTTTGTGGGCTGTGCGGTTGGCGGGTGTTCTATCGTTGAGCCAGATGTTCTCGAGTTTTCGGCAGGTGCGCTTGGAGGCTAGGAGCTCCGGGGTGAACCAGCTGGCTCTCTGGCTGGTGTCTCTGTCGGTGGGTTGTTTCATGGGTGCTACGGTGTTGTCGCAGTCCTCCATCCAGCGTCTGAGTGAGTTGGCCCCCTCCTCGGGGTTGGTGGGGCTGGTCAGAGGGTTGAGTGCGAGGTGTGTTTCTAGTCGTTCCTTGGTGACTTTGCCCCAGCGTCAGCGGGGGATCTGTAGAGTGCGGTGGTGGGTAACGGGTTTCTGGAATGTGAAGTGGACGCAGTGGTGGTCAGTACAGGTGAGCTCGGTGGCGTGGCTGAAGGCGACGTGGGGGCTGGCGGTGAAGATGGCATCGAGCGTGTGGCCGGCGATGTGGGTCGGGGTAGTGACGATCTGTTTCATTCCGAGGGTGGCGAGGTTGTTGACCAGGGTGGAAGAGCTGCTGTCATTGTTGTTCTCTAGATGGTAGTTCAGGTCGCCGAGCAGGATGTATTTGTTGGAGGTCAGGGCGTGCGTGCTGATGAAGTCGGCGATGGCATTGCAGAATTGCGGACGTGGACCGGGTGGTCTGTAGATGAGGGTGCCTCTGAGGGTGGTCTTGGGGTCAGTGTGGATCTTGAAGTGCATGTGCTTGGTGGCAGTGAGGGTGTCGTCGGTGTTTGTGGAGACCTTGATGGTGTTCTTGTGGATTATGGCGATGCCTCCTCCGACTCCATTTGTGCGGTCTCTGCGCGAGATCTTGTATCCGACAGGGATGGCCACTGCGATTTCTGGGGCGGAGGCTTCGTTCATCCAGGTCTCGGTCAGGAAGGCGACATCTGGTGAAGTGGTGGTGAGCAGGTCCCAGAGCTCGACGGCGTGCTTGCGTGCGGAGCGGGTGTTGAGCAGGATACAACGCAGCCGGTTGGGTTCTGTTGCTGCGGTAGTGGGTGCCTCGGTGTCGCTGTTGCAGGAGAAGTTGCAGTTCTGGCAGATGAAGGGGCCGTGGGTGCGCTTGGGGGTGGCCTTGTAGCAGTCGAAGGTCTGTCCGTGGTTGAGAGCGAGGAGGGTGTTGGTGTCGTAGCAGAGGCAGGTGACAAGGATGTTGGGGAAGCCAGGAGTACTGGGCCTGGGCGCGGTCCAGGCGCGGACGGGCGCAGACATGCTTGCTTTAGGCGCGCCCGCGCACAGCAGGCGCCGCCATATAAAGGGAGGTGGGGAGGGAGGATCAGCTGGGAGGCGGGAGGCGGGTTGACCGGGCAGCGAATCGGCACGGGGGGCGGGGCCGCCGGGGGCAGCGGCGGGAAGACAAACTCGGCAAAGAAGCTGAAGAAAAATAAAGGCAATAAAAACTGGAAAAGCGGGCAGGGGCACAGGCACACACTGGGTACAGAAGTGAAAAAGGGCAGGGGCACAGGCACACAGAAACCAGAAGCAGAAAACGGGCAGGGCACAGGCATACAGCAGCGGGAGAAGAGCGGCAGCAGCGGCGAAGAAGGAGGTCAGGTGCGGGCACCAGGAGCGAGTCAGCAGGCAGGAGGCAGCAGGAGGGCACAAGCACAGGTGGCACTGCAGCGGAGGGGGAGCGACCTACCAGGAAGGTCGCACACTAAACTGGTGCCTGCAATTTTCATAGTTTTGTTAATTATTACGTGAAGGCATGTTTACTTGCTAGTTGGCTACCATCGTACAGTGAACGCTGCTCTGTTTGCCATGTTTGTGGAGTGTTTTGCAATCTGCGCTTCGCGGAGCACACGAGTTCCCAAAACCTCTGCTCTTTAGAGCTTAGTTTATTTCCTCACTCGTGCTTGTCAACGTCAAGTTGTCGTGCGCGAGTGAGGAAAATCCACATCCACTAGAGATATTTCCTCCTGGTGGGATTTTTTAATGTGAACAGTCGGAGTTTTCAATATAAGTGGTTGCGGCAGGTCGTGGCCACTCGCATTGAGAAACCTTCCGTTCATGTTAAGAAAGCTGCCGCTCCAGTAGAAAATCTACTCGAGCAGTAGAAAGGAAGGTGCACCCTCTCGAGCTGCACATGGTGCTATTCGCAATGATTTCACTTTGGGACAAACACCTGGTGCTCAAAATCACCGTGAACAGCATGACCCTAAGGTACTCCCCCACTTGTGGAACTAAGTGTAGTTTTTTTGCCCAGGCTTACAGCAGTGCCAACTGATTTACCTGCACAGGCAGCTACCACACTTGCTCACACACATCAGCTACCACCCAGAATGCAGACTCACTCACAAAGATCCTCACCCCACAATTCCGAATACGCAAGCGTTATCCCTGTGACTATTGTAAATATGTGTTGTCACTCAACATATGTATATAAATAAAAATATGTGCACCAATCACCACTTCTACCCTGAGTTGACTCAGAAGTTTTTTTAAAAGATTACTCTGGTTAGAGGACGTATGTTTCTATATAATTAGCACCAAGAAACCGTTGGGTGTTAGCTGCGCTTTATACATTTTTTTTTACATTACATAATTGTTAGTGAGCACTGCACAAGGCATCATGTTAAAAGCATATGCTAAACACCTACAGATGTACAAGTAACAACAGCTTATCCAACACACAAATAGGAAATTTAATGACAGAGTGGTTTTGTGAAAATAGCATTTGTATAAGTTTAGCAAAAGAAAAAAAGATACAGGAAGTATCAACCGAAGTTACAAAAAAACTATCAGGTTGAATGGGGGAAAGAAACACAAATGAAGTCTTCAGGCAGAATTGGCAAAGGAATTAGGATGTGGTTTGGAAACATAACACAAAATTATCGGAAGGCATCAGGGGAATCAGTGTATACAAAAGGTGTCACAAAATATAGTCAACAGTCAAAACTTTGTCCCAACACAAGAGTGCAGAGTCAATTTAAAGGATAATGCCTCACCACCAAGCCATATGTTAATTCACAAGTAGGATCGAGGGTCAAGTTTATGCAGTCACAGGCCATCCTTACTCTCGTCTTTCACAATTATGTGAAACTTGCTCTTACATGTGGGCGCTCTTTGACTGGGATGGTGCAGGACCAGCAACCTCATGGGAAGGGACATGAGCAGTGGCAAGAGAAACAGAGAGGGTTAAAGACCTAGGAGACACAACAACAGTAGGCAGGGTGGGTCTTAAAGCAAATGAAGACAATATAGCTGCACTCAAATTGACGATGGAGGCCTTAATTGAATCAATCTGCCTAGACTGTGTCTATCTGAGCATCCACAGCTCATCCCTAATGTCCTGGAAGCAAATAGAGAACACGGCCTTAACATCCTCAATAGTCCCAATCACCCCTTAGAATGCAGCCACAGAAACACATAGAGAGGAAGGTGTCTCACATGAGGGGTGAGGGGTGTTGAGCACAGATGTCTCTATCGACTCTTGCTCTTCTTGTCGGGCACTTGGAGAGGGTAGTAGTGGCCGGGCTTGCTGCTGGGGGCCTCAGGAGTTAGGGAGAGGTTGTTGATGGGACCAGATGTTGTTAGGGCCTGTTCTGGGGACATCCTTGAAAATGTTTCAGCGTGTGGGCCTTTGCTGGTGGTGTCCCTTTCAATCCCTTCTTCATTGTTCTCATCTTCCCCCTGGATTCTTTTTTGTGATAGTCATGTCAGCTTTTCGATATGCATACTGATGAAGCAAAGCTTCGCATATTTTGCGGCTTGCCGAAATCAAGAACCTCATTTATGTGTAATAAGGTAACCCGTGTATGTTTTACTAACGTTTATATTAAGATTGAGTAAAGTTTAAGACGCTTGCCTATGTGTATTTCTAATGAAATTAATCCATGTCTTCTAAAAATGGCCGCCGCTTGTATTTTAGTTACTGCGCATGCGTCAGCCACACTCACGTGTCCTGACGCGTCTGCAAAAGTGGAGGGAAAGTTATGCGCATGCGTAATTCATAGCTGTGCTTATCATGTGGTACTGCTCGTGCCACTGCTCTTGTATTTCGTCTAAATGTAGCTAACATTTAAATTGCATAAGTTTATTTCTTGATGATGAGTTGAAAGTACAAACCCTGTGATGTGTTTTCATAATGACATTATTATGTATTAATTTGTTTTCGCTTACTTTTCATGTACCGCGGGCAATGGGGGTCTGAGTGAGAGGAGAGCCATATTGGAGGTCCCTTCTGCGCCTGTGCGACATTCGGCAGCACGAGGGACCTTGGCTGATGGAAGATAGCCAGCTGGCAGTGATGGGCGAAATGCTCCTGAGAAAGTCACCTCTGCCCTGCGAGAACAGCGAATGTGGCTTCTTATATGTTACATTGTATTGATGCGCTACTGTTAGCTCATGGGAACCCAAACATGCTAGGCGGTCCCAAATTATGTAAATGAAGGCTTCAAATCGTATATTGTGATTGGTGTGTTACCCAAATCCTACCTTAGGACCAATCGAAATTGAGGGATTCTGACACTTTGCAACATTGGGGGGTGGTACACTGTCCCAAAACTGTATATCTACCCTGGGTTCACCTAGTGAACCGTCCGACTTGTCTGGTTTAGCTGACCTGTCACTGACCCAACGCACTCAATAGGTGACTGAAAATACAGAGAGCTGCGGAGCACTCTGTCCGAATTTGACCATAGACTAAGGTTTTACTGAACCTTAAAGTGCTGGCAAGGCACTTAGCTGGGAGTTCGCTGACCCAATCGGGGTCTTGATCGATATCTGCAGAGCGGGTGGAGCGCAGGCGTTGCTTCCTAACTGTGGGTTCCGGTCCTGTCCTGAAGAGGGTCCTGTCCTGAGGGTTTGCTGTCCTGTCCTGAGGTCCTGTCCTGATTCTTATTCCGAGGGTATCCTGTCCTGTCCTGGGTGTCCATTCTGCACCTGCTGTCCTTTGAGGGTATCCTTCCTTGAGGGTTTCCTGTCTTTAACTGACCCGTGGCCAGGGTTTGGTTTCCACACCTTTCTAGGTAAATACTGCTCTGAAATCTCTTGAAATTCTTGCACCTTCTGAATTTCTAACTTTTGCTTCAATAAAGTTCAACATTGCACATGTGATATTTTCCATGCCTTTCCGCAACTATTGAAAGTCATTTAAATTTTGCAAAGTTATTTCTATGTCTTCTCATTTGTTAGAAATTATATTTTGCATAGCAGTGTGTCATTTCCTGATATGGTCTAGAACTTCGTTGCCTAGGTTGTTCAAAGGCCCTTTCACCTTAAGTGAAGCGTGTTATTCATTATAAGTTCTTCTATAATCACACACTTAGTCTATCACTGTTTTAGATAATACTGACTTGCATAAGTATCTTTTCTCGTTACATTTTATTAGTACTTTGATGATTACTCTGCCATTATTTCTTTATGCATATGTGATTTACATTTTCTTGGTTATTGATTGCCTTATTTTACTGTATCTCATGCAAGAAAATAGTGAACTTTAGATAAACATTTTAAAACTTCCAGTTGTCCGTGGTCATTTACACAATATTTGAATGTTATTGGTTGGGTTTGTATTTTGCTGCCTTTCTTTACAGCTAGCTCCCTGATTCATTGTGGTCATTAGGCACCCGCATCGGTGGATGGTAAGTCGGGTGCACTGAGAATTGGTAGCAGGGAACACACACACACCAAATTGGTAGAGCTCGTGAAGTCACCTGATCGATGTATATGGTGATTTGAAAAGTATATGGGCCCTGAAGCCGGAAACGGCGAGAATTATTGGTCGGGTGGCCTCGCGCGCTCTATCAGTTTTTCTGGTAGCTAGAGGATGGTTAGGGACTAGTTGAGAGTAAGGCAGGGACTAGTTAGACTAGTTAAGTCGGAAGCTGCTATTTTATTGCTGCTAAAAGAGCGGCTGTTCTGAGGGAACTGATCACTCTCTTGTGAATACGCTGCTGAAATTCATGAATTGTTATATTGTCATTATTCTTGTTCTTATATTGTTATATGTACTAATCAATGCATTTGTAAATCGACTCGTTAAGTGTTGTCCGAACTCCCCGGGGAATTGAAAGGGCAAGTGGTGAATAGAATCCATTGTCCTGAGGTCACAGGTTCGAGGAAAGTTAGGTGCAGGTTAGGATAACCGGGAAGCACTAACTAGGGTTTTCTGAATACATGTGTGAATAAATGACAGTAACGAGGTTCATTGGCAAAATTCCCATAGTGGCGTAACCTAGTAAGGGTCACATCGGAAGAGTAGCAGGGTCCTCGGAGCTAGTGTGAAAGCAGAGGGGTCCGCTGAGAAACCTTAAACTCGGAATATATCCCGAAAAGAAGTGGATGAGTTTAGGGGAATAACAGGTTCACCGATGCTAGAGTGAAGGGTAGGCGGAAGAGATCTGCCCGCAGCGAGTGAAAAGTAAATGGAAGTAGTTTACTTGCTGTAAAAGAATTCTTACTCTGTCTAGACACTTGAGCACTGTGGCGAATGTGTATTTGTTGTAAAATAACCAAGCACTGAGCACTTTAAAAGTAAGAAAGTTTCCGTTACCTTGTGAAGGGAGGGAGTCAGTCGCGAAGCGCCTCTGACGTCACTCTATGCCGCGCTGGGATTGGTAGAAACAGCGGGCGGGTAGCGGAGCTGAAAATTGTAAAGGAGGGGTGAGCGCCGGAGCGTGGGAACTGTCTCACGAAGGGGCCGCGCACCCATTGGCAGAGCTTATTTTGTGTCGCGCACCCATTGGTTGCCCGATTTTCTGAAGCGCATTCTGATTGGAGGTAGTTTGTAAACAAAGTTAGCGCAGAAGTCGTATGTGGCACTCGCGGACTACAGAGACGCGACCTGATCCAAGACATCTAGGGTTTGAAAGGGATCAGTGGAAGGCTAACAGATACGATATTATGTACGGAACCAAGAGAAAAATGTCCCTTGTAAATAAGGTGAAAAATTATTTTAAAACGGACAAACCGATTAAATCTAGGGAAGGTGTTCTTGTCCCAGCACCCAATACTCCTGCCTCATTCATGATGTTTGACCGAGGGTACAATACCTGTGTGTGGCTGGAGAATTGGGTGAAGTACACAAAAGATGATGGAGTATTGGCTTTTCCGTTAGATGGTACTTTCAATGGTAGGATCTTATTTAATTTAAGAACCCGAATGAATGAACTGCATCCCAGACCCAGACTAACACAGTATGAAGCATTAGAGGAATGGGAGATTGAGGCTTTTGAAAGAGAAAGACCCCGAATGGACAAGGGTTTGACCAAGTGGTACCCCAGGCAGAAACAGGAGTCCAGGGATAAAAGGATGAAACAGTGGAGGCAGAGCATGATTGTTGAGGGTCTGTTTCCCATGATGCCGGCATGTCGTAACGTTGGAGCGGGTGAGAAAAGTACTGAAAAATGTAAGCATTGGGGGGCCCTGGGAGATTCAGATGATGAACTAATAGATGACATCTGTACCAGAAGTCCGCCCCCTTACAATGAGGGAACCCGACCTTCCAGTGTAGGAGATGTTCCCCGACGCCCCTTCCAAAAGGAAGAAGACAGGTCCCTGGGACTGGGAGGGGGTGGTCAAGTATTACCCTATCCTGAGAAACCCGAAATGGCGGAGACAAGGGATATATATCCCAAAGTGCCCGCAAGTCAGGAAGAAAAATATTCACGTACAAAAACCTTTTTCCCCAGACCCTTGTATGAAAGCGAAGAGAAACCATCGAATTCAGGACTGCCTTTTGTTCAACCTCCATATGGGGAAGAGCGCAGGTCCTTTAATACTGGAACTTTATTCCCGAAACCAAATTATGGTGGAGGACCAAGTGAAACGCATCCTACTGCCCCGAGTTTTACTCCTCCGCCTACTGCCCCGAGTTTTACTCCTCCATTGACCCCACAGATATTACATGACACAACTCTAAGAAGGGTACTAGTGGAAAAGGAGCAAGAGGCTCTAGCTAGACAAAGAACAGAAATAATTCAGAAAATTTCTCAGATAAATACCAGTCCTGAGGCATTGACTATTCCAGTAACTATTGGACCGGTGGTCCCGTTATACGGAAATGGTCAGGGAAATCCGATTACTCCAGTCATGACCCCAGTCATAGCAACCCCGAGACAGGAACCAATCATCATAGATGATCAGTCCAGTGAGTGCGAGTCTGAAGTTGCATTCTTGGAATTGCCAAACAAACAGACCGGAAAGGGAATACAGCAGAGGTATAATCCTTTTAATGCAAAAGAAATTAAATTAGAGACAGCAACAGGTACTAGGAATGTCTCTCTGGTAACTCCGGATGAAATTGAGAGTTGGAGTCGTGAATTAGAGAAGCAGACTCCACAAACAAAGCCTTTAGACCTCTACAAGCTGAGGGTTGAAATAGAAGAATTAATGGCAGGAAATGTGGGGTTGAATCGATTGAATACCTACTCTGAGGAAGAATTGTCGTTCATATGTAAAAGCTTTACAAGGAACACCAGAGTGCTCCATGAAAAACTGACCGAAACTGCAGTTAGTATGGGGGTAGATATCTCAAAATCCAAGCCCTTACAGAAACCATACCGAGCAGACTTCTCAGACAAAGATATAGAACACCTGAATGTGGCAGGAAAGAAGTTGCAGATTAAAGAATTAATGGGGGTACTGCAGAAATGGGGAGATGTGGAAAAATGGAGAAGCAGGTGGGCGAAAAAGAGGGAAGAGGTTCGCTCCCGACAAGTGACTCCCGAGTTTGCTTTAAGAGAGGTAGAAAAACCTGAGCAGTTATGCCCCATGCGCGAAGTTCCGGGAGGGAAATATGTGCATGTTCCTTGGTCTAGGCAGGATATTGTGTCCTTCACGAACGATTTTCCAAAATTAAGAGAGAAACCAGTTGACTGGTACCGACAGGTGGAGAGGTTCGTGAAGGTACAGAAATGTCTATGGAAAGACCTGGATGGGTTTTTCGACATTGTGGTTCCAGTAGACTTATGGACCCAGTGTAAAATAAACATCAATTGGCCCAGTGAAGAGTATCCCAGAGACAAGGTCACGGGGGAGCCATCAAAAGAAGTCATGCGAAAATATGAGCAGGTAATTCAGCACTTGAAAGAAAAGGTGCCCGCCAAGGAAACTGATTGGACAAAAATAGATAGAACAACACAGGAAAGGGACGAGACAGTGCACTCCTCCTATGAGAGGTTATTGCAGGTATTTAAAACATACAGTGGTATTGACAACATCGACCTGAAGGATATGACACACTTTATTTACAGGTTTGTAAATGGTTTAAGACCTGAAATTTGTCAGTGGATAAAAGACAATAAAATCTGTTGGCATACTAAGAAAATGGATGAGGTCCTGCGGTACGCTAAGTACTGCGAGGACGAGATGGCAGAAAAGAAAAAGGCCCTTAAGGAGAAGGTTATGTGGGCTCAGGTGAAGCTCGCAGAACAACAGGAAAAACAATTGAGTAACATGGTTAAAAATGCTGAGAACAAAAGTCCTGGGGGAGGGGGTGGAGGAAAGCCCCGGCCCAAATTTAGCAGGGAAGAGGCTATGAAAAAATTTCCCTGCCATCAGTGCGGCGAAATTGGACACTGGCGAAACGAGTGTCCCCAATTAGTCGATGTTAATGAGACAACTCCTGATTTAATTCCACAGATGCAGAAAGAAAGACCAAGAAAGACTCAACCCCAGGTAAAAACAGTTCAGGTGCCTCGAGCACCCAAACAGGTATACAGGGGAAGACAGGCAGAAAATGAAGAGATAGAGGTTTGGGAAAGCGGGGAGAACAGAAATACAGCAACTTCGCAGTATCTGCTGAATGATACCTTCCTTTGTAATGAACAGGACTGACGGGGCCTGAGAGGGGAGGACGAGGAGTGCGTACTTGGCGCTTCCTTGCCGGTAGACCAGTCTGGACCATATATTGAAGGAAAGGTTGACGGAAATGATGTTACCTTTCTGTTGGACACTGGCGCTACCCGTTCTACTGTAAGAACAGTGGACGTTCCAAACCTACCCCTCTCGGGAGAAAACATCCAAGTAGTAGGTGTATCTAATCAATTGATTAGTACTCCTGTTACCGAACCAATGGAGATTTCAATTGGAAATTTTAAACAGATGCATAGATTTGTAGTCTGTGACACCAGTCCAGTAAATTTACTGGGACGTGATTTGCTGTGCAAAATGAACTGTACCATCTTTTGCACACCAAAGGGTGTCGAAATACAGACCCCAGATGAAGACGGCATTTATAAATTATTGTTGCTTAGACCTGACTCAGAACTTAAAAGATTGACCCTGCAGGACTTGCCCCAAGAACTACAGGAAGCCGTAAAGCCAGAAGTGTGGGATTTCACTGGAAAAGATGTGGGTTTGATGAAAGATGTGGACCCCATACAAATAGCCATCAAGGACAATGCAGTATATCCTAACACTAGGCCCTACCGAATGAATGCTGAAGTAAAAGCAGGTGTCACTCTGGAGATACAAAAATTATTGGAAGGAAACATCATACAAGAAGTGATGAGCAGCCCATGCAACTCACCGATTATGGGCATCAAAAAGCCTAGTGGCAAGTATAGGGTAGTGCAGGACCTGAGAAAGGTTAACAAAATTGTAGTTCCTTGCTGCCCTATTGTCCCGAACCCTGCAGTAATTCTGTACCAGATTCCTTGGGATGCTGAGTGGTTCACTGTGATTGATTTGTGTCATGCATTCTTTTCGATACCCCTGCACCCCGACAGCAAATTTCTTTTCTCATTTGCCTTCGAGGGTCACGTGTATTGTTGGAACAGGGTCCCTCAAGGGTATACAGAGAGTCCCTCTATCTTTAATCAGATCTTGAAGAAATGTCTAGAGACTTTGACCTTACCTGGGAACTCTGTATTAGTGCAGTACATAGACGACCTTCTATTGGCGTCTAAAAGTCACAGGGACTGTGTAGTGGACACCATTGCCCTCCTAAATCACCTGTGTGAGAAAGGGCATAAAGTGTCCCCTGACAAACTACAGTTCTGTGCGAAATCAGTGAAATATCTGGGACACCAGATAGAAAAGGGTGTCAGAAAAGTCACTTCAGAAAGAGTGAGAATAATTCAAAAGATGCAGTTGCCCCGTACTCAAAAGGAAGTCAGAATGTTCCTGGGTGTATTAGGGTACTGCAGGCAGTGGATTCTGGGATTTGCAGCCTTAGCCAGGCCCTTGATAAAAATGACCACGAGAGGAATGCCAGAGGTTGTGCAGTGGGACGATGAAAGTCTAATGGCTTTCACCAGATTGAAAAACTGTTTGTGTACAGCCCCTGCGTTGGGAATGCCAGATTATTCAAAAGAGTTTGCCCTTTTCTGTGACACTCGCGATAATTGCGCATTGTCAGTCCTGACTCAAGAACATGGCACAACCAGGAGGCCTGTGGCCTATTTCTCTGCCACACTGGACCCAGTAGCTGCTGGGTTACCAGGCTGTCTAAAAGCAGTAGCTGCTACCTGTGCAAGTTTGGAACAGAGTGAGTCCATTGTCATGGGACATCCTGTGACTGTTTATGTTTCACATGGAGTGGTAATTCTATTGACCAGAACTAAAACACAGTATCTCACCCCTAGTCGGCTGACTAAATACGAGAGGATTCTTGTGGGCGCAGCAAATGTAAACATTGTTAGGTGCGGTATTCTGAACCCTGCCACCTTACTTCCCGACCCCTCGGAAATGGAGGGTAGGGATGATGATGAACATGATTGTATTGATCTGACAGAGTTCAGTACCAAGCCACGCCCAGACATAAGAGAAGTGCCCTTGCCTGAGCATGATAAAGAACTATTTGTGGATGGTTCCTGTCTAAGACATGAATTAGGAGGCTTGAGTGCTGCTTATGCGGTAGTGTCTTTCGAAAAGATTGAACAAGCAGGTTATCTATATAACATCAAGTCTGCACAAGTAGCCGAATTGATAGCCATGATAATGGCTTGCAAAATTGGGAAGGACTTACGCATAACAGTGTATACTGACAGTCAGTACTGTTATGGCGTTGTGCATGACTTTGGCCAATTATGGATGCAGAGGGAATTCATGACTTCCTCAGGTACTCCCATTCGGAATGCAAAGGTTGTTCATGACCTTTTAGAGGCCATCCAGTTGCCCAAAGAACTGGCAGTGGTAAAATGTGCTGCTCATCAAAGGAGCATGGACAGAGTATCACTGGGAAACGATTATGCTGATCGAGTGGCTCAATGGTGTGCCAAAGATCGATATATTATAAATCCAAAACGAGGGGGGCCAGGAACCAGCTGCCAGCTTCAGGTGTTTGAGGAAGTGCCTACATGGGATGAGGTGAGAGAGTGGCAGGAGTCGGCTCCTTGGCAAGAAAGAGAGAAATGGAAAGAGGATGGATGTAGACCGAGACGTGTGGATGGTGTCATCATAGGTCCAACTGGTATGCCTGTGTTACCCCGACACTTGCTTGGCACAATGGCAAGATTAATACATGAAGGATCACACATTGGTAGGGATGCCATGATTCTGGTATTTCAACAGACTTGGTACAGCAAGAAATTCAGGAAGGTAGCAGAGTCCCTCTGCCAGAGGTGCCTGTCATGTCAACAGATGAACCCAGGCAAGAGGACCATGGTTGAACTGAGCAAGATTGGGAGGTCAGGGGGTCCCTTTATAAAAATACAGGTTGATTTCATCACCATGCCCCGTTGTGAAGGGAAACGATATGTCCTTGTCATTGTGTGCGTATTTTCAAAATGGGTAGAAGCTTACCCTACTCCCAAGAGTGACGCACTGACAGTAGCGAAGTGTTTACTAAAAGAACTGATACCTAGGTTCGGCATACCATACATTATTGAATCAGACCAGGGTGGACATTTCCACAATGAAATAATGGCTGAACTGTGTAAGGCCTTTGGAATAAGGCAGAAACTCCATTGTGCATACCACCCAGAGGCTTCTGGAATAGTGGAACAAGTAAATGGAACTATCAAAAACAGACTAGCAAAGCTGACAGATGCTACTGGCATGAACTGGGTGAAGGCCCTGCCCCTGGTCCTGATGGGACTGAGAAGTGTTCCAGACCGCAAGACAGGCCTAAGTCCCCATGAAATCATTATGGGAAGAGTGATGAGACAAGCATGGGTGCCAGGAAGCAAACTGTTGAGTATTACTGATGATTTGGTGCTTGAATACTGCAGAAGATTGGGTGACCAAGTGCGTTCTATCTCTCGCCAGATTGGAGACGACGGCATCCTTAATCCAACGACTCCTCTCCACAACTTGGTTCCAGGAGACTGGGTCAAAATAAAGAAGCACACTCGATCAAGCTGTCTGGCACCCAGGTGGGGAAAGAAGCGCCAAGTAATCCTGGTGACAACCACTGCAGTGAAAGTCGCAGGTGTTCCCCAGTGGATCCACGCCGGACACACCCAGAAGGTATTGCCAGACAAAGGATTTGAAGAACCAGGGCAACCAGCAGAGGACCCTGAAGAGGCCAGACCAGTAGCAACTGACAACGAGCAGCCCAGCACCAGTCAGGTTGTAGGAACAGCAGACGTTGGCCCAGGAGTAGTTGACTGCGAACTGCCAAGAAACCAGCCTGCTGAAGAGGTCCAGGAAACTGAGCCAGGAGTAGCTGAAGACGAGCTGCCAAGCATATGGCCAGAAGAATGGATACCGATGATTGATCTGACCGAAGACCCTATCAGAACAAGAGAACGACTTAGTGAAGGTAGAGAGTGGACTAGTCAGGAAAAGCAAGGCACAGGCGAAGAACCTCAGCCACTTGAGATTCAAATCAAAACTGAGGAAGGAGAAGGTCAGACAGGGACAGAGCACGTGATTGATACAGATCGAGTGAATAAGACTGAACAAATATCCGATACTGAACAAGTACCTGAGACTGAACCACTACCTGATACTGAACAAGTGCAGGATACAGAGCAAGTGTTTGATACTCCTCCATTAACTCCTGATGTGGATAAGGGACAGACTAGACATAGAGTAATAGTTCGAGCAGAAGAAAATCAAGAGATCGAAGTGCTTGAACAGGATCAGATAGGGTTAGAAAAACGGGTTCAGGAAACAGAAACAGAAACAGAGACAATTGAAAGCCAAAAACAAAATATTCCTGAACAAGGCCAGATTAGCAACCAGGCAGAAGAATTTGATGCTAGCCCTGGAACTAGTCAGATAAGGGAAGTAGGAGAAGAAAGTGGAGAAGAATTACCACAAGATAAAGAGAACAAGAGAAGAAGAAAAGAAAGTGAAGTCCAAGTACCAACTAAGAGACTAAAGAAAAGAAACAACCTTGAGCCTAGGTTTGTGAAAAGACTGAGACTAAGAATAAAGACAGTGGAAGAAAAACGTGCAGAAGCAAGAAGAAGTGCTCGAATAGCAGAGCAGGAAGAAGACTCTTCCAAAAGAAGGAGTGAGCGAATAAAAAGACAAAACAAAAAGTACAAGTCTCCTGAATGGACACTGGTTTTGGAGGAGCTTGAAGATCTTGATATAACTGACGTGAGTGACGGAGAACCTGTCCCAGAGTACACAGCTGAAGAGGAAGACGAACCACCGTGAATTTGCACAAAGTAAGCTAGTTGTGTAAAAAGTAAAAAAAGAGGGGTGAGAACACTCCTACTGAGCCAAAATGTCTGATTCAACAGTGAATGGTAGACCTAGTTGCAGCCGTTTTAAGACGTGTTGCAAGGTGTGTATATGTAGTATAGTAGTACTGATAGTTATCTGGATAGGATTAACAATTTTCATTCCCTTTGCTGTAAGTAAAGATACTAACATTGTCCCTACTGAAGTTGTAAATACTGACAGTGAGGAGCTGACAACACAGAGTGTAGAAAGACATGGGAGAGCATTGAGACAAACTAAACGAGACTTAGAAGCATCAGATGAGAAAGGACTACATTATCATGGCATGAAGAACAGGACACATTTAAATGTTTTCGCAAACTTGTTAATACATTATGTAGAGACTATGGAAATTGAGGATTGCTATGTCTGCATGAAGCTACCTACTTCGGTGGCTGAAGGCGTGACATACCATCATCTGCCATTAACTTATGGAATTTCCTGTAGCATTTTAGCTAGTTTATTTTACAAAAGGGGACCGTTACAGTATTATTACTCTAACAATGACGTGATCTTTTCTGAACTACCTATACGTGGGAACTTGAATCCTGTACATACCAAAACTGACACCATAAGATATATGGGAGACTACTTTCTGACTATAGGGAACATTGACATAGCAGATGCACACAGAGACAACTTGACTTGTTCTTTGCGTGAGCAGGAAAAGATGTTCCTGAACATGGCAGAGAAAAGGAGAATTAAAATTCAGAAGAAGGCTAATGACGAAAGTCAGAAAAAGCCAAAGTGGGCAGAAAACATGGAAGGCACCTCATCTGGTGGAGCGGGTCCTGCTCTGTTGCTGGATTTTGAAAAGAAAGGCAAGCTATGTCTTCACCGCGAGAAGACTAGCTATTATAACAATGTTTTCATTGGTTCCAGTGAATGCGAACATAATTACAAGGTAATTGGAGGTTGGGGTTTCAAAAATGGGTCAGAGCCTGTGTTTCCTGGAATTTATTATATTTGTGGGGACAAGGCTTATTTCAAATTGCCGGATCACTGGTATGGAAGCTGCTACTTTGGCATTGTTTTCCCGAAAATATACCATGTGAATGGAAAAGCTGGAAGCAATGAAGATACTAATGGCTTAGTGCGTAGTAAAAGAGAAAGTATAGGTGAAATTATGGGTAGTATTTTCAGTGCACTGATACCTGGAGTGGGAGTGGTTCTGAACACTCATAGAATTTGCAAATTGTCTACTATAGTAGATGTGCTGTCTACTGAAACAGCTCATGGATTTCTGCTGGTCAATACTGAAATGGTTGCGATCAGATCAATGGTTTTACAAAATCGACTTGCTCTTGACACCTTATTAGCGAAAGAGGGCGGAGTCTGCCGGATGTTGAAGGCGCAACATTGTTGCACTTATATTCCGGACAAAAGTGTACAGATCAAAAGATATGTGAGAAACATTACTAATTTGGCAAAGGAACTCAAACCACTCGAGGTTGATAGTGCCTGGAAGAGACTGGTAGATGGTCTCTCAAATGTAGGTCATTGGCTTGCTGGCATAGGTAAAAGCTTATTATTCAAAATTCTGATGCCAATTGGTATTATAGGTCTTATTATACTTTTCATCTTCTTGTGCTGTAAATACCGCAAGCGCACCAGAAAACACGAGGTTAATGCAAGAGGAGTGAAACGAAGTGTGGATGAGATGGAATTAGAGGAAGTGAATGATCAAATATACAAAAAGGTGAAGACTTCTCACCCTGCTAAAACTGAAAGAGAAAAGCTAGAACGGTTGCTGGAAGAAATAGAACTTTATAAAGTGTGAAAGAAAGTTGGCATCTGGTTCCATTATAATTTGTGATGATAGTAGATATCATCAAAGAGGGGATTGATGAAGCAAAGCTTCGCATATTTTGCGGCTTGCCGAAATCAAGAACCTCATTTATGTGTAATAAGGTAACCCGTGTATGTTTTACTAACGTTTATATTAAGATTGAGTAAAGTTTAAGACGCTTGCCTATGTGTATTTCTAATGAAATTAATCCATGTCTTCTAAAAATGGCCGCCGCTTGTATTTTAGTTACTGCGCATGCGTCAGCCACACTCACGTGTCCTGACGCGTCTGCAAAAGTGGAGGGAAAGTTATGCGCATGCGTAATTCATAGCTGTGCTTATCATGTGGTACTGCTCGTGCCACTGCTCTTGTATTTCGTCTAAATGTAGCTAACATTTAAATTGCATAAGTTTATTTCTTGATGATGAGTTGAAAGTACAAACCCTGTGATGTGTTTTCATAATGACATTATTATGTATTAATTTGTTTTCGCTTACTTTTCATGTACCGCGGGCAATGGGGGTCTGAGTGAGAGGAGAGCCATATTGGAGGTCCCTTCTGCGCCTGTGCGACATTCGGCAGCACGAGGGACCTTGGCTGATGGAAGATAGCCAGCTGGCAGTGATGGGCGAAATGCTCCTGAGAAAGTCACCTCTGCCCTGCGAGAACAGCGAATGTGGCTTCTTATATGTTACATTGTATTGATGCGCTACTGTTAGCTCATGGGAACCCAAACATGCTAGGCGGTCCCAAATTATGTAAATGAAGGCTTCAAATCGTATATTGTGATTGGTGTGTTACCCAAATCCTACCTTAGGACCAATCGAAATTGAGGGATTCTGACACTTTGCAACATTGGGGGGTGGTACACTGTCCCAAAACTGTATATCTACCCTGGGTTCACCTAGTGAACCGTCCGACTTGTCTGGTTTAGCTGACCTGTCACTGACCCAACGCACTCAATAGGTGACTGAAAATACAGAGAGCTGCGGAGCACTCTGTCCGAATTTGACCATAGACTAAGGTTTTACTGAACCTTAAAGTGCTGGCAAGGCACTTAGCTGGGAGTTCGCTGACCCAATCGGGGTCTTGATCGATATCTGCAGAGCGGGTGGAGCGCAGGCGTTGCTTCCTAACTGTGGGTTCCGGTCCTGTCCTGAAGAGGGTCCTGTCCTGAGGGTTTGCTGTCCTGTCCTGAGGTCCTGTCCTGATTCTTATTCCGAGGGTATCCTGTCCTGTCCTGGGTGTCCATTCTGCACCTGCTGTCCTTTGAGGGTATCCTTCCTTGAGGGTTTCCTGTCTTTAACTGACCCGTGGCCAGGGTTTGGTTTCCACACCTTTCTAGGTAAATACTGCTCTGAAATCTCTTGAAATTCTTGCACCTTCTGAATTTCTAACTTTTGCTTCAATAAAGTTCAACATTGCACATGTGATATTTTCCATGCCTTTCCGCAACTATTGAAAGTCATTTAAATTTTGCAAAGTTATTTCTATGTCTTCTCATTTGTTAGAAATTATATTTTGCATAGCAGTGTGTCATTTCCTGATATGGTCTAGAACTTCGTTGCCTAGGTTGTTCAAAGGCCCTTTCACCTTAAGTGAAGCGTGTTATTCATTATAAGTTCTTCTATAATCACACACTTAGTCTATCACTGTTTTAGATAATACTGACTTGCATAAGTATCTTTTCTCGTTACATTTTATTAGTACTTTGATGATTACTCTGCCATTATTTCTTTATGCATATGTGATTTACATTTTCTTGGTTATTGATTGCCTTATTTTACTGTATCTCATGCAAGAAAATAGTGAACTTTAGATAAACATTTTAAAACTTCCAGTTGTCCGTGGTCATTTACACAATATTTGAATGTTATTGGTTGGGTTTGTATTTTGCTGCCTTTCTTTACAGCTAGCTCCCTGATTCATTGTGGTCATTAGGCACCCGCATCGGTGGATGGTAAGTCGGGTGCACTGAGAATTGGTAGCAGGGAACACACACACACCAAATTGGTAGAGCTCGTGAAGTCACCTGATCGATGTATATGGTGATTTGAAAAGTATATGGGCCCTGAAGCCGGAAACGGCGAGAATTATTGGTCGGGTGGCCTCGCGCGCTCTATCACTGCTGGTTGATTGCTCTCCCTTCTCCTCGCTGATGGTGTCAAGAGGACGTGTCCAACTATGAGCTGAGGATGCACTGGGATGCCCCTGGTCCTGTCATGATGTCCCTTGGACAGTCTGGTCCACTGAAAAATGCAAATCAACAACTATGTAGGTGCTGGACACTTTTAAGGGACAAAGTTAGGAATGAGATAAAGCAAATGCTGACATTGTTGTACCTTGACCTAAGTAATCAATATTATGTGATTTGCTTTTATATGAATACATTATTCCCATATTGCAGAATGTGACGAATATGGTTAGTATTGTCTTCAGTATAAAGAAAGGTATACTTCCATTTTATTGTAAGTTGTGTTTTTCATCATTATTCCCACACGACTATTCAAAAGTAAAATAACAATTGCAGAGACCACACAGTCAGGTTGTAGATCTCCACACCTAAATGTGTATTCAGGTCTATCAATGTATGTTTGGAGTTCTCTGTCCTTACTGTGCAGTTCCCACAGTCATAAACTTATCATGAGCTCTCATAATTGGAATAGCAAAAAAAACGCACCTTACACTAAAGTTGTATTTAACCTATGTGAATCATGTCCTTGGAGATTATCCTTGGTGAGAGACATGGTTTCCTGTTCCCTTCGAGAGCAAAGAGCTGGTGTGGTGATCTGAGTGAGCTTGCGTCTCACACGTAACCTGCAAGACTCGTGTCCTGCCATTACGGACCGCCGACGGGGGCTGCGCTGCCTGGGTGCCTGCCTAAGTGCACAGCGGTGTGGGGTCGTTGCTCCCAAAGCCCCCCATCCCTGGAGGAATCGGCAGAGAGGGTGAGGCACCACTGGCGAAACCACCACCATCGGACGCTCCCCAGCAGGGGACTTGTGGAACTGCCGTGCCCCCTTCAAATCTTCAGAGTTGGTTGCTCCCCCCCCCTGCAGTGGCGGCCCGGTGTGAAGATGTGGCGGTGTAGTGGAGACCGGGTGCGGCCTATGGTTCGGGAGAGGGATCACAGACAGCCTTAGTCCCAGCCTCATCTCCAGTAGGGCTCTCAGTCCTGGAGTAGTTGTTAGAGGAAGCGGCTACTGCGAGGAGAGGAGAACAGCGCTTTGACAGCCCGGGCACCTGCAGGCTAGCTGTGTATTACTTTGGACTTTGCTTCTCCAATGGTCTAGCCGATAAGCAGATGGCTTTTGGTTATCCCTGGAGAAAGAGAGTATTGTTTAAAAGAGAGAGTAAAGGAGTCTATGAAAGTGACCATGTGCGTTTTGGCAAGGATATCCTGGAGGACAATTGCTGGAGGTAATCTTTTGACCTGCATATGGGCTTATGTGATCCTGCTATTTATGGTTCCGTTTGCCTGACCCTGTGATTATTGACTTTAGCTTTCGGTGGAGTATTGTCTGCTAACCCCAGCACCTGCTGATCTGACACGCGTGAGGTTGGGGGCAGCTTTTAGAAGGATGCAGGGATCCTCCATAAGCGCTACAGGTGGGGGGGGCGGGGGGGGGGGGTGAATGCTCACACATTTGATGCAGCCCCCACGGAAGTAGGTGTAGTTCACAAGTAAAATAGCCTTACCCCTTTCCTCCAATCCTAAGCCTCGTTAGATATAAATTTCGCAATCTAGGTATGTCATCAGAGGTCCAGAGACTTGGTTGCCTAAAAAAATGGCAAACGTGTAATCTCTGGGACAACTGTCATGTAGCTCCTGTATATCCTTATATCGTGTTAAGTTAGCATAGGTACATTTGAGGTTTAAACGCCATTTTCCATTCTTGCAACTTCTGCACACGACACTTAATTGTTGTCTTAGCTTTCAACCTAGTAGTTTGCCGTGGTTTATGTGAGAATAATATGTTGCTGCTCTGCTATCAGCTTTGTTTAATAAACTATGTCTGCACGAAGAGTGCTGAAGTTTCAGGAACAACACGATATGGAATTGTTATGAGGTCTGATCTCCACGCCTTCATAGTCATAACACAAGTGCAGCCTTTGCCAACTGTGGTTGCAGGCGGGATTGATGGGTTACACAGAACACACACTTGATGCGGTGCACATGCAGAGAGAGCTGGTGTATGCTGATGTGATTCTTTCATGCTAGGACACTAAGGTATGGGCCCGCCCTAAAACAACCCAAAGAGACCTTCTTAGCTAATAATATAATATATGTGTTAGGGTGGGTGAGATATAAGTGTTGTTAACTCTTATTCATTACAGTATGTTAACATGCTGTCACCATTCGCTTTTTATGTCTTAGTAACTATGCTGGTAATTTTGCTACTGATAATAAGTATACTTGTATTATCTAAGATACTGCGCCTGAGAAGACGGCATTAGTAAATAAACATTTCAAATGCACATGTGTCTTCTTTACTCCATGTTCTGGTTTTGTAATGATAATATAACGAAAGAGTGTTCATGAGTTCCACGTACCCTGAGGTACTGTAAGTTCATGTTCTGGTTTGTCTAAACATTGGGAGTTTGATATGTCCAATGAGACACTGTAGCTAGCTCGGTAAGGGGTGAGTTGGGTACTAAGGTGAGTTTTGGGTCACCCTAATTCGCCGAGGTTCCACTCCTCTGTGCTCAGTTCTGTGTGAGAACAGAAACCCTGCGACATGGCGCCCAACGGTTTCGGTGGTCTTATATCATGACACTCGATTAGTATATCGTTCAAACCTTAACCCCTTCAGCTCCGTTTCCGGAAAACGGGGTGTCGGTGAAACCTACCTATTTTTTGAAATAGGTCTTTTTCAAGCTTGATTCTTTCTTAAACGGTTTCTTTGAATTACTACGCAGTTGTGCTACAAAGTGTTCTTTGTGTTTTCTTGTTTCCAGTGTAGTCATGGCGGCTGTGGCCATTGCACAGCATAGTCGCGTAGCCGTGCGCACACATCTCCTGACGTACCAGGTACCGGTGGATGGGATGGCTGTGATTTTAGTGGTGGGTGCAGATCCGGCGTTCCCTTTCGAGTTGTTTTACTCTTGGGTTACGTTTCCGGCTGTGGACGCAACTTCTGGTTTGTTCCACTCCTACACCGCCTCAGCTGTCCCAGCTGAATATACACCGTACAGGGCACTGGAAATACCTATTGATCATTGGCAGCATAGAGTTTGGTTTGATGGCGCCCTCCCCCACTCTTTGTCCGCTGCGAGGTTAGGTCCACTCTCGATTCCAGGTGCAAACTGGCCTGCATTGGGTGGTTTTACCCCGCACCCGAATCACGGCGCTTGTACCCTTCAGGAAATTCGCAGGCTACATGTTGTATCTATATCCGTGATTCGAGCACTAGTGCAATACATCGGTCGCCATCTTCCTGGTGGTCCCCAGGGGGGTGCGGCCGTTCCCATGGATCGAGGCGGTATGCGTCTCAATCCGGTGATGGTAAATTCGGTTTTTGGTGCACGTCCAGTTGACAACGATGACTTCCCGTTCTGGCTAGCAGAGAAGTTTGATCAACTGGAGGCGGTTTTTCCGAAATCTACTCCTGCTGATAAGCATAGAATGTCGACGATCACTTTACCGAAGGATTTAACTCCTGAACTTGTTGACTGTGAAAGCTGGGGGAAAACGTTTGCGGCTGTTTATACGAGGTGCTTCGGCACCCCCTCTATGAATGCCCTGCCTGACATCATTAAACGTGTTCAGAATGATCACGGTCCAGAGGCAGCGGTTGAATTGGGTATGCGCCTGTGTGGTTCTTTTGAGATTGTAAGTGATCTCATACTCTCCAATGTTAAAGGAGATGCAGTGAACTTTCAGGTGTCGAATGCTTTGGCTGCTCTGCCCGATGCCGACAAACCCCGTCAGTTAGCAAAGATTGTTGTGGCCGCTTATAAGACAATTGGCCGCACAAGTAGAGGTCTGAAATATTTTTCAGTAAAGGAGAAAAAACAACCTCAGGGACAATCTGCAGTGACAGATGCCCAGTCCAAGTCCAAAAAACAGAATTAGCCTAAAAAACAGACACAGGGGAAGCAGACTAAGCAGACTCAGGATTCTTTTCCTGCAATACAGGCTCCTGCGCCGACCGAAAAAGTTTATGATTTGTGCGATCGCGCGATGATTAAATCACCTGATCGATTTCAGGGTTCTGATCAACGCTCTCCTCGTTCCTTTCAGGAAACATCGGCCCAGAAGACCGGTGGAGGAGGAGGGGGTGGACGTGGACGAGGTGGCCAACAAGGACGTGGTCAGTCCCGCCAGACGGACGTCGCAGTGAAGCAGGAGGATTCTACGCCTAAGCGACCGCAGTTTGCGAAAAAGAAAGTCGCAGCCTTAACAGCGCATAGATATGCCACAGATAGTGAGAACGCGGCTTCGGAATCTGACGTGGGCTCTGACCTTGCTGGACAGCGCGGCGGAGATTACCATAGTCAGAGAGGCGCTCCGTCCACTACTGAGGGTGACAGCGACTGAAGTGTTTGTTGTAATAGAAACAGCCGATACGAGATTAGCTCCCCCTGAAAGACTTTTTGAAATTGTCCTGTTAATTGAAGGTGACATACAGCGTACTGTCAGAGGGGTATTTTGGGAGAACCTTTCGTCTACGTACGACATTTTACTTTCCGAGGCTGACTGGCCCCCACCTTTTGTGCTCGCGGCGCCGCGAGGGGAGGAGGTAATCCTTCCCAGTTTCGCGCACACTGTCTCAACTGAGCATGCGCAGCATTTTGCAGAAGAGTGGGCTCGGGCTCTTGCGCCGGCTCTGTACCGCAACCAATGTGGTTGGGATAAATTATCTCCTTGCCACGAAATTCCTTTGCGGTCTGAGCCGCAGCCTCAGCCTCAATATCCCATACGGCGTGAAGCTAAAGCTGCCGTTGCAGAAATCCTTGAACAATTGGAATATCAGGGAGTTATTGAAACGTGTGTGTCACCGATGAATAATCCCCTTTTTACTGTGACCAAGCCTGACGGATCATATCGTTTGGTATTGGATTACCGGCATTTGAACTCGCATTGCCGTAACTGTGCAGTACAGAATACTCATGGCTCTGCGCTAGTGGATAGTCTAGTGCGTAAGCGTTTCAAGACAACGCTTGACATATCCAACGGTTTTTATGCCCACAGACTGGATAGCTTTAGCTCCCAATGGACAAGTTTTACGTCCGCTGGTGTGCAAAAACGCTTCCGGCGACTCCCGATGGGCTACAAAAATAGTCCTGGAGTCTTCACCTCGAGAATAGTCACTCTATTGGAGAGTATCGATCCAGATGCATGTTCTTATATGGATGACATTTATCTCACAGACGACGAAATTTGGATGAATCTGTGTCGAGTGAATTCCATCATTTGTGTCTTTGCAGATATGGGTTACAAATTTAATTTTGCAAAATCGCACATTGCAGAACACACAGTGTTGTTCCTCGGCTATGAGCTGAACAATGAAGGTAGAGGTTTGGCTCCTCACTTCTTGGAGAAATGCGCACAGTTGCGCGCTCCTACAACACTGAAAAAATTACAGTCTTTGCTGGGCTTCTTGAATTTCGGCAGAACTTACATTCCGGAATATGCCCAGCGTATCAAGCCGTTGTATGCTGTGATACAACCAACTTTCTCAAAATCATGCTGGCTGCCTGAGCATTCAGCCATTTTGCAATCCTTGCAGGCTGATCTGCTCGCTTCTAAATATTTACTGACTCGTGATAACCACACCAAC
Organism: Lissotriton helveticus; assembly: GCF_964261635.1. NCBI lineage: Eukaryota > Metazoa > Chordata > Amphibia > Caudata > Salamandridae > Lissotriton > Lissotriton helveticus. Next base: position 59,521,475 of record NC_136071.1, read on the forward strand.
CTGGTAATAAGAATAATTCCTGGGACGGTGGGTTTCACGTACCTCACTTTTAATGAAGGAGACACAGTACCTATTGCTTACAAGTCACACTTGTACACTTCGGCTGAATTGCGGTTTCCCACTGTGGAAAAGGTTTTAACTGCTGTACAGATGGCGATTCTTAAGGAACGAGCACTGTCGCAGGGGAAACGCATGTTAGTGGTAACACCCTGTCCTCATTTGGAGGCAGTCACAAAAGCCAGTGTACCAAATTCGAAAGCTTTGCACCCTCGGTGGATTCAGTGGGCTGCGTCATTGACATCCACGGATGTCACGTTTATTTTTGACGCCTTCTTACGGTCGCAAGAGTACTTGCAGTATGAATTCGTTCATCCTGCTCCTCTGGCTATGCGACCTTTGGAGGATTTCCATTGCATCATTTACACTGATGGTTCGGCGCAGGTTGCGCATGGCTCTAAACATGCCTACGTTTCCGCATGCGCCATTGTGGTCGGTGCTATGTTGAATGATGTGTTCATTTCCAGGGAAGTGCACACGTTGCCCCTGGGTGATTGCACCGCACAATTGGCAGAGCTTCGTGCTCTCTTACTAGCGTTAGAGTACGCGGATCCAAGTGTTACTACTTTGATTGTAAGTGATTCTTACTACTGTGTCCAGTCTTACAATGAAAACTTGTTCTTTTGGATTCAAAATGATTTTCATGATTCCAAGGGTAGCACAATAAAACATAAAATGATCTGGGTTCGAGTGGCAGAGCTTAAGGCTATGTTGCCCCTCGTTTATGTAATTCATACTCTCGGTCATCAGCGCGTAGGAGTTCACGCTGTTGGCAACTCGCTTGCTGATGAAGCAGCGAAATCAGCAGTATCTACATACTTAGTTGCAGCGGTTACTAGGTCAAAAACCAAAATTGATAGCGACATCTTGGCAGCGGTAGCTGCCTCTGAGAAGGGAAGTAAGCATCCTGCGGGATTCCCTTCGAAGTACAAATACCACTTAAGTCCCGAAAAGGTTCCGTTTGTGACAATTCCTGATGTTGGGAAACGACTGATTCCCAACTCGGATCGCAGAGCAGACTTGATTACAGCGGCACATGAAGGTGTGGCGTCTGCGCATGCGGGCGTCTCGGCCACTGTAACTCAATTACAGCAACGTTTCTGGTGGCGGGGACTGTACAAACAGACGCGTGATTATGTCCTTCTGTGTGACATATGCCAGCAGATTAAACCTTCAACTGCTACGCGTCCGCCACAGACTCAGTTGTATATTTCTAATAAACCGTTAGGTTGTGTTTACTTAGATTACTGCGGTCCTTTTTCATCTGATACTGCGTATAAGTACATCTTAGTAGCAGTTGACTCATGCACACGCTTTGTGTGGGTTTGGCCACATCGCAGCGCTGATTCACGGACTGTCATTAGAGATTTGCGTATCTTTATAGGGATTTTTGCCTGTGGTACCTTCCATTCGGATCAGGGTCCGGCTTTCGCCTCTAGGGCGTATAAGGATGCCATGACTTCGATGGGGGTCCAAGTCAAGTTTTCGTCTCCCTACAGACCTGAGGGTAACAGTGTAGTTGAGCGAATGAACCGTGATTTAAAGCAATCTTTGACAGCCCGAGTTATAGGCACTGGCAGAAACTGGCTGGCTCACCTCTATGGCGTGCAGCGTGCTCTTAATAATCTCCCTAGAAGGTCTCTGGGTGGGCGGACCCCATACGAGATGCTCTTTGGCATCAAGATGTACGTCCCTGACCTTGACGGTCTAGACGGTGTGGTTCGCGCCACTTCCTTTGACGCAGATGAACATTGCAATGTTTTACAGAATCTACAAAAGACCAGAGATAGTCTTGCAAAGGAACATTTGCCCTCCACGTCGGATGATGCGTTGCAGATCCCGGTAGTTGGCTGGCTACCCCAAGTTGGAGAACTGGTTCGGGAGAAGATCGATAACAAGAAAGAATTTGGTCCTTCCTATCGTGCTCCGGTTCCAGTCCTTGGAGTGAAGGGCACAAGAACAGTCATTTTACCACCACTTCCTGGTCGTAAGGAAAACAGGTTTATTTCAATTGACAATGTCAAGATACACAGAGTGGCCGATTCTTCTTAGCATGACACCGGCTGTTTCCTGTCCTTCCATTGTGAGAAATTCTGTTATGCCCACTGCTTCTAATATTGAACCTGAGGTGGCCATCGAATTACCTGTTCTTTCCTGTCCTTTAATAAATAATTTACCCGGAACTAACATTGATGAGATAGACTATGCCTACCCCACTGATCTGTCCATACCTGACCTGCAAGCACGTTTAGCCACGGAATCCAGATTTTCATTTAACTCTGTTTCCCTTGCCTCGAAGAAACCCTCTCGAATTGCCCTTTATGCTAGCCTGTTTAAGAAACATTTTTTGATTCCCCCTTGGACATACATTTGGCTGGTCCTTTTTTCAGTTTACCTTTTTATGTCAATTGGTTTTGTGTTTTATTTTTTTCGAATCATGAATGGAAGCTATGTCGAGGAAAGAACATGCATTACTCATCTAAATGGAACTTTGGCCCCGCTTTCCTCGTCACATTCTACACACAGATTTAAAAGAGACTTGACTTTGGTTAACATCACAGCATGGCCTGTCCTTGATGGAATAGTGTGGGATGCAGTTCGGTTTCAGATTCATGGCCCAACGGAAGTCGTTAATGTTCCTAATGTGCTTAGAGTGAATATGGGGGATGTGGTAAAACAAAACATTCGTTCTGATGACTGGGATGTTAATGCTGTAGAAAATTTGCTTTCTGATTTGAAATACTATGCTGCCTTTGATGCTGAAGATTTATATTTGGAATCTGCTAATTATGGTGAATTGTTCTGTTACCAGCATTATGGCAATCACTTCTTACACAAAACATCATCCCGAAGGGATACTGTTAATTTTACTCAGTGGGAACATTGCCCAGCACCAAGACAAGGGAGTTCTGAAACGTTTCTGAAAAAGTATACTTATTTCACTGACTTTAACGTGTCCAATCCCGAGTCCTTTTATTTTAAATTTCATCAAAAGCCAATGTCCAAGGTTAGACTTACCGATACTAAATTGTTGTATTCGAAGGCCTTCCTTGATGATTTAGTTACTGGAGGCTATGAGCTATGGAAGGAAACAATAGACCTTAAATCAGTTTGGGGTTCGAGAGCCTGGCAGGTACAAGGCACTGAGGCTTTGCACCGTGCATGTCTCATCCCGAATCATATGTTGTTTCTGAATGAAACAATTTCCCAGACCACATGCTTTGGATTGGCTACTTCTAAAAAATTAAACACTCCATCTTTTCCAGAGTTGGAGGAATATGACGGTTGGAGTAATTTTACTCAGTTGTCCATTAGGGAATTACAAGCTATGCTTCTTAATTCCTCCTTTAACATTTCCAGTATGAATCCTAAGGGTTGGCTGCTTTGGCACCGTAGTGCTGATTCTTGCCAGAATAGATTTTTGAATTTGACTGACGGTTTTAAAGCTGTTAGATCTGATCCCAGGTTTAACTTAGGTCATACAGTCACCTCTTATTCTGTAGGCAAGTTGTGTCAAAATTGGCTGAAACATTCAACTTTACCTGCGGTTAAGAATCATCTATCTAAGCTAGATGCAGACGTTGACTTGAATGATTTCATTAAAGGCCCGGCTAGTGGCAGGTCGAAAAGGTGGTTATATGGAGTTTACAATGAAATTTGGAAACTATCACAGATTGAGGCTGCTAAACCCCTTAGGGCTATTGATCAGGCGATTCTTGAGAAAGTGCTTGCAGTTGTTGACAATAGCATTAACGTGCTTTCCTCCAGAATTTACACAATTGGATAATATTGTGTCGTCAGTTGTCGATATTGTGCATGATGAAGTGTCAGTATTATACCATGGTCAGCATCAATTACGATCAATCATGCAGTTTGCATGGACCCTTCAAACTTTGAAAATGGGTAAAGTTCCCTGGGGATACATGAATGTTTCCTCTTTATTTGCACCGTTTAATTTGACTGACAAACAACGCATGCTTTCAATGCGTGATGCTTCCTTTTCTATGTTTCATATTGAAAGGTTAGAATCTTTACCTTTTTCTGTGGCAGAAGCCACTGCTGCAACGTGGCTTATCCACGGTTTAATAACGCTGCCTTTTGCTTTATATAAGTTTTCAAATTGTATGAAATATGTGCCAATAGGTCGTTATGAACCTTTAGGTAGCGGTTTCCTTCATGAAGTCTGGTCACTCCCATACACATACAGATGTTTTAAGGATGACCAGGAGGTTTATCTGAATGGGGAGGAGTGTACTGAGACACCAGATCATTCATTAATGTGTCGACACATACAGTTACACGGTTCATGCAACAAGGACAGACCGAATATGGCTTGCGTTTTGCAAGGCACGCCAGTTCCTGCTATCATCCCCACGTTTAAATTGTTAGAGAATGGTAGTTATTTAATGCTCAATAATGAAGACTGTTGTGGGTTAATTAAAGGTATTCCTTTCATAGTAACAGTAAGTGAGCGGGTTTTTTGCTGCAGAAATGTGCTTTATCGTCCCACACATGAACATAGGGAGTCTTCCATCTGGCCACGGATACCAACCTTGGGAGCAGAATTCAACGGCATGGCAAGAATAAGGGCTCTTTTGTCCCAGAAAGAGGTGGCCTTGAGCTCGGCCCGTGAAACTTTCGTGCTTCACATTGCAAACACCCGTACAGAAGTTCAGGCTCTTTTAAATACTGATTTGCCTTTGCATTTTGGAGCGATGGTTCGCACTATCTTTAACGCATCCTCCACAGAAGGCCTAGCGCATTTTTTTAAAGTTGTTAGCAGTGGTCTCGTGACTTCCTTTGAAAAGATTTTTGGAGTCATCCCTGCTTTCTTCCATTCTATTTTTTCTTCCTTGTTTGGAGGGTTCCCGTTTTTACTTGCATTAGCGGCTGGCGCTCTAGTGGTTTTCTGTCTTTTTAAATATGGATGCCCTTCCTGTGCAAGACCCCGCGCAACAGCTACTGACGCGGTTTCGCAAGCGCATGCTTGAATATTATGGCACACTGCCGTTGGCGACATTGAGCACGGCATATGGATTATCTTTTCGATTCTCCTATTTCACCTGTGTCCAGCCTGTATTTCACTGCCTGACCTGTGATTTCCATTGGGCCATTGATTTGTGTCTCTGCGGACCGGTTTCTCCTGACGTCGATTTTAATCAGCTGATGAGTCCTATCATTGCTCACGAGTTGGTTTGTTCTGACGAGAGGATTATGGCCTTAGCAGTGGCGCATGGACTAATTGGTCCCTGGGATGTATTGTCGGCAGCACGAAATTTCTTGGAACTGAGTTTTCTTGAAAACCCACCGAGCTGTCCTCTGATGGTTATAGAGGATCCGGTGCTGGGAGAACACGTATGTTCCTTTCATCTTTTAAATTGGATGGCTGAACTGTTTTCGGATGAGGACAGTGACTTCCTATTGGAGGCTGTTGCTACTTACTTTTCATATACAGTTTTATCATAGACACTGCTTCGGATTAACGTGCTGATTTATAGCATTTCATTGATTTCATTGACTTATTTGTCATGAATTTTTATTTTTTCTTGCCTATTGGCTTGAGCCACGTTATATTTTTGGGCTATTTTTTAGCATTACCTTTTTGATATTTAGTTTCAATTCATGCTCGTTTACTGTTGGTTTCTTCTCTCATGAGTTGGCACTTCTGTTCTGATATTTAGTCCGTTCGCAGGATCATGGGGGGGTGTCATGTAGCTCCTGTATATCCTTATATCGTGTTAAGTTAGCATAGGTACATTTGAGGTTTAAACGCCATTTTCCATTCTTGCAACTTCTGCACACGACACTTAATTGTTGTCTTAGCTTTCAACCTAGTAGTTTGCCGTGGTTTATGTGAGAATAATATGTTGCTGCTCTGCTATCAGCTTTGTTTAATAAACTATGTCTGCACGAAGAGTGCTGAAGTTTCAGGAACAACACGATATGGAATTGTTATGAGGTCTGATCTCCACGCCTTCATAGTCATAACACAAGTGCAGCCTTTGCCAACTGTGGTTGCAGGCGGGATTGATATATTGCTTTGCATGGGTTACACAGAACACACACTTGATGCGGTGCACATGCAGAGAGAGCTGGTGTATGCTGATGTGATTCTTTCATGCTAGGACACTAAGGTATGGGCCCGCCCTAAAACAACCCAAAGAGACCTTCTTAGCTAATAATATAATATATGTGTTAGGGTGGGTGAGATAAAAGTGTTGTTAACTCTTATTCATTACAGTATGTTAACATGCTGTCACCATTCGCTTTTTACGTCTTAGTAACTATGCTGGTAATTTTGCTACTGATAATAAGTATACTTGTATTATCTAAGATACTGCGCCTGAGAAGACGGCATTAGTAAATAAACATTTCAAATGCACATGTGTCTTCTTTAATCCATGTTCTGGTTTTGTAATGATAATATAACGAAAGAGTGTTCATGAGTTCCACGTACCCTGAGGTACTGTAAGTTCATGTTCTGGTTTGTCTAAACATTGGGAGTTTGATATGTCCAATGAGACACTGTAGCTAGCTCGGTAAGGGGTGAGTTGGGTACTAAGGTGAGTTTTGGGTCACCCTAATTCGCCGAGGTTCCACTCCTCTGTGCACAGTTCTGTGTGAGAACAGAAACCCTGCGACACAACGAAGTAAAGCTGACGAAAACATTGCAAATCCTACCTAAAAGCCTACGGGAAAAAATCACCCAATCACGAAGCAGTGAGGAGGTGAATAAATATTGAGATGCTCTTGACCCCGGAGGCCAGTGTCACTGGTGTCACAAGGGAAAGAAATATAGTCTTGCAAAAACCCAAATGATGGAATTAAAAAAATTAAGGAGCAGGACAATATTTATGTAAAGATTAGGAACAGAGTGATGGCTGAGGAAAATCTAAATTAAATCAGCACATATTGGAGTTTTCTCAAGATCTCATACAATTACTGATATTTTTCCTCCTTCATTACTGCAAGGCTCCAAGCCAATCGGAATAGAAGTAGAAGAAAAAGGAAACAAAATGGCACGTAGGGAGAAAGAGAAAACAAGGAAAACCAACAGAAGGCCCAGATGGAATCAAATGAAGAAAACAACCAACTAGCCATCTCAACCCCGAAATACCCAATTGGACAACCCCAATTGGATCCTAGAAATGGAAATTACATCCATGACTTTACACTCCCGGATATACGGATAAATCAAAACTCACATAAAAGTGAGGTTCAGTGTCCCAAAGGATAAGTAATCCAACAAACATAGAAGATAATCTATCCCACTCTCCAGTTTTCCCGTTTCAGTCCCCCGTCCATATTGATTCCTACCGCAAACAAGAAATCCTATTGAATGCTTTTTTCACCGTTCAAAAAATACTTGAATCAAATCTGCTATTGTTAGAGAAATCTACAATAAATATTGACCATGTACTGGAAATGCAATCGACTGTGTTGCAATATCTAGCGGACCATCAAACTAGCCTCCTTGGTGGAAGATCACAATCTACAACAAGGCCAAGGGAAGAGATACAAAAAATAACTCAAGGCACCAAGTAAATAGAACCCTAAATGAAAAAACAACAAATATTGACCTTAAAGCAGATAAGCCAACTGGAAAGTTAGGAAAGAAAAAGAAGGAAAAGAGAAAGGAAAAGAGATAATGTACTCCCTACGCAAATTTTTTAAAGATGTAATAGTAAATCAAGAACAACTAACAACATCATCCAAAGACTTTGGTGGGAAAACCCTCCCTAATTACCCGATCTTTAATTTTAAAAAGAAGCCAACTCATCAAGAACTAAGTATAACGGATCCATCAATAGAGATAAAGCCAAACGAGGAGTTAGAGCAAAAGTCAACTTCAATAAAGAACTCTCCTACCTGAATGAAAGTAGCGACCATAAAGAAAAAAGAAAAGGGGCAAACGAAGACTCGCAAAGAAAAAAGTGCGGAAAATAAAATTTGAGGGACTTGATAGTTCCGCTAGAGACAAAAGGGAAAAGTGACTAATGAGAATAGAGAAATATGTTCCTTTATGCATACCCCAGAGCAAGTTATTATAAGCCCACCTACTAGTCATGACCCTCCGTAGAAATTAAACCCCCTTGCACCTGACTTTAAAACCATTGGCTTAATTAAGAGCAACCACTGGCCGCAACAGTCTATAAGATATAAACAGAGTACAGTGCCAAAAGCAAAACCCGACCTTCAAATTTCCTCTACTATGCTTGAGATAACTGACCTTTCTTCCACATCCTATGATCCACTAAACCAGCAGATTTTAAAGTTTCTAAGAAGCCTGCCCTCTCTACCATCATTTACATCACCAGAGATAAAGTTGGTGACTTTCTCTGATAGTCTGGACAGCAATATAGCCCGAGTGGAATTCTGGTCTAATGTGATTCCAGCTATTGTTTTGAAAGAAAGCGAAAAATTACATAAGAAAGGGTTTGATGTAATAACGGTAGGAAACAAACCTGTGCCAGAGCCTCAAAGGAGGGCTAAAGTTAATTACCAGATCATAAAAATGTTAAAAGAACAATGCAGCCTAGGACAGCTGGATAAATGAATATTAAGCAATGAGGAGGTAGTTGGATATTGAATCAAGATGATGATCATCACACAAGTAACACTCAAATAGATAACGTATGGTTGAGGTTATCTAACAACTTAAATGGAAAGAAGCAAGAAAGGTCTGCTAAACTCCCTTTTTAACAATCACTCCACCATCGTCTCATGAAACCTAGCAGGTCTAAATCATGACAAAATATCCTGGTTGTTAGATATCCAACCCTCAATAGTTTGCGTACATGAAACTACTTTGTCTTTAATACTCCAGCTACAATGACCATACGTGGTCATGCAAAGAGAGGCTTGGCTATCCTGCTATCAGAAGATCTAAACTGGGACTTTGAAATAATTAATTTTACTAGCCCTTATGTTCAATGTCTTAAATTAAAGCACTTAGATAAAAATCCTCGCGTTAAGTTTATACTTCTGTTTAATATTTATGTTCCTCCTGGGTCTGAACACAACACAATACTCTTACATTTATTTGACCAAATAGATATCTCCCTAGGTTCAAATGAGAATGCACAAATACTTCTAATGGGAGATTTCAATGAAAAATTCTCTACTTCTGTATTGTATGCATTTCGAATTTACGAACTTGAAGAATATTGCTCTATTCCAGCAGCAGTATTCCCAGACCATATCAGAGCTAATAAAAGGGCGAACATTATATTGGAATGAATCAATGAATTAAATGGGATAGTTTTAAATGGGAAAACGAGAGGAGATGTGCTGGGTTCATATATCCAAAAAGGTCCAACAGGGCTATTTATACTTGACTATGTCATCCGCAGTTACGACTTGTTCAATACATTTCGCAGCTTCTCTGCAAAGTAGTGATCATGCAATACTTCTTCTAGAAATAGACCTCTGTCTTCAGCTAGCTTCTACATGGTCTCGATCATAATGTAGGGGAGAGGTATTACTCAAAAAAAGCCAGCCCGAATACTTTGTTGCTGCAAGAACCATAAGCAAATTTACAAAGAAATTAATAAGATTTTTGAGTTCCAGTTGCATGAGCAAATCAACAAGAGAGTCAAACCAATTTCTAATTTTGAAAGCTCTAAAACTCTGATATCTACTTCTATGCAGAGGATGCCTCTTCCCAATAAAAATAGCCCACTAATGATAAAAGATCCAACAGTAAACCTTCTTTCTAAGAAATTAAAACAGCTGATCAGGTTGCAATTCATGAACTTCTCCACGGCTTTATCAAAGCTTATAATTAACTTCTAACAATCTATAGGATTAGCTCAGAACTCTCATGTCCTTAAGCGCCAAGAAACCGACCCGGTGAACGTTGCGCTATACAAGCAATTTTAACATAGCATAACATAACATAGGAAGGCCGACATTTCCGGGCCTGAAGAAAAGATGAAAAAGCCTTTGCATAGAAGAGAAAAGTACAAACATGGATAGATACTGGGTAGACCTGCAAGAAGCAGTCTGTCTAAGAAATTCTAAAGCATTTTTGCATATAGTTGCAGAAGCTAGTGGAAACAAAACACCACTGAGAGCAACTCCAGTCCCACAAAAAGAATAGGTTGCTTATTTATCAAAATTATTCAATAAAAATCTACCATCTGTTGATATTGGGAAGTCTCTATGAGATTGAACTGACAGCGAGACCGACCAGCAGATAAAGTCACCTACTGATCAGCAAATTGACAGATACATAAGAAAAGCGAGAGACACAGCAGCAAAGGGACCAGACAGGATCCCGGTAAAGGTCCTTTAAGAAAACATCCAAGGATGGAGTAAATCCTTGGCCCTCCTATTTATGTACTGCTATCAAACTGGCCAAATTCCGAACTCATAGACGGACAGTGTAGTGGTTCCTCTTTTGAAAACCAAATTGCACTCTTTGATGCTATGAGAAAAATATTTGTGCACAGCATTTTGGATCACCTGAATGACTGGGCCATAGCTAGGGGGGTAATTCCTATGGCACAAGCACGCTTTCGTCAAAACCACTCTGTGATTGATAATATTGCTATCCTGCAAACTATTATCGATAAATATGTAATTAAAAGAGCTCAAGTAGTCTATAGTTTATTTGTAGATTTCTTTACAGCTTTTGACAAAGTGGAAAGGCCTTCCTTGTGGAGGAAACTACTAAAGTTAGGTGTTCCGATAATTCTGCTAAGAAAAATAGTACCGCTTCATACAACCACATGGTGTAAGATACAAATTGGAGGAGATAAGGGATTAACTCAAGAGATTTCCACGCAAAATGGCCTCAAGCAGGGATGTTTACTTGCCCCCCTGATCTTCTCACTATTCCTTAGCGATTTACCAGACTGTTTCCAGGAGGTAAGTAATTTCCCACCTAAATTAGCAACACGAAAAATACATCTTTTAATGTATGCTGTGACGTGGTTTTATTTGATTTAACTCCAATAGGGCTGCAGCGTAATTTGGAGGCTCTTTTTAATTACACTGAGCAACATTCTTTCAGAATAAATATTTCAAAAACAGTACAATTTAGAGGCAGGAAAAAAGCTATACCTTTTACCTGGAAAACTAGGAGGAACTACAGTAGGAATAGCATCTACTTACATCCATTTAGTGAGAGTTTTCTCTCAGTCCACTGGTACTGCTTTGCACTTTCAATGGACTGAATTAAAAACAGTATCCCATGCTAGTGCTATAAAACAGTTTTATTTATCTACTGAGAGGCAAATTTTTTAGCTCTCCTGGAAGTTTACCAAACAATGATTACCCCTATCCTAACACGTTTAGAATATATTCCTATAAATTGTTGGGGTTTTTTAAATCCCAAGGAGTGAAAACTCTTGTGTAAGCTTACGACTACAAGCAAATCCATTCCCATTCAGGCACTCCGATTGGAATTAGGGGTAGTGAGTGCATACGCGAGAGTTATGGCAAACCTTGTCAGATGGGCTTACAACATACTGCACGCACCTGATGAATCATCAGGAGAAATTATACATCAAGAATCGTTTAAGGCTGATCCTGGAGTATATACTTTTAAACAAAATTTAGAGATCGCTTTGGAGCAATTTCAGTGCTCCAAGAACCTTTTACAAAGTTGGTCCCCCGAACTCTTGAAGTTCTTTTTGAACAAATCTACTCCGAGGCTGAGCTATGAAATTGATAAAATTTATCGTCAACAGTTATCGCATTACAAAGCTTACATTATCTAGGGTGGAGTATAAAGAGATCCCAAAATATTTGAGCTTTACACTGGACCATAAGGATAGGCGTTGCATCCTGATGCTAAGACTGTGGACACTACTGTTAAAAGATATAACAAAAAAGTGGGGTGGAAACTTTAACAAAACCGGCCAATGTGATTTGTGTAATGGAGGAATCCAAGATTTGGTAGATGTCCTATTTGTCTGTCCAAATAGCAGCTTGGTTGATGCACTCTCTCAATTTTTAAAACTGATTTGTTCAAAATATTATATTTTTAGAACTATGGATTTGATTGAGATTACAAGAACCCCACCTGATGAATTTGTATGTTACAACGTTTTTAACTTTTTTAAAGTGTTATTCCTGCTATTTTAGAGATATATAAGATAAGAACAATAATCTTTTTTGTTTAAAAATAATTTCATGATATATTGCAATAATATGGGACTAGAAATCTGTATATATCATTTTAACATATTGTGGATCTCGGATGAGGTCTATATCAATCAATACATTTTGATTTCCTAACCCTAAAATAGTTGTGTTCTTAAAATTTATTTTCCCCTTGGGAACATCAGAATCTGTACATGGGTAAATCCACTGGTTCCATTACAAGAATGCTTTATTTGTGCATCACACTGCAACTCATATGTGCTTACTTTGTACTGCTAAGTGTGTTTTTAACAATGATGTTCAAACTTTTGAAAATGTGTTCATTTTGTACACATTGGATATGTATGTAGCATAGGGAGTAGGAAAGGGTACGCAATGTCAGCCTTGACATTATTGCATGCAACAAATGATAGTTATGAAAAACAGCACAAGCAAAAAGTATGCATGATACAACTGTGTAACACTACAAACTGTCATACTAACAATGAACAGTGGCAAGTCCAAATATTCACCATAGCATTCTACTTTAATAAGGACCTTGGTTCGCAAGTCAAGAAACTTCAGGTACATTGCATCTCAGAAATGCATTTGTTATGCAAATCCACCCATTTATGTTAAGAAAACTGCAAGTCTAAGAATTCCTATTGATCTACTGATGTATTGACCTTATAAATATTGCTGTCACAAGTCTTTCAAACAATACATAACAGGACAACCCACTCACCACTCACATTAAACTTCATGACAAATAATATGGTTAATGGACTTATCATCTATTTGCTGCTCAAACTCCCCCAGCTGAGCATGAAGGGTTAGCCATGCTGCCTCATGGACCCTCTGGTACAGTGGCTTCCTGCAGGACTGCTGTGAATGGGGCTTGGAGGACATGCCCATGATGTCCTGGGCTATTATCCAGGAGCGTTGTCACAGGTCTTCCCGGTGTTTTCTGCACATTTTGCCCCACCAATGCATGTCCAACCAGAACTGGTCTTGGGATGCATTATTCAACTGTGTTTCAGGGTACCAATAAAGCTGAATGCAGTTCCTCACAAATGATCTTCAATTCACTCTCGGTGCATGGGCGTGCCTTCTCATCGAGACCCGCAGCCATGTTGTGGGTAGGATAGATGAACAGAGTAACCTAATGGAGGAGGATGCTTCTCTCAGGTAAGGATGGCACATTTCAGCTTCCTGTATGTGATTTCTTGTATGTCATATCCTCTATGTCATTTCCTATATATTTGCATTGCTCTCCGCCCGAGTGTGGAGTCCGAGTGCCATTGGTGAGAGTTCAGAGGTATGTGTAAGCCTTGACATATTGTAATGTTGTGCAAGACACAACATGCTACTATTATCCTGCACTCAACTTCAAGTGAATACAGCAGCACCCTCTTTACAGTCAAAACATCTGAATCGCAACTTGAGGAGACCAAAAGTGTGTTTGTCACCATTGGCGTGAGTCTCTCTTCCACTTTTTGCCGTTGCCTCATCTGTTTTTGCTGGTCTAGATGCTTTGGGTACTTTGCCACTGCTGTTCAGTGCCAAAGTGCAAGTGCTCCCTATTGTAAATTGTTGTATGGATCAGTGAGTCCATGACTGATTATTTGATTTACTTGTAAGTCTCTAGTACAGTGCACCCTGTGTGCCCAGGGCCTGTAAATCAAATGCTGCTGGTGGGTTTGCAGCACTGATTGTGCCACCCACCAAAGCAGCTTGTTAAATGTGGCTCAGGTCTGCCCTTGCAGAGCCTGTGTACAGTCTGGGACTGCCATGTCGACTTGGCAAGTGCACACACTTGCCAGTCCCCAAACCCTCCCTTTTCTGCATGTTAGTCACCCCTAGGGTATGCCCAAGGTACCCCTGTGGGCAGGGTGCATTGTATGGGGAAGGTAGGACATGACCTGATGTGTTTGGCATGTCCTGATAGTGAAATGCTGCCAATTTCGTTTTTCCCTATTGCAAGGCTATCTGTTCCCATAGGCCAGAATGGGAAGTTTGATTATAACATCTTATAAACATAACTGACCCAGGGAGCAAGATAGGAAAATAAAGTTTAGTATGCTTGAACTCAGAATGTTAAAGTGCATCTTTAAGTGTGGGTGATTTTAACCTTCTGTGTTTGAAAATACCACTTTTAGAAACTAGGGGGCAGATTTACAAGCCCCTTGCGCTGCTTTTACGCCGCTGTTGCGTCACTTTTGTGACGCAGCGGCGGCACAAAAGATGCGCCATGGTGCAGGGTATTTACAACGTGACGCAACTCCCAGATGCGTGACGTTGTAAAGCCCTGCGCCAGAAGAGGCATACCATCACAGGGGGAGGCGTTCCGGTTTAGGAACGCCTCCCAAAAGTGGCTGAGTGAAATCTACAAGATTTCACTCAGTCACTTTTGGGCCCATGCTGCGTCAAAACCCTGCACCTGCTTGAAGCAGGCGTAAGGATTGACGCAGCATTGTGCACATAGGGCCCCCCTAATCATTGCTGGAGCTGCATCGCAACTCCAGAAATGCGCCGCTTTTACAGCACAGATGCGTGATGCATCTGTGCCGTTTTTGCCCCATGGTGCACCGCATTGTAAATGCGGCTCATCAAGGGTGGCGGAGCTGCGGCGCACAATTACTGGCGCATCCCTGCCGATATGCAGGGATGCGCCACTAATTGTAAATCTGCCCCTAGGTATTTTCTTGCTTAACCATCCAGTGTGCCTCTGCTAGGTTTGTGTATTATATGTTTGGCTTGTGAGTGACATGAGCTGCGAGAGGGCTGCGGCTGCAACAGTCTGATGAGTCAGGGCTGGGCTGAATGGGACCTGGGTTGAATTTAGAGTAGGGGAAGGAGATTTCCTTTCACCTGCCTGGGCCAGTTCCGCTTTCAACAATGCTGTCTCCACCTCCTGCCAGGAAGCTGTACCAGAGAGGACAGAACTGGTTTTGGCTGGATACAGACACTCTCTGCCTTCAGAGACAAAGGATTTGTGTGTATAAAAGGGGGGACCCAGACCCCAGAACTTTAGATCACTTCTGGGAAATCAAGAGGAACCTTTGCCAAGGAGAAGAACCGGAGAAGCTGAAGGAGTATTACTGCCCCTGTGCTGTTTGCTGTTTGGGGTTGGCTTACAGTGGTTGCTTCCTGCCAAGGAAAGGAGAAAAAGGACTTTGCTGTTTGCTTGGTCACCTGTTTGAAGAAAAGATCTACAAGGGCTTGAAACCGAGCTTGCTTCCTGTCTGAAGTCTCAGGGACACAAAGACTTCACCACCAGCTACTCTGAATTTCTTTGCTGGGAATTCCAACATGCAAAGAGGTGCCTGTTGCTCGTTAGGACCTCTAGAGACTGTCCGTTGTTGGGAGCTGAAAGATCGATGTAACGAGGAAGAAGCGTGTTGCACACGCAACTGTTTCCCGATGCATCGCCAAGTCACATAGAAGATGCGTGCTGCATCCGCACCAGGTTCCGATGCATCGCCAATCCCCAGAGAAGCCGCGTGCTGCATCCCCACTGGGTCCCAACGCATCACCGAGAAAACCGTTCAGCACCTGCCGTGCAGCTGCAAATGTTCATCCATCGACTGGATCGTCGCACCGCATCAAGCCACCATTTTGTCTCATCACACTGGATTGTCACCACGCATCGAGGCACCATCTAGTCGCATTGTAACCGCAACACAATAAGAAACAGACGCACCATCTCCGGTAAGGAACAGATTCATCGCCTCCCCTGCACTGCAGTAAGGAACAGGTGCACCACCTCCCCCGAAGGAAGGAACTGACGCATCGCCTTCCCTCCGTCCCTTTTGTTTGTTTTGCGTGACACATCTAATGTACTTTGTGGGAAAAGTGTCGCATTTACAACTTGCATTGAACTAAACTATTTCTACCATTGAGGAGCCTATTTTTGATACTGTATTGTGGGTTTTGCTGTCTGGTCTTGTTTACATAAAGATTACTTATTTTTCTAAACAAATGCTTTACACACTGCCTTTGAGATAAGCATGTCTGCTCGTGCCAAGCTACCAAAGGGGGGAGCAATGGTTATTTTAGGAGTGTATCCCCCTTTCCCTGACTAGAAGCAAGGGTCCCTATTTGGACAAAGGTGCAAACCATTGCCAACTAGAGACCCCATTTCTAACATATATTAACTGAGATACAGTGGTCACAGGTCTGTATGGTTTGAGGAGATGAAGACAAAGTGCATATGGTGCATCACCTGAAGGGGATGTAATGAAAAATTGTAATAGCCCTCTCTCGTCTGTCTCGTACATTATGTATAGCAAACTACAAGCAGTCTCAGGTAGGGTCATGTATGTGGTATGAGGATGGGTCATTTGACATGGTTGACATGGTTGCTGATGCTTAACAACATGTATGCATAATGTAGCTGTATGGTGAGTCAATCAATCAATCAATCAAGAGTATTTGTAAAGGGCGCTACTCACCCGCTAGGGTCTCAAGGCGCTAGGGGGCGGGGGGGCTGCTACTGCTCGAGTCTTGAGTTGCTTCCTGAAGGAGAGATGGTCCTGGGTGAGTCGTAGGTGGGTGGGGAGGGTGTTACAGGTCTTGGCCGCCAGGTAGGTGAAGGATCTTCCTCCGGCGGTGGTTCTGCGGATCCGAGGGACGGTGGCGAGGGCGAGGCTGGCGGAGTGGAGCTGGCGGGTTGGCGTGTAGAACGTGAGGCGGTTGTTGAGGTATTTGGGGCCCAAGTCGTGGAGAGCCTTGTGTGCGTGGGTGAGGAGTCTAAACGTGATCCTCTTGCTGACGGGGAGCCAGTGCAGGTGCCTCAGGTGGAAGGAGATGTGTCTGTGTCGGGGGATGTCCAAGACGAGTCGTGCTGAGGCGTTCTGAATGCGCTGGAGTCTTTTGTGTAGTTTGGCTGTGGTCCCAGCGTAGAGGGCGTTCCCGTAGTCCAGACGACTGGTGACGAGGGCCTTTTTCGGTGACCGTTTTCCTGGTTCCAGTGGGGATCCAGCAGAAGATCTTACGGAGCATGCGGAGTGTGTTGAAGCAGGAGGAGGTAACGGCGTTAACTTGCCTGGCCATCGTGAGGGAGGAGTCAAGGATGAAGCCCAGGTTGCGTGCATGGTCCGTGGGCTTGGGTGGGGGGCCCAGAGCAGGGGGCCACCAGGAGTCATCCCAGGCGGAGATAGAAGGGCCGAGGATGAGGACTTCCGTCTTGTCTGAGTTAAGTTTAAGGCGGCTGAGCTTCATCCAGTCTGCGATGTCTTTCATTCCGTCCTGGAAGCTGGCTCTGGCGGAGGTGGGGTCGTTGGTGAGGGAGAGGATCAGTTGGGTATCGTCAGCGTAGGAGATGATGTTGAGGTTGTGCTTCCGTGCGATGGCTGCAAGGGGGCTCATGAAGACGTTGAAGAGGGTGGGGATGAGCGAGGAGCCTTGAGGTACGCCGCAGATGATCTTGGTGGCTTCTGCGAGGAAGGGAGGGAGACGGACTCTTTGGGTTCTGTCGGAGAGGAAGGAGGTGATCCATTCCAGGGCCTTACCTTGGATCCCGGCGTGGCGGAGGCGGGTTGTCAGGGTGCGGTGGCAGACCATGTCGAACGCAGCCGAAAGGTCAAGCAGGATGAGGGCGGCGGTTTCTCTGTTGTCCAGCAGGGTCCGGATGTCGTCGGTGGCCGCGATGGGGGTGGTCTCGCTCGGAATCTGGACTGTGATGGGTGGAGGGAGCCGTTCGTCTCCAGGAAGGCTGTCAGCTGTTTGTTGACGGTTTTCTCGATGACTTTTGCAGGGAAGGGGAGGAGCGAGATGGGGCGGAAGTTCTTGAGGTCTGAGGGGTCTGCGGTGGGTTTCTTCAGTAGGGCGCTGATCTCTGCGTGCTTCCAGCTCTCCGGGAAGGTGGCGGATATGAAGGAGTTGTTGATGATGTCCCGAAGTTTGGGTGCGATGATGGAGTCGGCTTTGTTGAAGATGTGGTGTGGGCAGACATCGGCTGGGGAGCCCGAGTGGATGGTGTTCATCGTGTTGGGGGTATCTTCCGTGCTGACCTGAGTCCCGGCGCACAGGGTGGTGGTGGGGGGTGTAGGTTCTGTGGTGGGGTACGAGTTCTGAGCGCCGAAGCTGTTGTGTATGTTGACAATCTTACGGTGGCCAGAGAGTTGCAGCGGTCTTGAGAAGGCGTGATGTCGTTGTTGTTGGCGTTGGGGTTGGAGAGCTCTTTCACGACGTTGAAGAGTTCCTTGCTGTTGTGGGTGTTGTTGTCCAGTCGTTCTCTGAATGATGACCTTTTGGTTGTGTGGATCAGCTGGTGGTGTTTACGGGTGGTGTTCTTGAGGGCTGTCATGTTATCCGTTGACTGGTTGTGGCGCCAGGCTTTCTTGAGGTCACGGCAGGATTTCTTGGAGTCTTTGAGATCGTTGGTGAACCACGTGGCTTTCTTGCTGTTAAGGTTGCTGGGAGGGTTTTTCAGTGGAGCAAGGGTGTCGGCGCAGTCGTTGATCCACTGTGTGAGGTTGCGGGCTCCTTCGTTGGGGTCCGTCGTGTTGGTGGGAGGGTTTAGGCTCAAGGAGGTGGTGAGTCGGTCGGTGGTGATCTTGCTCCAGCATCTTCAGGGGGTTTGTTGAGGGCTGTGGTGGGTCGTTGTTTTCCTGAAGTTGAAGTGTACACAGCTGTGGTCGGTCCAGTGGAGCTCGGTGGTGTGGCTGAAGGAGATGTGGTTGCTGGAGAAGAAGACGGGGTCGAGCGTGTGGCCGGCGTAATGGGTGGGGGTGTTGACCAGTTGCTTGAATCCGAGGTTGGCGAGGTTGTCTAGTAGGGCGGTGGTGTTGTTGTCCTGGTCGTTCTCCAGGTGGAAGTTGAGGTCTCCTAGGAGGATGTAGTCGGGGGAGGCGAGGGCGAGCGGGCTGATGAAGTCCGCGATGGCCTCGCTGAAGTGTGAGGGTGGTCCCGGGGGTCTGTAGATGAGGGTTCCTCTGAGGGTGGTCTTGGGGTCGGTGTGAATCTGGAAGTGCGGGTGCTCTGCGGTGGCGAGGGTGTCGTCAGTGTTGGTCGTGATGCGGATAGTGTTTCTGTGGGCGATGGCGATGCCTCCTCCGGTCTGGTTGACGCGGTCCCTCTGCAAGATCTTGTAGCCTTCTGGGATGGCAATGGCGATGTCGGGGGCTGAGGAGGGGTTCATCCAGGTTTCCGTGAAGAAGGTGACGTCTGGTGCCGTTTTGTCCAGGAGGTCCCATAGTTCGACGGGGTGTCTGTGGATGGAGCGGGTGTTGAGCAGGATGCGCTTGAGGTGGTTGTTGTTGGCGGCTGTTTTGGCAGGCGCGGTGCAGGACTGAGTGCAGGTGAAGTAGCAGGCATGGCAGGTGAAGGCTCCGTGGGTGCGTTTCGGGGTGGCTTGGTAGCAGGCTGGATGTCGGCCGGTGTTGAGTGCGTGGAGGGTGGCGGCGTCGTAGCTCAGACGGGTTGGCTAGCTCTGGCGGGGTCCAGGGGTTCTGGCGCTGGGCTCGGTCCAGGCGTGGACGGGCGTAGACGGGCTTGCCTTTGGTGCGCCTTCGGCGCGCAATCGCGTGCCCACTGCGCGTGGCCGCTGTGCGTACGCGCGGTCCCCGCCATTTATGGCAAAGTGGGAGGGAGGAACAGCTGGGAGGCGGGAGTGGGGGTGCGAATGGGGAGCGGGAGATAAGGAGAAGGGGCGGGGCACAGGGGAGCAGCGGCACGGAGCGGAGGGGGGGTTGGAAAGAGCGAGGGCAAACATGGGGGGCAGGGGCCCAGGGGGAGGCAGCAGGGGGAGAGGCCAAGCAGGCCAAGGAGGAGGCAGCAGGACGAGGGGCCAAGCAGGCCCAGGAGGAGGCAGCAGGAAGAGAGGCAGATGCGGCAGCAGCGGCGGATCTGGGCACACGGGTCCGTGCGGTGAGTGAAGTGACCGGGTGAGTTCCTGCCCATTAGCCACATATGCCCAAATTCACCCACTAACAAGCAGCGTGTAATAGGCTATCTGCGGAAAATGAAGCTGTTGTGTGTACTTCCTGGGAACACACCATACACATAGCTGAAGCAGCCACTGGCATTGCACACAGCTTGCACATTGTTGGAATGAGATACAAATCCCTAGCACCTCTTTGCCTTCCGGCCAGTGTATGTGGCATGGCTATGTAGAGAGGCACACTACTAAATATGTATGTCAGGACCTGCTGCAAGCATCGGGATTAGCTTGTCTGTGAAATGGCAACAATGTCACTGGACACGCTCCGAAAGGATCCAGTGGCAAGGAAATTTAAAGCTGCTAAGAGCTTCACATAGCCTGGGAGCAGCATGTAGCAGAATCAAGATCCTGCTCCCACTCAGACCACCATGTCCAAGATGGCATCAGGTGGGAAGTGGGATCTGGAAAGCCCATCTGGGCTTGACATCCCAAAGATGTTGAGTCTGTGCCTGAAAATCCTCTTAGCTCGTCTCCTCACCCTTCTTCTTAGATCATTCTTACTCATGATCAGGGGCAAACCCACAAACACATTCAGTAACATGTTGAAAAGTCTGAAAGGGTTTGTTTCTGGTTGCTGTCTTTTTTATCTATTCAGCCTGGCGGTAATTGGTTGTTTGGGGTATGGACAATATGGTGGAGATGGGTGGGGATGGTAAACACATTCACAGGTGTGTTAAGTGTTTGATACACTGTTGGAAATGTGAGCTTTGAGCTGAGGTTTTTATTTGTGACTAACATTCACATTTGAACAGATTGTGACAGAAAATACAGGACAGATAAGTTCTTTTAATATTATTACTGAATGTTTCAATGAAGTTACAAAACTAAATAGCATTTTATTGTTGACAGTTGCAGGATAATATTATTATATTGCTGGAAAATATTGTAATTAATATTTCAAGACTGTTTTGGGGGTGGGTGTTTCATGTCTCATTAACCCCTCAATGGCCCTCAGTGGCAAGACCTCTGACCTCCTGGTCAGAGACCTGCTCTCACCCCCAGCAGCTCCACTGTTGTGCCGCTGCCCTTGTGCAGGTAGGTGTTTGAGTCCCTCCTCCACCTGCAGGCTCCTGCCTGCGCCTCATCCGCGGTGGTCCAGTGAGAAAGCCTTGCTCTTCTGCTGGTCTGATGTTGTCTGTCTCTGTGTTTTAACCCGTTTTATGTCTTTTGACTGTCTTTTTCTCTTATTGTGCCCTGTAATTGTTCTGTATTTCTGTTTTTGTTGTGCCTGTTTTAATTCCTTTTGATTGTACCTGTAATTGCTTGATTGTTGTTTTTGTCCTCCGTGCCTTTTCGCTGCCATTTCCCGCCACTGCTGCCCCCACGTACCCTCCCCCATGCCGGTTCCTGCTCCTGCCTCCCAGCTGCACTTCCCTCCACCGTCCCTATTTAATAGTGGCCGCTGTGTGCACCTTTGCCCATCCACGACCCGACCGTGACCAGCGGCAGGCACCCTGGATCTCTGACCACCCACCACTGTGATGCAGCTGCCCTCCTCGCTCTCAACCCCGGAAGGAACAATAACTGCCAGCTGGCTATGCAGAACACCACCTGCAGCCAGTTCTCCTGCCAACACTGCTGACAATCCTTCACCATCCTCTGCACCCCCATGACCGCTGCACCCACGCCAGACGCCAGCACCACAGAAGCCCTGAGGTGAATCCTCCTCAATTTGCGCTCGCTACATAGACATGCTGTAGAGTTCTGGGTCGTTCTTGATACCCTCTCGCCTGATGTCACCTCTTTCAAGGAAACCTGGACTAACGCCTCCTTCGCCCCAGATATCACCACCGCCATCCCTGACGGATACAAGATCCAGAGGAAGGACTGCCCCAACCACCCAGGAAGAGGACTCACCATCACACACAAGAGCTCCCTCTGACTCTCCACCTCCAGCACGAGCAACTACACTTACACCACTGAACACCTCCACTTCCAGATCCAGACCAGCCCCAGAATGATGCTATACGACACCCTCACCTACAGACCCCCAGGACCTCTAACTTGGATCACCACTACCATTACCGACATCATCGCGCCCCACGCTATCGCCTCCATGGACTACATACTCATCAGAGACCTGAACTTCCACCTCGACATCATCAACCCTAAATCCGCCACCCTCCTGGACAACCTCACCAACATCAGACTGAAACAGCTCATCACCACCCCTACCCACAAGTTAGGACATGACTTTGACCCCATCTTCGCAGGAGGGAACAACATCCACTGCAGCCACACCACGCAGCCCCTCTGGATGGACCACCACTGCGTACACTTCTCTTTCAACAATGCCACCGCTCACAAACCCACTCCACGCCCACCGTGAATGAACTGGAGGCAAGGTCACAGAGGAGCACCTCAACTCCACCCTCATCCACGATCCCCCCGCCTCAAGCGACGCCAAATCTGCACCCAAGGAACTACACTGGTGGATTATCAACTGCTCAGGCAAGCTTGCCCCCTCCGCAACCCCGACAAACAACACCTCATAAAGGCCACCAGGTTCACCACCGACCTCCAAGAATCCAGACGCACCTGCAGACATCTAAAAAAATGATGGAGGAACAGCAACACCACTGAAGACCAGACCACCTACAAGAACACCATGACAGAATACCACCAACTCATCAGATCAACCAAAATAACCTACATCTGAAATAAAATCCTTGCCAACTCCAGCAACTCAAAGGGACTCTTCAGCATCATCCAGCACTTCACCAAACCCCCCCAACGAAGCCACGGATGTCACACCCTCCCAGGACCTCTGCAACAAGCTCAGCTTCTACTTCCATCTGAAAATCAAGGCCCTCTTCAACAACTTCGGTGAACAGACTCCAGAAACCACCCCTTCCTCCAGCGATATCCGCCAGCCCACGAACACCGTCTGGACCCCGGTCACCAAAGAAGATACCACCACGACCATGAAGAGCACTCACTCAGGAGCCCCCATGGACCCCTGCCCGCTGCACATCTTCCACAGATCCTCAACCGCCATAGCACCCAAGCTACAATGCACCATCCACACCACCTTTGAATCCGGCATATTCCCCGATGACTGGAAATGTGCAGAAGTAAAGCCTCTCTTCAAGAAACCCTCCGCATACCCGACGGACCTGAATAACTACCGACCAATCTCTCTCCTTCCCTTCGAAGCTAAAGTCACCAAGATGATCGTCAATGTCCAGCTGACGTACTTCTTCAAAGAGAATGTCATCCTCAACCCTTCCCCAAAAAAGAATCCGAAGCAACAACAGCACCGAGACCGCCCTCCTCTCCACCACAGAAGACATCCACACTCTCTTTGACCAAGGCCACACCTTGGCCCTCATCCTACTAGACCTCTCCGCAGCCTTCAACACTGTCTCCCACCGCACTCTCACAGCCAGGCTCCACAATACCAGCATATAGGGCACTGCCCTTGACTGGCTCCCCTCCTTCCTCACTGGCAGAACCCAAAGGATTAGACTCCCGCCCTTCCTCTCCAAACCCACAGAGATCAACTGCTAAGTACCCCAAGGATCATCACTCAGTCCCACACTCTTCAACATCTACATGGTCTCCCTCGCCACCAGATAGCATGGACTCAGCATAGTATGCTACGCCAACGACACCCAGCTCATCCTCTCCCTCACGAAGGAACCTGAAGCCACCAGACTCAGCTTCCAGGAAAGAATGAAAGACGTTGCATCCTGGATGAGCAGAAGCTGTCTGAAGCTCAATTCGGAGAAGACTGAAATCCTCTTCCTTGGACCCACCCCCTCAGCTTGGGACAACACCTGGTGGCCCACTGCCATCTGCACCCCCCCGCCCCCACGTACCAAGCCAGGAACCTCAGCATCATACTCAACTCCTTCCTCACCATGCGCCACCAGATCAAAGCCGTCGCCTCCACCTGCTTCAACACCCTCCATATCTTTCGCAAGACCTTCAAATGTATCCCCCGGAAGCCAGAAAGTCTGTTACCCATGCACTCATAACAAGCAGATTGGACTATGTAAACACCCTCTATGCTGAAATCAACGAATCCCTGCTAGGCAAACATCGGACCATCCAGAACAGCGAGGCCAGACTCGTCCTCTGCATGATCACATCACCCAACACCTGCGAGACCTCCACTGGCTCCCCGTCGAGAAGAGAGTAACTTTCAAGCTACTCACCTAGGCCTACAAATCCCTCCACAACACCGGACCCCAATACCTCAACAAAAGAGGCTCCTTCCACGTACCCAAAAGAAACCTCCGCTCCGCCGTCCTCACCTTAGCAGAAACCCTGCGCATCCGCAGAACCAGAACAGGTGGAAGGGCCTTCTCCTACATCGCGGCAAAGGCCTGGAATGAGCTCCCGGTCAACATCTGATGCTCCCTTACTCTGCAAGCTTTCAGGAAGGGCCTAAAGACCTGTCTCCTTGGCTGACTCTGAGCTGCTCTAACCCCAGCACCTTGAGACCCTCACGGGTGAGTAGCACGCTTCACGATTCCCTGATTAATTGATGGAATAATGGCTAATAGCTCCTCCGTAGGCTGGCTTTTGTCCCCTGAGTTACGAGTGCCTCCCATCCATTGTGTACTTCAATGTTTAGTTACATGTTGCCACACTCTGCAGTTTCCTACATGACCTGCACACATATGCATATGGGACAGACAGAGGCTTGAGACTGCAAATTATTTTGTTTTTTTTATTTTGGACTACTGCTTGTAGTACTAGAATATATACTACATGATATATTGTGAGAAATAGGAGTGGAAGTGGTCCCTCGCCATATTCTGCAGGAGGGGGGTTGTCACTTTGCACTACGTCACTGTCAACCATGCTTTTGGTGCATGTGGTTTTACCATATGTAATTTTACCTATAGGAGTTAAATCACATGCGGTTAATTTGAATGAGGTAAAAATCAATGCAATTTAATAGCACTTGCTCAGACTAAGGACCCAATTTATAATTTAGTGGCAGGAGTAATCTATGTTGGATTGGCGAAGAACTTACCATCTGCCAGGCCAAGACTACTCTGCCAACCAAATTTAGGAATGACCACCAAGTCAACGGTCATTTGTGAAGTATTGGCAGGAACCGCCATCACTGCGGTTCCTGTCATTGCTGTTTAGAGTTTGGTGCAGGGTTCCGTCAACATGGTAGAGCCTTGCACCAAGCTGTTTTATTTTTGTATTTTTGAAAAGGAAATCTCGAAGCAGGATATTATTTTTGAAAATTTAAAAGAAAATGCTCCCTTCCATGTAAAGGAACATTTGGTAGTTTTCACTGTTCCTTACCGCCTCGATTTTCCTGGCGTTGGCCGACAGTGAAAACTGACCTCTAATTCTGCCCATCTATGTGCCTCTGACAGCCCTTACTCTGTAGGGCCATGGAAGAGGTTTAATCACGGCAAAGACGGAGTAGTCTACACTGTGATTAAACCTAAGGTCCGTCCACATCTAAATTTAGCAGGGGCGGCTGGTAGCCTTAGAAAGTGGTTGGGCAAGGGAAGAGCCCCACAGCTTTCCAAATAACAAAATTAAACAACCACTCCCTCCAAAAGCACAAAACAAACCAACCCCACCTTCAAAAAGCCCAAAATAAAACAGCCCCTCCACCCAAAACCACTAAATAAATCATAACCACTAACTTATTCACTACACTTAAATCCATTACACATTTCTAAAAAATAAAATGGTGCTTATCTATGGGCTCTGCATCCTTCTCGGCATTCCTCTGCAGACTGATGCACAAAGGATGATCCCTAACCAATCCAGACGCTGCTCTCATGCTTCTACCAACATGACAGAAGCGCCAGGATTGGAGGGAGCGGGTTGGCTGAACGCTCCTTCAAACCAAAGAGGCCTGTGCTTGCTCTCCACCCACCTGTCTAAGAAAGTGTGCATGTCACTTTGGCCTGCGCAAGACAGCCAGCCATAGTGACATGCGCACTTTGGAGCATCCCGTCACGCCACGGCGGCAACAGAGTACACACCACCATTTCTCCTGGATCCGTGGCAGGCTGGTGGCTGCAGCGCTCCTCAGTGAAAAATAAAAAGGAAAAGAAATCATTTAATTGCCATTTTACTTTTCACGTTTAGCTCGGCTCGCAGCGGGCAGAGGGATGACACGCCTGAGCCCTCATGAAGAAACCGCCCCTGAAATTTAGTGGGTGGACAATAATCTTGGAGGTATAGACACTTTTGCAATGTCGTTGGAGTAGCTATACTGCCTAGATATAGATCGGCCCCTAAATTACAGCAAAATGCAATGCCTTCAGCTGCAAAGGTCAAAATACCCTTTACGCCTCCTCCATTTAAAAGCAGGTTGTTTATTCAAAACGCACAAAACAACTCCATCTTATACAAATGACAAAAGAACTAAATGGAACATAACCAACAATTGTTGAATTGAAAAGTGTTTTTGCAAAAACAGCAGGTAAGAGTGCTACAGTGCCCACAATGAAAAAATCTAAATCTAAGTGGAAACAGCTCACACACAGGTGCGAAAGTACAAGGATCTGGGACTAAAAATGCAGTCCACAACAATACCCAGAAACGCTTATATTCTCCGACAAGGCAAGATAAAAAACATTTTTTTTTAAGTTTGATTTTATTGAAGATAAAAGAAAAGGGGGGGAGGGAGGAAGAGAGGAAGAAACAGGAAAAAGGATATGACAATAATTTACAATTTAAGGGAAAAAGTACAATAGCTAATACAATAAAATCTCATAAAAGGCATGTAGAATGAGCATGAAATAACATGAGCAAAAAAAAAATATATATATATATATATATAAGAAAAACAAATGCATTATAGGATAATTATGAGAATAAAATCTAAAGCAAAGGAAAAGAAATTCATGGTGGGTTGCGGACTTCAACAACAGCAGGGTCTAAAGAGGAGCTCATTGGGGCAATGGAGGAAAGAAATGCTACTAAAGGAAGCCAAATAAGGTCTTGTTTAATTGCTAGGGAAACGGGAGATACAAAATTAGTATCTAGTCGGTGATGGAAACAGACTGCATTCCACCAAGAACGATAGGACACATTCACAGCTTGTTTCCAGTTAGACGTGATAATGTGGAAAGCAACAGCTATTAAGAGGTCAAGGAGTAGGTAATGGCGAGGAGATTGAGGGAGGTCAGGCGAAAGGGAGCCTAGAAAAACAAGAGCCGGGGAGAAAGGAATCTGAAAATGGAAAATCTTTTGGATTTGGATCCAAACAGAATTCCAGAACTTGGATACATGTGGACAGTCAAAAAGCATGTGTTTTAGGTATGCTGAGGGGAAAGGGCAAGACCAACAGGAAGGGGTTGTCTCTGATGAAAAACGGGACAGGGAGAGTGGGGTAAACAAAACCCTGTTATAAATAAAGTATAACGTTTGGGTGGTGTTAGCAGCTCTAGAGGTTTTATGACGTTTGTTCCAAACTTTATCCCAAAGAAGAACCGACCAGTCACGAGAAAGATCAGGCTCCCAGGCAGTCTCAGTTTTAGATTTCACACGATCAACTGGGCAGTGGAAGGAATTATAAAGGGAAGAAGCTGAGGGGGTAGAATCTAGTAAGGAGGAAGTGGCTTGACGATCTAAAGGAATACCATTAGATGCCGGAAACGATTGGAGATAAGAGATAAGAACAGGCAAAAGCAAGTTATATTGTGGGCGGGCACTGGAGGGTAACAGGAAAGAGGATTGAAGTTCCGAGAAGGAGAGAGGGACATTGTGAGAAAGCAGTTGAGATATCAGCACAATCCTCGAGAATGCCATACCTTCCAGTAAATAGTGCGATTACGAATTTTAAGCTGAGAATTAAACCAGATAGGTTGTTCATGGAAAGTAAGAAGGGAAGGATATGATGAAGGTAAAAAGGGGTGAAGAAGAGCATGACAATGAGATATAATAGGAGTATGAAGACGAGTGGGATAAGACGTGCAGGATAGAAATTCCCGGAAAGTAAAGGGAGAAATGAAAGAAGATTCCATAGTTAACCATAAAGGAGGATAGAATGGAGGATCAGCCGAAAACCAACGGTTTGTCTGTTTTAGAGAAAAAGCGCTATGATATTTTCTGAAATCGGGGAAGCGGACACCAGCCTGAGCTTTATCTTTTCGAAGTGTAGCAATGGCTATCCTAGGGCATTTGCCGTGCCAAAGGAATTTTAAAAGCAAAGAGTCCATTTTTTGGAAATAAGAAGCCGGAATACGCATTGGGAGCATAGAGAGGGTATAGAGAAGGAGGGGAGAAAGCATCATCTTTATAGAATTAAGACGACCCCACCAAGATAAAAAGAGTGGGTGCCAACGAGTAATAGCTGTTTCCATCTTTTTAGAAATATAAGCAAAATTTAGCTTGAGAGTGTCCGAAAGACGGGGAGCGAAAAAAACACCTAGATATTTAATTTTGGATGACTGCCAAGAGAAACCAGATTGAGTGAAATGATGTTGTTGACAAAGGGGATTCAAAGGAAGGACCTCACATTTATCGACATTTAGGCGATAACCAGAGACAGCTGAAAAAGAGAAGACTTGCTGCAGAAAGGGAGACAAAGATGAAGGAGGATCGGAGCAGTAAAAGAGGATATCATCCGCATAGACCGAAAGTTTAACTTGATTGGGACCAAAACGAAACCCAGATATTTTATCATCTTGACAAATCTTAGTAAGAAAGGGTTCTAGAGCCAAAACAAATAATAAAGGGGAAAGAGGACAACCTTGACGTACACCTCTATGTAAGGAGAAATATTCTGAAGTCATCCCATTAACAAAAATAGAAGCTTGGGGATCAGAGTAAAGTAAAGAGATAATTGAAATAAATTTAGAAGGAATGCCAAACCAACGGAGAGCCTGAAACATAAAATCCCAACCAATCCTGTCGAAAGCTTTTTCCGCATCTAAGGAGATAGCTGCAAAGGGGATGTCTAACCGCGAGGCTCTGCTGAGAATATTAAGAAAAACTCGTGAGTTGTCTGAGGAAAGACGGCTTTTAACAAACCCGGATTGTTCGAGGCCAATCAAATCAGGCAAGAGGGGATCCAATCGCAGAGCAAGACTTTTAGCTAGAATCTTATAATCCGTATTGACCAAAGAGATCGGGCGGTAATTCTTGCATTGAGAGTGGTCTTTATCCTCTTTGGGAATTAAGCAAATTAAAGCCTGTTGATAGGAACCACTGAAAGACCCCGCTGTGAGAAAGGATTGGAATAAAAGTAGAAGTTTAGGAAGAAGGAGGGAGGCAAAATGACTATAGAATTCGATGGTGAAGCCGTCTGGACCAGGAGCTTTGCCATGCCTTCGCTTAGAAACCGCAAAAGAAATCTCGGAAAGTGATATATCAAGATCCAGAGAATCTAAATTAACATGGGATGTTGGAGGAGAGGGAAGGGATCGGAAATAGGAAAAATGCTGCGAAGGTGTGGGAACCTGTTCAGGGGTATAGAGATTATCATAGAAATTGACAAATTCGGAGAGAATGTCTTTGTCTTTAAAGCAGGTTTCACCAGAGGAGGTCCGTATAGATTCAATCTTCGTGCGTTCTCGTCTTATTTTTAAGTAGTTAGCAAGGAGTTTACCCATCTTATTCTTGCCACCATAGTATCGGGAATTGCATTTTAATAAAAGATTAGAGGCTGCTTCAGTTGTGAATTTATTAAAGGAGATTTTCGCCTCAATAAGTTTAGTAAGAGAGGTGTCCGAATTAGAGGAGTAATAGTCATGTTCTAAACGTTTGATCTCAGCTAGAATTTGAGCTGATTTGGCCTCCCTAAGCTTTTTCCGTCGAGCCACAAAGTTGATAATAAAACCTCTAGAGGCTGCTTTGAATGAGTCCCAAACCATAACAAAAGAGGAATCAGGAGTGTGATGGAGTATCCGAATCTGAGCCAATAGGTGTTTTGTAGACCGTGGAAAGTTTCAAAACGCGGAGCTTCCCCATGTAACAATTCAGAGAGCAACAGCTCAAAGAAGGGCAGCTGAGCCAAATGACGTAGTGTAAAGCTCAGCAATAAAAATAGAGAAACATGGGAGAAGCTAAGGCGTAGATTGAAAAAAGTTAGTGAGAAGGCATTAGGTCTCCAACAACATGGAGAGATAGATCAGAACATACCGCCAACATAAGGAGTGCCAGATGGGAGACTGAATACAGGAGCATAGCCAACATCAAGGAAAACGTGGTATAGAAAGGAGGGCTGAAAACCAGAGTCAATCATGCGTCATGTCCAGAAAAATGAGGAAGCATGTTAGCAACAGGCTTCAGGTAAATGCAGACAGACAGGCGAAATGCAGATGCTCCAAAAACACTGAAAACAGACCAAAAGGTGCATAGAAAGGCATGAGCGTACAATGACTCCGCTTTCCACAATAAGCGCTTCACCAATGCATCCAAAGTCACGAAAATCGCTGACAGACGATAGTAGAAGGCATTGTAGTCAGCAGTGAGGGAGAGTCATTTACAAAATGGCGGCTGACTAAGAGAATCCGATTCGCGACATAAAGAGTGCAAAAATAGACGTTTGAAGTATTGCCCGCTTCATGGTGAACTCACCGCATTATGAGACAAGGGGACTCCTTTGGGCAGCAGGCTGTAGGATATAATTCCAGAGGAAGGAAACGCCTCATAAGAGAAAATGCGTAGCGCGCACTGAAAGCACAAAATGGCGGCCGGGGACCGAATGTCCGGCCGGAACGAACAAGTCCGCCAAACAGGCTGCAAAGTTGAAGTTGGTGAGGGCGTTTGGCTCCCCTCACATTCCGATTGTCAGTGATGTGGGCGGCAGAGCTCAACTATCCAGAACTCCGCCGAAAATCACGGCGAAACTGAGGTCGGCGCCGGAGCTCCCGAGTCACGCCGCAATCTTCGTTGGCGCGTTAGCCACGCCCCCCCAAGGCAAGATAAACATATTCAGATATCATGCCATGTTTCATAGAGCCACAATTTCCAGGCTGCACATCTCCAAAGTGCATGCCCACCCCTACACACACATGAAAGGAACCAGTGAGCCAAAACAAAACTGACCCCATTCAACAAATCGGGGTTTCAGGTCCTCACACGGCCTCTTTTTGTGACAAAGACCTTACGGCTCACAATGCTTGCAAGCGAAGAGCCACTTGGTGTACAGACAGGATATACAACCTCTCATCAAATTACTGCCAGACCTGCATTTCAGCAACATGCTCATACCAGCATACAGTGGTCCTTGTGCATGGGTTCTTAAAAGTAAAACTACTATAGGTCATGAATGCCCTCCTGGACATAACTGGCTGTCATGTAATATTTGATGCACATGCGGACTCACGGTCAGACAGTGAATGTAAATTACATTTTATACCATAGTAGGTTTACCAGATGTGTTAGGGGTCAGAGGCTGCTTTGAATGAGTCCCAAACCATAACAAAAGAGGAATCAGGAGTGTGATTAATGAGGAAGAATTCAGTGGCAAATGAGGAAAAATCAGAGCAAAAAGTGGGATCGTGAAGCAGAGTGTTGTTGAACCTCCATCTGCCTGAGGGAGGAGAAAACGGAAGGAGATCCAAGTCCACAAAGACAGGAGCATGGTCAGAGAGTAGAATGGAACCTATTTTGGAACAAATGGCATGCTGGGATAGGGATTTGCTAAGGAAAATATGATCAATACGAGATTGGGATTGGTGGGGAGGAGAGAAAAAAAATATACTCTTGAAGGTCTGGGTTGCATAATCTCCAGATATCTACCAGAGCATTATTCTGGGAGGTTTTTTACAAATTGGGAGTGCATCCTGGAGGGTACAAATCTAACTTTAGAATGACGGTCGAGAAAGGGGTCCATAATTTGACTACAGTCACCGCCAAACAAAATATAATCCTCAGAGAGGGAAGCTAGTTTATCAAAGATAGAGGGCCAGAAAGATCTATCAACTCCAGTAGGGGCGTATACATTAAATAGAACAAGGGGGAGGTTATCAACAAGCAAATGAACAATGACCAAACGGCCGTTAACATCCCATTCATGAGAAACTGAAGCAATATTTAAATTTTTATGCAACAAAATCACAACACCATTCTTCTTATCAACAGTAGGGGAGCAGAAAACATGACCCACCCAACAACGTTTAAGCTTTAAAGCCTCCGCCTCCGAAAGATGATATTCCTGAAGGAGTGCTACATCCGTATTAAGCCTAGCTAGGTGTGATAATACCCTTTGCCTTTTAATGGGATTATTTAATCCCTTAATATTCCAAGTTGTAACCCGGAATGAAACTGTACACAAAGGCAATAAACAATAACATGCTCATAAAATGCAAAAACCAAGAATATATTGGTAAAGTGGAATAAAGGAGAAATGGTGGAGATGTTAGAAAGATACAAAGAGAAGAAGATGTAGAAGAAAAGAAGAAGGAGATAGGAGTAAGGAGGGTAGATGATATCGCAAAGATAGTACAAAAGGAAGGGAAAGAGAAGGAGATGCTGAAGGAAACGAGTAAGAATGAGCAGAGAAAAAAGAGAACAGGGAGAAAAGGGAAGAAAAAAGAAAAAAAAGAAAACAAGAAGACAGTACAAGTCCGAAACGGACGACTGAGAGACATACTTACTAAAACGGAAGACGCAGACGAGAACGGGGGTGGAAGCGCCGGAAGATGACGGCGACGACACCAAGAGCGGACGTCAGACCTCAAACATCACAGTTCCAAAGGGCATTGTACAGTAACAAGGTATACATTGGGAAGGAATAGGAGAGGGAAGCATCTGTAAGAATAGGAGAGAAAGAGGATAAGGTATTGTCTGAGTAGAGAACATAAACAGCAACGGGCAATAACACAGAGGTAAAATACAGAAGGGAAAAATGACAATAGCAAAAAGAACTACAGATAAAGATAAAGAACAACATCAGCAAAATTACAAGATCTTCAAGAACAATCAGCCAGGACCGGAGACATCCATAACATCAGGAGCGTGCTGTCGAAGGAACGCTTGAAGGACGGCAGGATCTTCATAGGTAGTGGTCTTATCCTTGTACGTAACTTTGAAAAGACAGGGATGAAGAAGTCCATATCGAGCATTGAGGGCTCTAAGTTGCAGGCGCAAGTCCAAGAATCTCTTACTTCTGTCAGCAGTGGCCTTGGAGACATCTTGAGACAAATAGAGGTGATGGCCTTCCCATAGAATTTATTTTTTGAGTTTAGCAGCTGAAAGAACCTGCAGAAGATCCGTATCCTGAAGGAATAGCATGATGACTCCTCTAGGTTTAGCAGAGACCTTGGCACCAAGGCGATGGGCTCTTTGAATGTTGATGGATGCTAAGGCTGGGGCATCCAAGATCTTTGAGAGAAAGGATTGGAAGAAGGTAGTAGGGTTGGACCCTTCCGTAAATTCAGTAAGACCGTATAAGCGGAGGTTGTTTCTACGGTTCCTATTTTCCAAATCCTCTGTTTGCTTTTTAAGAAGAAGAACCTCAGCCTCCAAAGAAGGCATTCGAGAGCAGGAGGATTGAAGAGAATCCGTTGACTGTTCCAGGAGGAGAACACGACCGTCTAGGGAAGTCCATTTATCTTGCATGGCCTGCATATTTTTAGTAGTAGCTTCCATGAAGGGTTTAAGAGCACGTAATTCTTCTAAGATAATGTCCATGGATGAGGGAGAAGCAGAGCATTCAGGTGATGGAGGGTCTTTTTTAAGACGTTTGGTTGAAGTGGAGACTGCTTTACCACCATTCTGAGACTTAGTGATGGCGCCATGTGAGACCTCAGACCTGGACATAGTGGCTTCTTCCAGATCCTTAGATGGAGTATCCGAATCTGAGCCAATAGGTGTTTTGTAGACCGTGGAAAGTTTCAAAACGCGGAGCTTCCCCATGTAACAATTCAGAGAGCAACAGCTCAAAGAAGGGCAGCTGAGCCAAATGACGTAGTGTAAAGCTCAGCAATAAAAATAGAGAAACATGGGAGAAGCTAAGGCGTAGATTGAAAAAAGTTAGTGAGAAGGCATTAGGTCTCCAACAACATGGAGAGATAGATCAGAACATACCGCCAACATAAGGAGTACCAGATGGGAGACTGAATACAGGAGCATAGCCAACATCAAGGAAAACGTGGTATAGAAAGGAGGGCTGAAAACCAGAGTCAATCATGCGTCATGTCCAGAAAAATGAGGAAGCATGTTAGCAACAGGCTGCAGGTAAATGCAGACAGACAGGCGAAATGCAGATGCTCCAAAAACACTGAAAACAGACCAAAAGGTGCATAGAAAGGCATGAGCGTACAATGACTCCGCTTTCCACAATAAGCGCTTCACCAATGCATCCAAAGTCACGAAAATCGCTGACAGACGATAGTAGAAGGCATTGTAGTCAGCAGTGAGGGAGAGTCATTTACAAAATGGCGGCTGACTAAGAGAATCCGATTCGCGGCATAAAGAGTGCAAAAATAGATGTTTGAAGTATTGCCCGCTTCATGGTGAACTCACCGCATTATGAGACAAGGGGACTCCTTTGGGCAGCAGGCTGTAGGATATAATTCCAGAGGAAGGAAACGCCTCATAAGAGAAAATGCGTAGCGCGCACTGAAAGCACAAAATGGCGGCCGGGGACCGAATGTCCGGCCGGAACGAACAAGTCCGCCAAACAGGCTGCAAAGTTGAAGTTGGTGAGGGCGTTTGGCTCCCCTCACATTCCGATTGTCAGTGATGTGGGCGGCAGAGCTCAACTATCCAGAACTCCGCCGAAAATCGCGGCGAAACTGAGGTCGGCGCCGGAGCTCCCGAGTCACGCCGCCATCTTCGTTGGCGCGTTAGCCACGCCCCCCCAAGGCAAGATAAAAATATTCAGATATCATGCCATGTTTCATAGAGCCACAATTTCCAGGCTGCACATTTCCAAAGTGCATGCCCACCCCTACACACACATGAAAGGAACCAGTGAGCCAAAACAAAACTGACCCCATTCAACAAATCGGGGTTTCAGGTCCTCACACGGCCTCTTTTTGTGTCAAAGACCTTACGGCTCACAATGCTTGCAAGCGAAGAGCCACTTGGTGTACAGACAGGATATACAACCTCTCATCAAATTACTGCCAGACCTGCATTTCAGCAACATGCTCATACCAGCATACAGTGGTCCTTGTGCATGGGTTCTTAAAAGTAAAACTACTATAGGTCATGAATGCCCTCCTGGACATAACTGGCTGTCATGTAATATTTGATGCACATGCGGACTCACGGTCAGACAGTGAATGTAAATTACATTTTATACCATAGTAGGTTTACCAGATGTGTTAGGGGTCAAAGGTTGTTTGCATATATGAAATTATTATATTATATTTATTAAATGAACAGAGACAAACTTTACATGTACTTTAAAAAGCAACATCCTATCAATGTCCAGATTGTATAGGATACTGCCTCTGCTTTACAGAGTGTTTGATGCTTACACACAGCTGTATTACATACATCATGGAGAGACAATGCAATCGCTGAATGTAATGTCATGAAAAATATAAGCAAGTGCATTTGTTTAGTTTTCAAAGTCTATGCAGAACGTATTCAGTCTATTATTACTTAAGAGACATAGCCAATGCCTTATGTATGTAGTTACTGGCTACTAGATATGATCCACAGTACATTTACCTATGTAAGTATATGTATCTGTGCATCCCCTGTAAATGTTTTACGATATAATCTGCTGCTAATATTCTAGCATACACAGGAAACCAAGAACATGTTAGAGCATGTGTTGAGGATTAAGAGATGTTTCACATGAGATGCTTGCACTGCACTATTGGAATCGTGATGTACATGCCGGAAAAGGTGTACTGCATGCTGCACACTTTCAGAGCTAGAAACCATGGGCCAGTGTTCAATGAGGATGAGACAGAAGAAGCAGTCTGTGCAGAAACAGAGGGAGCTGCCATTCTCAAGTAAGTTTGCTCCATTGACTCATTGCATCCCTCTATGTGGCCATTCTCTGGGAAAGTTCTGCCCCGGCATTGGCATAACCATATTGTCGGGTGCAGTAAATGCGATGCTGATGTGACTATAATGTCAATCCCTATATACGGCATGGGGAAGATGTGGAGAACATCACCTGGCATCTTTTAAATGAGGGAAACAACCTTTACAATGCAACTTTTACAACGCACTACCATTACAACGAAACTTTTACAACACAATATCCATTACATCACATACCATTACAACGCAACCATTACAACGCATGACACTACAACGCATACCACTACAACGCATGTCATTACAATGCAGTCATTAGAACTCATACCATTACAACGCATACCATTACAACGTATAGTACCCTTACACTATCCAACACTTACCCTACTGTTGCACCCCCCTGGAGTTAGAATAGTAATTTTTACCCCTGCACTATCCAATACTTACCATACATGCAATGTAATGTTATGCGTTGTAATGGTATGTGTTGTAAAGGTAGTATGCGTTGTAATGAAATGAGTTGTAAAGTAGTTTTTAAAAATGTGTTGTAATGGCATGCGTTGTAATGGAATGCGTTGTAATGGATGTTGCGTTGTAAAAAATGTGTTTTAAATTTATGCGTTGTAAAAGTATGCGTTGTAACATCATACATCCATTAAATGATAGCATAATCTCCACCCTGCGGTGCTGGTGATGGTGGTGCTGGTTGTGGTGGTAGTACTTCGTGATTTGCTAGTTGGTGATAGTAGCAGTGTTTCTAGCAGAGCTTGAGCCATTTCAGACTCTCACAGTATGTGCAGTTACTAGTCTACTGCAATGATCATCCTATCCATGCTCTCTGAATTAGTATGGAAGAAGCACCTACAAAGGCGCGTGCCAGTTAGTACGTGGTTTGCATGCACACATTCCCCTTGCCCTGAGTCCCACTGGATAACGACCATTTAAAAAACCTGGAGAAACACCACCAATGCAACGTCATGATCTTATCACTAGTAGGGTTGCTGCTAAAATTCATATTTCTCCATCTTATTTGGGGATACTGTGTGCTTAAGGACTCATTAGCTGTAGATACAGCACAGTGTCTCACTTTTCATATTGTTCCACTACAGATCTTTCTGCAAGTATTACATGGAGGTATAAGTGTGGAAAATAACCTGTGGTGGAGGTGCAATTTGCTCTTCTCTTGCCATCTGAAAAAGGTCCTGAAATATCTTCAAAATTTCAACATCATCTTTCCTCATTATGATGTGACATGTATATAGTCAGCCAGGTGTCTATAAGGAAAGTGCACCTACCTTGCCATTGTTGTAAATTGGTTACACTCTTGACCCTTCCGGTTTCTCTAACCATTTGTGGAAGCTTAAAGAAGAACATCTTACCTTTCTGCCATGATCAGAGGGTCATTTCTCATTTGGTGTGGTGAGCCACCACCCATAGCAGAGCCGGCTTTAGCGCTGGGGGTGCCTGGTGCGACAATCTTTCAATCTTGGCTGGCGACCCCTAGTGACCTTCTTTTCTAAGGATTCCCTCACTACCACCCGCCACCGGTGCCCCTCAGCTCTCCACACCCCTTCTATGACAAGCATTTAATTTCTTTATAGCGCTATTTATACTAATGTACGGTGTCAGAGCACTTTACATCACACACATATTATACTCCAGCGTGTGTAAATCAATGTACACGAAATGTTACATAAAACAATGAGGGCTACAAGGTGCAGAGGTCCCATGTCATCCATATTGTTCGGCAGTATATTTTAAGAGCGCTTGGTTTGGAGAAGCACAAACTCAGGATTTTAAAACATAAAGCAAAGGTTGAGGTTGACTTTACTGATAAGAATGTATTTCTACCCAAACTAATTTTTTTTAGCAATCTTAGGATAACAAAAGATTGGGAAAGAAAAGATAAGGTTCCAAAACTATGCTGTGCAGTTTGCATGCAGCGCTTTGATGCCAGTTTATAGCTCTCTGTGCAATATCACCATTGTACCTGAGGAACTACAAGTAACAAATGGATCGGTGACAAAAGCAGTAACTCACCGAGCTATCTACATAAAATAAAATTCTTAGATCTGCATGGTATACATGTTTTGAAGCAGGCACATTATCCCTCTATGCTACTTTATGGCGAGTCAGAATCGTGAGTAGACAAAACTCCATTTCTCTCCAACACATACATGCAGAGTACTCTTGACGTTTTTATTATTGCCTGAGAATAGCTGGGCGCACACTAACTCTGCAGCAAGTGCTTTTATTCCTATAAAAGACAGCGCCACCCCCCAGCTCGGCGCCCCTTGCAGCTGGTCCTGCCCCCAAGGCAGGCATTTAGCTTTGTTTCCCTGCAATCTCCTACCTTCATCTCTTCAGGTCATTCTCCCTTTCTTAATTTTGTCCACTTCCTAGGAAGTAAGTGGGCACAATATTTACATGATGGTGTCCTTGATGAAGTGGCTCGGCCTGGACATTACCTTGGGATACTTCTTGGACTTGAGGCGCCCAAAGAGAATCGACTCCGCCGCCTCTTCTGCGTGCAGCATGGATGTGAATGCCATGGGAGGTGGTGACATTTGGGAAGAGGTTTCAGTTGCTGACTGTCTGACATTATATAGAGAAAAGCAATGGATGGTGGTTTGTGCTTGTTTTGGGCTGTGCTCTCAACATGGTCGTTTGTATGGCTTGCATCTACACTGGGCGGTACCAGCAGACCAGGTCTGTCCTGATGTGTCCCTGTTGCTTTTCTGAGTTCACGTTCATTCCCGAGTGCTGCTGCACACATTTCCAGGCTGAATGTGTTGTAAAATGGAGGTTTTCATTGCAGATCCACGGTATTTTTGTGCATGTGCTAATCCTGTGCAAGTTCACCACTTTATAGAACGGCACACAGCTATAAAATTACACCTTACACAGCCACACTTATGTATTGCAGGCCCAGCTATGACTACTGAGGCACAATGCTTCCATGCAATCATATCTTTTGAATTAGGGTTTCATAGCAGTACAAGTATTACCAGGTGTGATTTTTTAAGCTATCTTAACTCTCAACTTGGAATGAGCCTGTCTATTTAAGAAATAATATTATAGAAAAAATGGGAAGGAAATGATGTGTAGTGGTTACCCACCAGCTTACATCTGTTCGGAACTTACAGCTACCTCACTCCAGATGTTAATGTGCTGTCATTCTCGTTAATGTCCATACACTCTAAAAGGGGCTACAGTGCATTACAAAACATATGTTATGCTAGAAAGTAAACCACTGCTGCATCGCGCTGCTTTAAGTCACGTCTGTACAAACCTTTAGTAAATCTGGGCACATGTTTAACTTTAGTTTTGAGGATGTAAGATTCCCCAGCCTCTGTGCAACAGTGCCGGCCTGGGCTTCTGAGATTAGAGCTGATTGCAGTTTTCAGAGATATTTTATAAATGCTCATATTTATTTGTGGAAAGCCAAATTTTCAGAAAGACAGGACCCATGTTTTACTAGGCGTTGATTCACATTTTAAGCCACAGAGAAAATAATTACTCCCTGGTGCAGACACTTAATCGATGGTCAATTCTCATAAGACTATGCTTCAGCATTTCTTCTATTTCTGAGCTTTGAGTGACCCCCACTAGCTCACGCTGAGCCCCATGATTGGCTCTGCCTGCCCTTGGATTGGGGTGATTTCCACCTTGGATCTCATGAGTTTGCGCCCTACTCTCACACTTGGCAGCACTCAGGGCCTCACGCGGACTATCATGGCGTGATGCGCTTTTTGAGTACAATGTACCCTCAGGGTCGGTTATACAAAAACCAGAGACAAGTCATGCCGCAGGTCACTCAAGGTGTGCATTTGTGCCACAATATTTGCCTTACTAATATCTAGTTATGTCTTAGAGTAGCATTGTGTACAGCATTGTTTATGGCCTTCTCATAGCCGGCATCTTTCACCTGGGTACACTAGAGAGCTGTTCCTCCCTCTCACAACCCACTGCCAGAGGGACATTGTGATGCTCTGTTGTTGAGGTTCTGAACTCTTTCAGAAGGTTGTAAATCTGCATGAACAGCTCTTTGACATCACAAGACAGAAGATGTACAACTTTTAGGAAGTCACAGATGTTTCCACAATTCAACCCAAAAACCTGCAACACTGTTTAGTTTCCTGACATACTCCTAGAAAACTTTGTTAATTTGATTTTACTTTGGGCAAATTTACGCCTGTGTATCTCTTCATTGACAATCTGCAGCACAGCTGTGGGGTTATCTATCTTTGGTAGGGGTTGACATGCTACTCATGTTTTGGAACCTTCAACATTTAATCCCGCATTTATGGAGCTGCCTCACTACATTTCAGGATTTGCTATGCGTACTCTACGTACTTGGAAAATGATATAGTTGATACGAGGTCTCACAAATATCAGTCTCAATGTTTGGGCATCAGATCCTGAGGAAACATAATTCTTTCAAAGTTGGTCCCAAAGTTCGGAACTGGAATGATCTGGTCACTTTGGGGAGATTTTCAAACCATTTGCGCTGGTTTAGCGTCACAACAGTGACGCTAACCAGCAAAACTTTTTTGTGTGCTATTTTCGCTCTAGCGCAAAACTTGTTTTGCGGCGGAAAGCACCCTCTAAGTAGCGCAAAGCACTGCTTGCATTACTTTGCGCCGAGGGGGTGTTACATGGGTGATACATGGGCATTCCAATGCGACCACCCATGCCTTTTGACACATAATCATATTTACAAAGATTTGTAAACATGATTTTGAACTAGAAGTTAACGCCACTTCAAAGGAGGCTCTAACAGGAGAAATGCTTTCATTTTTCTGTGCTTTTCTGACTTTGCATGCATGCATGGTGCACTGTGCAGCACGTATACAAAGAGGTTAAATCTTTGCATCGTGCCTAGCATAGTATCGGGTACCCTTCCTGTACAAAACTGATGCTACACTCATGCACACACCTTAGCGCTACAGCGCTAAGGTGTGTGCATGGCGCACGGCAGCTGAAATCAGCACCTACGCAAGAGAAAGGGGAGGAGAGAGCCATATCTCTGAAGATATGGCGCTCTCCTGCTCCCTCCCTGTCGGGCAAAGCTGCCCAGATTTACGGGGGTTGCGCTGCATTGCGTGACTTTAAAAATAATCCCCCCTTAGAATTCCCAGTTACGAAAAGGCCACTGTCAGTTTCGACCCTCTGGCCAAACTTGAAATTTTCTGGTTGAGGAGATAGCAAAGTATATCCTGAAACTGAGCTTCTGAGTTCGAGTGGCATTATCAAAGGGGGCTTCTAAGCCACTATTGGCGCTCGTGGTCTGACTCTATAATGTGTGCGATGGCACAAAACCACACAACATTGCATGAGATTCTGGGGTCTGCAATAACATCACACATCATGAATCTTCTTCCTAAATAACTTTCACCAACTCAGCTCTGCAGATCAGCATCAATAAGCCCTCTTCGAAGTGTCCCAATGCTAGCTCTCAATCTGGCCTCAGACATGTGTGCTCGCACTGGATCTTCTATCCATCCTCTACAGGATGACTCAGGATTGGCCACTCACACTGTACCATGACCCATGATGCTCCCACTCCCACCGCTTGCAAGTTACTCCAATATACTAGCTAGCGGCTTCGAACCTTCAGAACATGATCCACCAATTTGGACACTTTTTCGTCATAGTATAAAATGTGAAAACACTTTTTATTTTTATTTTTTGGTTGCTATTCCTCTTTTATCATTTTTTTGTCTTGATCTTTTTGCTGAGTGATGCATGAGTTGCTTCTTGAATGTGTGATGTCATATTCTAAAATATTACTGAGTAGATATTTTTATGCATACCCTGTTTTATTCCATTGTAAAGTCCCACTTTCATGTTAGAAAAACCTCGACAAAGTACAGGGAACTAAAAAGCCTTAAATCTGAAAGCTTCAGAATACACTTAATGATTATAAAAAGCTTCCATTTTAACGAATATCTACAACGTGGCTGCAAATGTCAGCAAAAGAACGCACAAGAAAAGGAAATTCTTGGCATTCACTTGAGATGTGGTACAGTATGGTACAGACATCAGTGTCTCATTTATTGCAGAAAACTTCATCTATCGCTTTTTAGCAATAAACAAATTCATATATCGCCAGAAAATGTTGCTTGCGGGATACGGAAAGTTCGGTTAAAAAATACACATTACCACACAACATTGTTAAGTGATTTTTGCAAAATAAAGAAGCACATTTAAGGAGTGGCGTAAGTGCAGCTATTGTATACTTGCCTAATAGCTTGCAGTCCATCACAACCCGGGTTGGGGACGTGTGTACTACTAGAGAAGTTTAACAATTAATGTCGAAAATTGTACACTAATTGAAACAGTAGAACAACCGTAAATGAATGCCAAAACAGCAAACACAATTTAAAAAATATCGTGGAAAAAGGAAAAAGTTGTCTTAAAAAATACGACACAGTCAAACAAAACGGAACATTTTGCCAAACAACAAAAGACAATTCAAAAATACGTATAACGAATGTTTAAAATACATTATTCATAGGCTGGATTGATGCATGTGTGTCTCATGCACCTTCAGTGACCCTGCATCAATTCTTGGCACAACCAATAATATAGCTGGAAGTGCTAAGATCTCAGTGGCAGAAACATTTACGTGATTGTTCTTGTGCTAAAACGGTGATTATCCATT
Source organism: Lissotriton helveticus (assembly GCF_964261635.1). Lineage (NCBI taxonomy): Eukaryota > Metazoa > Chordata > Amphibia > Caudata > Salamandridae > Lissotriton > Lissotriton helveticus. The sequence goes on from NC_136071.1 coordinate 59,564,122, forward strand.
TGATAAAATAAGACTAACCAAGTGCCTGTTGTATGATCCGGACTCTGGTGGGTCCTTCCTTCGCGCATTCGATTAAGTTTCGGCCTAATTTGCCAGTAGGATCATCGCCAATTACAGTCTTCAGCTGGAGCTTTTCTACCTTTTTGACTCATAAGGAAATCCTCCCCAGTGATCTCGAAATGGAGTTCTGTCCCTGCAGAATTGTTGTTCACCATCCTTCTCTTGGGCTTAATTTATTAAACACAGAGGAATCCCTCTGGCTAGATACTGACTGCAAGGGTAGCAATGACTTGTGGGATTTCTTTTTGGAATTCACAGTCCTGAATCTGTCATCTAGATCTACTAATGCTAAATAAAAGTTGCAAGCAGGGTTGCAATTGTGCGGAATTGCAATCGTTAACATACATGTTCTTTATTTAGTGAAGTTGCACTTTGTCTTTTTTAATCACTCATTCATTCATTAATTCAAACAATGTTAACACTACATTTATGAAGCATCACTACTGACAAAGCTGAAAGTTTGGCTTTTATTCAGTGCATGTACACTGATGCACACAAGGGGAAGTGGCATACACAGAGTCTAAAACACCACTGATTCACATGTACCATACAGATACCTACGCACACAAGCAAGCAGACCTTATCTATCCACCTGCAAAAGCTAGACTGCAGGATTTCTGTCCTGATATGAAAGAAAAAATGAGTTCAAATATTCCTAAAACTCTTATTTCAGAAACGAATATCAAAATTCAAGAGCATGAAGTCAAGATACTCTTTATTCCAATTTATCAAACTTCTGCAAGCAATTATCTAATGGGTTTTAAAAATCATAAATAGCTTCACTGACCCATAGTTTCCTTTTGGCTCTTTAACTGTTCACAGGCCCTCCTTCACATGCCAATAGGCAGCAAGGAAGCTTTGTGTGGCCTCCAGACTGTAAATGAACTCTATTCACATGCCCTTTGTGGGCCCACAAAAATACCACCATATCTACCTGGGACTTACAATATCTTGGACAAAAGAAAAAAGAAGTCTTAGCAAATGTAACAAAGAGATTTCTATTTATTTGATCACTTTCCTCTAGGAGAAATGTTATATTGTTATTAGTGCATACATGGTCAAATTGAGGCTTTGGAACACAAAACTACCATTAGATGTGCTTAGTCAGCAGCTACCATGAATACTCATATCGCTAAACAGGGGCATGATGCATAAACCCTCCATTGGACAGGTAATGAGAAACTGCATATGGCTATGGACAATGGGGGTGCCTAGTAATTTATTTCTCTCCATAAACAACAACAAAAAAAGCAATGGATTTACTGGTTACACACTCATATTATTGGACTAAATGATGGCATTGACAAGCAAAAGTTGGCAAAGTATAAAAACTGTGGTCTATATCAACCTATATTCCATGCTATTAAATATTTGTTGATCATATGCATAGTTGCCACAGTTAATTTGAAACTTTCTGGTACATGTTAATCTGGAATTCACCACTCATCAACCTATGTCGATTAACTTGCCTTCACAATGACAAATAACTTGTTGTGCATTTGAGTGCTACTCTCCCTGTACACCAATGGGGACAGGAGAATGTATTTAGTGTAACGTTATAGTAAAAGGTTATTACTGCGTCAGTGGTTATTTTAGTTTAAAATGGACCCTTTGTATATATATATATAAATAAATATATATATATATATATATATATATATATATATATATATATATATATATATATGTACCCAAGTGTAGTCTTAAACACCTCCGCTCTCGCGAATGAAATAGACCACGCAATTCCAAAGTCAAATTTGGCAAATAGATTTAACTCAGTAGAGCCACCAGATACATATCTATGTATATATATATATATATATCGTTAAACAAAAGATGTCCCCTGCGAGTTCGCACTCAGAGAACAGCCAAACCTGTCATTCTTAACAGCATTCTTTATTGAAGAACCGGAGGTCCCTTGCCAAACAATTAATATATGCCCAACATGTTTCGAAGCTGCTCGCTCCTTGTTCACGGGCCTCACACTTTGTGAGGCAGCCGAGTGGAGTAGGAAGAACGAGTCACTAATTGACCTTTTAACACTCTCCGGTGATTTTATTGATGCATGTGATAAACAGAGCATTCTGGTACTCACAGTTTCTTCCTCTCCCTGCTTGTTACCTTTGGTGGTTTCTGCTGCAGATAACAAATAATCAATGCTGATGTTTGCTCTCCAGTGAGCCGCAGGCAAAAGAATCCGGTATATATATATATATATATATATATATATATATTGTTCCACAAATTACCCTGTTTCCAGAAGGAGCACTTTCACAGTCGGTGCCGTCACCGGGACCAGAGCAATGTCCCGATAAAAAATGTTCACGAATTCACAAGTGAAGGCACTCCAGTCAGCAATCCATTGTAAAGTTGTTTATTCAAACTGTGTTTGCCTACGCGTTTCGAACTACAAGTTCTTGATCACGGCAGTTTTTTACAGTTTGTCCCTTATCTCTTTCTGTATTTATACTTTAATACATGCAGTGCATTCTGGGACACGTAGTTTTTCATGTTTAGAATACATTTTATGATTAACTATTTACAAGTCTTAGCTTCCCAATGTTTGGAATTTAAATGACTTAATCATATCGATGTATTAGTGTCCTTTTCATATCATGCATTGATCCATATAATTTGCATGTTTTGGTATTTTTACACATGTATGATAAATGTGTTTTGGGATATTTATTATCCTCTTTGATGGCTATCCCCATGTACTTTGTGCTTATCTGGCTACACGGTGTATTGCCCCCTGTCACTGTGTATGTCAAATATGAAATTAACTATTTGACAGTTTGAGACTTGTATGAATTTACATTTTATGTCGCATGTTGTGTTAGGGGGTTTCCTTATTTCTACAAAGTACAACGCAGCTCCCTGGCGCATACTGGAGGTACCTGGTGGGCTAGTTGGCTCCCAGGGATCCTAGGGTTCAAGGGGACTTTAATGGTAAAGTTGGACTTTAAGTCACTATTCTGAAAAGAATGCTTTTTGAAAGTTTGTGTTTTCTTGTCCTATCCATTTGGTGCCTGCAACCTGTTTCCTGTGTCACATGACTAGGTTTATTTGACAGTTGGCCTCTGTGTATTTCTCCAGACAGCCACTCAATAGAGGGACTGGGTGTTGGTAGGATGGGCCATAAAAGGCAGGAGGGGGGTGGAGCTGTGCACAGCTCTACTTGCGCTTGAAAGGCACCACCTCGGCACACCACAAAGAACTTCACACTAGCTTGTGGTAACTGCAGACCAATTAAGACCTGGACAGGGGGACAGAAAATTCTAGATATTTTGTTGGGGGTTAGGGTGAGGAGGAAACTCCGCAAACTTCTTCCACTTCATAGCTGCCCACAGGTATAAAAATGGGTCTGTAGGACACACTATTCAGTTTTCAGCTGGACTTGTGGATTCTATAGAAAAGGGACTACTCTGTTGCCTGTGGCCTGTCCTGCTGTTCGAAAAGGAGGACTGGACCTCAACCCTTCATCCCAGGCTACCGGAGTGAATCCAAGGGCTAGTTGGCTAGCCTTCTGTTATGAGCTACAGAGACCTGACAAGTTCCAGAGGTCTCTCTGCAATCGTCCAGCTGACCTGCTGCATTGGACCAGCCTGGACCTGAAACAGCACATGCTGAAGTCCTGCTGGCCTTTACTGCATTGAGTTTTTGATCCCCAAGAGGTGCTTCCCAGGGCCTGTAAACCTTAGTGTGGCATCAGTTGAGCTCCTCCTTGAAGAAAAGGAGAATTCCTGAAGTATTTGCGTTTTTCTCTACTATGAACGGGTCCATTCGCTCCAAGATCTTGCTGCCTGCATCGACCCTCAATGCAAAGTCCCAGTGAACTGACTCCTTGTGCTAAAGCGCCTGCCTACCATGACTGACATCGCAAGATCTGCACTCTGCTCTACAGCATCGACAGCGTGCGGTGACCGCCGACACGTAGCTCCAGCAACCACTGTCTGCAACGGCCAATAGGATCTTCAAGTTACAGCAATGACTTTCCAGGATGACTGACGTGCTCTTCCCACTGCAGCAACACTCAGCCACTGTGATGTGCCTGCTCCTTGTAGCTTCCTGCACTGCAAACTGGACTCTTCGTGCCAGATTTTGAGAAGGTAACTTTTTCAGCAAGACTAAACTTTTGCCTGTATCCAGCCCATGCTCCATAGTGGCTGGCCTGAACTTGTGACTTTCACCCAGTCTCACACAACTAGATAACCACGATTTGTGTTTTCTGCTTTGAGGCGCAATACTTAGCTTAAACCTTTGAAAGTGAATATCTCCGGTTCTAATGATTGGATTTTGGTCATTTTTATGTCAAATAATGTTTCACTTTATAGCTGATTGAGTAATGCATACAAACTTTAAACATTGCCTCTATTCAAGCCTGCCTGCTTTTGTGCGAAGCACAGGATAATTTAGTGACTTTTGTGGTTCACCCTGACAAAGATGGTAGTTGTTGCTTGAGAAGGGCTCATACCCTCCTCAACCCACAACCCTTTTTCCCACAGTTCCCAAATGTCCATTGATGAGGATTCTTTTTTATGAGATTCAACACTGTCTTTGAAATGCAAATAGTCATGATTACCTCAATCAAGTTACTTATAAAGCGCAGTACTTACCCATGAGGGTCTCAAGGCGCTGGGCGGGGGTGGGGGGGGGCGCTACTGCTCGAAGAGCCAGGTCTTGAGGAGTTTTCTGAAGATGAGCAGGTCTTGGGTCTGCCGTAGGCGGGTAGGGAGGGTGTTCCAGGTTTTGGCGGTGAGGAAGGAGAAGGACCTGCCACCGGAGGTCATTCGTTGGATGCGGGGGACAGTGGCGAGGGCAAGGTTGGCAGAGCAGAGCTGGCGGGTAGGAGTGTAGAAGCTTAGTCTGCTGTTGAGGTAGGCTGGTCCGGTGTCGTGGAGTGCTTTGTGTGCGTGGGTGAGTAGCTTGAAGGTGATCCTCTTGTCGATGGGGAGCCACTGTAGATCTCTCAGGTAGGAGGTGATGTGGCTGCGGCGAAGGACATTGAGGATCAGTCGAGCGGAGGCGTTTTGGATGCGTTGCAGTCGTCGGAGGTGTTTGGCCAGGATTCCTGCATAGAGTGCGTTGCCATAGTCCAGCCTGCTGCTGACGAAGGCCTGTGTCACTGTTCTCCTTGTGTCGGTAGGGATCCACTTGTAGATCATGCGGAGGGTGTTGTAGCAGGAGGAGGAGACGGCGCTGACCTGTTTCGACATGCAGAGGGAGGAGTCGAGGATGATTCCTAGGTTGCGTGCGTGGTCGGTGGGTGTCGGTGCTGTACCCAGCGTGGTTGGCCACCAGGAATTGTCCCAGGGTGAGGGGTTGGGACCGAGGATGAGGACTGCCATCTTGTTCGAGTTCAGCTTCAGTCGGCTGCTCCTCATCCATTCGGTGATGGCCTTCATTCCCTGGTGGATGTTGGTTTTGGCAGTGTGCGGGTCCTTGGTGAGGGAGCGGATGAGCTGGGTGTCGTTGGCTTAGGAGATGATGTTGAGGTTGTGCTGGCGGGCAACGTATGTGAGGGGGGCCATGTAGACATTGAACAGCATCGGGCTGAGGGATGAGCCCTGGGGTATGCCGCAGATGATGTTGTTGTTTTCGGAACGGAGGGTGGGAGGCGGACGCTCTGGGTTCTGCCGGAGAGGAAGGATGAGGTCCGGTCCAGGGCCTTCTCTTGGATTCCGGCTTCTTGAAGGCGAGACTTTAGTGTGCAGTGGCAGACCGTGTCGAAGGCGGTTGACAGGTCCAGGAGGATGATGGCTGATGTTTCGCCGTTGTCAAGTTGGAGCCTGATGTTGTCTGTGGCGGTGATGAGGGCTGTCTCGGTGCTGTGGTTCCTTCGGAATCTGGACTGGGACGGGTCTAGGATGTTGTTGTCCTCGAGGTAGCGGGTCAGTTGCGTGTTGACGATTTTCTCAATGACCTTCACCGGGAATGGGAGCAGGGAGATGGGCCGGAAATTCTTGAGGTCCTTGGCGTCCGCCTTGGGTTTCTTGAGTCTTTGTAGAAGGTTCAGCCAAATGCATTGGCTTTCATTGTTTTTCCAATTGAGCCTGAATATCGATGAAAGATTTGGAAACTGTGCTTAGGTCATAAATTGTCCTCATCACTTAGCAGAGGGACATACCAAACTCAGCAGCGAGATTCAAAATTCCCTGAAAATCTTAGGGCAGGAGGTTAGCCAATGCCACTTGATCAACGGTCAGGAGAATGATATCAATATATATAAGGTGAACAGCCCAATGGCACTTTTATTTGCCACAATGTTTCAATTATGGCATCTGCGCTCTGCTGGATGCGACCTGACTGAACACTGTCATTGGGGGGAACTGTACAGAAGAGGTTGGTCCCTCTGAAAAGCCAATTTGCCAGCAAGCGTTTTGAACACCAAGTACTCCCTCTAAAAATCATTGTGGTAGGTTTACTAAACTGTCACCCAATGCAGGGCAACAGCCAAAAATGCTGTGCTAGGTTGTGTGACGGAGAGAACACGAGAGCACTATACCTATATCGATGTGGCACTCTCCTCCCTCTCTGCTGACCACCACACACACACATTTGTGCCTATGTGTGAGAGTCTTGCATAGGTTTTGTACAAAGAGTGCTCCCTTCCAATGCAAAGTATTATGCCTGGACAACTTCTAAAACTTTTCCTACGCTGTATGTGTGCTATGTAGTGCTGCACACATGCTAAGTCAGAAAAGAAAAGAGAAATGAAATATTTTTAATGCCTGGTTTAAAAAAATTCTATTTTTAATGCAAATCCCTATCTTACCTTTTTGGTAGATAGGGTTTAGCATCAAAAAGAGTGGGTGATTGCATGGGAACACCCATGTAACCCCTGCTTGATGCTAAATAGTGAAAAGTAGTGCTTTAAGCTACATTGCATTACTAGGTCGCCCCTCCCCTGCGACCCCGCCACTCTGCCCTCACACCAGCCACCATTGTGGGCTGAAAAACACATAATTAAAAAAAACATTTTGTGCTGGTTTGCATCACTTTTATGTTGCAAACCCAGTGCAAGTTGTTAGTAAGTCACCCCCTTAATATTTAGCTGAGCTCCTGTATTTATAACCCACATTTTATACCAGGCCCATTAATCTGCAATGAGGTATAAGAAGAATTTAAATACGTAAAAAAGTATTAAAAAGTGTTTGAAAATCACATTGCATCATTTTATGTTTTTCATATTTTTGACTTCAAAGACAAACAAGCTGAAGGGAAACACCCCAAATATCAACTGAAAACAACAGAATCCACCTGTGACGTATCGATCAGTAGCGTAGTGATGAAGATCCTTCTATTACCCTCTTACTCCTCCAGAGACCATCCAGAAAGGAAATGTCAGGGCAAGTCAGGGCAAGGCTGGCCTTCTAAATTGCAGCTGCCAGGAATAGACATTGGCTTTGATTGTCACCTTCAACCCATCAATTTGCAGTAGGCGGTACCCAGTCATTACTTCAATCCCCCCAGAAGAGTCCTGGGGAGGAAAAATAAAACCCTCAGAGACCGGCATCAGATGTTTTATTCCATCATCTCCCTACAGTCTGACCATTGCAGGGTATAAAGGACCCTGCATGTCATTGGCAGAGCTCTAGTGTCAGCAGACTCTGTCTTGTGAAGGCATCACAAGTAATCTTCTATGCATCTTCAGTAAAAGGCATTGCCTTTTGTACCAGAAATCCATCGCATTAAAAACCAATCATTAAAGAACAGAGTTGAGAGGAGTGACTTTGGGTAAGTGAAAACCATCCAAATTCCTGTGTCTCGAATTGATGGGTTCACGGCCCAAGACATTTAGAAATCTTCCAGTTTGTGTACTTGGAGAAAAAAGGAGAACTTTTCGAAATTTTGTAACATTGGGGTTTAGTTTCTGACAACAAAAGCCAACGAGGTCTCTGGTAGGTAGAAATGTTAAAAACAGCTTCCATTAAAAGGAATCAGCTATGAAGCAGGAGGCAAATACGCGAACGTATTTGTTTGCTAAAAATGTTGAACTTAAACATGAAATATTAAATATTAAAAATGTAAAAAAAATTACAATATTAAATATTAAACATTTCAAACTGTACTTGAAAAAATACAAATATTAAATATTTTGGACCAGACTTTCAGTCAACTAAGTTAATATTTTCTTCGTTGCCAAAATGTTTTTAGGTACGAGTTTTGAAGTGTACGTTTTCAATATTCTAAAAAGTAAATAAATTCAATCGGAGAAAGTGAACAAAAAAAGTTTCTTTCATATACTTATCTTGAGTGTAGCATTATATTTTTTTCCAACTCTCCAAATGTAATTTTATATGATGAATTAGATCTTTTTACGTGCATAACAAGGCCTAAATATTTGGGCTTCCTAAATTCGCAAACGCATTATTTATCAGTCCCGTAATTTGAAAATCTCCTTTCCGCCAGTTACTCGCGCTGCATAATGTGTGTGACTGTGTTTATATTATGTTACTTTATGTTATGTTGCATCATGGTATGTCATGCTATGTTTTGTTATTGAATATTTGTTTATGTGCATGTGTATATGCGTGTGAGAGGAAATGGTATTTGCTGCCTTCCTATGCATTTTGAAATGTGGTGGAACCGATTTGCAAAGCCATTTGAATACCTATGTTCAACTTAGGTGCCCACGTGACATAATTTAGAAAAACAAATTTGTGTTTGCAGTTCACAAAATGAGTGTAGTAGTACAGAGGAGCAAATCTGTCTCAGGATGGGAAGGGGAAGGTCTCAGCTGGTAATTGTTTGCAAAATAGGTGAACACTCACAATCCTGTAAGCAGGTGAGTATGCAGAAGGCATTCCAAGGCTCCTTCCCACCGATATGATAGGATATTACTCGCGAGGATGGGAGGCATTTGCATCCAAGGAGGGACTGAGGAACTGAGAAAGGAGTGATGCAGTGGAAGCGGTTTTTCTAAGGGGGAAAAGTCAATTCTCTTTCAGGATAAACAAGTTCGCTTTTCCAAATGCACCTTTGCGAAGCCTTTCAAGGCACATGTAAACCGTGTAAATCCATGCATGTAAATGTTCTAGTAAATGACCACTCCTCAAAGGTTGTATGTGCGTGTCTATGCAATTCTTCAGTGAGGAAAGCCGGCAATGTTTGATCCCGTGTCCTACTTTTCATATTAAGGGGCACATTTATCAACCAATCACGCAGCGCGGCAAGCCACCATGCAACACTGAAAGATAGGGACAGGGCAGAAATGCGCCATATTTAACATTATACAGCATATTCCTGTCTTTTCCTTGCACTGGTGCACAATGCAATGCCTCCCGCCAACACAGGGACCTTGCATCCAGGTGCATGGGTGCCTCAGTTGTAAGCAGGGTTGTTCGTGAGCAGGATAGACACCTTTCTGCACAAAAACAATCCCCTGAGGCATTTTCGTCTCATGAAGCACTCATAGAAAGAGGAAAAAAGGGGAGAAATAAGATATTTCTCTTCGTTACACCACGCCTGAAGAGGGATTGCATTATAACACACTCACGGGTTTACCATTATTGGCAAATCTGGGAATGCACCAAAATCCATGGGTGGATGCGTGGGAACACCCCCCCCCGGGGCAGAGTTACGCCATGCAGCAATTTGCGCTGCGTTGCTCTAGATTTATCAGGCCACGCAGGGCTTGATAAATCTAACAAAGCTGTTGCGTCGCCCTTCTGCCCCATCGCGTGGCGAAGGGCGACGCAACTATTTGATCATTCTGGCCCTTAAAACTCAAGCCTGATTTAGAAATTAGCCTGTCATGGTACTCCATCACGAATGAGATCGAGCACCCTGTATGTGGCACTCTCAATCTGCCCCCGCCCTATTTAAAGTCAGGCAGACCGCTATCCTTCCCATGGTAGTGCCCTCAATGGCTCCATCGATAAAAAGCTAACTCCGATGGCCTGGTGGAGTGCTGCCGTCGGAGTCAAGGCAAAATAGGGCCGGCGGTCTGATTTCCTTTTAGTCTAACCATCACGCCCGGGGAAAACTTGGAGGTGACGAACAGTAAAAACAAAATAATGGCCACTCTCTGGATGTGGGGGTCATTAATTATTTGTTTAAAAAAACAACACCAGCTTTGGGAGTTTGTTTTTGAATAACAAAACATTTGGTGGACGGCCTTCAAAACTGATGCCAGTGGTCAGCCAAACTTTTGATGCCATCAGTAGATCCAACATGATTGCTTCTTCTCTGAAGATACAGAGATTACTGCTGGGCAAGGGGTGTTCTCTAAATATAGCATGCTTTTCTTTCTATCAGTGTGATGAATGTAATGTTATCCACTACCCTGAAAGGCAGAGTAAAGACAGCTATAGGATAAACCAGACACTTAAGTACCTTACCTATAATTGTCCACTTGGATTATTTTAAAAACATTAATAGTGACTGGGAATACAAGTAATGGAAAAGTAAAACACAAGCAAATGCTAAGAATATCTTTAATTGCCATTCCGCTATTGACTGGTCAAAGCGTCTCAAATCTTTCATTTCTGTCAATTTTCAGATGAATACCAGGTAAGCTAATGCTGGTTTTGATTTTATTTTTGAGTGTAACTTGTTGTGCTTAAGCTGCTAAATTGGACCTGTATTTGCAAGCACAACAGCAAAGAGTATTATTTGGAATTTCGCCTACATAGAAATTCATATTTCATGGGTCGTAACATTCATAGTATATAAAAAACAGTGAATTAAGATTTGATGAGGTTTCATCATAATTTGTGACAGATGCATTCAATATTTTCTTTTGTGGGTGAAATCATTAAAAGTGTAGTATTTACGCACTTTTCTACAGAATAATGACCCTGTTTATGCTTTCATCTACAGTGGCTTTATTTCTTATCTCTAAATCCACATAATATGTGCACCAGTCCTCTACCGCACCCATTACATACACACACAATTGTGTTTTTCTTTCTCACAAATAGAGACAATTAAGTGTCAGTTCCATGATCCTGGCCTGGCAGGGCTTAAATAACATTTCCCTTTTCTATATTGACGAGTCAAGTGATTTGACAGTTCTATCCAATTGGTTGTTCTTTTAGTCTAATTCTGTATTTTCATGGAGAGGTTTATATCCCAAATAATCTCAACTGTATAGGTACACTTTTATAAATGTGCACCGAAGTGTGTCACTTTTGCTTTAAGACATTTTGTTCTTGCTTCCATAATCATTGCAGGCCTTGGTGTGCTTCTAGGTGCACATAGAGTGCTTCTCAGCAATCAATTTAGGAGAAATTCCTTCTTTCTAGCTGACAGAGTTTACCCACATAAATGTTTACATCACATATGTGCATATGTTCAGGTATATCATTCATGGGGTTTCCTTTGTCGCTCCTCCAATTTGGGAATAGAAGTCCTACCAATGATGATCACGTTTTGTAGCATGTATTTTCAATAGTTTTTTTGTGAATGCTTTCGAAACCCTCTTGTCATCTGGGCTACCAAAGCCAAAAGGGGTCTATGTAGAAAGTTCGCAATTTGGTCATTTTCAGATTTGGGTGGTTAGATTTACATGACACCTTCTGTACTATGTACACAACACAAAGATGGGGCAATGTGTCCAATCCTGTCTCCCATGCTAAACCACTTATAGATTGACGTTACATTACTCATTCTCTCTCAGACAAAACTCCTTTACCTATCCATACCTAATCCAGTGTAACTTACAGAGAACTATCAATTATTCTATCAACCTTAGTGTGAAGTTGAAAAACAGTATTACAATTGTTTTTCACTTTTTGTATCCCTTCATAATAACAATTATCAATCCTGCAATAAAATCATTACATAATGTTTTTGGACTCTCTGAAACAATATATTTTCCTAGTGATCCCAGTTAAATTTGTATTAGTGTAATATCTACTAATGTTTTTAAAGAATACCATTGATGCAATCTCGTTGTGATAAATGTCACTGAAGCAAAATTCTCTTTAGTCTGAAAAATGGCAGACCCTGTGACTTTTTGTCCTGAACCTTTCCAGTAATCATCAGAGACGATATATATATTGCTCCTGAATTCTATTTTAAAAATAGTCAACAACAGTTTCAACAACTTCTCTTTTACAACTGAACTCCTTGTAATATTCCAGTTTCATGTAAAGCAGCATTCATGGGTAGCTTTGTCATTTTTCAGTATATTATTGCAATTGCCATATTGACCTGTTGTGATTGGCATCAAGCCTGGAAACATGTCCCTGATGATCCACATGTGATCTCACTTTTAGTGAATACCTTCCTGCCTACAAATATAATGCACAACAAAAAGGTACCGAAACATAAAAATAGTGTTAGTACCAGCTTTGGGACTGCTTTGTTAAATATGAGTTTACTTGTCCTTTTCTATTTTTAGGGATTCCCCACCAATTTACAAGATTTGTTTTATCTGTAACCCTTGATATTGTGCATTGGCATTGTCAATGACAGGGCGAATCTTGAAATCACAAGGCAGTCCTATGAGGCGGATCACACAGGTGATTATGAGTCTTGCAATAACCCTGAAGTCACTGCACGTTCAAATTTACTCAATACTGGATAACTTTCCAACTTGCAAATATACACCTCGCGCTGTAGTTCCATTTGCATTTGTCCATGTTTCATAATCAAGTACATTGAGAATATGTAAAGTCTCCTCCAGACAGGAGGGACTTTTAAAGTTCTCAAATGAACATGAGAGCTTTCATTCTGAAATCATCAGATATAATTAGAGTAGCCCAGAATTTCTAACCTTCTCTGTTAGACTACCCACTCCTGCATTTCTTTTAATATAACTTTCTTTCTTTGTTTTGTAAAGTCACTGACTCCCTGTTCAAGCATATGCTTTCTCCAAAAGTTTTTTCCTTCTTTCCTTCTGCTGACCTTCCTATTTCCCTAAACAGCTTGTAGGGCTGGTCCATTACCCCCACAAGGATGAAAGCAAATGTAGTATTTTCTATCTCCCATCTGTGCTTCTTCCCATTGTGTGATTGGCTCCCCTGATCTGATGAAGGCTCCCCTACCCAAACCAACATGGTGTTGTGTGTGTTATTAACCTGGACAGGAGTCATAGAGGCTGCAGTCAAGACTTCCCTCCCTTTTCCTGGGTCCATTGATTGTTTTGCTTTGAAGCCCAGCAGCAGTGCTCTGAGACCATGGAGATTAACTGTGAAAGGCTAAGGTAAGCCAACCAGGAATGGGGAGGGCTTCCTGATAAATACCATAGCTCTGATTAAGGGTAGCTACATTCAATCATTTAAGGCATATAAGTATAGTATACATAGACTAGATCTAATTATTCAATACATTTTCTCGTGGGATTAGTAATAAGAAAAAAATGTGAACTTTGCAATATCTTCCCAAACATAATCCTTATCAATTTTACACTTTTTAAAGCAAGCCTTGCAACCTTCTAGAAGAAACATTATACCTAAGCACATTTGTTTAGGTACAAGTGGAGTAAAAAACTGCTTGGCTCTTGCATTCCATTACTGAAGTTTACCAAAATGTGCAAAGCTTTTACAGCTAGTCAGCTGTAAAACCTTTGCACATTTGCATACATTTCAGGAAATGTTTAGCTGTGGCAGCTTCAGAGCAAACATGATTTTCTTTCTAGAGCAGACGGCGTAAGCCGGTGCATGGTAGCAGACTTCATTAACTTAAGATATTAAAATACTCGGGGCCTGAATCTTAAATAAAGTCGTATTTGCAGGTATCCAGTCTCACGTCAAGGACAGAATTCAGTCTCGAATTTGCAGGCAAATTCCTGGAAACAGTCTGTAAATTACATTTTTGCATGACAAGACAGAGATTTCTATGCCTGAGAATGGAAAATCTGCTAACCAAAAGCAAATGCACTGATATATCTATGTAATTTTTTCTTTTTTTTACCATGGAGAAATCCTTCTGCCTTATGACATAAGGTCCCTGTATTTCGTACATAGACTGGAGGCCGACCTGGTCTGGTTTAACCTCCTTCTCCCCCTTCTTTGTTGAAGAAATCCTTCTGCCTACACTTCCACCGATGGGTGGGTGCTCTGATCTCCTTGGGGTGTTCATGTTTCACCAATTTTGGGTGTTAAAATACACCAATACACCAACCCATGGCGAGGAGTCAGAGAGGACTTTGCTAATGTACCTACAGCTCTAGGCTTGTGGCATTGCAATATGTACATGTTATAGCAGCCCAGGAATACCCACTTTCCCTAACCTGCCAGTAGATTTATTCTCACCAAAATCTTAACGCGAGTAAATCGATTCAAAGTGCAAAATCAGCTTTTGTTTTCGAAAAGTGGTTTTGCACTCATAAAAAGACTATTTTCCTGTTTAAGACAAGCTTGCTCATTCCAATAGAACTTAAAATCAGGTCCTCGCTTTCCATAGCAAAGAACTGGTGGAATATCACACACCATGGATTTCTTCACAGGTGTCCATTATATTCCTTCTTTGGAGTCTTGTATTTCAGGGTCAGGTTCTCGCTTGAGATGACACACACTCTTTTTTTGAAGCTGACTCCCAGCCTGCATTTGCCGAGGGTCCCTTTCTCTCCTGCTCTATCGCTCTATGGGCCATATGTATCAAAAAAGAGTTTTGCAATTCTCAAAATTTGATTTCCAATTAGAGAATCGCAAATTGAGAATGCAATTTCAGGGTTTGCAGGGTGCCAAAAGGAAACCCTGTTGCACCCCTGAAATATGCATGTGTGCACATTTTGCGCACATACATGCTCTAAGGGCATTAAAAAAATCCAAAAAGTGCTTTTTTAAAGAAAATCGCAAATTACCACCAACTTGATGTTGGTGGTAATTTGCAATTCCTTAAGGCCCAATAGCAAATTTCTGGCACTTCCAGAATTGCATTTAAGGAATCGCAATTTGCAATTCCTTAATTGCATTCACAAAATTAGAGAATCATACATTTTGCAATGCTCTATTTTGCGATGCCCTTTTGGGATGATACATCCCAAAAGGCTTTTTCCAATTCGCAAACGGGACGATTCTGAGAATCTGCCCATTTGCAAACGGGAAAAAGGCTTGATACATATGGACCTATTTTTTTCACCTGCATCTCTGTTTTCCTCCCTCTCTTTTACTTTAGCCCCCTTTTGTTCTCCCTCATTAATTTCTTTCTCTCTCTCTCTCTCTCAATCCCTCTGCTTCTCTTTTCTCTATTTTCTCTCAGACTTTTTCTCCTTTTCGTCACATTTTTTTTAGATTTTCATGCTAGTTGGGCATATTGTTATGTTCCACAGTCCAAAATGATTTTCTGTATGCAAACCCTAAGGAGAGAGCTAGTTCCCATCACGTATGTTGTCTGTAATGAAACTCTGCCTTGTTCCTTATTTATTTGCAGAAGTTTGAAGTTGAAGATGTCCTTCAAGCAAGTGCTTCTGCTGCTGCACATCTTTGTGGACTCCTCTGCTGTACAGGCAGTAACCGCCCCCGCCAGCACATGTGACCTGACATCTACCAGCATTGAGACCTTCTCCAGGGAGGCAGATGTGGTCTTTGGAGGACTTGTATCCGTTAACGTGGAGACCGTGTTTCCCGCCAACGCTTTGCTCTTCACTGAGCCCCCAGGGCCCCTGCAGTGCACAAAGTAAGGAGACCACCTTTGATGTCATGTGTTTTAGTCTGGATCTAATATTGCACCAAGGTAATCTTGTGAAGTCGCCAAATTTAAATTCTGCTTGTAAAGATTTGCATTTTTCTAATACTTATGTTATGTTACCAGACTAACAACTGCAAATTTCCTTGAGTAGCGTAAACCGTAGTTTCTTGGCGTGTTCCCTGCAGATAACGTCTCCAGGTGGTCAACACCAATAGTGTCCTGTCAGCAATCATGTCATACCTCTGGCATGGGGTTGTTCTGCATGAGTGAAAGGCTACTGAATGTAATTCTTCAGTTCTTGGGTCCTGTTGCCAGACATTTGCCCCCACTGCAGATTTAGATCACAGACATGTGCGGTGGGTTGCAGTAGTTTTGGGCAACATTATGTAAAGAAGTATGCGTCCGATGCACGGATGTGAAAACAATCAGGTGACCTGGTAGTGTGTAGGAAGCCACCATGCCATTGCAAAATAAAACAAGCATTTACAATGCAATACGTCTCGCATTAGGAAAGTTTGAGCTATTGGTATTGTAAATGACACTTTTTTTATTTATGAGTTGTATTTGAAAATAGCTAAATTAATAGCTTTGTCACTTACAATGCCAATAGTTTTAACTTTCGCAAATGTGACACCTATAGCATTTGAACTGGAATATGTGTTGTATTTACGTGACTTAGATGTATTGATATTACAAATAACAATAGCTTTTAATTTGTTTAAATAATTAATACTTAAATAAAAGTTATTGTAATTTATAATCGCAATAGCTTGTGAGTCTGAGTCAGTGAGTCTGAGTCAGTGAGTCTGTGTCAGTGAGTCTGAGTCAGTGAGTCTGAGTCAGTGAGTCTGAGTCAGTGGGCCCGATTCACAGAACTAACTTAAGACAAAATCCTAAACTTACTACTTTTGGTATGCACAGAAGTTAGGATTTTGTCTTAAGTTTGTCTTAAGACAGACTTAAGACAGACTTAAGACACAATCCTAACTTAAGTCTGTCTTAAGACAAACTTAAGACAAAATCCTAACTTCTGTGAATACCAAAAGTAGTAAGTTTAGGATTTTGTCTTAAATTAGTTCTGTGAATCGGCCCCAGTGAGTCTAAATCAGATAGTCTGAGTCAGTGAGTGTCAGTGTCAGTGAGTCAGTGTCATTTACAAAATTTTAAAGACACATGTACCTTGAGTTTTTTATAATATGTGTAGTTCACTAATATAAAAGTAATAATATATTAAAAAAAATGTGAAGGTGGTTCACAAAGACTTGTCTGAATTGGATCTAATAACCTACAGCAAACAAACTTTTTAAAAAATGTGAATTTCTGCTTAAGAAATCTTGGTAAATAAATGCTTTTCATCACTTTCGAAAATGAATGCCATTTCAGCTAATATAAAATTAAGGCGCACTGCATGGCAGGTTCGATAGCCAACGTGTAGGCATTAGCTGACAGCAGAAGCGGCACAATGACTGCTTTACATAATAATGCAAATGTAAACTGATAAAGGCACGAGCTCCGAGAAGTCGCAATTAAAGGTCAAAGTGCCATTTGCAACCCGATTGGGTTTTGGTTGGAAAAGAGACAGAGAACGGGCGAGGATATTAGGTAACTGTCTCATTTGCATTGACGCCTCTGCTGTCTATTGCCGCCTTGACAGTGACGTGTCCTATGAGTCACAGCTGGAGTGGCGGCACATTACGTGTTATGGCAGCTGACGTGAACGTTCTACCTTAGAACACTGATAGGTAATTCCCATTTAAATAATCAACTGGAATACAGCATATTAAGTTCAGTGAAGGGCAAAGAATACATTTAAAATGAAAGAGTGAATGATGATAAAAGGAGTATCAACTCGTATACTGCAAGCCAATTCCCTTCACTGACCCGGTGCGCATGCGCATGGCAACGTTGTTATTCAATTCAGATCAAAGGACCATGCAGGGCTTTTAGCAGCATATGGTCCTCGTCAGTCATACACGAGCAGAACAAGCATTGGCGAAGCCAAAAGATCCTGCCAGTGCAAGATCTATTGCCTTTGTCAATGGTATTTCAGCCATGTTGTACAGCAGCGCGGATGCAGTGCAGCTTGGCTGAAATCTGTTTTTAATTTCAGCCAAGCTGCACTGCATTGGCCAAAAACGAGAGAAAACAAGCTCTTGGCATTGCTGTGGAGAGGGGGAAGAGAAATGCGACACGGCCACCCCCTATATTAACAAGTAATTCTACATTACTTAAAAGTACATTAAACAAACGTACCTGTACTGCGGCTTCCCCGGGCTGCCCTCCTCTTCCTCGCTGTTTGAGTATTTCTTGAGAAAACTGCACAGGCGTGCGCCCATGTCCGGTTTTCTCACCACGCCTGTGCAGTTTTCTCAAGGATTACCCCGACGGGGAGGAAGAGGAGGGCAGCCTGGAGATTCTGCAGTACAGGTAAGTGGTTTTAAATTACTTTTAAGTAAAGTAGAATTGCTTGTTAATATAGGGGAGTGGAGGCTTGTGGCGTAGTGGAGCGGAGCGGAGTTCCACAGAGTTGGTTCGCAACTCAGTGGACCTCCACGTAGCCCCGCTGTGCACACTACGCCCAGGGTTAGCTGTATGCTGTGATGGGTGGGAGGAAAATGTAAATGGCACTACATCAAACCAATGGATGAAGAGGGCTGATTGGAAACTTCTGTAGGTTCTAAAGTCTGTCATTCCTGGTTCAAGGCATTTCTAAGCTTGCTTTAAGCATGGAAAGTCAAGCTCTCGCAGTTCGTGGAAGGTTGGTATCAACTCATTGGAGTTTAATGGCTGCTGTATTGCATCTTGATTCTAAAAGACAACCATGCCAGTGTGAGATAAATCTTATCAACTTGTGTACAAATGTAGGTGGCACTTAACGCTCTAAAGACAGCAGCATCAGTTTCACCCACCTATTGTCACTGGATGTGTTTCTCTTGTATTTCCAGATTCTCAACTGAGTTCTATGCCAGCGTTTTGGCCATGGTCTTCGCAACTGAAGAAATCAACCTCAACTCTGACATCTTACCCAACACCACTCTAGGGTTCCAGGTGTATGATTCCTGTTTCTCGGATGCAAGAGCTCTTAAAGGCACCCTTTGGATGCAGACAGGCAAGAATAAAACTGTGCCCAACTACAGTTGTCAGGCGTCGCGACACACTCTGGCTGCCTTCATTGGGGACACAGTCTCAGCGGGAGCTCTGACCATGGCCAGAATCCTTGGGCTCAGCAGGTTCCCCCAGGTAAAACACAGGCTTTGCCATTTTTAAATCCCTAGTATAGTATCAAACCTCACACGTGGGTTAACTATGAAGCATCTTCTCTTACATGGCTTGCACTGATTCAGTCAAATGAAAAGAACAAAATGTGCACGTTTTGTACAGCTTCTCGTGTATAATCCTGATTGTGAAAAGTATTTATTGAAATGACAGGCCATCTACATGGCTAATCTTTCCATTTGTCTTTGTGTGTCACACAATTAGTCTTAAACGGTGAATGTGATATAAATCGTGTTTCTTATCATGTACTTTACTGGGAGCGTTATTCGGAGACTTTAACATAAAATAAAAGAAAATTAACAGAGGCTAAAAAAAGGAGAAATCCGAAAAAATAAACATATTGTGTTTTGTTATTATCTTGAGTGTTTGCACCTAGAAAGGAAATTCTGAAAAGTTACAGAAAACACTCGTAGAAGATATATAGCTGCTATTCTGTAGCAATAGCTGCAGGAACACCTTGTAGCATCCAAAGTGAGGTTGGGATCTCTATCATGATATGTAGTTAGGTCTATCTATCTAACTCCATTTTATAGTTTTATAGTCAATCAGGTTTTTCTTGCCGATCTTGAAATTCCCACCAAGACGGTAACACTCATTAACAGCCACGCCAGCAATTATGGATCACCAGTAATGACCCCTCAAAAGTTTTGAGCTTAGAAAGAAACAACATAGAAGATAGTGTAATCAACTATCTAGAAGCAAGGAAATCTGCTGTGAAAAGTGGGCTAAAGACTATGAAAAGATACAAGAGATAAGTGAAGAGAAAACGTGTGTTTGTAAATGCCCCTGAGAAAAATAAGGACTGTGGCTGAGACTTTTAAAGGATAACTGAGCACATATCTTGAAGCTGTGGACAGGAGTGGTGAAGAGCAACTTTTAGAAATAGACAAGCATTTGGAAAGCATGGAAGAATTAAGGACACATGCACATATGACAGGAGGAACATACAATAAAGACTCAAACACACAATACAGGCATGAATCAACTTATTTCCAGCTGATTTTTTTATTTCCTCTTTGAAGTTATAGCAACTGCAGAACACATTGGAAAAATCTTAGTGAATGCAGCAAAGGTTTAACATTTACAATATTTTACAATTATGTCACAGCTGGGTGTCTTACCATAATATATACCAGATTTCAAAGGACATATGAAGACCAACGCAGAAATTAACTTAAATGCTGATTACATTTTACATTAGTGTATCAATTCACCTTTTTCTTCAAGGTCTCCTCAGTTTTTGTCATGGACTTTATTACTGTTCATTTTTTAATCTCACACATTGTGACAGCCATTCGATACGATAGTGCCTGGTCACATCTGGCGTATTTAATTTTCCAGCATTACTATGTTCAGTTCACAAAAAAGAACATGTGGTGTGGATATTAATTACTGTGAGTGGGCTGCACTCTTATATACACTACTCACATATTTCTAAAATGTATAGCTCTAGAAAACGCCATCATGTTCTGGCTGGGCTGCAATATTAAACCACTTTAGCAGCACATGGCAATGAAAGTGCTTTGGCATGCAGAAACCCTGCCTTTGTACATTTGACATCCTAGCATCATCCTTTATGCTCACTTTGATGATTGCTTTGTATATGAAAGTCAGACATGCTAGATATCAAAGGGAAGTATATTCCCACAGTGAAATGCGGTAACTGTGTAAGCTATCCTACCCTTTCTCATGAACAGGTCTGATTGCGAATAAGATCAATTCTCATAACTCATTTTAGGAGAACTGCAGATAACTAATTTAATGCTCTTTTTCACTTTGTATTAAAAATATCTGATTGGAGTGTTGTAGAAAATTAACTTTTAAAAAGTATACTTAGTGCATTATGAGAACAAACTGGCCAGTTTTGCTAGCTGCCACCTTCTAGTGACATTAATTAGATTCTGAGATTATGCATGAATGACTGAACTCCTGGGGGGCAATCTAGGTGCCTTTGGGAGCAGGAAGGCTGAAGTCATGAAATAATGTACCAATGCGCATGGACAAGTCAATTGGGAGGGATAAGGAACAGATGACATCAGAAAAGAGAAGCCCAAAAGCCCAATCTTTTTAGTGTGATTCTCAAATAGAAGATCTAGTTAACTGAAAACATTTGCCATATGGGACATTCATCTGTGCCCATATCAGGAAGGAAAATTTGGGATGCGCCTCAAAGGAAAAATGGCTGCTGTAAGATGAAGAAGATCATGGCCATCTCGAATAAAAGTCTTAGTAGGCCGAGAAAGTGCTGCATAGAATTAGTTGGATTTGGAAAGAAAGTCAACAGGGCTGCACTGTATTTACAACAATATTGTGCAGCCCTGCATTTCCCCCTGCACTGGCGCTAACTTTAGCTGCCTGGTGCCAACGCAGGCACACTTGCACCATAGTGCAAGGGTGTCTGTGTTGCTGGGAAAGATTGTTTATGTGAAGGAAGGTATCCCAAAGCATCATTTTTTCTATAATTGTTTATGTGCAGGAAGGAACACCTTCCTGCATATAAACAATCAATAGCGCTTTGCTGTTTCCACGACGCAGCACACATGAAAACAGCAAAAACAAGGAGAAATAAAGCATTTCTCCTCATTCTGCCAGGGTAAGAACAGGTTTTCCTTAGTCCTAATTGTGGCGCTGCTCCATATTTACGCCACCCTTGTAAATATGATGCAGTGTCAACATCAATGGGCTCTGCGGTGGAACACCCACCGCAACACCCACTGCCCTTTGCTTTCACACTAAGTATAACATAAAAGGGGGCCTTTTTTACAAAGCAGCATTAAGCCATGATAAGTGGCATACCCTGCCTTGTAAATAAGGCAAAGACCCTATAGCCACCACAACGTCATTAAAAGGGACGTTGTGGCGGTAAAAAGGTTTGTAAATATGCCCCATGATACCTAGAAGCATTTCCTACAGACCTGAAGGCATCAGGAGAGGAACATCATAAGGACCTTGGTCAGTCATAGTAAATATTTGAACCTCTGGCGGTCAGGGGCAAGGTGCTGAGGTTACATGAAGGAGGGAGCACCATTGGCACAAAGGGCTTCCAGGTTCACCCCACTAGAAACTTTTGGATGCAAAGTAAAATACTTAAACAGGACATTGTGGCTCAGGCACATGGCTGCCTAGAGCACTGTCCAGGTGGAGAATTCACTATTGCCCTGCTGGAGGACTACAAGAGCAAACAAAGTGACTATATGTCTGATTTAGAGTTTGGCTAGCAGGTTACTCCATCACACATGCAAAGGCATTACCTGCCCTCAAAACCTCAATCGGCTTGCCTCATTTAGACCATAATTATTCTGTCAAATGAGCACCGACTGGCTACATTAATGGAATACTTACTCGAACATCCTTGCCGGAGTAGGTGGAGTCAGAAGAAAGGCTCAATACCTTTCTACTACCCACCCTATTTAGGGTGTATGGTGCAAATATCTTTTTCTTCTATAAGTTACCACCAGGAAAAACCTGGAGGTAAGAGACAGGAAAAAGACAATCATGAACCGCACACTCTGGAGAAAACTACCAAGGTGTGGGAATTAAATATTTTTGTTTTTCAAAAACAAACTCCATCTTTGCTGATGGCTGACCATACCATCTGACAATGTGGAGAGTTGTACTTCGGGCCTGTGGATACCTCTAAATTTGATGGGAAGAGGGTCATTGGAATGATGGAGGTATTGTCCGTCACCATCCCAATGGAATAAAAACCATCTGACAAACTTTAAACCTTGCCCTAATTCTAACTGTATAGAGATGCAAACTCAGTGGCTGCAAAATCCTACTTTGCCATGCTAAAATATTTTGGGATCAAAACTGAAGGTGTAAGTGGGAACTCAATAATGACCAATACAGCTTTGAGGGGCTAGTGCTAGTTTGAGCATCCTGTATGGCCTTTCTTGAAACATTTTGAGAAACAGAAAAGTAATAAAGCCCCAAGGTAAAATCCCTACTTCACCTGGAAATTGCATTCAGGTGAACATCAACTCTAACTGGTGCTTGGCCAGTTCTTGGAGTTTTTGACACAGAAATGTACCCATTCACATATCCTGTTTCTCTCATCTGATTTAGATTATTTTCTGTATGTTTGTCTATTAAATTTGTCTTGAGTTGGCTAAACTTGTTGGGGAGTATTATTGTGTTATGTTCTTAACTTCACTGTTGCATGATACAATTAAAACGTACCACAAACAATTTTGGTGTACTACCTACTGCTTGGACCAGAGTTAGCAGTAGTTAAGCAGAGCTTAATTTAAGACTTTTTTGTGATTCAGACAGGTAGTGTTAATTAAGTAGGTAAGAATACAACCCCCTCCATTCCAAACTTAGTAACCCGATTTCTAACAATAAAGAACTCATTTAGAAATAGGTGTGAGCATCTAGATCTTTTTTTTTCAGGATCAAATATATTATATTTTTATTCTCTAAGAACTGGTGAAAGCCAGCTCCCAGATTATCTTGAAATTCATTGAATGTCCCTTATTTTCAGACACCTGTTCTGTTAATTGTGCCAGACATGAAATGGTATTCATCATGAAAGGATAATGCAAAAAAAATATTCTAATTGTGTTAAACAGTCTACAAAAACATGATTAGTGCTCACTTTAAAACATCTGAGAAATAGAAGCGATGATTTCAAACCATGATACACAATATTAGATAGAGAGAGTACATTTTGTTCTTTATGGACCTTTCTATTTGCTCCATTTATCCTCTAAAGATTATTCTTAGTGCTGATCCTCACTTCCTAGTCCATCTTGCTTCTAGTTCACGCATGTGTCCTTACCCACCTTTCCTGTACTAGTTATCTAAAGTTTAGCTTTACCTTACATTGTTGATGTGTCATCTTATAATACAATTATGTTCTTGACCCCTCCAAATCGGTCTTCTTTAGTTAAACTGGAAGTAATGAAATAGTAATTGCTGAGCATTAACCATTGCATTATCATTATGCTTGCTCCACCAATCCATTCCTTTTCTCTATTGTTTAGTTATTTTTCTTCTTAATTGTTTTTTCCTTCTGTTCCTCACGTCTTATACATTCCTTTTATCATATTCCGTTTTGATAAATGGTATATCGTTCTGTGGAATCATAAATACTGGAGTATCTACAGTTAAAAGCAAAAGCTTTTGATAAATGTTTCATGTCTGAAAATCCATAAAATTGCTAAGTTACATTTTTCAATTCAACAGATCAGCTTTGCAGCTTCACTTGCTACCCTGAGTGACAAAATTCAGTTCCCCTCTTTTCTTCGGACTTTGCCTAGTGTTTCCTTCCAGCCCAGTGCTCTAGTGGAGGTGCTCCTTCACTTTGGCTGGACTTGGGTGGGAGTTCTGGCCTCCAACAATGAATTTGGCCTTCAAGGCATTCAGAAGCTGAAGATCGAGGCAGAACAGAAGGACATTTGCATTGAATTTTTAGAGACTTTGCCAACGCAGTCATCCATGGACCACATCATTACTGTAATTCGACGATCATCAGCAAAGGTCATAGTATGTTACACTTTTGCAGTTCACATCATTCCCATCCTGAGGGAGGTGACAGCACAGGGGATTTTGGACAAAGTGTGGCTTGGCATTGGAAGTTGGTTTTCCACTACTGTAATGTCTAAGAGAGAGCTGTGGGAAACAATGAATGGAACCCTAGGCTTATCAGGATATAGTGGGCAAATCCCAGGGCTCAAAGATTTCCTCTACAATATCCACCCATCAAAGAGAACTGGTGACATTTACATAAAGAGTTTCTGGGAGTATGCCTTCAGTTGCACACTTCTGGGTGGTTTGAATATGACTGCTGGAAAAGGCATGTGCACTGGAAAAGAACATTTGGAGCTTCTTGATTCTTCAATATATGAGGTGAAGTCTTTTAGGCATCCATATTACGCGTATAATGCCATTTATCTGCTAGCCCAAGCACTGCATGATCTGATATCCTGCAAACCACAGGAAGGTCCTTTCACAAACAATTCATGTGCAGATCCTCAGAATTTTCAACCGTGGCAGGTAAGTGCATTGAAATATGTCCCAGATGATTATTGTCTGTGTATCTACCACATCTGGCTTGTTCGTACTACATCCTCCAAGTAGAAAATCAGTGGAGTCTTACATGTCAATAAAGTATCACTAATTTATCTCAAAATCCTGATTCATACAATTGACACATTCTGATACCACTGTGTCCACATTTCAATAACATGTTACGCAGTCTTCCACAACTGATCTTGTAACTACTAAGGCAATACCAATCCCATATCACAAAAATTCCATATTTTGTAAGACATCCTCTTTCATTCATACATAACAGATGACATAGATTTCAAATGAAGTTTTGTATGTTCTCACACCAGTTATAACATCTTTTTCACAAATCATTTGGTTCTCATATCCTTTTGACTAATCCTCTACAAATTAAATCTTATTGATGAATCATTGACCCCAAACATTGATATGAAGGCTGGTTTATTCATCGTTTAGGTTCTCGCTCACTTCTTCCATCACTGTGTGCGCACACTGGTGCCCACGATGGCTCATATTCTAGTCACTGGCCTTTTAAAATTCAATACAATGATCCTTGTTCCATGTTGAAGACACAGACATTTTCACAACATTGACCCTATTGACTTTAATGCCTAATAATGTACCAAGCTTCAAACACTTATTTCATTGGATGGTATGTACAAGTATGCCAGAAACAGATTTAATCAATATGTCTTCTTTATTTTTATTGCAATTAATCTATTGGCTCCAAGTTGTTATTAATCAATATCTGTGCCAGCAGTGCTAATGTTTGATACCCCAAAGTGTTTTGTGGTTTCCCTTCTTCAAGGAGCTGTGCAAAATATGCTGTTACACAAACAGAACAATGACATAACTCTAGGATCAATATGATAATCAAAATAAACATTTTGAGATGCAAATGATGATCAAAGTAAATGTAATTACTTCCTGTGTATTTCATTCATTCCACATTATTATTATGGGGATTAACTAAACAATAATACTAACTAAACTGAAATTGCAATTAGTTGTTGTGAGAAGTTGGCCTGATATATAGTGCTCACTATTCTAGTGATCACTTTGTATCATACCAAACAACCCTTATTGATGATTGGTTGTAAGTCAACCTGATAGACCAGCTATCCTAGTAGCATGGACACGAGCAGTCTTTAGGCTAGACTCTAGAGGGCGTGTTAAGCCAGCTGTTTTACCATCACATTTACCCTTTGAACACCAAGTGAAAGGACACCACACAAGTTGTTATGAAAATAAAGTATATTTATTTATAACAGTACTACCCTGAACTCTTTATGAGTCAGGGAGCTAAGCACAACACAAAACTCTTAAGAAAATACTTCAAGTCGCACAATTTACACAAATGCCAGATGGGCACGAAAAACCATATACTACAAAAGTGGAATGCGAAACACTAGCAGGTAAGTAACAAGATCCAGGGGCTTCAGGATCGCTAGGACTACACTACTGAACCTTCAGATTACAAGCAAGAGGCCTAGGGAGATCGGGTGCAGAGTGTGCACTCTCACGCGGGATGCAGGAAGAAGACTATGGATGCTAGATTTCGTAAAGTTACAGTTATCGGACGAATCCGACTAGATAGGCTGAAAACGGAAAAGGATCTGGACACTTAGATAGTGAACCTACGTTGGAGCACCGAAATGCTCGAGTTACCTAGCCCAGGGGCTGCGGCTGCATAGGGTTCAAAAGACGTCGGGAATCCTCGTTACAGTCTATGGAGCCTGAAAGAAGAAGTTGCTGGCAGGCGACCAGTGATGAAGTTTGATGGGATCCAAGCCTGGATCGGAGTTGAAGATGACCTGAAAGCAGAGGGGACTCAGTTCTTAATCACTAGCCAGTGATTAGATGGGCACCAGGATGGCACCGGATGAAGTCACCTCGACCAGGTGAGTGGGCGACGCTGGGCTCTGCAGTCTCTCGGACCAGGAGGCGTTGTCGGCGACCAGGATGGAGGGGCGAGCTGTACCACGAAGGTGTCTGCTGTCGGTGCTGCTGAAACCAGGATTGGAGCAACAAGCCTTGGCAAAGGCAAGCCCACGCGGTGGACTCAAGATGGCGTCTGGAGTGGACCAGGAGGGTCCGGGTGCTCCTCTGTTGGAGGGGAGCTAGGGCCTGTCTGGAGCAACCAGACCAGCGATGGAAGTGTCTTGCTTCGTCGTCAGGAGGGCTACAAGCCAGCAGGCAAGAGGCCGGACAACGCGGTGAGCAGCAAAGAGCAGAAGGGCCCCACGCAGATCTCGTGGATGCTGGGAGGCTGGACTTCGGTGCTGGAGCTGCTCAGGGTCGCTTCTCAAACCCCAAATCACTCACGGTCGTGCTGGATAAGCGTCGTGCAGGTCTTGATGATAGCCGGTCCCTCAGGTCTCGTCACACCCACGAATCTCAGCTGAGCTGTAGAGGCAGGTAGAGGTCAGAGATGGCGGGAAATCCGGGTCTCGTCGAGCTGGGCAGTCTTGATCCGGAGGATGGACTTACAGCAAACCGCATGCGCTTAGGTGGTGCCCGCTGGTGCAGGGTGGCTACTCCTTAGCCACAAGGGAGAGTCTTCAGGAATGTTCAAGAGTTCTTTCGTGGAAAGTAGTCAAGATTCAGAATTATCCAATTTGGGAAGGGGGCCTGCTCCTGCTTTTATTCTCAAAAAGGGGGCTGGCACGCGACTAGGTCCTACCCATGGGTGGGACCAGGAGGGGGGTGGTTACACCCCTCTCCTTTGTCCGGTCTCTCCCCAGCTCAGGGGCTGGTGTGCCCCTGGAACTGGTTTGAGCCGGCATATGCACAGTGAGCACCGGGGTGCCACTTGCAGTCACCTTCCTCTTAGCCCTGCCTACCTGGGATACACAAAATCCTGTCTGGGATGGTGCTGGCACCGCCCCTGACAGGAAACCCTTTGTCCATGCCTCCCGCGCTGGAAGGACTCCCAGCAGCAGGAGGGCAGACTTGTGTCTCGGTGGCAGCATCCATTTTGTGGAGCTGAGGCTATGTTCAACTTTAACCGGGGTTACAGCTACCAACATGTCTTCTCCCTCTAGAGGGGTGGAATGCTACCCCCGTTGCCAGAACTTGCAAGGGGGTAGTATTCCAAAGCGTATGACACCTTACACGACATGTTTAGATATTGTCAGACCAAAGTTACCATAACCGCGAGGATTATAAGGCACTTAAGAGTATATGGTCTGACGCTATCATGGAAACGGCTAAGGATAGATCCCGAAGGCCGCAGACAGGCTCAGCTCATGCCAGAGCACCATCTCACACGATTCCAAGCACTCTGCCTCCAGGATTGTTAAGGCCTGCCATAGGAGTGACTGATAGGAGATCTGTGTGCCCATTTTAGGTTTAGATATAGGTATACTATATCTAAAGCAAGGGGTGATTACACCACCTTGCCCCAGCTGTCAAGCAGCCAGTTGTGTCCGTTTTGGATGGCCATCCAGGGGTGGCATAATACATGCTGCAGCCCCTGGTAGGCCCTGTGTGCACCTATGCCCTGGGTACCTAAGGTACACTGTACAGGGGCTGATAAGGTGACTCAGTATCCAATTAGGTATGTACCTAGGGTACATGGAATCCATTTTACAGAGAGAGCAGTGGGCCTGGGGTCCTGAATAGCAGGGCCCCAGGTCAACTAAGTCAGAAAACCAGCAAAACACCAGGCAAAAAGTTGGGGGCAACCATAGTCAGGGATCTACCTTCCTACAGTTGTTTACCAAATAAATATCTCCTGCAATTGCATTACATTTGCAACAGTTTCATCAGCAAACATTTTGCAGACACTGCCTTCTATTACAACTTCACTTTTAAATACAAAGAATATAGTGATTAAAAAAATATAAAAATGCAAAATACTTCCTCTTCCTTTTACTATTAAATCACTAATGGATCATATACTCTCCTTACTTAATTGGCAGTCATACTGTATTATCTGTACATACTACTTTAAGGGATTGTGAGAATGTGGAATATTAGTTGAGGTGCTTGTGTGACCTCAACAATTAACAATTTCACTATTATGCATCAGGTCCAGTTAGGTTGCTTCAATTTAAACCATACACCTTAGCTCAGTCCTGGTTAGTTGTGGCAAAGAGCAGTCAGGTGTGATTCCAAGCAAACAAGTTTAAAGCAGTTATAAGTATCAAAGCAGTTTATAAGTCGAAAACACAACATAATAAAAATTCCACCCTTATTTCTAAAAGTAGTATACATTTTAAGGGCTTATAAATAGACACTAAAACAACAAAAAACTGATCAGGGAACCAGAAATATGATTTTTAGGAGTTCAGAGTTTTCTAATACCAAAAAGTGCAAAGCGCCAACCACAGGCATCTTGTCGTCCTAGACTGGGTCAAGGTCAAAACTTAAGGCCAACCACAATAGTCTGCGCGTCAGCCACAGGGTACAGGTTCAACATGGTAAAAAGTTTAGCTTCTGATTTGCCCTTTTTTCTGGGGGAGTTTTCTTGTTGATGGGGCTGGCTACTGGCTGAATCTGAGGGAGGGCTTGACCACGGTGAGGGGCTGCTCATTCTGGGGTTTGGAAAAATTCAACAGGTTGAAAGCAACAATGATGGTGGAAGTTCAGCAGTGTTTCTGTGGTACTGTCTGGTTCTTTTGTGAAAAAGTACAGAAAAGTTTCTAAGTCTCTGCGTTTGCAATTGTGAGGTTGGAGTGAGTACACAGTAACAAAATCCAAGAGTCCAGTACCTTATGGGCCCACTTGTTGAGTTAAAACTCAGTCTACCAGAAGACACTAGCAGGGTCCAGGGCAAATTCATTTGGAACTTATCAGCTGGGCTCTTCTTTGTTGAAAGTTTCTTTTATATTTTGTGAACCTGGAGTTTAACAAGAGGTGACTCAACTAGCCCTTGAAGCCCACTCTTCTGTCCTGGGTACAAGTGGGAGCAGGTCCAGCCCTTGGGGTTTTTCCTTCCCAGGTAAAACAGAAGCCTTCTGCGTTCCTGTCCTTTGGTTCAGCCATGGCAGTTCTTCATCTGTTTTTCACAGGGCCAGCAGTTGTCTGTGGTAGGACGTCAGTGGTCCCACATTTATGCCTGGCACTAGCTTGTGGGTTAGGAAGACTCCCTGACTAGTATTAGTAAAATTTCCAGGGGTAGCTCTACCCACTTTTATATCATTGCCTGGGGGTTTGGCACTAAACAATACCAGAGTGCATCTCATTCCCAAATTCACTTCGGGGCTAGTGTTTTCCTGTCACTGGCAATATTACCACTCTGGCTACTTAGACAATGGCAAGGGCAGGCCTAGTTGTGAGTTATATCAGCCAGTGATAGGGCCGGCCCCTTTGAAGCTTCTAGAGTTGATGGCCATATCCCCCAGGCCATCTGTAACTTTGTTATGTTTTCTGAGAGCAATTCACATCTTCCAGCAGCCTGCCTGTCAACAGCTGGTAATTATCTCTGAAAGGGATACTAGAAGCTTTAGGAAAACACGTGTCAAATTTCTAAAAGAAACATTTTCAAAATAGTAATTTCAAATCCGAATTTGCATCAGTTTGGATTTTAAATAACTTTTTTTAGTCCTTGAACAATGGTTTTAGATATTCACAAACTGAAGTTATAGATTATTAACTGTAATAATGTAACCCAGTGCTTTTGCATGGGAGTGCCAGCCTTGCCACAGTGAAAAAAAAATACTTTGAAGAATTTCCACTGTCAAAACCTGTAAAAAATAAATATACAGGTCCTACTTTTTAAAAACCATTCGCTATGCACCATGATCTATGGGCATATAGGGGCTTCCTTAGGAGTGACTTATAAGTATTAAAAAGGCAGGTTTAGACTTGGCAAAAGGTTTAATTTAGCAAATCGAATTTACATTCTCACTTTAATGGTGGCACAATGTGTGCTGTAGTCCACTAGTGACATTTAACTTACAAGCCCTGGGTAAATGGGGTACCAAATACTAGGGACTTACAGGTAAATTACATATGACAATCAGGGATTAGCCAATTGCACACATAGTTCGGGGATCAGAGCACATTCATTGGGTGCTGAATGTCACTGCCCTGGGGTACAGAGTCAATAAACTGGCACACAATCTTGCAAAAAGTGAGATCAAAAATTGGGGGGTGATGGGGGGAAGCATGCAAAAAGGGCATTTCCTCATAAAGTAATACATAATCTTCCTGACTCAGTCTAATTCCCTTGGTGTACAGTGTTGTAAGCTCTGTGTTTGTCATGTTCCCATATAACCCTATTCCATTCTCCCCATAGTGGAAAAAAGTCATGTTGTATCTGGTGAAAGGAAGGTCGCCATGTTAATCTGAAAAAATTCAACAAAATATCTGGAAAAATACAAAGATGCAAAATGATCTCTCTCTCTTTCTAATGGTTCATAGAACCTCCTTACCAGCATCCTTACCATATTATCTGCACATGACTGTTTAAAGAGCATGTATATGCTCCATGAGTCAATCCAATTCCCATATATTCATACTCTGCTACTACCTTATCCAAGTGACAGAAATCAATATTTTATCTGGTAAAAGGAGGGTTGCCATTTTAACGTGAGGTTGGGGCTGCAGTTATTTGGTTATTGCTCATGTATTTTGAGAGCGGGATGACAGGATGGCGTGTGTTAATATAGCACAACTTCTAAACTTTGCTATGCCTACTTAGATAAGTCTTTATCTTGAATGGAGGATTGGAACATCTAATATAACAAAATATAATTCTAAGTGAAGTAAATTGCAACACAGTAATGTTAGAGAGGAGTACATTTGCAAACCATGAACATTTATTAACACATTAGTAAAGTTACTGTTACAAATGAACTCAGATTGGTAAGAAATGCACATTCACCTGAAATAGAGCATATGTAGATGTAATTCAAGCAAGTCAAAAAACAAATGCAAGGTCGGAAATTTCAAAATTTCATATTCAAAGTTTGTTCCCCTGAAGGAAAAATCCATAGTGCTAAACTAAAGTTGTGGGCAGGGTCAGTGAATTCATAGACGGAAGGTATAAGCAAATCCAACATCTAAATAAAGCCAAATGAAGGCTCCAGTCAGGACAAGAACAAATGAGAAAAATAGGATAGAAATAATGATGGGTGTGTAACAGGAGCAAATAGTCTCTATGGAAGGGCGTGCACCGGAAGGTAAAGACTAGGGACCTCATTTATGAGAAATGACGCATCGCTGCGTGAAAGCAGCGATGTGTCACTTCTCAGTGCGCACTCCTTGCGACATGATTGATGCGTCATATTTATGATATGACGCATCATGTCGCAAGGAGTTACAGATACGTCAGTATTTCTGACGTATCTGTAAGCGCAAAAGTGACGCATTGTTGGAGTGTGTCACAAAAGTGACGCAACTCCAGCAATGTGTCCTTTCATATGGGGCAAGCCCCATGTGAAAGGGCCTGCGTCAGTCTTACGCCTGCTGTGAGGCAGGCGTAAGAAATTGACGCATTTGTGTCCTAGAAGTAGCGCAGTGAAATCTTACAGATCTTACTGCGTCACTTCTATGACCCTTTCTTGCGTCAGAACGCCCCCCCTGCATACATTATACCTGGCGTAGGTATAATGTAGCGCAGGGGTTTACAAAGTGACGCATCTACCTAGATGCGTCACTTTGTAAATATGGTGCAACAAGGCAAATTTTTTACGCTGGTGATGCGTCACAAAAAGTGACGCACCGGCGGCGTAAAAGTGATGCATGGCCTCATAAATCAGGCCCTAAGACATTACATCATCATTGAGGGAGGACTCTGTTCATTAACAGAGGCTTTATTTCTTTTTTTAGGAGGGCTGTTGATGGATTGGACCCAGTCTCGGATAGAAGAGAGTTTGCACATTTTTGGGGCAAATCCGGAGAAGGCACACTTGAAGGTTTTCTAATATTGAATTTGTACGGTTTCATCAGAAGGGAGCTTGGGCTTTGTGAAGTGATATACTGCTATACACACCAGATAGAATGAGTTTAAAGGCCAGGGAGTTTGGAACGTTGTGATGATGAACTTTATGAGACATGCAAGCCATTTTTAGCTGGATTCTTGCCTCAAAAGGTAGCCTCTTCAGGGCGTTGAGGTCTGGGGTGATGTGGTTACTTAGTTTTGAGTCCGTGATGAGGCATCCCGCCATGTGCAAGCTTGCCTATAGAAGCACCAATTTTTCTTTTGATAGGCACACAAGGGTAGCACTACCATATTCTAGTTTGGAAATCATAAGTGCTTTAACCACTGTCATGAGATCTGCAGTGGGAAGGAAAGGCGCATGCATCAAAGGAAAAACCGGTCACAAACGGGCAGATTCTCAGAATCTGCCCATTTGCGACCGGTATTTTTGCATTTGGGATGCATCAAAAATGCAAAAATCGCAATTTAAGGAGTCTCTAAATTGCGATTTCTTAAACTGCGATTGCAATGCATTAAAGTTAAAAAAATTAGCGATTTCGCTAATAGAGTAGCAAATTACCATGAAGTTGAACTTCATGGTAATTTGCAAAAACTTTCAAAAATGCACTTTTGTGCATTTTTAAAAGTTTCATGTTGCGCACACACATGCCCTTAGGGCATGTGTGTGTGCAACATATGTGCACAGATACATTTCAGGGGAGCAACGGGGTGTCATATTGACACCCTTGCACCCTTGAAATTGCATGAGCAATTTGCGAGTACCTACTCGTACTCGCAAATTGCTCATGCAATCTCCGAATTCATTCCTATGGGCCTGGAGGCCCATAGGAATGAATGGGACAGCATTCCTTAATTGTGACTAGCAATTTGCGAGTAGCAATTAAGGAATGTGTAGGAATCGCTACTTTTATAGCGATTCCTACATGCATTGGCTTTTGCGATTCCTTAATGCCGATTCCTTAATAATCGCAATTAAGGAATCGCAAAAGTCTGCGTTGATGCATGTGCCAGTTAGTGTGTGCAGTTTGTAGAGGTGCCTATTTCAATCCTGAATAGACAGGTTATCGTCCAAGAATATTCCTGTGGATTTTGATGAATCAATGGTGTATGGGGTACAATTCAAGGGCCAGATTCACAAAGGTAAACTTACACTTTTGTGTAAGTTTACTACTTTTTGGTATTCACAAAGGTAAACTAAGACCAAAAGTCTAACTTTACTGCTTTTTGTACTCACAAATGTAATTTACTACTAGAAAGGTTACCTTTGTGAATACCGAAATGTAGTTAAGTTAGACTTTTGGTCCAAGTTTGCCTTTGTGAATACAGAAAAGTAATAAAATTAGACTTTTGGCCTACGTTTACCTTTATGAATATCAAAAAGTAGTAAACTTACACAAAAGTTAGTTGGCTGTGATAGCCATTCTTTGATTTGTGATTCAGTGGAGATATTAAGAAGAATTCAGTTTTGAGTGCGTTCAGTTTAAAGGTGGTTATGATTCAGCCACTGCTGAGTTTTTGTTGATGACGATGCTGATGTCTTCGGTAGAGGCTATTCTAAAGTAAATTTGAGTATCATCAGCATACATATGGTAGGAGATGTTTGAGAGTTTTAGGATTTTGCTCAGGGCTTATATGAACAGGTTAAGCAGGGTGAGGAAGAGTGTAGATCATTGGGAAATGCCAATTGTGGCTAGCGTATGGTAGAAAAGAGTGTGGTTGATCAAGACTCTTTGATATCTCTTGTGTAGGAATGAGGAGAACCATTTTAACATGATACCGGAGTGACCCCTCCTGCATTTTAGGAGGTTTACAAGGCTCTCATCTTTGGCTGTATTGAATGCAGCTGATACATCAAGCAGGAGTATTAAGCAGGATTCATTCTCGTTGAGTAATCTCAGGGCATTGTTGACAATGTGGACCAGGGCAGTTTCGGTGCTGTGACCTGGCCTAAAACCAGATAGGTATTGGTCAGGGAGTTGTAATTGTTCAAAGTGATTGCAAAGGTTTCAATGCGCACATTTGTCTAAGAGCATGGTTCGCTTGGTTAACTGTTAATGTGAAATGACCCTTTATGAGCAGCTGAAATATATATGTTATATATGAATATATGTACTATATAAATATGCTTCATATATATTAGTAAATCATTAAATCCAAACCCGAATTTGTGACATTGCGTCACCAATGTCAAGTATTCCAAAACATCATATACTGGATGAACAGACAGTAATACACTTAATTTATCTTATAAAATAAATGTCCAGATTAGCATTTTTTCATAAATCACAGTTTTGCTCTCAGTCACACAAGTGTCTGTCTCATGTGTTCCGGTTAATATGTATTTATCACCTGCAAGAAATTGGGTTACTGGTGAGGGTTTGAAATACTACTTAAGCAACAACCACAATTCTCTGTTAGGATGAAGTCACAAGGAACCCCAAATTATCCTGTGCTGAACCCCATGATAGCTTGGCACAAGCAGTCAGACTTAACTTAGAGGCAACGTGTGAAGTATTTATGCTTTACTTCAAACAGTAATAAAGTCAAACACAACACACTAAAAACCCCATACCAACATACTGCAGAAAGGGCCAAATCCAACATATATTAAGTATTTTAAGACCAAAACAGAAATACAATCAGTAGAACAGAAGATATCATATTTTAAAGATTTAAGTGAAAATAGCACCAAAAATCACACAGTGCCAGCTGTGGTTATCAGGTTGCACTAGACCGGGACAAAGTCACAAGTTCAGGCTGACTGCGATGAAGCATGGACAGGCTATAGGGACACAGTTAGGCCTACTGAATATAAAATCTTAAATCCTGGTTGTGGAGCTATGCTGAGTCCGGAGTCAAGGATGAGTCACACAGCGACGGTTCCGAGGAGTTGCGTGGCTACAATCCGAGATCCTGCATCATAATCAAGGATGCCATTGACGCGCTGCTTACGATTTAAAGTCCTGCCTCGAAGACTTGTCGCACTTTGACTGGTTCTGAAGAGCATGCATGGTTTGAGATGCAGAGTACTGCATCATCATTGAAGATACCTTTGACAAGGGCTTGCAATGCGAAAGCCTACGTCATAGATGTGTCATGCAGAGGTGGTTCTGACAAGCCAGCGGGCTGTGATGTACAGTCCTGAGTCGGGGATGCACCGCTCTGCTGCTCAGATGTGGAGTTTAGTGAGGCAATGCACTGTGTTGCATTGTACTGTGTCGGTTCTGCTGGGACCAAAGGTGGACTAGCAGACCACTTTCAGTCCAACTTCCAGGGGTTCAGGACTTGGGCGTCCCATTTGGGAGTGCAGGACTCACAGCTGGAAGAGTGTAGGTCCTCTTTTCATGGTTGTTGGAGTCTGTTCTGTCCCCGAGGCTATGATCAGGAGGTCACCCAACTAGCCCTGGTAGTCACTCTGGTGGCCCTGAGTTCAAGATGCAGGTCCATTCTTTTTCATCAGGCAGGAAGGCAGCAGAGCAACAGGGCAGCACACCAGTGCAGAAGAGTGGCAGCCCTTCTTGCAGCAAAGCAGCACAGCTGTCCTTTTTCTAAGTCTTCCACAGGTCCAGATGTATAATGAAGAGTTTGGTCTGAGGGTCCACTATTTATACTTAGTGCTCATTTTGAAGTAGGAGAAGATTCTGAAGGTTTCCACCCCTTGAAGTGTCAGGCATCCCCATCCCCCCTGCCCCGGCCCCAATGTGTTTGGGGACACAAAAGACTAGTGCCAAAACCTTTCTGTGTGTGTTCAGTCAGGGCCTTTGTGATGTGAAAGTCTGATAAGTGCCAGCTCCTACCCCTCGTTAAGCCAGAGTAACCCATCCTGCCAAAACATATCTTCCCTTTGTCTCACTGGGCAATACACAAGGACCAACTTAGTCATGGGACCCTAGGGCAGGCTGCATGCACCCAATAGTTAGCACAAGAAAATGCCAACTTTATAAAAGTGACTTAAAAATTGACTTTACCATTGAAGAAGTCTTTTAATTACAATTCTTTGGATACCAAAGTTGACCTGTCAACCTGTATACATTCTCCTTTATGAAAATGATCACTTTTTCAAAGTAATAAGGAACCCTATTACTAAGGAAGAAGTTGGCATTACAGTAGCGAGGCGCTCTTAAATTTGTTTTTCAATACCAGGATACGTACAATTTACAACTTAAAAGTACATGTCTAGCTTTTTAAGTACAGTGTACTGTGCCTTTTGGCCTGTTTATAACCTACCCTAGGGGTGATTTAAAAGTTTTAAAAAGGGAGGTTTTGGGCACGACAAAAGGTTTAATTTTCTAGGTCTATATGGCAGATAACATTGCACAGACAGCAATGGCATGCCTGGGCCATATTTCACAGGGCTTCTTAAGATAGTGATGTAAGTGGGTGACACAATCAGTGCTGCAGGCCTACTAGTAGCATTTAGTTTACAGGCCCTAAGTGCACAGGGTACCACCTTACTAGGGACCTTCTACTAACTTCAATGTGCCAATTAGGTACAGGCTAATTCTACCATATTTAGGACAGAGAGCACAATCGCTTCAACACTGATTACAGTGGTAAAAGGCACAAAGACCAACAAAATGAGATCAGCAAAATTGGCAGGAGTGAAGGCAAATAGTTTGGGGCAAGACCACACTAAGGCTGTCGGGTCTAACACCATCTTACTGAAGGAACGACTAGAATGCTAAGCAATTGATAAAGTATGCTTGATACAACCATGTGATTAATTTGGTTACTTGACATCAAAATGTGTCTAGATCATTTGACTTAAACAATAAATCATACTCATGGAAAAAGTCCTGTTAATTGCAAAACTAAACATAAAAAATAGCTATGTAAAAGCACACACAGATCTTCTTTCTACACAAAATTTAATTTGTATTTCCTTTTCAAATATGTGAACAGTGGAGTATCTTTGTAAATCTCATTGAAATCTTTTTCAGTCTAGAATAAAGGAGAAGTTAAAAGAGTATCCTTCTAGTCTGATTGCTTTCAGTGGAGATCTTGGGTAGATACACTATTCTTTTTGGGTCTTTTTGAGATAGTTTTCAGCAACTCATATTCAGACATAGCTGGTACCTCTGAGTTTGCTTAATCCAGTCTAGACCTATGCTACCCCCTCTGACAGGACCTGTCATTCATCAGATTCATTTGATGTTTGCAATCATCATGACTGCTCATTATTCTTTTGACTCTGATAGTTGTCTAATTGGTAAATTATGTTTTAAACTGTTTTATGAAACATGGTTCATGTTCTCCCACCTTTTATCTCAATTTTACCATAAAAAAAATCCTATTTGATTATGATCAGTATGGCTGTAAATATGATCCTGGGGTGAACTGTTAGTAAAATAAATTATGTAGTGAAGAATTTTGGTTTATTGTGGAAGATTTCTGTTACACCTTTCCGGAGAAGGATTCCACCAACACGCTAGTACAGTAAACCATGGAGATAATTGAAAATAAGCAAAGGTGTGTGAGATATAGGATTTTGGTGTTTCATTAGCTTTCCTATTGACTTTAACACAAGTCCACTCATTCCTCATTAGTCAACTAATAGATATAAAAAAAATTGTAAGAGTCATTTGTAAGGGAATATCAGCTTTTGTGTCATTACCTAATTTCTTTAACAACGCTAAGCGCTACAAAACACATTTGCCAGTTTTCCCATGAATCAGTCGTTTTTTGCATTCAAAATCTAATGCTTCTTTTCAGCATGTAAAAGAAAGGGCTGCTATTCTGATGTTCTCAGGAAATTACTACACCTCTTACTTATTCAATTCAAAGGGGTTAGAAACTCCACTCCCACTATAGACGCTACAGATGCAAAGCAACCTTGCTGATTCTATGTATAAGTGGCAGGCAACTCATCCTTGACATAACCAGGCTCATACAACCCAGGAGATTGTCGTTCATTCTCATATGTCTATGTCTATGTACTGGTTCCTGTTGAGCGCATATGTCACCCTAGGTCTCATAGCGCTTTGCCGAGACTAAGGAACAAACAAGAAAGATGACTGGAAAGAGAAAATTGATTTAAAATAGCCAAGTCTTGAGGGACCTACGGAACTTTTGGTGGTCAATCTCAGTGCAAAGGTAAGGTGGCAGGGAGTTCCAGAGAGTGGCTGCTGGTTTCGAAAATGATCTACTGCCGTACTTGACTGTACAAACCTTCTGGATTGTTAATAGATGTTTATTAGCAGAACGATGAGTTCTTGTTGGCTGATACATTTTCAGTTCATATCGCTCATTTCAGTTGTTACATTATGTGAAGAACAGCCGCATAATAAACTCTGCTGGAGAAGAAGTCTTCTTCGATGCCAATGGAGACACACCACCATTGCATGATCTGCTCTACTGGCACATGACTTCCAATGACACCAGCCAGTTTGTGAGAGTGGGCACCTACAATGCCAATCACCCACCTGGCTATAAACTTGCCATCAATGACAGTGCCATCTACTGGGGTGCAAAATACACTCAGGTGAGAATTAGAAGATACCACCAGTAATACAATCAAATTTAAAATTGTGAATTTATGGTAATGTCACTTGAATTGCTTTTGAAATGCCTTAAAAAAAAGATGAACAGAGCAAGTCAAAAAGTTTATGACGTTTATTTCTCTATTTTCATATTTATTTACTTATTTATCTGCAATTTGTTTTCTGTACAGAAAACTTCACTTGAAGTGTTTTAAAGCAGGCTTGCAAAGTGTAAAACGTTCAGTAACTTCACAGAGTTGCCAGAAAATTATTATATTTTCCCCAGTGAAAACATTAAATAGAATGATGACCATATTAGATGTGTAGGTTTCAAACTGGTTACAGGTGAATCAGTAAAGTGGGATGAGGAAGGTCCGTTACACATTTACATGGGCAAGTCAAGAAAGAAGAGAATATACAATGTTCAAATTCTGTATTTAGGGTCACATGTATCAAAGTAGTACATTTCTAATCCTTAATAGCGATTATTAAGGAATCGCTATTAAGGAGTCTCAATTACCTATGCATGTAGGTTTCGCAAAAATAATTGCGATTCCTACATTTTCCTTAATAGGGAGTCACAAATTGCGAATGGTTATTAAGGAATGCCTTTCGATTTGTTCCTATGGGCCTAGAGGCCCATAGGAACGAATGGGAAGGCATTTACAATTTGCGAGTACCAAATAGGTGTTCGCAAATTGCGAATGCGATTGAAAGGGTGAGAGGAAGCAAAAGGCCACCCTGATGCACCCCAAAAACAGGTAAGTGTGCACATGCAGCACACATACATGCCCTAAGGGCATGTGTGCCACACGGCACTTAGAAAAATGCAAAAAAAAAAGAATTCTTATAAGGATTTTCAACTTACCACCAACTTGAAGTTGGTGGTAAATTGCGATTCCTTAATGCAGGGTCCCAATTTTTTCATGCTTCCTGCATTGCATTTAGGGAATCGCAAATTGCGGTTCCTTAAATGCATTCACAAAATAGCTAATCGCAAAAATTGCAATTTGGTTTGGGCTTGATGCGTCTCAAATGTCAAAAAACCGTTTGCGACTGGTATTTTGCTTGATGCATGTGGTCCTTAAAACCTACATTTAGGGTTTACAGATCATGCACACTTTACATATACCTTAAAATCGTGCCTGCCATTATGTTATGAGCCTTTGCAGATCGTATTTCTGAGAATAACTTAACGTATCGGACCAATTTAAAGAGCTACAAAAGGGGTACATTTACAAGCCTCTTTCACCACAGGAACGTCACTTTTAGTGATCTTCCTGTGGCGATATGGGCTTCACCTTATTTACAAGGCAGTGTTAAACCACTTAAGGTGGCTTAAAGCAGCCTTGTAAATAAGGCACCCTTTCACGCTATACTTAGCGTGAAAGTAGAGGGCAATGGGTGGTGCTGTAGGCCATCCGCCCAACACCCATTGATTTTGATGCTGACCCCTATTTACAAGGGTGGTGTATATATGGGGGCAGAGCCAAAATTAAGACCAGGGAAAACCTGATATTACCGTGGCGCAATGAGGAGAAATGTTTCATTTCTCCTCATTTTTGCTGTTTCCATGTGTGCTACATTGCGCAGCACACATGGAAACAGCAAAACGCCAATGATTGTTTATGTGCAGGTAGGAGTCCCTTCCTCCACATAAACAATCATTTTTAAAAAAAAATGATGTTTTGCAGCTTATATGTGTGCTGCATTAACACCACACATAGAATTTACAAAATGCCATTGAAATAAAGTTTATGTGCAGGAAGGAACATCTTTCTGCATACAAACAATCACTCCCTTCAACGCAGTCACCCTTGCGCTATTGTGCAAGGAGCCTGCGTTGGCTATAGGCAGCTAAATTTAGCACCAGCACAGGGGGAAATGCAGGGCTGCACCATATTCTTATAAATATGGTGCAGCCCTGCTTTTCTAAAGTGACGGAGTGTGTCGTTCTGGGCTTAACGACTCACTACGCCAATTTCCCTATAATTATGCCCCTATTTGTGCAGCAAATTTGGAGTTATGTGAACAAATAGCTTGGTTCAGAGTATAAATTGCCATTTTCTGTTACCAAAGCATGAATTCACACTCACCAAGTGATTTACAAACTTATTTACACTAGATTGTGGTTCAGTATTACGTGTGAACAGATCTGTTCAAGGGGTCCTAGAAAGGGCTTTCCAGAACCAAGATGCCTTGCAAAGCAGGTCAATGTACACAACTGTTCAATACAACCAATTGTGAGGCACAATGTCACACATATCTTGTCAGATATAGGAGGCGGGCGGGGCGGCGGCTAGGACTCTTCCACCTTCTGACTCCGGTAGAGAATCGTCTCGGCTCCACTATACATCTGGTGAGCTACGCTCTCTTTGCCCTTTTCCCCCCCCTCAAGGGGGCTGCCGCACCGTTTACCCTGGTCGGTTTCTGGGTAAGTGTTGCTGCCCTGGATGCGGCTGGCGTTTGAGCCGTGCTGTGTCCTCTTCCCCCAGTAAACCAATCATGCATGTTGGCCATCTGTGCATGCTGCTTAACACCAGATCTCTCGCTAGACATGCGCAGGAGATTTTTGACCTTCTAAAGCTGGAGAGGCCCCTCTGTCTCATGTTAACTGAGACATGGCTGGGGGAGTTTTCCAACCCTGATGTGGCTGCGGCCATCCCTCCTGGCTACAGTATTTACAGGCAGGATAGACCCAGGGGTAGAGGTGGAGGAGTGGCCCTGGTGGTGCAGGAAAGCGTGGTTTGCTCCATCTTGCCGATTGACGACATCCGGGGCTCTGAGTCCCTTGCTTTCTCCATCTCCCTGGCCCCTCACCAATCCTTTAAGGGTTTGTTGGTGTACAGACCACCTGGCCCTTTGGGCACTTTTCTCGAAGATTTTGAGTCTGTCCTATCTGGGTTGGCGTTGAAAGCGGCTCAGTGTATTGTTGCGGGAGACTTTAATCTTCACATGGATATTCCATCAGACCCGGATACCATCAAACTCCTGGAGGCCACCGCCCCCTTGGGTTTAACACCGTTTCTCGTGGGGTCCACCCATGTGAAGGGGCACACCCTGGATCAGGTTTTTTCTACCTTTCCCCTCGAGGTGAAGGAGATAATTCCGGTGTTGTGGTCTGATCATTGGTTGGCCACATTTTTGGTCAAGGGTGTGATGAGACCTGTCAACATGGGGTCTCCGCAACAGCGACGCGCCCATCGGGCCTACCACTCTGTAACACCAGCAATGCTAGCGCAGGCGGCTCTTGAGCACCCGTGCTTTTGCACGGGGGATCTTGAGAAGGACCTGGAAGCTCTGCAGGGCTGGTTAGTGGATAGACTTAATGATCTTGCCCCAGTGATGGCCCCCCGTTCTACGATGAAACGGGTTTCGGCCCCGTGGTTTACGGCGACACTGGCGTCGGCCCGGCAGTCTTGTAGGGCGGCGGAAAGAGCTTGGCGTGCCCAATACGATCCTGAGGCTAAACTGCTGTATAGATCTGCGGTGAAGGCCTATCAACGGGACATCCGTGTTGGAAAAAGGGTTTACCTTGCTGGGAGAATTGAGGCTGCCGCTAACTCCTGCAAGGAAATCTTTTCCATAGTGAGGGAATTTACAGCTCCTCGCTCGAATGTCGTCCACGACACGCCCCCAAAGTCTTGGGCGGCGGACCTTGCCAAGTTCTTCACGGACAAGATTAAGCTCATTCAGGACTCTCTCCACCTGGTGGCGCCTGTGGGTGCAACCTGGATAAGGGAGGACCCCCACCTCGCCGCCACATCTGGCCCGTTGTTGGCAGCTTTTCCTCCCCTGTCGGCCGTTGAGTCGTTAGGACTCTTGGGTGCTCTTAAGTCTGGCTCGCCCCTGGACCCTTGTCCGGCAAAGTTTCTTGCTAGAATGGCGGAAGTCCTTAATCCTCTGGTCAACCCTCTGCTCAACATTTCATTGAGCCAGGGTTTGGTCCCATTAGCCTGGAAGCAGGCGATGGTGATCCCTTTATTGAAAAAGCCTGGCCTTGACCCGGAGGCATTGGTCAATTATAGACCAATTTCACTCTTGCCTGCCTTGATGAAAATCCTGGAGAAGCACATTCAAATGGTGCTCTCCAATTTTTTGGATGGGCATGAGCTTTTGCTTCCCTCCCAATCAGGCTTCCGCCCTAATCTCAGTACTGAGACCGCACTTTTGGAGGTGTCAGAAGTCATCAAAGGAGTTTTGGACTCCGGAGGCAGGGCCATGCTGGTCATGTTGGACCTGTCGGCGGCATTTGACACCGTCCCCCATGAACGCCTGCTCTCGAGACTTTTCGAGATAGGCCTCAAGGGGACGGTGCTCAGCTGGTTCTCTTCATTTCTAGCCGACCGCCGACAAACGGTCTGGACCACGCCGGATTCTGCTGTGATGCCGCCACTGGGTGTTGGGGTCCCTCAGGGCTCTATTTTGAGCCCGACCCTCTTTAACATCTTCATGACCCCTTTGGCGGCTCTGGCGGAGTCTTGCGGGGCCCGGATCGTGTCCTACGCAGACGACACTCAGCTCCTCTTCTCCTGTGAGAGGGGAGGAGATTTTAATGGGGAGAGCATCCGGGATTGCCTTGGGGCTGTTTTCAGATGGTTTAATCTGAGTGGCCTCAAGTGCAATCCCGAGAAATCTGAGGTGCTCTTCTTTGGGTGTACGTCTGATCCTGTCTGGCATGACTGGTGGCCTATAGACATGTCTCCCCCGTCCGTTCCATCTGCAGTTTCCAAGAATCTGGGTGTCAAGATGGACAAGGGTCTGTCAATGAGAGCCCAGATTCTGGGAGTGACGGGCACCTGCTTTGGTCTCCTGAAGGTATTAAGAAAGTTTCTACCCCTGTTGTCGGAAGAACACAGGAAACTGACTGTGCAGGCTCTGATTGGGTCCAGGTTGGACTATGCCAACGTCCTATACCTGGGCCTGCCGGAGTATCTGCTACAGCGCCTTCAGGTGACACAAAACGCGGCGGCGAGAGCCATTTACGGTCTTAATAGGCGAGCTAGGGCGTCATGCCTCTTGCAGGCCCTGCACTGGCTGCCTATTCGCAAGCGCATTATCTTTAAGACGCTGACTCTGACCTATAAGGCCCTACACTCTGAAGGTGCAAAGTACCTCCAAAGGAGAGTGTCCTTTTATCAACCGGCTCGGGCACTCAGATCAGAGTCACAGTTTTTGGCGGTTGTGCCGCGCGTTCAAAAAGCCCGCATTGGGGGTCGCTCCTTTGGTCTGCGTGCCCCCCAGCTGTGGAATGCCCTGCCGCTGACACTTCGTGGTGCCACTAGCTTGCTGGCTTTCAGGAAAGGTCTTAAGACCTGGCTGTTTACT
This sequence comes from Lissotriton helveticus, assembly GCF_964261635.1. Classification (NCBI taxonomy): domain Eukaryota; kingdom Metazoa; phylum Chordata; class Amphibia; order Caudata; family Salamandridae; genus Lissotriton; species Lissotriton helveticus. Next base: position 59,608,753 of record NC_136071.1, read on the forward strand.
TTATAGGTTTCTTTTTCTGTTTATCACATTCTCTTTCTGCTTTGTTGTCGTGTTGTGTTACTTTCTGTAGGTCTCGCTGTGAAAGCGCCAGGATACTCTTTTTGAGTCGTTGTGCGCTATACAAATCAAGTGTAACATAACATAACATAACAGATATTTGCTCCTGTCAAGTGGCAGTAATATATCTGTTTAATGACAGCAATGGACCAGGAACATATTACAAATTTGGTGGGCTATTAGAGGATTGGGGGTAGATGTATCAAGCCTTTTGCGAATTTCGGCCTTTGCGAATCGCAAAAGGCTTTTTTGAAATGTATCACAAAATCGCAAAATAAGGAATCGCAAAAATTTGCGATTCTTTATTTTGCTTAAGCATTTAAGGAATCGCAAATTTTGCGATTCCTTAAATGCGATGTATGTGGGTTTTAGAAATTGCAAATTTGTGTTAAGAAATCGCAAATTACCACCAACTTGTAGTTGGTGGTAATTTGCGATTTCATTAAAAAATGCCCTATTTGGCATTTGTGAAGGTGGCATATGACGCACATTACATGCCCATAGGGCATGTATGTGCGCCATATGCACACACATGTAAATTTCAGGGGTGCAGCAGGGTGTCTTTGAGACACCCCTGCACCCTTGAAATTATTCTCAATTTGCGAATTCGCAAATTGTGATTCGCAAATTAAGAAATATTTCACAATCATTCCTATGGGCCTCCTGGCACATAGGAATGCATGGAAAATTATTCCTTAATTGCGAATTCGCAAATTCCGAATTAGCAAATAAGGAAGACTAAGAAATCGCTAAAAATAGCGATTTTATACATACATTCCATTTTGCGATTTCTAAATAGCGATTCCTTAAAAATCGCTAATTAGAAATCACAAAATGGAATCTTGATACATCTACCCCTGGGTTTCTACATGAGGAACATTTTCGCTGTGATGGAAAAATTATTTCAAACGTATTAAAGTAATTGGCATACGTAAATGTTCACCTATTGCATTTATATGTGCAAAAATGTAATCAAGTAGGAGGAAAACACAACTTAATATTTTTAGGAAACTACAACTGTTGCAAACTTCGCAGAGTGCTCCTGGAATGCTGTCACTATGTCTCGGAGTTGTTAATTCCTGTATCTCTCATTATGCTGCTGTTGTTATGCCCTACTTGTTTCCCTCCCATGTGTTCCTGGTTATTTGTAAAGCGCCCTGATGCCCTCTTGGGTTATGTTTGCGCTATATACAACTCTCTATATAGATAAAATTAATACTCTTCCCTTGGAAGGCATTCCTTAGGTGTTGGATGGGTGTTCCCACTCAACTCCCATGGTTTTTAATGGATTCCCAAGTTTACCAGAACTGGTAGACCTGGGAATGTGCCAGAAATATATGCGTTCTCAGGTGCGGCATAAAAGGAAGAAATACCTTTATTTCTCACTGTTACTGCCTCTTTCTATAAGATCTGCATTCTGCATCCATGGTGCAATGGTGCCTGCATTGGCGCTAGGCTGCCAAAAGGGTGCCAGCACAGAGGTAAAGGCAGGAATGTGCCATATAGCCTTCAATATGGCACATTCTTGTCCGTTCCCTCTCACGCAGTGCAGCGCAGCGCAGTGCAGCGCAGCGCAACGAGATGACTTGCTGAGCTGTGTTGCACTGCGTGCACTGCGTGACATTCTCGTAAATAGGACTCTAGTTTTAACCGAATGTATGACATTACAACGCATACATTTACAACGCATGCCTTTACCACGCAGTTTTTACATTCCAATCCTTTATAACGCACTCCATTACATCGCATGACACTACATCGCATTTTTAGAAACTACCTTTACAACGCATCCCATTACATCACATTACACTTTTACAACGCATACCATTACATTGCATTTAAGGTAAGTATTGGATATGATAAGGGGTAAAAATGACTATTCTAACTCCAGGGGGTGCAACAGTAGGGTAAGTTTTGGATAGTGTAGGGGTACTATGTGTTGTAATGGTATGCGTTGTAATGGTATGCGTTGTAATGCCTGCGTTGTAGTGACATGCAATGTAGTGTTATGCAATGTAGTGTCATGCATTGTAATGCCTGCATTGTAGTGACATGCATTGCAAAGGATGTTGCGATGTAATGACTGCGTTCTAAGTGTAGTGCGATGAAATGGTTGCATTGTAAAGGATGTTTTCCGTTTTAACCACATTGTCAAGGGTTTTACTTTGTTATTTCTTTGTGTATGCATTACTATTTTTGTCTTTCTAGCATGTGATTGGCCATTTATAATATACTCTCCAGCAATATACCAAGCAAACAAACAAAAATGTACGACGTATACAAAAAAGACAAAGGTTTGTGAGGTCTTGATGCAAAAGTGACAAGAGAGGGAAAAATAAGTGCTATTAGCGGCTCATTGGTTGATGTACATGGAAAAGAGGGATTGACATAGCATAGCATTGTTGGATGACAGGAATAAATAGCTCAGAATAGAAGCTGAAGAAAAAAGACAAAAGCAGGGACAGGATAGAAACAAAATGTCCAATAACTTAAATAAGGCTTCTACAAGAAGGTGATGGACTGAACTGGACCTTGCTTATCGCTTAAGAGAGTAAAGGAGATGGAAATTTAGAGAGACGGATAGGCGAGAGATGTTCATCATAATGCCTAAGGACAATTTACTCTTCGTCGGTATGGAAGAAGGCTGCACTCAGACAGCTCCATTGCCACCTGATTAACACTTTAATGCGAATCTGAAATTCTTGGGGCCTCCTTTATGAGGCTATGCGTCACTTTTACGCCGCTGGTGCGTTAATTTTTTTGATGCACCAGTGGCGTAAAAAATGCGCCTTGTTGCGCCATATTTACAAAGTGACGCATCTAGGTAGATGCGTCACTTTGTAAACCTCTGCGCCACATTATACCTGCGCCAGGTATAATGTATGCAAGGGGGCGTATTGAAGCAAGAAAGGGTCATGGAAGTGACGCAGTGAAATCTATAAGATTTCACTGTGCCACTTCTAGGACACAAATGCGTCAATTTCTTACGTCTGCCTCACAGCAGGCGTAAGACTGACGCAGGCCTTTTCACATGGGGCTTGCCCCATGTCAAAGGATACATTGCTGGAGTTGCGTCACTTTTGTGACACTCCAGCAATGCGCCACTTTTGCGCCATACAGATACGTCAGAAATACTGACGTATCTGTAACTCCTTGCGCAATGATGCGTCATACTGTAAATATGACGCATCATTGGTGGTGCAAGGAGGGCGCAGTGAAAAGTGACGCATCGCTGTTTTCACGCAGCGATGCATCACTTTTCATAAATGAGGCCCCTGGAGTTTTATACTTCCTTGACACTTTCCCTTTTCATTCCTTATTTCATCTGTCTCTGTCTCATACAGCCGCACAGATCAGTACAGGGGGATTACACACAATGCATTTCATTGTCCTGTGCCTTTCTTAATGCATTACCTGTTGAAACTGCTAGCTGTCTCCTAACAGGCTCTGATAGCTCTCTTACCATGAGGCTCTGCTACCCCCCTTTACTTACTCCAAGCATAAAATCCCTAAACTCATCCGTTGGCTACTTGCAAACTTCCCAGTCTATTCAGTGGTTAAATTGTAAACAAAATAAGTGCAGGGCTCTCTTCAGGAGGCAGCTTGCACCAGCCCATTTAGTCTATCAGCGCTGCTTAAAACAGATCCAACTACTAACCATGAAGGTGGGAAGAGGATGTGGCATAATGGCTAGAGCTGCCGACTTCAGAGTTAGGGATCCAGGTTTGAGTCTCAGCATCGGCTCAACATCCTGTGATTCTGGCCAAATCTCTTAATCTCCCCATGCCTACCTTAAATTAATGCATCCTCTACTGGTGCTCATAAAAAGCGCCAGGGCTGATGATTAAGTGCTGGTGCTGAGTACCGCAAACCAAAGGCTCTAATTAAGCACTGCGTCTGCTTAAACTGCACTCACCCCTACTTTGTACACATTTCCGAGCCTGCTTACATCATTCCTGTCGTGTTGCAGCTATTCCCTGGGCAGCATACCAATCACAGGACACAGGTTAGTCGGGTACTTCATTTATTGTCACATTGTACAGCAGCTCGTCAGTACATCCGTCCTCGTCTCTGCCCTGGTCATTGTCCGTCCTCTTCCTGTCCCGTCACCGGAACTGGTGTCCGGTGACGACCTGGTCACTCTCCCTTAGGACCCACAGGGTCCTAATGCCCTACTGTCGGTCGCCCTCCCTATCAGGACATGACATCTCCATGACATCTCCCCCCTTGTTGCAAACAAATGTTCATGACACATTTATCATAACCACTGTCGCCCACCATTGACAGTCCTCATTCACAGTTGCATTGATGAAGGGGAAAACGAAAAAGGAAAAGAGAGAGAGAGAGAGAGAGAGAGAGAGAGAGAGAGAGCACTTGTCATTCTACATTTCTTCAATGAGTCTCTGTTGTTTACTGCATGCCCTTCGTTATACTAGTTTCTCCATCGCTTCCTTGTCCTTTATCTTCTACCTTCCATATGGCTGCAGTTGTCGCTGCCATTTCTTCTTTCTCCGCCTTCTTTGTCCTTGAAATGCTATCTCTTTCTTGTTATTCGTTGTTTGTCGTAGACAGCCGTTATCATCCATCCTTTCACTTTCGTCACCGCCAGTGACTCTTTGGAGAGCTTGTTGTCTTATCATCTATATTATTTCTGTCTCAACACCTTTGGTCCTGGCCCTGCGGTGCCTCTTTCCTTTATTTCCTTGGTGGCGCTTGTCCGCTCTGCTCATTGCATGTCTTTCCGTGTTGCACCCTTTTACCCCTTTTTTCCTAGGCTCTCCTTGTCCTTTTAGCCTTTTTTAGGCTCTCCTTGTCCTTTTCTCTTGTGTCCCTTTTGTGTCCTTTTTTCTTCTTCTTCTTCTGTTATTCTCCTTGTCCTTTTAGCCTTTTCTAGGCTCTCCTTGTCCTTTTAGCCTTTTCTAGGCTATCCTTGTCCTTTTCTCTTGTGTCCCTTTTGTGTCCTTTTTCTTCTTCTTCTTCTGTTATTCTCCTTGTCCTTTTAGCCTTTTCTAGGCTCTCCTTGCCCTTTTTTTTTTGTGTCTCTTTTGTTGTCTTTGTGTCTCCTTTTTCTCTCTTTTTCTTTTGTGTTCTCCTTTTTCCTTTCCTGTTTCTTTGGTCCCTTCTTTCCTCGTTATTTTGCTCCTCGTTCTTCTTTCTTCTTTTCTTTATCTTCTTCCTCCTTCTCTAAGTCCTCTTTGTCCCTCTTTTCTTTGTTGTTTCTCTTTTCTGTCTTTTGTTCAGCCTTCTCTGGCTTCCTCCACTCTCTTTATTGCACTCTCTTTTGCTCCTTTCTTAACTCTCTCTCTTTTTATTTCACTTATTATTCTTTTCTTTTCTCTTTTCTTATTGCACTGTCTTCTTTCTTTTTCTTATTGCTCTTTTTCCACTTGTGCGCTCTTTTGCCCATTATTTATCCTTTATTCTTCAATCACGACATTTATCTCCTTTGTCTCCCTTTTCAGACCTTTTCCGTGCTTATCTTTCTTTTCTTCTTTATCTTCTTTTTCTTCCTGTCTTTTCTTCTTGCTCGCGTTCTCCGATATTCACCTTGTCTTATGTTCTTCTTCTTCATTGCCCTACTGTCCCATCTTCGTCGCCAGTGTCGTGTTGCAGCTATTCGCTGGGCGGCATACCAATCACAGGACACAGGTTAGTCGGGTACTTCATTTATTGTCACATTGTACAGCAGCTCGTCAGTACATCCGTCCTCGTCTCTGCCCTGGTCATTGTCCGTCCTCTTCCTGTCCCGTCACCGGAACTGGTGTCCGGTGACGACCTGGTCACTCTCCCTTAGGACCCACAGGGTCCTAATGCCCTACTGTCGGTCGCCCTCCCTATCAGGACATGACATCTCCAAAAGGTCATATCCTTACACAACTTCATTTCTTTTTCTTGCCAATTTTTTATTGTTCGCCCAGGACTGTAAAGTGTTTCATATACTCTACATAAAGCACTTCAACAACATCTTGGATTAATTCTGGGCTGTACAAAAATCTAAATATTAAATGAAAGTGTTCTTCAAAGTATTGCCCTTGTGGTTGGCCCAGTATCTACAGGACAGCAGCAATTCTGTTGCATGCTGAGGACATTTGTCAAATCAGAAGGTAGCTCAAATACAGGAATGGGCACTGCTTCCTGATTTTTGGACGATATTACGGTAACATTTTGCCTTTTCCAGAAAGAAGAGGCTCAGCCTTCTGGGCTTCTCAGGGTTGTCTTATTTCCAGGCCCTGTGCTCCTTGCATGCTGCTCACTTCAGACTAAGACGAGACACTGCACTCCAATGATTGTTGTCAAGTATATTGATCTAGAAGGAGGTATCACATTATTCAAGTGCAGCAAGCACAAATTAGCTTGTTTATGAGAGCCCTGTTTCATTTTTGCACCATGTAAAGTGGTACATTCATGACACAGATTTAAGAAGCCTACAAAGCCAGCCTGCATGGCTTTGAGTGGCCTCATAAATCATGTGTAAGGCGATGCAGTGCAAATCGCTACATCATCTTAAACTGCGACCCGGAGCGTTCCATGGGTGTTGCGGTGGGTTTCCCCATGCAACACTCATAGAATTTGATGCTGCCCCAGATTTACAAAGTGATGTAAATCTTAGGACGCATCAAAATCCGTGAGCCTCCCAAGGTGTAGTATAACAAGGAGAAATATATGTATTTCTCCTCTTTCCATGTATGCTGCACATATTTAAAGTAAACAACAGAACATCTGATAATAACATACAAAAAGCAACATAATAACACATTTAAAGCATAACAGGGCACATAGAAATAAAACACAGTGCAATAATGCAGCACTAAAACACAGAAGCATCAAAAACGACAGAATGCATCAAGACCACAATAAAAAAGGCACATTCAGCCGCTGACCGCGGCTGGAATTCCACCTTGGTGCGAGTAATTTATGACTGGGTGTGGTCAGGACGGCCCCCGGCCGTCCTCCGCATACGCCCACCGTGACGTCGGAAGGCCGGGGGCCGTCCGACAGACGGAAAGGGTTAAACATGCTCAAATGTTCTTGTCACGTATTACTTCCTTCAGAATCCTGTTTCCAAAATACAGCATTGCAAGGTGTTTGCACCCAGCATCACTTAACTTACCACCAAATAGCGCTAGTCAAAAATATTTTGTGATCCAGCCCCAGGACATTGAAGGACACCTCACAAAATGGTGTTTGGAAAAATTACTGTGCCCCTCTTCCTCGGGAGCCTTGCATGTTTACCCCACTCACTAACGCCTTCTCTCAGGATAGCCTGTCTTAAATGGCCAGCTCATCTTTTATCATTTTTCATTCCACTGTCAAAAACTGTGCTCCATCACACAGTAAGTTTGGGTGTGGATGGATGAGGAATGCGGACTGTCAGAAATGTCTGTTCACTTTAAACATATCCAGCACATTTCCACAGGTTGCCCCCTATTGGCCACTATAAAACTTCGGCCATTAAGGAGGGCTGAATGGCTCTGCCCCTCATCTTCCTTTAAAATGAGGCCCCCTTGTTATCTCAGATGTACCAAGAGTGATGGCAAGAGTGATGGCACCATCGTTGTAGCACAGTACTATATCAGAAAGCAAATTACAAGAAGGGACCCACCTGTTTCTTTAAGAGACAGAGTGCATAAGTCAAGATTGAAACATGCTTTGAATATAGCCTTGTAGCATGCCGTAGCGAGCTATACTGGCTCTTAAAGGTCCGCTCCAGCGTTAAAGGTCGAACCCGAAGGCGAGGGACTTTAACAAAGGAGCGGGACTTTAATAGCCGGTATAGCCCCGCTACGAAGGGCTATTAGGCTATTAGAACTTTCTGCCACTAGAGGGCAGAATGTTGTAACAATGTCTGTTTGCTTTAAACATATCCAGCGCATTTCCACAGGTTGCTCCTCCCTTTTGGCCACTATAAAACTTCGGCCATTAAGGAGGGCTGAATGGCTCTGCCCCTCATCTTCCTTTAAAATTAGGCCCCCTTGTTTTCTCAGAGGTACCAAGAGTGATGGCACCATCGTTGTAGCACAGTACTATATCAGAAAGCAAATTACAAGAAGGGACCCACCTGTGTCTTTAAGAGACAGAGTGCATAAGTCAAGATTAAAAATTGCTTTTAATAGAGCCTTGTAGCACGCCGTAGCGAGCTATACCGGCTATTAAAGGCCCGCTCCAGTGTTAAAGGCCCGAGCCGAAGGCGAGGGACTTTGACAAGGAAGCGGGACTTTAATAGCTGGTATAGCCCCGCTACGAAGAGCTATAAAGCTATTAGAAATTTCTGCCACTAGAGGGCAGAATGTTCTAACAAATTAAACAAAGGCTTTATGGAGCACGAGGGGATTGAAACCCCCTCAGGCTCCCTGAAGCCTTTGTTCACAGCCACAGCTGTGAACAAAGAAGCATTGGAATGTTGGAGCTCTGGGCTTACTTATATCAGCCATTAGAAAACCTGGAGCTACTCCATTGTTTTCAATGGAGCTTCCAACATTCCAATGTTCTAATATTCAGTACAGTACCTACAATAGCATTAACTAATTGTAGCTAAAGTAATGGTAACATGTTTTATCTCAAAACCTTTCAGAAGATGTGCTTTTTAGTGACAAATTTAAAAGAAGGGGAGCATAATCCGGCAACATTCTTTTCCATAGGACTTGGTGGATATGATGTAACAACGGGAATGAGAGATCAGATTTCAGGATATCACCATCTTCCTCTTTTAAAGGAGTTTACGCTCAGTGGTGTTTTGTGACAGTAAAAATATATTTTTTAACTTGTCATTATAGAACAAACACAAACATTCATCTTTGTTGCCACAAAACTGCACTGGTCACCAAGAAAAGAAACAGAGCAAAATAGAACATTGCAAGGCTGTAATATCCGGTGTTAAATAGCATGTTGTTGAACAGTAGTGCCACCTTGGCAGTTTATATATTTAATAGGCAAAAGAAATAGCAGAGCAATATTGATCTGAGTCCATTGATGTACTTGTTTGTACACCCTAAATTACAGAGCATGTGTTCATTGTACGATATAGTCAAAAACCCAAGAAGTCATTCAGAACGCGAAATTTCGAGGTGAATGGTATTTTTTACTTGATCTTGATATCACAAAAAAGCCAACATTATCTTAATTACAATCACAATTGTTTGACAGAAACTACAGATATGTTGATGTTGGTGCTTCATAGATGTTTTCAGCTGAGACGTGTTTCGTGCTTACTCTGGAGTTCTTCAAAGCTGATCAAATGATACATAGAAAAAGGAAAGCATTAATAAAATCAATTCTTTATTTCAATTAATTAAAAGTAGGTGTTTCTATCAACAAATCGGAAGAGTTTTAGATCTGTGTATACCATTCAACTATTCAAGTTCGATTTTTTAAATATCAGTAATTAGATTTACTTCCTTACTTTTCACCATAACAAGAGGTGTGTTCTGCACTATTTACAGCTAGACTCAGTACATCTATGTATCTGCTGACTTCTTGGCTCTCTGTGGACATGCATTACTTTGAATGAATTCACAGTCCGAAAGGCATAATTGTTTCCTTTCTTTTTCTTTTGATCTTTTTGGTCACATTTTATTTAGATCACATTTGAAAATCCTTTTTTGGTGGTGTATTGCACATTACTTGCAAATGTACATTAGGTTTTATTTATTACTAGCTTACCCGTTGCGCATTGCTGCGATCTCCGAAGAAAGGACATTCAAGGAAACTCGTTATGATAACATTCAATTTACATTGTGTCATTTTTATTGAAACTTATTCATTTTAATATGGAAAACATTTCAAAGTGTCGTTTTAATTCTATTTATTTATTAAAGTGCTTGTGGATACACGATTTTTTGTTTTTCCATCTGGTGCGTACATCAATATTCGAAAGATTATGAGGGCCCTGGGGGGCCATTATTTAAAAAAAATGTATGCTAGAAACCTTTGCGGGAGTGTACTCAACAACTTCCCAAAGTTTCCTGGCGATCGGATGTATTGTGTTTTAATTCAATTTATTTATTTGAGTGCTTGCGGATACACGATTTTTTGTTTTTCCGTCTTGTGCGTACATCAGTATTCGAAAGATTATGAGGGCCCTGGGGGGGTGATATTTAAAAAAAAATTATGCCAGAAACCTTCGCGGGAGTGTAGTCAACAACTTCCCAAAGTTTCATGGCGATCAGATGAATGGTGTTTGAATTCTATTTATTTATTCAAGTGCTTGTGGTTACACAATTTGTTGCTTTTTCCGTCTGGTGCATACATCAGGATTCAAAAGAGTATGAGGGACCTGGGGCCGATATTTAAAAAAAAATTGTGCCGGAAACCTTCGCGGGAGTGGACTCAACATCTTCCCAAAGTTTCATGGCGATCGGATGAATGGTGTTTTAATTCTATTTATTTATTTGAGTGCTTGTGGATACATGATTTGTTGCTTTTTCCGTCTGGTGCGTACATCAGTATTCGAATGATTATGAGTGCCCTGGGGGGCGATATTTAAAAAAAATCTATGCCAGAAACCTTTGCAGGAGTGTACTCAACAACGTCCCGAAGTTTCATGGCGATCAGATGAATGGTGTTTGAATTCTATTTATTTATTCAAGTGCTTGTGGATACACGATTTGTTTCTTTTTCCGTCTGGTGCGTACATCAGTATTCGAAAGATTATGAGGGCCCTGGGGGCCGATATTTAAAAAATGTTTATGCCAGAAACCTTCGCGGGAGTGTACTCAACAACTTACCAAAGTTTCATGGCGTTCGGATGAATGGTGTAGTAATGCATAAAGGACAAACAGACAGACAGACAGACAGACAGTCAGACAGACAGACAGACATACTTTCGTTTTTATATATATAGATTATTATTTATTTTAATGTTCACTGTTTGTTTAGGAGGTCACATGGTGACAAATATGATGCATAAAAATCATGTTTGCTAATAGGTTTTAAACTCGTTTGCACCTACTATTAATTAATTGAAACATTTTTTTTAATTAATGATTTCCTTTTTCTATGTATCAGTTGACTTGAAAAAGTCTTGAGTAGGGACGAAGCACTTAGACTGAAACCATCTTTTATGCATCAACACCAACATATCTGTAGCTACTATCCAACAATTGTGATTGTAATTAAGATATTGTTTGCTTTTTTTGTGATACCAAGATTAAGTAAAAAATGCCATCCACCAGAACATTTGGAATTATGAATTACTTCCTAGGTTTTTGACTATATTGTACAACTAATAAATGCTTTATACATTAGGGTGTATAAACAGGTACATCAATGTCTTACATACGATAGATGTGCTCTTCTATTTATTTTGTTTGATCGTGCCTGTTTCTCTGGTCCAGTTATAGATATTGTGGCAACAGGTGTGATGTAGTGTTTAGAGCAATGTTGCTGGTTTATCTTTTACCGCTCTAAGGATAGGGATGTGCGACTGATGAATCACTGTTGCTTTCCTATAAGAAGACATGTATTTATTAGGGTTGGGCAACAAATTCCACTCCGCTTGCAGAGTAGACGGAGTTTATGCCAAATTCAGCCAGCCGCCTCATGGCAATTTTTTTATCGTGTGAGATTCTCCAACAGTAAGTTGGAGAGTACAAGCAAGATTTGGCATCCTCTAGCGAACCTTCAGTCACTAGGAGAGATTTCTTCAAGGTGAGAGGTCGCAGCAGTTCACCACCATTCATAGTCTGTAAGCTGCACTGGAGTAGAAAATCCACCAGAGCGGCAGCAAAATCAACTTGAGAAGCTGTGCCTGCTGGTGCACTGTGTGCTGACATTTGTGCTGAATTTTCAGCGCAGAACGAGTTCCCGGTGCTGAGTCACAACGCGAGCAGACGAACGTCCCCATTTCTGCCCATTTGTGGAATTCCATGCAGCTCTGCAAGTTCCACCCAGGCCTAGTATTTAATCCTCTGGCCTGATACACCTGACAACCTTGTGCAAAATGTCATGAAAGGAAAAACCTGGAACAGCAAAAAACAGGCAAAACATCTATCTGTATTTTACTTTACATTTATTTTGTAGTGCGCTTGCATGGTTGGCTTTTTGGCAGCATGGAGTACCACAACCAACTTAGCAATATTGAGACTTAAAAGGGCAGGATGATTATTGGCTGAGCTGAGAGGGTTTTGTACTTTTGCGAAATCTTGAAATTCACAATTCTGTGAAACATGTCAAAGGATCAGAACTCCACGTGATGACTGGAGTAACAAAAAATACTGTGGAGGTTATTTGGTAGCTGGACTTCCGCAAAATATTGGTGGAATTTTCATCCACCCTTTTAAGAGAGCATTGGAGTCAATAGCACATCAACCACATCTGGTGTGGTGGGTGGAAATTCTGCCACTTTTTGTGGAGTCCGGCTCTACGAAACTTTAACTGACCTCCTCTGTTTCCAAAGATACCCATTCGGTCTGGGGATTTCTGGACATGCTAGATTGGGTGAATGCAAAGAGCATGCCAGTCTGTGCCATTTAAACCACCTGGAGCAAACAAAGCCTGGGTAGATTTATAAACACCCGTATAAGTAAATATTATGATTTGGAAGAAAAAACTGTTAGATACAGGAAGCCAATGCAAAGATGAAAGAGCACCTGGTGCCTGGTGTGCTTGTGAAACAAGGTGAGAGACAACAAACACGTAGCAAATGGTAGCCTATTCAATTAACCCCTGCTGTTGTACTTCCTCATGTGGAATTGCAGGGAGGCAAGGTTCTTACACAAACTTTATGAATTATTATCATTGATATGGCTATAATACAAGAATATATACAAATGAACGTTGTAATCAGCCACATAGACAAGCATCAAGGCACACTCATTGAAGCTGAATCCACTCAGTACCCAGAAAAAGTCTAAACACCTAGAACACAACAACCAGGCATGCAGCTATACAAATTTGCAAACAAGACCAACACTTAATTTGAGCTGGTGGTTCCAGGGGTTGCAGGTGTGGCTTACTGGCGCCCATTCTTGGGAACTGGCACTCATTATTGCTCATCACACTTTGATCCAGACCAAGAAATAAAAAAACACCAAAAGCAAGAGGAATAGAATGATGAAAAAACACTAAGAGTAAGAAACAAAGTATTCCTTGTAAATCTGGGGCAGTGTCAAAAAGCAATGGGTGTTGTGTAGGTATGGCCACAGCAACCCCCATTGCACGATCCTTTGATGTTGAAAACGGTGTCAAAGGGTACAATATAGACAAGGAGGCGTTAAGCCAGGCAAAGTGGCTTAAAGCCGGCTTGTAAATATGGCATCTTAAATATGGCATTGTAAAAAGTGACGGTCCGGTAGCACAATGCCCTTGTAAATATGCCGTCCTCCTTCTTGGAAGTCTGCGCCTCTGACATTCTATAGCACTGGCTATGAGCTTCTAAAGAGATTTGCATCTGACACTGGTTCTTATACAAATTAAGCCCTGTGAGAAGCCACAGTACCAAACAGGACAAAATGCCACACCCCCATCTGAGTATTCCGAATCCAGGACCAGAATGTAAGAGAATCTTACAAGCAGCTTCACACTATGTGCAGCTCAAGGTTGGCATGTGTTGACAGTTTTGACTTACACATACAAAATGCTTAAAATACCTGCTTCTAGCATGAGTACTCTTCTGGTTGTCCAATGAAAGATGAAAGGCTGGCTCAGCCCTGCTAGCATTCACTGGTTTGGTATTCAGGATATACTCCAATGAACGTTTGACCCATCATACTTGCTAGCATGCATGCAACTGAATTCAAGATACACGAATGACTCTTTCCTTCTTTACATTTTGAGTGTCTGCTAGAGACAGTATTAGCTCTCTGTGTGCAGACTTGTTGCAAATAGTTCCAATGCAAAATATATAGAGAAGGATTGGGACTGCTCCCTGCTAGTGTTTGGATTGTTTTTTTGTCTATCTCCGTTGTCTGCAGTTGAGCCAATGGCTTTCCTCCCTATTCTAGTTTTAGCCTTCCTCAGGGGCACTTCGGTCTCATGGTGGTCTGAATGGATGAGTTGTATCCCTAAAATACAAACTTGAGTCTTGTTTACTTTACTTGTAGTACTTCCTGGAGTGCTTACTCTCCCACCCCTATTTCCTCTTCCTCCTTCCGTTCTTTTCACCCCCCCACTGACACCTCTGTCCTGTTCCCATCCTGAGTACATTTTTAAACATTTTATTTCCTTTTTTTAGTGTTGTGTACACTAGTTGTTCACTGTTGTTATATATTAATCTAGTGTGCGACTATGGCTGTCTTCCATGCCAGAATGGTACATTAATAATATACGCCATGCCTGACATCACATGCGCACATGCTTTATGAGGTACATATGCGCCTCAGAAGCCACCTTAGAATTGGTTTACTTTCATAGAAAACTCATAGCAAGATTGCTGACTTCGTGTATATGCATCCTGATGTCTGCTTCCACGAATGATTGGCAAAAAGCATTGGAAAATCCAATAGAATAAAATAAATATATAATAAAAAATAATAATAAATCCAGGGGCCTTATTTATGAAAGCCTTTCACCGCCGGTGCGACACTTTTAAAATGGGAAAAAGTGACGCACTGGTAGCGCAAGGCCTTCATAAATAAGACCCCAGGTTTATAGCTGAGACCTATTTGCTTTGCCAATACTGGTTTCTCTTTTGTCAGTGGGGTTTTCTACCAGGAAGCAAGATGGTGTGGAGGATTTTGTAAACAAAATCACATTAATTCCTGGCAGTTACACTGAATCATGTAGTGCCTGTTGTGCCATATTTCCCCCCAAATTATGATACCAATGCAAAGCCTCAATACTTCTTTCCTCATCTGTTTTCCAGGTCCCTTTATCAGTCTGTAGTAAAAGCTGTGCTCCAGGATACAGAAAATCACCAATAGAAGGACGTCCTCATTGCTGTTTCTCCTGTGTGCCCTGTCCGGATGGAAGCATCACCAACCAAACAGGTGGGATTAGCTACTTTTCCACATTAAGATAATAAAGAATTGGAGTGGTATATAGGAGCCATTTGTACAGGCACAGAATATGGTACATCAAACTAGAGTGCTCAACAACAGAATCCCACGGGATCTATAATGAAATAGGCTAGGATTTTCAGAGTAGCCAAAGGAGGTTCATACTTGTAGAGCAGTCCTTATAAATCAGCAGTCTTTAGCCAACACCCCCAGTTGGGCAATCCAAGGGCCTCACAGTTGAATTTCCTTTTTCAGTGAGGTCAACTCTTATCTCTAATCATCATAAATGTAGGGGATTCATACAATAACGTGGTCAGGCGGGCAACTAGAGCCACATTTCGGGGGGGGGGGCTGAACATTTTTTTTTTGGGGGGGGCTAATTCTTCCAACCACAGACAGAGTGGCTGTAAGAAGGTGTGACACACAACAAAAGCCTCATTTACAATTAATGGTCTTTTAAAGACCTGTTACGTACTCGGGTGCAGCTGCAATTAGATGCTCGCCAGCCCACTAAGTCGTGTCAGCCCGGGCTGACACACACGACGGGGGGGGGGGGGGCTGAGGCCCGGTGAGCCCAATGGGTATTGCGTGCCTGAACGTGGTGAAGAGAAGTGTTCTGGGCTTGTATTATACAATGTGCCCTGTGGGCACTATGGGCATGTGTGCCCGCTTTGTGTGCCACCAGGGCACAATGGTATCACAGAAGGGGGCGCAGACACTTGTGCATCCCCATCTGTAATATAGAGAGTGCTGGTGCACATGTTGCACGAGTGCTATCATGAGAGGCTGTTCCCTCATTTGTATGGGAGCGCGGCTCCAAGCAAATGAGAGAATCACTTTGCTGTATCACCGACATGGACGCAGCGGCAAATATGCCTTTAAGAGACGCACTGAAAGTGCAACACAAAAAAGGTGATGCATTTTCAGTGCTCCTCCTTAGGGCAACCCCCTTTGTAGGCGGGGAGGAAATTGAGTCCCATGGAGCCTTCAGACAGCCCACCTGCAGGCAGGTGCAGTGACTCACTGCCCCCACCAGCAAGGTGATCTCTAATCCCTCTTAAAAGCTCAGGCAGGCTGCCACCTGAAAAGTGGCCTTATCCGTAATACGGCCCCAAATGTTTTCTTCTGGAATCACCCTTAGCTGAGGCCATCTCTCTGCTTTGACCCTCAAAGACAACTGTTACATTAATTTCTGAACCAATAGGTCTGCACCGGCTAAAAGGCACCTGTCACTTTAGAGGATCATTATCTCTTCAGCGTGCAAGGTTCTGCCTGATTGCCATGATCACTATGCATAGCTCACAATACAGGTATAAAATGTCCACATTTAGATAGCATGTTAGCAAACAGTCATTCACCCCTTTTACTATTTTTCAGCTATAAAACAAAACCCATGTGGAAAGAGTTTTAGCATTAAGTCTTACTTCCACAACCTCTGCCAAGCTTGGAAAACCATTTACCCAAAGACCAGACTTACTTTTCTTTCATGGTTCAAAGTAACTCATTTGTCTTTCTGGATATGAACAGATCAGTCTTTACTACTTAGTTCCTTGCTACCCTGTCGGGGTTTTATCCATGCTTTACAAGTCCACATAACATAACCATAACATAACATACATGAACATAATATGACATTCTTTCTCCTTCGTAGAAAGAAGCCATCCTTCCTTCTGGAAATCAGTAGAACAATTAAATGAGGACACCTCATTAAACCTGCTTATTTTTCAACGTTTCTATTTTTCATAAATACTTCTTATTTTATCCAAGCTGTGTGTCACCAGCTGCCTTGCATCTCAGGTAGTCAATCCTAATCCTAACATCATTTAAAAATTGCTAGAACATGAGGTCTCATATATTCCTGTCTTGCCCACAGGTTTATCCTTTCTCTTTGTCCAAGATAAGTTGAAAGGTAGTCATTCCTCTCTTCACAATATTTTTCCCTTCACTTCACCTTATTCCATTATTTTATTCAAAAGGAAAAATGTTCTATTGGAAGACAAAAAGCATTGTGATTCCAGAAATTTCAGGATAACATGAGAACTGGTCACCTAGCTCTTTTGAATCTTTAACACCCAATTGTTCATTTACAAATCCTAGACTCTGATATGAAATTTTGTAATTTTATAATTTGGTTTATCAAATACCTTTTGTACACTTTTGCACCCTCAATTTATTTCATTAGAACTGTTTTCACTTAGGGGCTGATTACGATGTTGTTCGGAAAGGCTACGCATGGGATTTGGATTTGCTGAATCTGATTCGGAACCTATGTTTCGGTCCAAATCGGATATATCTCCGAACCACCGATTACGATGCAAAGAAACCATTCAGACTGTATGATCCGGTTCCAATCGGCATTTGGACTGCCTGAGTAGATCGGAGCCGAATTGTACAGCTCTATGGGCATGGTTTTCGACAGAGCATTTACAATGTCTGATTTTGACAGCCATTCCGATTCAGTGTGCCTGACATGAAACAGCTGTCAGAATCTGACTTTGGGACCCATAGCAGGCCCCCCTTCACCTGTAGGCCTTCGGTTGGAGCCCATGGGGTACCCAAGGAACTCCTCTTTCCAACCATGCACAGTGTGGCAGGCACCACGAGATGCCAGCCACAGGGAGCAAGGTTTTCTCCAGCCACTCCTTTTTTCAATGGGAGCCTGTGTTCTTGTTCGGAACACAGGCTCCCATTGAAGTCAATGCGAGTTTGACCGAAAGATGTTCCGAGCATCGTAATCGGTCGGTTGGATTCACAGAAACCGGTTCAGTTGGAAACGATTCCGAAACCGATTCAGTCGGAAGAGTTTCCAACCAAAATTGCAATTGGCCCCTTAATTTGCATTGTTCTAATCTATGCTGTTGCCCAGGCTCCAATAAAACTTTCATGCCCTTTTATAAAACCATTTTATTGTGGAGACTTTAATGACAATTACATTAGGCACTAATATTAATAAAGAGAACTTGTCCAATTCTTGTTACAAAAAAAGTATTCCCAAAAATCAACTTCAATATTGTCTTAGTCAACGCATTGGCAGCAGACCCATTAAAATACACTGTATGATCCGGTTCCAATCGGCATTTGGACTGCCTGAGTCGATCGGAGCCGAATTGTACAGCTCTATGGACATGGTTTCCAACAGAGCGTTTACAATGTCTGATTTTGACAGCCATTCCGATTCAGTGTGCCTGACATGAAACAGCTGTCAGAATCTGACTTTGGGACCCATAGCAGGCCCCCCTTCACCTGTAGGCCTTCGGTTGGAGCTCATGGGGTACCCAAGGAACTCCTCTTTCCAACCATGCACAGTGTGGCAGGCACCACGAGGTGCCACCCACAGGGAGCAAGATTTTCTCCAGCCACTCCTTTTTTCAATGGGAGCCTGTGTTCTTGTTCGGAAGACAGGCTCCCATTGAAGTCAATGCGAGTTCGACCGAAAGATGTTCCGAGCATCGTATTCGGTCGGTTGGATTCACAGAAACTGATTCAGTTGGAAACGTTTCCTAAACCGATTCAGTCTGAAGAATTTCCAACCAAAATTGCAATCGGCCCCTTAATTTGCATTGTTCTAATCTATGCTGTTGCCCAGGCTCCAATAACACTTTCATGCCCTTTTATAAAACCATTTTATTGTGGAGACTTTAATGACAATTACATTAGGCACTAATATTAAAAAAGAGAACTTGTCCAATTCTTGTTACAAAAAAAGTATTCCCAAAAATCAACTTCAATATTGTCTTAGTCAACGCATTGGCAGCAGACCCATGAAAATACACTATAACTCCAGTATTTCGCTCATAGCCCAGCCACAAAAGATAAAGACAAGTTACAATGAGGTAAGAGAAGCTACTCCCAGTATGAGATGGGACACATGAAACAACGCTCGAAAATAGAGTATTAAACCCGTGAAATATAGATCTGCAACCTGAAAGCATGGACTAAGAGCTAATGGTACCACTACTTAAATTAGATGAACCATGACAGTGAGGCCATCCACAAGATACCAAGGATTATGCCTATGGAGGTAATTGAGCAATATGGTGCACACTATGAGACAAAGAAGTAAAAAAAATCCCATGAGTTGAATCTTCTGGTTTAATCTTTGGAGAAATGGAAAAATCCCCAAAATGTTCTAGAAGGTTTAACAGGCATGCATATTCGTAAATATAAAGTTAATTTCAAAATAATGCTCACTTTCTGCCTGTCTTGTATTGACTGGGTTCCAGAATATCTTTCCATATTATACCCAACCACTGCCTTAAACCCCATTGCTAATGAATGACTTTATTCACCAGTTTTTAATCTGACTCATTAGGTTTTTACATGGTATTTCTGCCATCAAAAATATGTCTGCCCCAAGAGTTATCTGCAGCACAAGGGCAAAAAGTAACGCCTCTTCGAGGCAGGTGATAAAAAAGAGAAAGGTTTTCATTTCTCCCAACTATTCCAAAATGACATGTGCCCTGAGCTGTACTGTGCTGCAAACACTATTTTGGATGGAAAGTGTACACTTCCAGTACAAAACCTATGCTAGACATTATACACTATGATCCAAAGTTTTGTTTATGGTGCAAGGCAGGCTTAACGAGAGCAGTAACGAGAGGAAAGAAATATAACAACATATTATAGTATAATATTTTTTTACCATTGCCCTTCCATGTAAAGCAGCACTGCAACTTCGGTTCCACTGTGGCAGGATTCCACCAAAATATTAAGGTGCATCTACTAAATTATTAACATGTGTGCCCAATGCACACCCACTGACATCTGAATATACCCTCCCCATGTTCTTCCTCCCTCTCGTAGCCCTGTTCTCTACACTTCAAATGTACTTCATCTGACTTTCTTGCTCTTTACTATACCCTCTCCTGAACTTTTCACTCTTCTTCTCTTTTCCATCTACCGAAGCCTATGCACTCCTTTCTACATACCCTGCCCTCACCTAACCCTCCACCCTAAACGTTTACTTGCCTATTTCCTGGTCTTCCATATAAGTTCACTCAATTAATATCTACCAAAACACCTGCATTGTCCCCCATGTTTGACAATTTCCATACAACAATAAACCATTTTTTCACTCTTGACATGTATGGCTCAAGATAATCAGTATTGTCTCATAGATGCTTATTCATCTGATTATATACTGTAACATATATTTACCTTTGAATTGACCTGTATCTCTGTCAAAAGATCTCGACAAACTGGTTTATGTTTTCTCAGTACTACCCTCAAATCTTGAAGCACCCATCACTTTCTTCATTTTGATGTAAACTAAGAAAACTTTTGCGAAGTGAGGGGAAATAGGCCAAAATGTGAAAGGAGACATCTAGAAGCTAGCCAGTAATAATCCAGCCCAAACACTTTGAACATTTGTACATGCTCCAGAGAGGTACAAAATGCCACAACCTGTAACCTGAGCTTTGCCAGGGCTGTCCAATGACCTGGATCAAACACAAATGCCTCACTCAGTGAGACTTGAGCTCATACACACATCTCTTAGAGGTTTTGTATATGTGGGGGAATGTCATTTGCTGGCTGAGCAGACAAGGATGTCTCCTGAAAGCCTCAACTCCAAGATTAATTTGTTGCACAGCAGTGGGAATGTTTCAAACTAGTCTTCACCTCTTTAGCCACACCCCTTGAAAGTCATCTGATGTGGACGAATGCTGGGTGAGTGAGCAGTTGTCCAAGATAGCCTCTTGTAGCCTATAACTCATCTGCCCTTGTTAAGGTAAGGGCACACCCAGTACATGGCACATTTGCTGTGTTTTTTAAGCCTGGGAGGTCATTCAATTCCTGAAATGCTCCATACCAAGCTTAAAAAGAGAGCTGTATCCATCTGTGAAAGGAAAACTGGTGTTCTAGCAAATAGGCACATTGGTTTATTGGTCACAGAATCTTGCTGTTTCATCACTTCTGTTAAGAGCATGAGACATCCCTTTTCTCCTCTTCTGATGATTGCTATCAATTAGGATGGAAAAGTAACTTCTGGATATTCTTGACAATGGTTCTCAAACTTTTGCCTACTCAAAGCATTCACTACATATGAGGCCTTGTTAATTTTTGATATAATATCCTGGTTGAATTCACACAAGCAAGTATAAGTAATGCAACTAAATGTTGCACTGCAAGCTCTGGTTGTAGTAGTGGTAGCAGTAGTCTTGTGCGAGTAACATGGAGCATGGGGTATATAAACAGTGAAATAGATTTGATGTGATACATTCTGATCTTTTAATATATCAATCTATGGGGGGAGGAAGGAGCAACGATGTATAGAGACACGGCAGCTGTACTCTTTGTAAGGTTTAATGCTAGAGTTCGAAATGTCAAACAAACTCTTGAAGCAGAGGCTGCCAGAAAGAAGAATTATTAAAGTATTTTAGAACTGTAAAATGTGTAAGGAAAACAATGTTTGCTAAGCTACTTTTACAATGCGGTCCTTTACCACGTGTGTCTTTACAATGCAAGTCGTTTCAAAGACTTGCTCTAGGGGGCGTGCAACACCAGGGAATATGTTGGATTTTAAATCCAACCCCTTCCCTGCTGTTGCACAAACTGGAGTAGGAATAGTAATTAATACTATTCCTAAGTCCAGCACGCCCCCTAAAGCAAGTAATTGAAACGGCTGGCGTTGTAATGACACGCGTGGTAACAACGCAGTTGTTGTGACGACCACGTTGTAAAGTACCGCTTTGTAAAAACACGCATTATAACATGCTATATTTATGTGTAAGGTTTACAATAAATGTATGTCATAATATTGTGTTTCTTTAATGTGGTGTTTACAATAAGAACATAATGGCATGGCATTTATAGATTTATGGAAGTATACATTTACAGTTGTAACCTACACATATTCTTATCTTGATTAATTCATCGTACACAGCACCTTGGGCAGGATATATTTGAAAGGTGTTTTAAAAACCACTAGATAGGTATATTACCTTTAGGAATGTGTGCTACAGAGAATATCTTCAAATCTCTGCTGTTATCTACACTAGTTTTGAAAATATGTTCCAGTTTTCCTAATTCAGATCATCTGTTCTTTTTCCTCAGATTCCATTAACTGTGTGAAATGTCCGGATGACCACTGGTCAAATAAGGAAAAAGACAGTTGCATACCAAAGGAAATCGAATTCCTGTCATATGGAGAACCATTAGGATTCATCTTTTCTTTGCTGTCCTTATTTCTCTTCTTTAATGCCACTGCTATCTTTTGTATTTTCATAAGATATCGGCGTACTCCAGTGGTGCGGGCCAACAACCTCCAGCTTAGTTACATTCTTCTTGCTGCCCTCATGTTGTGCTTTCTCTGCGCTTTTGTTTTTATCGGCCAACCAAGGAGAGCAACCTGCATGTTTCGTCAGGTGATCTTCGGCATATCCTTCTCACTTGCAGTTTCTTGTGTATTGGCCAAAACAATCACAGTGGTGATTGCCTTTAGGGCCACCCAGCCAAACAGCAACTTAAGAAGATGGATTGGCTCCAGGACATCCTACTCCATTGTGCTGACTTGTTCATTTATAGAATTAGCAATTGGAGTGATCTGGCTGCTTACTTCACCTCCATTTCCAGACTTAAATAACAATGCCTCCTACTGGAAGATTGGAGCTGAATGCAATGAGGGTTCCATCTTCATGTTCTATTTCATGTTGGCCTACTTGGGCCTTTTGGCATGCATAAGTTTTGGAGTTGCATTCCTGTCGCGGAATTTGCCAGATAGCTTCAATGAAGCCAAGTTCATTACCTTCAGCATGATTGTATTTGTCAGTGTCTGGATCTCCTTCATCCCAGCCTATCTCAGCACAAAGGGAAAATACCTTGTAGTGGTAGAGATTTTTGCAATTTTGTCTTCTGGGGCAGGCCTTCTCTATTGTATCTTTGCTCCCAAGGTTTACATCATATTCCTGAGACCAGAGATGAACACAAGGGAATTTTTAGCTCGAAAATCAACAATGATGAGCAGAACTGAATAATCTTGCTTACGTGAAGAGGAGTCAAGACCTGACAGATAGCTTTGGGTTTATTTCAAAATTGGTGGCAATGAGATCAAGACGCCTCTCAATCATTATTTTTCCCCACCTGTTTGTTTCTTACTCTTCTTCTACAAAATATGGCCACGTTCTGTCCATTTTAAAAAATCAAGTCAAAATTGTAACACATTTATTGTATATCTTTTAAATTATTGATGCCGTCCATGGAAGGGTAAATATGTGGGGTGTATTCTATCCCAAAATAATATGATAAGCCCCCTTCTAAATATTTCTAGTGATCTTGTTTTCTTCTCCAGTCAATTCTTGCTCAAACTAGTATTTTCTATTTGACCGAGCTTCTGACCTTCTAAAGTTATTTATTTTTGGGCAGGCAAGATCAGCATTAAAACATTTTTGATTTGGTATTCAAGGTCTTCTTTCACGTAACAAATTTCAAACTAATCGTGTTATCACCTCCTGCGCAGTGCTCTATCAATCTTATCTTTAGTAAGCATGTTTATATATATATTAATATGTATGTACATATGTATGTGTGTGTGTGTGCACTAACGTCTTCATATAATGCTTTTATAACCAAAGACTACTTGGTTGAATACTAAAATGTACTGAGCATTCCAGGCGTTGGCTCAAATATCTAAATCCAAATATTGAGAAAGAAAATACATTTTAAAGTCTTAGCTAAAAACCTAGTATTCACCTTCACAATGGCACCTAATTGATAGGTGTGCAAACACCATAACTTAAACGTACATGTTTATGAAGCAAGTGACAAAATGTGAATTTTCCCCAGTAAATGATCCTTTTTTCAGTAGGCTCAGAATCTTAGGTAGTTGCTGAAATGCTTCTGCAAAGTGAAGAAAAAAACAGTTATGAAGAAAGGCAGTACCCTAAAATTTGGTGGGAATTTAGAGGAAGGGGTACTTCATTGGAAATACATTTCTCTGTGGAGAAACAAAAATGTTTCAAGTATTTATTGCAAATGCATTCATTCATTAATGTTCTTTACACTTTAGGAAATTAAATCATGGTACACTATCAAAATAAACATGTCGGATCCATGCAAGGATTCTTGAAGTTCACTGCATTCCAAATAAACCCCTGCAATTCTTTGTGAATTCCAAGAAGTTGAAAAGTTGTTCCAACTGTAGTAGGAAGCCTACAGAAGAAAAGTGATGACTTTCTTTCCTAATGATTCTGATAAATTGATGAAGACCTGACCGCAGTAAGCTCCATAGTGGCAGACCAAGAGCAAAGAAGGCTCTCCCATCCTATCAATTGTTTCTTACAGCCTGATTCATCATTCTCCCGTTTTGCGAGCCCCTAATAGCGATTCATAACGAATCGCTATTAAGGACTTGCAAAACGGGATTCATGTAGAAATTGCATAAAGAAATGCGATTCCTACACATTCCTTATTTGCGATTAGCAAATTGCTAATCGCAAATAAGAAATAACTCTCTATTCATTCCTATGGGCCAAAAGGCCCATAGGAATGAATGGGGAGTATTCCTTATTTGCGATTAGCAATTTGCTAATCCCAAATAAGATAGCGATTTAAAGGGCACCAGGGGTGTCCAAAGGACACCCTGTAGCACCCCTTAAATGCAAATTGAAACAGGTGTTGCGCACACACATGTCCAAAGGACATGTGTGTGTGCAACATGCAATTCAAGTTTTCGCTATTTACCACGAGGTTTGACCTCGCGGTAAATAGCGGGCCGAAATTGCGAATTCGCAATTTTTAAATGGATGATGAATTGCATTTAAGGAATCTCAAATAGAGATTCCTTAAATGTAATTCCTCGCAAAATAGCGAAATCGCTATTACCGATTTGTGCATTTGGGATGATGAATCCCAAATGCAAAAATAGCGCTCGCAAAGGGCCAGATTCTCAGAATTAATTCCTTATTTCAAGCTACAATAACCAAGTCATGCTGACCCTGGTGAATAGATTGATTTTTTTAATATAGCACCACCGTGTACTTTGGAAATTGAGGAAATGAAGCCTTGCAGACTTTAAAAGTAAAACATAATAATTGGAATGAATCGACATCTTTCTTTCCGACCCTCCTGCCCTCTTCCTGTATAAATGTGCATCATCTCCTGTCCGCGCAGCGGGCGGGCGCGCCGAATGCGCGCCAAAGGCGCGCCAAAGGCGTGCCCGTCTGCGCCCGTCCGCGCCCTTACGGGCCCAAGGGCCATATCCCCTGGACAAAATTTGCGCCCTCGAATATGCTATGAGGCTGATCAGATCCTTGCCCTTAGGCCTACGAGGGATCATACGACGGCTACACTTAACATGTTAGATCAGTTCCCACAATGCTGCCCTCATTGCTCCTTTCATCTGGATATTCCACAACGATGTTGTAGTTTAGTATCCCGAGTAGTAACTCATTCCCCTCCGAATTACATCTTCCTCAGTCTGAATTGTCGTTCCTTGCCCAAACACAAACGTGAGATTTTTGACCTCCTTACGGATGAATCTCCTGACGCACTTTTTATTACGGAAACGTGGCTTCACGATAGTTCCGGACCTGATATTGCAGAAGCCCTTCCTATTGATTATGCGATTGTAAGGAACGATCGCCCCAGGAAAATAGGAGGCGGTGTGGCAAAAATTTTTAAAAATATTTATCAATGCTAATTTGACCCAGCTTCTTTAGGTGGCTGCGAGGCAGCTTATTTTAAACTGGCTCTCCACCCTAAAACCACCCTTTCGGGTCTATTAGTATATCGCCCCCCCCCAGGTCTTGCTAACGCATGGCAGTTACAACTCTCTGAACTCATAGCATCGTCTCTGTCAGCATCTAGTAACTTTTTTGTTGTTGGTGACCTGAATGTACATTTGGGTGATCCTAAGGACAGTTTGGCCTGCAATCTTATTGCGGACCTTGCCTCCATGAATCTTATTCTACATAATAAGGTTCCTACCAATAGGGGTGGACACCTTTTAGATCCGACCTTTTCTAATAGTGTCCATGTGAAGTGTTCCCTGGCGGTGCCAGTTATCTGGTCCGATCATTTATTAATTAGGTTTACCGTCACTAATAATGATATTATATCTAAACATAAACCTGACATGAACATACGGAAAAGGGACTGGAAAAAATTTGATTCTGTTGCTTTTAATAAAGTCCTAATTGATTTTAAGCCTGATAATATATTTGTCTCTGATGATATGGAAGTGATGGCTAGTTCTGTGAATGGTTGGCTCCTTGAAGCCATAAATACTTGTCTTCCCACTATCCATAAGAAAGGGATTATTCATAAAGCCCCTGCTCCATGGTATAATGAGACACTCCGCATGCACAAATCCAAATGTAAGAAATTAGAACGTGTATGGAGAAAAGATTATTCTCTTATATCTGGGACTGCATATAAAACAGAGTTGAAATGCTACCGTAAGGCGTGTGCCACAACAAGGGCTATTCACGTCAATAGTACTATTAATGAAGCAATGAACAAATCAAAAACTCTGTTTAATGTGGTGAGGGAGCTTGCTGGTTCACAGACCACGGCGGTCCCTCCTCCGCTATCTAGCACAAAATGCGATGAGCTTGCCCAGTATTTTATTTCCAAAATCGTAAATATACATCAGGACATTCTTGCTCAAAGCAATACAAATAATTCTACAATTTCTCCTCAGATTAGGGAGGAGGATGCCAACTTATTGGTGACATCCTCGCCTCAGTTTCTGTCCTGGCCGGATCTCAGCCCCGTAACTCTTCTGGAAACATTGAGCAAAGTTAAGTCGGGCTCACCGCTGGACCCTCTGCCCGCCCCGATACTACGCTCCTTGGATTCCTCACATCTTTCCACAATTTGTAAAATGCTAAACCTTTCGCTGGACACTGCAACTGTCCCCAGTTGTTGGAAGCACGCTATGGTTACCCCGCTCTTGAAGAAGCCGTAAGCGGATCCCAAGGTGGCCGCTAATTATCGCCCCATTTCTCTGTTACCGGCTTTCTCGAAAATTTTGGAACGTCATATCCACGTACATTTTTCAAAATTTGTAACAGACAACAGCCTTTTACATCCTTCCCAGTCCGGATTCCGCCCTGGCTTCTCTACCGAGACAACCCTTTTGGGCGTCACAGACAATCTGCGCTTGCTCTTGGATCGAGGAGAAACGATTGCGTTGATTTTACTTGATCTCAGCGCAGCCTTTGATACTGTATCACACGGTATCCTTCTCAAATCCATGGCTTCCATCGGTATTGGCAATAAAGCCTTGGACTGGCTTGCGTCTTTTTATCTGATCGCACTTTTCAAATCTTTTCTAAGTCATCCTCTTCTAAAAGCTATTCCTCCCCTCACGGTGTGCCCCAGGGATCAATCCTTAGTCCTCTTCTTTTTAATGTATATGTTACCCCTTTGGCTTATGTTGCACAACGTTCCGGACTAAACCTTTCCACCTACGCTGATGATTCACAAATTGTTTTGTCACTATCTCAAATAGATCCCACTGCCCCTTTCCCTCTGCAAGCTGGCCTTAGTGAAATATCCGGCTGGATGAATCGCAACCTGCTTAAGTTAAATGGTGGAAAGACCGAGGTTTTGGTCCTTGGAAATAAACCGGACCTTTGGAACCTAAGACATTGGCCTACTGCCATGGGTCCCTTACCAACTCCGTCTGAACAAGTGCGAAATCTGGGAGTAATTATCGACAAGGGACTATCCATGAAAGATCAGGTTAACAAAGTCGCAGCCACCTGTTTTTCCATCTTACGATGGCTGCGTAAAATCTTTTGGATGCTCCCCGATAACACCCAGAGATCCGTTGTGAATGCCTTGGTAACCTCTAGGTTAGATTACGGCAACGTGCTCTACCTGGGGTCTGCCAAGGCCGTCACACGGCGCCTTCAACTGGTACAAAATGCTGCGGCTCGGCTTCTTTGTGGCTGTCGGAAACGTGACCACATTACAGAACGCCTGAGGGAGCTGCATTGGCTCCGTGTTGAAAATCGGATAAAGTTTAAAGCATTGAGCTTTATGCACAAGATTCAAATCGGATTAGCTCCCCTTTACCTTCAGGCCCTTGTCAGCCCTTACATTCCTGCTCGCTCACTTCGCTCCTCATCCCACCATCTCTTCAATGTACCGAAGTTTAGACTTACCAGAATGGGCGGTGGTTCCTTTGCGAACTTAGGACCCAGATTGTGGAACTCACTTCCCTTGGGCATTCGGATGGAAAACTGTCATATGGGATTTCGCAGAGCGGTGAAAACCTGGCTTTTTGATGTCTAACTTTTCTGCCTGGTGTCTTGTTGTACTTGTCTTTCAGCGCCGGGAAACCCTTATGGGTAGCTGTCGCGCTCAATAAATGTAATTAAGAAATAAAATAAATAAATCTTATCAAAGCAATGTGATTAACTACATTAAAAAGAGTACCTGGAATGTAAAAATATACTCTGTATTTAACTTTGGCTTGTACATATTTTGGAAACCCCATAAAAGCAATTTTTTTATAATACTTCAATGAATCATGCAAAGCCATCCGTGCTTAATGTTTTGCCTTCAAAAGTAGAAAATGTGTGAACAATTTCCATCAAGACATGGATATTGTCTTTATCCAATGTCAAGGGTAAATTTAGAGTTTGTTTTAAAACCAAGGTTCTGGGCTACAAGGTGATGGTCCCATTCCCTCAGTCAATATGAAGGACATACAAGGACAATACTAGCCAATCTTATCTTCTTCAGCTCATTATAAATTTTGTTCTGGACATCAAAAAGTCAAGTAATATCAGACCATAGACTTTTTCATCATAGGAACCCATATAAAGATCAATAAGAGCTGACAATTTGATGGATTTGTTTGAGTGTGTAGCACTGGAAAGGTATTAAGAGGAGGCTGATGGCAGCACACAATCCCTCCAAAGATTCTCCTCTGCCAATGCTTGTGGATTATTAAATATTGTCTATATGTGTCTACCCAGTGGCCACAGCAGGTTCTATGACACCCTTCTCACGGGACACTCTTAGGTTAAACTGTGGCAATTGTTTCAGGTGGGTATAGACATATCCTTCTCACTTGGGGTTTCTTGTTTACTCTACAAAACGGTCCCAGCAGTGATTGTCTTTAGGTCCACTGCAAGAAAACGGGGCTTTTTGCAGATGTCCCCCACCACTTTGTGATCCTATTTGAAATACTGGATGCTGGTTTTTGACTCTGATAGTGCACTGGAGCCTGCTAACCAGCCCCAGTGCCTTTCCCCTTCCCCGAAACTGTTATGTGTGACTTGGCATTTCCAATTGACAGAGACTTTACCTCTGTATAAGTCCCTCGTATACGGTACCAGGGGTACACCGGGCATAGGTAGTAAAGGGGTTGCCAAGGCTGCAACACGTTTTTTTGCCACCCTGGTTGACCCAGGCAAACTACTGACAGCAGGCCCACCATTGCAGACTGCAGGAGCAAGGCAAACTACTCCAACTCAATGCGACCTCACCATGTGTGACACAGTCAAATGCACCACTCTTGATATATGTCAGTCACACCTAAAGAAGGTCTCCTGTGCCCAGGAGGCTGGGTGCAGTATATTAAGATTTTAGACATGTAAGTGCAAATAATAATATTCCTCTATAGTGTCTTTAACATTAAAGTACACTATAAGTAATAGGCGGTCCATAGGATGGACCCAGTTGCTAGATCCATTGTGGCACTACCTAGATATGTCAAGTTTGGTGTCAAACAACGTGTCTTCTCAAACCTGACATGCATCTGGTGTCAAGAGAATGCTGCCAGGCACCCAGGTGGCATCTTAGATGTTGCCCCTTAGTTGCCCCAGCTTCATGGTGCTCTGCCTGATCAGCCTACCCTTTCACACATCTTCTGCAGCTAGGACAGGATTCTGACATCCTGCCAGGCAGTGCGATCACTCCCAGGAGTCAGGAACTAAGGCTGGGCAGGAAGAAGGTCACACCACCCCCTTCCCCGTAGGCTGGTGAAGTGACACATTAGAGCGGCGAGCTTCCAAGACTTCACTGCCTCTGATATGCATCTGGGCTGTCCACCTGAGGAGGACACAACCCTCCCCTTACTCCATGTGTGCTTGCACCCAGGAAAGGCAGGAAATTAGGTCTGCAGGAGATGTACACCTCCATGAAGGTTGGCCACACCCCCAGGGTGATCAGCCTCATCTGTGCAACTAAAATAGAATTCTGCCATCTTTAGGAGGGAAGAAATAGTGGGTTCTGGGTAGAACAGTTGACCTACACCCTCAGATGTTGTCACCTCAGGGGCGGATTAACTGCAGGGACAAGCTGCACATTGGCTTCTAGCTCACAAAGGCAAAGACTAGGAACTGAGTGAACAACTCTCATTCTTTGTTAAAACTCAGCACTCCCTGGCAGAGGGAACCTTTAGATGCCAGAAGCACCCTCAGACACCCAATTCAATTCAATTTCAAGGCTTTATTCGATTATTAAAAACAATCACAAAAGCATACAATATATAAAACACAGGCTACAGACATTTCAGTAGAAAAAGAAAAAACAGCTCATCAATAATGGGATTAAAGGGATTAAAACATCAGGCTTTTCCTATGTGAAACAGCTTTAAGTAAAAAAGTAGCAGTAAAAAAGCAGATATCCATGGTATCAAGTGCAAATAACAGTTTCAATGCTTGGGCTGTAGTATACACAGAATATTTCTTAAAAACAGGTCTGAGATAGTATCGACGAAGGTGCATAAAAGAGGGCAAATAAGCATAAAGTGCAAAGTGCTTTGCCTAGTTAGGCCATCACAGGGGCAGGGGGGATTGACTATGAATTTTCATCACTGGAAAAGCCACTAGATTATGTACAATACCAAGTCTCAACCTCGTGAGAACAAACTGGTGCGATTGCTTGGTAATAGCTTTAAGGTACATAGGCATGCCCCTGTCTTCCAACATATTAGAATAATAAAATACATGAGTTGACATGAGGCTGCATTTAGCCCTGCGTAAGTTAGATTTGGTCCCTATAAAGACATTTTTGAGTTCCTTTTTTGGTACAGTAACAGCACTATGGGGGTCATTAACAATGTCAAGGTTAAAGATTTCACTAAAGGAAGATGAAACGTAATTTAACCAGGGAATCTTGCGGGCGTTGTCCAAATGGAGACAATCTAAAATAATCCGCCTGGTAAAATCAGTCTCATCTTTAACCCAGATTGACCTCCAGACCATTAAAGGTCTCATTCCCATTAGGTCTGTAAGATGGTTCATGCCCACCTCGCTATGGCACAGTTCATTAGATGCCGAGGAGGGTAGACAAAGGAGTCTTTTGAGGAACCGGTTCTCAGTGACTTGCAGTTCCCTGTGGTTACAATAGCCCCATATACCAGAACCATATAGAGCAATGGATACACATCTATGCCTATAGATATTCAACATGTCTGGTATGCGGCGACTACCTAGCTTAGATGCAAAGCGGAATATTCCAGAGGAGCTTTTGCCCATCCTAGCATTCACGTTTAAAATCTCGGGTGCCCAAGTCCCTCTGTTATTGAATGTTACTCCAAGGTAACAAAATCTGTCCACCACCTCAATTTTGTGATTATTAAAATGAAACGGCTTGGAAAGTTTCATCCGTTTGCCACAGGCCATAATGTAAGTCTTGGAGGTGTCAGACACCCAATGCTCTGGAACCAAAGAATCACTGACTATAGGGCATTCCGAGGGATCACCCAAATCCAGATGGTGTAATGCATTGTGAGAGTTGTAGTCTCACCTTCCCCAAAGTTTTAAGCCACTGCCGCACTCCGCTGGATCTCCAGACATCAAAGTTACTATTCTATACTTTTACTGCTGCTAAGGCTTGTTGATCACCAGTCTGGTAACCAATCCCTTTATTCTATGCTGCATTAAGAGGGCATTCTACAACACCTGCGACCAATGCCAGCAATGATGCCCCTCTTGTGTATTTGCATCTTCTTTTTAGCAGCACTGTATCAGTCAAAAATACACCTTTTACACAGGTCCCTCTCAGCACCACAGATAGCCAGGACAACTCTGCACCCAGGCTCCATGTTCCAGGTAAAATATAACTTACTGTTGTGGTCTGGTCCTGGGACCAGCACCAAATTTACCATGCAATGTTACACTCACCTCGACCTGCCAGTGACAGATTGTCACTAGTGTTTTTTGCCATTGACCATAATGTTATCTTTTCCATGTATTTTATTGCACTGATTTAATATTGCTTCTAAAATCTATAATTCGGTTACATGTATGCTATTCCATTTGCTTGAGGTCTAATTTAAGATAAAATTACACTCTATTTTTTAATTGGTGTCTGGTTCCTTTTGAGTCATGTCAATTACTTATCATCTATGTTGGTACTCTAAAAATACTTAACACACGTTCCTCTAGTAAAGCCTGACTGCGCTTTGCCACTATACCAGGACTGAGCTAAGGATTTACTAATGTGAGTCCAAGGGCCATCTTTGCAGTACTCTGATAATATTACATGGTAAGGCTATCCAATCATACCACATAATATTCCACTTTCCTGCATCCACCCAGCCAAACATCAACATAAGAAGATGTTTGGAGTTCCTAACATTCTACTCAATTGTGCCGACCCGTTCATTCACAAAATGAGCCATTGGAGTGGTTTGGTTCTGTGTGCCATCTCCCCTTTGTGTTTAAAAGGCTCCCTTGAGCCAAGGGGCTGACAAGCTCACCTGGGATGCACCTGTGTTCCTGCAGAGTGGTACTGTGACCTGTGAAGACTCAGGCAGCATTTCAGCAACCTCAGATGTCTTTCCTCTGTTCTCTACTAACTCTGCTCTCTACTGATGAAGGGATAAACCCAGAAACACATGTCTAGAGATAACAGCATTGCCTGCACAAACTTTGGTGAAAAAAATACAGCAAGTTTGAAGTAAGCGTACTGCATTTTTTCAGAATGCTGTGGGGTAAACTATGTTGATATGAGAGGCAGTGTGCTCCTTCCCCCCTTGTGTTTATAAGGCTCCCTCGAGGCAACGAGCTGACGAGCTCACCTGGAATGCACCTATGTGCCTGTGATGTTGTACTGTGACCTGTGAAGCCTTTGGCAGCATTTCAGCAACCCCCAGATGACATTTCTATGCCCTCTGCTACTTTTGGCTCTCTACTGATGATGGACTAAACCCAGAAACGGGTGTCTAGAGATAACACACTGCCTGCACCAATTTTGGTGAAACACTACAGCAACTTTGAAGCAAGCATACTGCATTCACAGAATGCAATGGGGTGATTTGTGCTGGGATGAGAGTCAGTGTGTTCGAGAGGTGGGCAGAACTTGTGGAGTACTACTGGGCAAAATTCCGCTGAGTTACATAGGAACTCCGTGAGATTCTGCACGCCACTGTGTACTGAGGCGCTAGGCATAGTGGATGCGGATTGTTATCAGTACAATTGGGAGGTGTGAGGCAAGAGGCACCCTGAAGAAAAGAATCATGCAGAGGCGATGGTCTATTCATCGGCCATGGGGAGGAGTGTGTAAAAACAAATGCATGGGTGAGGAGGAGCAGCGCACACCAAGGGACGAGGTGAAAGGAGCAGGAGTTCGATGTATTTTTTAAGGAGAAACACATAAAGATGTGAAAAAATAATAGCATGTGCGAGCGACACAGACATGAATAAAGAGCACACTTTACTATCTCGGAATGGAAACAAAGATGCATACATTGCATACAGAAAACATGAATGGTGAAGGGTGGTCAAGCGCCTCATGCTGATAACAGCTGTGTCCTTTGCCAGGGCGCTCCTCTGTTATGTTTCAATAATTACTACACATACCATCCAAGTTTCTTTGAAGGGTGGCACAAAAGCACATCGTGGTGATCTTTTCCCCAGTCCCATTCACACAGAGGGGCATTTTTCACCTGAGGGTGAAGAACTCAACAAAGAATCATTCACCTCTCCCGTCCCATTCAACCCACCCCATGCCTCCACATGGGACCACGTCCCAACCAGCTATCAGAGCTGGCAAGCACCGAGCGCATCTGTCACGTGTAGGGGAATAAATGGCTCTCCATGGAGCAAAAAGGATGGCACTCAGAGGGTCACGCATCCAGGGCAGCCCGCCAGCACCTGGCGCAATTCACCGCTACCAGCAAGCCCAAAGCCAAGCCACGATTTCTGTATCCGAGTCACTGATGGGTAACCCAAAGCAGACAAAACATTCCCATAAATGAAGGCTGGGATCTAAAACCCCCCTCCAACAGAACTCTCTCAAATGTAATGGAACAAATAGATTTAAGACCTCACAAAGTGCTAACTGTTCAAAAAACATTTACATTATCGACCGCAAGTTAGCCTGTGGGATTGTGTTAACAACATTCATTGGAGGAGGAGAGAAGTTCACCACCCACCCCGAGGGTGCTTCCTCTCCCCTTGTATTTAAAAACAAACAAACTGACAAGCTCACCTGGGATGCACCTGTGTGTGTGCCTGTGGAGTGGTACTGTGACCTGTGAAGACTTGGGCAGCATTTGAGCAACCCAAGATGAATTTTCTCTGCTCTCTACTGCTTCTGCTCTCTACTGATGAAGGGCGAAACCCAGAAACACTTGTCTAGCTATAACAGCACTGCCCACACCAACTTTGGTGAAAATCTACAGCAACTTTGAAGTAAGCGTATTTACCAGAATGTATGGGGCTGAACTGTGCTGAGATGAGAGGTTGTGTGCTACCTCCTCCTTGTGTTTTAAAGGCTTCTTGAGCCAAGAAGCTGACAAGCTCACCTGGGATGCACCTGTGGAGTGGTACTGTGACATGTGAAGACTTGGGCAGCATTTCCCAGGTGACTTTTCTCTGTTATTTTGTCTTCTGCGCTTCACTGATGAAGGGCTAGACCCAGAAACACATGTATAGAGATAACAACACTGCCAGCATCAACTTTGGTGAAAAACTGCAGCAGCCTTGAAGTAAGTGTGCTGCATTTACCAAAATGCAGTGGGGTGAACTGTGCTGGGATGAGAACTTTGTGTTGCTCCCTCCCCCCTTGTGACTAGTGGTTCTATTTTACCTGTAGATGAAGGAAAATACATGGAAAATGTGTTATTTATATGCTTACCTCACCTATGGCAATGGTCCACACAATTTACATTAACCATTAACTTGTTGGTAGACAGTCACAACGTGTCCCTTTAGGATTATTTTCACCTGCATAT
This sequence comes from Lissotriton helveticus, assembly GCF_964261635.1. Lineage (NCBI taxonomy): Eukaryota > Metazoa > Chordata > Amphibia > Caudata > Salamandridae > Lissotriton > Lissotriton helveticus. Next base: position 59,643,883 of record NC_136071.1, read on the forward strand.
GAAATGTGATGTTTTATCATATTGCGATGATGATGTGTCCCATTGAGCATCCCTGACAATTGTATGCTGGTTTAACTATTAACTTGCTGGATCACAGACAGCTGCAATGCAATAGTTGGAAGTTGTAGTGGACACATAAGTTATTTATAGTCAGTTATTTACAATAATTGGTTGAAGTATGGCAATATCAAGTAATTCACAATGAATGTTACTTTATTGAATCAGAAAATAAACACACTATTAAAATATGTGACATAGGCAACAGCTATTTTTAAATAATGCAATTCAGATTCAGAAAATGCTTTATTCGATTTTAAGTACTTAATAAAATCATAAAAGTAGGAAATACAAAAAGAAATTCATGTAAAATATACATTATAAAAAATACATTACATTAACAGCTACCCCCATAATGCAACAATATTGCAATTTTAAAGACCAACAATGTATGCTTTTCCTTTTCTTTAGAATACTTTTTAGAAAACCAGTCATGATTCCAATACTATACACATTATCCAATAGTTGTAAGAATAAAAAGGCCGGACGACATTGCCGCCAAGCTCCTTGTTTTAAAAAAGGGATAATCCATCTTGCACGTTCATTTGCATAAAATTTACAAAAAAGTATCACATGCAATGTGGTTTGGGGAGATAGATTATCACACATGCATAGGCAGAGATGGCTAGACCAGTCATTTGTGCCTGGAAAGGAAACCAGGCGATGAAAACACTCAAACCTGAACCTACTCAGGACATATCTGTCATAACCCCCTAGGCACCAGACTATGGGCCTCATTAGGATGGCGGTGAATCCGCATCCTCCGAGCCCGCGGAAGCCACCGCCGGCCCGGAGGATGCGGATTCACCGCCGCGGCCACATCAAACACCCACCGCCAGATTAGGGAATGTGGTGGGACCAGCGGCGGACGGCAGGTCCGTCCGCCGCTGATCCGCGGGTTTTGCCGGGCCATTTGGTGGCGGTGTCTGCAAGACACCGTCAGCCAAATTAGGAAGCATGAGTAAACATGCTTTTCCACGGCGGTTTTTCCGCCGTGGAAAAGCATGTGGACCTTTGCTTCTGGGGGGCCCTTGCGGGCCCCCAGGGTAAAGAGGGGGTGGGGGTGCACATGGGGGTACCTATGGTACCCCCCTGCATTTGCATGCCCAAAGCGGCAGGCACCGCACGGTGCCTGCTGCTTTGTGCATGTAAATGTGAAACATGCTTTTTTAACCTTGCGGCGGGTGCTGCTTCAAGCAGCACCCACCGCAAGGTTAAAGATCCAGGATTTGACCGCCAGGGTGGCGGTCACATCCTAATTTGCATGGAGGGACCGCCGCTGCCCATGCGGATGGTCCCTCTTCCTCGGGGGTGGCGGACGGACGCTGGTCCGTCCGCCATCCTAATGAGGCCCTAAATATGGTTAAATGGAGCTACAGACCAGAGTCATTTGATGCTGGATCACTGTGGATTTGCTATAATTCACACAACAAGTATTTGAAATAGAATTTAATAAATGACCACTAATGGATGTTAAATGACTGTAACTCATAACTGGAACGGGCATAGTATTTTTTCCCCTCAAGGAACTAGGTATGCTCAATGATTATATTATATATGGCACCAAAGAGAATATGTTTCTGCAGGGCACCTGGCCTATTTATAACATGAGGATACTATGGTGTTCATGGTACCTAATTTACCAGTTATGGGTATGAAAATACGTATAGCAAATTTTTATAAGAGAATGATGGGTGTTAAATTGCTGTTACATACCTTGAGATGTATTTTCACGATTCTTGATGGGAAAGGTAAAACCTATTTCACTGTATATGGGATTATGAGCGTTACGGAACTGATGAATATTGTTCCACTGTATTCTAATAACTCATTGTAGGAATAGCTAATTTCTAGTTGGGTGTTGAATGGCTGTTACCTATAACTGGAGGTCTATTTTCATGATTTCGGGAAGGAAACGGTGAGTAGATATTTTATAAATGGGGATTAGGATTATGAGCTTTAAAGGCCTGTTAAATATATAAGTCACTATGTTCTAATATGTCCCGTTGGGAAAATTGAAATAGCTGTTTTTTACATGGAGTATTATGGGTGATAAATGGCTATAACATTTTTCGAGCGTAGAGTTATAATGATTCTTGCATGATGAGCATAGTGATTTTCTGCGTGGGGATGATGGCTGTTAAATGGCTCTGGCATAAACTTGGCACTGTATTTCCTAATTCCTATAAGGAATTGGTAATTTACTTTTTTAACCATGTGGGATTATAGACTGGAAAGGGCTATTAAATACATTTGCTGTTATGTCCTAATACTTCAACACAACACTCCCAAAGGGAGCATGGGTCAAAGGGAAATGTTTAGAGACCTGACCAGATTCAATCCCCAAATCCTAACATATTCAACACATAGAAAAATCTGGCGGTCTAGTGAAGGATAAAACACTACAGAGGCTAAGAAAATCGAACAAGTCACTCGTCAGAACTAAAGACCGTGATCACTTCAGTTACTGACACATGTACAACTCTATGACAGAAGGAACCCTGAGGAGGGGAGAAAACAGTAAAGATTTCCATCAACTGCCCTTCGTGACCAGTGTCATCATTTTGAACCCCCAGAGTGCCCCTGTCATCTCAACTCTTCTGGCAACAAGCCAAAAACTGGTGGACTGGGCATAAGAAGAGACCAATGTAACAAGCAATTGACCAAATCAATCCATTAATGCAGTGCACAATAAAGAATAAGTGAAAGTGATGTTAAAAAAGTTTCAGCAGCAATCCAGACACCTTTATTAATGACTGCTGTTGAGCTTGCTAAAAACAGTATATCGGCGTTAAACAAATCTGCCGGATGTAGTGGTCTACTAGTTTCAGCCGTACCGGATCACAGGACCCCGGCTTTCTTCAGGACCTTTAAATAGAAGCTACTGTATTCAGTGCAATTTGACAAAGATAGACAAAAGTGCATAAAAACGAAAAGCTTAAGATTATCACAGTACCGCTGCTTGTGATCTTGTACAATACCTCTACACAGGTCGGATGGTTTTCAAACCTATGGGGATAAAGCAAGCATGCCAAAAGTCAATGCTCATAGTATAGCCAAACAACTTGTGACTTACTGCATGCTCTGTAGTTGCAATTGGTTAAATAAAAAGTGATAATCAACTCACCTATCCTGTGTGAGGTATCCGACTCACCTCACCTGGCTCAGACTCAGGTACAGGGAGGCACCGCCCTATAGTAAAACCAACAACCCACAGAAACAGCCCCTTAGTTCTATACACATTTAAAACAACATAGATGTTATTGGTATGACCGGCTGTGCTGTAGTTGGTGACCTGCCATGTAAAACTCCAAATTAGTACCTAATTCTATTAAAATAGCTCCTGTTTGTAACGAGGGCTAGAAACCCCATTCGCAGCGTGCTGTTGACAAAAAAGGGCATGACTCACAAAGAAACTCCACAAGAGTCCCTTACCCTTTACAGATAGATCATGTCGAATGGAAGCTAGGAATGTGATGGTATTATTCCTAGAATGCAGCTGTGACCGTTGCACAACTAAAAGAAATGACCCCATCCAGGAAAGTACAAGAAGTCAAATGTACCTGGGCTACTACCAGATAGTATAAATCAATGGCCGCATTCGCTTGCTAGTGATAAACCCCAGGCATCCTAGATCAACTGAAAAACGTCTCCTGAGATAGCGATAGCAACCCTGCCATATCAGACACAGAACAAGAAAAAGAAAAAGAAAAAGGGAAGAGGGAAATTCCCCCGCTTACCTCTCCGTCGGTGCCTCAGACAGTCTGCTGAGGCTGGGGGAGGTAGCGTTTCCTCACCGAGCGGCGCCATTAGAGTCTCGCTGGCCGGAACCACGTGGTGAATGATGTCACAGCCACTGTGCCCGAACGCCAGCGGGAACTACAAAATGACGTCAGCCGCTTAGTCCGAGTAGTTCATTACCGTGCTGTTGAACGTGGTAAACTTTATTGGTGACTGCCTGTATACCTCTTAATCGATGATGTATTAAGGTCCAGAGTGGACGGATAAAGAGTATGTATGTCCTCTTGATGACGTTTTTTACGATGAAAATAATCATTCAAGCATAACTTTATCAAAAGTAAAGATGCATAATGACTAGATGCGACTCCGGTGTTATGACCGAGGTATATAAGTGCCTTTTGTTTACAGACCTCGCAAACCCTGTGTGTCACTTTTCAGTATAAAGGAAGGAGGGGCCGTACAGTACTCCAACATTGTCTACAATGTACTAGGTGTCCACAACGCGAAGGTCAAATCATTTTAAAGCATGGTCCAGGGAATGTCATCGTTTAAACCCGCTGTGTCACTTTTAAGTTTAAACACCCACCTTTGCTCTTTAAGAAAAAGGAACTTGGTCTTATCTTTCACATGGGGTGGTATAAATGGTTTATCCAAGACAGTCCAGAAAAAATCTTCTGGCTTGTGATTCATTTCTGCAAAGTGTCTAGTGAGCTTAGTGTTAGATGTTCCGCACCGGAAGGTACTCTTATGCTCCAGCATTCGCTGACGTACCTTCCTAGTTGTCATCCCAACATAGCGTTCACCACAAGGACATTCAATTAGGTATACTAAATGATCGCTATTGCAGTTGGAAAAATGTGTCTGAATCCATGGTTTATGTGTGCCAATGTCCACAGTTTTAGACTGCTTTGTTTGTGGACACACAGAGCAGTTGCCGCAAGGAAAATGTCCTTGGACAGGAGGCAGATCCCAAAGGGTAGTAGTCGCACTAGGTTTGATAGTTGGTCTAGTATGTACCAGGGCATCACGTAGATTGCGCCCTCTTTTAAAGGCGAACAAAGGCATAGGAATTTGTTCTTTCCTAGTATTGAGGAACCGCCAGTTCTTTCGAATACATTTCTGTAAGCCATTACTCAGAGTGCTGAAGGTATTCACACATGTCATACGCCCCAGAGGAGGTTTCTCTATTTTAGGCTCAAGCAAAGCTTCCCTATGATTGTTAGAAGCTCTCTTGCAGGCTCTTTTCACCAATCATCGAGGATACATATTGTCACTCAATTGCTTTGACAAGTTTTCCGAATGGTGTTTATAAGAGTCTAGGGTGGAGCAATTGTGCCTCAGTCGCAAAAACTTGCCGAAAGGAAGATTTTGCCTAAAGGCTCTTGGGTGCTGGCTGTCAAACCTCAGTAGGGAATTACACGCCATGGGTTTGCAGTATAGTTCACTAGCCAGGCCCATAGGGGTCACAAAGATGGAAAGATCCAGAAAAGACAATCTGGACCTACTCATTTCCAGAGTGAATCTAAGATAGTTATTCTGTGTATTCAGCCAAGCGTTGTAAGTATAATAATACCGGCCTCAGCAATAAAGGTCCCATATACTTATGGCGCAGACTCATAAGCTTCTGACAAATCAAAACAATGTATAAAAAGTCAAGTGCAACAGCTATAGCACAAGTGCAAATTGAAGGATCCTTTGGACTATGCTAACCAACCAACAGCTGTGGAAACACATTTCACTTTACTAGGGAGTTTTACTATCTCATAGTGTTTACAAGTGTTTTTAGACAAAGCTTTCACTGCACTTTGTGCCTGCAAGAGGAGCCAATAAGCCTCCTTTCCACATCAATTTACATAAAGAACTCTGGGTAGGAAAACCACTCTGACCTACCTAGCACCATCATCAGATCTTTACTATATTACCAATGGAATTTGTTGACCACAATCCAACCACAGACAATCTCTCGAAATCGTTCTATTAAAATCCAGGTCTTCTCTGAGCCACACTGACAACCATAGTAATAGGGGGCGGATATGAATATATTCTGAAATAAAACCTACTCCTAGTTCTTCGTGGATAATTTCTGAAGGGTCTGACTGTGGTAACGTCACAATCATCATCTAACGTGTATTCTCTGCAACCTAGATGGAGTGACTGGACTTATGCCCCCAGATGTCTGCTCCTAAAGGCACTGTGGGGACAAGGTATGTGGACTCCTCTTGGAAAAGCCAAAAGAAAGCCAAAATATAACAATATTTTCTAAAAATGGAAAGAAATGCTGTGCAAAATCATATGGTTTTTTTCCCCTAAAAATAACATCAACATGGTTTGCTGCTCTATGATTACACTCTTCCCAGCTTTCAGGAACATACAGAGTTGTAAAAAATATATTTACCACAGTTTTTGCATTTTATCCTAAACTAGCTTACCCGTCGCGCGTTGCTGCGATCTCCGAAGAAAGGAAATTCAAGGAAACTCGTTATGATAACATTCAATTTACATTGTGTCATTTTTATTGTAAATTATTCATTGTAATATGGAAAACATTTCAAAGTGCCGTTTTAATTCTATTTATTTATTCGAGTGCTTGTGGATACACGATTTTTTGTTTTTCAGTCTGGTGCATACATCAGTATTCGAAAGATTATGAGGGCCCTGGGCGGCCGATATTTTAAACATTTTTATGCCAGAAACCTTCGCGGGGGTGTACTCAACAACTTCCTAAAGTTTCCAGGCGATCGGATGAATGCTGTTTTGATTCTATTTATTTATTTGAGTGCTTGTGGATACACGATTGTTTGTTTTTCTGTCTGGTGCGTGCATCAGTATTTGAAAGATTATGAGGGCCCTGGGGGACCGATATTTAAAAAAAATATTTATGCCAGAAGCCTTCACGGGAGTGTACTCAACAACTTCCCAAAGTTTCATGGCGATCGGATGAATGGTGTAGTAATGCATATAGGACAAAGAGACAGACAGACAGACAGACACACATTCGTTTTTATATATATAGATGATATGATTTTTTTTTTCCATGGTTTCCACCTACTTGCAGTTTATTGGCAGAAACAGGCATACAACCATATGTGAGCCAAGAAAGCTATACATTTCTGAAAAGAAGATTATCAAAGCCCAGCTCACCTGAGTTTCTGTTCAGTTCTGATGGAGGTTGAAGACAGTCCGACCCCACCCTGAAACTGCTTGTTCCAGCACACTAGTTTTAAACAGTGCACTAAGAACCAGAAGCTCAAGGGAAGGGGGGAAGTGGATAAAATAAAAAAAGGAGACAACACGTTCTTGCGTTTCCACTGTAGAAGTGCTGCTAAAATCTGCGGCCCTCTCTGACTGCTGTAGAAACTGGTGCCCTATGTAACATAAACAAAGAACAGATAAGTGCAACCTATCCCTAAATGTGTTCCTGACTAACCCTTAATCTATTAGAAATTCTCTTCTAAAAGTACCTCTTGGATCCTGGTCTCTAGCTTCCAGGTTTGGAATGTGTTACTGTTCTGGGATGTGCTTTCTATTACTGTAAAACTTCTGTAAAGTCAAATGAATATCATTATCAGAATTACCAACATCTAACATTCACCTTAATATAACTAAAGCCTAAATTCTTAATAGCAAACTCACTTTTCACACATTTCCAGTTTTATATAAAACAAATACTGTACTATTACATCAAAAAACAGCAGGCAATTTGTGCAAGTCTTTGATTTACTGTTTGCCTTGCTGTCAATGGTTTCCTCTGTTCGATTCTTAAAAAGTTCCAGGTAAAACAATGTTTATTTCACAAAGTTCCACAAAGTATTCTTGTAACAAAGGGTTTGAACCACAAAGTTCGTGGGAGATATCTTGTTCCAAATTGTCTTGACATGAATCCAGAAATCGCCGACAAAGTTCTTTCAGGTAAAAAAAAGTTTTGCACTTACTTGTTGCTGAAAAGGGATACTGATCAGTCTAACCTTGTCCTCTTTCTCTTTTGCAGGTCGATTGCAGTGGACAGAAGAGGGGCTGAGGCAAGAAGGAGCCGGAAACCGGAAGAAGGAACAGCCAGCAGCCGCGCCCGTTGAAGCCACTGAAGGTCTGGAGAGAGCAGGAGTGCCAGCGCCGAAGGATCTGTTCTCAGGTAAGTGGGAGGTAGACGAGCACAAGCACTGGGTGAGGCTCAGGGGCTGCCTTTTATAGACAGGGCTGGGTGTGGTTCGAAGAGCTGGGTGTGGTTCGAAGAACTGGGTGTGGTTCTCACAAGCAGGTGTGCAGAGCTTCAGTTATTATGCTAATGAGTTGAAGTAACACATGGCCTAGGGAGGAGTGCTCTAAATAAGCCTTGGTAAAAGCAAGGTCCAATGTGCAAACAAGACAGCAATGTCCAAAATAAGCCTTGGTAAAAGCAAGGTCAAATGTGCAAACAACACAGCAATGTCCAAACTTGTGAATACATTGAGAAACATACACAGAAGTCTTAGGGAGGGGCTGAGATAACAAGAAGGCTTTCAATGGTATGTTTAAGAGAGCTATTACAGAGACCACTAGTGCAATGAGAGGGGACATGCTCTTTGCTGTGCACAAACCCTAACAAAGATACAATTTGGAATTCAACAAGGAGGCATTTGTGTAGATAGGTGTGGTGTTTCCCCTTGCCCCCTCCCAGTGATAATCGAAGTTTTCTGAGTACAGGCTCTAGAATATTGAGAGCTTGAATAACAGTTGTAATTGATAGTCCTCCTAACTGAGCTGCGACTTGGGTGTCAGGAATAAAGCTTGCAGATAACTACAATTCAGCCTCCTATGGTGATTAGCCCATCTCACACTGGCGACGAGGATGGGGAATGAAGAGTGACACCCCAACACAATATGAAGTGGCTACTTCAATGTCAGAATTTGTGGACTTGAGGTACAGTGCTGATTTCATTTCAGCTGTATCTAATCATCCATTAAAACCTATATTTTGAGAGAGTATCTCCATTTCTACAGATGGGTATGCACTTTGTGGAAATATGACAATGGTCTTTTGGTTTGGAAGATATGCTTTAGTTTCAACTGCCTCGATTGTGATTGACTTTCAGAGGATATCTTTTGCCTTCTGTGATACAAGTGATGAACTCATCTGAAGAATTAAATTTTATGGCAGTCTAATATTTGGTGCTGCAAGAGAAAAGCTACCCTTTACATTGTGAAGTAAGGTCTTGTGTGCTTCTTTACACTAAGCTGCGGCACGAGGGCAAGCTGTATCCCTCAGTTTGATTCTCAGATGAGTAGGGCAGTACATGAAGGGGAGAGGTCATGATGCAGCAACACATGAGCCTTTCTTTCCACAGATGGGCATTTGAATCTGAGCATGTGTAACTGTGAAGAAGTACCATGAACAGTAGTTTAAGATGTAATCTTCTTTATTCAAGCAACAGTTTATATAAAGGTCTCATCCACAGGACACCCAACAGCAACTGATTCAGAGCACTAGGCAACCAGTCCCAAGCACTCCGACAATCTAGATTACAACTGGTTAACATTCCACAATAGGAGAGAGTTTGCTAATACATATGAATACATTGCTAATGTATATAACTACATGGGGAAATACCACACACCTTACCCCTAACAAAAAGACAAAAGAAAGATTACAGCAAACAAAGAAACAAGTCTAGAGAATGGAAGGGCTTCCAAAAATTGCTGTTACTTCATAACATAATCACTTAGAGCCACATGAACTCTACACATACAAGAGCTCCTACGCAGAGGAGCAGTGACATTGTAATGATTAGTTTTATTCACTGGATTGGAGCAATTATAAGTATGACTGAACACAACAGCATGAATGGGGGCAATCCTATTTAGGTTCCAGATACACCCATCATCTAGTTTCACCTCATTCTGGAAGAGCTTGACAAACCTAAAGGGAGAAGAGAACTTTGACCCAGCAGGCTTATGAGGAAGGTGTACCTTCACACGATCTCCAATGTGTACATCCGTGTGAGCCACGGCATGTCTGGTATCAAAATTCATTTGCCTCATAGTGGACTTGAGGTGTTGTTTAGCCGACCAAATAGTATTACCAGTATTCACAACCTCAGGACCCTTACCCCTCATCCAAGACTGAAACATGTAGGTGTTCAAGGTACACCCCTAAACAGCTCAAAAGGAGTCTTGCCTGTGGTAGAGTGGGGTGTGATTCTGTAGACCATGACTCTCCTGTGAATTTCAGCTTTCCAGTCCTTACCTTGCTCTTTGCATAGTTGGATGGACTCTTTGAGTACACGGTTGAACCTCTCTACCATTCCGTTACATTCGGGATGGTAGAGAGAACAATGTTTGTGTTTAATACCTTTATTGATTAAGAATTCCTCCATCTCCCTTGCGACAAACTGGACACCATTGTCTGTCAGAAGAGATTCAGGAAATCCTTCGCTACCGAAGATGTCTTGTAAAAACTTGGTGATGTTTCTGGTTGCTATGCATTGTATGACTTTAATCTCAGGCCATCTTGACAACATGTCAATAAGAACTAGAACATACAATTCTCCAGTTTTACAAGAAATAGGTCCTAAGAGGTCTACAGCCACAGTTTGCCAACATCGTGTGGGTGCCTCCCGTACAACCATAGCTTGCACCCTGGTTTTGCACACTTTGTCAGAAGAGTTACATTCTGTGCAGTCTCTTATCAATCGCTCGACAAGAATATCAATTGCTGGCCACCAAAAGTGTAAATGCACTCTTTCCTTTGTTTTTGATATACCTTGATGTCCCTTGTGAGCCAGTTGGACAATCTTAGTCCTGACAGAAGAAGGAGGGACCAGTCTAGTACCTCTCCAAAGTAACTCCTCACTCACAGAGAGTTCATCCTTTACATTCCAGAACGTATAAACAGTCTCATTCATGTTCTTCGAGCAAGGCCAACCTGTTGATACAAGATTGCAAATTTCATGTAAATCTGTATCCTTACTCATTGCATTTCTCCACTCGATTTCTGAAACTACATTTTCCACAATTTCGCACACTCTAAATTTATCAACATCCCATGAATCTTCAGGGCTAAGAGAAGCTCCTTCATCTAGATCATGCACCAAGCAAGAAAGACAGTCTGCAACTTTATTTTCAACTCCAGGTATGTACTTCACTACAAAATTAAAATCTTGTAGAGCAATTACCCGCTTACATATCCTGGAGGAAACAGCATCCAGCCTTTTTTTGCAGAACACATCTTTTAATGGCTTGTGATCTGAATGGACAACAAAAGGATTGCCCCAGATAAACTTTTTCAATTTCTTGATTGCCCAGCAGATACATAGTGACTCTTTTGCGACCACAGAATATAGGAGTTCAGGACCAACTACGGCCCTAGAGAGAAGTAGAATGGTAAGATCCATGCTGTCCTTTACTTCCTTGAGGACAGCACCTAAGGCATGTGAACTTGCGCCGGTGATAAGTACAGAGCTTGAAGAAATATCGAAACTCTGAAGGAAAGGAGCAGAGTTGAGAGTTTGTTTGACATCGTCAACTCAGCTTGACACAGTGGGGACAACGCAAATTGTACCCCCTTTTTTAAAAGTCATCTTAGGTTAGAGGTTTGACATGCAAAACGTGGTATAAACATATTATAATACTCTGCCATTCCTAGGAAAGTGACAAGTTCATCTCTGGACTGTGGGATGGGGAGTTTATTACTGGTCCTCACCATGCGTTCTTTAGGTTTAACACCACCCTCTGTTAAGCAGTGACCCAGATAGTCAATTTCAGCAAGATTAAACTTACAGTTGTCTTCCCGTAAAGTCAGACCCCTTTCTGCAAAAAGCTCAAGAACAGAGTAATAGTTGCCTTACCCCAAGAAGATGGGTAAGTTTACAACTAAAATTAGGATCGGGTTAAACAATAAAGTCATAAATTAAATTAGTGCTTCGTCCAGAGTTTTGTAGAGCTCTGTTGGTATACCATCTGGACCTGCTGCAATTCCTGTTTTGCTTGACTGTTAGGCCCTCTTACTTCCTCCTGGGTGTTTTTCTGTTCTATGAAGTGCTGCTGTGATGTATCAAAGGATTTAAGTGCAATCAAGCCTACCCGTTCCTTAATTGTGTCTTCCTTGGCTACTCTATTCTCTGTATACAGCCTCTGGAAGAAGCCATGGAAGGCGTTCTCGATTTCTGAATCTGAGTTTAATCTAGCCTTGCTCTCAAGGTCCTCTATTTTCCTTATCAGGTTTCATGTTCTGTCGGCTTTCCCCTTCCATGCCAACAATCTCCCTGCCCCTACCCCATACTCAAAGTGAGCCAGTTTACTCACCTCCCAATGTTTTGTAACCCTTGTCTGCAGGATTTTATCTAACTGCTCCTTCAATTTCTTCAATTTATCATTGACCTTTTGCCTTGCATCTTCATCTCCAAAATCCCACATGCTAGCCTCCAAGCAATTCATTTCTCTTTCTATCTTACCAACCTCCTCTCTAAAACATCTGTTTCTGTAACATACTCTGTTGGTAATTTCCCACTTAGGTACTCCTTTAACATGTCCCACACTATCTGGATGGAGGCCGACCCTATGTTAAGGTTCAAGAATTCCTCCGTCTCTGAGCGCAAGTAGTACATCTCATCTACGTCATGTAGCAATGTCCGGTACAGCATCCAATCCTTACAAACTTTCAATAATTTAAGCCCAGCTCCATATATACTCCTGAGTTATCCGACAAATGGGCAGTCAAGTACCCAATGTCAAGAATTTTTTCTCTCAGCCTTAAACTCACCTGGAAATAGTCTTTTCTGGACCTATGGCCGCATTTCCTGTTATAATAAGAAGTTCCGAGCGTGGGGCAGGACCTATCCCTCCAGACATCACAGAGCCCCATCTGCTTCATCAATTAATGCAAAAATGCTCGGGATTTAGGGGTCGACGTGGCTCTGCTGTTATTTTATTTGTCCAGTTTGGGGTTTAGAGTAATTTTTAAGTCACCTGCCATAATTACAGGATCCTGAGAGTCCAATACATTAGAAGAGATTGCTTGTTAAGGCTCTGGATCATCAAATATTGTAGGATTTTTGCCCTTCTCCGTTGTACGCGTAAACCATTAACATTCCAGGATAAGAACTGGATCATACTTTAGGTTTTTCTTGCTTGGGGTAAGGAGATATACCACTCGGTAAAGAACGTTTATAATGAAACTTTTAGTCTGCAGTGAATCACGAAGCGGTCGTTACAACGACCGCATTGTGATTCCGCATACCATTACGCTGCAAGTCGGAGCAACGACTTGCGGAGGGGGGGATTGTTGGATTTAAAATCCAACACCTTCCCTACTGTCCACACAGACTGGAGTTGGAATAGTAAATTATACAATTCCAACATCCAGCACCCCCCTCCGCAAGTCGTTGTTCCAACTTGTGGAGTAATGATATGCGGAATCACAACGCGGTCGTTGTAACAACCGCGTTGTGATTCCCTACGGACTAAAAGACTGCAGGATAAGGAGGCATATTCATACCACCTGGACCGTACCATTGGTAAAACAATAACAATTTGACCAACATAACTGAGGATTTTTTTTCCCTACATGCTCCCCACCCAGCGCACCCAACCAACCCCTCCGCCCAGCTTCCCACCCTGGAGAACCCAACCCACTATGTGCCTGGACTTGATGTTAGTCCTGATTGCTACATCTGGGCACCCCACACCCACCGCAACCCTCAAATGTGCAATATCTGTGACCGCATAGCTTTTCTAATATCTTTTAAAGAGCTTTTTTTTTCTTTGTTTTTTTGGGTCTAAAGACCCCTAACACACCACACCCCACCCCTTCCCCATTTTAACATTAATTTCATGATAGATGCCTCAGTAAAAATGGATGATGGAGGCAAGTGGAAAGACAAAGGAAAGGAAGAAAGAAAACAGGAAGAATCATCAGACTATTTAGAGGCTAAAAGATATTATGTGTCTCTTTTTTTATGCCTTCTAAGAGTTCTTTGCTTCTTGCTTGCTCCTTATATTGTGCTTCTTGTTCTTGTGCATTACTTTTAAGGAGGCGGGTAATTTAAGTTGGGTTACGGCTCCTAGATTTTTTAATTCATCAAGCTTTTTCCCCAGCTCCCATTGCCTATCTAGGGTAGCGCGTGAGAGATCAGAACTTATCTCGAAGGAAAAATCTTTCCCCTTAAGTAACTTTGTTTTCAAGGCTTTAGACACAATTTTTTCTTTTAAGGAATATGTGTGGATGTTCGCTAGGATTTTCCGGGGTTTAGCTTTATTGGGGTTCCTTCTAAAGGGATTGCTATGGACCCTTTGGATGTCTTTATTCAGATTGCCTTCATATTCCTCCATCTGCATCGCTTCCATAATTAACGTGACCACAAAAGCCCTTAGATCCTCTCCTTCTTTCCCTTCTGGGATGTTCAGGATGTGGAGATTATTCCTCCTTGAATTATTTTCCAGTTGTTCCAGTTTTTTGCATATCTTCTGCTCATTCTTTTTTAAACCAGCTATGTCTGCGCATCGATCACTTTTAAGCACATTCATAGAGATCTCCAAAGTCTGGGTTCTAGTATTTAGTAAGTCGATTTTCTTTTTCAGTGACTCACAAAAATACTTTATCTCTCCCTGGTTGGATTCAGAAACAGTGAACCTATTCTTGATTTCCTCCGCTAGCGTCTGGAACATAGCTTTCATGGGCAATGATGGTCTTGACACGGGGCATTATTTCCTGCACCATGGGTGGTAAGACCTGACTCACCTCCCTGGGAGGTGAATTTTGGGGCCTCAAGTGAGGGTATTTCATCACTATCACCCAGGGGGGTCTGTTCCCGAGCGGCCAGCAAGTTGGCAGGAGTGAAGTCAACCTTAGCAGCCATTTGGTTCCCTTTGGCTTCACCTACTGACCGTTTCCTGAGTGCCTCTGCCTGCTTTGTGATGCCCCCCATTATAGGCTGAACTTTAAAGAAGTACCTCAAGGTGGAGGTAATTTTCTGCTTCCGGTGCTCTTCCACTTTCTTTCCCGCCTCCCCCAATTTAATACTCCTACCCTTAACTTTGCCTTGAAGGTAGTTATGGGACTTGGAGCCTCCCTCTAGTTCGTGAATGGGTGCCAGGGGAAAGGACGAAGAGATTCCCCCCTCTGGTCAATGATTTCTTTGTACAGCTATGCTTTTTTCCTCTAGGAGGTGTTTTTTTGGGTTTCTGAAATCCCTCCTTACCCTCCTTGATCCTCATACCTCTCTTAGCCCAGCTGTGGCACAATGGAGGGCTGTCTCGGTACCTCCTGCAGCTCCTCTGTCTCGTGCTGTCCTTGTGTCACCTGGATTATGCAGACATGCACTGTGCTGCCGCTGCCACTGATTCCCTGGAGGAGACCATGAGCTGCTGCCCGCAGCTCCTCCTCAGCTCCAGGGATGACTCTACCCAGCAGGCCCACAAAACAGGAATGACCTGAAGGCAGGATCCTGCATGGCACATCACCGGGTAACAGGGGGTTAGGTGGGGTCTTAATCTGCTTGCGGCCCACAGCACTAAGCTGTAGAACCGCTACAGCATTTTAGCAGTAGTTCGGGAGCGGGTGCCATGGACGAGCGGCGGCCGACTCAGACGCCAGCCGCCATGATCTGACCTTATGTGTAGTCTTATTCTGAATTCTATTGTATGCAATGTATTGCCTTTTTCTTATGCTGTATCAAAAGCAAAAGTTCAATTATCAATTTGTTTAACTTTCTCAGAAAGAAGAGTGATGTTTTAAAACTGAGCGCATATTTCAAACTTGACACATTTGATGATAATGCAACAATGATCAGGCAAAGTTGTGAAACTTTGCCTATTCCTACTTTGAGAATTATTCTAAAACTTTTATCAAACTTTGCAAACTTAAAATGCTTGTGGTATTTTGTAAACCTAGGTAAAACATCTTCTCCAACAAGGCTTTTGTGTTAGAAATAGTGTTGGCCATCAAGGCCTGGATGTGATGTTCATCACTACGCATTTGTTATATGAAAATTACATGTGTATGTCATAAACACTGATGATAGTTATTCCTGGCAACTTTTTATTTTCTGCTGCCACTAACTAGTTATTAACAGGGAGGATGTCCCAGTGGCATGGACCAGACCACGAAGGGATACCTCCTGAAGATTAATGAGTAGCCATTTCCTTCAGTACAGTGAGGAAATTCATATAAAGTGTTCACCAAGTAGACTTTGGGATCAGCCAGCTGAAGCCTGTATCCTTCATTAATGATATAGTAAGTGGCATTTTATTGGTTCACACAATTTCTATTGGTGATTTTAAATAGCAATTTTTAATATTCTCTCCTAAATGGAACATATAGATACAAATTTGGAAAGATGAAAAATGCAAAAACAATATCAGTACTCTATGTAAAATAAAATAAATACGATTAGAAGAGATGCTACTTGCTAAGAAGTGTTCCAGTGCTTGAGGAAACTCTTTGTCCAGAAACAAAGTGCTTGTCCTTCTTGACAGAGATAACTGACTGTCCCGTCTAGTCTCGGCAGATACGTTGGTCTTTTATTGCTTCCTTAATAACATCAGATTCAGCTGGAGCTGAATCGACAGGGGCAGAATGCAAATGTGCACCACTTGTGGTGCAGGGGTCCCACAGCCATCCCCACCTTGAAGGGGCCTCCAAGTCCTCCTTTAAATTGTTAGCAAATGAGCCATCTCATGGTTAGATGTTCTTCTCAGAGCAGCAACACCTGCCTGGCTTCAGCAAGCAAACAATGCAGGATGTGTATAATGTGCTGGATGTAAGCTTCAAAATGTTTGTTTATTGTTGCTGTAGAGAGCAGCCATGGTGGATAGGTGTGCTCACAGACAGCGAAAAAAGCAGCATAGAGGATTTGGGGGTTTTCATGATATCACCTGGGACTCCTTACACCAAGGAGAGCACTCTTACATCCATTTTAAGTGTGAAAAATCTAGATGGATGCCCCAGTGTAACTAAGGGTGTGTGGAAGGTAACTTTGTGCTGATAACTGTTAAGCAGTGCGTGAAAAGTGTGTGAGTAAGGTGAAACGATATAAATTTGAAGAGTAGAGAGGGATCGGAATTTATTAGGTACCTCTCGTACTTCCAAAGATTAAAACCAGTGCGGAAACATAGTAGTTTTAACAAATAGCTACTATTTAGAGGTTGAATAGGTTGACATGTTTCAGCAGTATGTGGACCCTGCCAGGTGTCCGCTGCTTTCTTCGGGACCAAACTTCACTACTGCATCATAGTGAAAGGGAATAAGAAAATAACAAGTGTGATATAATCCAAAGGTGTCACCTGGACGTCATGGATATGTAAAAGTCCTCCAAAATTCTGAAAGAGGTAACATCTAAAAGGAACGAGTCAGCGCGTCAGACAAACACAACAACACGTAAAAAAGACAAACACACATTGGTATTTGCAAAGTAACATCACATTCGATGGTAGCTATAAGAAAAAAGAAAAACATTTTTTCTTAAGCCTTTGGTACCCTTAGGTATGTACTTGGCCCAAAATTAAGGCTGTCCTCCACTTACCTATTAGGTAAGACGTGGGTGCTATGCCTCACCTGGCTGCGGCTCAGGTAGGAAGAGCACCGCTCTAATAGATAAAACAACAAGCAAGAATAGGAAATCAGGGACAATTAGTATCTTTTATTATCACCTTGTATTCATTATTCAGATATAGAATGCATCAAAACAGGTCATCACTCAAAAGTGTAGTTATTGGTATACGTCAATCGGATCATTGTGGTCAGTAAGAATATGCTAGCCCACTGTCTCGCAGTGTAATCCTATCATCATGAGGCTTCGTGGTAGACACATTTCCCCTCTAGCTTTAATCTTCAAGAGGGACAATCATATTTGCCAGCCCCCTAATTCGTTTTTGCCCTAAATCTTGAGTAGCTGCTCCTAAAGTTCTGTATCTTTATGAGATTGCACCTAGTTACATAGTTTGATTTCAAGCACTTGTGGCTAGAAGGCCAGTGAGTCAATCAACATTATCTCTATGTATGGCACTTTTCTATAGAACGTTTGTGCAGTAATCAATGACCCAGACCATAACCTGGATACAGATCTTATGTCCATAAGACCTGTCACATCAAAAAACGGCCAATTCACGAGAAAGCGCCACATTACATAGTTTGATATAAGGCATATGTGCCCAGGGAGACAGTGACTCGTTCATCAACATAAATATGTCTGATACATCTCTTTAAGCATTTCTTCGTTCGCGGGCTGCCTGGGTCATGACCAGAAGGCAAATGTATTGTCTTGCAGCCCTTTCAAGTGTGCAGAACGCTAGTTTTCATCTATGCAGAGGCACATCTAATAATCGTATAGCAGTGCCTCGGGGGTAAACCCGGCAGCTCGAGTATAGCCAGGCGCTGTGAACTGACTCGGCATCAAAATATAGGTCTTACTTCGTAAAAAGAAGGATGCCTACTCCTTACCTGCCCGTCGGTACTCCGGGCGTCCCTCTGGGCCGTCTCGGGGAGGTACCGAACCGGTTCTCTTGGCCATATTTGTTACTTCCGTGTTTCTGTGTCGCGCACTACGCGGATCACCACGTGTTGTGCTGAGGATGTCGGGAACTGTAGTTCTCTTGCTCGACAGAGTGTCGCTATTTCCTAATAGTTAATAAAGTTCCATTTCTTTTGAATGTCACGGCATATACAGAGTGTGATATTGTTTTTAAATTGCCCGTAAATGTCCAAAATATGAACGATCAAGGCAGCGTAAACAGGGACTATTCATATATCTATTGCTGCTTTAGTAGATGTAATTTCGATGTTAAACTTAACCCTTTTTATGCCCATAAGGGAGACAATTTTCGACCTCCACCATTAATTGGGAGAGATAGAAAGATAACCCCTGCAGGGGAATTGAACTTCCTAATTACAACGTTTATTGGCGAGTACTAAATGTCAGTTGTTTCATAGTGATAGTAATGTACTCATGTATTTGGCAACTAAGGGTAAGATGTATCATAATGCTAAACTCTAGACTTGTCTTTTAGTGAACTAGCATGCATTTTAATACCAGGGAATCTCGTCATAGCAACTGCACAGACTTGGATTTACTAGTTGTGTTGTATATTAATGCACTTGCGGTATCGACTAAAGCGATTCTCAGATGTCATTGTTAGACTATTTACTTCTTATTGCTTAGAATAGCTATTTGTTAAGTAAAATCTGTGGCTGGTTGTTCAATGGAGGAAAAAGGCACAGGGAGTCAGTGGTTGAAGTGCCTGCTGAAGCGGTTCTCAGCTACTTTAGCTACACTATAGTCTCTTATCGTTTGGCATGGCTATATACTTTGCAGAATATGTTGCTAACTGGTCATTAGTGGCACGAAGGCGCAAGGGTATTGTGGTTAAAGTGACATCCAGGGTATGTCCTCATTAAGACCTTCCTTGTCTGTATTCAGTTTGTACACCCATTTTTCTTCTTTCTTGAAGAGGTATTTGCTAATGTCTGAAGTATGTATCGTGATCATAGGTTGTTCAAGAACAGTCCAAGTGAAATCTGTGTGGGCATGACCAACCTCCAGGAAATGATTAGTGAGGCGAGTAGCCTGTTTTTTACATAGGATGGTGCTTTTATGCTCTGAAATCCGGACCTTTATCTTCCTGGTGGTCATGCCCACATACTTGAGCTGGCATGGACAAGTAATTAGATAAATTAGATTTTGACTGTTAAATTTTGTAAACCGCCTTCGTTGCCACGGACGGTTGCTTCCAATGTCTAGTCTCGTTGATTTTGAGGTTTGCGGGCAAGCTGCGCAATTACCACAAGGGTGATGCCCTTCAACAGCCGGTATGTTCCAACTGACTGTGCGACTTTGGTCTTCGGTCTCGTATGTACGAATTTGTCTCTTAGGTTGGGTCCTCTTTTAAAGGCAAACAGTGGTGGTGGTAGATTGTCGGAACCGGTGTTCAAGATCGTCCAATGTTTCTTGATGATTTTTTGTATTTTGTTAGATTGGGTACTGTAGGTGTGTACGCATGTAATCCTTTGGTTTTTTTCTTTGGGAAATAAAGGTTCCAACAAAGACTCCCGATTGTTATTGGCCACTCTCTTTAAAGATTGGTGTACCAATTTCTTAGGGTATTTTCTAGAGCACAATTGTTTCTCAAGTACCCCTGCATGCTCCTGGAATGACTCTCGTATTGAACAGTTACATTGAATCCGTAAGAACTGTCCATACGGTAAATTATCTTTCATGGCCTTAGGGTGACAGCTATCATAGCATAAAAGCAAATTACGCGCCATGGGTTTTTTATATAGCTCCGATCTCAGACCGGTAGGAGTCGCCATTATGAGGAGATCTAGGAATGCCAGTTGTTGTTTGTGATGTTCCACTGTGAAACGTAGGCAATTGTTCCTGGTATTTAACCACTGATGAAACTGTAAAAGTTCTTCTGTAGTGCCACGCCATACTACCAAGATATCATCAATGTATCTTTTCCATATGCGTAAGGACGCATAATATGGATTAGTGGGTGTCAAAACATGATCTTGCTCAAACTTGTGCACATAAAGGTTCGCTAAGCTTGGGGCAAAAACACTGCCCATGCTGGTCCCTGATGTTTGGAGGAAGGTTGTTTCCTCAAAGCGAAATACATTTTCTTTCATGGCCAAGCTTGCCAAGTTCATTATCAGATGCACTGGTGTTATTGAGTCCAGGTTTCTTTCCATTGAGGTAAGTGGACGACAACCTTAATTTTGGGCCTAGTACATACCTAAGGGTACCAAAGGCTTAAGAAAAAATGTTTTTCTTTTTTCTTATAGCTACCATCGAATGTGATGTTACTTTGCAAATACCAATGTGTGTTTGTCTTTTTTACGTGTTGTTGTGTTTGTCTGATGCGCTGACTCCTTTTGGATGTTACCTCTTTCAGAATTTTGGAGGACTTTTACATATCCATGACGTCCAGGTGACAACTTTGGATTATATCACACTTGTTATTTTCTTATTCCCTTTCACTATAATGCAGTAGCGAAGTTTGGTCCTGAAGAAAGCAGCGGACACCTGGCAGGGTCCACATACTGCTGAAACATGTCGACCTATTCAACCTAAATAGTAGCTATTTGTAAACTACTATGTTTCCGCACTGGTTTCAATCTTTGGAAGTACGAGAGGTACCTAATAAATTCCGATCCCTCTCTACTCTTCAATTTTATATTGTTTCACTTTACTCACACAATTTTCACGCACTGCTTAACAGTTATCAGCACAAGGTTACCTTCCACACACCCTTAGTTACACTGGGGCATCCGTCTAGATTTTCCACACTTAATATGGATGCAAGAGTGCTCTCCTTGGTGTAAGGAGTCCCAAGTGATGACAAGGGCGGCACCGAACGATAACTGATGGGTACTTTTACACTCTGGAAGTATCACTTATTTTTTAGATTAAGCTTTAGTCAGGATTAAGTTGGTGGTCAGACACTTTTAACAACCTGTTTATTTAGACCCACAGTTATTTTGTGTTTTCCTATGTAGTGCTATTTGGGGATCGTAACTGTGTTTGGTCTCTAAACCTTTCCTAGGACCCTCACTCTACCTGTTTTGTTCTTATTGGTTTTCATGATATCACAACTGTTGTCAATTATAAATACTTTAAAATGAAGAAAGACTCAGTTCAGCCTGCAGAATGAGATGGAGCTTGGGGTGAGGGATCTTTACTGGTGAGGACTTGTAGTTTGATGTCTCTTTCCAGTGATGTCCTGTGGTGTGGGGACTCTTCAGCGTGAGGCCGTTCAATATGAACTCAGTTTGTAGAGAACCTCATGGTTAGCGGCTACTTTGAAGTGAGGACTTGGGCATGTTTGCCACCTTACTGATTTAGACAGAATGCTGGCACTTTTTCTTCAGACTTATTGTCTATACTTTTAAATGTCTCTTCCTATCGCTTTTTTTTAAAGACTTGGCCAGCGCATCGTAAATGCTGCAGAAGTGCGGTGAAAAATAAAAACTAAACTTCAATGCAACCTAATAAAGACTGAAGAGCTTGAAAGAAGCTTCTATCTGCCAATCAGAAGCTCCTCTACAGATGTTGCAGCCAAGGAGAAGCTACAAGGATGAGTATGGGTGTTCCACCCCGAAGCCTTACTCCAGTGCTTTGAAATCTAGTGACTGGTATAATCTGCTGCTTGTTCTTCACTGAGGTGGGAAAGCAGCTTCTGAGATTTGGAAGGTCAGATGCTAAGGGGCAGATTTACAAGCCCCATGCGCCGCCGGTGCATCACGTTACGTGACGCACCGGTGGCGCAGCCTGCTAAGGGATATTTACAAGCACTGGTAAAGTCACCCTGTGTGACTTAACCTGTGCTTTTAAATATCGTCCCTGTTCACGCAGAACTTTGCGTGTTAGGGGCGAAACATGGGTGTTGCTGTGGGTGTTCCCACGCAGCACCCATGTCCACTGATGCATTTCCAGATTTACGAGAAATCGTAAACCTGGACATGCGTCAGTTTGCTGCGCCACTATAGGGGTGGCGGAGCCAAGCGAAACAAGGAGAAGTGTTTTTATTTCTCCTCGTTTTTTTCCTCTTTCAACATGTGCTGCATTCTACAGCAGGCATTGAAACAGGAGAATGCCTGCAGTGATTGCTTTTGTGCATTAAGGGGCCCCTTCCTTCACAAAAGCAATCTCCCCATGGCGCAG
The DNA here is from genome assembly GCF_964261635.1 of Lissotriton helveticus. Taxonomy (NCBI): domain Eukaryota; kingdom Metazoa; phylum Chordata; class Amphibia; order Caudata; family Salamandridae; genus Lissotriton; species Lissotriton helveticus. The sequence goes on from NC_136071.1 coordinate 59,666,310, forward strand.
GCATCCTTGCACCATGGCGCAAGGGTGCCTGCGCCGGCGCATGGCAGCTGTTTCTGTGCCAGCGCAGGGGAGAGCACAGGAATGCGACATATCATTGTAAATATGTCGCATTCCTGTGCTCTAAAAATGGTCCGTAGCGTGGCGCAGCCAAAGGGCTTATGGTGCCACGCTACAGCACTTTCTTGTAGATCTGCCCCAAATTGTGGAAGAGACAACCTGGGGAGAAACTGTGGAAGTGTGGTTCCTGGCTAGTACAACATCTCCAAATGGTACATCCGTGGTGCATTGGGAAGTTTCCCTTTCAGGTGACAGTGATAATGAGGTGGAGGGCTCCTAATGAATGCAGCTTGACAGATCTAGCTCCTGTAGTTTTAATCCCATTAAGGGCACTGGGCAGCAGTCAATCACTGACTGCTATTGTTAAATACAAAATGGCAATTAAATGCTGAGTGCAGGAGTTGCAGCAACAGCAACCACAAAGGCATATAGCATTTGTATCTTGTGTTGTGGTGGACAATGGTCACAGGAGAGGTAGCACATATGGTCCTGAAGCTTGAGGCCTGCAGGTTCTTCGAGCTCCTGAAGAGATATCTCTCACAAAGCCATATCAATGCTGTGCAAAAACATAAAATTACAGAAATGGCAAATCGCAATAGATCTGATAAGTGGTTTGAGTGGGATGATCAATCGGTGGACATATGGAGTCTTTAGGTTCCTTTTTAAAAATCAGTTCTAGTTGGTTAGTAGTCCAGATGAGACACTAGGTTCACTTAATACGTGAATCAATTCACATTACAGATTTACAATATGGTTGAGCGAAATCCTTTGCTTCCGTGGCAGAGAGAACATGCTGTTCAGTCCTAGGCGTCTCATCTTAAGTCTTGTCTCTAGGAGCATGGTAAGACTTGAGCTCCCTTGCACATTTAGTTGTTGACCTCTCTGGAGTCATTACCTAGGGAGTAGTGCAGCACTAACAGGATTACTAACACTTATCTGAAAGCCATTTATCGCCTAGCATGCCTTGCCCCAGCTACTTAATTGACCTTGATGAACGGAAGTGTTAGTAAAGAATTGAGGCACTACTCAAAAGTCATTCCTGTATTTCATCTCATGTAGTTTTCTTGATGTTGCCTCTTTCAAAAACCACACTGATCTGTGACAAGGGTCACTTTTTTTTTATTAAAAAAACTTTTTTTTGTCCTCATTAGCCTCTTCCAAAAAGAAAGAAAGAGATAGCCATTTCACTTACTCCAGTGTAGTGGCGAAAGAGAAACACGCCCTTTGTACACTTGTGCAGGAAGCGGGGGGAGAAAAGAGAGAGGGGGTGTCCGCTTCAGACTCATACCTGCCCTGGTCAGGAAGCTTAGCCCTTCCCCCTCGACCTCCCTCCGGCAGACCAGCCGTACTGGGCAGATAGGGCATAATCATTGGACATCAACATTTGTTTGTTGCTCACACCACTTAAAAATTGGGGACCAGAAATTATGCTTTTTAAAAAACCCTCATATCTAGACAGGCCACATACTTGACAGATGACAACCAATCCAGAAAACTGGGAGGGGAGACAGATATCCATTGTTTACGAATTTCCCTGCGTGCCAGTAGCATAGAGTTAAAGAACAGCCTTGCCTTATCTTCTAAATATCCTGTAAGCGATTCTTCATAGCCAAAAATGATAGAGAACACTTACCTTAATGTCCGAGACCTAACATAAAGGATGGCGCCTTGCTCACATCAGACCAAAAGAGCTGGATCTCAGGGCAATGTACAAACATATACACATCATCCTCTTTCAAACTGCCACACTTTGGGCACGCCACATCCCCGCCTCTCCCGAACTTTGACAGCCTCTGTGGCGACCAGTACGCTCTGTGAAGGGAGAAAAGGTGATTTCTTCTTAGGTGCGCAGGTTTTACAATTTTAAAAAGCGTAGACAAGGGTCACTTGTAATGTTATGGACATTATCAGGCTTAAAGTGATGTGATTCAATTTCCAATGATGTTGAAAGATTAATCTTTGCCACTGGTATTTACTCAACACTGCCTCTCAATCCATCTTTGTTTATCTCCCAATGCCACCTCAGACAAGAATCAGATATATGCAAATCACACTGAGACCAGTTTGAATAAGAGCAGTCCAGCCGGAAAGGCAAAGCCAAATCCTTTCTAACCCAGAACATGAGCAACCCAATACCAATTTCACTCTATTTGGGCCTTATCTGTAGGGTGACACCTTGGTTCCAGTGGCATAGTAGCATTGGAGCTATGTCTGGGCACACCTGTCACACATTGGGTGTCGCACTAAGGAATACAAAAAATGATGAGTTCAATGCTTAAATTAATCTCAACCACTGGTAATTACATCCAGTCAAACCTTTTTTTACCCACCATGCCACCTCAGCATGCAACCAAACATGGATTTTTAACCAACATTACATTGTATTCTGGGACTCGTGGTGTTGTTTTTAAAGTTATGAGCATGGGTTTAAATATCCAACCTTGCAAACAGTTACAGATGAAAATCAAAGATTGGTTAAAGTTGTCAACTACTGCATGGGACCTCTTGGAAGTGGTGCACATCTGTACCTTTACCAAGCTTTTTAGTAGGTGCTGCCCTGTCTGTACATGTTTTGTAAGGAAGACTTGCTCTGCTGCTGTCTCTACTGTTTTGCATGACTAAGGCTGGCATTTCTGTTGCTTTGTTTTCATTTTTGTGTAAATGCAGGATTTTAAATATTATCCTAATTTACACCCTCAACTAATGAAGGACTCCCAAGGTCGGCTTCAAAAGGGCATTTTCCAGAGGCTAAGTCAGAGTATGGGTCCATTGGTTTTCATCAAACACAAAAGAAGGTACCTACAAATCCAATTGGGACAGGGTGTAGTGTCAAAAAGATATTGAAGTCCCTACTACAAATATACAGTATCACTTTTACCAGCTTCAGTGTAAATGCAAAAGTGGATCAAACAGTATCAAAAGTGAAAACACATTATCAATATAAGTTAAAAAACATCTTTCAAAAAAGACAATTTACAAAACGTCATAGGAGCACTGCAATTATATATCAACAAAACAAAACGTTGTTGTTAAAAAACATCAGGTTTTATTATAAAAAGAGGAGGGGATTAGCCTCTACAGTATAATTAAAAACACAATATGCAGTTCATATGTAGAAAAACCAAATAGTCGACTCGGCGTTTCGGTGCTTTAGTGATGTGACATCTTCTTCAGGACGGTTTTCTCTACAGAAGAAATACATATATTCTATTCGCAGGCTCCAACCAATACTGACGTTCATATCTTCACTACTTTTTAAATTATCTTGATTTAAAACTATTTCAACAATTGATTAAAATCAAATTCTACCCACCATATCTCTATCTTGCGAAATTGTGGGCTAGATACTATAGCCAGAGATACATACATACCAAAAAACAAAATAACATTGTTATCTGGTGCACATCTAGTCTTAAATTAATGTTTTTATGTCCTACACATCTAAAATCACATACCTGTTCGGTAACAATCAGAGGTAGTGTTTTTTAATTTGCTTGACAATCGTTTTTTAATTTACTTGTCAAGCAAATTAAAAAATGGTAGCTATCTTACGTACAGCTTATACACTACCTCTGATTGTTACCGAACAGGTATGTGATTTTAGATGTCTAGGACATAAAAACATTAATTTAAGATTAGATGTGCACCAGATAACAATGTTATTATAGGCGGTGCTTTGATTTATTTTGTTTTTTGGTATAGGTGGTTTCTTACTATTTTTCCACATTTGAATCAACAACAGCGCAATTGATAAAGCGGATCTGTTTGTTCTTTTAAAGTATGATGACTAGTCTCCTTAGACTAGAGGTATGTGTTTCTTTATACCACTGACAGCTTAAAAATGTAAAAGATTAATATAGATTGCTGCTCTCGGTCACTGTAATCAGAAGGGATGGATAAACATGATCCCTGTTTTTTAACCCCTCCCACGCTTGTGACGGAACCGCTCCGTCACGCCCCTCGGGTGGGCTGTGCTGGTGACGGAGCGGTTCCGTCACGGCCCGCTCGCCGCGCCTGCGCGGTGCGTTCTATTGAGCGGGCGGGACCGTGACGGAACTGCGCCCCCCCCCGCCCCTTAGCGTTGCGGCGAAATTGCCGCCACAGCGAAAGGGTTAAATAAATCTGGGTTTGGACAAAATATATGTATCTCTGGCTATAGTGTCTAGCCCACAAAGACGCAAGCGCGTCTAGAAGGTAGGACTAAAACAGCATTTGACAATGGGGAAAACGAAAGTGCCAAACTCCAGAAACCGGGGAAATGGTTCTCTTGCATTTATGAGCCTTATGACATTGTTGGGCGGGACTCAACGGACCAACCATCAGTTGCCGTCTTCCTGAAGTCTGCCCCTTAAGTCTGCCCGCTGCATTACGATGTGGCTGACTGAGGCATCGGGCAGACAGACTATCTGCACCTGTTCTTGTGGGCTCAAGGAGCCCATCGGAGCATCAGAAACCATCACCATTCTATGATGACGGCAGAGCCTGCCTTTGCTCTGCCATTGTGATTATGATGCCACTTTCCCATAGCCTTTCCATGTTGGCCTTTCCAACATGGAAAGGCTGTCGGAAAGTGACTTTGGGTGACTTTGCGGTCCCATCCCTCGGCGGCCTCTCCTAAACATCCCTGCACCAGGTGGTAGGCACAGCATGGTGCCTGCTACATGGTGCAGGGATGTTTACAAACATCAATTTTTTTACCAACAGCACATCCTGACAGTGAACAATGATGTTTCCATAGGGTGGTCGCATCCAAATCGTGCGGTCGGAAACACCGACCTATGGTCCTGCGGATCCAATCCACAATAGTGTCTGACTAAGGCCCTAAGTCATCCATTACAAACTACCTGTCAACTGTATTTCAGGCAATCATTCAGAACCCGATCAAGTAGAGGAGAGGATTGGTGCAGTGGATAGGCAGGCCCAACAACCTCCCCCTGAAGCCAGAGGTAACTAACCATTCATAACAAGGGACTAACTCCCTTTTTAGGTACCACAAGTGGATTGGACACCATGCATCAATTGGAAGAGGGGGCCTTACTCTCAGCGAAGCATCCAGAGAAGAACCCCCACTCCACACATATCTATAGTTAGGTGTCTCTTGTTTCAGCTAGCCCATCGGCAAAAAAAGGGATATAAGGCAAAAAACTCCCTGCAAAGCCAGGCCAAGGCAGTAGAGAGCCAAAAAGCGGGGGTGGTGAAAATGGAGGCTAAGGGTATAGATCCCGTAACAGCCCTGGGAATTGAGAACAATACTGTGGAAACTAAATTAATATCCCTAATTAAGAAGGAACTCCAGCCCGGCTTATCTCCTCCTCTAGCCCCTGATTCCTTGCACATCATTAACTGCACACAGCTAGTCCAGTCACAACAGCAAGTAAACAAGCCTGCTGTAAATGTTCCATTGTCATCATGAGGGAATCAGACATCCAAGAGAGACTTCCAGGTGGCTGTGCTTGACCAGGAAGTGGGTATCTTCAGTGCTGGAGGGTATAATACTTTTCCACAAAATCCAGAGGAGACCCGCCTAGGCTCTAGACTAGACCATCATAGGCCTGGTAAAGGTCATCTGCACTGAGTTATTGTCCTATAAAATGCTCCATCTCTAGAGCATTGGCTCATGAAAATGATGAGTCATTAAAGCGAAAGGTGGCGTTCTGGTTGAGGAATACATTTGGGACCGATTTGAAGTTGAATAATAACATCATCTACTCCCAAAGGGTGGACTGAATATGTTATTTGCCCAAGGTATCGACAGGAGATTGTCATAGTTAATCTTAGAGACACAGAAATTGTGCATATTTGTTATCACACCTCAGTTTCCAATAAAGGAGGTGAGGGGGGAGGATTCAAGCGCATTCATTGGGTCATTACTACAAACCTGTCTTTGCGTGTAATGCTAATCCCATTCACATTAACAGACCACCCACCTCCTCCCTACAAAGTGGGATTACAATTTTCCTGTGAGTTCCCACTTCGACCCAATCAGTAATCTGGATATGTTAGACTGATTGTGCCATCCAGGATTGAGTAGCAGGTCTTACGGGGATGGAGTCCTTCCCAATGCATCTCCCCTCCCCCACAACACAGGGGGTAACAACTGTAGGGGCACATGAGACCTTACTCACAAGTAAGTACGTTGGCAGCGACTGCCATTCCCTTCCCCCTCGGGAAGAGACACAGGCAGCTTTTGCACTTTTGTGTCTATCCCATTGCCAGGTATTATGGTTATCTTTGTAGGGTCTTCCCCCTTTTTTCTGGTTAGTCTATTAACATTCCTCTTGGAACCGGATATTCTCATAGTAACTTTTTATTATAATAATTTTAACTAGAGAGTATGTAATGTGTTTGATGAGTTAGATTGTCTTCTAGAGAATTATATTGCACAGCTTACCCATAAGGTCTTAATAATGTGGATACCGAACTTTAATATTTCACTGTGTGACCTTTCAGGGAAAAGGTGTGTGGTTTCCTGGGAAAGGAAGACGTTCAGTCACACTTCAGGCACATAGCTCTTGGGGAAGCATTGAATGCATATATTTTGAAATATAATTTAATATTTGCTGGTGACACAGTGGAAAGGCCACAAAACAGTATTCCTATGTTTGCCGGAAAGAGTGACTATAGTAAGATTGTGTACATTTTATTCTCAGCAGAATACTTGCCCTTTTTTCAGATTTTATAATCATCCCAAAGAGTAATGGTGATAATAACGTGTTTAGTATCTTCCGAAAATGCCACGCTAGCAAAGCCCCTGGGGGAAGATATAAGTATATTGGGCCAGATATACAACCAATTTTGGAATGCGCAAACGGGTTAGCAACCCGTTTGTGCATGATAAAATTAGTATGGCCATGTACTAGCACAATTTTGAGAGTCGCAAATGAATTGCGACTCGCAAAAAAGTGTTTAGAGACTCGCTATTTGGAAGAGACGTTCCCTTCCAAATAGCGACCCATGTACGAATGTTTTGCGACCACAATTGCGGTCGCAAAACACTGGCACATTACCATCCTCTTCAAGAGGGTGGTAATGGAGTCACAAATGACAGGCTCTGAAAATATTCTTTAAGGGCAGGCAGTGGTCCCAGGGAACACTACCTGCTCTTAAAAAATGAAACAAAAACATTTCATTTTTGTTTTTTAAATGCATCCAAAGGAAAACATGATGGATTACGAGGTGAAGTCGTCCCTGCGTGAGAAGATGGTGCAGCATCCCGTCCGGATTCCGAAGCAGGTGAGGACACAGGGGAGTAGGATTGAAAATCCAAAGAAAGTACCAGAAGAACCAGTAACAAGGTGTTACCATGATCACTTCTGCCCCTTGACGGCGGATTTGGGCCGCTGTTCTCGTTATCATTGAAAACGGAGGAAACGTATACCCGCTCTCCATGGTCCAGTCCTGAAGGAAGGCATCCGTGGCCACTACCATCGGATCGGGTGTCCAACTGAAGAACCGGGGAATCTGATTGTCCAGACGGGAGGCAAAGAGGTGCACCAAGAACGGACCCCATAAAGACAGGACCCATTGAAAAATGTGGGGATCCAACTTCCAGAGACTGGAATCATACAGGTTCCGAGAATGCCAGTCCGCAACCTGATTGGTCCGGCCCGAAAGATACTCCGCTGTGACTGAAATGTGATGATCCAGACAGAAGCCCCAAAAATCTTTTGCTAAATTCGCCAATGCCCGGGAACGGGAACCTCCCAATCGATTGACGTAACGGACCACGGAGACGTTGTCCATTTTCAGAAGAACATAGGATTGTACTCTGTCTTTGGTCCAACATCGGACTGTGAAGGACCCCGCTAAAAGTTCTAGACAATTGATGTGGAGGCTCTGCTCGTCTACAGACCACACTCCTCCGCACCGCGCGCCGCAGCCTGACCTGCTGGCGTCGGACTCTATGACCAGATCCGGAACTGAGCTGAAAATTGCACGCCCATTCCAGGCCTCCATGTGGGACAACCACCACGTAATCTCTTCCCTGGCTTCCGCAGAGAGGGGAACTACATGGTCGTAAAATTTCCCTCTCCACAGATGAAACGCCTTGAGGTGTTGGAGCGCACAGTAGTGTAGGGGGCCAGGAAAGATCGCCTGAATCGACAAGGAAAGAAGGCCCATCACCCGGGCTAGATGCCATAAGGAAATGTGATGTTTGAAAATCGTTTGGCGCAACTCGTGACAAATCTTTGTCATTTTCCGAGACGGGAGACTCAGGGTTGCTTGAACTGAGTCTATCACAAACCCAAGAAAGGTTACATTTTGGGAAGTTTGAAGAACCAATTTGGCCTCTTTGATCACAAATCCCAAGCCCTGCAAAAGAGATACCGTCTGCTGGAGCTGGGAGGCAAGGATTTGAGGGCACTGTGCCATGAGGAGTAGATCATCCGACTACACGATCATGCGAATGCCCTGAGGATGGAGGAACTCCACCGCCGGCTGGAGCACCTTGGTGAAACACCATCGTGCTGAAGACAGACGGAACGGAAGCGCGGTGAACTCGAACACCAGACCCCTACAGCAGAACTGCACAAACCAACAATGAGACGGATGGATGGGAACCCCAGATAGGCATCCTTCAATTCCAGGCGCACCATCCAGTCGGACGGTAGGAGGACGTCTCTGAGCAGATGGATTCCCTCCATCTTACAATGACGATACACCAACCAGCCATTGAAGTCTCTGAGGTTGATAACTGGACGCCGGCCACCGTCGGCCTTGTCCACTAAAAAAATGTTGCTGAGGAAACCGTGGGGATGTACCGTTGATCGACAAATGGCTCCTTTGCAAAGCAGCTCGGAGACCTCTTCGTGGATCAACTGAGCTTCTAGGGCGCTGAAAGAAATCGGCCAAGGAGGAGCCTTCTGCCGAGGGTCCCCGTGAAACTCTATATGAAAACCTTTGACTGGTCTGGCGAACCGATGCGTCTGAAGTTATGTCCACCCAAGTGCCCCGAAAGGCCGCTAGTCGACCCCCAATGCGAATCTGAGATGCTGGAAGCACACTTACCGTTGGCATTGCGGTCAGGGTTGGTGTAGAAGCCTCCACATCCTCGGAAGTGCTGTCCTCACGTCGGATCCAAGTTGTTATAGTTTACGAAGGTGTTATATTGTCCGCAACCAGAGCCTTGTCCCCTTCCGAAGTTTTGTTGGAATCCGCGGCCGGGGGAGCGCCCCCTGCCTCGTCCGGCCCCATGGAAAACCCACTGATTAAAGACCTTCTTGTTACTGGACTGGACCTTGTCCAGCGAAGTGAAAGTTGCGACAAACTTCCCTAGTTTCTTAACAAAGGGGTCCCCAAAGAGGCCCCCTTGCGCTACAGCTCCCTCCTCCGAGGAGGCCAAATCACCTAGTTTGGGATCTAGCTTAATCAAAAGCGAGCAACGGCCCTCAGTGGACAGAGCGCAATTAGCGTTGCCCATATAAATGATAGCACGCCGGGCCCAATTAGAAAGGACTTCAGGAGAAATGGGAGACCCCAAGACCTTCGCCTCTTCTGTCATGTCCAGTATTTTTGTCATGGGACCGATGGCATCGAGCAGTTTATCTTGACAGGATAGCCAGGACCTGTCAATGCCCTTCCTGGGATCCTTCATGTATTTAGCCATAAAAGTGGCCATCTTGGGATCCAGCTCCGGCGTGAAAACCATTTTTTTCTCCAATGAGGGTCTAGGGCACTCGCGCGAAGACACCTTCTCAAGGGGCTTCCAGAGCCTGTTAGCCACAAACCTGGCCACCTTATCGCCGGGGACCCAAGCCACCGAACAAGGGTGCATGATTTTGTCGGGGTTGAGCATGTCAGAATCCACCGGAACTGTAGAGGTGGAGGTTGAAGGAGTCGCAGACAGAAGCCAAGGCTGTGAAGACCCTGCCTAGTCGTTGGTATCCCCCTGCGCTCCATCATCGTCTGTCGCAGGGGATGGGGGCTCCAGTGGTGCCTGCGGGGTGTCCGCCGGTGGAGGCGGAGGAGCAGAAGGCGCCATTGGGGCCACAAACGCGGATTTAAGGTGTGCGAAGGCATCCACGTCCACCCCTTTGGGACGGTGCTTCTTAGTAGGTGGAGGATTCTCCCCAGGCTGCTGGTTAGAATCCGCAGAGGGATCCGCATGCGCTGACGCCACTTTCACACACTCCTGGACTATTTTCTCAGAGAGGCGTTGCTCCATTCGGCCAACTACTTCATTGACAACCCGGTAGATTGAGGTGTCCACTGCCTTAAAAAAATCAACCCAGGGCAAAAAACCCTGGATATCCTCCTCTTAATGCTCTGTGTGACCTTCCAGAGCCAATGGGAAAACATGCCTGTCGTATTCCCAGACCCAGGAGAACACGCAGGACACGATAGTGTTGTACAGGTATGCCTTTATTCTTTTCCCTTACAGCATATGCATATCACGACCTCATGCTTCGAGGTCCAGCATCAGAATGTCCTCTCCCCACCCCTTGACCGGATGTGGTGTCCGGTGTCCCCTCGCCCCTGCGCTGCCCCAGGGTCCTAGTGCCCTTGTCCTGGACAGGACATCTCCCCCCCTGTTGCAAAACAAACATTTTTGAGAAAGGAAAGAGAGAAAGAGAGAGAGAGAGAGAGAGAGGGAGAGAGAGAGAGAGAGAGAGAGAGAGAGAGAGAGAGAGAGAGAGATGTTGTTCGATGGCCCAGAGGCCTCTTCTTTTACACCTCTTCAATTAGTCTCTTTCGTTCCATGTGCTTCCTTCTTGATCGCTGTTTTCTGATATCCGCTTGAGCTTCTTCCTTTTGTCTGCCTTTCTATAGTTCTTGCTTTGACCTTTCCGCTTCTTTTGCGTCTGCCTTGCTGACATGCGAAAGGTGCCCTGTGACGTGACACTGGCCAAACTGCCGCCTTTGCCATCCGTTCTTTTGCTTTTCTCATCTTCAATTTGCCTCCGGGGATCTCGTTGCTCCATTTCCTCGCTTGGCCTTCTTTGACCATCGCAATGCCTCCTTTCTTTCTTTTCCGTTTCGTCGCATGTCTTCCTTTTTTCTCCTGAGCCTTTGTTGTTGCGTTTGCTGTTTGAGCTCTTACAGCAGTGTCTTCTTGTTCCACGCTTTTTCCTTTCTTGTGTGTGATAGTCTCACTCTTCTTCATTCTCTCATTTCCACCACCTGTCTTCGGTAATTTTTTTGTTGATGTTGTGTCACCTTTGCTACCAGTTCTATTTCGTTGCCATCTGAATTTGGCTTTCTGCGCTGTCCCCGGTCAGCATGTGCTGCGTCATCCTCGGCCGTCATAGCAAGTCTGGTCTCTTTCAATTCTTTGTGGTGCTCTTCGGTTCACGTGACACGTTTTCCTTTGTTTGTTAGCCCCTTCGGTGGGGTGCTTGTGATGGCATCATCTTCTTCCAGTCTTTCAGTTGCCATAAGACCCATCATTTGCGTTGTGACGTTGCTCAACAGGCACGGCGCTGTTTCTTCTGTGAACTTTCCTCGCTCCGGTGGGGTGCTTGTGATGGCATCATCTTCTTCCAGTCTTTCAGTTGCCATAAGACCCATCATTTGCGTTGTGACGTTGCTCAACAGGCACGGCGCTGTTTCTTCTGTGAACTTTCCTCGCTCCATTTCTTTTGCGTCTGCTGTCGCTCTAGCCTCCGCTCTTGCTAGGGCCAGGATGTTTTCTAGTGATGTTGGCTCTTTTAGTATCTTTGCACGGAAGCTCCTGTCACGGCATCCTTCTATTATTCGCAATCTTATTGCTTGTGTGTTGTCAAATTTGTCAAATTCACAATGTGTTACAAGTTTCCTCAGCCTGGTCGCAAAGTCATCTGGTGTTTCGCCTATTTGTTGAGACGCAGTTGCGAAATTGTATCTTTCAAGATCAATATTTCTTTGCCGGTAAAATTTCATTGTTAAACATTTCTTTAGTTTTTTATAAGTAGTTGTTTCCTTTGTTGGTAGCGTCACTAGGAGGTCCCCAATGTCATCGCCTGCATAGTTTAGTAATAGACCCAGTTTCTTTGCCTCTGTCACATCAGTCTCCTCCATGTATCTCTCCAGATGTCTGATCCAATTCTCCCACCTTATTCCTACTTGTGGCTCCGACAAGTTGAATGGTGGTGGTTTTCTGTATTGTGCACTTTGTCTTTCTGGCTTGGGGTCTGTCATTTCTTCTTTTCTATGCTCTTCTTGACACTCTTTCGTGCGCGCTTCCTGGTATTCTTTTGTTGTTTCCCGTGCTATTTCTGGCACTCTTCTGTTTCCTGTGCTCTTCTTGGCACTCTTCTATTCTCCGTGCTCTTCCGGCACTCTTCTATTCTCCGTGCTCTTCCTGGCACTCTTTTTTTTTTTTCTTGTTATTTCTTCTATTGTCTTTTTCTTTTGTTGTTTCCCGTGCTCTTTCTGGCACCCTTCTGTTTCCTGTGCTCTTCCTGGCACTCTTCTATTCTCCGTGCTCTTCCTGGCACTCTTTTTTTTTTTTTTTCTTGTTATGTCTTCTATTGTCTTTTTCTTTTGTTGTTTCCCGTGCTCTTTCTGGCACCCTTCTGTTTCCTGTGCTCTTCCTGGCACTCTTCTATTCTCCGTGCTCTTCCGGCACTCTTCTATTCTCCGTGCTCTTCCTGGCACTCTTTTTTTTTTCTTGTTATTTCTTCTATTGTCTTTTTCTTTTGTTGTTTCCCGTGCTCTTTCTGGCACTCTTCTGTTTCCTGTGCTCTTCTTGGCACTCTTCTATTCTCCGTGCTCTTCCGGCACTCTTCTATTCTCCGTGCTCTTCCTGGCACTCTTTTTTTTTATTTCTTCTATTGTCTTTTTCTTTGCTTTTTCCCGTGCTCTTTCTGGCACTCTTCTGTTTTCTGTGCTCTGCACTTTGTCGTCTTTATTTTCTCTTATGTGTCTTTATTTTCCATTCTTTCCTTTTACTTGTTGTCTTTTTCTCTTATTCACTGTTTTTGTCTTCGCTTGTGCTTTATTAGCGCTTAATTCCTTTAGTTCGATTCTCTTATTCGTCCTTGTCACCCTTTGTTCTGTCTTTGTTTTCTTCTTTGTGTGTGCTTTATTCTCTTGTATCGTCTTTATTTGCACCTGTTCGTTGTGCTGTCACCTTCTTTTCTGTTCTTTGTTCTATTGCTCCTTGTTCAACCCTTATTTCCTTATTCTGCCTCTTTTTGCCTTTGCATATGCTTGTTTGTGCCTTTTCTTAATTTCCTTTCTTTTCTTTCTTTTGTCCTTTATTTTGCCTCGTTTTGCCTTTGCATATCCTTGTTTGTGCCTTTATCTTAATCTCCTTTCTTTTCTTTCCTTTGTCCTTTTACTTGTTGTCTTTTTCTCTTATTCACTGTTTTTGTCTTCGCTTGTGCTTTATTAGCGCTCAATTCCTTTAGTTCGATTCTCTTATTCGTCCTTGTCACCCTTTGTTCTGTCTTTGTTTTCTTCTTTGTCTGTGCTTTGTTCTCTTGTATCTTCTTTATTTGCACCTGTTCGTTGTGCTGTCACCTTCTTTTCTGTTCTTTGTTCTATTGCTCCTTGTTCAACCCTTATTTCCTTATTCTGCCTCTTTTTGCCTTTGCATATGCTTGTTTGTGCCTTTATCTTTATTTCCTTTCTTTTCTTTCCTTTGTCCTTTTATTGGCCCCTCTTCTTCTTTATTTGCACCTGTATTTATGTATTTATGCCCACTTGTCGTTATTTGTCCTTCTTTGTGCCTTTTCTCCTCTTTGATCGGCACTTTCTGATGCTTTTCGCCCTTTGCCTGACTTTAAGATGGCCGCCGCGCTTGTTCTTCGTCCCTATTGGCTTGTACAGCCTGATTCTAAGATGGCCGCCGTCTTCTCGCGGGACTTCGCAGCCAATCGCGGATCAGCCTGACCTCAAAATGGCCGCCGCGCTTGTTCTTCGTCCCTATTGGCCCTCGCGCCTGGCCCCAATATGGTCGCCGAGACTCTCGCGAGAGCTCGCGCTGGCTTTTCTTTTGTATCTTGAAGCTCGCGCTCTTTGGCTGGCGCTTACCGGGCTCGTTTTTTTTTCTTCGTTTGCGGCGGTCGGGGTGGGCTCCCACGTCGCTGCTTTCTTCTGGACGGCGCTTCACTCTTCCCTCTTCCTTCTTGACCACGACGCAATCCAGGGTGGGCTCCTGGTTCAACTCACGATGTTCCGATGGCACAGCATGCGGTCCGTCGTCCTCGTCGCCAGATGTCGTATTCCCAGACCCAGGAGAACACGCAGGACACGATAGTGTTGTACAGGTATGCCTTTATTCTTTTCCCTTACAGCATATGCATATCACGACCTCATGCTTCGAGGTCCAGCATCAGAATGTCCTCTCCCCACCCCTTGACCGGATGTGGTGTCCGGTGTCCCCTCGCCCCTGCGCTGCCCCAGGGTCCTAGTGCCCTTGTCCTGGACAGGACAATGCCTGTGCGGGAAGTCAGAATAAGAATTCCTCAGTAGGGAACTAAGAAATAGGTGCTGAGCACCGAGATTCAATGTGGGGGAGAAAACACAACAAAAAAAAGGCAGGCTGAAAGGCCTGCGCAAATTTTGGGTAACCCCAAGAGTCACAGTAGGAGCTGCACTGACCCCCAAATGCGCACAGCCCTCAAGAAACTGACCGGAACTCCTGCCTCCCTGCACGTGTACTGCAAATTGCGTGAGGAATGGTAGGGGCGCGTGTGTGCACTGACAATGGAAGTGGGTCTTGTGCAAATACAACGCTCGTTCGAGCGCGTCAACAAAAACGGGTTAAACCCGAATACGGACCCCCGCTGGGGCATAGTAACAATAGAAAATGCGGGGAATACTACCCGTTGACACAGGTGTCACAGTGAGGCAGGCAGGGACAAGGCTCTCAACTCTTCACTCTCGCCGCGCGACTCCTCTGAGAGGAGCGGCGCCGCGAGAGCAACGAGAGGGCCGAGTCCCTCTAGCGGGCTTCAAAGGCACCACACCAGCAGGGGTCCAGCCGCGTAAGGAGCGAAAAGAAAACGCTCGCGCGGCAGAGAGGGAATTTGCAAAGAAACAATAAAACAGCGCAATATGTAGCAAAAGCAAGCAAAAGTACAGCAAAACACCCAGATAACACCAATTTACCACAAACAGTATACATTCAGAGAAAGAACAGAAAGGGTACTTAACTGGCTGCGAAGCAGCGAAGAAAGAGGAGGAGGAGAGACAAACAGGGCACTATGTTCAGTGAATGCTGGAAATGGTGGAAGGACTATGGACTTGCATTCCTGCCTGGTTGTAGGGAGTTATAGTTTTTTTGTTTATTTGATAATTTGTTGTTTATCTTTCTGGCTGCTTGATTTTTGGATTGTAAGAAAAGCGAAGAGAGATAGCGTAATCTAAAGCCTCGGTCCTGACATAGAATCTATGGCACAATATGGAAAACCCAGAGGTGGAACCTGGCCTGCTAGATCTAATAAACTCCTTAAGAGGCATGAGACAGGGGTGCATTCTTTTTATTACCAGGGTTAGTAAGCATCTGAAAGAATCGGGCAGGGGCATGCCAAGGACGGAGAATTGTCACATGCACATTTTGCTGGAAATGATGGACTCTTTTTTGGCTTACCTGGTTTCCTAAGATTTGAAAATCAACTACTCTAAAACACATGTTATGTCATACGGGAGATCTAAGATGAAAACAAGGTTTTTTACGATGAAGGGGTACATGCCTGGAGATGGTAAATACCTTTAATTATCTGGGCATTATCTAAAGTTCACCCCTTAGCTGGAATGCTCTTATTAACGTAAAAGCCCAGAATTTGTGAAGAAACGTGGAAGCAATCTTATGATTTGCTAGAAAATTGAAAAATAAGTCCATTAGAGAAATGCTCAATCTGTACTGAAGTAAAAAAGTGTAAACTGCCCTGTATGGCACAGAGGGTGGGGGTATTGGGAAAGTGGAACCCATCCAACGATTAGAAAACACTTTTGCTCGTAGATTGTTGGCTGTTCCAAAAATGACAGCGGCCATTATAGGACACAAGCAACCAGGTCTTCCATACATTGAGGATCAAATGTAACTAGTCCAGCTATAACTATGGATCAAGTGTTGGGAGAATCCAGAAGCACGTTTAGTAAGAGCATGCCTGGCTGATTGCCTAGCATTAGGTGGCGTAAATAAAATACGTTGAGTTGTATACACAAGGAATATTTCTAATAAACTGGACTCGTAGGATGTTTTTACAAACCCACAAGAATTCAATCTAAATTATAAAGAAACTGTTAAAAAATAGATACCTGGAGAGATGCATGGAGACTAGAATGAAAGAGGAGTTGGAGTTACAAACAGTCATGAGATATGCCTCAATTTCAACCACGAGGTGCCCAGAGCAATATTTGAGGCGAATAGAAAACCCATCCCAGTGCCACTTTTTAACTCTGTTTAGGCTTATCATTGTACATTTCAAGGGGGCTTTCCCAATACCAAAAACATGGTGTTGCAACTTATCCACATGTAGATGTAACAATATTACAAAACAAAGTATGAGGCATTTAATTATATTTTGCCCCTTATTCCAAAGTCCACATACATCCTTCTTGAGCCCTGTCTGGCGTAGCCTAAAAAATTTGAAAATGCCACTGGGACTCCAGATGCTGCAAAGACTCCTTGTTGTGGATATATGTAATGCTGTTTTAAAATGTTTTAACCAGGCTTTCGCAATTAGAAAAGGATATGAGAGAAATTATTTAAGAATAGTATTTAACATTTCTAGGATTTGCACTCAACACTTTATGAAAAAAAACATTGATTTTATTGGGCCAGTTTTTTAAAACTAATTTTAAAATGTAATTTAAAATTATCATTGTAACTGTAAGGATGATTGCATGTTTCTAAAGTATTCTGGATTGAACTGGGAAAACCTATTTATTCATACTGTTTAAACTCTAAACGGATTGGGTCCTCCCCTTCCTACAGTGAATTTAGAGACAAAACAATTATTATGTAAACCCCATGTGTGGCTCCGATTATTATAGAGCAACATTATAGTCTATTAACACAATTGGCTTTTCTACAACTGGTATTCTGAACTCACCGATTTGAAAGTGGTTACATGTGCAATAATGAAGAAAAAGTCATTTGGTGAAATAAAACATTTGCCTAAGATCACACAAAGTAAGAGAAGATGCCGTAATTTGTCCAGGTTTTCTGGTTTCACTTCGTACAAAGCAGACCAAAATGGGTCTGTCCTTATGTTAAGAGATTATTTTTACCTCATTCTACTGTTTTCATGTAGCAAGAACTCAACACCAATGTGTTAGAGCTCTTTACATGAGCACCAAATACATTGCACAAGGTCACATTAGAAGCACGGAGAGATTAAGAGATTGTTCTAGAATCACAGCATGTTGAGCTGATGCCTACATTAGAACTTGGCTCCACAGTTCTAAAGTAGGCAGCTTTGGCCATAACGTCACATCCTTGGTAGAGGATGGTGGCAGGCAAAAGCCACATGAAAGCTCGGCTCGTTATGGGCTCGAGAATGAAACAGAACCTCGAGCCGAGCCAGAGCTAAGCTTTAGGCTCGAGCATGGCTCGAGCTTTGTGTGGCTCACCTCATTGAATGTACACAGTGCTGCTGTAGTTCATAACAGAATAGCATAAAGCGAGTTCTATGTTTCGGCATGTTGTATATGTAAAGCTGGCCTTAAAGCTATTTTACATTACACAGTCTTAAAATATTTATTTTCCACAAATCGCTGGCTGAAAATTGCTGTGTCTATTTCCACGGCACATTTCATATGCATATCTCAACTCAAAGGGAAGCATAGTTATCAATTTGGAAGAAACATAGCAATATGGTGTGTAATGTATTCTGAAAATAATTTCCCCCAATCATAAGTAAAAAGGAAATTGCAGGCCACCTTGGACTAAAATGGGCATTTTAAAAATGAAAACCTCCAATTGGGCGTGACTTGTTGCTGCAGCAAGATGGCTGCAGTTTGAGGTGCTCCACAGCAGTTGCAGAAAAGAGTTGGCCAGATTCAACAAACTCACTCCAGCGCACACTCGCTTGGCCGGGCAACAAATGAAAGCCTCTTCTCCTCACATGGGTTAATCCTTTCACCCACTTGCTTGTTATTTTTGGCTCAAATGAAGTGAACATGCTGCCTGGAATGTTGCACCCGCCATTTTGGAAATGCCTGTCTCGGCTTGCCTCAGTGCTACCATCCTCATTTTTTCCAGATATGAATTCATCTCATGCGTTTTATGTTTTTTGAAAGTAGATATTGCTGGAACACATAATATATATCAAACATGTAGCATACATATTTCCTTTTAGTTACTTAATATTGTTATCTCTTCACTGCTTTGGATATGTACATTACAAACACTGTCTGCTTTCTCTCTGGTAACACTGTTGTTGATATATCTTTCTTCACATTTCTTATGCAAAGAACTAAAGGACTGAAGTCTTTTATGTCCAATTCTTGAAGAGCCTCACATCATTTCTGCATTTGCACTGCCAACTCTTTTACTATGCTGGGGGGAAATATGGAGGACAGTAGGCAAGAGTTGACGTAAAACCTCCTAACGGCATCTCAATGGAACTTTTACTTGAAGAAATTTGAACTCTTAAGCCCTATATGGAGGACACTAACAATAAGCTGCAAATTTGAAATGATAATTAGTCCCTCTTGGATAGCAGGCTGGCATATTGGGAGCAAAGAGTAAGTGACATTGAAGGCACCATGCAGTCTCTTGCTAATCTCTGAGATGAAGTAGCTCAACTAAAAGGGCACGCAGAAGATTTAGAAAATCGAAGCAGGCTAAATCATTTTTGCATTTAGGGTTTGGCAGATGAAGTGGAAAGTAATGATCCTGTATAATTTTTACCATAATTTCTCCGTAAGATTTTTGATCTCTCAATCTCTTCAATATTAAATATACAGTGAGCACATTGATTAGGCCATTATACTCATACCCTTTTGTAATTCTAAAAATTATGAGGAGCCATCATCTACTTCCTAGAATATGTTGATCATCTTCAAGTTATTAAAGTGGCTAAGGCCAAAGGGAGAATATCTTGGTCTGGTTCTCACTTTATTTATTTTAAAGGTTTTATATAGCGTGGGCTAGACCCGGGGGTATCACAGCGCTTTACATGTCAGACAACAAAATTGCAGGAGCTTGTTCGAAAGCAAAGTATAAACATTAAATAATATCAAGCGTTCCATTGAGGTCTAATAACCAGCTATATAGCAAAAGCAGATCTCGTAAAGGGGGGAGATTCAGGGCTGAGGTGCGGGATGGGTAGAAAGTATAAGAAGATAAGAGGGGAAAGCCGGGTTGTGGGGGAGTGGGGATGGTCACCCGGGAGGGGTTTCAGGAGGAAGGAGGAAAAGGGAGGTGGGCGTAGGAGTTGGGGGAGAGGGGGGAGAGTATGAGGTGAGGGAGAGAAGAGGGGAGGGGAGGGGAGAGGTGGGTTGTGGAAGTGAAGTAGATAAGGATAAGGATGGCAGAGGAGAGAGGTCCAATTAAGGACCCCAGTATTTGCCGAGGAGGTGCAGTTTAAGGTCTTTTTTGAAGGCAATGTAGGAGGGGTTGCAATGCAATTCCTTTAGGGGGGCATTCCAGATTATCGGAGCATTTCCAGAAAGGAGCAAGATTGAGTGTTTTTCATTTTGAGTAAGGGGATGAGGAGGAAAGTGCACTAATTCTTTATACAAGATTTTGCTTAAGCCACGCCAGACAGGAGGAAAGAATTCTTGGATATGAGACCAGCTCTTTGCGCTTTGAATTCAAGATTCATCCTTTTTCATCCTTGCTTGTTTGAATTAACATATAATAACAAAACTATGAATTATGAAGATCCTGCATTACTGCAATGTTTTATTGACAAATGCGGAGGAGAAGAGATTGATACTTCAAAATTTCTTTAACTTGAATCTAGTTATGCCTTGAGATTATTTTTGAGATAATCCGAATAATATTCCGGTTAAATGGTATTATTCATATGTCATTTTTATCGGTCTATCTCTCCTCTCATAAACTGTCTTTTTTCTATCAAGCCGTCTGTTTTTTATCATTCCATTCCAGGTACTGTTTGACCTCCATCCGCAAGACTGCATCATTATTGTTTTTCGTGGTCTGACTCACCCCTTGTCGGCTGCATTGAGGTTTCCTGTCGTGTGATCTTCCTAAGTGGTGTCAGCTCCTTCAATTGTTTGTGTGTTTCATAGGTATGCTCATTTTATATTTTGTCTTTTATGTATTCTGTCCCTATTCTTTTACTATCACTTTCTTCTTTTTCTTTTCTCTCTTCTCTCTTGCATATTTTACAAATCTCCTACTTTTTTCTTCTTTACATATTTATATTCTCACTTATCTTTCAATATGGAGAATATGTACTGGTTTAAAAGTATTATTCTTGCTAATTTGTATTCAACGAGTATGTCTATTGCTACTTTAGTTAATCATATAAGTATTGATCATATAGATGAAGTTAACTGTATAGAAACTGGTAAGTTTAACTTAAATTGTTATTTACATATAATTACATGGAATGTTAAGGGGTGCTTACACATTAAGCTAAGTTAAATGCAGATATCACTTTATTGAAATAAATGCATGCGGTTGAGAAAGAGGGTCAAAGCTTATTCTGAAATGGGTAGGATATGCTTTTTTTATTGCCGGGGAACGGTAAGGGAAATTGAGTTGTTGTATTATGTAAAAAAACTTTAGGTGTTAAATTATTATCACAAGAAATAGGCACAGAAGGTAGATGGTACTTTTACTTCTCATCATTACGAATTTACAGTCAACACTTTTTAATGTTTATGCTCCCACACACTAGATAAGTCCTCTGACCTAGCATCACAAATACATTGATGTCTATTACAGATGACTATCTCATTTTTAGAGGAGATTGTAATCTTGTTCTAGATTCTTTTTTGAACCGGACCTTTAAAACACATATTACACACAGATATTGGAGCTATATTGATTTCTGGCCATGCCCCGGCCCATCTTGATTTACAATTGCTTCCTATTATTCCCAGAATTAAATGTTGGTGTTTTAACAAAGCCCTTTTATTGGACACTACTTTTACCCAACATTTTCAGATTTTATTCATGAATATTTTCTTTTAAATGAGCAACAGAATTATCCTACCAAACCATTTGGTATGCTTTTAAGGCTGCCTCATGTGACTTTATCTTATCAGATATCTCTGATAAATAGAAAACAAATGCAAAAAAACGCCTTAAATATTATAAATCATAATAAATCTCTAGAGCACACTTATTTGACCTCTAAATACAAATCATGTTTAGATGATATAGTTAAAGTCCAGTGCTAAATATTATGGAGGACAGAACGAGTTACAATCGATACAATAATACATACTAATGAATCCCCAGTAACCAAAGATAAAGACATTTTAACAGAATGTTCTTATTAGTAAAGAAACTTGTATATCCCAGAAACAAATCCTTCTCTTGCTGATATCATTCAACACTTACTCTCAATTTAAAAAGACTTTGATTTGCTGATATATCACTCCAAGATATTTATAAAGCCATTAACTCTATAAAGAAATTGAGTTTTACATTTATTTTTCAAGAATAATTGCCCAGAAGCTATATAAACGTTTTTCATCTGTCACTACGACTAATTCAGCCTCTGGAACCTATCAAGATTCTTTCTTTGCCATATTCCTATAGATCTTAAATTATGCAAAAATTATAGGCCCATATTTCTTGTTAACTCTGAATATAAAATGTTTTATGAAATCATCATGCTCCATTTAGATCCTATCCTTCCAAATTCAATAGGCAAAGAACAATCAGGTTATATTAAAGGTCATCATCTTTCAGATAATACTAGAACTTTTTTCATCATTTAAGTGAATCCAATGCATACACAAAATCATTAGCTGCTATATCTTTAGATGCTGAAAAGGCTTTTGATCAAGTTCATTTTTAATTTGTTTATTTTCTACACTCTCTTGGTTTGGATTTGGTCAAAAATATATCAATTTAATTTCTATCCTATATTCTTCTCGGACTTCAGTTTTTGTTAATGGTTTCACTTCCACTTCCTTTCTTCTTCACAGAGGGAAGTGAAGTGTCTTAGCAAGGTTGCTATTTATCTCCCCTTCTTTTTAAATGGGTACTGAACCTTTCCTCTCTCATGTTGTACAGAACATTAATAGACAAGGATTTAAACATAGAGATTTACATATCAAATGTTCGGTATATTCAGATTATATTCTTTTATATATGTCCTCTCCTGATTCCTCTTCAAAACATTTCCTGGATACAATCTCCCTTTTTGCAAAACTTTCCAGCTATAAACTTAATGCTAACAAGTGTGAAATGATTCTACTTAATAAATGGTGTTTTAAGCATAAATTAATATCTTCACATTTTCTTCAGAACCCTACCAAAGTAAAATATTTAGGTTGCTGACTCACTAATTCCGTGAAAAAAATGTTTTCTACTTATTTCAATACTCTCTTTTCCGCCCTTAAAGATCTCACAAAACAATTGAATTCTCAGTTTTTGTCATAGTGGAGTAGATTGGATTCTATGAAATTTATGTCAGTCCCCATAATACTATTCTACCTTTTGCATAATTCCTAATAATATTTCACCATGTATATATAAAAAATTAATTTCATCTTAATTACTTTTTTATGGAATAACAAAAAATCTCGAATGTCTCTTATCAAGCTTCAGTGTACAAAAAAAGAAGGATGAGTACATTTTTCTAAGTTTCAATCTTATCATACTGATTCTAAAACACTCGGTCTATGAATGTCACAAAGTTAACTTTCAGCAAAATCCTCTGAGGGCAGACTTGAAATTATATTTTATCCATCCCTTGACTTTTTCAGAATTCTTGTATTTTTCTCATTGTCCCTTTAATATGTCAATGACTATCTTAAAACATGCTTCAACATTGCATCCTATCTTCATCTCTAATGTTTCCACTCTAGACCAATTTCTTCAATTTTCCATTTGGTATAACTAACTTATAAAAAGTAATAACAGATATATATTTTGGAAATCCTGTTATGAGAAAGGTTTGTTATGGACTAGTAAATTAATACAAATCATTCAGTGATTTCTTTCTCCCAATTCAAAGAAATGTTTAATTTTACTAATTCATATCAATTTAAAAATCAAATTGTAAGCATAACTCTCTTCCAATCATATCTTTCTCTGTCCTCAAAAACTTCCCCAATTCCTATAACATCTTCTTTACAACAATTATTGTCAGCCTTTCCCTCTGCCTCCAAAATATATACCTATTTCACCACATTGCCTCAACCCAGACCAAAAACTTTCCTGGAGTTACTTTGGGAAATTGATTTGCAAACATTTTTCCCTATTTCTTAATGGATTAGGATTTGGAGGAACATTTGTAAAACTTCATATACTGATAACGCTACCCGAACATTATTTTTCATTTATAATAGACTAATGTATACTCAGGATACTATCTCTAAAATTAATCCTAATATATCATCTACATGTTGAAAATGTCATCTATCAAACTCAACATTTAATCACGTTATTTAGTGCCCTCACCCTACCAATTTTGGCTGCAAGTCTGGTCACAAATTACCCACATTTTTCATACACATGTCTCTTGTCTCTTTTTCTTTCATACATGTATTTTTAGGAAGCCTTTCATAAACATGGAAAGAGTGGGATCTTAATGTACAGATTGTTGATCTATTAATTGCTGTAGCATTCCAGCAAAAAACAAAGATTTGGAAAAATGCTCTCAATATTTCTTTTTAAGCATGGTGGTATGGTATTTGTTATAATCATAGACTAGAAGGAATTTTGTAACTCCACTCTCTCTGGCTATTAGATTAGATTTTCTTTGGTCGCCAGTGACTGCCTTGCGAAGGGGTATCTTGGTGCTGTATAAGAAGATATATAAGATTGGATTTAGCGATGTTTACATTCACTAAAATGCCATGGGAAGGGACAGTGACATCCTTGCTTTACAGCGTCTAGTGGCAAGGGTAACTACACAATCAAATATATCATTAAATTCAGTCCCTCTCATTGTTACTTAGTTCAAAGACAGTTTCCAATATATGTATAACTTTACTATACTGTTGTCAGGAGGGGAGAATACACCCCCCTCCCCCCATCAGTAAGGTAAAATGGTAAAAGAAATCTCCAGCTTCAAGCTTTGGCAAAATATGGAAAAAACACCCTCAGTGGTGAAATGGGATTAAGAAACTTACACACTTGGACAATGAAGGAAGCAAACATAAACACCTCACACCCATAGGCAAGTTAAGGTGTTAATTATTATAACTCCTAGCCATTGATTAAGGTGGGGACTTAAAACAGCAAAATGATCCTTCTCTATGAGAAAGGTAGTAAATACATATAATCCCTGTCTTTGGTCAAGGTGGGATGGTGAGAAATGTCTATGCCTGGTGAGGTTGCGATTTGCTGACACATAGCTGTTTTTTATTGTCCGTCACCACCAAGCAAACACTGGAGATGAGGGATAGTAATAATAAATAATGCTCCCACCCCATCATGGGAGATAATTCTTATGCGGAGGGGCATTATCCTATTTTGGGATTTTCTTTTGGAAAATGAAAATAGAAATTGGTTTGGTGCAAGGCTCCATCATGTTTACCAAACTGTTAAAAGCATTGACAGGAACAGCAATGACGGCAGTTCCTGGGAATGAATTATAAATGACCCCCAGCTTGTCAGTCATTTAAAAAACTGGCAGGCAGTCCCTTCACCAGGGCGACAGAGTAGCTTACTCTATTGCCCTTGCAGAGCAACAGGCTGTCTGCCAGAATATAAATTGAATCCTCAGCCAGAACCCATTTGAGCTTGAGTAACATTGGATCAGTAGAAACCTTTTGGTATACCCCAAGCACGGACTTTGGGTGTACAGAAAAGGGTTGGTACAAGTAACACCTAGTGCAAAGTAGTGTGCACCGGCAAATGGCAAAATGACATGAATGTCATGAAGAACAAGTATAGCACCACTGAATCTATTGCTGATATTGTAGAAGAATAAATACATACTCACTTGAAAAATTTATTTAAAATTCACTTTTGTCTAGACCAGAGTGCTGTACAGTAGTTACACTAAGCCATACATAAAGCAAAATGTCGAAAAATATTCTGAACGAGTTTACATTTGCCAAAAAGATACAGCAGAAAGAACATATCAGCATAATAGACACAAAGGCTGTCATTACCCATGCCAAGATAATTCCATTGGGGTTGGGATTACTTGAAGCTTCTGGGGAAAATGAGGCATTACAGAGGTTGCTGAATGAGTTACATGGATGAAAGTTGGAAGCAGAGATAGATAAGAAATGTGAAATTAAGAGAGAAGAAACAGACATTTGGAGAATTATGTGTTTCACAATTCAATTTCTTAAGGATATATAAGCAGAGTACACCTTGCCTGCAGGTAATACATTGCAGTTGGTTTAACTGAAGGAAAAATAAAACGATGGAGAAGTAGACATGAGTAGAGATTGGTAGTTGGTGTTTTAGGGTTTTGTTTGGTTCTCCTTTTTGGTGTGTTGGGTTTACGTCAAAATGATATACAGCTCTCATTGGGCCAAATATAATTCGGAGGCTTCCAGTATACAGACAATTTGAGCATACAATAAACCAGCTAAGAGCATGATTTAAGTCATGAAAACCCCTTACTGAAGGTAGCCCAAAATGTTATATTGATGATTATGTGATTAGATGTGACATCCTACTTCCTTCTTCACACACTGACACATCTTAAAATTTTCTAGGCCTCAGAATAAAGAAAATAAAGTCTAAGTCACTACAAATTTCGACAATGCTTCTTCCACGCGTACCTATACTGGTGCAACTGTGCTTAACTGTGTTGGCATCTGCGTCCTACAACCAGCAACATGCATGTAGGCTATTCACACCAAACATGGAGGTGTATTCCACGGAGGGGGATGTGGTCTTTGGGATCCTGGCTGCTGTCCACCAGGAGGTTGTTTACCCTTCCTCCAAATCATTTTTTGCCAAGGCACCTGCACCGAGGCGCTGTGAGAGGTAGATAAATGCTCCTCACAAGAATCCTTTTCCTGCATGCCTTTGCTGAGTTCATTGTTTATGTCATAGAGAATTGGATGGTATATAAATGACATATCAAACATTTCACTTATCTGTTTAGTACAGCTCTGTGAGTACATAATTGTTGTACTGTGGATGTTTTTCTTATTTGGTAATAAAATAAGATGAACATGTAGATTTTAATTCCTGTTACTTGCACTTACAAAACTTCAATGGATATTTATTGATTTTACAGTAATTTACGGTGAATCAATGGTTGTTTTATGTAAATGGAATGGAATGTATTTATTGGCATATATTTCTAATAAGTGTTATTTGAATTGAACTCCTGTCATGCCTTCTTCCTAATACCTTCAGTATATTAATTTTCTTTATATTTCCCTAAGGGTTAGTATTGTATTTCATATATGAAGGTTCATGTTGATCAACTGCAATTAAATTGTGCTGGATCTAGTTGCAGCATTTTGGTTTAGGGCTTTTGAAAGTATGGGAAAAAGTGTGATGTTTTACTAGCTGAACACTAGCAACTAAAACCAATTAACACCATCCAGTGTTTACTAAGGTAAAACATAAGTGAATGGGGGCAAACATTTTCTTGGGCGACCTTGACAGTTGTCTAGAATGTCTAGCCTTGATTCAACTTTGTGCCTCTTTTGTCTACCACCCAAACTTCCTGTCACTTTATCAGAATATTGCAGGTAATTTTTCTTACATGCTTTCACCTTTGTTACTGTTTTATTATCCCTGTATTCTTCCTTCTTTTCCCTTTACTGCTCTAGATGAAAGACTGGTCATTAAAAATAAAGGCTTATTTTCAAAAATGAGTTCCAATGCTTACTGTCTGCCACCATCAACACAATTTAGGTTATAGCACCATCATTGAGCAGAAGGAGACCTTAAACACAAACAATCTAAAAACCATAACACAAGGGATGCTGATTGAAAAGGATGGTCATTCCAGTGAGGAAACCGCATGTTAGAAAAAGACTAATAAATATTTGCTATGGCGCAGCATCATGTTAGAGTGAAGCGCACCACTTAGCACTTTTAAATGTTAATTTAAGTACCCACCTAGAGTACAAACAAGACTCTACCTTCAACTTACATTTGGCTCTGAATAATGTCTGTCCCACACCTTTTTCAGAATGACTCCCTCCCAGGCAACCACTTTTACATTATATCAGGAGCATCAAGAGGCAACTCCAGATCCCCCAAATGCTTGTTATGTCTGATGAGTTGTATTTACACATTAAGTGATAGCCAGAAAACGTAAACTCTTCTTAAAGGTATTTACCAACAACAACATGCTTTTCCATCATTTTGTAGCTTGCCTATACCAGTACAAACAGGTACCAATTATATGTAATTAAGACTTAGCTCCAGTCCCCAAGGGATGGTCCAGGGTGAACTGCTAGATGATTTTTGCTAACACCTTACATTAATCTCACACCTTGGCAACAGATATGATGTTACATTTCGAATCAGCATTCAGTGACCAAAGAACACCATTTTGTGTGTCCATTCAAAGTACCCGGAAGATTTTAACTGCCTCTTACATACAGCATTAAAGACTGACCATTTGAGGACTATCAAGAGATAACTTCATATGCCCATGCATGCTATGTTTTTTGAATAGCACTAACACAATATTTGGAAATGATACAGTGTATAATTGCATGCACAGAAATGACCAGGAAGTGACACATTAGCAGCATACAAAATAGCAGGGGATTCATTTAGAGCCTGTCAGATATTCTGTCTGGCCATCATTGGGGTAGACCTCACTGTCGTAGGACCATTTGCCCTATTTAGAGATCCCTGTCTGTCTGAAGAGGATTTCTGTTGCATGATGGTGCCATGAGAGTAGTGGCTCTTTAACAGCAGAGTGGGTTTGGTAGGAACGTACCATGTTTAAATTACAACTAAGCCATTTGGCATTACGTACATAAATCAATACTAAAGTATTCACAGCTATACAACTCACGATGGGGATGTGGGTGTTCCTTGGTATTCCAAGCTGTTTATAATGCCCACAGACACTTATGTTTGTGGGTATTCACAAACTCCTATAATTCCCTTCCCCAGTCTAGAAAGAGACAGATTGTTTACTCTAGCACAGAAAATATCTTACATCTCACAAATAGAGACCACAGGAGCCCTCCATTCTTCTCAGACGGGTTTTAGAGCCAAGCAAGGGACAGAGACCGCGCTAGTGGCGGTGGTGGAGGCGACTAGGAGCATCGTTGATGCCGGAGGCTGTGCTGCGGTGATCCTGTTGGACCTCAGCGCAGCATTCGATACGGTCAACCACCCCCTCCTACTCCACCGGCTCCGCCTTGCAGGAGTCTCTGGAATGGCCCTTAAATGGCTCCATTCCTTTCTGTCTGAGAGATTCTTCTCAGTTTTTGAAGAGGAAGTGTCATCTAGCCAACTCCAACTGTATCACGGCGTTCCCCAGGGATCCTCACTCAGCCCCACCATGTTCAACATCTACATGAGACCATTGGCTGAAGTGGTGCTTCCCTGGGGTATTCAGCTTGTCACCTACGCCGATAATACACAGTTGGTCGTCTCTATGACTAGGGATGAAGTCATAGATCAAGGGTCTAGCAATCTAACCCTCTGTCTTGCCAAGGTGATGGAGTGGATGACCTCCTCGTTTCTAAAACTTAATGGGTCAAAAACAGACATCATGATGGTGGGCCACAAAGCCCCTCTCAACTTGGATCCCTGGTGGTCCAACTGCCTTGGTCCTCCAGCCCCCCCCCCCCCTCAAGCCCCAAATAAAGAGTCTGGGAGTATGGCTTGATTCTGCCCTTTGCTTTCAAGTTCAGGCAAAGAAGGTGGCTGCGACCTGCTACGGATTGATGAGGATCCTCAGGAAGGTTCTGCCCCTCCTTCCCTTTGAGGCAAGACGCATATTGGTTCAATCATTGATCCTCTCACGGCTGGACAATGCAAACACGGATGACTCAAATTCTGCTATCAGTGCAGAACTGTGCAGCTCGGTTGCTGATGAATGTACCGAGACGTAGCTCTGCTAAGGCTGCTTTGCGACTACTCCACTGGCTACCGATTCAAGAGAGAATCCCATTTAAGATCATGTGTATGGCACACAAGTCCATCTGTAATGAAGGTCCCACCATTCTCAACCCTCTGTTTTGTCATCACTCCTGCAGATCGTTAAGATCTAATCAACGTAATCTGCTTGTAGTTCCTAGGGTTAAACGAGCCCGTATGGGAGGACGTCAGCTCTCCTTCCTGGCTGCCAAATGTCGGAACAAACTGCCAGATAACATCAGGCATGTAGGTGAACAACTCGCTTTCAGGAAGCAATTGAAGACACTTTTATTCAACTAGTGTCTGGATCAGTACACTGGTCTTATAGCGCTGGGATGCCTAAGGGTAGCCATGCGCTCTACAAAAGAGTATTCATTCATTCAAATAGATGAAGATGCTTGGTAATACAGTAGATCTCATAATCTGTGTTGGAGCTAACAGCCTCTTCGGACAGCGTGTTTCTTATATTTTTATTTTAGCTGGTAGTGTATGAGCCTTTAGTTTTTTCCCAATCATTCGAGAGACCACTAATGAATTGGCAGCTTCTGCATTAGTAGAGACTGTATGAATGAGGCTGGTTTGTTTGTGTGGATACTATCCTAGAAAACTAAAGAACAGAGATCTGCTGTTGGAAGAATGTAAAGTATTGTTATAACAAAATCCTTTATGTACTGATGTTTAACTCATGAATCTTTACCAGTGCCATAACAATGAAAATAATATTTAAATTCTTAATTCACTCTCTATGTTTCTTCATCTGGTTCAGAGTGATAAATAGGAGTCAGTGCCAATTCAATGCCAAAAGACTTGCAATATATTTTGATATGAACGGACTTAACATTTCCAATCTCATCTCAGAGATAGACTGCTTTCTCATTCACCTTTTGCAATTTCCCTTGAGTTCTACAGGGGACCTCCATGAGCCCTAACCTTTTCTGCACATATATCATTCCTCTGGCATGACAAATATGCTGTTTTGGATTTAATTTTCTCTCTTGCTGATGATAATCAAACTATTTACCACCTTGACGATCCTTCTCCTTCTTCACACATTTATCAATGTCCTTCCTCAGAGTTTGCTTGTCTGACGACTAATCACCTTACAATAAATACAGATAAAGCAGAAATTCTGCTCTTTGGCAAACTTTCCACCTGTCATTCCTCCCTTTCCTGGTAATCTGCGGAACTGGGAAACCCTCCCACCCATTACAGGTGTGCAAAATCTGGGTCTTGTTTTCTCTCTTTCCACTCAGGTTATCAAAGAGTCCTATTCCTGTTTTGATAATGTTTGTTTACTGACAAAAATGCTCACTTTTCTCTATTCATCGTCTCACCAACTTGCAGTTCGATCAGTCATTACTGCCAGCCTGGACTACTGCAAATCTCTATATCCTGGTTTACCTCATCCAATTTTTTTACTCTCATTTAACACTACTGCTTGACTCATGTTCATACTCTTCAAATGCTTTCATACTTCTGCAGATCTTTGCAAGCTTCCCTGGCTTCCAGTGTATGCCCATATCAAATCTAAAACCATGTGCTTGGCTTTTGCAGCCTTCCTCAAGGCTTCTTCTTGGTACAAAACAATGTTTCTTTCTATGATCCCTGCCTCATTCTCAATTCTTCATCCCTCTATTGTTTGTAAATTCTTAATATCTCATTCAGCACTGCTGCTTGGCTCATGTTCAACCTCTCCAAATGCTTTCATACTTCTGCAGCTCTTTGCAAGCTTCCCTGGCTTCTACTGTGTGCCCATATCCACTTTAAAGCCATGTCATTCTCCATTCCTTCCTCTGTCTATCGTTTTTCAATTCTCAATATCTACCACTCTGGGACAGGAGAGCCGTCCTTCCATTTTGCACCCGAAGTCTAGTACTCTCCCCTACTCTCATTATGCCTGATCGACAATCATCTTGCCTTCCATTACGCCCTTCAAACCTATCCCTTTTGTTGGAAAAGTGGATTAATAATAGTGATAGGTAGTTGTAGGGGAGCAGGAATTACCACACCAGGGGCATACCGGTAAGCGGCCACAGGCACATAAATAACGGAGACCACACTGTTGGATACTTGGTCGGACCGGAATCCACGAGCGACCTCCGTCCTTTTATTTATAGGCTTCTGGCCACGCCTGGCCAGAAGGTGATACAATTAGTGGGAGTGTTTCCGGGTCTCGGCCGAGACCCGCGAAACACTAGACTGTCACATCCCTTCCCAAGTTGGTATTTATTTTTCTTTCCTTCATAATAGTCTTATTAAGTCAACAAGCAAAGTCGGCCAGCATTCGACTGGGTCTGGGATTCGGTCAAAGGTTGTGAAAGCTTCGCCCCCTGGTGAGCACCGATTCGGGTTCTATTCTCCTTGGAGATGATGAAGTGTTGGCAATGTCATCATTCTCCGCGGACTCACCACCATTGTCGGATTGGCAAGCAATTTCAGCGACGGGCCCGTCGCCGGCCTCTTGGGTCTCATGTCTAGATGGAATACGTTTAAACCATGACCCATTTCTGGTGATTTCTTCTCCATTCTTTTGTGCTGTTACCGCCGTACCTTTGGTCGTCCTGATTGTCCATGGTTCAACCTCATATGGAGTCCGGAACTTTCCTCCCGGCCTGCGTGTTCTCACCAGAACTGCGTCACCTGGGACTAACACTCTGTCTCGCGCCCGCCTCTTGTGGCTTGCCTTCTCATTCGTTCTTCTCCTCCTCTCTTGGGTGGCAGCCGGTGTGTATGGTTCAGGCATCCAGTGTTCTGCTGTTGGTAGCAGGTCACGCCGGGGTCCTGCAAACATCGACGACCAGGGGGATCTTTGAGTGGTACTGTGGGGGGGTGCTTCTGTACTCCCTCAGAAAGAGTTGCAGCGCTGCCTCTGGGTCTGCCCCCTCTACTAATGCGATCCTCCGGGTTTTATTGACAGTCCTCATAAATCTTTCCGCCTCTCCGTTTGCTTGGGGCCATTGGGGCATGATTCGTCGGTGCTTTATCCCTAATCCTTGCAGGAATTCTTTGAATTCGTGGTCCTGAAATGGGGGCCCATTGTCCGTTTTGATCACCTGGGGGATACCAAACATCGCGAAGATTTTGCTGAGGATCGGCTGGACATTTGCAAAGCTGGTGGATGGTGCAACTTCAACTACTGGGTATTTCGTGTAACTGTCTACCAGTACTATGGTCACCCTTCCATCTGGAAAACTCCCAAAGTCTAAGCTGACCCAGGTCCAGGGTGCTGGGGATGGCTCTTCCGTGATGATGGAGGCAGGCGTCTCCGGAAGACTGGTCAACTGGCAGGCTCGGCAATTCTTTACCAACAAGTCCATCTTTTCATCCATGTGAGGGAACCACACCTTTTCCCGCATTCTGGCTTTCATCCGCTTCGTGCCTTGGTGTCCCTCATTAGCTAGTGAGGTTGCACAGTCTTGGAGAGTGTAGGGAATCACCTCTCGTGATCCCCAAAGTATAATCCCATTGTTAGCCCTGCTGAGCTCATTGTGTATCTTCCAGAACTGAGACAAACGAGTCCGGTCAGCTTCTTCCCAGTCACTCACGTTACGCAGGAAGTTTTCACAGGATCCGGTGTCCATCGCCACCTTGACCCTCGTAATGACAGCATCATCGCCATACTGAGCTACAATGTCTTCCGGTGCTAGTGCTTGGGGACATGACAGCTGGGACACCATATCTATGAACTCTTTGGTCAGCGTTTCTTGATCTAGGGTTTCACCCGTTTCTACCTGGGGATGTCGTGACAGAAAATCTGCCGGGTTTTTCGCTCCTGGTCTGTAGACTAGATCCATTTGGTAGTGTTGGACTTGAATGGCCCATCTTTCAATCCGCGGCGGTGGGTGTGGGGCTGTGCCTTTGAACAAAGGTACTAGAGGCTGATGATCTGTGACCATCCTGAATGGTTGTCCGGTGATATATAAGTGGAAATTATTACAGGCCCACTTCACGGCCAATGCCTCTCTCTCAATCTGCGAATATCTGGCCTCCGTCGCTGTGAGTGCCTTGCTTGTGAACGCCAGGGGAACCCCTACTCCAGGGTCCGATTCTTGTGTCAACAACGCACCTAGCCCAACCGGACTGGCGTCCACTAGTATTTCCGTCTGTCTTGACATGTCAAAATAAGCCATCGTCGTGGTGTCTAGCAGTGCTGCTTTTATTTTGTCAAAGGCCTCCGCTTCTGCCCGGGACCACCTCCATGGGTTCTCCTTTTTGGTCAGGTTCCACAGCGGTTCCGCTATGGTGGCGAGCTGCGGGATGAACCGGGCACAGTATTGTGCCATGCCCATAAAACTTCTCACCTCTGAAGCGGTGGTCGGGGCTGGAGCACTCTTGATGGCGGTTGACTTCCATGGATCTACCTTGACTCCTTCTGAGCCGAATGCATATCCAAAGAACTCTATGGACTGTTTGAAAAACTGACACTTCTCTTTATGCAGCGTGACACCGAACTCCGCGAACCTCCTGAGTGTAGCTTTCAGTCTCCTGTGGTGTTCTTTGCTGGTTTTGGCGTGGATGAGTATGTCATCGCTGACATTTAACACCCTACTCAGTCCCGACAGAATCTCTTTGATAGTGTTCTGAAAGATTTCGGCCGCAGACGTGATGCCAAAATTGAGTCTTTTATACCTCCTCAGGCCTAAATGCGTTGAAAACGTCGTGATGTACCGGCTCTCTTCCGCTAATTTCAATTGATGGTAGCCGGCGTTTAAGTCTAACTTGGAGAACCATTGCGCTCCATTCAGGTCTGTTAGTATGTCATCCACCGTGGGCG
This sequence comes from Lissotriton helveticus, assembly GCF_964261635.1. Lineage (NCBI taxonomy): Eukaryota > Metazoa > Chordata > Amphibia > Caudata > Salamandridae > Lissotriton > Lissotriton helveticus. The sequence continues at coordinate 59,700,203 of NC_136071.1, forward strand.
TGAGATGCCTCTCCCTCTTGATTGCTTTATTGGGCATCCTCATGTCAATGCATATTCGAATCTTGCCAGGTTGCCAAGGCTTCTCAGCGATAACCATCGGTGACACCCACGGTGTCTGTCCTGTTACTTTTTCTATTACCCCTTGCTCTTCCAGTTTGATTAGTTGTTGTTCAACTGCCGACCGAAGATGAAATGGTATCCTCCGGTGTCTCAAAGCAATCGGTTGTATTGCCTTGTCAATATGTAGCTTGACAGGTGGCCTCTTAATAGTACCTAAACCTTGAAATAATGACGGGAACAGTTGAAGGATCTCCTCTGTGTGTAGTGCTTTGACCGCATTTGCAAACGCAATTAACTTGAGGTCCTCCGCCGTGTGACTGCCGACTAGCAAGTCTGCTTCTTTATCAATCACATGAAAAGTGGTCATCAGCTCTTGATCTTTGGCTTTCACTTGCACCGTCATCTTCCCTCTCAGGGGTAATGGTGTCTTGCTGCCATAGGTAAGGATGCGAGCCTTTGATGGCACCAGTTGAGGTCTTGGTTGTAGCGCCTTATAATGCTGAATTCCCATTACATTGATCGTAGCTCCAGTGTCTATTACTCCTGTGACTGTCGATCCATCGATTTGGATCTGACACTTCGGCTGTGGTCTTCGCCGCCTCTTGAGTTCACTTACAAAGGAGACATAATAGCACTCTTCCTCATCTTCCGGCGACGAGTCATCCAAACTTTGTGGGTGGCGGGATGGTGCCCTGTTCACTCTCGACGGGTAGGTATTCCGTGTGTCTTCTAGGGCCAGCTGTCGTACCGCTTTGGTGGGTGTTTTCCTCCCCGCTGATCCTTGTCCTCAAACATTTCCTCTCATACCACCTCTGCATACGCTGGCAAAATGATTAGTTCCCCCACATTTGTCACACGTCTTGCCACGTGCAGGGCAGCTGTCTCGGTAGTGTTCCTCATACCCGCAGGAGCCACATTGCACGCGCCACTGTGTCCTGGTCGGCCATCTTCCTCTGCCTCCGCGGCTACTGCTCCGCACGGCGTCTACCCTCTCTGTCTTCACCGTCACTTCAGTGTTCGTTGACGGGTTGATGGCTGATTCCATTGCTGTGGCTCGCGCATCTGACAACTCGTGTGACCTGGCTAGCATCAGTATTTCGTCCAGCGTTATGCGGGGCTGTCTCAAGATTAGTGTCCTTAAATGTTTGTTCTTACACCCCTGAATCAGCTGGGCGGTTACCTCCTTTTCTTGATCGTCATCCGGGCATGTGCTTATCAGCTCCCTCAGTCGTGCATGAAAAGCATCCATCGTTTCTCCCTCCCTTTGCCGGGATTGTCTGAACTTGAACCTTTGATAGTGGGGATTCAGTTTGGGTCGAAGTGTGCATTTAGCACTTGTACTGCGGCATTATAGTCTGTTGCTGCTCCCGTGTTTTGAAGATGTAAGAACAACTTGTAGAGCTCATCGCCACCAAAGTGCAGTAGCAAAGACCTTTTCACCTCATTGTCTTTTTCCCTCGTGGCCGTGAAATAGTTGTTCAGGCGGCTTAACCACACCGCCCAGCGTGGCGGCGCCGTGCCTGGGTCGGCCAGCGCTCTAAATGGAGGGATTGGATTGAACTGGGAGTGTGGCGACTGTTGGATCACTGTGCCCACTACCTGTTGTCCTGCCACCCCTGCTCCTTGCGCTGGGGCTGCTGCCTGTTGGGCCCCCCCTGCTGTTGCCGCATCTTGCACCACTGATATGTTTGTGACCGCCTGAACTGGTTTTTATACTCTACGTGCTGAGCCTGTGCGTGAAATGAGATCACTTTGATGGCATAGCAGCCACTTTCCTTTGATGCTACACGTGCAGTGTTTGCCTCTCTGGGTGGTACACTGAATTGTGTTAGTCCATGTTAGTAGTCCCTCCTTTGTATCATTTATTACTTTTCCCTTTTGATTTCTGTCTTGTCCTCGCGTTTTTTTTTTCTTCTTGCTTGCAGGTACCAAGGCTTGTTTGGGCCCGAGACACACGGCCACGGCCCACACACCAGCACTCAAACGTCGCTCCACCGGCACGGGGAAACCCAGCGCTCCCCGCTGACCATTCCTTCGCCTTTGTTCAGACCGAGGCTTCTTCGCGCGTCTCCGACGCTGGGGCAGGCCTCGGTCTACTGCGCATGCGCGCACTCCATCGGGTAGCGGCCGGGCCTTCACGCCGCACAGCCGAGCGACGCTGCGACTCACCCGCAGAGACGCCTCCACACACCGGTCACCACGCAGCTCCACACACACTGCTTACCGGCGCGTGGCCAACCAGCAGCACCAGTCCTCTTCTCGCTTCGCCACCACCACGACAGACAGCACGTGGATCCGGGGCTACTCCGTCACCGCCAGGACCGTCCTGCTCCGTAGCCAGCGTTCTTCCGCGAGCTCCACCACCCTCGTCGCCAGTGTAGGGGAGCAGGAATTACCACACCAGGGGCATACCGGTAAGCGGCCACAGGCACATAAATAACGGAGACCACACTTGTTGGATACTTGGTCGGACCGGAAGCCACGAGCGACCTCCGTCCTTTTATTTATAGGCTTCTGGCCACGCCTGGCCAAAAGGTGATACAATTAGTGGGAGTGTTTCCGGGTCTCGGCCGAGACCCGCGAAACACTAAACTGTCACATCAGTGACTTACCACTTGGAATAAGGCCACAAACACAATAAGAGGGTCAGTGAAAGTCTCAATAAATGATCCCCTTTCTCAACCCTTGGTAGCTGGCAAAGAGCAGCGTGGCGTAACTTAGGAGACATGTTCAAAGCATTTAAAAACATCAATACATAAAAAAGTAAGACACAACACACAATAAAAATCAAACTCCAAAATGTAAAATAGATTATATTTTTATGAAGAAATAGACACCAAAACAACAAACACCAAATGTAGAGAACCGGAGATATGAATTTTGAAAGGATTAACACTTTCTCATACTTAAAAACCTATAGCTCCACTTTGGGACATCAAGTCACGCTTGACCAGTACTAAGTCAAAGTTTGTTGCCGAACGTGAGGGAGCCCTGGTCGTATACACTAAGGGGCCCATTAGGATGGGGAGCGGATCGCCACCGCCGGCCCGGCAGGGGTGATCTGCCTGCCATCCTTCCAGCAAAGACCCCCCGCCATATTATTTTTGGCTGGGGGGTCCGCGGCGGACGGAAAGACCGTCCGCCACTTTTCCCCCCAGTTGACAAGTCGACCGTGAGGAAAAGCATTCAATATGGTGGTGGTGTCTGTTAGACATATGTGGCCTGGAACATGCCTTTCTGTGGCGGCATTGCCGCCACGGAAAGGCATGCAGTGTCTGCTTGTGGGGGCCCTTTGCGGGCCCCAAGGGACTCCAAGGGGGTGGGAGGTGCACATGGGGGGTACCTACGGTCCCCCCCTGCAGTTCCATTCACAACACGGCAGGCACCGCGCGGTGCCTGCCATGTTGTGAATGGAGGTGCACGACATACCTTCCTCGCATTGTGGCGGGCGGTGCTGAGTGCACTGCCCACCACAATGTCAGGAATGCAGGATGTGCCCGCCTGTGTGGCAGGTGCATCCTAATGTATGCAACGGACCACCGCACCGGTGGCGGGCAGTCCCATTCCACGGGAGGGTGGTGAGCGGACTTTGTCCGCCCGCCATCCTAAGTGTGAGGCCTCAGTCAAAAGTTAACTTTTCTGGACAATTTTCTCTCGACGTCAAGCGATGCCTTCCACCAGGCTGATCCTGGAAGTCTGGAGCTCATGAGATTTCAGCAGGTCAAACCTAAAATCCTGGCCAGGTTGTGCTTGAAGGTTGCCGGTTTACTCTTGACGTCGATTCAGTCACCTAAAAAAAAGTTCCCAAACTTCTGGAACTTCATCAGGAAGTTTCTCTTGAGAGTTTAAAGTATCTAAAAAACACAGCCAATGGTCTGGAATCTCCTAGGTGGTCCTTCAAATGTCTGCACTACAATTCCTACTATGCAACCTGGCTAAATCCTTAAAAGACCACTGGGCGTACTACGGTATAGGGACTCTTGGTGGAGATGATGCAGTGGCCTCTGTTAACATGTAGCTTGCAGAAAGTGCACTCCTCAATCCTTCTTGAAGCAAGACAAGGTCCTTAGGGATGTAGTACCATGTTGTATAGCAGGTGATGTCCGTCAGAGGTCCGTCCTTTCGGTGCAAATTCAGATTCCAGCAGGGAAGTCCTTCTTCTCTTGTAGTTTCAAAAAGCAGATCTGAGGAGCTATACAGCTGTCCCATATTTTTTCACACAGTTTCTGGGCTTAAAGCAGGGGGGCACCCATGCCAATGGGATACTGGGTGTCACCCAGATAATTTACCATTTCCTCCAAAGTGTGGCATATTCTTGTCTCAGAAAGCACTATTCTCTCAAACTCCAACATGGAAAAAGTCTCTCCTTTGGGGTTAGATCTGGCTTAGCCAACACATTGGTATGGCTAAGATTCAATAACATCACTTCCAAACACCTCACCCAATCAAATTACTGAGGCTCCAGTGTTTCTGGAGGTGTAGGATGTGTGACTCAGCCTGTGCTGGTCCCAAACTGTAATTCTCCATTTGAAGACCAGTTTGCCTCGTCCACCCTCTTCCTGACTTTTGGCTTCTGCGACTAACGTTCTCCACCCACAGGAAATTGTCTACTCTGACAGGACACTTCACACCTCATCAACAAGCTCTGGCCCAGTCTGGGAAAGGCTGGTAAATCAGGAGGGTGCTGTAGCAACAAATGATGTACGAATGCTGCATAAGTCATACATTCACCCTCAGTCAAGAGATATGGGTTAAATCCATTGTCCATTTGCTTACTATGCCACCCTAGTTTGGACCCAGTCATTTATCAGTCTTTACCCTGTTCCTCATGGGAACAGTCCAGCCCGAACAGTCAAGCTGGATGCTTCTTGGGACCAGAAACAAGCATCCTTGCACCGTTTTCGTGTTGTTACCCCTCATCAGTCAGGCTAGCTTGAATCCAGTGACACAGTGAGAAAGGGACCCATGTCTGGGCATTCCCAGCCTACTTAGTGCGAAAAGTGCTGCAGCAACAAATAATGAATGGAATGCTGAATAAATCATACATTCACCCCCAGTCAAGAGATCATGGTTACATCAATTTTTCTTTTGCTCACTATGCCACCCCAGTTTGGACCCAGCCATATGCAAAAAAGTAATGACCCTGCTCTTCATGGGAACAGTCCAGCACGAGCTTCCAGGCTGGGTCCTCCCTGGACCGGAAACAAGCATCCTGGGACCGGTTTCGGGGTATTATCCCTTATCCGCCGGACTAGCTTAAATCTAGCGGCACAGCGACCAAGGGTCCAATGTCTGGGACATTTGGGGGTAGCAGCCAGTAATCTGGCTAAAAGGGAATCCAGCAGGGAGAAGGAAGTATGTGAAGGTAATGAATGAAGAAGTTCAAAGATAACATTTATAGGAATAGTAAATATATGCCAGAACAGTCAGGCACACTGAAACACTGCTTGAAATTGAAGAATGGAGTGAAGATTTGTATCATCCAAAAAGTGGCCAACCCATAGTATGACGTTTGGTCTTCAGGATTTCCAATATAGAGGTCTATTTTTTTTATGGTAATAAGCTGCTTGAACCATAAGGGAGGATGCAGAAAGACTTGTGAGAAATAGAATGAGATTGACAGTAAAGATTCAAACTGTTAAAAGTATGTTTGAATAAAAGTGAAGCAGTAGTTGCTCTCTGAAGAAAATGAGAGAATTTCTCTTGGAGAGAAGGGTGCAAATAATACATGTTTGATATCAAACTAGAAAGGCATGACAGTGGAAGGTGACATAAGGAGCCATTTCGAGGCCTGTCTCAAACAAAAGGCTTTATGATAAGTCCAAAAATTGGGACCATTTTCTCCACCCTCTACCTTGGCTTTTTTTTAGATGAGGCATTGAAATTCTAGCTTTTTTTTATGCCCAAGAACGGGAGAAAAGAGAGAACCCACTCTTTAAAAAATGTTTGAGGAATGTGCATTGGAATCTTGGACAAGTTATACAACAAAATAGGTGAAACTATAATTTTAATGGAATCTTCCACCACAAAAGGAAGAAAGGGTTCAAGAAAGATAGCAATTTATGTATTCTTCAGATTTTTTCTTTCATATTTGTTTTAACCAAATCTTTAATTTTAAGAGTTCCAATGAAAGCAAGTAGAATCAAAAGAATGTTTATGAGAAAATTTGGTAGTGGGCGAAATATCAGTTTTATCTGAAAATATTTTATATCCTAATACTAAATAGAATTGAGATATTTCGTGAAGTAAGGCAGGAAGCGCACAGCCAGGATTAGATAGGTAAAGAAGAATGTCATTTGCATAAGCTTAGAGTTTCAAGTGCTTATCACCATACTGGAAAATTAATATTATTAATTTTTGGACAAAAAGTGTTCAAAGGATAAAACAAATAAGAGTGGAGATAAGGGACAACCCTACCGAATGACTCTTTTTAAAGAACAATATTGGGATGTTCGTCCATTAACCAATACCCAGGTTGTAGGTTCCTTATAAAGAAGAGAAATAAGTGAGATAATATTAGGACCAAAGCCATGCCAGGAAAGAGACTTAAGCAGAAAGGCATAACCCACTCTGTCAAATGCTTTTTTCACATCAATAGCAACAGCTGCCAATGGGTAAGAAAGAGAAGAAGCCTCATTTAAAACACTGAAAATTAAGCTAGAATTATCTGAGGCCAGTCTACCTTTCATAAAACGTGATTGTTCTTTACGTATCAATTTGGGTAAATCTGGGTCCAAACGCAAAGCTAATAGTTTGGCAAAGATTTTATGATCTACATTTACCAGGAAAAAGGGACAGTAGTTTTTACACCGCCTATGATCCCAAACTTCTTTATTGATAAGACAGATAGTAGCTGCCTGAAAAGTGCCACCAGCTAAACCAGACATATAAAAAAGCTAAAACAATTGTAAAAGTTTAGGAAGAAGGATATTTGAGAAGTGTAACTACAACTGAACTGTAAAACTGTCAGGCCCTGGAGTTTTACCTTTTTTAAGCAAATTAAGAGCTTTGGGTAATTCTGAAATTGATAGGTTGTGTTCAATTGATACAAAGTTAATACTGTCATGAGCGGGAGAAGGGATATCTTTTAAATATGTCTCGAGAGAACAGTGAGCAGGACATTCCATAGTTAGTAGGTTTGGATAAAATCTCATGAACTCCTCTAAAATATCCTGATCTCTGGATAGTTGTTTACAACTAGAAGACTGAAGAGACTCCGTTAAGGCATTTTATTTTGGGGTTTTTAAATAATTAGCTAAGAGCTTTCCTACTTTGTTATGCTCTACATAATAGCGAGCACTACTATAAAGTAGTGTGAAGGAGGCATTATCTTCAATTATTTTGTTAAACTGATTTAGTACAAACAAGTTCAAGTAAATTTGTATCTAAAGTGTCGAATTGATTTTCTAGATGCTTGATATTAGATAATAAGAACTGATGTGTTTTGCAAAACAAAATGTTTTCTTATAAACAAAATCAATTATAAGCCCTTTAGCAGCACCCTTAAAAGTATCCCATAATAATTTGGGAGGTATATCTGAATCTACATTAAAGGCCCAAAAAATTTTAAGCAAATTATGTGAAAGATGTAAAAAACTGAGTCCAATAAGAGAGAATTAATAAATCTCCATCTAATAGATTTGGGAGGTGCTGAGTGAAGGCCTATGTCTGCAACCACTGGTGCATGGTCAGAAGCAACAATAGATTTAATAGCAGAACTAACAAAGTTTTGTGCTAGTGATTTGCTTACAAATATGTAGTCTAGTCGAGTGAGAACAGCATGAAAAAGAGAATAAAAAGAAAACCATTTTAAAGGAGGGTTTTATAATCGCCATGTAACCACTAAGGGGCTGATTACAAGTCTGGCAGTTTACGGACCTCCAGATTCATGGGGGCATGGCAGTGGTGGTCTTACTGCCACCCTATTATGAAATAGGTGGTAGGACCTCCACAGCCCGCTGCAGTCCTCAGGGAACTGCCATTCCCTAGCAGGGTTGCAGCAGTCAGGAGGCATCTAAATGCTTGGCCAGACTGCCACGGTCCTGTCAAACATATTAGAAGCTTCCCCTCCACCAAGATTTACATGACGCTTCCTCCTCCAAGTGCACCCTGATGAAGAGCAAGTAAAGGGGGCACTAAAGGGCCCCCTGGTGCCTCTGCACCCTGTGGATGCACACAGGGGGCCAAAACATGTGCCCCCCTGTGTGCATTCACACTAGTTCCTGCACTGCATGGATTTCAAGGTGATGCTGTGCAAGGACTGTTTTTGGTGTTCCCATTGCAGTCCTATTTATAAATGCACAACAGTGGGAATGCCCCCAAAAAGTCTGGCAGACAGGTGAAAATTCCTAATCTAGCAGGCGGCCTAATCATGGGTTCAGTTGTGCGGCCGTGGAGTGGACCTGGTGCCACACACCACCAAACTCATAATCGGGCCCTAAGTGGTTATGAGAAATAGTAGAATTAAATAGTTTATGAGTCCTTTGGGGGACAAGTCGAACTTGAGATTGACGATCTATGAATGGATCAATCATCTGATTACGGTCATCCCCAAGGATGAACAAATCATCAGTATAGTGAAGACACTTTTGGGGAAATATGTGGACAAAGTAAGTAATCAGGTTGTTGGATTGGGCCATACAAATTGCAAACTGTTACAGAAATATCATTAATAAGGAGCTTAATAAGTATCCATCTGCCTTCTACATCAATATTTTGAGTAACAACATTGCACTTCCCTTTCTTATGGCATAAGATAATTGCTCCATTTCTCTTATTGAGATCAGGTGAAACGAATAAAGAACCTACACAATGATCATTGAGTTTTAAGGCTTCTATTTCTGTAAAATGAGCCTCTTGAAGGAGAACTGATCCTGGATTATAATAAGATAAATTAGATTACATTCTCTCCTTTTTTATAGAATTCACAAATACTTTCACGTTCCAAGAAAGAACTCTGAATGTTATTAACAACCAATACATATAAAACCTTACAGTCGGAAATAACAACAAAAGATAGGTAAAATATAAAAAAGGAAAAGGTATGAAACAAAAACAGGCAATTAACAAAAGAGGAAAATAAAGGACATGGGATAGAAAAGAGAAAGAAATGAAGAAGAATAAGATAATAGAACAACAGAGGACAGTACAAGTCAGAAACTGATGACTGAGAGCACATACCTTGACAAAGGGCAAGAGGAATAATAGGGTGGCGACGTATGGAAGAAGACAGCACGACCAACTTGGGACAATGCACCACAACAGGACATTACATAGGAAGAAGGGTAACAAGAATGGAAAATACCTTGATCATATGCAAACGAATGTCAAGAAAGAAAAGAATAAACAAGGAGCAGACAAACACCCAAATAGTGACAACCTGTGGAAAAAATAATATGTTAGAAATGCATTAAATCATTGTTTGAAGTTACGAGAAGAAGGACTCGCCGCTGCAGCCATTAAGTTAGTTGAATGGGATAGAATAAAGTTTCTGAGCTTTACGTAACTTTGAAGGTGCAGGGATGAAATAAGCCATAGCGAGTGCGCATAGCTTACAATGTCGGTGGAGATTAAAGAAGTCTTTCCTCCTATTTGCAGAAGCTGAGGATATATCCTGTGAGATAAATATCTTCACACCAGACCATAGAAGCTGTTTCTTACATTTGGCTGCTTCTAAAACTTTCAAAAGATCAGTAAATTCCAGAAACAGGATAATCACACCACAAGATTTAACAGGAGCTGATGACGAGGATAAATGAGGACCCAGTTTGTGAATGTCGAATGTTTAAGGCCATGGCAGATGGCATCTCCAGGAGTTTTGAAAGAAATGAGGTAAAAAAGTTCACAGGATTGTCTCCTTCAATTCCTTTGAGGAAGACCATATATACAAACATTATTTCACCTGTTTCTGTTTTCGAGATCCGCTGCTTGCTTTTTCAACATGAGGATGTCCTTTTCCAAAGCTAAGATTTCAACAGATTCATCTTGGAGATAACTGACCCTTTGCTCCATTGACAATAATCTAGTTTACAAAGCTGACCATTTATCATCAAGCATCTGTATCTGTGTATTTGTTTCCTCAATAATAGGCCTTGGGGCTCTAATCTCTTTTAGCATGGTATCTAAAGAGATAGGAGAAAGAGGATCATGTTTGAGTATTTTATTAGCAACAGAAGATGAGTGGGTCTTCAAAAGAGTAGCAATGGAGCCAGGGTTACTTGAATGCCCCTGTCCTCTCCATGGTAGGATCTTCAAGAGACAGGCCTGAAGTCAATATTTTAATAGATTTGCTCGTGCTGGAATATGTGCTTTTCTTAATTCTGCCCAAAAAAGAAAAATTAACAACAACAAAGGAATAAATAAGCAGATCTGAAGTGCAGTGGCACTAAGGCAAAATACCATACACTTTGTAGCCTTTATGTGTAATAATCCATCCAAAAAGCTGCTACAACAGGAGTTCTAGATTGATAGATTACATTTTAGTTGAAGCCCTCCATCTGCCAATCATTTGCTTGTGAGGAAAGAGACTATGAGACTGAATTAAATCTTGGGGTCCACCTTCCGTCCTGCAGCGGTGATGGGACTGAGTATTCCATGGAGCTGATGGTCTTCAGCCCACTGTATGTACATGTATACACAATAACCAAAAGACCACTGCCATAGCGGTCCTCCGTGCTGGAGAACCATCACCGTCTCCATGGCGGGGTCCCGCTGACCAGTTTTGGATGTTCCCATTTGGCTGGCAGTGTTCTGTGGGCTGAGTACTGATGGGGCTGACTGAGATTGTTGGGAGACAGGTGAGTAACATTTTTTATGTATTTAAATATTATATATGTTGTGTGTGTGTGTACATATTTGTAAGTATATATTATGTAATGAGCATATTGTGTACATTCTGCATTGCACCCCACCAACCTACACGCCATGTAATGTATACCCACACAGATTATGCACACCTACCTTTGGGTTCATCAAAATGGGATGCTGGCCCATTGCAGTCAAGGGGCAGCAGGTTAAGTGGGGACCTAGATAAAGGAGTTGAGGACAAAACTGCAGGCTGAACCCCTAAAAAAGATGTTTTCACCCATTTTTCCCCCATTCTCCCTGATTTAAAGTCAGAGGGATTCCTGCTGGAAATCCCTAGGAACAGCTCACATCAATATCTGGAGGGTGGGAATCCGAACTGGAGTTCGGCCTACACCTGCTGCAGCCCACCCATCGTAAGGGCGGGGAGCGAAGTTCTGGCAGAATCGGTGGAACCGTGATGGTCTTCTTTCCCATTTCCAGGCAGCATCTAAATCGGGTGGGTGCACCACCAGGTAGGCGGACCAGAAGACCGCCAAAAATGCCCTCTCAATTGCCGTCCCGCCAACATCTACATCAGGCCCTACATTTTTAGCAAAATGCCACCAAATGACTGAAATACCAAATATTGGGACAACGAGTGAAAATGGATACAGTGCAAAAAGTGTACCTTTTTAATCGATATTTATTTCAAAAAGCTTTATATGAAAAAGGCATTAGTGGTGATGTAGAGGGCCAAACACTGAATAAAGCAAGAGGACCACCGGTTTATAGAGAAAGGGCAGCCCAGAAATATTGCTTAGAAAGAAGACAAAACTGGCTGAGGCTAAGTGTAATCTTCCACAGCAGTCGCTGGCATTTAACTTCCTTTGCGCAGTACTTCACAAATTGGCAGCTGCAATTTAGAGAGCAATGCCATCTGCTAGTTTTCAGTGAGAAAAGCCACACCCCTCCACTGCCCAATTTGAGGCATCTGATACCACATCAAATTCTAACATAGTGTCAGGATGACGTAAATTGGTTTATGATATAAGCTTTCCTTCAATAGCATAACGTTCCCTTCTGCTTTATCAGTACATGGGAAAGAAAAATGCTTCATGATAGTTTTAGTGATCGCCCCAACAATTTGAGAAAACACAAACATTTGCAGATATATTCCAATAATTTTATTGAACTTTGATGAAATTAATTCTTTTATGCCTTAACACATAGTCTATGTTTTGCAACACATATTGGCATGTTTTATATATCCCTGTAGGACATAGCAAATATTCAAATATCATCTACATAGACAATAGAAAATCTTTTTAAAAGTTTGCACAGACCCTCGTTCACATAAAAAAAATGAAAGGCTGAAGGTTACATAATAGTCCAAAGGGGATTACTTGATATTAAATAGATTGAATTTGGTTTTAAAGTTGTCTTCCACTCATTACCTTGCCAAATTTGGATTAGATGTCATCAACGATGTCATGAACCCTCCTCTTTAGCAGCACAGTGAGGATGGGGTTCTTCATGGGCTTCTTCTATCTCCAATTAGGCAGACAAAACCTGATACCTACTGCCACAAAGGAATACCACATTAGTCAGTGAGCAAGCAAGAAAGAAGGGAACGATGGAGTGAATATTGAACGGAATGGTCAAAAAATGTATGTATGAGTGGATGGATGAATGAATGGATGGACTGATGAGTGGGTAGATGGATGATGTGTGAGTGAAACGATAGGCAATAGACAGGTAAAAGGGTGGCAGAGTAGAATTATGGGTGGACAGATGAGTGGGTGAATGTAGGGGGAGAAGTGCAGGTGAAAGAATGGCAGAGTAAAGTGATGGATGGATAGGTGGGCATGCAGGTGAAGGGATGGTAGAGTCATGTAATAAAATAATAGGTGGATGGACAGGTGAAAGGATGGCAGAGTAAAACAATTGATGGATGAATGGGTGCTAAGATGAGTGAATTGATGACAGGAGTAGATGGACAAATGCATAAGTGGGTGGATGAGTGGATAGAAGAGAGGATGAATGTATGATGGATGGCAACATTGATGGGTGGATTCAGTGTTTTCCAGTGATTTCAATGCTTTAAAAAACAGTGGTTATCAGTGGTTACACATTTTCATGCTATTAAAAAAAGCTGAATCAGTGTTTTTCGGGTGTTTATGGAACATTTTACTTTTATTATTACTTGCTTTCTGCACTGCAGTAATCATAGTGCATGGTTTATAGACAGTGTACATACTGTGCATATGAGGTCCAAATAAATGTTTGCAAACCAGAGGTATTGTAGTTCACCATACAATACTTCTTCACTGACTCTTTGGTCATGTGTACTCGCTCTTTTCTTACCATCTAAACTTTTGTTTGTGAAAAGGCTCTTTCAACATTGGCACTTGAGATGGGCAACGTCAAAAAGCCAGTACACAATTTGCTATCTCTGGCCACTGACATAGCCTTCTGTGGGACAGGTTCTGCTAAATATTCAATGAACTGGGCATATTCTCTTAGAGTTATCGAAGCGCTCAAAAATGAAGCACTACTTTTCAAAGTCCAATGAAAATTCCCCCTTATTGAAGGGATCTAGAACTTTAAATGCCATGTTTGGTGAAGGGTGCTGCGGCAACAAATGATGGACGGAATGCTGAATGAATCACACATACACCCCCCAGTCAAGAGATCTGGATTAAATTCATCGTTCTTTTGCTCACTATGCCACCCCAGTTTGGACCGAGCGATATGCATATCAGTCTTGACTCTGCTCCTCATGAGAACAGTCCCGCACAAACTGCTGAGCCGGGTCCTCCCTGGACAAGAAACAGGCATCTTGGGACCGGTTTCGGGGTAATACCCCTCATCAGCCAGGCTAGCTTAAATCCAGTAGCACAGCGAGCAAGGGACTCACGTCTGGCATACCCATCCCACTTAGGGTGGGTGAAAAGTGCTGCAGAAACAAATGGTTGGTGAAGGGACATTTCTACGCATTGTAAAATAAAATTTAGTGAATTTCTCCTCAACATGTCTTTGCTTACCAAGTGGCAAACATTCTTACAGGAAACATGCTGCATGGCCAAAGTCACTAAAATTGTCACCCAGCCTAGTCTCAAGGAGAAGGTTCACATCTCCATCAATTACGTTTAACGCTTGGTAGACAAGGGTGTTAGCAGAGTGTACTTTTTTCACATAACTCTCAATATGCTTCCGAAGATCCTCCATTTCTTGCCTTTGGCTTAATCACTAAGCAAATATTCTGTGAACAGTCGCCGGATGGGTAATATAGCATTAATGGCCTAGAGGTCTAACAACCACCATCTAAATGACACAGTTGGGATGACTCTTTGTTTGATGCCACCCAAAGCACACAGTGAGAAATAGTTCCTACACATAACGAAACAGTGCACCTGAATGTACTGCAAAGTCAACAGCATTTTTCATTACCTCTGAAGATTGTAAAGATGCTTTCAGCATATCATCTAGCAAGTGGCAAGGATCTTGTACAAGGCAGCACTTTCTCTCAGGTATCCATAGCTGAATCACTGTAAATACAAACAATGTCACTCCAATATTTGTTAAGAACTTTTTGCAACAGCATTCCAGGTGTCACTTCATTCCATGTAAGCCTGGGTGGAGTTTGCAGAGTTCCGGTATGCAGAACTATGCGATGTGCAAAAAAACCTTTGCCTCACTTCGCAGAGCTCCGCAAACGGCGGAGTGCGTTCGAAACATGCAGTTCACAGGAATTTCCCACGCAGGGTGTTTGTCCCGCTGTTAAATTATCGTGAATGGCACTATGCACAGCGCAAGTGGGTGCTGCTTCCGTTCTGCCACTTGTAAAGATTTTCTACTCGATCCGCAGCATTCTCAACGTGAATGGTCATAAGCATATGCGGCCCCTTGCATTGGGAAATCTGACCACCCACGCTGAGAAATCTCGCCATGAGGTTGATTTCCCTCGCTTGCCAAGCCTTAATTCCATGTTTTCCAAAAGTACGGTGTCATGTTTTCACCACTATCCCAGATGCCTGGTGATAGCACTGTTTTCACATATAAGTGTTACTACACCTTGCAATGAATGTTTAAAGCCTGAGGTGTTTAGCAATTCACATACTATAAATACTGACTCGCTAGAAAAGGGGGATGATGTATCAAAGAGCTTCAACCATTCTCTGTCTCTGGGTAATATGATGGTACTTATTAGGAAAGATTCTTAGGAAACCAGCCATTTTACCTATCAGTGAAATCAAATTTAGTCAAAATATAACATATCAATATTAGCTTTCTATGGCTCTTCTTTCTCAGATGGTCTGTTAACTGTTGTGCCCAAAAATAAGAAGAGAAGATGGGGTGATTCCTCTTTTACAGTGTTGGCAATGAAGAGATGAAACTCTCTGCCCAGGCATCTTTGGATTATCAAAGATGCAGGATCTTTCAAATGTGAGTTGAAAATGTGGCTTTTTAATTTAGCATTTTAAGCTGCCTGACTTCCATTAGCAGCCACAGTCATGTAGCACCGGGATACTATGTTTGAGTTGCAATGCACTCTATAAATGCTGGTGATTGAATGATTTATTTTGATATTTCCTGATTCTCTGCAGTTTATAAAATAAATAAATAATTAAGACCTAAAACATGCATCCAAACCCTGCAGCTTTAGACCAAAGACCACAAAACTGAAGAAAGCAAAAGGAAGAAGAAACAATATTTTAGTGACATCCCTAAACAACAAAACTCAAGCAGAATAATGTTAGCCCAGTCTTTCTTTCTGCTACCTTGCATAACAAAGTTTCATTGTATTGGCCCATTCAGGAAGAAAAAAAATTACTCTTTCACTCTCCTTTTCCTTTCTTTGAATGGCATTTAGTTTGTGATTTTGCAGGGGTTTTCAGTGTTTATGTATTTAGACTGGTGAGGGCTAGTTCCCTTTTGGTATTGTTTCATCAATTATTAAAGGTTTAAACCTAAAACGGCATACTTTACTGATATAGTAAGATTACACAAAGTGTGACAGTCATTTTGTTTCACATAAGGCACACGATTATATGTTATTTGGTTTTATTTTTGCAATGCTTGGCTCCCTGTTATAGTTAGAGTGCAAGACAAATTCACAGATGTATGCTGTGACAGAGCTCTCCTTGGATCTTAAACAGGTGCATTTGGTCCAAAAATGACTGTAATACTGTCAATCACAACCTGGTGAATGATGCACCCAATGCTGTGAAAACTTTGGCACAATAGGAAGTTCAGTTGTCCTGTAAACAGGAACTGGAACCGACCTCCACAGAACATTCAGAATAACCACGCACTTTAGCCTGTTGGACACAAACAGCAACAGTGGCTGTGTATAATGTGGAAACAAAGGAATAGGGGTGAAAAAAGGAGAAGGAAGGTGAGAGAAGAGCATCCATGAGAAAATTAGAAGAGAAAGTACCTTCACAGGAGCAGGAGATAGTGCAGCGGAGGCAAAAGAAGGCGTAGAGCAGACCATCAGAGGGATGAGCACAAGAGAGTAGGGCATATGTTGGAGAAGTAGAAGAGAGGAGTGTGGTTTGAATGAGAAGGAGCTGACTTGAACAAATGGCCATAATACCATTGGGAGAGATACCCTCAATTCCTGTTTATCAGTGGGTCATGGCATAAGGCAATTGTGTGGAAGGCAGTGGAGGAAAGTAAACGGAACCCCGAAAACCTTTGGTATGGTGCTGCACTAAGAGTTCAAACAGACCACAAAAACATTTACAGTGCATGCAAATTGGGGTGCACAGCAGAAATAGATGATAGTAAAAGCACTGGTTCTAGGTTTTGATCACTACAGTCAAGAACTCAGGAGTATTTGTTCTGAAAGTCTGGTGATCCATGATATATACCCCCTGGGGTGATGTGTGGTCTGTGTTTTCTTCTCATGTCTCTCCCAAATACATTTAATTTATTCATGTATTTGTGTCCTCAATTCTCCTTTAGAAATCTGTCCTTTAGTTAGTAATGTTCAGTTCAGGAACACCATAATAGAGACAGACTGCAACCTTCTCAATGCACAGAAGCTGATTGAAAACATCTTTGTTAACCAGATGAGGTATACATGTTAGAGGCCATATAAAAAGTCAGATGGACTCTTTGTTGCTAAGAATATTTAGCTAGCGTCTAAAGAGGAGAGGTTTTAGTTTCATCATAAACTGCCTTGATTTAATGAACACCATCAAACATGTTGCAGTTTGTGGTACTATATTGTCTAATAATCTGTTTTCTTCCACTATTCTGTTTATCTTAATAGTTTATTAATATAACATGCACTAGAATATTGCATTATGACTTCCTTTAAAATATATAGCATGGATTTCTTCTGAGTGATCGGAGGCTGCTGAAATTTCTAATTGTGGAAAAAACCCTGCAGACTCACAGGATTGATTGTTACCCTGTAGGAACCATTCTCAAACAATATGTGGGTGGTTTGTGGGTTACAATCCACCTGATTTCCAGACCATTTTGTATTTCTCAACCTGAACCTTATTGGCTGGTAAACCTTCCAAAATGTATAAGGGGTCAGAGTATTTGAAACTAATAGCTCTTTTCCTTGGTGCCAGAAACCACCTCTTCTACAAGCATTACATGATGAAAGAGCTATTTTCTTGCCTCAATCTTTATTGTTCTGAGAAGATTCCTGCTGGAAGAATTTTGGAGCTTCACAACAAAGGTTTGCTTCAGGAAGTTACACCATGCAATGTGTGCCATCCACAGCCCATACTGCATTTTAATACAACATCAGTTAGCACGCTGGTGACTTCAATCCCACAATTGTAATGGAGTCAGTAACTGTGGAGCGGTTACTAACAAATCCTGGAGTGATTGATACTGTCTCATATGACATGAGCGCAACCTTTATCCACACATTCTGTAACTAACCTGTCACAGAGTCAAAGCACTGAAAATTAAACAGCTGCCTTTGTAATGTGAGACAAGTGGACTAGCTAACACACCTTATGGGGGAACAAGAAGCAGTACTACTATCCTTAGTTTGTAGTTTAGAAAAGAGCGTGACTTAATGGATGGCCATGAGCTTCTGGTACACCACAAGGTCTTGTTAAAAGAAGCCAATATTTCAATCTTGCTACTTTTAGATGAATGTGGGTATCAACTGCATAAACATGTAATGAATATTACATGATTCATCATGAGAATTGAGTATGCATTAGGACAGAACACTGATGCCAGCCAGTGAACACATAACAATACCAAACTTGCCCCTTGTGTCACACACACCGCTGTTGATGACTAGTTCAGGAGAAGTAGAGTTCACCTGGAGGATGGTAGAACAATCACAACTAGTGAACATGGGCATACAAAGTGGGACGCACTTCAGTCGCCCCGATTCAGTGGCAAGACCTTGCAATGGACAGAGCACCCTGTGGGGCGTATTCACAAAGCTACTTTTGGAGTACCTAAAGTACATACTCCAATATACAATTCACAAATCTCCTGACAAACATATAGTATGATCTGATAGGTAAAGGATATATTAGTAAAAAAGGGAGGGACAAAAGAGCACTCGCAAAATGGTTGGGGTTAAGGAAATATAAAGGAAGAGGTAAGGGAGAAACATGTTAATACAAAACGCAAACTGACAGAACAGTAAAACAAGTACAAATCACAAAGTACACAGTTAAATATACTACAGTAGTACAAGTGGCAAAACATGTGCAAATATACTACAGTCCAGCCTTAGAGTAAGTGAAGCAATACACAACTACCTGTAGTGCAACGCACTCTCATAAAAATAAACAGGGGCAGGCAATACCACTAACAGACAGAGAAACATACAAAATAAGTTACATTAAATAACATTTGAAAGTAAGCTATAGTTACATTGTTTTTTGTTTGTTATTATTTTTGGGAAAATTAGAGCATTTCATATTTATTTTTAATAAACATAATAACAATTTAATAAATGTATTTTAAATAATAAACTAATAGAAAACACAAATTAAAGAATATGTCACCGACATTCAAGGTTGTCATGCATTAGAAAATGAGAGATGAAAGTGTGGGGGGGGGATTCCCATTTACTTTAATTTAATTTAGTTTCATTAAAAAAAGATTAATGAAACCAAGATCTAATAGTATAGTACGTTTTATTACTGGTGCAATTTCCCTTGTTACAGTAACACTTTCTGTGAAGAGTAGTTTGGATGCTGTGCTTTAATATTTTTTTTTTATAAACAACCAATAGTATTTAATTGTTACAATAACTTTTCTTAAAATTGCCTGTTAATTTCTATTGGCAGATATTTGCCATGGTGGCATAGATGAACACAAACAGGCAGGACGTTACTGTTTACTTGACTGTTCATTTGTGGGATTTTCCATACTCTCATTTGAAGGGAGTCTAGTAAGCCTACACCTAGGTGGAAATCTATTCTACACATGGAATTGGTGAATTACATATATTACACCTAGGAGTAGGTACAGATCTACATCTGAGGAGAACTACTCTTGTAAACATACCTGTGTGAATAGGTTTCAAAGTATTAATGGTATACATGGTGGAAGTACAATAAACTCCAACTAGCTTAGGATAGTATATTTGTTATTGAGCAGTACAGTAGTCAGAGTTCAAAGCCACCTCTGTTATGCGAACTGAAAAATAAGCAATGCCCTTAAGTGTTACAAATATCTGTCATGTGGGTTTATTGCCATTCAGTGACCTGTGAACTGTGGTAACCTTATGGAGTCCAGATTATTAGGATTGTACAACAGCAGCATCCTGCAATGTAAAGCAATAGTGGTAAGTCAGTACCTTCAGTGTGTTCTAAGTGGAAACATATCTTTATAAAGATAACTATATCCTCAGCACATATTTTAATTTCAAAATTGTGGCAGTCTTCTTCCTTCACGTCTCTAGCACTGTACCAGTGTTGCTTTACTTTGTGCTACAGCTTCTAAACTTGCCTGCACCATGTCATTTAGGAAATACGGTCACCCCAAAGGGGGACTTGCAACAATTGTTCCACCAAATACACCTGGGCTAGAGAGCAACTGGACATGGGACTTTATTAGCTTTGAGTTATTAAATTAGAGCCTAAGGATGTAAGTCAGACTTGCAAGGTATTGCTGCTTATAAATGTTTATTTACATCCAAACAAAGCAAAGAAACAGGCACATATGGCAATATGGCACAAAACAACCAGACAGAAATAGCTGCTCTCTTACGATTTTACACTTGGTGAGACGTGATGATAAAAAAAAGTGTAAAGATATGAATTTTCAATGGTTTTAAAATATTCTGTTTCTAGAGCTGTTTAAATTACAATTGTGACTGTGATTTTTTAAGAAAAGCAAACAGTACAAATAATGACCATTTAGCTATGAAGAACCAGCAAATGGTCCTTAGAGTGTTGGTACGGACTCGAGGTGTTTAATGAATAGTTGACATTTTCACACAATTTTACACAATTTAATAAATAGTTTTTATGCTATTTTTTTAAATGTAGATTTAAAATATTGATGCTTACTTTGCAGTGTTGTAAAGGTTATAAATACCCATATACAATAAAGAATATTCTTCTTAATGCCATAAATGAAACTAAATGTGTTTTTTGCAAAGAATATGTTTTAGCATTAAATTCACTATCACAACATTTTCCTTTATCTACAGGATTTTTATAGAATATTATCAAATGGTCCTCGCCATGGTCTTTGCCATTAATGAAATCAACAGTAGTCCTTATCTTCTACCGAACACCACCTTGGGGTTTAACATTTATGACTCTTGTTTCTCTGAGTTGGGAGCCATTGCAGGGACTTTGCAGCTGCTCTCAGGAGGGAAAGAAACCATTCCTAACTACAGCTGTCAATCAAGTCCCAAGCTAGCTGGCTTCACTGGTGATGGACCATCAGCAGGAGCTGTTCCCATGGCCAGAATACTTGGAGTCAGCTGGTTTCCCCAGGTATCAAATGGATCATGAATGAATTTAAAGTAATGAAAGCCAAACATAAATAGTTATTATGAATGAGGTGAATTTAGTCAGATCACATTATGAAAGTTACTTGAATACAAAAAAAATCCTTCTATGTCCCTAAAAATTGAGAGTTGTGATTAGTTCACAGTTCTCTATAGAGTGTTTCAAAAGAACTTAGTTAAGACAGGGTCAGAAAAACATCTTGAGCCCAGTGTAAGCTTTCCTCCTGAGTGCAGTGCAGGATCTCCTCCTGAGTCCTGTGAAGGCTCCCCTCCTGAGCCTAGATGCACCTCTTGAGTCCTGTGCATGCTCCCACCATCAGCCCAGTGCAGGCTCTCCTCCTCAACCCAGTGCAGGATCCCCTCTTAAAGTGCTTTGCACACATTTGTTTATCAGCATGGTATTCTGTGAAGAGCCATGAGGACTTATCTCCTTTGGAGTTGCAGTATGAACACCTACTTCACAGTTTTTGCTCATGTACCTGCTGGAAGATCAAGATCAATGTAATATCAGTGTCTTAGGCCTAATTTAGATTTTGATACACTGGTTATGTACCGTTGCAATACGAAGTCCTTTACTCCCCCCATGGCAAAGGTACTCCGGCCGCCACATTTAGAGATGCCTCCAGCCTTTGAACATCTCTTCAAAAGTGTTATAGACGGCTCCATGAACATGACGAGCCATGTGTCAAACTTTAAGTATTTTATTTATTTTCAAAAACAAAGTCCCAAAGTGGTAATTTGTTTTTGAAAATAAAAAAAGCAATGACCCCCTTGCCATGGGAGTTTTCTCCCATGGTGTGGGAGTCATTTTGTAGTTTTCACTGCCACTTAACACCACTTTTTACCTGGCAGTGACGGACAGTGAAAACTTGCCATTTGTCCACCTACTCTAAATAGGATGATGGACAAATGGCAAAATATCAGACAGCAATTTGACAGTTGGGTCATCAGAGGCTTATGTCAGTGGCAAAAAGTCTTTATCCCTACCTACCCGTGAACCCTAAAAACCCCGGGGCAGATTTATGTTGGGAATGCGCCACGTTTGCGTCAAGCAACTGAGGCGTAAACGTGGCGCATCCCTACGACCCATTTACAACGTGGCGCATCTAGGCAGATGCATCACGTTGTAAAGCCCTGCGCCACTTGTGGGGGTTCCGGCGCAGGGTGGGCGTTCCGGGGCAGGTGCGCCTCGCAAAAGTGGCTGAGTGAAATCTATAAGATTTCACTCAGTCACTTTCAGGCCAATGCTGCGTCAAAACCCTGCGCCTGCTTGAAGCAGGCGTAGGTCTTGACGCAGCATTGTAAAGATGGGGCACCTCCGAGCCTTGCTGGAGCTGCGTCGCGCTTGCGACGCAACTCCAGCAATGCGCCACCTTTACGGCACAGATGCGTCACGCATCTGTGCCGTTTCTGCCCCATGGTGTGCCGCATTGTAAATGCGGCGCACCATGGGTGGCGGAGCAGCGGCGCAAAATAACTGGCGCATTCCGGGGGATGTGCCAGTTATCATAAATCTGCCCCCCCTTACCTCCCTTTACCTCTACTTATCATTGAAACCTAAAAAACTTTACTTCCCCAAACCCTAATACTTTACCTTTCTTTAACTCTACCCTCTATTACCCTTATCAATCTCTTAACCTTTACCCATACCTAAAACCTTAATTTTTTTAATGACATCATGCTTATGTCATTAAAAAATACTTAGGTACCACAGGGTAAAGTACCAAAAAGCAGCCTTTGTGCTACTAACCGGAAAGGTACTTACCTGTGTGGTAACATCCTGAAAGGTAAAAACTGCGGGATGGGGGCTGCATACAGCTAAAAACACCTACATGTACTATGCAACATATACGCTGGACTCCTTGAAGGGTTTAACTCATTCTTTTGATCTTCTTGCGTAATAAAATGAGTATCATGGAGATGGCTGGCAATTAGCAGCAATTATTTAGTGATGAAGCTAAACTTTGTATTGTGTGCTTGAGAAATCGTTATTTTATCTATATACTTTTTTAAGTAAACTGCATAGATATAACAAGATACCTGGGAATTTTGCTGCCTGCAAAATATTTAGTCCCAAAATCGAGAGATTGTGATACTTTTGAGACAGGCAGAATTTGTGCTTGTCACAAAAATTCCACAAGGCATCTGGTCGGTCACTGCTAGAAACGGTGGCAGGTCAGCCTCTGACCTGTCCTGTCTCCGCCAGAACTACACCTTAGGTCATGATGATGTTGGGTGCCAGAGAGAAGGCAGATTTTGATTTGAAAGCTGCGCTCTCTCTGATATGAGAAGGGGCATTGAAAAAAGGGAACTCAAGTCATGGGGGA
This sequence comes from Lissotriton helveticus, assembly GCF_964261635.1. Taxonomy (NCBI): domain Eukaryota; kingdom Metazoa; phylum Chordata; class Amphibia; order Caudata; family Salamandridae; genus Lissotriton; species Lissotriton helveticus. The sequence goes on from NC_136071.1 coordinate 59,723,339, forward strand.
GAACACACTCCAAACATGCGGGAGTGAGGCACTGAAGTCGCTGGAAGGGGTGATGGAGTTATAAGGCAGCAGAGGGAGGAGGCACTAGAGCAAATGGGGACTGTCTAATTTAGATAACGGGCACTGGGGTGATGGGGAGGGGCATTGTAGGCACGGGCAGCAGAAGGAGGAGGTACTGGAGACACTGGGGGAGGGGGCACCGTGGCATCTGGGGAGGGGCCACTGGAGTAATGGGGAGTGGGCATGCAAGGCAGTGATGGGGGACCCGATTCACAGAACTAGCTTAAGACAAAATCCCAAACTTACTACCATTTTGGAATTCACAGAAGACAGAAGTTAGGAGTCCTAACTTTAGGACTCCTAAATGCCTTCTGTGAATACCGAAAGTCTTAAAATTAGGATTTTTCTCAATTTAGGAGTAGTAAAGCTAGGACTCCTAACTTTAGGACTCCTAAATGCCTTCTGTGAATACCGAAAGTCTTAAAGTTAGGATTTTTCTCAGTTTGGGAGTAGTAAAGTTAGGACTCCTAACTTTAGGACTCCTAACTTCTGTGAATACCGAAATGAGTAAGTGCCTTCTGTAAATATCAAAATGAGTTAGTGCCTTCTGTGAATACCAAAATAGTAGTAAGTCTAGGATTTTGTCTTAAGTTAGTTCTGTGAATCGGGCCTATAGTGTGGAAGGGGGGCACTAGATACAAGGAGCAATATGAGAGGAGTGCAATGAAGACACGGTGCAGCAGGGAAGGGAGGCACTGAAGGAATGGGGCAGTGGAGAGCTGGGCAGCTGAGACATGGAGAGGGGACACCGAAGGAATGGCACTATGTAGGATGGGGCACTGAAGGCATGAGAATTTGGGGATGAGGCTCGGAGTATCAGGGCAGAAGGAGCACTGAAGACATAGGTATATGCAGTGGGGTGTGCAGAGGAGGTAATGGGCTATTCTGAAGGGAGTCAGAGATGACATAGGTGAGGGGGCAGAGGAGACATGGGATAGTGTTGGTAAGTGGCTAGAGACAGCTCTCCTGTCTGCTGCTTACCCTCCTGTTATTCAGTCACAACAAAAACACATCCCCAGCTGAATTTCCATAAATATGTATACTACATTGTATAACAAGAAAAACAAATCAGTTGTTCCAAACTGTAGGGCAGATTTAAGACAACTGGTGCATCCCTGCAAACCAGCAGAGATGCACCAGATAAGATGCGTCATGGAAGTTTACCCTTCACCACCACAGATGCGCTGCATTTACAATGCGGCGCCTCATGGCGCAAGGATAAAAATATGCGTGACTCATCTCCCGTCAGAAGTGTGGCACATTGCTGGAGTCGTGTCGCAAGCGCGATGCAACTCCAGCAATGCTCGTGGCCTGCCCATACACAACGTGGTGCGTAAAGCCTTACGCCTGCTTCAAGCAAACGCAAGGTTTTGATGCTCTGGAGTGAAATCGTGTAGATTTCACTCAGGCACTTTTCCAAGGCTTTCCTGCGCCGGAACGCCCACGCTGCGCCGGAATGCCCACATGAAACCGGATGCAGGTTTCATGTGGTGCAGGGTTTTACAACGTGACGCATCTCCCTAGATGCGTCATGGTGTAAATCCGTCGCAGCATGGGGCTAGCTTTAGGCTGCCACTGCGTCACAGAAGTGACGCAACGGCGGCGCAAAAGTGGCGCAAGGGGCTTGTAAATCTGCCCCTGTGTTTTTATTACCATTTATCTTGATATTTATCATGAGACAAAGCAACATGTTCTATTTGCCACATGTCATAGAAGAGACAGCTTGTCATTCTTCAGAGAACTATACTGTTTTGTCATGCAAGCTCCCCTAAGGAGGTGTTAGGTGTTGTGATTCATTTCTTAAATCTGAACTTCTTTGTCTGCAAAGACCCAACCTCTTTTATGTTGTAACCTTCCTTTTATAAAGGAGGCTCATACATTTTTTTGGTAAGTTTTACAACTTTTATATAACTGAGCTGAACCAATTGATAGTATCAGCTCATAGCTCTGGTGCTGGTCAACACAAGTTCTCAATACCTCTTTCTCACTCCCACTGCCCATTAATAATTCCTTCCTTCCTTCCTTCAATCAATCAATCAATCAGTACTTATTAAGCGTGGCTTCTCACCTGTGAAGGTCTCAAGGAACTGGTGGGGTGGGGGGGTGGGGTTGCTAGTCTGTATGGGTGCTGTGTTTCGTTCAAAGAGCCAGGTCTTGAGTTCCTTCCAGAATTTTGTCGGGGACGGGGATAGCCTGAGGTGGAGAGGCATGATCCAGGATTTGTCGGCGAGGTAGAAAGAGAAACTTCCTCCAGCTTGGTCTTGAAGATCCGAGTGATGCTGGCGAAAGCCAGTTGGGCGAAGCAGAGGTGTCTGGAGGGTGCTTGGAATGGGAGGTGGTGGTTCAGCTATACTGGCCCGGCATCGTGGAGGGCTTTGTAAGCATGTGTGAGGAACTTGAAGGTGAAATCCAGTAGAGTTCTCGTTGGTGTTTGGAGATGTAGCTGCGGCGGAGGATGTTGAGGACCAGTCTAGCTTTTGCCTTCTGTACGTTCTGAAGTTTTCTGAGGAGTTTCTGGGTGGTGCCTGCCTAAAGTGCCGTAGATGAGTCTGCTGCTGATGAGTGCGTGAGTGATGATTTTCCAGGCCTCAGTGGGGATCCATCTGAAGGTCATCCAAAGCAGGCGAAGAATGTGGAAGCATGATGAGATGACGGCATTGATCAGCTGGTTCATGGTGAGCAAGGAGTCCAGTATGATGCTGAGGTTTTGTGTGAGGTCAGTAGGTGTGGGGGGTTTCCAGCTCTATGGGCCACCAGGAGTCTTCCCAAGCTGAGGTGTTGGACCCTAGGATCAGGATTCGTTCGTTCCTTCGTTCCTTTCTTCCTTCCTTCCTTCCTTCCTTCCTTCCTTCCTTCCTTCCTTCCTTCCTTCCTTCCTTCCTTCCTTCCTTCCTTCCTTCCTTTCTCCCTTCCTTCCTCTGTGATTAACTGCTTACTTAAATGCAATAGTAAAAAAAGATAAAAGTGATACACCACATACTTCTGTCACTAGCATTTTTGTCTGAAAGCATTCAACTTAAGTTTTTTAGAATGAGAGTACCAGTGTGTTTCCTGTTTTACAGATCAGCTATGCTGCAGCACTCCCTATTCTGAGCGACAAACTCCAGTTCCCCTCTTTTCTTCGGACAGTGACAAGCGTCGCATCTCAACCCAATGCATTGGTAGAGTTACTGCTTCACTTTGGCTGGACATGGATAGGGATTCTGGCCTCAGACAATGACCTGTGTCGTCAAGGCAGTCAGGCCCTAAAGGAAGAGTTAGAAAATAATGAAATCTGTACTGAATTCTTTGAAATTCTCCCCTTACATTCCACCAAAGCCTCCATAAGCCATATAATTGATACAGTGGAAAGATCCACTGTTTATGTGATTGTGTGCTACACATTTGCAATTCATATCACACCCATTCTACAAGAACTGTCTCTGCAAAAAGTCTCTGGAAGAATTTGGATTGGAGTGACAAGCTGGATTCCATCATTCACTTTCTCCAAGAAGGATTTGTGGGAATTGCTGAATGGCACCCTGGGGCTGGCAGTCTACAGCGGAGATATTCCTGGGTTTAGTAACTTCCTCCATAGCATCCGCCCTTCGAAGGAAACCGAAGATATATTCATGAAGCCTTTCTGGGAGCAAGCCTTTGGTTGCAAATGGGAGGATGCGTTAAATGAAACACAAGCTGCTGGAATTGCAAATCAAAATGGACTCTGCACTGGGACAGAAAAGCTGGAGTCTCTTGATGCGTCTGTCTTTGAGGTGACTGATTTCAGGTTTTCCTATTCTGCCCATAAAGCCATCTATGCCTTGGCTCAATCCTTGCAAGATCTGATTAACTGCATTCCTCAAGAAGGTCCATTCATTCAAAGATCATGTGCAGATCCTAAGGGATTTCAACCCTGGCAAGTGAGTACACATATACTTTGTGGATGTAGTCAATCAGAACTTGCTCATTAGAAGTTTACCTATAAAATGGCAAGGACACTAATACCCAAAACAATGACATTGCCATTGAATTTGTTTTGATTCTTTAGTCATACAATGGTATATCACTCATCCACAATATTTGCTAACATTTTGTGTGTGCAAACTGAATGAAGTCAGATATTTAACTTCATCTTTTTTCAAGTCACAATTTCTGTTTTGTCTACAGATGTTGCACTATGTGAAGAATGTTCACATGCTGACCTCTGCTGGCAGAAAGTTCCATTTCGATGAATCTGGAGACTCCCCACCATTCCTGGACTTGTTATATTGGCACATGACATCCAGTGAAACCAGCAACTTTGTGAAAGTTGGGACATATGATGCCATTGCTCCTCCAGGAGTTAAAATGGTGATTGATGAAAAAGCCATCTTATGGGGTGGAGAACACAATCTGGTAAGAATAATTTTGAGCAGCTCCAACATGTTGACCACAGGACACAAGTCTCATGCATTCAGTTAGACTCCAAACACCTTAACAATAATATGTTGATAGCTGTATTATTGTATTGGATCTCATGCATGGTGTGATGTGGTGTAGGTCAGCGTTAGGTGTAGCACAGGGAAATTTTAGTGGTGAAGCGCAGGATATAATTAGAGTGTTAAGTTAAGTTATACTTTGTACTTTGCAACGTTGTTCTATTGGAAAAGCAACTAGCTTGTGAAGATTCCTATGTGAGTATGAAGAACATTGTAATGTATTGTGTATTATTAGTTTGTTTAGGGCCTTATCAGTGAGTCAGTCCAGTGCTGGATATTTCATGAATGAAGCAATACAGAAGGATTTGATATGGCAGTCTTTGATTTGTGGTGTCCACAGGTGCGTTGTAAATTATGCTCTTTTGTGGTTGTCGAAGGAAAATGTGAGGATGACTTGAAATGTCATTTTTTGAGTTTGGCGTGATGGATGTCATTGTGAGTTGAAGTTTAGAGTGGTGAGGTGGTATTGTTTCGATAGAATGGCTAGGTGTGGTGGTGTAACTGGATGTTTTATGTTATGATGTAATAAAAAGATAGATCTTGACATATCCATATGATATGGTGGGCATGTTTAAATATAGCACAGTGTTGTATTGTGAATTGTAGTAATTTGTGACTATTGCTGTTGCGTGTGTTTGATGTGGAGTATTTTGAGTGCTAATGTGGGGATCAGTGGTCTATCAACTGCTCAAAGTGAGTGTAGTAACGTGGCTACTTTTTAAGGCATAGTGTGTAGGAAAATGTTTTAAGGTCAGCAATGCTTGTGATGTAATGTGATGTTGTATGTTATGATGAGTTGGTAAGTGGTGTGATACAACCAGTGTAGTGTTTTGGGGAAGGGTGTGGTGCAGTGTAATCAATGAGGTGACGTGTTGTGGTTAATTTGGTCAGGGATGAGGCTGAGTTATTCGGAATGAAAGAGCCAGCCATGTGGAACGTTATGAAAGAGATAGATGGTGCTCAGAAACCAGAAGTTGAGGAGATGAGAAAAGTGATTGCTGGGAAGGAAAAATCAGTGATGGTAAAGATAACTGTGATGCAGTATGTAGAGGAATTGGGGGAGAGGAGAATTTCAGAAGGTGATGGATATGGCATCCTGTGTGAGCATGGAAGTAAGGGAGCAGGGATGAGAGGAGTGGAGATTGAGAGGAAAGAGTATAGGGAGGTGAAAGAGAAGGTAGTGCTGCTGGGAAAAGAAGAAAGCAATTAGGGGTGGCTGTATAGATATAATCAGAAAAAGGACATGCTGGCATGGTATAAAGATTTGGTACTGAAAAAAGGAAGAGGAAGTGGGGTGAGGGTGGAAAATATGGAAAAGAGGAGAAGAGGCCTGAATGATGTCGGAAGCGCAAGTAGATAGTGAATGAGGGCAGAAGGACTCTCAGGAAAATATAATAGTCTAGATGGGTGTATGAGACATGGAGTTAAGGGACTAGAGGTTTGAGTATGGAGACACGAGGATGAGAAAAGAGGATGGTGGAGGAAAGAAGGATTCAAAGTGTGGTCAGGACTAATCGGCAGTTAGAAAGAAGCTTCGTAGAGCTGAGATGTAAAGAAAAAAGAACAGGAAAAAGTTTTTTTTTAAATCATATGTAGGCAACAAGAATCCAGCATTATGACATCACAATACTGAGAGGCACAGGAGTTCAAATAAATGATTTGTGTAAATTAATTTAAAAGAATTTCCTGAATTTAGGTTAATTATGGCCAGCTCTGAATTTGTCCTCCTGGGTATTCCATACTTTGAGGTCCAGTACTCCCATGGAAGAGTGCAACAGAAGGCTGACAATGAGTTTGTAGTGAAGAGCCAATGCTTTCCAAAAATGGCTATTTTTTGTTCCAGTAGGCTTCTGCATAATGCAGAATTTCACAGGGAGCGACCCGATGTTGTTGGTTTCGCATCAACATAATTTCATATGGTTCTCAGGTCTTCATATGGTTTAATATAGTTCTCAGGTCTTTCCTTCAGATTCTTATAGAGTCCTTTCCTTCAGAGATGACATCAAATTGGTCTAGGCATTCTAAGCAAGTCACTTTTAATGAACTAAATGATCATAGGGTTTGCTGAAGAGGGAGAATTTTTCAGAGCATGGAGTACTGCATATGGCCCCCTTTAGCCACAGTGTTGAATCGAAGGTTGAAGCAGGAGTTTAAGTTTAAAGTGGTTTGAGCAAGTCCAAGGCTAGATATGTAATTGAAAGAGAGAGAGGTTGGGTGGTGCCCTCCCAGAACAAGCAATTATTTTTTCAATTTAAACAGAGAAGGCTTTCTCTCATCCCTTGTTGAAAGCGGTCTTCGCAGCTGGCAATTTCGGAAAGAATGCTTCTTTAAGGGCAAGAACCCTCACTTACCTGAGAGAGACATGCTTCATTATTGGGTTCCTTCCTCACACCAGGACCACAAGATGCCAGGTGTGGGCTACAGCTCTTTGATGGAGTGGAGCAGAGGTGTTTTAAAAGGGATAAGCAAAAATTATTCTTAGTGAGGGGCAGAGTGCAATAAAAAATGTGCACTCTCTGATAGAATTAGCTTTATTCTGGTGCACCCCGAGGATAGGGTTAAAGATCAAGAGAGGAAATGGGGGATGGAAAGAATACCCACTCTATATGGTCAACATGTTTTAGCCCAAAATGTACCCAGTATTGGGTCAAAGGCATTTGTCAGGACCAAAGTGATATAGTCACTCTGCAATATGAAAATAAAAATAAGGATAGATACTGGCCTAACACAGTAAGCTAGATGATAGGCAGGATGGCCCACCATACATTACAGGGTCCACTGTTGTTCTGTAGTGTAATAGTACATCAACATGTTTCAGCCTAAAAATGTCCCAGTATGGGTTCAATGCTATTCATCAGGACCAAGATAGTGCAGTCACTCTGCAATATGAAAATAAAAAAAAAGATAGAAACTGGTCTTGCTAAAATAAGACATATGATGTACGAGCTGGCCCACCATAAATCACTGAGTCCACCATTGTTCTGTAGCGTAATAGTAAATCTTGAATGTCTCTGTCGATAACATTGGTGGCATTAGACTGTTGCCAGGCGCACCACCAATGTTACCGATAGAGACATTCAAGCTCTGCAGTTTAGGCTGCTTTTTGAGGCTTGAGAGTGAGATGTACTATTGTGCCACAGAACGACGGTGTATTACATTTTGGAAAGACAACTGAGATATTTATGACATATATGTAGCTGTGAGCTACGAATAGTGTGAAGTCTTGGAGAAAAAATAAGAATAACTTAAAGATCCTTCTCTCAAATGGGGAACAATTACTTTTACTGTTTTTCTGATCTCGGTCTGTTAATTTTGTGGGTAAGAACACTGATTGAATCTTGTCTAAAGCTGATGCTATTTAACAAATTCTTATTGTTAATCTGTTAAAATTCCTTCCTGAATTCTACTAAGAAATGTAAGGCTGGGTATTAGATGATAGTTGCTACAACATAATGGGATGATTAGGGTTTCTAAAGAAGTTAGATGATAACTGTGTGTAATATTTGATTTAGGACTATGGTTACTGGCAGAGGACAGTTAGCTGAGGCAGTCATGTAAGTGGCCAGGCAAGGCAACTTTAGCAATACCTATGAGGCAGACCTTGTTTCCAACAGCTAATAAGATATTTGAAGCGACCTTGAATATTTCTTCTACTGAAACCTGTTTGATGATTCTGAATAAAATGCTGAAGGATTCTGGAGAATGGGGAGATGTAACATGACAGTTAGCAATTGAGTCCCAAATATTTTTTATTTTTTAGTTGAAACACTGCAATGCATTTTTACAGTATTGAGTGTCGGTCTATGAAGATAGGTTCTAACATGTTTCTAAGTTCTGTTTGTGGAACTGTTAATGCATTTGACTAGATAGAGTTTTGTAATTCTATGAAGGTTCATTTGATATCCTAATTTAAAAATCTAGCCCAATGTGCTGTTTCCTTTGGACTGTGATTTCAAACTCTGACGTTCAAGGTTTCAACATAGTCATTGTTATGTTTAAACTATTTAGCCTGTTATAATGGTTATCTTCTGTTATGTTTCAGTCACTGTTCAGGACCAAATTTGATACTAGAATTTTATGAGATAAGGCAAAGATCAAGGATTTTGTGAATGAATTTCGAAGTCTTTCAGGGTTGGAGTAAATTATACCAATGTTTAAGGAACTATTTGAGTTGGTTGAGCACATTTTATTAGGCTTTCAAAATGATGAGTAGGATGGGCTGGATTTTTTTCGAATCATATTATTTCGATTGAGTACCTCAAAGGAATTCACTGCCCCTCATGTTTCTTTCCTTTGTTTTTGTGGATCAGTTTAAATGCTAGCTCAATGGAATCATTGCTATTATGGTAGATCCATCATCAAACCAAATTTCAATGAGACTGTGTACGTGGCATTTGTGATCATAATTAGTCTGTCGACTGCATTATTTTGGGCTTTATACATCACCATTTTATATTGGCCACATTTATTTAATGGAGTAAATTGAATAATGGGTTTTATACTAGTCCCAAAGAGTAATGATTACACCCCACACTATTTTCTTAGGAAATGGCATACTTACAAATAGGTGCTACCTTATTATGCTCCTGCTTTGCCTTTACTATTGACGCCATGACTAGAATCCTTTCTTCATGTGAGGCACAGAAAAAATATTTTCTCTAGTGATCAGGCAGCACACAGATCCTAGACTCAGCAGGGATTCAGAATTCATTCAATGTTGTTCTATTCCAGGTCCCTCGGTCTGTTTGCAGTCAAAACTGTTTTCCAGGTTATAGAAAGTCTCCCATTGACGGACTCCCTATTTGCTGTTTTTCCTGTGTGCCCTGTCCTGATGGGAGCATTTCAAACCAAACAGGTGAGTTTATTTCACTTTCAATAATACAAATATTTTAATCTGTGGAAAGAATTATACAGGTCAAAGTATAGCACTTTATATATTCTTCTGTATGGCTTATCACTGCATTGTAGCCTAAATAAGTAAGAAAAGTCCTCAATAAAAAACGAGAAATGTAAATTAAGTGATACCTTCAAACATGACAAAGAACATAGTAGAAAGCAGAATTTGAGGACTGTGAGAAAATGTTCTTTTTTCTGCATGGTCACCCCCAAATTTTACTGAATGTTATTGCTGGTTTTTAAACTTTTAATACTGGGGCACTGCTGTCCAGTTCACATTGTATGAGCTATGATGCCAACACCATTGTTAAATTGTTTAACTCCTAATTGGCATTTTTAACATATAAGGCCAAAGTATATGGTACACCCATGGCATGGAAAGTTAAATATCACCCGTGGACTGCAGAACAGATTGCAATATCAACTAATGGTGCAGAGAAACAAGGATTCAATATTTACAGTGTAGCCTGACTGTTACAGTTTAAACCTGTAATCCAACCTGTCAAAATAAACCTTTTGATTGGTAAAACTTACCCTATGAATATTGTTAAGTAATCTAATATTATTAAGTCACTCCTATGTAGGCATTGAAACCCACAAGATAGAGTATTTGGTGTGTAAAACTGACACATGTTGAATGTTAATGTCACCCTGTTTCTACAGTGACAATGCCCCAAAAGCTATCATCACTGCGGAAGGCTCTGGCTGTCATATGAGGAAAACTAGAATACAGATTGAAATTCTTCTATCTTCAGTTTGGGACCAGCTAGAGAAATAGGTCAACTGCTCTATTTAATAATTATTACAAGCCCTTCTCAGTGGTTACGTTAAATGTTTAAAAATTATTTTGGAAAATAACTCGTAGAAAGTTACTTCTTCCCTGTATGAAGCTCTTGAAGGGTAATTTGCATTAGTTCTCCAGCAGCTGCCCAGCTAGAGCTTAACCATAATCATATCTGAAAAATGTTCTCAGAGTAGACATAATGGCCTGGCTGTAGGGAGTTATTTTTCATCACCCTTGCATGAAAGCCAGTAAGGGTGTCCCCAGAACGTCATTCGCTTCTCAAAGGAGCCTTCTCTTTCACAAGTAAATGTAAGGTGAAACCTGGAGAAGGCAACCATCCATTTGCTCCCTCAACCAGGCAGGCACCAAACCCTGAGAGGAGCCACACCAGATCCATTTTTGAGTGATGACAGAGGAGGGGGTTGCTCTTTTCCTGGCCACATCACTCATTGGGTACACAGACTCTGCACAAGGGAGGAAGTGTTCCCCCATTTTGGATTTTGAGAGTAAGGGCCATTGGGGATAATGTACAGCACAATAAACAGGAACTGCTGCAAAAGTAGCTGAATTGCCTCTTTGATTCTTCACACCATTGATTAGAGAGGAGTCAGGAGTACCTCATACAGACTAGCTGGGGCCAAATATAATTCCACAAATGTGGGATTCCAAGACACCCTCCTCAGAAAATGTTCTTTGAAGTGCCTAGCTGACCAGTAGTAACTGGACCAATCAATCAATCAATCAATCAATCAATCAGAGGTCCAATATGTATACATCTGGACTGTCAAACGTCAACCCTAACGGTAACATATGTATTAAAACGGACACCTTGGTCTAGGAAAAGGTTTATTTTGCCAGGTCGAAATGGCAGTTTAAAACTTCCCACACAGGCTGCAATGACAGCCTGTGTGGGCATGTTAAAGAGCAACTCAAGTGGGGTTGCACAATCAGTGCTGCAGGCATACTAGTAGCATTTAATGTAAGGCCCTGGGTACTCATAGTATCACTTAACTATGGACTTATAAAAAAACTAAATATGGAAATCAGGTGTAGGACATTTTTGCCATGTTTTATCGAGTGAGCACAAGCACTTTAACACTGGTTAGCAGTAGTGCACATACTCCTAAGGCCAACAAAAACAAACTCTGGAAAAATAGGGAGGGATGAAGCCAAAATGTTTGGGGGTGGTCCTGTAGAGATGGTCAAGTTCAATAAAGAAGCATGCACCTTTCCTACATATTCACAAATAAAGTCCTCCCTACTTATTCCCAATACAAGTTAGTAATGATTAAATGTAATAGGGGGTTATTTGGACAAGCCGAATTGGCAGTTTTAGTCTGCATTCAGGCTGCAATGGCAGACCTGGGACATGCTTTGAAAGGGCTATTTAGGGGGTGGCAAAAAAGTGCTGCAAGCCCACAATTAGCATTTAATTTACTGATATACCACTTTACCAGGGACTTTTAAGTAAATTAAATATGCCAAATATGCCAGTAGTCCAACCATGGTTTAAGTGTTATAGCGAACAAATGATGAACGGAATGCTGACAATGCAAACATTCGCCCCCAGTCAAAAGATATGGGTTAAATTCATCATTCGTTTGCCCACCACGCCACCCCAGTTTGGACCCAGCCATATGCAGATCAGTCTTGATCCTGTGCCCCATGGGAACAGTCCAGACCGAACTGCCATGCCAGGTCATCCCTGGACTGGAAACAAGCATCCTGGGACCGGTTTCATGGTATGTCACCCTTCTTCAGCCAGACTAGCTTGAATCCAGTGGCACAGTGAGCAAGGGACCCACGTCTGGGCATACCCATCCCACTTAGGATGAAAAGTTTTATAGCAAACAAATGATGGCCGGAATGCTGACAATGCAAACATTCCCCCCAGACAAAAGATCTGGGTTAAATCCATTGTTCTTTTGCCCACTGCGCCACCCCAGTTTGGACCCAGCCGTATGCAAATCAGTCATCATGGGACCGGTTTCAGGGTATGTCACACTTCTTCAGCCAGGTATAAGGTGAGAGCACAAGCTCTTTAACACTGGTTACCAGTGATAAACTGTGCAGTGCTAAAAACCAGCAAAAACAAGTTCAGTAAACAGGAGGGTGAAGGCAAAGCATTTGGGGATGACACTGCAGAAAGGTCCAAGACCAACAAAGGCATACATTCCTGGCAGTATTGCAGTGCCTTTTACAATTATTTTTTAAATGCGGGTAAAGATATAGCCTCCATGCCGTTAGGGAAAAGGTGCATAGAATAGCATAAAGTGCAAGATTTTTTTTTCACCACCTTACATACAATTGCAAGTAGTATTGTGGTGTTTGTTCAACTAGTTCCTTTTGAGGGTCTTTACTGGGAGGGATCTTCACCTAAACATTTTTTAATCAGTCTCTCTTTGTTGCTGTAAAAAGTTGATGTATGTGTCCCTCATAAAAAGTAATGGGTATAATTTACTTGAACAATATTAACAGCTTGCCTCCTTTGTTTCGGGACCACCCTGACCAGTACTTTTCTTTGATTACTTCTAAGGTTGAAGGAGCCATTGTTTCTGGGTTGGACCAGAACTTGCGACTTCCCATACATATTAAGGACCTTGCAGTATGATTTAGCAATGGCAGACTATCTGAGTTACTACTTGGCCACAGCTCACAAACAGGCTTAAGATAAGTTACAAGGTTGGGTTTTGTCCATATTTGTCGCCACAACCACAACAAGAATCGTTTAAGCACAGGAACAGCTTCAATGTTCTTCATGCCTAATTTGTGTCTTATGGCTACCACAGGGATCCTCAGGTCAAGCTGCAAATGGACCTGAATTGGACCCTGCTTATGTCCTCTGCTGTATAAATAGTAATTTTTCGCTCTATTTTTCCTTGCATCTTCTAAAATTCATATCTCTGGTTCACCTTATTGTATTTTCCCCATTTTGCGTTTGTTACATTTTACTAGCTCTGAGTGTTTTTTTATTATGTTGACTTGTCTGCTATGCGTCATAGCTACCAGGGGTTGAGCTCAGGTTTAAATTACTGACTAGTAGGTTAGTGACTTTATTGCTGAAACAGTCAAATATGCTATTAACATACTAGCAAGTGAACAACATAGCAGACAAATTTAATATTAGGTGTATATAGCTAACAAGCAATTCAGTGAGTTAATATGACACAACTGATATCAGTGTGCAATATGCAGTCACAGATTTAGATTCTTGCAATCCCATTCTGCCTTTCACCCTTCAAAGGTTGATAACGTGAGTGTATATGAATTGGGTTGTTATAATACCTAGCACTAAGAGGTACTGCTGTGTGAAGAGCATGCTCAATAATCTATCATTGAGTTTTTAACTTTTGCATCTTCTAAAACATACCTGACTTACCGAAAGGTTGGCTGGGGGCATAACTGAATGTTGAATAAAAGCTTTATCAAGATCCAAGTTAATAGCACAGACAGTGGACCTGTTGATTACAGAAAATGTTCAATGCAAGTGGACAGATGTTAAATATATCGACTAGGGGGTTTGGGTCCAGTACTTCGCTGATAAATATGAGAAGCAACAAGCTGTTTTTGTTTCTAGGTTTCGTCCAAATGCTGGGAATTGCTAAATCCTTAATTTTTTTATCACAAACATCAGATAAACCAAAGTACAATACGGAAGGCGTTTAATGCCTGTTATAGGTATGTAAGATAGTTTGAGCATTTGTCATTTAAACAGTAATAGCGTGAAAACACCACACAAAAGGATCCCACACCACGTTAGAAGAATATAACCTTCTTTAATAAGAAAAACAAGACCAAAATGACAAAAATCCAATCATAGAACCGGAGATATTCAATTTTTAAGATTTTAGTGAAAATAGAGCCAAAAAGCACAATGCACCACCTGTGGGCATCTGGTTGCGCCAGATCAAAACAAAGTCAAACGTTCACACAACCATGATGGGGCATGGTCAGGCTACAGGGACCTAGCTAGGCCCACTGAACAGAGTACTTTAAATGCTGACTTGCGGAGTATTGCAAGGATACACGTACCATAGCCGGAGCAATGCATTGTTTCTGAGATACCCTGAGGCCACAATGCGGGGGCCTGTGCCATTATTGAGGATCCAATTGCCAGGGCTTGCTATGTGAAGTTCGGCATTAAGGATGGGTGATGCGTTGGATCCGAAGAGCTGTAATACGAAACCGGTCTTTGTGACAGGGTCCATTCCACACCCCAGTGGCTATGCGTTGGTTCTGCTCAGGTTTGCATCGTGCAGCAGAGGAGATGTGTTGGTTCTTCTGGAACCACAGAGGCTATCATAGGACCTTAAGCTCATTTTCAAGGGTCCAAGATTGGGGGTACCAGCAGTTGGCAGGGTAGACTCACTGACTTCAGAGTCCAGATGCAGATGCCAGGTTGTTGGAAGCCTTCTATGTCCCTGAGGCTCCATATCAGGAGGCCAGCCAACCCCGTCTTGGACTCACTCTGGAGTCTGGGGTCAAGAGATACTGGTCCAGTCCTTCTCACTCAGGAAAGTGGTCAGCAGGCAGCTGGTCAACACAGAAGGGCAGCAGTCCAGCAGAGTGGCAGTCCTTGTAGCAGCACAGCAGCCCTTCTGCCTGGCAGAGTATCCACAGGTCCAGGTGTGTACTGAAGTGGTGGAGTCTGAAGTCCAGCATATATATTACTTGCTGTGCCACTGAGATGGTGAGAAGCTTGTAGAGGCATGCCTTTGAAGTGCACAGGTGCCCTGCCTTCCTGGTCATGTCTCCAGCCTAACTACCCAGGGTATGCAACCCTTGGTGTGGAGGCAGGACACATCCTATTCAAGTGTAAGTGGGCTGGGTCCAGCTCCTCCCTCACCTTGCTAGTGATGGCCCATTCAGTCACACCTAAACTCCCAATTGTGTGTGGCTGTGTAGGAGGAAAACTCACCCAGCCAGGCACCAAATGGCTAAGGTAAGAAAATGCCACCATTCTAAAATTGCAGTTTTCAGACTTGTAATTTAAATTCCAACTCCACCATCGGTTAGGATTTTAAATAAGCCTGGCCGGAGCTTGTGGAGTTTCACTCCATGGAATTCAACCGTTGCCAAAAAACTCTGGCAAATTCTGTGGAGTTCAGTGAGTGGACAGAGTATTGCTTGACAACCCCTAATCATGCCCCTTTGGCTGTTGAGGGTCATTAGGGTCCAAGAACACCTATTGTTGCCACAAGTAATTTCCCCACAGCTGGATTGCTAAGACATCGTCGGAGGCCCGCTCCCTTTCTCAACCACTGTGCAAAGGGTCATCCTGGTGCACTACTGGTTGGGGGATGCATTACCCTTGGCTGATGATAATCATTGGGGGCCGCAAACCCCTATTGTTGCCACAAGTAAAAAAACTCCAGTGAGATTGCTGATGGTATGACAGTTAAGGGGGTGGGTCGGAGGTCTGATAATCCTGAACAAAATATTGTACTTCTGTATGTCACAGGGCCCGATGTACTATTCCCAATCGCTACCAGAGATATACAACTTTAACACTGACTGATTTGATAATGGGAATGCAACTTTCAATGTGACCCATTAGAATCGTAACTACACACTTCATTACGGACAATGGCTGGTCCTCATAATAATAGGTATGTTATGTTGGGTGGGCATGTATAACCCATGCTATGAAGACCAAGCCTGTCCTCTCAGCGTGGCCTATACTTGCTCACACACACGCGCAAGCACACACACTTGTATTTTGTAATGAACTATTATTCATTGTGTGCTATTCTACGAATGGTAATAAATATAGTAATATCAACTGATGGCCTAATACATAAAGGTAAACATGCACTTTTGTGTGAGTTTACAACTATTTGGTACTGACACTGACAACATTATTTATTTAAGTAGTATCTTCATGACTGTGGAGTCTATGCACATAAAACACTAGGACAGTCCTGAAAATGGGGTGGACAAGGTGCACCCAGTTGGTGTTTGCAGATCTCAAGACCATAAATGTACATCTTGTAGGTCATCCAGAATAGTCATATTTCTCTAGATAAGTTCAGGATCAGAGCCCATACATTTTATCACCCTAATGGCCAAGTTAGGTAATCTGATCTCCAGCAGCCGGAACAAAGGCCTTCCACACAAAAGGGGTAAATAACAGTGCTTCCTTCAGCTCCTGAGGAGGAATGGGTGGAGATGAAAGTTCGCATCTGTTATTTACCCATAGCACTGTACAAAGGCTGGGGACAGCCCAGGCCCACTGAACAAAGGAGGAAGCACAGACAACTGGAGCCAGCACTGGAGGGGGTTCCTCTTTGATATTTTGGTTGGAAAGGCCCTGGCAGTGATGTTAGGGGAGGGGGGAGCTGAGACCTCAAGAGCATATGTGACTATTGACTTCTGGATGACACCACCTTGCACTCTCCTAGCGTACTGTGCAGGAGGTTTGGGACAGAGATGGAGAGGTGATGTGGCACCATAGGATTGACAAAGGGTGTCTGGTTTCTGGAATCTTCCACCACTTAAAAAAATTCTTGCTCAAGGGAGAAAAAGAGCTGTTGGTGTTTTTGTGGTTTTTGCTACTGTTCCCTGGGACTGCAGCAGCCATGGACAACTGGAAGAAGGAACCTCTGATGCCCAAAATGACTAAGGACCCTTCTCCCAGTTGTCACCAGGACCAGTGGTTCTTTCCAAGGGCCAGTGGGACAGGCCTACTTACATCCACAGATAATCAGTTGGGGGAAAGATCTGGCCTTTTGCTCCCAAATACAAAGACCTGAAGGAAAACAGGTGAAGGGAGGAAGCAGAAGCAGCTTCCTGCAGGGTACACCACTTTATAGGCCAGAAGACCTTCTAGAACTGCTACTTGTGGCTAGGTTTGTGACCTTTGACCTTTTCTAGGAAACAGAGCATGTGTCTCTCTGCTACATGAGCTGAAAATACCCTTTAGATGAGCCAGGGTTTTTTACTCTAGGGAGGGGGTTATATGGGGCCGCCTCCCCAGAGCACATGGAGTCTAGGGATTACAACCCTTTGTTGGTTCATATACAGTGGCCTGGGGCCACATCTCTGGGACACCGCAAAGAAAGGCAAAGGGAGAGCACATCACTTTCCCCACACCCAGAAAGAGAAGAATATCTTGTGGGCTCCCGCTGCACGAGAGCTCAAGAACAGCAATGCTCTTGCCTGAATGGGAGCACCAACATAGTATCGCCGACTAGCACAACGTTAATACATAGTTAATACTACTTATTGCATTTACGCTCCAAATGATGGTTTGACATGTAATTTGTTGTTCTTGTAATATGGTGAACTCTTGTTAATGCCAATAGGCCTGTATTAGCTAAAGTAATACCCCCCTATAATGTGACGTATTGTATGGTATAGGTGGGGGGGGGCACTGTGATTTAGAGAATTATTCCTCTTTATGGTCAAATGTGACTTGACAGTAATCCAAGGATTTTTTTATCTTCCTTATGTATTTATTTGTAAATGTATGCGCAGTATTTAGAAGTGTGTGTATAATAAATATACTTTCCCTTTTTCTAATGAGAAAGCAGTGATTGGAGAATCAGTTCTTGAGTGTTATTATTGCATGCCATCTAGTGATGATTTATTAGCCTACACCATCTCCCCTGAGTGAGTCTTGGACTATTCGGATTTGCTACCCTAAGAAAGCCAACCTAATTTCCTACATTAGTTTATACTACATAGCTAGTCAGATTCTCCTAGACCGTGTCGGAACCCATCTGCCCGACTCGGTCGGAATCCAATCCGCCTGACCGATAACGATGTTCGCGGTCGGAAGGGAAACCATTTGGCCATTCCGAATCGGTTCCGATTGGCTCTTGGAGAATCTTTGTTGGTAGGAGCCGAATCGTACAGATTTAAGGACAGTTTTAGGATGTATTATGATGTTTGAATCCAACAGCCTTTCCGACTTGGACTGTCTGACATGAGAAGGCTCTCTGAAACTGACATTGCGGGCCCCTAGCAGGCCCCCTTCATCCTGAGGCCACCAGTTTGGGGCTGAGAGGGTACCCAAGGGACCCCTTGTAAAACCATGCACTGTGTGGCAGGCACCATGGGGTGCCTGCGACAGGGTGCAAGGTTTTACGAAAGTACCTTTTCCCCATTGGAGCGATCTTGTTGTTCGGAACATGGGCTCTCATAGAAGTCAATGGGAGTCAGACCGAACAGTGTTTGGATGCATCGGTCATGTGGATCAGCCGATCTCAATTCAGTTGAAACTGATTCTGACAAGGAATCGGGTGGAAAGTTTCCTCACAACATTGTATTTGGCCCCTTAGTGTTTTTCTGTAAATAAGTTGTTGTTTTGAAGCATGTTTCAAATGTTCTTACTGTGTCTACTTTCACTATCTTGCATAAAAATAATTGTTTCACTTCTAACATGTATTATTTGCTCTTTTCCTTAGACTCCCTGGATTGCTTCAAATGCCCAGATGACCATTGGTCAAACAACAAGAAAGATAGATGTATGCCAAAGAGAATTGAATTTTTGTCCTATGAAGAACCACTTGGTTTCACCTTGGCTTTCTTCGCCATCTTTTTCTTCTTCAAGGCCACTGGCATCTTGAGTATATTCATAAGGTATCGAGACACCCCACTTGTCAGGGCTAACAACCTACAGCTCAGTTACATTCTTCTTCTTGCCCTCATGCTGAGTTTTCTTTCTTGCTTGATTTTCATTGGTCGGCCTAGGCAATTGACCTGCATGCTAAGACAAGTTACCTTTGGTATATCCTTCTCAATTGCTGTTTCTAGTGTGATGGCTAAAACTGTTGTGGTAGTAACTGCTTTCAGTGCCATCAAGCCCAACAGTAACTTAGGCAACTGGATTGGCTCCAAGACTTCTTATCTTATTATCATGGTATGCTCTTTCATAGAGTTTGCCATTGGATCCATCTGGTTGGGGATTTCACCCCCATTCCCAGAACTTAACAACAGTGTCAGCCATTGGAAAATTATAGCTGAATGTAATGAGGGTTCCTTCTGGATGTTCTATGGCATTTTGGCCTTCTTGGGAGTGTTGGCTTGCATTACTTTTTTTATTGCTTTTATGGCCCGAAATTTGCCAGACACTTTTAATGAAGCCAAATTCATCACCTTCAGCATGCTGGTCTTCATCAGTGTCTGGCTTTCTTTTATCCCAGCCTATCTCAGCACAAGAGAGAAATATCTGGTAGCTGTTGAGATTTTTGCAATCTTGTCCTCTGGGGCAGGCCTTATGTATGGTATTTTTGCTCCCAAGATGTACATTATCTTGCTAAGACCAGAGCTGAACACAAGAGAATGCTTAGTCCGAAAACCAACAGTTTGCAATGAACACATTGGATAAAAGTGATATTTGAGCAACGAATTATGTATATTTCATAACTATAAGGCTGTAAGTGGAATCAAAAGCATGTGATGTAGTGCATTATATCCCAGGGGACCACTACAGTCAAGTTTGAAACTGCTTGGTGCTTACGGCTTAGTGCCAACTTCAGGTCCTATAATCACAAATTTCAATACTATAGAACACCATCTCCACCATAATTAAGAACTCAAAAGGACCAACTATTCAGGGAGCAAGGAGAGGAATGCTTTGGTTTTCAGAGAGCCATCAGAGAATCTAAGGACACTGATGCACGTTCTTCATTCCACTAATCTAATTACACAGACAGGTATGACTCGACGTACCTGCAAGGTTTGTAAAATGTCAGGACCTAAGACACTACTGGTTCATCATTGCTGAAGCTGAAGAAATACTTTTAGAAGGCAAGGACACACAAAGAAAGAAAATATGTGGGGCAAAGAAACTCAATGTTAACCAGGATATAACAAAACTTTGTTTTTACCACACAGGGGTCTAACATTTCACAGCTACAAGCATTTATATTGATTGCATGCCAATTCCGCTGATGATGATTTACATGTGACAAATAATGCAGGTGACAATGGGGTCTTGATACTGATGGACTTCTCCACATTTGATACCATTGATTTTACTATTCCCTGGTAGCCGCTTTAATTAATTGCTATCAAGAAGGCTGTATTTGCTTGGAGGAATTGTTTTCTCTCCAATAGGTCACAATCAATTTATCTTGGTGGTTTCCATTCTCATGTTAAACCTCTTCCTTGGGAAGTGCCACATACACTACTACACACTATTATAACACCTTGCACTGATTTCAAGTAAAGTCACTCCTTACGGAAATGTCACTCGGCTCATCTGTCGACTGGCCAATCTTGCTCACCTGGCTGAATGAAACAGATATTTTTTAATTACTTTAAATATGCTGTATTGAAATATTAAACCTGAATATGGGTACAAAATGAAAAATAACCGGTATATTAACATTGAGCATCAACATATTATTTCTGAGCATGGGCTGAAAATTCGTTCCGCTTGCGGAATATACGGATTTTCCGCGATTTCGCGATCCGCGAATCTCGTGAAACCGCGGTAAAATCCGCGAATCCGCTGGGACGAATTTTCAGACAAGCACTTACAGGGTTACAGCAGCAGGTGCAAAAGTTGAAGTTAATTTTTTGTAACCTTTTACAAAAGGGTTACAAAGAAATTAACTTCAACTTGGGCACCTGCTGCTGTAAGCCTGTAAGTGCTTCCTGGCGCCTTGTTGCATACTTGCAACTATTCTCTGACCCTACTCTGACGCTTGAAGCAGGGTCAGATAATAGTTACAAGTAGGCAATGAGGCGCCTGTCACGAAAATTAAACCTCAACAGGAAGCACTAACAGATATAAAAACAAGCATTTGCAATGCAATAGGTCTCGCATTAGGAAAGTTTGAGCTATTGGTCTTGCAAATGACAATTTTTTTCATTTATGTGTTGGTTTTGAAAGTAGCTAAATTAATAGCTTTGTCATTTACAACGCCAATAGTTAAAACTTTCGCAAATGTGACACCTATAGCATTTGTAATGCAACATGGTTTGTATTTACATGACTTAGCTGTATTCATATTACAAATTACAATGGCTTTTAATTTTTTTAAATAATTAATACTTAAATAAAAGTGATTTTAATTTATAATGGCAATAGCTGAAACTTTTGTAAATAACTTTTGTGAAGATTATGTTCAGTGTATTTTATTGTGACGAAAATCCAAGAACATAAGCGAAATATTAACATCTTTTTGTGACATTTGTAATAAAGTTTGAAACATTGAGAGAACATATTTGAACCAGTTTTTGTTGAATGGTTGCGCAGATTGATGCTGGCGTGGCGCTGAGTGATGCTGTGGTGGTCTGAGTGGTGCTGTGGTGATGCTGAGTGGTGCTGTGGTGGTGCTGAGTGATACTGGGATGGTGCTGAGTGATGCTGGGGTGGTGCTGAGTGGTGCTGTGGTGGCGCTGAGTGGTGCTGTGGTGGTGCTGATTGGTGCTGTGGTGGTGCTGAGTGATGCTGTGGTGGTGCTGAGTGATTACTTTATTGTGTTCTCCTTGTTTTTCCCTCACTACCACTCTCGCCTCCTGCCTAGCCTCATCCACCACCTGCCATCGTCCCTCCCTCTGTCCAGGACCTACTTAGTGGAGGCTGCAGCGTGACCTCATTGAGCAGGTCCGAGGGCCAGCTATCCCAGTGCTGCTGCTCCATCGATCTTGCTCTTGTCTTCACCTTGCTTCTCTGTTTTCTGAGTGCTTTCTCCTTGCTCTTCGCTCACTTTTCACTGCTTTCTCCTTACTTTTTGCCCCATTTTTTGAGTGCTTTCTCCTTTCGCTTTCCTTCTTCTTACTGCTTTCTCCCTGCTTTTTCCCCATTTTTGATTTCCTTCTACTTGCTTTCCCTTGTTTTCATTGTTTTCGATTAACTTTTCCCCCAGTTTTTGAGTACCTTCTCCTTGCTTTCCCCATGTTCTCATCTATTGAACCAATCACCACGAAGCAGTTCGCAGCGCCACATGAATGATAAAAACACCATGAAAAAATATAATGACTTATAGGTATTAGCTGTAAAAAGAAAGAAACATCATTAGAGATTCTAGACTAATAGGACCAAACATAAGTAACACGTTCAAATAAATAGTAAAACACATCATGAGGTACCCTGCAAGTATTAAAACATTTCTTAAGTATCATGGGTTCCTTATAGGTAACTGTTTTGCCTTTATAAGTCACATTAAATCTACAGGGGTGAATCAGGAAATTCTGGCATTAATAGCTTGCAACTGTGGGTCAAGGTCCCGAAATTGCTTTCTTCTATCCATTGTAGCTCTATCCACATCATGAGAGAAATACAGCCCATGGTCAGACCATATAATTTGTCTTTTTAGCTTGGGAGCATCAAGTATTTTAATGAGGTCAGTAGGCTCTAAAAACAGAATAATAACTCCTCTGGGCTTAGAAACTGATTTTGTACCAATTTTCAAGTTTTTTGAATGTTCAAGGATGTAGTTAGAGGAATAGCGAGAAGTTTTGGAAGAAATGATGCAAAGTATTGCATCGGATCATGTCCCAATGTTTTCTGGTAAACCATACATTCTTAGATTGTTCCTGCAATTTCTGTTTTCAATGTTATCGGTGTGTCTCTTTAGTGCATTAACTTCTCATTGTAAAGTGTCTATTTTAGTAAAGGAGTCTTCACTCTTGCTGAATATTTGTTCCAAGCTGGTCTCTCTTCTGTTCATAAAATACCATTTCTCTTGAAGGCTGTGCAGCCTTTGACTATATGGTTTTAAAGCTCTTATTTTCTTTCAAATTATTTCCATTTAAATAGGTGGAGGAGATTCCACTGCAGATGGTGGCTCTTTTTAAGGTCTTTTATTAGTAGATATGGGGACATTTTTATGTGCTCCCTGAGAATTGCCAGTCATTGCTGGGATTTCCGCAGAGCCAAATCGGTGTCTCTGACATTTCCAGTGTTTGATCAATAGATACGGATGGATGTGAGTTATTAAGATTTATAGAGCTGCTTGAGGATAGTATGTGAGGAGGCCTCTGACAATGTAATCTCGACCTAAAGCTGTAAATAGAGGGGAAACAAACAAGTCAAAAGGCAAACCTCTAGATAAATGACTGGCAAATATCGTAAAATCTCCTTAACAAAGAGTAGCACCAGTATAATTAGGATTTGTAGCTCCAGCAAGAAAAGTAAAGGTATTTTAGTCAACTGTCATTGCAATAGATATCAGAGGAACAGAGAAACGAATCTTATTAATAGTACCTTATGACGAAGTCACAAAGAAGTTCATGTTGAGAAGAAATAGTGTACTTCTTCAGCAAATAGTGGGTCTTACATAAAGGACATGCGTAGACAGTCTAGTAATGTGAGGAGGAAATGACTGCCAACAAAATCCAATCATGACAAAAGTCCAAAAATGCAGAGATAAAGCTGTATGAGGGTCATATGAAAACAAGAATGGTAATTAGTGAATTTGTTGTAGTTATTATTTCTTTTGTTGAAGAAAACTGTTTTTCCCAAAATTGCACGACGTGCACCCTTTGAAAATGGTGGGCGTGATATACTTGACCACTGTAACCACACAGAAACTGTCAAAATTCTTGGGCGTGAAAGTTGGAAGACATAACCGGATGGAGCTTAGTAAGTAGAAACACTCAGAGTGAAAAGTCAGTTCTGTATCATTAGGCAGTGTTGTTAGAGAGATCGCCGGGATGGATCTCCGGGGCTACACATCCATCTCGTTTAGCATTTAGGCCACGCCTCAAAATCGAAATTTTGAAATGGAATGCAAGCAAGATCGAATCACACTGGTCTTAAATATGGTCAAATGTTGGGGATTCAGGCCTATTTATTATTTACAAGTCCCTATCGCCACCATAAGGTCACTTTTAAAGATGTTGTTGTGGCAATACGGGCTCGCCTTATGTACAGGGCAGTGTTAAGGCACTTAACATAGCTTAACGATGCCTTCTAAATAAGGCCCCCTGTCACACTACACTTATAGTGAAAGAGGAGGGCAAACGGTGTTGCTGTGGGCATTCCTCTGCAACACCCTTTGATTTTGACCCTGCTCCATGTGTACAAGGGTGGTGTAAATATGGGGCAGGGTCGCAATTAAGACCAGGGAAAGTTCGGTCTCAAGCAGGCGCAACGAGGAGATGTTTTTATTTTCTCCTCGTTTTTGCTGTTTCCATCTGTGCTGCGTTGAGCAGCACACATGAAAAAAGCAAAATGCATTTGATTGTTTATGTGCAGGAAGGTGTTCCTTCTTACATAAAGAGTCATGGAAAAACAATGACCCTTTGCAAACTTTATGTATGCTGCATTCAGCAGCACACATATACGTTTCAAATCACCAGTTCAGATTGTTTACATGCAGGAAGGGACACCTTCTTGCACATAAACAATCACTTCCCTCAATGCAGGCACCCTTGCACTAAGGTGCAAGGGTGTCTGCGTTGGTGCTATGCAGCTAAATTTAGTGCCAGCGCATGGGGTAACACAGGGCTTCACCATATTCATGTAATTTATAGTGCAGCCCTCCATTTTTAAATTGACAGAGTGTGTTGTTAGCCTTCTTGCCTTAATGACAATCTTTGCCACTTTGATTGTAAATATGCCCCTTCATCTCTTGCCATTCACCCAGTTATGGCTCCTTTATCTGCGATCTTATTCTGGACTCTCAAACTTTGCCTTAAGCCTCAGATTTCGGTGGTTACAAAGCACTATCTATTCCACATTTAACAGCTTCATAGAAGCCCTTTTCTGTCACACCTTCCAGAGTGATTATTAGCAATGTCATACCAGAGTCCAGATTTGACTATGACAACCCGACATATCTTAGCTTGCCTACAACATCATTGCTGAGATATCAGAAACTCCAGAATGTTGTTGTCAGGCTGGTATTCAATGGAAAAAAGATTGATCACCTCTCAGTTATCTTATTCACTTCAAAGTTGAACGAAGTTACATGGACACTTCTCCTGAAAATTTACAAAATAAATCCATCCTGGCAGATAAGATTCTCCAACAATTTACTTACTGTGTTTTATTCCATATTCTAAGCTCCGCAGCTTAATGCAGCACACATAGAAGTTGCAAAACTGCATTTTTTTAAATTATTATTTATGTGCAGAAAGGGGGACCTTACTGTACATAAACATTCATTGGCCTTTTGCTGTTTTCATTTGTGCTGCACAGCGCCACACATATGAAAACAGCAAAAATTTGAAAAAAATAAACATTTCTCCTTGTTCTGCCAGAGTAAGACCAGGTTTTCCCTGGTCTTAATTTTGGCGCTGCCTCATACTTATGCCACCCTTGTAAATAGGGGGCAGCCTCAAAATCAATAGGTGTTGCTGTGGAATGCCCTCAGCAACACCAATTGTCCTCCTCTTTCACGCTAAGCATAGCGTGAAAGGAGCCTTCTTTACGTGGCTTAATGTTGCCTGGCAAATAAGGCAAAGCCCCTATCGCCATAGGAACATCGTAAAAAGAAACGTTCCTGTGGCGATAACGGCTTGTAAATATACCTGTCTGTAAGTCTGTAATTTCACCTACATTTATTGTTATTAGCTTTGATGTCCATTTCAAAGTCAGTGCCTTTTGTGGCTCAACACATTTCGAAGGAAGAAAGTAAATCTACATATTTTGGTCTACTTGCATCCCAATTAAAATACATGTAGGGAAATCATGAGTCATTAAACACCAGAATTTATCTTAACATTTGTTTAGCAAATATGCCACTTCAAAGTGTTAATTTTCATCATGTTCCTCTTTGAATCAAATATGATGAATATTTGAAAGAACTCTTAAGAAATTAGCAACAATTCGCGATATTTATCGCTAAGCAAGCTTAGCAACATATTTTTTTATCGCTGCGCATCGCTGGATTTTATCGCAGAGATAACGTGCTATTAGCACCGTTTACCTCTAAAGCGATAAAATATCCAGTAATAGCGGCGAAATGCGTGAATATCGCTGGAAATTCAGCGATATTCAGTCATAATCGCTAATAGGGACCTGTATATCCAC
This sequence comes from Lissotriton helveticus, assembly GCF_964261635.1. NCBI lineage: Eukaryota > Metazoa > Chordata > Amphibia > Caudata > Salamandridae > Lissotriton > Lissotriton helveticus. The sequence goes on from NC_136071.1 coordinate 59,749,470, forward strand.
CTCCCATTGGATATACAGGCTAAGAAGTGGTCTGAGCAGGCGATATTCGCGCTTAGCGCGAATATTTTAATCGCTACGCCTGCGTTGATAATAGGCGATAGCGATGTTAGCGACTGCTTTCAGTCGCTAACAGTTTGGGTACGCCCACTTTGCATGTCATTAGCGATAAATATCGCTGACTCTGCGCTCTAGCAGTCAGGTGGACTGGCTAGAGGCAGTCTGGGGGCTTGTCATACTTAAGGGCCTGAGGTAAGAGCACTCTTGCTGGCTCATTATAACTGCATTGCGCTTGCACTTAGATGCGTTAGGCGCTTTTAAACGACCCGTTTTTTGCCTTTTTTAATTTGTGTTTTATTTTTGCACAGTTTGCCCTGTTTTTAATCTCTTTCCCCATTGCCGCATTGCCGCACCTTAAATTGTGCCCTTCACCGCTATCTTAGCGGGCCGGACCCTCGCGCTCGCATATTGGTGGGCGCCATCTTGGGTGGGTGCTAGGGAAGCGCTGATACTCTCTGCGCTCTAGCAGTCAGGTGGACTCGCTATAGCCCCATATAAACCGGTGTAAATGGCGCGCAGCGTGTCAGTCGCAGCCACGCCGGAGTCACGCCAGAGTCCAGCCCGTCTGCGCCCGTCCGCGCTGAGGACGGGCTGGACAGCTGGACGTCTGGTTATGATATCTCTGCCTCCCCACAATTTAGATATACTCTCCAGGCTCTGCTCGAGCTTAAACCCTCGAGACGCACCTGCTCACATACTTGTTCCCCTGACGATTTTCTATGTCCTTTACCATGTGGCTGCTGAACATCCAATACAATAAACCCCACCCTACCTCCACCCAGGTATAGGCCTAAACATTGCAATGTTCCTGGGACTAGGGCAGGGAAGGAAGATGGCATTCTCCTTAGTGCTCGCTCGCTTGTTAAAAATAATATTTTGTTTAGGGAATTTATATCTGATAGGAAGCCTTCCCTGGTCTTCATTACAGAAACCTGGGCAAAGGACTCTTCCTGTCCAGACCTCATTGAAGCAATCCCGGAAGGATATTGCTTGGCTCGTCAAGACAGACTTGGTCGAGTGGGAGGAGGACTAGCAATTTTATATAGGGATCACTTCCACTGTCACACTGTTGTTATTACTGACCCTAGGGACAGCTTTCAAGCTCTCTCCTTTTCTATAAAAAGTGGCCATAGAGCCCTTCTAAATGGAATTCTGGTATATCGCCCTCCTGGCCTACGAACTGATTTTGGGCAACGGTTGCTCCATGTCCTAGAACCTTTCTTTGGTCAAAAATCTTTTATGATTCTAGGAGATTTTAATTTCCACTTGGAAAGGCATGACAACAAGGATACCATCTCCCTGTTGGATATCATGTCAGCCTGTGGCTTTAACCAGCTAGTTAAAGGAGCTACTCATCGAGCCGGACACACCCTAGATGGAATTTTTTCCAATAATGAGAGGCTGCTGATTAAGGACTCTATTCCTTTATCATGGTCTGACCATTTGGCCGTTCCATTTCAGATTAGTTGTCCTCGCACACTTGCACCTATAAATATACCCAGCAAACAAGAACTCCGTAGGAACTATAAGGATATTTCAAACAGTTCCTTTTTCCCTTGGGCATCCAACTTATGTTCTTCTCAGGAAGAAAGTGTCTCCACAGCTGCTATGCAGTTTGAAAGAACCATAACTGAGGCTCTAGATGAATTGGCCCCGCTACAACCTTGCCGATGTGCCAGGAAAAGGCCCTCAGCCCCCTGGTTCTCAGAACACCTTAGACTTCTGAGACAGAAGGTTAGGAGACAGGAGCGCCTATGGCACACTGGATGGGACCAAAAAGATAAGGAAGCCCATAAGATCTTACTGAGGAAATATAAGGCTGAAATTATAAAAGCCAAACAAGAGCACTTCACGACTTTGACAACCTCATTGTCCTCCCCTAGAGAGCTCTTCAGGGTTGTAGATTGGATCACTGAAAGAATATCGACTGAAAGAATATCGACTACCCAAAATATCGTTGAGAAAATATCGAGTACAAAATATCGAGTTTCTATCTACAAACAGGTAAGTACAAAAATATCGAGTACAAAATATCGTTTACAAAAATATCGTTGTTAAAAATATCGACTTTACTAAAAACAATGTTTAATTACATTAATATAAAAAATTAATTACTAAAATATAATTAACAATACTTAAAATAACTTTTAATAATTAAATAATTAATGAAAGTAAAAAAATATTTTTTTTTCATCATATTTCTTAAAACATATATATATAGTAACAAAATTTAATTAAATAATAGGCAATATTGTATATGTACCCCAAAAAACCCAAACTGACCCTGAACCCTAAAAATACCCCTTTACCCAAAAACTGAAAACTGACCCTGAACCCTAAAAATACCCCTTTACCCAAAAACTGAAAACTGACCCTGAACCCTAAAAATACCCCTTTACCCAAAAACTGAAAACTGACCCTGAACCCTAAAAATACCCCTTTGCCCAAAAACTGAAAACTGACCCTGAACCCTAAAAATACCCCTTTACCCAAAAACTGACCCTGAACCCTAAAAATACCCCTTTACCCAAAAACTGAAAAGTGACCCTGAACCCTAAAAATACCCCTTTACCCAAAAACTGAAAACTGACCCTGAACCCTAAAAATACCCCTTTACCCAAAAACTGAAAACTGACCCTGAACCCTAAAAATACCCCTTTACCCAAAAACTGAAAACTGACCCTGAACCCTAAAAATACCCCTTTGCCCAAAAACTGAAAACTGACCCTGAACTCTAAAAATACCCCTTTACCCAAAAACTGAAAACTGACCCTGAACCCTAAAAATACCCCTTTGCCCAAAAACTGAAAACTGACCCTGAACCCTAAAAATACCCCTTTAATTTAACATAATTAGCAATTAATCAATTAAATTAAATTAATTACCAATTAAATTGTAAATAATTAACATATATTATTTAATTACCAATTAATTAATTATTACTACCAATTAATAAATTTACATATTTAATTTATTATAATTAAATTACTTCCCACCCTATTCCCCTATAAACCCACAACCCGCTACAGAATAAAATTACACAATAATTAAAAAAAATTATTAATTAAAAATAATTATTAAAAAAATGACACTTTTCACATATATTATAACATAAAAACACTATAAATAATTAAATATTATTGAAAAAACTATATTTTTTACTATCTAGATTATATACTTGGATATTTTCACTGTCTATATTATTTACAGTCGATATTACTTCACTTACCTTAAAAACGATATTTTGACTGTCGATATTCTGTCTAGTCGATATTTTCTCCAAACGATATTTAAAACTCGATATTCTTTCCAGTCGATATTTTGGAGTCGATATTATGTCTGTGCACCTTGTAGATTCACTTATAACCCTTCAATCCCCAGATCCCGTAGTGGCGTCCCAAGAGCTTTGTAACAACACTGCTTCTTTCTTCCAGGCAAAAATATCAGACATCTATTCTGCCCTGGAGTTACAAAAATCTCTTATGAGTGACCCCCCTGATTTTGGGGCTATGGATCTCGCCCTGGTTGAAAAACCTCCTGTGGGAACTCTAGATTTCTTTCCCCCTCTCCCTGTAGAGAACTTAGACAGTCTCCTTAACAAAACTAAATCTGGCTCTCCCTTGGATGTGTGCCCCCTTAGGATTTTTAAACAGTGCAGGGAAACTCTCCTGCCTCCTTTTGTGGATATTATGAATAGAGCCATGAGAGACGGCTTCTTTCCCACCCAATGGAAAAGTGCGGTGGTAAAACCCCTTCTAAAAAAGACCTCCTTGGATCCATGGGTTTTAAAAAACTTCCGGCCCATTTCATTACTCCTTGCCCCAGCAAAGATGCTAGAGGCGCATCTCAATGCGTATCTTGCCGCTTTTGTAGAGAGCTCGGATTGTCTTGATTCCTCTCAACATGGCTTCAGAAGGGAACACAGTACTGAGTCAGCCCTCACCGTAGTGTTAGATAACATCCGTACCTGCGTTGATGAGGGCCAGACTACCCTCCTGATCCTTCTAGATCTGACGGCGGCCTTCGATACCCTTTCTCCCTCAGTATTAACATCTCAGCTGAGGGAGATTGGGGTGCGAGGTGCGGCTCTGGATCTACTCACTTCTTTCCTCAACCATCGAGTGCAAAGAGTGAAACTGGGGGAGTATCTATCTCCATCCCTTCCTGTGCAATGTGGGGTCCCCCAGGGGTCGGCCCTTAGTCCGACCCTATTTAACATCTATGTGACCCCACTTGCCAGGCTTATCAGATCTTATGGGATGGAGATAGTTTCCTATGCGGATGACACCCAGATCCTTGTCTCTCTCTCCCAGACTAGCGTCCAGACTGCCTCCAATTTTAGATCTTGTATGGAGGCAGTCGGACAATGGATGATCCATAACTCGCTTAAACTAAATGGAGAGAAGACAGAGGTGATGGTGTTTGGAGGGAAAGATGACAAATGGTCATCCTGCTGGTGGCCAGACTCATTAGGAGCATGTCCCACCCCTACCTCCTCCGCGAAAAATCTCGGGGTTATGATTGACCCTGCCCTTGACATGGGTAAGCAGGTCAGTACAACCATCTCCACCTGCTGGGGCATTATACATGTTTTGAGGAGGATCAGGCATTATCTATCCTTACAGGCAAGGAAACAGCTGGCTGTGGCCCTCATCGGCTCCAGGATGGACTACTGCAATGCGCTGTATGCGGGCATAAATAAGAGCCTACTGCAGCGCTTACAGGTAGTCCAAAATGCCGCCGCTAGGTTTGTCCTGGATCTTCCCAAACGTGCTTCAGCCACAGCGGCTAGAAAGTCGCTACATTGGCTCCCTGTCGAGGCCCGCATTCATTTTAAAACCCTATGCATGACATACAGGGCTTTGGCTAGAAACAGTTCCCCTGGTGTAGGTTCTATCTTGTCCCGTTACATTCCTTCTAGGGACTTGCGTTCCTCTGGCAGACTTTTGTTATCTGCCCCCCGTTTCAGGAGAGTGAAATGGGGTGGCAGGGCTTTCTCCACAATGGCGCCAAAGTGGTGGAACGCACTTCCGCTAGAAATAAGATCCCTACCTACTCTTCAGGCTTTTAGAGGGGCTTTAAAAACACACCTTTTTGTGCGAGCGTATCTGCAGTAATGGAGTGACTATTCTTTTGATCTGTTTTTGTTAGGCTCCTTGATGCCTTCGGGTTACTGTTTACGCGTTATAAATTTTATTCAATCAATCAATCAATCAAAGCAGGCCCCAAACCGCTCGCTATCTCCTAAAAGCTGTCGCTAACTGATGTTAGCGACAGCTTGCTAATAGGGCAATTAAATTATCGGCCGCAGAAGTGGCGATAATTTCATTTCGTCACAAAACAGTAGTGAAGAGATGCACACCTTCTGTACTCCTTTATATTGCTGCTCGCTTTATTCAGATCCACTTTAACCAATGTCGGCGTGCAAGCTCTCCGCGCTCCGCCCAATTGCGCTTTCAATTAGTAAGAACAACAAGGGAACCTCTTTTTGGTCCCCATCAGGCTGCACAGCCTATTATGAATGAATTTAATGAATTAAATTCGTTTTCCACCATTAATGTATTTCATCATGTTTTACACCATTATTATTTCCTTATTTTCTTTACTCTTAAGTGGATCTGAATAAAGCGAGCAGCAATATAAAGGAGTACAGAAGGTGTGCATCTCTTCACTACTGTTTTGTGACTCAATGAACTTTCGCCCTAACGGAGAGGTTAGAGTCAAGTGCTGATAAACAGAAAGGACAGTGTTGATAACATCGCGAATACAGGAAGCGTTGGTTCCCCGGTCACATATGAAATAAAGCAGTACAAACAAATGGACTCTGATAATGAGATTAGAGATTTCACAAGAAGCACTAGGATGCAAATGTGAATAAGAAATGTGCACAAACAGTTTTATTTTTGAAAAACAGCATTGCAATTGTTTTCATGTTTAGTTATTTCAAAATTAGTGAATATCTGCCTGGGTGGGGAGGTTGTTTTTTAGCGTTTCCGTCAAACAGTTAATTGAGGCCTTCTGGTTAATGCAGTTTATTGAATGAATAGTAGCAGAGTCATGACTGGGCAGGCTTAGGAGTCCGTGGTGAAAACGTAGGAGGAGTTTCCTTCCTCATGACAGTGCAGCTGCAGGCATTCATGGTTAATTAAGGCAACTATTCAGTAACACGGTTTCAATGAAGGCACGTTTGGGTTGAAGAGTGGAAGCGGTATCCAGCAGCTTTTACAACCAGTGAGGCTGGGTCGGAAAACATAACGAAAGGCTGAAGATGAGTTTTAAATATCACATGCCAAGGTAAGCGTGGCATGAGTTTGCCTTCACTAAGATTAATGAGGGGTTCCAGGGGTCAACAGAATGGTTCAGTGACGGATAAATAACTTGTTTATATGCTCGGTTTTTAAACACGGAAAGGGATTGGGATTGCAGATATTCAGAGTAGGAAGTGTGCACATTCATGAAATATTTTCTAGACAATGTGTACTACACTGTCTAGTTAACTTTGCAAGTTGGTTAATGTGAGCATGTTTTTTGCTTCGTGTATAATAAGGACCATGAAACTGACAAAAACAATTTCTTTATACTTTAGAAACCCCGAAGAAGGGATTGATTCCCGAAATGTATTGGGTGACTGATAATAAAAAGTGGCATGTGGAATCTACGTTGCAATGAGTGTAATGGATTGAAATATTTAAGAGTAAAGGAAATAATAATGGTGTAAAACATGATGAAATACATTAATGGTGGAAAACGAATTTAATTCATTAAATTCATTCAGAATAGGCTGTGCAGCCTGATGGGGACCAAAAAGAGGTTCCCTTGTTGTTCTTACTTCTTGATAATTTCATTTCGCCTGCCTTGGTAATATGCCCCTAACTTCTCATTTTAAGAATTCTGCTGGTGGGAATGTCTCAAGGTTATAAAACAGAGCTGATGTATCATATTGCAAACTGTACGACAAACTGTACTGTTTGCCATGCGGTGATAAGCTTATGACTTTTTTAGTTATTTTTCTCCTCTTTTATTTCACTTTATTTTACCTTTACAGCTTCCCTCAGTTTTTTCATTCATCCCATTGACTCTCTATTCTAGACTACCTTCTAATCCATACCCCCCTCTTTACCAATTATTATTTGCACTTTATTTTGTATTGTTTTGATATGTTATTCTATTGTGGCGCTTTTTAACCTATTTCAACGATAATTCATGTATTCCTTGACTGTTCACTAAGGTATAATCTCTTTTTGTTATGTATTTTGCTATTTTGTATATTTTGATGTTCCTCTGTTTAGACCACCTTTATTTCAAGTTATTATTCAGATTGCCTTCTATGTTATATCCTTTTGTCACTATGTTTTTGTTTTCATTGTGTATCCTGATGTTACTATGTGTAGTTCACCATTATGTCCTACCTTTATAATTTGTTCAGGCTATATTTAATTCCTTCCCCCGCTTTATAGCCTTATCTTCTCAATTCTCTTGGCGGCCCTTCCTTCCATCGTGAAATGTAATTTATATGATTACGTCGCCTGCCTCCTTACCTAATGTGCTTATGTTTACATCCTTACAAAGTGAAATTGTATTTCCTATGATTACGTTGCCCCATCACCTATTGTGTGTAATTAAAACCCCACCCACACCTCTCACTGTCTGAGTCTGCTTTGGATTCACTTAATCGACCCCCGCTTCCCCCATAAACCTCCTCCTATCTTCACTTCGAGGACCTGTGCATTCTAATCTACTGTGCTTCCTCTTTCTCCCCCTTCTTTTCTCCAAATCATGCCTCCACTCACTCTTCCACCATCAATCTCAACCCCACATATCTCTAAACTCGGCCCTAACTCTTGGACCATCCTCTACCCTCCCCATCTCTCTAAACATGGTAAAAAAAAATTCAAACACAAACTTCTCTGTCTCCACCCAGAAACTTTATTTGCTGATCACCATAACAGCCTTAACTCCCTAATTATCACCAACCTCATCTTCTTCACCAAACGACCATCTAAATGGAAAAGCTTATTTCTACGTCACCTGTTGATCTCCAATTCACGCAACATCCCATACGGTCTAAAACTCTCCACTACACCATCTTCTTCCTTTCCAGGCAAAATAGATATCTCCATCTTCAAATCTGGAACTATACTCATCCAAGCGTCTGAAAAGCACCTCGACATCTTTGAACAACACTTTAGCGCTATATCCCAAACTCTTACAATATCTTTGAATCCTGCCCTCTCACCCCCTCTACCCCTAGACTCATCACCCCCCTCTCATCCCCGATACCATTTCCTCGTCTCTCCGACCTACCCCAACTTTTATTGCCCTCCTCTCCCTTCACCTCTCCCTCCCCCTATTGCCTCTTCCTGATTTTCCCCCTCCCTCTCCTACTCCAAATGAACAACACTTTAGCACTTTATCCCAAACCCTCGCACAATCTCCGAACCCTGACCTCTTGCCCCCTCTACCCCTTGATTCATCACCCCCCATATCATCCCCGTCCCCCTTACCTCGTTTCTCTGACCTTCCCCAATTCTTATTGTCTCCATCTCCCTTCACTTCTCCCTCCTCCCTATGGCCTCTTCCTAATCTAATATGCTCTGGTACACACGCCTCTCCTTTCAAACTCCTCTCCAACGTCCCCCCTCCTTGCAGCACATCATTCATCCATACAACGATACCACCTGCATCCCCCAATTATCATATGATCTCCCCCGATCCCAAAAACACACTCTACTCAACGCTCCTCCCTCCACTCGACTCCCTTCCCGCTTCTTCCGCTGCCTCTTACCTCCTGGGACCCCCATGTCCCATTAATACACTCTCTTCTATGCCCCTCCCTCCCCTTGACTCCCACATCCCTTATCCCTCTGCCACTTATCCCCAGATTCCACCCTGTTCTAATAATACTCTCCCTTATATACTCTTTCCTCCCCCTGACTCCCTTATCAATGCTCCCTCTGCCACTTACCCCATAGTACCCCCTTTACAACTACACACTTTCATCTATGCTCCTCCCTCCCCTTGACTCCCTTACCACACCTATCTCTGACTCAGTTCCCCACTCCCCCTTAACTGCCCCCACATATCCCCCACAATCACCCTCCAACACCTCCATGCTTTCTTCAACAACTCATAATCCAACAAATACAACACCACCTCCTACTTCCTCTATGCCACTTTCACCGAACTGTCTGTCCGAAATGAATACCTTACCTACATCCTCCTCCTGTTCACCTTCGCTCTCCAAAAATGATCCTCCCCCTCATTATAATCTCACCCCCCCTCCAGACTTTTCTCCTCATCATCCACAAGTTATCTCCCCCCTAAACAACCCTAACTCGACCAACAGCCCAATAAATACGGATACCCAGCACTCAACACACACACTGGCTACCCCTACCGATGAACTTGTCCTTATGTCCCTCATCCTAGAACTCTCCTCACTCAGAAGTGATATCTCATTCCTTACTAAAACCATCTCCTCGCACAACGACACACTCCTCAACACACCCACATATTGTCCGCCAAACTCTATCCCCAACAGAAACACTCCTCCTTCAAGCTACTACACAACCAGCACCTTACCCACTGACCCTTCCTCAATCGTCCCTTCCTACAATACTTATATACCCACATCGCCACAACTTGGTACTCATCCAATACCCCCTGAAGCTGACAGTTCCACTAACTTAACTTCTAGCAACTACACAACCAGCACCTTACCCACTCAACCTTCCTTAATCGTTCCTCCGCACACTACTAAAATACCCTCTCCGCCACAACTTGGTATTCGCATGATAAACCCTGAAGCTAACAGTGCCACTAACTTAACTACCTCTCCCTCACCACCCTCATCCACTATCCCCCCTACTCAACAGTCTACCATCCCAGTTCTCTTAGGAACTAGCAGACTCACCCTTCCTCCGACCTCCCCTAGACCACCCCAACAACTTAGACCCATCCCCCCTTGTCCCCCCACTACTTGCCCAATAACCTCTGTAGCTAACAGTTTCACTAACTTAATTTCTAGCAACTACACAACCAGCACCTTACCCACTCAACCCTTCTTAATCGTCACTCCCTACAATACCAACTTACCCACATCTCCACAACTTGGTACTCGCCCAAAAAACTCTGAAGCCAACAGTTCCACTAACTTAACTACCTCTCCCTCACCACCTTCATCCACTATCCCCCCCACCCAATTGTCTACCATTCCAATTCTCTTAGGATTAAGCAGACTCCCCCTTCCTCCGTCTTCCCCTAGACCACCCCAACAACTTAGACCTATCCCCCCTTGTCCCCCCTCCAAATCGCCCGACCCCACTCCCCTCTGTTGCATGCTGATTAATTGCAGATCAGCCTCCTGCCACGCTACTGAGATTGCTGAAACTATTCTTAGTGAAAATATTGACATTGCATTCCTAACTGAAACCTGGCTCACAGCCCACTCCACTCCAATCTGCGACTTGCTTATCCCCCCTGGTTACTCTATCATTAGAAAAGATCGAATCGAACAAACAGGAGGAGGACTCGCCATAATTTTTTTAATTGAACTTAACATCTCGCTCGTTCATCTGCAAGGCCCTTCATCCTTTGAATACCTTTGCACTGATCTCATTATACCTGACTCCCCCTCCACCCGGTTGCACACTATCTATCATCCCCCTGGAAATAACATCCCCTTTACTGAAGAGTTGACTGATCTTATCATACAATCATCGCTCTCACATTCTAATAATCTCTTCCTCGGTGACTACAACATCCATTGGAACAAAAGTGATGATCCTACTGTCATCCTATTTAAAGATACTATGGACATCACCAATATGACCCAACTCTGCCATTCTCCCACCCATAACAAAGGTGCCACCCTTGATGCTATTATGATTAACAAAGTCCTGGCCTCCCTCTCAAATATACTTCAAGTAGACTGGTCTGACCACTACCTTATCCTCTTCACCATAAATAGAACCATGACTCACCCCGCCCCCATCAGCTTTTTACCTAAAAAAGCCACACGCAACCTTCCCCTTATTCCTCCTGGCGAATTGGAAGCCACAATTAAGGCCCACTTACTTCTACCCCCTCTCTCCGGCAGCACTACCGACCTAACTAACCATTATAACAATTCTATTCTTGATGCCCTTGACCTTATTGCTCCAATCAAACTCAAGCAACAAAAAAGTAACCCTCCTAAGTCTTGGTTCAATTCTGAACTTAATAACGAAAGACGGACCCTTAGACATTCTGAACGGGTTTGGAGGAATCATCCAACCGTTGACAATATGGCTCTCCTTAGAACTGCTAGAGCCCGGTACAAAAAACATATCTTCAATGAGAAAGCCTCCTTTCTATGATCACAAATTGATCAAGCCAGAAACCGCCCTAGAGAACTCTTTAACATTGTTAAAAAACAAACCTCCACAGGCCCTCCTAAAATATTAGCCTCTATTGACAGATGCGAAGAAATTGGCAGTTTCTTTACAAACAAAATCAACAAGATCAAACTATCCTTCTCTTCCCTCCCACTCTCACTACAACCTACTCCCACCCTATACACCCTCCCCAACACTCCTAACTCTCCTCCGTCCACTTTTTCCACACCTCTTGATCCCTCTCATCCCCTCCCTACTCTCCCCCAACAAGATACCTTTCTGAAAATAAGCCCCCCTGCTAAAAACAATGCCTCATGGAATGATTTTAGTACAGTATCTGAATCTATGATCACTAATATCATTGCCAAACTAAAACCCTCCTCCCACTCCAAAGATCCTCTTCCTGCCCTTTTGGTTCAAGAACTTAAATTTATCATTGCCCCTATATGGACCAAAATCATCAACTCCTCTCTTTCCACTGGCTGTGTCCCCGCCTCCCTTCAGCTTGGTCAAATCTCACCCATTCTCAATGACACCACTGCTGACCCCAATGACCTTAACAACCTTCGCCCTATCTCTAACCTTAGATTCCTCTCTAAAGCCCTCGAAAAATGTTTCCTATTGGAATTAGAGAAACATATCGCCTCCTTCAACCTCCTTGATGTTTTTCAATCCGGCTTTAGAAAGGGATGCAGTACAGAAACTGCTATGCTAAATATCACTGACGACATTCTTCGCTCCCTAGACAAAGGGGATTCCTCATTACTAATCCTCCTCGACCTCTCAGCTGCATTTGATACCGTCCACCACCCCACCCTTCTAAACACTCTCAAAGACCGGTTCGGATTAGATGGCAATGTATTCAAATGGTTCTCCTCATTCCTTCAAAACAGATCACAGCAAATCAAGCTCAGCGGCAGCCACTTTCTCTCTAAACCTCAACCTGTCTCACTCGGCGTCCCTCAAGGATCCATCCTCTCCCCAACCCTATTCAATCTGTTCATGGAACCTCTCACCCTCATCCTCAAACAAGCTAATATCAATTACCACCTCTATGCCGATGACACCCAATTATATTACAAGATCAAATCCCACAAAGACATTCTCCACCTCAATGAGACGTTGACCAGAATTCAAACCTGGTTCCATCGGAACCATCTCAAACTGAACCCAAATAAAACTGAAATCATCCTTTTCTCCCCCAAAAACAACTCCCTTCCCATTCAACTCTGGATAAAGGACATCAAAGCTCTTAACTGCCCTCTCTCCACCTCTAACTCTGTCAAATCCCTAGGCATCAGTATCGACCAGAATCTAAATCTTATCCCCCACATTAAAAATGCATCCAAAAGTGCGCTTTTCACCCTCCTCCACCTCAAGAAACTTAAACCATTTATTCCAGCAGACGATTTCAAACTTGTTGTCCAATCGCTTGTCCTTTCCAGGATTGACTATGGCAACGCCACTTTGGCTGGCAACCCTAAAATCCATCTTGCTCCGATTAACCACATCGATGCTATGCAGTTTCCCGCTGTGTGCTGGAAACAACAAAAACACATGTTACATGACGAGCTGGGCTCGTCATCAGCGTAGCAGGAGGCTACCTCATGACGAGCCCAGCTCGTCATGAGCGTGGAAGGGGTTAAATCTGTCCTCTAACTAGCTGCGAGACTCATCTCTGATTGTAAAATTTTTTATCACATCTCCCTTGTCCTCAAAATTCTCAATTGGCTCCCAATAGAAGGAAGATCCACCTACAAGATTGCCTGCATCACTCACAAAGCTCTTCACCAAAACACCCCTTCTTACCTTACAACGAAACTACAAAAAGCAGGTTGCTCCAGGTCCCTGAGGAGCACAAACTCCCTTGTCTTGATACCACCCAGACTCAAATGTCAAAAGACCCAATCCTGTGCGTTCTCTGGTAACGCTCCTACAATTTGGAATTCTCTCCCTAAGGATCTTCGCTGCAACCCCTCTTACCCTCTCTTCAAAAAGGAACTCAAAATACTCCTTCTCAACAAATACTGGGGTATCTAATGTTACTGACTCTTAACATGTCCACTCCTCTCTCTTCCCTTGTCCGCTCCTCTTTCCACCCCCTCTAAATCCAATCATTTTTCTCACTCCCCCTCTCTTCAACCCCCTCTCTATCCTAACTTTAATATTCATTTTCCACTTAATGTTATCTCTCTGTTTCTTTGCCCCCTTAGCCCTGTTGAATGCATTATCATACTGTAACTCTTTTTCGCTTACTTGTTAATTTTATCTCATTATGTTCACCATCCTTGTAAAGCGCTCTGATACTCTTGGGTCCAGTAGCGCTATATAAAACCTTTGAAATAAATGAAATAAATTAATTAATTAAATAAATAAATAAAACAATTTGTTACACAAAAATCTATAGTTAACCCTTTTGGTTGAGGCCTCATCCCTCCTTCATACCATCATTGCTAGTTGCATGCACACTCCACTTTTATACATCTAATTGCAGTGTTATGGTGCATGTAAGCACAGGCACAGTTCAGTCATTGCTGGTTGCTGGACAAGTGGCTGTCTTCACTCACTCACAAGCAACATCACAGCAGGTAATGTGGGACACATCTCAGTAGCTTTGTTGGGACAATGGCTCACAGTACCCTTTTTGTAGAGTTGACCTACTAAGGAAAAGCCACTTATTGTTGGTTAGGAGCGAACAATGGCATCCTGGATAGAACTTTGAAATGTGTGTCAATATTTCACAAGAAATCATACTGGGAGAGGACTGTGCCGACTGCCTCTGGCGACATGTTAACGACAGCTACTTCAAGAAAGTTAAATTCAAGACCATCACTAGTGTATACAAAGTGTGGTGTAATGTTCGGAAGTTACTTGGTCTCGGGCGATATTCATGCTATACTCCAGTGAGCCATATTAATGACTTACCAGATATTTTCCATGATAGCTGCATGAGTAGATGGGTCATGGCCGGGGTGCGGCAGCTGGGCTGTTTCTACACACTGAGTGGTTTAAAGATGTTTGAAGACCTACATAATGAATACAATATTAGCCATAGGGACCTTTTCAAGTTTTTACAGATCAGAGACTTTTTATTAAAGAAATGTGGCGGGCAATTCAAATTCCAGAATAGTCAACTCAATAGTCAATCTTTGTAAGAAAAACACACCCAAAATTGGGGAAATTTACGAAGCTCTGAACTCAGTTTTTCCAGATGATATGGACAAACAGTCAGCTGTTTGGCAGGTCAAACTGGGAGTTCGGCCCTCAATTCCACCTTTCGCCTATGAGCTATCCCAAAAGTGCTTGATTTCTATAAAGCTCTAAGCACAATGCTATAAAACATTTTTTTCCCTATACGTTACACCAAACAAAATTGCTAAATGGGGGGCAGGGAACGGAACTACTTGTCCGCGGTGTGCATTGTTTGGGGCTGACATTATCCATATGTTCGCCACTTGCAAATCACTTATTACCCTGATCAAGGACATATCTGAATTTTTATCAGAAGTGTTTCAAACAAGAGTGAATGTTACAACAGAAGAGATTGTTTTGGGGGTAGCAAACAGTGATCGACCAAAAAGTATGCAAGGGCTGATCATCATGGCTATGGTAATCTTGTGGCTCTGTGTTGCCTCATCATGGCTCGACTCGAACCCATCCACTTTCCAACAATGGAGAGCTAGGTTGCTCTCGACATGTAGCTTTGAGGTGGAAATCTACAAAAATAAAGGCTCCAACAAAAGAAGAAGGGGTATGATGATCTGGGCGCCACTGCTACAGTGGAATTAGCGCCATGCTTAAGAAAGTTGTTCATTTGGTTTAAACTTTTGTATAAATAATCTTGAGCTTAGCCGTTTTTTTTTTTCGCTTTTCCTTTTGTCTTTATGATTGTTTTCATTTTCTTCTTTTGCTGTGATAAATTGTATGATTAATGCAACGTATATTTGGTCACGTATCTCTTACGTTTTTTCTGATTTGCCACCCCCATATGTGTATAATGGAATATAATGGATTGCAATCCCGGACTTATGAATGTAATGAGTTGACCTTTTGTTCGGGGTGTGACCTTGGTCTTGTGAGTGGGGGGAGAGGGTGGGGTGTCCATTTAATGATAAAATTGTGAATAAAAAGATTTGTTTTTAAAATGAAATGTGTGTCAATAATTAACAAAGGCCCTGTAACTGCTAATCACATGTGGAACTGTTCACACTTTCTGATCAGAGGTTAACTTCCAATCCTTGATGACTTGAGATCATGATGCATCTGCTGGGAAAGGGACATCACGAGCCCTCGCAAATCAACCCTGCACACCCCTGGACAGGAGCTGCTACAGTCCATCACTGGCATCATTCCTCATTAATCAGGGCACCACTAACCCTAATATTATCTCCTGCTATCACTGTTCGTCAATAGTAAAACAACACTGGCATTGACACCTTTAACTGGTTTCCTGAGCTCTTTTTCTAACCTTAAGTAAGAAGTTCAACTTGAGGGGGGAAAGCTTCTACCCACAGTAATAGTTTAATTTATCTAAGTGGCTTGTAAATTATAATTGTTATTTTTTGTATCCACCCCTCCAAAAAATAAACCCACACACACGGACAAACACACATATATTTACTAACCCTGGGCGGGCGGCTACGTTCCGTGCACGGAGTGTGCGTAGTGCCGGCTTCTACGCATTTTGCGTAGCAGGCGTAGAATCCGGCACTATGCACGCTCCGCAGACGGAGCGTAGCTGGCCGCCACCCGCCTCCCTCCCGCCCTCCCTAAATACTTTAAATTAATAGTGTAAAAGAATTAAAAGGCACTTACCTTGCCCGCCGCTGCCTGCCGCGTCCCCGGGGCTCGCTATCCTCATTGCTTCCGTCTTGTGTATCTAATGCGCATGCGCGAGCGGCCGCGCATGCGCATTTCTCACGAGAAATGCGCATGCGCGGTCGCCCGCGCATGCGCATTAGTACACAAGACGGCAGCCATGAAGATAGCGAGCCCCGGGGACGCGGCGGGCAGCGGCGGGCAGCGACGGGCAAGGTAAGTGCGTTTTAATTCTTTTCCACTTTTAATTTAAAGTATTTAGGGAGGGCGGGAGGGAGGCCTGCGGTGCGTAGTGGGGCTACGCGGAGTGCGGAGGTGGGTGTAGTTTCTCGCCCACTTCACGTAGCTCCACGAAGCCCCACTACGCCCACTACGCCCAGGGTTAATATTTACTAAAAGAAACACAGGTTAAGGTGACATAATAGTTACATGTTGAAATGGATTGAAAAACTAACATTTATAAACCTAAAAAACACTGTAATTCACCAGTTATAGTTCAGTGTACTAACTACAACTTGTGTGTCTGTTCTGCCAAGGACCGCATATGACCTCACATATTACATCACTCATGACATGTTAAATGGCATAATTGAAGACATCACTGATGACATCTCCAATGACATCTTTGATGACACCACTGATGACATAATCCAAGCTACTGCTCTTCAAACTACTCTATAAAAACCAGCGGTGGCTGGTAAACTATGAAATTGGTAAGGCACAAGACTAAATCCAAACTTGGCCTGTGTAAGCAAACCTGGGTGTCCCAATTGGGTGGGGTGAGGGGGAAAAGTATTTCACCTTAGGAATTTGTTTAAAAAAAATATAGTTTAATTACATGTTTTCTTGCTCAATCTCTGCACTAAAAAGTAATAGTTTTACAAGCATTTTGGTAGAGTAGTAGATTTACTGTAAGTCTACCTGTATTTGTGGTTAGTGTATGTGTGTGCATTTGCGAAGGTGTGGTTATTTGTGTATCTTTGTGTGTTGGTGTTTGCTGCTGGCTATGTATGTGTGTGTCGGTTGTTGTGTCACTGTATTTTTATGCTTGTCTATCTGTTTGCATCTGTTTCTGCATATGTGGGTGTTTCTGCGGCTCCGTATGCTGGTGCATATATCTGACAGTCTAGATGCAAGCGTCTTTTCTGGCAAATTACTAACTTCTTACTTTACAGTGAAGGCTTTTTTAAATAAAAAAGGCAGAGTCTCATTTTTTCCGAAATGTCCAGGGCAGATGTTGGCATTCAGTACACAGGGCTAATAAGCATGCTCAGCATTGCCAGAATGACTTTGTATGAGCGTTTAAAAGCCTCTTCCAAGTTGGAAGCATTTCACAGATTGAAAATAAGCATTTTATATTTATTGGATTTAAATATAAAAGGCTTATTTTTAGTAAGATGAGTTGATTACTTTCAGCTACAACCCTGTGTATCTAAAATATTTCTCACCTACGGGTGTTCCTCCAAGCAGGGACATATGGCAGCACGTGGGCATAGAGTCTATGCATGCCATAAGCCCGCTCAGGAGGTTGAGTGTTTGCTACAGAGAGGAGAATGCAGTAAAGTACACCTCACTTAACCGCTACACACATGTAATGCATAGTTAAAGTAAATGTTTCAGAGTATATTCAGTATTTTAACCCCTTCGTCGCGTGGCAAATTCCGCCGCGGTGGGAGGGGGGCGGGGCTGGGTGTTTCGCTCGGGTACTGGCGACGGCTCCTGGCCATCATGAGTCACAGTAGGTGCGTGCTCATGACGGGATCTGTCCAAATTCCGCCCACTGAATAATTCTACCGCACAGGCAGGGAATTAATCGCGCGTGGGCGGAGTGGCAATGTTCGGACGGCTCCCGACGGTCATGAGCACACGTCTACTGTGACTCATGATGGCCGGGAGCCGTCCCGAGCATGGAAGGAGTTAAAATGTTAGTCAGACTGAACTGTCTGAACTGCATATTATTATAACACAAATTACTTACTGAATCTGGTGCTTGATGGGACATCGTATTCATGATGTTTGTGCACAGTAAAGAGCAAAGTAGAAAGTGCCAGGGCAAACACTGTTATCAGTTACTTTGATATTATTTCCATAGTTCAATAGTGAAAGACCCAGCCCAGAATACAAATGCTGCTCTTTCAGGGATGACCAGTGCGACGCTGCTGGGTGGGGTTAGTGATTACACCAGACGTGATGGGAGAGAGTTGGGTGTGACTTATCTGATTGACATGCAGCCTCAGAAATTCGGGGATGAAGCCTGAAATGCCTGGGGCCGACTTTAGGAGCGACGTCATCTGGGGATGCCCTTCACAACAGAGAGTCAGGACATGCGCGTACAATGTAGGGGTTTCAGTGGACAAGGACAGCGAGGAGATAGAGACGTGGGCGAGGAGGAGGCATTCCGGAGACACCCCAGCAGGTAAGTGCCTTTTTAATATCATTAAATTAGGAAGAGTGGCGGGCAGGCTAACTCCGCTCCACCACGGAGTCAGAGTTTTGCCTGAACTCAGAGGGCCCGATTTACAGAACTAACTTAAGATAAAATCCTAAACTTACTACCATTTTGGTATTCACCGAAGGTACTTACTCATTTTGGTATTCACAGAAGGCCCTTACTCATTTTGGTATTCACAGAAGGCACTTACTCATTGATGAGTAGGTTCCTTCTATGAATACCAAAATGAGTAAGTACCTTCTGTGAATACCAAAATGGTAGTACATTTAGAATTTTGTCTTAAGTTAGTTCTGTGAATCGGGCCCTGCGTTCTCAATGGAGCGCGGAGTAGGCAAAACTCCGTAAACTCCTCTGGCGGAGCAGAGTTCTCCGCCCGGGGTTACTGACAAGCCCTAGAGTAACTGAAAGAGAGGTACATTGAGAGAGTCATGATTATTGTGAGGCCCTGCTACATTGGGGTAGCAAAAAGGCATTATCAAACTGGAAACAAGGCAGGAAATGCAACAGCTTGGCTGAGCACTTAAAATATCCAGGGAGAACTGTATTTTTGAATATCCAGGGCAGGCATGGGTAGTCAATTAAATGCAGTAGAGACCAATATAGTTTAAGCGTGCTCTAGGATAGCTCCGGAATGGAGAGGATAGTGTGGAGCCTCTTCACCCCCCACCCCCATTGACAAAACAGAATATGCAAAGGCGGAACCAGGCTCTTACTGGTGAGATGATTGAGACAGTCATTAACCTTAAGCAAGCAAAGTCCCTAGCCTATCAATGGAATTGTGTTACTGGACCACAGTCTGCTTGGCCTCAAACTGCTACAACTGTTCCAGGACACCATATCTTAATGGTTCTTATTATCCAATATGATGCATGGTTTTATAAGGCTGTTGCACAAAAGGGTTGAATGTCCTGAACAATGTCAATCAATTCCCTCATGTAACATCTTCTTCAGTTTTCTGTGAGGTGGGATTGGGTTAGCGTCTATGTCTTGAATCATACTCCTTTACAAGAAACCCACTGCAGCCGTCAGAGTGAACAGTATTCTCTTGAACAGGTTTCCAATAGACAGGTGTATAAGGCAGGACCACTGCCTCTCTCCAGAGTTGTTTTCTGTAGTCATGGAATCTCTTGTTTGGTGGATTAGGCAAGCCTCTTGGATCAAGAGGGTTTCAAGTTCTGATTGTAAGTTTGAGGTGTAGGAAATCGGGTTACTAGTTGAGGGGGGTGAAATCCTACCCAAGCAGCAACCACAATTCTTGATAGGGTAAAACACAAACAAACCACAACTTAACCTGTATGTAACCCCTGGCACAAAGGCAGTCAGGCTTAACTTAGAGGCAATGTGTAAATATTTATGCAGCATATTCAAACAGTAATAAAGTGAAAACTTAAAACAAGAATAATCCCACACAATTTTAGAAAAATTGCATGAAGTTTAATATATCACTTGACCCCAGAAGAATACAAATCCAGTCAATAAGAGTGGAGAAATGCAATTTTAAAGGTTTAGGTTAAGAATGTGCTACAAGCACAAAAAGGCAACTGTGAGTTTCTGGTCATGCAAAACCAGGGCAAAGTCACAAATTCAGGACGACCACAATGGAGCAATGGCTGGACACAGGGACCATGTTAGGGCTGCTGAACAAAGTACCTTACATCCTTGGTGTTTGGATTCCGCAGCATTGCTTTATGAGTATTTTTGTTATCCAGCATCGGTTCTGATGAAGCTGTGGGGTGAGGCTTTCCGTCTTTCTGTTTTGGTTCCACTGAGCTGTGCGGCAAAGTTTAGTGGTGCTTTGCATCACTCTGCTTTAATTCCAATGAGGCTGGCAGCTGTGGGGCTTTGTGTCCCTTCAGTTTGCTTCGCACCAGTGTCGATGATGGGCACCACTGCTGGTCTGCCAGCGTACCTTCAGGCCCACTTCCAAGAGTCCACGACTGGGATGGCACCACTTTGGGGCAGGACTCACAGCAGGCAGAGTCCAGGTGTAGGGTCTAAGGTGGTTGGATCCTTTTATCTCTCTGAGGCTCTGATCAGGAGACAAGCCATCTCTCCCTTGGAGCAATTCTGGTGGCCCTGGGTTCAAGGTGAAGGTCCAGTCCTTCTCACTCAGGAATCTGGGCAGCAGAGTAGCAGGGCAGCAGAGTAGCAGTCCTTCCTGCAGTAGAGCAGTACAGCAGTCTTTCCTCTGAGTTTTCCGCATTGGTTAAGTTTATCGAGGCTTCCATCCCCAGAGATGCTTGGAATTTCCTGCCTTCCTGCCTGTTTCCCAGCTTGTCTGGTGTCACAAATAAGGGTTGGTGGTTAACTTCGCTCCGCGCCTGGAGTTTTCAGAATTTTGTGACTCTAAGCTCCACTGGGAGTGTGGAGTTTGACAAAAAAACTCTGATTCCGCCAAGTGGCTGAGTTTGCCCCCACCACCCACTCCTAATAAGGAGTGAGCTATGTGCCGCGTCCCACAAATGTCCAGAAGTAGTTAATCATTACCTATATTATGTGATGCCCAACATTTTAGCAAGAGTGGGAAGCTCATCGAAGTCAGTGGAAAGTCAGCCCATGAATGAACAAAGGTTGCCAAGAATCACCAAGATTATCCAAGGGCCATTAGGGGTCAGCACTGACCGTTGCGCGCCTTGCTTTAAACAGCCATATAGCAGGTAACAATGGTAAGTGTTGCATCAGAGGGGATGTCATTGTGTTACTAAGAAGCACTCTAGTCTTTTGCCAAGGGGAATGGATTATCTGATACTTCCTGCCTGGAGCACTAGCATGTGAAATCACTTCATGGCTTCATCTAAGGAGCAACATGGGATTGGTAATACAATACCAATAAAAATGCGTTGGATCTCGGCCCGGGGCTGCAGCGGCAGGCTCTCGCAGAACTGTGGGATTGTGTGCAAGAGCTACGAAGGACATGAGCAGTGCACCCTTCATTAATTGCCATTTCCATAATCTGGTGTTCTGGAATGGGGAATGTACATGGGGGGATTTGAAAGTAGCAGAGCTGGAGAGTGGTTTTGGGTCTTTTGTTGGATTACATTTATACTTTTGAAACATCTTGAAATTGCAGAGACTTTTTTTTAACAATTCATTCAACACATGTCTGGCAATTTTGAAAGTTTCACCCACCAACAACCTTCTACGCTACAATTTGTTTGCAGACTGATTTTATTGTTTAACAGTTCATACAAAACATGTCTGGCAATTTTGAAAGTTTGACCCACCAACAACCTTCTACGATATAATTTGTTTGCAGACTGCTTTTATTGTTTCTACAGTGTTGCGACATACTGAACTTCGCTGATTTGACACATTACTGTAAGGTGACATTCTTATGTAAAATAATACTGGGCCTGATTCACAGAACTAACTTAAGACAAAATCCTAAACTTACTACTTTTGGTATTCACAGAAGTTAGAATTTTATCTTAAGTTTGTCTTAAGACAGACTTAAGACATACTTAAGTTAGGATTTTGTCTTAAGTCTGTCTTAAGACAAACTTAAGACAAAATCCTAACTTCTGTGAATACCAAAAGTAGTAAGTTTAGGATTTTGTCTTAAGTTAGTTCTGTGAATCTGGCCCACTGTTTTACTCTACGATTCTGTGTTTTTAATGGTACATTAGTAGAAGCAGTTCTTTTTTATCCATCGTGGCTTCGTTATAAAGACACTGTGGAGTGTGTGTGATTTGTGCCTTGTCAAAGAAGCTGTGAATGCAAGTGTATTGGAGCTGTGTCATCACTAGGATGGAGCAGAACTTCTTGAGTTTTATGCAATTCTGTGGAATCCCACGTGGTGGAACTCTGTAAACTCCGTCCACCCTTAGTCACAAATTGTGCCAAATACTTTGTAAGTGTGCTCAGGGAGAGGGTTTACAAATTGCAAGTGAGGTAGGTGACAGCTCCGTCCCCTATCAAGACAGAGTTGGCCAATCCTGTAAACACATATTCACTCTTTGTCTCACTGTCTGGAAGGAATACACAAAAGCCAACCACCAGCTACACCTAGTCATCTGATGCAGAAGACAGCCAGCAGGAACAAAATGTTTAGGACTTGAAAATGCCAACTTTCTAAAAGTGGGATTTTCTGAAATGTGATGTAAATCCTATTTGACCTTTAAAGAGGGTTCTAAATAACAATTTCCTAGACACCAAGCTTGACATTCCTATCTGCTCCCAATTGAAAGTTATCACTTATTAAAAGTATAAGGGAACCCAATGTTATTCTTTGGGAGAGGTAGGTCTCACAGTAGTGAAAAAAGAATGTAGTGCTTTTTCATAACCAGGACATGTAAAACTGAAAATAAATATCCAGCTTTTTAAATACAGTGCACCACGCCCCCTGGGCTTTGTAGGGTCTATCCCAAGGGTGACTTATATGCATTAAAAAGTGGGGTATGGACCTTGTAAGAGGATTGTTTTGGCAGGTCAACAAGGGAGTTTAAAACTGCACACACAAGCTGCAATGTAGGCCTGTGGCATGTCTAAAAGGCTAATTACATGGGTGGCACAATTAGTGATGTCGTCCTACTAGTAGTATTTAATTTACAGGCCCTAAGTACATGGAATACTGCTTTACTAGGGACATACAATGAAACTAAATTTTGCAATTGGGTGGAAGCCACTTTTATCATGTTTAAAGAAGATAACAAGCCTGTTTGCTCTTGTTAGCAGTGGTAAAGTGCAGCGTCCAAAAAATCAACAAAAACGGGTTCAGAAACAGGAGGGTGAATGCAGTAATTTTGAGGATTACCCTGCAGAAAGGGCCTAGTACAATAGGAGGCACATTACTGTATGTGGATGATGTTCTTCTATTGCTTGTTGAAAAAAAAAACCCTGGTCCCAGTGGGTTTTGGAGGTTTTTCTGAAGTATAGACTATACTCCAGAATTAGCATCAACTGGGTCACATCCTCCTGTCCCCAATTCCCAACTGGTCACTAGGGTCCCTTACTTAATACCAGCTTAAGAGGTGAAAATTCAACATCTGGAAACTAGAAGTTACCAACGCACATATCATGTTAGCATACTATAGGGGAAATTCATGACTGATGTTGCACACTTGGGGAATCTGTTCCTCTCCTTCGAAAGCAGAACCATGCTGTTTAAAAATAAATAACTACAGTGCTTTTTGTAGGTTTGATAGAATATCTCAGACTAAATCATGTAAACAGTTTAATAACACTCTAACACTATTTTGAAAATCTGCCTTTGAGAATCAAAGACCAACATATTTCTGTGACAATAATGCACCATCTGGTCCTCAAGGGAAGCACCCCTTTCTATTTCTGCAACATTCTTCTTGGGTGTCTTACTCAGTAGTTGTAAATAAATGGGCATATTCCCCAATGGGCAAAAAAACCCTTCTGTCCAACAACAAAGCTTGGCCATAGGAAATAAAACATACTTGCATTTACTTGTTGGAGGTAATGACACAGGTATTATTCCTCAGGTGTCATTAACAGTCGTTGTCAAAGAACAGGACACAATGAGAACATTTGTAGGGTGGAAACATAAGGTGTGAAGGACCCTTGACTATGGGTCTGCAATGCTCTTAGGGAAGTCGTATTAAACTAAGAGGAGTTAGGACATGGAATCTGTTTGGTATTTCACATCTGAGGGACATATGAGGGAGCCATGCAATGACAACTTTTCTGACTTACAGGTGAAATTCTATTTGCACAAACATATCAATTTCACTATCTACAGGTCTATGTCGCGGTGGACTAAATTGGGCAATATTGGACTCTAATGTTGTTAGAGGACTTAAGGAAAGGGGGGGATTTCCAGAATGTATGGGACTCTCATTTGCTTTATGCCAAATAGTCCAAAGAGATTTTGAGAAAAATGGGCAAAAGGTGTGTGTTGATAAATGATGCACACTAGTATAAGGCTTTCTCATGCCATAGGATAGCAGCTGTACAATCAGTTTTTTTCTTATTCACCTTAAAAGATTACAGAGTACATTTTTACAGAATCCAACTCTGCGATGGGTCATTTTGATAATGCTCTACGCATGCATGTTAAAGGTGGCGACCATCAAACACATGACATAGGAATGCACCACAATCTGATGTTCCCTGGGTGAGTAAATGCAATCTTGGAAGTGGTCACGTCTGAAAAACCTACACAGACCCCACACATGTGTGTTATGGGAATGAAGGTAGAGTTTGTCCAGCGAAAATATATATTAGCCCACTACATACTAGTCCTGCTGCCTGCCCATAGGAGTCAGCTCGCTGAGATGGATGGACCTGTGAATGTCAACAGAAAAACCATTGTATGAGGGAAATTGCTTACCTGAAAATTGGGACAAATGTAAAAAATCCACACAGCAGGTGGCTGACTATTAATTGTGCCTGTAACGGAAACACCCGGTGATTGCTGTTCATGGAAGTGCCAATTATCTCCTGGTAGTACCCAGTCATTAAAAGTAGGGGGATGAACTGTTAAAAGAAGAGTCAACCATCAAGGGAATGGAAAAGGTGGTTGATCAAAATCTAATGTCCAGGTTTCAGAGGGGTCTGGGGAGTGAGCAATGGTATAAAAGAGGTCATCCTGTGGATGTATATTCTGAGCCAGTGGACTGTACACAGACTCTCTGGCTGAGATAACTATTCCATTCTCTAATAAAATGATAAGGCTTTCATTGACTAATTTCTATTACTCCCACCTATGAATCTTGATGAAAATGCATGTGTCCTGCAGCATCTGACAAACAGTTTGACGGCTGAAAAATTCCTAAGGTGAGCCATGTTTTGTATTTTTAGGCATTATGTATAAAAAAGCATGTCAGAGAACTGAACAGATATATATTGCCAAGGACAGCAGACGTGGAGCTAAGGATAGTAAATCCATACTTCCCTATGTATACTTACCATGACAATATAATGTCATTTGACTGTCTGTAGTCAACATTTCTTGCAGGTTGATGCGAAAAAATCATGTTTGCAGTGAGCACCTTTAGCATTTTAAGACAATTAGGATCAGGACTGAGGTGTTACTGTGCTGGTCATTTGTAAACATGCTTATGAATGGTTTTCTGGTATTTCTTTGACCACCATCATAGGCACATCACCACCATCAAACAGTCCATATTTTGACACTTGAAAGGCATCTCGATGAAAACCATGCAAATGCATACAAACAACACATGAACAAACTCATAGTCACTTCATTTCAAAGTCATGTTATGCTGCTGGAGTTGTTGTTCTATTTATATATTTATTATACATCTTAAGAATGAGTGCTCCAAATCACTTTGCTAATTCTAAACTTTGCCAATAGCCCCAGATTTAGAACCGGAAAATTGCAGATCACGAAACGAATTTGAAGTCAGAGCATGGGCACCTCTCCCACAGACTCCAGCATAACATTTATAATGAAATACACTGTGAGCATCGTTAATTGTCCCCTACACTTTTAGATTCCAACATTTTGAGCATGGTCAGCGATGAGGCTTGGGTAGCTTTGCACGTGAGCACGTGTGCACTAGATAATTGAAATGAAGGGGGGGTGCAGGACAGATGCATTTTGAAGCAATAGTAAATTGTCTGTGTGATTGACTTGAGGTCAGCCCTCCTATCGTGTACTGTATCTCCTAGATCAGTACGTTGTGCTGCTGTCAGTAACACTGAACTAAGTCCTGGTGGACAAATGAGAGATGGAGTCACACTAAGATCCCTCTAAAACTCTGTATTTCCTGTGTAGGATCCTCAAGATTGGCACAAAATGTGAAGGTTATTTTGTTACTCCTTACCAATGTCCCATGGTGATGTACCATTTGGAAGAAGGTCAGTGCTGGCTGATGAATCCTACCTTAGCTTCAGAGCATGAATGTTTTGACCCCAGCCTTCTCCACACACAATGTTGCCCTGATCCCTGAAACATCAAGCTCATGACAATGATCTTGTACAGTGTATTTGATAAGTCTGTTGATCTCTGCAGTGCCTAGTTACCAAAAATGACCCATTATGCTATGGTTGTTATTTGAGGGATCTACTGTACTGATGATCTCTTTCTTGTCGTTGCTCCTTTCTGTGGCTACCACAAATCCAACTGCACTTACCAAACATTGTTTTGAAACTAAATGGATTGCCTTTTCACTGTGATGTAGAGTCAGGATTCAACCCACCACTATTTTTAAGGTAAGTTCTTCCGTGGCGTCAAGGCTGCTCTCTCTATTCAGCCGTGCCTGTCTGGAGTTAATGGCAGCATCCTACCAGCCATTTTAAACTAATGGGGTAACCCAAGGTAAGCCACAGGACCTGGGTAATGTATGGTACATGCAACAGTCTGGTCCACTGGCAAATAATTTACAAAGAAATATATGATATGCAATAATGTATTGTAATCATGGCGCGAGAGGAAAAGAAGAGAAAGGAGACACGTGAGATGTTCAAACTTAATTCAATTTATATTTTTCAATTTTTTTTTAAATTCATACAGTCATATGTTTAAGAAATTAATCTCACAGTTGCTCCAGAAGGTGCATAGAAAAAGTGATCATAGAAGTGCTTTTAGTGCATGTTAGGTTTGTTACAGCTGTTCTAAGCAGGCCTGCTGAAGCTTTTGGGGCACTGAGTCAGAACCATCATGCGACCACTCTCTAATCTACCAGAAGCATTCAACATAGAAACAATGGAGCATATATACAAGAAAGTGGTGGAGTGTGTTGTTAAGCCAAGAAGGCTAAGGACACGCTTTGTCACTTTAGAAACTCAGGGCTGCACCATATTTACTAGAATATGGTGCAGCCCTGCGTTTTCCCCTGCACTGATGCTAAATTAAGCACCATCGCAGGCACCCTTGCACCATCGTGCAAGGTTGCCTGTATTGAGGGGAAGACTATTTACGTGCAGGAAGGTCCCACTTCCTGGAAAACATAAACAATCTTTTAATGCCGTTTCGTAACTTCTATGGTGCTGCTTAATGTAGCACATGTAGAAGTTGCAAAACTGCATTTTTTTACATGATTGTTTTCTCTGCAGAAATGGTGATCTTCCTGCACATAAACAATCTTTGGCGTTTTGCTGTTTCTGTGTGTGCTGCAAACAGCAAAAACTAGGAGAAATAAAGCCTTTCTCCTCCATTTGTTAAGGTTTTCCCTGGTCTTAATGTTGGCTTTGCCTCCTATTTACGCTGCTCTTGTAATTACAGAGTAGTCCACCACAACACCCATTGCCCGCCCCATTCACACTAAAGGTAGTGTGTTAAGCCATGTTAAGTGGCTTAACGCTGCCTTGTAAATAAGGCTAAGCTCATATCGCCATCACAACATCACCAAAAGTGACATTGTTGTGGCGATAGGGGTTGTAAATATGCCCCGTTGTAAACTAAAATTTAGAACCTGACTCAGAATGAGAAACTGTCCCCACCCAATGGCCAGTGCGTGCCGAATCATAAAAATATCACAGGTAGGGTTATTGCCAGCTTTCCCAGAGAAAATTGCTGGCCATCTGCCCACATGACAAGATTCTGCAAAGGCTCATACATGGGTCTTAAGTACAATTGACATGAAATCATCTGTATTCATTTTTACCCTGGCCTTTCTGTCTTTGTTTACTTTAATTAGCAGTCGGGGATCATTAGGTGTTTTTCTTTACATTTCCTGTTAATACTGGCATTGTCAGTGTAAGACCAGCCTTGTAGTAACCCTCATCACAAGAGCAGGTCTGGTTTTGTGGTATGTCAGTTCATTTTGTCGTAGGCGTCCTTTGAAATTGCGGGCTGAAGGAAACCTCCATGTGACAGGTTTGCTGACAGTAACGTGTCTCCCACATAAAAAAAGAACATTCACACTGGAAACATGGTAACGGAGCACTTATAACAAAGTAGGTGATAACAGTGGTTCGGGAGCACACTGCACACAACCCTTCGTGGCAGCTGTGAGTAGCAGTGAATTTTCAGGTGCACATGGGTAGAACTGGCCGTTTTTGTGTTGCGTTTGAAGCGTAGGAAAGAAGTAGAAGAGAGTGGATGAAGATGTTGGACTGCACCATGCGCACTCCCTGTGGCATAGGTACATGGGCGAACAGGAGAGGTGGAGGTGTTTCCCTGCCCGCTCAGATCCACTAACAATGGCACCGTACAGTAGAGTGGAATACAGAGGATTATATTTACCAGCCCCTTGCACCACCGGAGCGTCACTTTTTTTGATGTTCTGTTAGTATTGTGTGCTGGCCCATATTTACTGGGCCACTCAAAGCTTTTCATGGCCAAGTAAATATGGCCACTTTCATGCATTACTCTGTGTGACAGGGGTATTCCATGGCTATGCAGTGGGTGTTCCCACGCACCACTCATGGATTCTGATTCATTCCCAGACCTACACCATTTCATAAACAACAAGGAGAAATAACTTTATTTCTCTTTGTCTTTTCCTCTCTATATGTGTTGCGTTCTGCAGCACACAGAGCAGAAGGAAAACACCACCAATTACACAATCATTCCTGCAATGCAGGCACCCTTGCAACAGGGAGCAAGGTGCCTGCATTGGCGCTAGGCAGCCTATTGAACACCAGTGCAGAAGAAATCTCAGGGATGCATTGCATTGTTGTTAATATGACTCATCCATGTACTTTCCTAATGCAGTACTTCAGCACAGCAAGAGGGCTTGCAGTGAAGCGCTGCATCATTATCTTATTTTTATGCCCCAGAGTCTGAGTCATGGCCGCCACTGGGTCACTGGAAGAAGGGGACAGAAAAGGGAAAGGATTCATGAGGTACAATGGTAAAGGCTGAGTGGCCGGATAGTTATCAAGCAGCGGTTAGCTGTATCTCTGAAGTCAATGTGCCACAGTGCTGGAGGACAGCACAGCACACATGGCATTGGTCTTTCACTTGACAATCACTTGAATCAGCTTTACCTCTTGCCAGCAGTCAATACAGAATAACACCAACATGAAATTGTTAATTATGGGCTGTTTGTTGTAGAGGTGAAAGTGATCCAGCGGGTTACCAGCAACAGGTAATCTAACACCACATACTCAACTGGGCCCATAAACTCATTCACACACTTGTAAATTCCGCTGGGGTCATGTTTTTGTAGTTGTCAAGATTGGTTATCTCTAGACCCTAACCAACCTTTCACTGATCAAAAGTTTTTTCCTCTGGTCAATGGAGCAATTTAGTTAGAACTAGTTCATGGTGAAATTACATATGCTTTTAATATACTTCACATTACAAATGATCACAAAGTCGGGATGTCTTTTAAATTGTTTATCTTTAAGTAAAATTCTTGTGAACCACTTACACAGCACAGAACAAACTCCGTCTCTCACAGGAAGGAAGATTCAAAATTAATCAAATACTTTCATTAATACTTGCAATGATGCTGCATGAAAAGGAAAGGACAGAGAGAAAAGCACATAAGCGCATACACAATTGTAGAAATATTTACCAAGAATGGTGTGAAAACCAATCCCCAGGCCTAGGAATTGGGAAGGGTCCCCCAGGAGAGATCTGTGAACAAAGGCTTCAGGACAGGAATCCGGACAGGATAGACGACCTCTCTATCACCGACACATGTGTAGAACCCCTCTCTGACACTCTCTTCCTTCTCGAGATTCTTCCGCGATCGTCTTCTAAATTAATATGCTTAAAATAATTGGTTCAGGAATTAAAGTCTTCTTCAGCATCTAAGTCTGGTACTCTCTCCAACAGCATCCCGTCCTCTGGCATCTCTAGTCTCCAGTCTCACTTACTAACTAAAAACTGCCTCAATTATACTTTCCTGTATGCTAGTCCCACCCATTAATGTTTCAAGTTTATGAAACTCCTAATTCTGATTGGACAGGCAAAGTGAGGTGATCATCACACCATGCTTATTTCTCATTTTTTTCTTTCAGTTGTTTGTTTAAAATCCCACCCCTTAAGTTTTATACATCAGTCTTTATTCCCACCCGTATTCACAATGCAATTGTCACAATTTATAAGAAACAACAGTAGTTCTCAGCGACTGTCATTCCGGTTCCCATGAATGTAGCAGTCTTCAGCCTTGAACAATGTTCAAGTTGACATGGCGTCTTCCAGCTAGGTCACATTGCGCATGTGTAGGAAAACGAGAGGGAATAGACTGTGGCTCACATCTGCAGGCCCATAATAAGCCCTATTGAAAGAGTCAAAAAGACAAATGTTAAAATCAAAAATAAACAATTTCACTGTATACCACCTATTTCTACTCTAATCCCATTTACTTAATATTATTCTTCCCGCATTAGCATTAATAGAAATAGCTGGAATAAATTTTCAGCAAGCAGGTGGCAAGCATGTGAGTTTCAAGAGGCCATCTTGCTAACTACGGATCAAGAGCAGAAAGTTTCCCTCCAAGCATAGATACGTCATACTATGTAGGTGCAGTAGATGCATGCGCACTAAAGAATTTCAGTTAGCGGCCATCTTAGCATCACTCTCGGGTTACTGATTAGTAAAACACATAGGCAAGCTTCCCTCTGATACTATAATGTTGTGTGAATGCATTGTTATTTCCACAAACAAATTTTAATACAAGTTTAGTAGTTACATGAGAAGATTGAATCCAAGCAAGTCTCCTTTTTCACAAGACCTTGCTCCAGCAATCCCCTCTCTGGTGGCATTTTAAAGCAATCACAAAATGACCCATCCCCCCAATCAGATGCCAACTTTAGCAATTCTCATTTTCACTTCCCTTTCCATTCTTACACTTATCTTTGTTCTTTAATCCCTTCATTTGCTCATATAACTTTCCCTTCATCTCTTCTAACTGTATTTCTTCATAATTTATTTTGTTTGCCTTTCCATTTATTATATATCTCCTTCTTTTCAGTTTATTAGTACAACACTTACGCGATATTATTATTGATAACACTATTATTGCTATACCTACTATAGGGAATACTATTTGTCCTAAGAGACAACTTCCAGTGGTTTCAATTCTTCTTGCATTTTTGTAAAATTCTTTATATATGCTTGATTTCTGTGATTTTATCTGGAATGTGAGTGCAACAATGTTGCGCCTTCCACATTTTACAGACTCCACCCCTTTAGCTAAGAGTATATCACGCACAAGTCGATTTTGCAAAACCATAGACCTAATTGCAACATTTTCTGTATTAATCATCAAGAAGCCTCCAGCGGTATCAGTAGATAGACGATCAACCTCTGTTGACAATTGACAAATTCTATGGGAATTTAGTATGACTCCCACTGAAGGTACCAGTACACTGAATATATCACCTACTATTTCTGAAAAACTAGCTCTCTTTTTAGGGGTTAGTTCATTACAGTTTTCATTGCTTCCAGTTATTCTTTTCACATGATATATTTTTGGAAAAACAATTCAAAAATAACAACTCCCATACCACCTTGCAGGAAACTTATAATAAGCTTTATTCCGACACATATAGTAAATTCCAAGATAGACTGGATCAGTTCCCGCTTTTAGTCTCCAATCTCCCAAAATTAGGAAGTTATGTTCACATTCACTGGAACCAATAAATACGTTATTATAATCTGTCTTTAATCTATGGAGGCATATTTTCCCTGTCTTCACAAAATCTAGAGCCATCGCACAATGTTCTTTGTGCCAGTTGTATAAATTCCTTCCTTTTCTGCCCATGATGGAATATGATGTTTCTGTTCAGTAGCTTTTCTTTGTAAATCCTGCCTCCTCTCTTCAACTAAATTAAAAATACTTTTTCTTCTTCACGTAATGAACATGTTAGATTATATTTATGTGCCTTTTCCCTATCTAATGACTTCATTGTTAGGAAAAATTTACCCATAAACTGTGTGTCTAAATCACCCTTTACTGGGTTCATGTTCTTACGAATAGGAATTTCTGTAAACACTAAATTTATATTAGAATATTAATATTGTAATTTCCCTGTTCTATAAAATAAACTTGACAATACACTACATGAAATGACATATGTTAGTGGTAAATGGTGATATATTACTCCTTCAGCTACTGATGTAGGTAATAGTGTATTGAGGCTGGGTGGGTGCACTCTGAGAGTGCTAGAAAGTCTGCACTTGGGGCACATTTGATGTCCCTGTGAATAGTCCAGCTCAAACCAGTTCTAGGAGCCATTGGCTCCTGCTCTGGCGTGAAACTGGACAAAGGACATGGGTGTAGCTACCCCTCTATCCTGCCCCTCCTATAGGAGGGTCCCCTGAATCTCTCCAACTCTTTCCCATGGGTATAAAGTGGGTTACCTGGCTACAGGACTTCAGATTTTACCTGGCAAGATTCTACTAAGAAGAAACCAAGTACTTTGACTGTCTGCACAACGCTGAATGACTGAAGAATCTCCCTTGGAGTATGGAGTTACTCCCCTGCACTAGCAGGCTCCTAAGCGCATCTGACAGGCTTTCTGCTCCGGAGCTCCTGAGGACTCTGAAGACTTCAGCGACCCAGCAGGTGGGTTTCCGAAGGTCCCTGAGGTTGATCTGTACTCTCAGCAATACTGAGGCCCATATCCCTTGTGGGGACTGCGTGACCTGAACCCTTTTGCACCGCATACATTTGCAAGTGCATATGCTTGTTGGTGATCCCTGAGCTTGTGCATTTGTCTCCGTGTAGTCCTGACCTGAGCAGTATTGCATGGAAGAAATCTGGCCTCCTCACACTGAGTGCTCCGTGGGCTGGTGCTTTGCAAGTTTGCTTGAGGTCTCCTCGCGACTCCTGGTTTGTTTGCCTGTGGGTCCTGGCTAGGGTCACCTTGTTTGTTCTTGGGCTTCCCTGCTTGCTCCAGAGGTGCCCTGATGCCCATTGCTTGGAGAGTCCCTTGGATCTTGCTGGTCCACACCATAACCTGTTTGTCTTTCCTGCATGGGTTGTATTTGCCAAGGCTTGTTGCTGCTCCAGCCGGACGTCGACCCCTCAGCACTCGATATCCTTTGTGGGACAGTTCACCTCCAGATCCTGGTTGTCCTCGACATCTCCTGGTCCTCGTGGCTGCAATATCAAGCATCCCTTCTTCACACCTGAAGCACCCGACATCGGTGGGCATTTGACTACCGAGCCCCTGGTCACCTGAAGTGACCCAGACTCTGTTCCCTCTGCTTTCAGGTTCCTCTCACCTAGAATCCAGGCTTGATTCCACCAGACACTCTTCACCTTCACGGCAGCAGTACTTCTTTGCAGCTCTCCATTGAAAATGATGGAGGTTTCCGACATCACTTGACCCCTATGCACATGGCTCCTGTGGGATAGGTAAGACAGGTACCATGGTACTCACTGGGGGGTTGGCTCTAGAACCTCTTATGTTCCAAAGGGTTTGCTTGAAGTCCTCCTAGAAGTGTCCTTAAACTGTAACTTTGTAACCGCAACTTTCCCATAGAATTGTACAGAGCACGCAATCGTGTTTCCTCACTGCACCCGTCCTCTGGTGGCTCCCTGTGTCAAAACCTTGGGTGGGTCCTTGGGGTCCCAACTCTAAGCACTGTGTCTAGTCAAGTCGTGACTGTTAGACCATGTTTTTTAGTATATGGTTCGGTCTCCCCCTGGAGCCTGCTGTATATTGTGCTACTCACAACTGTTCTATTGATCTAGTATTGTGTGCATTGTGTTCTAACCTCGTGTAGAGGGTAGTAGAGAGTATTATATTAATAAATACATATCATATTTTTAAATAACTACTATGTCGTTCTCCTTTCATTTAGTCATTCAGAAGGTGATATTCTGATAAAACAAGCTGCTTTAAATTCCTTCAAGATTAAGTCTGATGGCTGCTCTCCATAGCTATCACAAGGATAGCTTTCAATAAGGTTATCTTTGACCTCATACATCATAAGGGTCGTATGGACTGGTACAGGGTGCCCACTTTAATTAGTTGACAGCATATACCAGGCCACCTTGACACAGAGTTATTTTAGGATGGGTTTGATATGGTCCATATTTTGGACATCTGTAACAAGCTTGGCAACTGCATAGATTATAGCTCTGAGAAGATCATCAGAGGACTTGAGAAAACACTCCGTCACTGCATTACTTCCATACAGGTGAGTGAAAATGAGAGAGAGACCAGTGTTTCTAAAATCTGGATGTGTGCTCATAGGCTTCAATGTCCTGAGCAGGTGTTGTTGATAAGAGGCAGATTTGGTTAACATAGGAATGTGATCATATAGATTTAGGACTGGCCAATATTGATGCCAAGACATTTCAGATGAGGGACAAGAGACAGAAAAAAGGCAAGTGGATGTAACACCCTAAGAATGTTGGTAGAGGCAGTGGAGAGTCCTGTTTTTCGAATAGATTAATTGTTAGAGAAAGATATTAAATCCACCCAATTAGTTTATTGGGGAAGATTTTCAGGTTTGTTAAGTTGGTGGGATCCGAAAGACAAAGGAGCATCTGGGTATCATAAGTATATTGGTGTACATGGATAGGTCCATCATGCAGAAATGAGGTGAGGGCTTCCATATGTAAGTTGTATAAGTAGGGAGCAAGGATGGAATCTTGTGGGACTCTGAGTCTTACTGGTTGAACATTTGATTAAAAAGTTATTGAGGAAAGAAATGGCTATGCAATATCTATGCAATGGCTAAATCAATATCGCAAATCCACGCTGACACATTAGTCCTTTTTAGCTCTATAGACATGTTTCTTTCCTGCTGAACTCAAACAGCACACATTTGAGTACAGGATTTCATCCCCTCAAGCACTGGTGTGTAGTTCACATTTTTATGAGTACACATTGCAACCATTGTTCTTTTTGTAACTTGAATTCAGGGTACCTGAATTATCTCCTCTTCACTTCCTACATTGTTACATCAGATGCATGAGACCACCATGGCAGTTCTTATGTTAAAACACATAGATTGTGATGCACTGGCTTTCATGAGTTTATTTGCCAGCTATGGGAAAGCGAATGGTATAATTTGAAAACACTTCAGTGGGCTGGATGAGTACAGCATTTGCAATTGTAGCGCCTCATTAAAAAGGCTGGACCTGTTGCATTTACTAATGCTTGTTTCAACATATAATTACACACTTTGAACAGGCGATCGCGCTTTTCTGCAAGATCCTTTCTCCAGGTTGAATTGTGAGCATGTACATAATGGTTAGATGTTTCTTGACTATCAATCTGTTGTCCGCTAGGTCCAGTAATGCCCCTTGAGTCAAGTCTGAGTGAGTACCTTACTAAGAAGATGTAGGAACCTAGCTCACACTCTAGCTTTGACCCTTGTCTTGACTTTCTGAATACAGGTCCATGCCCATGATGGGGAACAGCTTATTGGAGTGATGATGAGCTCATAATTTTGCAATGGCAACACTGATTATGCTGATGCACCTGTGGTCTGTAATACCCACTGCTGCAGCTGACAACCAGCCACAATGTCATCAACTTTCTACACCAAAGATGGAGACCTACTCCAAAGATGGGGATGTGGTGCTGGGGATTATGGCAGCAATTCACGAGGAGAGTATATTTCCTTCAACCAACCTTTTCTTCACAGATCCTCCTACTCCGAGGCATTGTCAAAAGTAAATATTTGTTCCTTCAATAGCTGCACTATTATATAGTTTATGAATGTTTGCTCATTTCAATCTACAACCAGAGATTCCCTAATTGCTCATTTATTGTATTTATTGTGTTTTTTTCCATTGTTTTTTATGGTATAGGTTATCAGACAAATCCATGCCACCAATGTCATAGTGCTCCTATGCTGGGTGTTATGTTAACCTCAATCCTTCTGGGAGTTGTAGTCACTGAATCCAAATGATAATTAATACAAAATCCAAGGACTACAAGCACTGCAACCACCTGCTTTGTACTATGCTTTTTTAAAATAATTTGTATAGTTAAGGTGACCAGGTGATGCCACATCATTAAAGAAGCGGTGCTCCTACTTTAGGTCTCCTGTTACACATTCTGTCAGTTGTATGTACTTCTGGTTCACTTCAGGTGCTCCAATTGACCTAACAAGCCTAACTCAGTGATTTGGAAACAAACCCAGTGCTGATGCATTGCAACTTTGGTGAATGGATAATCTGGTAAACGGTTAGAAAAACGTAGTAGTTCCCATTTTATTCTGATAGCTGAGCAGATGTATTTTGATGTCTAGCAAACGGATGTATGATGTTACAACGCACACTTTTACAACGCATACCTTTACAATGCATTTTTTACACCACAACATCCATTACAACGCACACTTTTACAACGCATACCATTACAACGAATTCTTAAAAAATACCTTTACAACGCATTCCACTACAACGCATACTACATTTACAACGCATACCATTACAACGCATTACATTACATTACAAATAAGGTAAGTGTTGGATAGTGTAGGGGTTAAAATTACTATTCTAACTCCAGGGGGTGCAACAGTAGGGAAAATATTGGATAGTGTACGGATTAAAATTACTATTCTAACTCCAGGGGGTGCAACAGTAGGGTAAGTATTGGATGGTAAGTTTTGCGTTGTAATGGTATGCGTTGTAATGACTGCGTTGTAATGGTATGCGTTGTAGTGGTATGCGTTGTAGTGTCATGCGTTGTAATGACTGCGTTGTAAATGTATGCGTTGTAATGGATGTTGCGTTGTAAAAGTTTCGTTGTAATGGTAGTGCGTTGTAAAAGTTGCGTTGTAAACGTTACATACCCTAGCAAACGTTTATCCATTCCAATTTTGAAATAAATAGGCATTTAATTTCCCTGGTGTATCATTGAGAGCCGCATTCTCTCTGTGGCAGACTCTAATTTCAGCATCCGTTCACCGATAGAAGGGTTGCCATATAGGAAATTTGATATTGGGGCATGGTCTAACCCTTGTTGAAGGTGAAAGAAAATGAATGAATGAATGAATGAGAGACTGTTCTAGCACCTGGCTGCTAGGAAGGGAAGCCGGCGGCCACCCATTCGGGCTCGCTTCACCCTTGGTACTACCAGCAGATTACGCTGATTGGATCTTAAAGATCTGCAATTGGTGCTCAATGGCGAGTTCCTAGGGATGGCGGCAGAGCTCTAACAGCCGTGGAGCCTGCCTGAAGCAGCTCCAGCTGCCCTACTCTCCCTGCAGCCCCACTGAGGAGTCTTGGCTGCTCATTATCTGTTCATCAACGACCCTAGGCTCTGCTGTCATATGGAAGTGCCTGCTGTCAAGCGACAGGCATCATCCTCGATTTGGGCCGAGCTACACAGCTTTACCATGGCCTGCGCTACGTGCTTGTCCATACAACTTCTTCACAGCGTCCCCGGGCCCCTACTGCAATCAAGGGTCTGCCTTGCCATCCAGGCTTGAGAATTTACTGTGCGTGGCATGCTGCACCCTTGATTCCGGCCGGGCCTTGACTTCGCCAAGGACCACACCGCTCGTTCCCTTGTGGCTGCAATATGGTGCCAGCCCCCACTGCAATTGGGGCCCGCTTCACCTTCTGGACTCCATCCTGGTGGCCACAAGACCACTGCATCATCTATCCCATCTTTGAGCGTTTGCATGACTCCATGGCTCCTGGCAGGTGCTGTGGCACAAAGATGTGGTGTTATAAAGTGTCCTTTTTGGTTGGTCATCTCCCCACTTTTTGATCTAGATACTGTGATTTTTATATTTGAATGAAAACTGGAGCCTGCTAACCAGGCCCCAGTGGCAGTGTTCATTCCATCAAGTTGCAAACACAATTGGCAAGAACCTTAACACCCCCTGTAAGGCCCTAGTATATAGTATCAGTGGTACCCAGGGCAGGGATGTTCAGGAAGTCACCAGGGCTGCAGTGACTTAAGTAAAATTAAAGTCTGCAGGTCTGCCATGTCATACCTGCATAAGCAGCTTGCTTACTCGAGTTCCTCTTTGCCCACGCCATATGTGGCAGAGTCTCCTCCCTGCATATGATATAAATCAGTCACCCCTAAAGTAGGCCTTCTATAGCCCAGGATACAGGATGCATTATGTTATAAGTGTGAACATATATGTGCAAGCATATTTGGCCCATAGTAGTCTTTTATATTAAAAGTTACTGCAAGTGAAAGGTGGTCCATAGGATAACATAGGCTGGCACCCAAGCAACCCCGAGATAGCCACTTCAATTATGGTACTGCCAAATTCTGTCGTATTTGGTATCAGACAGCATGCTTTGTCACCCCTGACATGATTCTTGGGTCGAGGGTGACCCAGCATGTACCCAGGTGGCACCGTTAAAGGATGCCCTTGGGTGATTGTTGTGCTATATAAATATCAAAATCAAATCGAGATGCCCTGTTTTCTCATGCTTTGGAAGGCTTTTCGAGTTGTTTGCCGGCAAGACAGGGTTCTGACCTCATGCTGGGCTGTGTGTGCCACTCCCAGAAGCCAGAGACAAAGGTCTGTGCAGGAAGGAGGTGCCACCTCCACCCTCAAAGGATGGCTAGATAATAGACCCATCATGGCAGTGAGCTTCACATGCTGCACCACCGCAGATATGCAAAGGAACTTGCCCCCTACTTGAGGACAAAGCCTCCCTCTGCCACTAGCCTTCACACCCCCAGCACCCTCTAAATCCAGAATGTAAGGGGCACCCCTGACACCAGAACCTCATATACGCTGCAATGACAAGAAGAGAGCCATGTCCACGGAATCGCAGGACTTCACGAAGATAATGCGTGAAGCTATGCATCTGTATTAGTCACTCTGCACCTGCCAGATTATGACTCGACCCCGACCAGAGACCAGTTCCAAATGGAATGTGAACCCCTCTGCAACCAAGGTACTTCACCGGGTCTCCCAAGGTCAAGAGGTGCCAGTCCCCTACAGTCAGCAGGACCAAACTCTACTTACAAGACCAAACAAGGACTGTTCACCAAGTTCCAACAAGGAATCTCATGAAAGTAACTGGTCAGGTGTCTTTTAGAAATCGAA
Source organism: Lissotriton helveticus (assembly GCF_964261635.1). NCBI lineage: Eukaryota > Metazoa > Chordata > Amphibia > Caudata > Salamandridae > Lissotriton > Lissotriton helveticus. The sequence goes on from NC_136071.1 coordinate 59,788,996, forward strand.
GTACCACCCCTCAGCAAGGCTCAGCTTTCTACAGTGTTCCCCTGGCCCTCTGGGAGAAGATTTACTCAGATGCTGACTTACCAAGCCAATGCTTGATGGTGGTCAATCTGACTGCTGACTGTTTTACTCTACACTTCAGCCCCAGGGAATCATCGTGCAAGTTCAACCATCCAACTCTGTGGCTCCATTGTCCGACTTTTGCATCACCTTTCGCTCTGCGTCGTCCCGCCTGGTAAATCCAACACCTGCAATCCCGTTCAGCACCACAGGTAGCCAGGTGCACCTATGTACTCGAAACGCCAAAACTAAGTAGAGCTGTTCTGCCTGGTGTTCCTTGGTCCAAGGTCCCCTTCTAGCTTAACCTATAATGGGCTCCTCTGAACTAGAACTGCAAGTGCCCAGTTGTCAAAAGTGCAAATGTAAATGTCCTGGTTTTCAGCACCATTGATAGCCAGCACACTTCTGAATCCCATCCCCCTGAGCCAGGTAAAAGAGGTACTGACTGTTGAGACTTTAAGTACAATGGATTCTGTAGAACTCAGGCTTGGTCTGTGGACCTGAAAGACCTTAACTACAAGTGGGTGCCATAAAACTCAACCAGAAAGTGACCGATTGTCACACTGCGTTTTCTCCATTGACCGTAATTGTAAAGTTTTGCATTGAAAAAGTACTGATTTATTCAATGCATGAAAATTAATAACTCTGATTATGCTTTTTGTATTGACCTTGTTTTGGTGTCTAAAAATATATAAAAATCAGCTTAATTTGTATAAATTGGTGTTGGATTTCTATCAAGTTGTGTCAATTACTTAGTGTCCATTTTGGTGATGTGAAATACTTAACACATGTTCCTCTGAGTAGTGTTACTGCACTTTGCCACTCTACCAGGACTGACCTAAGGTGTACAAGAGTGTATCTGAGGTCCACTTTAGAGCATTCGCGGTAGTAATACATATTAAGGCCTCCCCAGTCATATCACATAATGCTTTCAGCTTGCTATATCTTGTGCCATTGACTTTAACTAGGCTGCTGGACTCCATCTCAGCCTGCATCACCTGGTTCCTCCTACAATAACAAGAGTCACTGACCATCCATACTTGCAGTATTTTTAGGGGCCGTCTAAGGCCTCTACCTTTTACAGGTAGACCGTGAGCCCACAGAGACCTTGGGACTAAACCCATGGGCTTGCGGCAGCCTCTTCAGGCTCACCAGACTAATTAGCTGTGGTGCAGCCTCGAGCAGTAGTGCTACATCACAACACACTCACAGCACCAGTGTGGGTGGAGAAGTACCCTGTTTTCCCCCTCCAACATCATCTCCTGGGGTCTCCTGCGGGGGTTCTCCCAGCCATGACCACTCCGAAGTCCAGTAAGATCCTGATGGAGTGGCCGCCTCCACCCCCACTAAAGGTCCCCTTTCCTTCTGACCCACGCAGCTGACACTGTTGATGCCCCTGGCCAATTGGGCTTTCCTTTGGGCCATGAGAGATCATAGTAACCAAAGTATAACACAGCTCCGTAGCACCACCAATAATTTGAGACTCAGAGGTGCAGCACTAGATCAGTAGGGACAGGCTCCTCCAGGGAGGGTGTTGTTGCACCCCCCATCATCCTCTGCTCTCTACTACCTGGACAAAGCACCAGCAATCTAGGCTTCCCCCTCTCATGGACACTGACAGTGGGGTTATCTAGCTGTGAGTGCAGCATTCAGCCTATTACCTCACATATCCTCCTTGACCTCCTTATAACTTCCCACTACACGAGCATGGAGCCCTTGCGCCTTTAGGATGTTCTGTGGCGTACGGCCTATGGTGACTCATAGGTTCTGGGGCTGGCTCTGATGGTGCACAAGGTCTTTAGCACTCCACCCCCCTTGACCCTGAAGCTGGTGCAGTCCATAGATGGCAGAACAGTCTCCTTTGGAGTGAGCTTGGCTGGATCTGAGGAATGCACATGACTTGGACAGCACTACCTGGACACATCACCCAACAGGTATGCCTTGCCGCGTGAGTGGCCTGTCCTCTCCTAGCAGTGAACTTCCCTTGACAAAGCAATGCTGACCTGGACTTACCTTTACCTCCGTCTCCTGTTAGGGGAAGGGGTCAGTTTGCCCACCAGATACATCTTTCAGTGCTATGCCAGGTGACAGAACTACTTTATCCTTCACCCTTCACCTTGGTGATGCCCTGAGGCAAACTCTCTGGCAGATCCTCCAGCAAGCTGCTTTTCACAGAGATAGCTTCCCAACCTCGTCCTATGGCCACACCTCCAACACTGTCCACCATTCCTGCCACTGTGGCCTCCCCTGTCTACAGCCGGACATTACGATGGACCGTATCTTGGAGGAGATCATCATGGAAAGTCACTGATTGGAAGGCTTAGACTCCAAAATATGAGACCTCACCACAGAAACTAAATCTATCTAGACCAACATCGTAGGCTTTCAGGACAGAGTGGAGGGAGTGAAGCGTTGTCTCTTGACTGTAGAAGAAGGTCTCAACAGCACCCCTGCTAGGCAGCAGGAGCTCTGGCACCTGTAAAAGAAGGTCAAGGACCTGAAAAATAGGAGCTACACAGACAATGCCCGGTTCTTTGGAACTTCCAGAACATGCAAAGGGCTTGCATGTCAGGGGCATCCCCAGGGACCTTCTTCCCATGCTGACGGGGCTCACCTTCACTTCCCCCTGGAGATACAATGGGAACACCATATGCCCCCCCCATTGGCCATTGCCTGCTTCCTCCACCATGAGCAAATACGACAGCTCCTGACCAGCAACCACTCCCATGGCCCGTATTCCTATGAGGGGCATGAGATCTGCATAGCTGCCGACTTTTCCTGGGATACCAACGATAAGAGGAAGGCCTTCCTGGCTTTATGGCCCCAACTGCAGAATTAGGATATCAAATTCGGACTGATCGAACCTGCCTGCATGTCGATCATGTTGATCAAAACAACCTCTCCCATGCATCATGAGTAGGTGGGAAAGGTGGTCCACAGTAGCTGTACGGCAATGTCGGGCGACAGAATTGGGCAGCCTAGAGAGTGTGGCATTGCAATTCTTTTATGCGGGACCCTGCCCTTCATCATCATCAAGACATGGACTGACTCAGATAGCCACTTTGCTTTCATTAAACTTCGGCTCGGTGGGCGGATTCTAAGTGTTGGCTCGTTGTACGCATCAACGGGATTCAACCACTAGATTTTTCATCTGTTCCATTGTTTTCTAACAGGAAATGGGGCCTCTCACTATCTCATAGAGGGGGACTGGAGCCTGGCCTGGGACGTGGTCCTGGACTGCACCGCCCCCCTGAACGGATGTATTTTATTTTTAAAGTTTTGTATAGCACACACATGACCCAAGCAGGTATCAGCGAGCTTTACAAACGGATTGCGAAAGACATAGGTAGATAGCTGTGAGAGAAAAGTAGAGCAATATTCATCAGATATAGCAGCCCGTTTAATGGAACTCTCAGCACAGTGGGGGAATTAGCCCCGAGTGTGAGTGCCGCGCGTGTCATGACAAGCTCAGCTCGTCATGAGCACACGGCCACCGTGCTTCATGATGAGCTGAGCTCGTCATGAGCACGGAAGGCGATAAAATGACATAATAGCTGGCGACACTGCGTCCGGATCAAATGCCAGTTAGCAGATTATTTAGTTAAACAAGGAAGGGGACAAAAGGAGAAAAACATCTAGTTCAGCGCAGTGTTCATCAGTAGACCTTTCACTTCCTTCTTGAAGGCAAATGTTGAGGGGATCAGTCTTGTTTCCACAGGTAGGGAGTTCCGGATTCTTGGGGCAATACCAGAGAATGTACGCTTGTAAGTACGCTTGTAAGTTTTTATATTTTTTTAATTTCTTCGGCTTGAGCAGCAATGTGCTGGTGCTCCTAGAAGGCCGGGAGCCATCTGATAGTTTGAGCTTATTTGTTAGGTAAAGAGGAGTGTTGAAGTGCAGTGCTCTCTGAGTCATACATGCAATTTTTTGCTGGATCCTTGATTCAAATGGAAGCCAGTTGAGCGAGTTGACGTCCGGAGAGTTGTGGTTGGTATTCTTGGAACCAGTGATAAGCCTAGTCGCTGCATTCAGATATGCTCTGAGGGGGCTAAGATGAGTTTCAGAAGTCCGCATAGCGTAGCACTGCCGTATTCTAGCCTTGAGATGACTAGTGTTTGCACCGCAGATTTAAAGTCATCTTGGGGAAGGTAGGGTCTGCGTTTTCTTAGTATGCTAAGTTGGAACTTTGCTCCTTTGGTAGATGCTCTGCTGTGATCTTGCATGTTTAGGTTCTTATCTAGCACAATTCCCAGTGATTTCATGGAATCAATGATGTGTGGTGTGCAATTGAGAGCAGTGAGGTTTCTTAGATATTTCTCAACAGTGGGAGTTTGCTTAGTGGGAGAGATGAGGAGGAATTTTGCTTTGAGGGCCTTTAGTTTGAGGTGGTTGGAGGTTAGCCAAATAAGGGTTTTGTGCAAGGTTTTGTTGAATGACTTGATATCTTCAGGGGAAGCGATTTTCATGTACAGTTGGGTATCATCCGCATACATGTGATATTGGATGTTGGATGCTTTGAGGATTACCATAGGTGGTTCAATGAAAAGGTTGAAGAGCGTGGGGGAGAGCGAGGACCCTTGGGGGACCCCCAGAGTGCAGGGACTGGAGTTGGATAGAGTTTGATTTGATTTGATTCTCTGCGTACTGATGTTGAGGAAAGAGGCAAACCATTTTTGCACAGTCCTAGATAGCCCCAGCCTACATTCCAAAAGTTTAGGTAGATTGTCGTGTTTGACAGTGTTAAATGTAGATTAGAGATCGAGTAGTATTAATAGGCAGGATTCATTCTGGTGAAACAAAGTGAGAGCGTCGTCCACTATATGAGTGATGGCTGTTTCAGTGCTGTGGTCGGGACGGAAGCCCGATGGGAATTGGCCGAGAAGTTGGAATTGCTCAATGTGTTTGCGCAGTTGTTCATGTATACATTTCTTAAGGAGTTTTGCCAGTGTTGGGATGTTTGTGATTGGTCGATAGTTATTCAGGTCTTCAGGGTCCGGCGTTGGCTTTTTGAGAATAGGTAGAACTAGGCCCGCCTTCAGGCAGTCCGGGATCTCACCTTGATGAAGAGAAGCATTGATGATCTTGGACCAGAGCGGGACTAATTACCCTATCATTTCTTTAAAGAATTTGTGGGGGTGTGGATTACTGAAATGATTTGAAGATATCAGGGTCAGAAGTATGCTGAAGATGGAAGTGACATTGATGGGTGTGAATTGACTCCACAAAGCATTGTTCTTAGGGGAGAGACAGGGAGGAGTAATAGGAGTTGAGGGTAAGGAGAAATCAGGAGAGGGTGAGAGCTTGATTCGATCTTACTTGCCTTTTCAAGGAAGAAATCAGCAACAGCATTGCAGTTTGGCTGAGGGCAGGAGATCAGAGAAGATTGGAGAGGAGTGTTTTTGGATTGTGACTTAATTAACTCAAACAGCTTTTGCAGGCGATTTTTGGCTTTGTCAAGTTGGGATTTGAAGAAAGTTGCTTTCGCAGATCTGATGAGTTTGCTGTATCTACTCCTTTTCAGCCTTAGGGTTTTTAGTAGACCAATGGATGGAGCGGATCCCCAAGCGTATTCTTCTAAAGGTTGCGTCTGTCCGGGCTTAGGTTGTCATTGAACCATGGTTTGGAGTCTTTGATGGATTGTCTTCTTAGTTGGAGGGGGCAGTTGCATTCAGGTCATACTACATGGAGTTGTTGTAGTGCTCAGTGAGGTCATGAACTACGGACATGTTTGCAGGCGGGGGTAGCGCGATACTGCAGTGAGATATGAGCTTGTTTACGTTTGTGTTTTGGGGCGTTCTTTTCCAATGTTTTTGTTTTAGTGGTTGTGCTCTTGTAGAGCTCTAGCTTTCTAGGATATAAAAGGTTATATAGTGATGGTCTAACCAGTGACAGGGAAGAATAGATTTGAGCTGAATGGAGTTGGGATTGGAGATAATTAGATCGTAGGGAGTAATGCAGGTCAGGCTTTGCTAGGAGACTTTACTTTTGACCATGGCCTAGCACGAGAGTTCACATTTTATCACAGGTGCATGGTGGCACCCAGTTCCAGTTGGATTGCTTCCTGATCTCACAGCCAGTGGTTGGTCTCTCCTGGGACTCTCGGATCCTAGAGGGCCCACTGTGCGACCCTCCCTCCATGGACTTGGGACTTTTCTTCCCCGGCTGTAAACTGTGGTGTTTAAAAATCTTGCGCTACAGCACTCGCCAGGGCAAATCTCACCTGTAATCTTATGTCTCCACTTACCTGGAACATAATTGGGGGTTTGTCACTTCCCACTGGGTCCTATGGGTACCTGCCAAAGCAACTATCTATGGACAGTTAAGGAGAGACGCCCTGGTGGATGAGATTGCATCCCTCACAAGCCTCTATACTGACAACCTCATGCCTCCTCTTCGCATCTGCTTGAAGAAGGCCTACATGGACCCCAATTCCCTGTTCACCTCTAAAGAAGAGTCTGGGCTTCAACGGCTAAAAGATCGCCATTATGAACAAGGCAAGCAGGCAGGAAGGCCGCTGGTGGGCAAACTGTGCCAACAGGATGTGGCGCTGACCATTCCAACCATTAAATCTGCAGATGGCACTATCCTTGCCCACCCACAAGACGTTGTCAATGAGCTTGTGATCTTCTACTGAATCCTGTACACCCTAGCACTAGTGGACGATCCTAGACACCTTTTTTGATAGCATGCGCCTACATAAACTATAGCTGCACCGCATAGTGGCGGATAACCTTGATCCCTGTTGGCGATCATGAAGTTGGACTTTGAGAAGTGGACCCTCCTTGGCCTTTCAATGTGGGGCAGGTTACAGGCAGTCATGATGGCAACACTGCCACAATACACCTACTTCCTCGGCATGCTAGCCCTATTGGTACCTCTCATTGCTACGATTCAATGACTAGAGCGTACGTTCTTTCATCTTGGGGTCCTCCCATTCCCAGTTAGCCAGAAGCAAACTCTTGGCTCACAGATTTTGTGGGGGTCTGGTACTCGCTTGTATGCTCCCTAGGGCACCTGACCCACCACTGTGGGTGCAGGGAGAAGGAATGCTGCTTGACAGCTCACAGGGAATGCCCCCCCCTTACAAGAGTGACGCAACCATGCTGGGCCCCACGAACCCAATGCTACAAGCAATGGTCAAATCACGGCTGCAAGCCCACCGCCTCTTTGGGTTGGATCCTCTTCTTCATGAACATGCAACGTAATGGGGTAACTCTGGCCTCCGCATGGGTGGCGAGATGTTGAGTTAGGGGTATGGAGTTTTGTTGGCCTCCACAGCCTCCAGCAAGTTCTTGAGCAGGATGCCCTTAAATCCTTTGTAAAATAGGCAAAAGTGCCTACAAGGGATTCATTTAAGAATTATATGTTTTAATAATTCTAACTTGAATAAAAACATGACACTCATGAAGATAACTTAAAGCAACTCTAATGAAAATACCCCAAAAATTAATTAAAACCAGGTGTAGCAAAAAGGGAAATCAAGTATATATATTTCCAGAAAGCATGACGAAAGGGGTACAGAAAAAACAATACAACATACAACATACAATGATAACAAACAATATAAGTTAAATATACAAAACATCCTGATTGTCAGTGTATAACTGCTCATCTTCAATGAGATGAGTCTGTCCTAGATTTAGGATTCAGAACTTAAGGAAGAACTAATTAATAATAACTACACGGGAAGAATGGGATGGGGCGATGTTTCGGTCTCTGTTCCGACATTTAAATGAGACCATACTCAGGACAAACATTAATCTTGAGTAATTTCTTGACCCCTTGTTTGAAGGATCAAGTAAGAAATTATACTCTCACAGTAGTTTCTTTCATAAGGCAAGGTTGGGCTTGTGTCAAAAATCTTTGACATGAATTGTCCTCATGTGTAGAATAGTAAATGCATTCCTTATATTATATCACCATAGCGTCTGCCTCAAAAACACAGAACTGGATCCAAACAGAATAAAAACCTTAAATGCTTTGTGGCGCTCAGAGAGGAATTGGGATCCCATCAGTCTTGGCGGTATTTGCAGCTATGGCATTGCCTCACCTGTTGCCTGGGTGCGTGGCCCTGGGTCTTCCAACCCTCTCCTGTATTCTCCTATATCTGGGCGTGGGGCTGCTTTTGTGGGGTGATATCTGGCTTCTATAGCCTCTTGAGACTTCTCCCTGCCTCTCCTGAATAACCTCTGTGACAAATGGCAAACCAGACTTCAGACAGAATATGAAACAGAGGATTGGAAGGACCTTTGGAAGCACTGGACCTTGGAGCCCAAGAGGCACGGTTGAAGTTTTTTCTCTTTAAGTCACTAAATGACTGCCACTGGACCCCTGTAAAACTAGAAGCAGCAAAATGCTGGCACTGCACCCACGGCCATTGCAACTTGATTCATATCCACTGTGATTGCCGCATAGTCTGACATTTTTGGGAGGTGGTTGGAGTCACACTGAGAGAGACCATACCAGTTACGTCCACCTTGTCACATCCCCTGATCCTTCTACATGACCAAACGGCCACCCCAGACCATTCCCACTTTTCGTGCTATCTACTGCATATGACGCATGCCATGGTGAAGATCTGCATTCTCTGTCACTGGCACTCACAAACACCCCGTGACGAATGGCTCTCGACGATGTACCGGACGTCTACCTATGAGCAAGCCATCTCAAACTGCAGGACAAGACAGAGACCTTCCTCCTCACCTGGGCACTTTTTCTCCCGTATGGTACCTGCTAGCTTCTAGTTGAGGTCTCCCTATGGAGAGACCAAATGTTCCACTACGTTGCCACTGCCCTTAGGATCCTCCTCTGGCCATGATCCTTGACATTGCTCATGCATTTCCCACTCTCCACTTTTGCTTTTTCCTCCACCTCTACCCTCCCCTCTGCCTCTCATTTCTCTATTCCCTTCCCTCGTCTTCCATTTTATCCCACCAGTTCCCCTCCCTCAGACGTGTGGTAGAGTGGGCCCCCTGCTTGCTTTCCTCTCTCCGTCTTTTGTTATATCCATTTTTTCTCACAGCTCACCTTACCCCACCAACCATCATGTGCAGAGATGTGGACCCACGCGTCATGCTTGGTACTGTCCTTCCTTGACCTCCCAGGGTCCCAACTTTGCGCTGTATGATTGCTTCATTTATCAAGTCTTATGTTCCCCTCCCCATTCCTTTCTCCCTTATTTTGATTTTTCAATAAAGAATTGTGAATCCGTGTGACCTTACCACAAGGAACTTCTCTTTTGGGCTTGACCTAGCCCTGGAAATGCTCATTTGCATCCAGCGCAATACACTGGAGCACCTACATTGGACTACCTCTTCATGACTGCTTTAGATTTTTCGCCTCGCTTTACTTATGCCCTGATGAAGTTCTCCAAGGGAGAACGAAACGCGTTGGCTGAGCTGAATGCTCTATTATCATATGGGAAATACTCATTTGAAATAAATACTTTTTATACAACAAAAGTATCTTGGACTTCACTAAATGGCACACGCTCACTTACAGCTACAACATACCAAGCTGCTCAACACAACTCAAATATCATACTGCAGCATCACAACTTAATAGTGAGTCAGCAGCACAATATAACAATACAACACAAAATAACTCAAAATTAAATGACCATACAAACAACCCAACTTAACCACACAAACACAACACACAGCAAAAGTAACACATCACGGCTAATCTTCATAATCAAACTTTATTTGGCGGAAACAGTCATAAAAGAACATAATCACACCAAACGCACAACATCAACATATATTACAGAATCACCCATAGATCAAGACATTTATAATGAACACAGCGCACATTAAAATTCATCTTCATTACCCTATGTGCATGTTACAAAAGATATCATAAATCAATCAAAACATTTATAATAAGTCAATGCACAATGCAAATAATCAGATTCATTACCATTAAATAGGTTCTATGCTAATTTAAGAATTCTCTAAAAGTGCAACCTTACAAAATTTGGAATTCTTATTTGTAACTTTTCCTAAATGTAATGGTTCTCCTTATGAAATGTAAAACAGCGTGACAAATATCTGATGTATCCAGCTTCTGTAAAAATGCAATTGCTAAATTATAAGTTCTAAAGTTTGCATGGTGAAAAATGGTGACCAGGAGTGACTGGCGTTGGACTGATTCTAATGTACAAAAGAGCATAAAGTTGCATGGGACATGACGAGAAAGACTATCACAAGGCGGCTAGGTCGTAAAAAGGTGCCTTGAGTGGGAAAACCTATGATTAAGTGCAGGTTGCTCAACCTTAGAGGAGTTAACGAAAGCCTTAGCTAGTACTCAGTATAAGGGATAGGAAAGGTTCCATCCCTCTGCATGTACAAATACCAGAGAACTTAAGCCAAGAAAGCGGAGATAAAATTATCTCCCTATTACCTAGCTGTCGCTAACACCAGTTTGCGACAGCTAGTAGGAGATAGCGAAAATCTTGGGCCCCACTTTGCATGTCAGTGATATTTATCACTAATGACATACAAAGTGGGCGTGCCAAGATGTTAGCGACTGGAAACAGTCGCTAACATCGCTATCTCCTATTACCAACTTTTGGAGATATTCGCGCTAAGCGCGAATATCTCCAAAAACTAACACCTGCCTTGAGCAGTTCTTAGCCATGTTATCCAATGGGAGGTGGATAACATGGCTAAGAGCATTAGCTCGGTAATGCATGAATATCGCTGACTTTTCAGCGATATTCATGCATTGCGGCCGTTTTTTATCGCATTTGCGATAAACCTTGATAATAGCAAGGTTTATCTGCGATAATTTCTGACGATGCTTAGCGTTAAAAAATTCGTTGCTAAGCATCGTTAGCGATAAATATCGCTTAACGTTGGTAATATGCCCCTTAATTATGCTTAACATAGATGCAGCACTTTCTCCCGTTTGCTCCATAAGATATTCCTGAAAACACTGTCTGATGTTAGCTTTACAACAAAAATTTAAATCCCAGGGATTATTAAATGTTTCTGGAGCTCCCAGATGGTAAAACACTTTCTTAAAGTAAGCAAACCATGGTATGTCATGCAAATTTTCAAATAACAGCAATCCGCAAGGAAGTCCCTTACCAAATCCATTTCCTACTTGGCTCAACATGTAATTCATAAATTCAAGGGGGCAAGGCCAGTCATATCTTCCATGTACATTAAACCAGCTTCTTTATGGCCAATAATGGATGTGGTGCTTTTTGGGACAGAAAGTGTTTCGCAGATAAATCTATTTTTATTTTCCGTATGTTGCAGGATAAATGCATTACTGTAGCCCCAAATGCCAGCTCTGTATGTCTCAACAGTTATGCATTTGCTCGTGCAAATACTTACTAATTCTTTGACTGGTTTCTGATGTGATTTATGTGCAGATCTAAAGACTGCTTTATTGATTTTACTTAAATACCCAAATAATTAAATTTCTTTAACCGGGTTCCCCCCAACCAGTGAGACTACATTTTTTTCTTAGCTGAGCCACACGTCATGACAAATGATTTAGTGAAATTCACCTTTAGGTCCAGGCTTTCCATAAAGAATAAAAATGAATTAAGTAAAATTTGAAGACCATTTGTTGTTCTTGAAATAAGGATAGCGTCACCAGCATATCATAGGACGGGAATTAAAAGATTTCCCATCCTAGGAATTTCTTTCCTCTTCTCCAGTAAAAATATCTTTAAGTTTATATATGCCAAAAAGAGAAAGAGTACCATAATACATCCTTGCCGAACATCTCCAAGTGTTGTGGTTAAGGAAGTTAATTGGTCTATAGTTCCATATCGAATTGAAACTGAGGTTTCAGCATTTAAGCTTTTTATTATAATTATGAACTCTTTTTCTACTCCCAATTGCTCCATTATGCCCATAGTTTTGTGCAATTTACCAGAATAAATGCACTGGGCAGATCCATAAAGCTATATGGAGAGCCGTCTTATTTGCTAGAATATTATTTCCCACCCAAAAGATACAAGTTTAAACATTGTGCGACAGTACCAATCCCTGGACAAAAGCCAAACTAGATTTCTGATAAGATCTTATTCTCTTCTACCCAGGCCTCCAGTCACAACAAGAAGCACTTGAATCAAGTAGGGAGATTGCCCGATAGCAGCTAGGCAAACCTCTGTCTCCCATCTAAAAGATTGGTACAATGATCCCTTCACTCCAGGGGCGCCATTTTGACACCGCTGGTGCGTCACAAAAAGTGATGCACCACCGGAGAAAGAAATGTGCCTTGTTGCACCATATTTACAGAGTGACACATCTAGGTAGATGCGTCACTTTGTAAACCCTTGCGCCACATTATACCTGCCCCAGGTATAATGTATGCAAGGGGGGCATTTTGACGCAAGAAAGAGTCATAGAAGTGACGCAGTGAAATCTATAAGATTTCAATGCGCCATTTCTTGGACGCTAATGCGTCAAAATCTTACGCCTGCCTCATGGCATGCATAAGACTGACGCAGGCACTAACAACATGGGACTTGCCCATGTGGAATGCACATTGCTGGAGTTGCGTCACATTTGTGACACACTCCAGCAATGCATCGCTTTTGCGCCTACAGATACGTCAGAAATACTGACGTATCTGTAACTCCTTGCGACAGAATGCGTCATACTGTAAATATGACACATCGTTAGTGTCGCAGGGAGAGCGCAGTGAAAAGTGGCGCATCGCTGTTTTCACGCAGCGATGCATCACTTTTCATAAATGAGGCCCCAGGAACCTAGGAGTAGGCCTTTCATAGAGGTTCTAATTACGGTTGTCAGGAAAGAAGCACATATGGGGGTATTGGCTGTAAAGATATCTACAGGGACTCCATCTGTTCCCATGCTGAATCTCAAAAGTTCTGTTTCAAATTACAGTCATTCTTCTTTAGAATTCAGGGGAGCCAGGTTTTCTCTTTTCCTTGTGAAAGATATTAGAATAGTGTTTCACTCAAGTACCAGAGGTATTAAAGACTCCAACTTGGCAGTTGCATGGTCTGTGAAAGAATGGGTGAATCATATCACCATCAATACAATACAATATTAAAAAAAAAAAACATCAGCATAACAGCACAGCAAATAAACACAAAAATACAACACAGTAACATTTATATTTATTTCTCCTCGTTATTTCCTCTTTCCACTTGTGCTGCAGAATAAGAAAAATGCCTCTGAGGATTGTTTTTGTGCAGTTATATGTCCGTAACACAGGCACCCTGCACCATTACGCTATAGTGCAAAGAGAGAACAGAAATGCTGTATATCTTTTCAACTGAGGAGCATTTTTGCTCTCTCCCATTCACGCAACGCAGCACAGCAACTTTGCTTGCTGTCCTTCATTGCGGTAAAGATTAGCAAATCATTCGCTCGATGTATAGAACCACATCGCTGGGGCATCTCACAGACAGTAAAAAGACCACACTGACTGCCCAAACAAGCTTCTTAACCCCTTCCCTGCGGGGCTTATTCCCCTGCTGTGCTGGGGGGACGGGGGCACGTGCTGCACCCCGGTGCGCAGCACGGTGGCGCTGTGCTCATGACAAGCTGAGCTCATCATGACCACGCCCGGTCCAATGGAACACCCAGCACAGGAGGGGAATTATCCCCGTGTGGGCGCGGCGCACCGGTCATGACGAGCTCAGCTCGTCATGAGCACACGGCCACCGTGGCTCATGACGAGCTGAGCTCGGGAGGGGTTAACCAAACATGATTTACCACACGCAATCTTCCACAGTCTTTTTCCATGATCATTTACTCAAATTCGCACTATAAACCATATAAATGCTGAAAGCTCTTCCAAATCTATACGAATGGAAAATAGACCATACCTAGAATAGTTACGACATTAATTTTAATAATTTTTTAATGAAACTTATCATCCATATATTAACTAGACTGAAACTTTTCTCTACCTATGGCCATCCAAATAACATTTTCTAATTGCACTGTGTTCAAGGGGAAATTCGCCAAATTATGTTATCTTTCTTAAAAGGACAGAAAAATCCCCTGTACTGATGAATGCATTTTCCACATTTTACTGGATTACTACTCATTTCTTGTAATGCACTTTTGGTAATTTTTGATAGCTGCCAACTTCTAGATAACTAAATTACATATCAGAGTATTTTCTAAAACCTAGATTTCAGTGCAAAGATAAACAGTTCACTAGCTGTCGGCTTCCTTCACAAAACCTTCTGTGCAGGTATATTTCACGGAGCCCCAAACTCAAATAAGTGTTGTGTGCAGGTATATTTCACGGAGCCCCAAACTCAAATAAGTGTTGAGGTGTAAATTCGAGTTCTAAAGAAGATATGTGGATTTTATCCCACAGGAATGATTTTGCCCACTACATTTATCCATTGCTACCATTAACTTTTCTGAGACACCCACACACACATAACTTAGCTGTGTTTCACGTTTGCCAAGGATTTTCACACCCATTTTGCTCACAGCGTGTCCCACCGCAAATCTACAGTTACCCACAAATTGAATCTGCATCTACATTTCAGAAAGCGAAATCAGTGCAAATTGCATTTGGACTTTCGATTCTTTCCCACCCCAGTTCTCGAGCTATACCAGGGAGGCATTTCTGATGGGGAAATGTGTCGAAAAGGGGGAAACATGCAGTTCTGTAAACTTTTTTAAAAAAATCCACTTGCTATATACCCTGTGGCCCCACTTGTAAAATGTAATCACTTTGTAAATGCGTTGGGGTGAAAATGCAATTCGCTCTTATGGTATTTTCCACGTGTGGTAGTATTGGGTAATTAATCAACACGACTCAGGAACGAACCTCTGCGAAATGACTCAAAACACGAAAAGGCAAGGAAAAAAAAAGCACTGGTCGTTAAAAATAAAAGTGGTTTCACTTGAAAATCAGGGTAAACGTATTTTACACTGATGTAAAGTTAATGCATTTTAATGGAAATCCTCTATATCGGTAGGCTTCCATCTGTATCTCTGGGATGTTGAATTATTCAAATTTTAAAGTGTCATAAGAATTGTAGACATGAGTCTACAAATCAAGTTACAGCTTTTAATTGCTGCTCTTTATTTAAGAGTTTCTGTTGGATATTTATGAATAGTTAAAGAGTATGTCAGACCTACTTAGAGAATCATAAACCTTTCTTCACTACAGCATCTACCTCTACCGTTATCTGGATTGAGCTCTACATGATGCTTCATAGACTGCGATATGGAATACCGAAGATAGGAATATTGTGATACACTAAGGGGCATTTTATCAAGGGCCTTATCTCCGCTTTTTTGGCTTTAACCCCTTCGGTGCTGATGACGGCTCCCGGTCGTCATCAGTTACGGTGGGTGTGTGCTGATGACGGCCGGGAGCCGTCATGACCACACCGCGATCGGAATTTGCCGCACAGGCGCAGAATTCCGGCCGCGGCGGAGGGGTTAAAAGCCAAAAAAGCGGAGGTAATGTTTTCACCCTATTAACAAGGCAGTGCTAACATGCATTAGCGCTTGTTAGCAGCCTTGTTACCGATGCCTCGCTTTGTATCTCTAATGAGATGCAATGTTGGCGTTTTGTGTCAAAATAAAACATAAAATGTCGCTAACTGCACTTCTCCGTATTACCAAGCAGGTCCCGCACACCCATAGCGATAAAAAAGCAGCGCTAAGTGCGGTTATCGCTGTAATCTAACGTCTGCAAAATGTCAGACTTAGCTATATTTCTAAAGGGAGGTAGATTCTGAGGCTAAGTCCACATCTCCCTATTACCAAGGATTCCCTGATCGCCACATTTGTATTGCTGGATTTCCAGCAATATCCCCTTATTTTGCCGCTATCGCTGGATTTGTTATCGCTGTGGGGATAAACGTTGATGATAACGCGTTATCTCAGCGATTTAATCCAGTGATAGCTGGCGATAAGAAAAATAGCGCTAAACGTGCTCAGCGATATTTATCGCTGTGTGTTGATAATATGCCCCTAATATTGTAGACAGAACATCGAAGGAAAATATCGAAAAATAAGTGCATATAGAGAAAGTATAGGTTTATTATTCCCAACTCCACATCTATGCACCTTCAAGACACATATACCATTAAGGTACATATATGTGGCGTTAGGTATAGAAAATCTAAACTTACCTTTCAATACTTTGCTCATAGGTATAGTGTCTTTGTCCAATGGTTTTCCAGTGGCACACCTGCCTCACATGCTTTGAAATGTCAATCATGTCCTTATAATTTTAAAAGCCTCTTTTGCTTGCCACATTCCATTGCTGTAAAAGTAAATTGTATTTGTGCATTTTTATGGTACCTGCAGAATACATATACCGTTCTACCAAAGCCTGCTTGCCATGGTCTTCACGATTAATGACATCAATAGAAGTCACAAGATCTTACCTAACACCACCTTGGGATTTCGGATCTATGACTCTTGTCACTCTCAGGTTTCAGCAGTCGGGGGAACCTTGCAGCAGCTGTCAGGTGGGACGGAGACAATCCCAAACTACCTGTGTCAGTCACACCCCAAGCTGGCTGGCTTCATCGGAGATGGACCGTCCGCAGGGGTCCTCCCTATGGCTAACGTCCTTGGCAATTACAGGTTTCCTCAGGTAAGGGATGAGTATAAACTTGAGTTAAATCATTGCAAATGTGATTTTTAATAACATGAACGGAGTTTGGTTTGGTATGGCCAGCGGCAATACATGCTGATGGCATAATCCCTTTTTAGGTCTAGCGACCTATCTCAATGCGCATGCGCATTGAGCGGGAGTGAGTTATAAAGGGGCTTAAACAGAGGTTTAACTAGCTGGCGATTTGGTGCTGTGCCCGTGCGCTTTTAGGTCAATGCGCAAGCGCATTGACCTAAAATGCGCGTGCACAGCATCAAATCGTCAGCCATCTGTTGCCCAGCTTGGTGCCGCTCCACCCCCTGCGGCATCAAAGGCTTTCACGGCCGGGCGTGCTTTCAGTTTCAGGAGCGCTGCATTGTTTTCACGGCCTGCCTCCGGCCGTGACTCGCATTTCTTCTTCCTTCCAGCGCTGCCTTGTTTGCTATAACACTCCATTTATTTTGGTATACTTCATAGTTGTTTGCTTATCGGACACTTTCTATCTGGTACCTTTACATGTTCAGCCCCGTTTTTCAGTTTTTAGGATTGACTTTAACGTAACTTTATGCATGTGTTTTTCTTTGGACACAAAGCACCCATAGTCTTTCTTCTATTATCACATTATTACGGTCTGTCATGCCTACCCGGGTTATTCAACATCACTTTGCGATGATATTGTTGGAAATGAGCTCGGTCTCCCGTATCACGCTTACGGTAAGCGCTCCATACCCACTGAACTTTGGGTATCGCACTACGTGTGCAATTGTTTAATCTACCGTTCACACGGACGTTGAATATACCCTTCACTGACCGCACTCACTGTGTTAGATGTTTCAAAGTTCCTGAATCACTCGAAAGCTTATCTTCTGTGACGAAACTGGTGCTCATGTAAAGCGTTCTGATACCCGACGTCTCCGGTCCAGCTCTCCAGTCTAGCTCGCGCTATATAAAACTAAAATAAAATAAAAAGAGCTGTTTGCTACATGTAGGGTTTCTGCCCCTAACATGCATGTCTTAGCTACAACTTCATGCTCTTTAATTTAAATATCTTTCCGTGTCACACGCGTTTGTCACTCTCTTTCTAGTTTAATACAGGAGCCTATGACCTATGCCCTTTGCAACCCTCCCATTCCTTGTCTCATGTAACGTTCGTGTGTTTTTGTGCTCGGAAGCATACAAGTGCTTCACACCCTTCTGGGTGAAAGGAAACGCCAGCGGGTGGCTTCCTGGCAAACATTCACTGCGCAGGCACCTCTGTTCAGCAGCTCACCTCTGACATTACTTTCAATCTCCCATCCTTCTGTTTGCAACCCCTGACCTTCTGCCTCTATTCTCTGCCCATCGCTCTTCTCTCTGCCCTTCCATCTCCCTCCCTTGAACTCTACACTCTCATCCCACTTACATTCTCTCTGCCTTTGCGCTCTCACTTCTATATTTCTGCACTGCACTTCTCATCTATCCTCATTTGACTTTTTTATTCTCTCTTTTTCCTCACCTCTCGCTCTCTACCTCCTTTATGCACTTTCTTATTCTCTTCACTATGCCCAGTCGTGCTCTTTGCCTTCTACATTTTGTCTACGTTGTCATCTTACATGCATGCCTTTTTCCAGGTAACAGTGGTTATGCTTTCATTCTCAGACACATTTTAATGATTTGTTTTGTAGTTTCGGATGTTTGCTCAGTACCAGAATCTCAAGATAAGTCGTTGCTTTGGCCTGTTAGTCTCATCCAAAGGCCTTGTTCACTTAGTCCTTGCAGCATGCATGGGATGTCTTCTCCTCCACTTGTGTGTGGCAAACCCAGCTGCGAGCCTGGGCAGGCCTGGCCCCCTGATCATCACCAACTCCTTTAGACCTGAGCTGACTTTCGAGGAAACCTGTATGTCGTTTTTAAAAAAAACAAGCATTTGCAATGCAATAGGTCTCGCAGTTGTGAGAGTTTGAGCTATTGGCATTTTAAATGCCAGTGCCTTTTATTTATGTATTGGTTTTTAAAACATAAATAAAAGGCATTGTCATTTACAATGCCAATATGTGTAAATTACAAGAACTTTTATTTAACTATTAATTATTTAAAAAAATTAAAAGCCATTTGTATTTGTTATATGAATACATTTAAGTCACGTACATACAAAACATGTGGCATTACAAATGCTATAGGTGTCACATTTGAAAAAGTTAAAAGTATTGGCATTGTAAATGACAAAGCAATTAATTTTGCTATTTTCAAGACCAACACATAAAAAAAGTTGTCCTTTACAAAACCAAAGCTCCAAATTTTCTAATGCGAGACCTATTGCATTTCCAATGCTTGTTGAATTTGCATCCATGCCATTGAATTGTTAGCTAATTCTGATTATCAATTGTCGCATCTTAACTCGTTCTCCTTTCTAATGAGTGCCTTTGACATTCCATATTTAGCATTAGCACATGGTTGGTGATAATTTTTCAACACACAAAAAAGGCTTATGACTGCTTCTGTCATGCACAGATTTTTTCTTTAAATCAGAGAACGTACAAAAGAATAAATACTTCATTTGATATACATGAAATTAAAGTAATAAGGAAAAAAGAGTAAAAGAGAAAAAACTCTATGTCAAACGTTTAATGTCTGTACAATTATTAAATTCCCTTAAATACCAGGACATACTATATGTCGTGACACTAACGTTCAGTTCGAAAGAATTCTGGTTCATATTCTCTGCCATCAATCATCAGTAAAAGGAAAGTCGTTTGAGCAAAACCTCCTAGCAATAGTCAGTATGGCATCCCTGGTACCATAGAAAGTGCGATGCCACTTTTTGACCTATAGCCTCTACACATAGCATTGGGTGTCAAATTTGAGTCCAAAGCAATTTTCAGATATTTGGATACTGTGGACCATAAGTCAGTAAAGGAGAATAAACAATCCCATTAATTAACCCCCTAATTTAGCAATGTTATCCTGTGTGTAATAAAGATCAAATATTTGCTTGTATTGCATGAGAAAAATTTCTTTTGCCTTTTACCCTACACTTTTTCATTGAATTACTCCCAGACAGTCACACAATAGAGGGATTAGGTGTGACTCAATGAGACATCAGCTGACAGGGTGGGTGGGGTCAGAGCTAAGCACAGCCCACTTTCAACAGGATAGCTTGTTCTCTGCCTTTAAAGGGCCTAATGAACCTTCATTGTTACTTTAGCTAGCTTTGAACCAGGGCAGGAAATGCCATGTCCTTTAAAGTTACTGTCTAGAAGCTTTTCCCACCTTCCGGAAAACAGGGCACTGGGGTATAAAAGTATGACCTCAAACACCAATTCTTCAGGTCACTTCTGGACCTGTTGACACTCTGCCAGGAGGAGGACTTCAGTTCTGAAGGATGGACAGCCACTCTGGTGGGCTGTTGCTCTGCAAGGCTGCGGACCTGACTGGATTTCTGCCTGTTTGTCCTGCTTCTCTGCTACTTTCTTCCTGGGAACAAGGACTAGATCTTCAACTGTACCAGGACAGGGGTTAGTTTGCTGTCCTCTAGTTCAGAATTACAGGGACACAATATTCTTTCACCATCTTAACCCCACATCTGGACCCAGCCAGTGTGAGTCCTGACCCTCCAAGTGGTGCCCTCCAGTCCTGGACCATTGGAAGTGGTGCTAAAGGTGTCCAGATAGTCCAAAATCCAAAAATGTGCAAAATACTGCTCTGAGAACCAGTAGGAGACCAGGAACAACCTGCTTGTCCATCCACCTGAGATGCATTGCCGATAGGATTGACTTTGCAGCTTTTCCAGCTCTGTTCTTTTGTGCAGAAGCAAATCCATTTCAGGTGTCCTTCACCAAAGGGGTATCCAACCTCATGGAACTGTCTTTGGCTACAGCCTTCTGCCGCCCCCCACTGGAGATTTTCCACATCCATTTCTGAGACCGAATGTAGAAATCTTCACTGTGGCTTCAACCCAAGGCTATTCTGGTGATTACGCTCCCCCATCAGACACCTACATCCTGCAACCTTGCCCAGCTGAACTTTACATTCTCAAAGCATTCTTCTCAAGAATCCAAGTCCAAAGGTAAGCGATGAGTGGGCCAAACCCACTTCTTATTTCCGAAACGTGCTCCATTGGCCTTCTTTTTCACCTTTGACAAGATCTCCTACAATCTGATGTCCACAGTTGGTGCTTTGATCTTTTACATTGTCGTTTTTACCAAAACTTTGAAAAACTCATAACTCCAGTTCTACTGTTTAGATTTTTGAGATTTATAAAAATATACTCTATTGGTTTGTGTTGTTTTGTCACTATATTACTGTTTGTGTAATGCATAAACACTCTACACATTGCCTCTAAGTTAAGCCTGACTGTTTTTTGTGTCAAGCAACTCAGGGTTAAGCAGAGGTAAATTTAGGGACTTTTTGTGGTTCACCCTGCATGGGAATGACCAAGGGCTCACACCCCACTCAACCAACATCCCACTTTCTAAGACAGATCAATAATCTGAAGCCTAACTGTGAACATCTTTCCTCCTTCTTCTTGGTAAGACAAAAAAGATTGAAACTGACTTAAGGGCTGCATTGGATCTCCTTCCCGCTCCACAGGAACGCCTCCTAAAAGTGGCTGAGTGAAATCCATAAGATTTCACTCAGTCGCGCTTGCAACGCAACTCCATCAATGCGCCACCTTTACAGCACAGATGCGTCACGCATCTGTGCCGTTTTTGCCCTATGGTGTACCGCATTTACAATGCGGCACATCCATGATGGCGGAGGCATGGCGCACAATAACTGGCGCAGCCCTGCTGATATGCAGGGATGCACCAGTTATTGTAAATCTGCCCCAATGAATTGTGGTGCTGATTCAAAACCTATGATGAAGCTACCATATAAAAAATACTGTCTACTCTCAAACCCTCAAACGACTTCAATGATCACTGGGATGTTGGGTTTTTAGGTATGGTCAGGAAGATTGGCGCTCAGACTGGTATCCGTTTCTGGGTTGTATGTGCTGTCGGTATAAACGGTGCCGCCAGGGCAGGGGAACTACCCATTAACCCCCGTTGTTTTGTGAGTCAGGAACACACAACAATTTGATAGGCACAGTCCCAGGCACACGTGGTGCGGATACAAAGAAGTTGCGGTAGTCTCTAATGGTAAAATATTCGGAGGTCAACATCACATGGGTCCCACTTGGACGTGCTCCTAGTCGGGATAGCCAGGTACGTGGACTGGAAGAACAGAGCGTAGTGGGGTCTGTAATGGCCTGAATTGGCCTTAAATAACGAGCCTACAAGCGGTGTGTAGACGGGAGTGAGGGTGCACCGGCCTGCTCATCCTGTGGAGAGGTTCGGCGATCCTAGGTTAGTTCCTGGCTATCCTGACTCGGAACATGTCCAAGTGGGACCCACGTGATCCTTAAACACGGTGCACCCGCCTTCTGTTCCTGTACCAAGACCTTCTAGTTCCCCACATAATCTACTTCACTGAGCTTAGAGGCTGGCGTCTTGCCCTTCTTAGCACATCGCATCACCCCAGGCCGGATTGGATTTCTTACCGGCACTGAGGGGCCTTACTCATGTACCATTCAAACAGTATAACAACCCTGAAGAGTCACAAGCCTTTGCATTGTGACGAAAGACTTGTCGGCTGATTGTTTGATTCCATATGATTTTTTCTCATTAAATATCTCTCAAGAACACACTGAAGACTTCAATGATCCACCACCCTCGTATCTCTTCAATGAGATTAAAACCTCACTGCTTCCATTCTGGACCAAAATAGTAAACACTTTGCTCCATCAAGGTACCATACCAGAATGCTTTTATACCACAAAAAACCTGCTCTATATCTCAAGGATAGAACATCTTGAACATCCCCCGCCTTCCTCAATGGTGTCTATCTCTCTTCCACAAGTTCCTAACACCCAATCACCATAAAAAGTGTGTGAGGAGTGGGAAGGTACCTCACGGAAACAACAGCCAGGGAACTCCTGATAGGTACTCATCAGTGTGTTCCACTTATCATCATTGGTAACCTTTCCACTGAAATCCAAATCAATGTGAAAATAATGTGCCCAACTCAATTTGTGAAACATACAAAAAAAACTGAAAAACCTGACCCCCTGAGTCAGAGCCCCCTGCATCAATTGTCTGGCTCTAACCCACTAAAAACAAGCTAGACAACCACTAGCACTATATCCGATTTTATTTACTGCTGGGTGTCTGTTCACATTAAAAACAAAGAACTACTTAAGAGTGATTAAGAGTGTGAGTGTGAGCGTGAGAGGAGTAAGTGTCCTGAGGCGGAAAGCCGGGACTGCGTTGATTTTAAACACATTGCGATTGCTGCTCTGTTTTTAATCTGTGATTTACGTTTTTAAACGTCACCTGTGTCTGTGTGCTACTTATTTTAGAAAAAGGGCCACTGTTGTGCACTTTACTTGAACCTATCTCCGGAGGCTATTTGCTCCCGTAGGTTCCGCCATTTTGGGTCGGGAGCCGGCCGAGCAGTGCAGTGCTCCGCCCCTCCCGCCCTTTCCTCATTAAAAGACAGACTTTCCACACGCCACACTGATTAAGAGTGTGAGCGTGAGAGGAGTAAGTGTCCTGAGGCGGAAAGCCGGGACTGCGTTGATTTTAAACACATTGTGATTGCTGCTCTGTTTTTAATCTGTGATTTACGTTTTTAAACGTCACCTGTGTCTGTGTGCTACTTATTTTAGAGAAAGGGCCACTGTTGTGCACTTTACTCGAACCTATCTCCGGAGGCTATTTGCTCCCGTAGGTTCCGCCATTTTGGGTCGGGAGCCGGCCGAGCAGTGCAGTGCTCCGCCCCTCCCGCCCTTTCCTCATTAAAAGACAGACTTTGCACACGCCACACTGATTAAGAGTGTGAGCGTGAGAGGAGTAAGTGTCCTGAGGCGGAAAGCCGGGACTGCGTTGATTTTAAACACATTGCGATTGCTGCTCTGTTTTTAATCTGTGATTTACGTTTTTAAACGTCACCTGTGTCTGTGTGCTACTTATTTTAGAAAAAGGGCCACTGTTGTGCACTTTACTTGAACCTATCTCCGGAGGCTATTTGCTCCCGTAGGTTCCGCCATTTTGGGTCGGGAGCCGGCCGAGCAGTGCAGTGCTCCGTCCCTCCCGCCCTTTTCTCATTAAATGGCTTCCCTCACTAGGAAGTGCAGCGGACGAGCGCAGCGGGCGCGCCGGCGGCGCGCCGAAGGCGAGCCCGTCTGCGCCCGTCCGCGCCGGACCCGCGCCTAGGGCCGTATCCCCTGCATCTCTCGATCTAAGTCTTACATTTAAACAGACCTACAATAGAGAGACACTTTTGGCCCTAAACAATAAATCCTCCAGCAAGGGTTGTATAGTTTGGGAACCCGGGACGATGGCACCATTTGCATCCTCCCATTGCGCCAACTGCTCTCAAATGTTGCCCAATCTACTCTGGCTACCTATTACACCCCAAAGAAACCAAAACAAGTTCTCTACTAGAAAAAAAGACTCTCTGGTGAAATGCCTCCTACTCAACACGAGGTCGCTAGTCAAACACAGCTTGGAAATAGCAGAGCTAATCCAAGATGAGGACATAAAAATAGCATTCATTACGGAATCATGGACTGATGCAGCATCAGGTCCGGATATAGTCAAAGCCACTCCCCAGGATTTTGTCTGCCACACCCTAAACAGGGACAAGAGGAGAGGGGGTGGTCTAGCCATCATCCACCATAAAGACATCAGACGCTCCTTTCAACCTGGTCCTACTGGCCTTGATGAATCTCTGCTTTTCAACTTTACCTTCGCAAACCACTTGTCCTTCACAGGCTGCCTTGTTTACAGACCCCCAGGTGATAAAGCCCGATTTCTAGTTGCATTGAGTACTCTACTAGAAACGGCAATATGTACCCAAAGGTTCACTCTACTGGGTGATTTTAACTTCCATCTGGAATGCAATGCAGACTCAGACACTCGCGAGCTAATTGAACTTCTGCAGGGGATTGACATGATGCAACTGGTATTGGATCCCACACACAGGGCAGGACATACCCTAGACGGGATTTTCTCGAATTATCCCAGTCTAAAAGTTAGCTTGGTTTTACCAGTTTCCTGGTCAGATCATTCAGCGATTCACTTTGCCATTCCCCTCACCACTCCTGATAAACCACCTAGCACCAGAAACGTCCCGAGACAAGTTAGAAAATGGAAAAACATTAAAGGGGACAATCTGGACGATATATTAAAAAACTCCCGGACTCCCCTTTCTAACAACGTGGAGGAAGCAGCTAGGACTTATACGGCCTGGCTGGACCAGGCTTGTTTACTCTTGGCCCCCCCCAAAACCACCCACTCCACTCGGGTAAATCCAACGGCACTGTGGTTTACTGAACAAATTAGGGAACATAAAACACGATGTAAAAAGCTCGAAAAGATCTGGCGTATGAATTATAGCGATTCGGATAAACAAACTCTTAACGCTGAGCAAAGACATTACAAACATAGAATACTACAAGCAAAAAAGGCTTATCTCACGAAACTGATAGAAGAGGCTAGCAATACCCCCAAAGAACTATAACAAACGGTCTCTTCCCTAGCAAACCCACAAACCACAGATATTCCCTCTAGCCTTTCACTCTGTGAAAACCTGGCCACCTTTTTTCGTGAAAAGGTAGAGAACATCTTTTTTTCCCTAGACAGTCAGGTGAAGACCTCCTCCTCGAGGGAGGACCCGGATCCCCCTGATCCTGTGGAAACACTTCAACACTTTCAGCCCATCACGGAAAAGGAAGTGGTGAGACGTATACTTAAAATCAAATCAGGCTCCCCTCATGATCCCTGTCCGACCGCTGTGGCCAAACTAGCCCCAGAGGCCATTGCCAGAGGACTCACCCCCCTTTTTAATCAGATGCTAGAGAAAGGGGAATATCCCGCCAGATGGAAGCGAGCCTCCATTCTACCCCTGCTAAAAAAAAACTAATTTAGACACCACTGATATGAACAACTATCGCCCGATTGCCCGACTCCCCCTCCCGGCCAAAATAATGGAAGGCAGCCTGAATGCGCAACTCAGCGCTTTTTTACGAACAGGGGACCATCTTGACTCTTCCCAACACGGTTTTCGTGCGGAACATAGCACGGAATCCGCTCTGATCAAATCCATGGAAGACATTAGGCAGGTGATGGATGCAGGAGGCAGAGCGGCCCTGATTTTGTTAGATCTCTCCGCGGCCTTCGACACGGTCCACCACAACTTGCTGGTGGACCGGTTGAGGGCCTGTGGAATCCAGGGAAAGGCTCTAAAAATCCTTCAAGCTTTCCTGTCCGATAGAACTCAGACAGTGGCGCGAGGAGGCCATGAATCACATTCATTTGTATTTCCCTGCGGAGTCCCCCAGGGATCCTCGCTTAGCCCTACCCTTTTTAATGTTTATGTGTCGACCCTTGCACCGGTGATTCAATCGTTCGGTTTTCAACTCACGGCTTATGCCGACGACACACAGATTGTGGTGTCCCTCTTACCCGGTAACACTGATAATACAGCAGACAGATTCAAAAACTGTATGCACGAAGTGGGTTGCTGGATGGCACAAAGCTGCCTTAAACTGAACTCCTCGAAGACAGAGGTCCTGCTCTTTGGAGCAAGGGAGAACTTCTGGTCCCCTAGATGGTGGCCAGACGAAATGGGACCGCTCCCCGTGCCGGTTGACAAAGTAAAAAACCTGGGCATACTGGTGGACAGCTCTCTGTCCTTTAAACCCCAGATTAATGCACTCTCTTCCTCTCTGCATTATACCCTCAAAACCATTAGGATAATTCTCCCGTATTTGGAGAAGAAACACAGGAAAACGATAATTACAGGCCTAGTGCTTTCACGCTTGGACTATTGCAACAGCCTGATGCTAAACGCCCAGCAGAGTGTACTTAATAAATTCCAACTGCTGCAGAATGCAGCCGCCCGCCTGATCACCGATACTCCCAAATTCACATCGGTAACTCAGGACTTGGTGGCACTACACTGGCTGCCAATTCGTAAGAGAATTGCATTCAAGGCACTATGCATGGTCTTCAAAGCCCTCCACGACATGGGCCCTAGACACATGAAACTGCTTTTTTGCTGGCACAAACCGGCACGAACCCTGAGGTCAGGAGAACTGGCTCTGGTCACGGTCCCCAGAATTAAAAGAGCTCGCTGGGGAGGTAGGAGTTTCTCCCTTAGGGCGGCAGAGGCCTGGAACAAACTCCCACTGGTGCTGAGACAAACTCAAGACCTGATGGTCTTTAGAAAAGGACTCAAGACTTGGCTCTTCACTCAGTAAGCCTGCTCACCCACGCCAACTCTATCATACCAGCGCCAGGACACCTCCGGGTAACAGAGCGCTCTACAAATGTGCTAAATAAATAAATAAATAAATACTGTCGCACTTCGTCTTTTATTATATGAAGCCAACATGTTTCATTGCCTAACAATACTTATCGGTAACTTCTTCAGGGCTAGGGGTCAGTGAACGCCACACTGTGACTTCACAGCTTGATACCTGTGGAACATAGACACAGATAAACACATACACAAAAAACACTGAGTGACACCCATCAGTAATTGCTCTATGAACTGCAGTTCACTCCTTTTTGTAATTGCTCATTGGACAAGGATACCAAAAATGTTTATTTACCTGGTGGTTGCCACCTTTTGGCATACCTACAGCCACCAGTTTGGGAAATGTGTATGCATCCACGTATTCCAATATTTACAACTCTGTACCAGTCCACATCTTTATACTGTTTTTATATACTGCGTTTTTATATACTGCAAGGCAAATCCAATTTCATGCAGAGGAGTCAATCATCACTTATCACTGGTTTATTGCATTCAATACCACATGGGCTCTGCTCACCCAATACATTTACTCCATCTATTCCTCATATCTTTATGGTGGTAAATAATTGCTGCCACCCTTACATCCACATTGTGGTTTTTTTTCTACACGATTGACACCACCAGCCGGCGGACACCAGAGACATGCTCATCTAAGATGTCAGTTCTCATAACTATGTGTTGGCAACTACCTTGTTCCACTCAGTGATGTCTTTCAAACCCTGTCGGTTCGCCCTTTCCTGATAAATCCATCTGGCCTCCCTGGTGATCAATCTGTTTTCGATACTCAGTGCATCCCCCCATACTTTCTCCAAGACGACCCATTTGATATCTCTATGGTGGTGTTTCTGTTCTCGGTAATGCACCACCAGGCAGGTAGTCAATTTGCTGGCTTTATTGGTACACAGATGTTCCTGGATCCTGATTTTGATCTTGCGGGTTGTCAGACCAATATAGTGAAGCCCACAAGGGCATGTCAACCGGTATATAACGTTAGTGGTATTACAGTTAGTAAATGCATTCGTATATCACGTTCTCCCGTCTACCAGTTGCACATTACTCACTTTCTCTGTGAAATCACAAACAGAGCATCCACCACAAGGGTGATGCCTAGTAGGGAGTCCCGTGGTCCTCAACTCGTGCCTCAGGCAAGTGTGTACCAATTGGTCCTGCAGGTTTTTAGATCTTTTAAAAGCAAATCTGGGGGGTGGCATAGTAAAGCAATTTGTGCTCAACAGGTGCCAATGTTTCCTGATGATTTGGCGTACCCCTGTGGATAGTGGATCAAACGTAGTAACCACCGGGAGGCAATCCCCTTTCTCTTTGACATTCCTCTCCAGCAAGGCTGCTCTAGGTGTATTTAATGCCCTTTTGGGAGCCCTGTTTACAATTTTCCTGGGGTATGCACGGTTCTCAAGCTTACCCGTCAGTTCTGCTGCTTGCTATTCAAACTTATCTGTGGTGCGACAATTCAATTGGCCCACAGGCAAATTGTCCCATAGGGCACGAGGATGGAAAGACCTATAATGCAGTAGAGAGTTCTTATCAGTTGGTTTTTTTATGTACATTAGTACACAACTGATTCTCCACTGCACAGATTTCAAGATCCAAATAAGTCGCCATGTCCCTACTGATCTTCCAGGTAAATTTCAGGCATTCGTCCAATCCATTCAGCCGGGTAAGAAATTCATGAAGGTTAGTCTCAGTGCCTGACCAGATACACAGCACATCATCTATAAACCTCTTCCAGAGACAGTTGTTATTTTGGAACGGGTTAGATGCATGGTTGATGTAGTTCGCTTCAGACTGGCCTACATAAATGCAGGCCAGACTTGGGGCAAAAGTTGCCCCCATTGAAGTACCAGACACTTGAAGGTACATCTGCTCCTTGTACTTGAAGAAATTCCTGGGCAGAGCTATTTCCACACACTGGAGTACAAACGATTAGGGAGTTTCACAAAACTACTCACACGCCACCAGGGCCCGCGCTGCTGCCACCAGCATGGCTTCCTGTATATAATGATTCAATATCGATTGTTATCAAGAATTGATGGTTAGGGTCATACTCAAGGGTTTTCAAGATATTCCAGTTATCTGTGGTGTCCTGCAGGTAGGACGGTTGGGTAATGACACACTCCCTCAGAAAAAAGTCAGAGAATTGCGACAACAGCTCCAACACAGATTGAATACTCAAAACAATCGGGCGGCCCGGTGGAGGCCGTTGCGCTTTATGTATTTTGGGCAGTATGTAGAATGCCAGGACTCTTGGTTTCATGTTAATCAGAAAATCTGCTTCCTTAGAAGTGACCCATTTCTTTTCTTTCACCCCTGTCACTAGTCCACTTATTAGATCCTGTAGCTCTCCAGTGGGATCGCGGGCCAAGGGCCTATAATTTTGACGGGCCCCCAGTAACTGCAACACCTCTGCCTCATAATCACTAGTGTTCATCACGACCACCGCCTCACCTTTATCAGCTGGTTTGATGGTCAGTGAACTCTTGTTTTGTAAAGATTTAACTGCTGTCCACTCGGGCTTGCTCATATTGCTAAACCCATGTCTGCTCTCGGCCTTCTCCAGGCTGTCAATTTCCCGTAGTACTTTCACTTCAAACAACTGTACCTCCGGGCCCACCGAGCTAATAGGAGGGCAAAAGGAAGAGGGGCGATGCAAATTGGTGGAAAATACAGAGGGAGTAACACGTTCTTTATCAGCAAATCATTTTTTTAGTTTAATTCTTCTCAATATTTCCAAAAATGCACTCCTGCACTTAAAGCTGTCATGTACAGGAGTAGGTACGAACCCAAGACCTTTATTAAGGACTTGGCATTCATCGTTAGTCAACACATGGCCAGATAAATTCATCACCATGTCATTCTCTAGAGTAGTCAAAAATCCAGTGGTTTCTTGCTTCTGCTGCGTGTGACCCGGGGGAAGTAGGTTTGCCATGTTTGGTTCAAATTCTGGCTAGCCCTGCCTCTCCTCCTCTGGATGCCCCCTCCCCCTCTTCCTCGACCTGTCTGGTGCTATCCTTAAAAAGAGCGGAACAATGTACCTAGATCCTCGTCTGATCTATCCTGAGGATTAAATCTCACTCTGCCCTGGTTAGAGGTGGAAGGTTGGGCACTACTCTCGCCTTCTTCACTGCTCGTATTCTTGAAGATCCAATTCTGGGTTGTCCTTCTACCCTGTCGTGTTCCCCCCCTCTGACCTACCAGAATGCCTCAAGCCAGGAAAGATTATCCCCATTACTAAAAAACCAACGGCGGACCAAAAGGGTCCAAACAACTTTGGCCTGACCTCCAGCATCTCAACTCTTTCTAAGTTCATTGAGAAATGTGTCCATATCCAGCTAATCAATCACATTGAGAAATTCTAACTCTTGGACCAATATCAATTTGAATTCCATCAAGGACACAACACTGAATCGGCCCTCAAGCACATAGTTGATGACGCTTTACAAATGCTTGATCAAAATGACTCCTGTCTGCTAATTCTCCTCCACTGCTCCTCAGCATTTGATATAGTCAAAAAATGACAATATCCTGGATTTATTTGAAAACAGGATGGGGCTCTCCAGTCCTGTCCTAGGTTGGTTTGCCTCCTTCCTACACAATAGATCGCAAAGAATAAAGATTAATCACTCCCTGTTCAACAACACATTAATCTCATTAGGAGTTACACAGAGTTCCTCTCTTTCACCCACTCTCTTAAAACTGTTCATGGAACCGTTAACCAAACTCCTGAAAACTTCAAGCATTAATTATCACATGTATGCCAATGAAACCCAACTTTGCCTGAGAATCTCCTGCTTTGAGGATATTAGATCCCTTAACGCAACTCTTCAAAACACTTAAAATTGGCTCACATGCAACCATCTCAAACTAAACACTCTCAAAACCAAATTCCTTTTAATTTCACCCCAAACTATTTCTAGACATTGATGACTGGTTGAAACATTTAACTGCCCTCAATTGCATTCTGCATGTCATCGAATCCGCAAAACCTCTGGGAAATACACTTGATAAGAATCTGAGCATGCAAGATCACATCAGCTCAGCCACCAAAGGAGCTAACTTTCAACTGAGCATCTTACGGAAAAACAAACCCTTCCTCCCTGTGGATGACTTCAAATCAGTTGTCCAAGCCTTACTGATTCCCAGACTGGACTATGGAAATGCAACTCTGTGCGGCCTACCTAGAAATAAGATGGCCCCCCTGAGAGCCTCATTTAACGCAGCTGCAAGTCTTTGCAAGATCTAAACACAATACACATATCACACCAAATTTGCAATCTCTAAACTGGCTCCCCTATGAGGCAAGAATCCATCAGAAAATTGCCTTTTTAACACACAAAGCCATTCACCCCAACATCTCGAAATACATTGCACAAAAATTGGAGTTGTCAAGTCTCACTAGAACCTCTGGAAGCATCTCATCTTTTCTGCTGAAACTATAGACATGAAAGAAGAAAAAAAACGTACAATTGTGCCTTATCTGGTATTGCACAGAGAATTTGAATTCCCTACAATCGGAAACCAGAATCAACCAGTCATCTGCATCAGACAAAAAACAAGTGACAAATTCTATTGATGAACACATTCTTAAACAAGCTACCATTATCTTGACACTCCCACACCGATAAGTCACTCTGGACGCACTGGTAATCTATCTCCTGACACTCAATCAATCAATCAATCAATCAATCAAAGTACTTGTAAAGCGCACAACTTACCCGTTAGGGTCTCAAGGCGCTGAGGGGAGGGGGAGCTGCTACTGCTCGAAGAGCCAGGTCTTGAGGAGCCTTCTGCAGGTGAGTAGGTCTTGGGTCTGCCGTAGGTGGGTCAGGAGGGTGTTCCAGGTCTTGGCGGCGAGGTATGAGAAATATCTGCTGCCGAAGATCTTTCGTTGGATGCGGGGGATCATGGAGGTGGCGATACTGGCGGAGCGGACCGTAGAAGCTGACTCTGCTGTTCAGGTAGGCTGGTCTGGTCTTGTGGAGTGCTTTGTGTGCGTGGATGAGGAGCTTGAAGGTGATCCTCTTGTCGACGGGGAGCCAGTGTAGGTCTCTTAGGAGGGGGGTGATGTGGCTGTGGTGGGGGACGTTGAGGGTCAGTTGGGCGGAGGCGTTTTGGATGCGTTGTAGTTGACACAGGTGTTTGGCTGGGATTCCTGCATAGAGTTTGTTGCCGTAGTCCAGCCTGCTGCTGATGAGGGCCTGGGTCACTGTTCTTCTTGTTTCGGTCGGGATCCACTTGTAGATCCTGCGGAGCATGTGGAGGGTGTTGTAGCAGGTGGAGGAGACGACGCTGACCTGTTTTGACATGGAGAGGGAGGAGTCGAGGACAAAACCTAGGTTGCGTGCGTGGTTGGTGGATGTTGGTGCTGTTCCCAGCATGGTCGACCACCAGGTGTCGTTCCAGGCCGAGGGGGTGGGTCTGATGATGAGGACCTCCATCTTGTCCGAGTTCAGCTTCAAACGGCTGTTCCTCATCCAGTCGGCGACGGCCTTCATTCCCTCGTGGAGGTTGGTTTTGGCGGTGTGCGGGTCCCTGGTGAGGGAGAGGATGAGCTGGGTGTCGTCAGCGTAGGAGATGATGTTGAGGCCGTGTTGGCGGGCCATTAGTGCGAGGGGGGCCATGTAGACGTTGACCAGCGTCGGGATGAGGGATGAGCTCTGGGGGACACCACAGATGATGTCGGTGGCTTCAAATTGGAAGGGTGGGAGGCGGACGCTCTGGGTTCTGCTGGAGAGGAAGGATGTGGTCCGGTCGAGGGCCTTCTCTTGGATTCCGGCTTCTTGGAGGCGTGTCTTTAGAGTGCGGTGACAGACCGTGTGGAGGGCGGCTGACCGATCCAGGAGGATGAGGGCTGATGTTTCACCGTTGTCTAGTTGGCGCCTGATGTCGTCTGTGGCGGCGATGAGGGCTGTCTCGGTGCTGTGGTTTTGTCTGAATCCGGACTGGGAGGGGTCTAAGATGTTCTTGTCTTTGAGGTGGCGGGCCAGTTGCATGTTGACTATTTTTCGATTACCTTTGCCGGGAACGGGAGTAGGGAGATGGGCCGGAAGTTCTTGAGGTCCTTGGGGTCGTCTTGGGCTTCTTGAGGAGGGCGCTGATTTCGGCGTGCTTCCAGCTTTCTGGGAATCTGGCTGTTTCGAAGGAGATGGTGATGACCTTTAGTGGTTGGGGTGCAATGGCTGCGTCTGCTTTGTTAAATACGTGGTGAGGGCACGGGTCTGACGGGGATCCTGAGTGGATGGAGTTCATGACCTTGCGTGTCTCATCGTCGTTGACGATGGCCCAGGAGGTGGGTGGTGTTCACAGGGGGGGTGGAGTCTGGCGTAGTCGGGGAAGCCGTGGTGCTGAAGATGTCATGGATATCAGCGATCTTGCGGTGGAAAAAGGTGGCCAGTGAGTCGCACAGTTCTTGTGAGGGCGGGATGTCATTGGTGTTGGCGCTGGGGTTGGAGAGTTCCTTCACAATGCTGAAGAGCTCATTGCTGTCGTGTGTGTTGTTCTCCAGCCGGTCTTTGAAGGAGGATCCCTTGGCTAGTCTGATGAGGTGGTGATGTCTGCGGGTGGCATCCTTGTGGGCTGAGAGGCTGTCCGGTGTGCGTTCGTGGGACACTATGCCTACTCTTTTGATTTCTCTAGTGGACTAGAAGGATTTCTTCACCCTGCCTGGGTACAGCCTCATCTGGAACTATCATTGTGATCGAAATTATTGTTTATTGTGGCTTGCCCTACCTGTCTCCCTCACCTTTTTCTTTGTTTATACCATTTGTTTGGGCTCCTGTTAGCTTCCCCACCTACTTCCCATGGCCTCCTGTACTTTTAGTGTGATTGTTGTATGGTTTATTACTGTTCTGATTTACCTGTTCACTCACCTGCATATATGTAAAGCACTCTGATACCCTTTTGGGTCATGTTCGTGCTATATAAAACTCTAATAAATAAAAAAATAAAAAATAGTGTACTCTCTTCAAATATGTCCAGAAGATCAGGGACTTTTAGGCATACTTCTGGGTAATGAAAAAATAAATCCTGAAATTGATGACCCTGAGGTGGAAATTGTAAATAAAGATGGTGTCTAGGCAAAGGTTTTACACTTTGCACCATCATACAATAGACTGATCCAAGATATTGTTTAAAATGTGCCAATCTTACAGTCCCCATAGAGAAAGAGAGTAGGAAGTTTACTTGGGTCCAAGATAATAACTTACCCAACAAATATTTAATTGTTAAGATATTTCAAGAGACCAGCAAAACTTTGATACAAAATAAGAGCACGTTAGATTTCCTTAAATATGGAATGCCTCTAATCCTAGCCAATACATTGCATCACGGCTGGTTAAACAGATATCAAACATTAGAAATCAGGGAGATGAACTGTTATTAAGGAGTGTCAACTGCTACCACATCATGAACCAAACATAAGTTGAAGTAGAACTAGTAAATTGCTGATAGCTTGTCAAGGCTTTATGTCCTACAAAGTACAGCAGTTAAGACTCATAAAAGCCCATTTCATGGCTAAACACTAATACTAAGGGTGTTGCCACGGTGTTGGTGAACTAACTTTATACTGTAATAGAGAACCTAAATCAACCTGAGCAACCTGAATTCATGCCTGCTCGGTTGACTAGACATGACCTTAGGTGTCTAAACACAAATCGAATTAAGATATTATAACTAGATGCCCTAAAGGCATTCAAATCTCTTTAATGGCCATTCTTATTTTCAGACCTGTGCAGGACAGGGAGCTTCTATTCCTCACATGCATCAGACTTCTGCATAAGGCACCAAAAGCGAGAGTGAGGGATAATAGTTTGGTGTGGGCAGTGAACTCCACTTCCCTAGCGGAGTTTGCGGAGTGCTGCCAACTCCGTGCTCCGCTGGCAGTGCAGAGTTTCCCCAATAAACTCATGGCAGAGTCTGCCCCAGACTCCTACTTACAGTATGAAGCGAATCGGTGCTGGACTAGCGAACAGACTCATCCTGATTGCAGACTTGATGGGTGTCAACTCTCGAGTCACCATCCATCGGCGCGAGCCATCCGACTTGCATCGACGTCGCGACCGCAAATTGGTGGAAAATACAGAGGGAGTAACACGTTCTTTATCAGCAAATCATTTTTTTAGTTTAATTTTTCTCATTACTTCCAAAAATGCACTCCTGCACTTAAAGCTGTCATGTACAGGAGTAGGTACGAACCCAAGACCTTTATTAAGGACTTGGCATTCATCGTTAGTCAACACATGGCCAGATAAATTCATCACTATGTCATTCTCTAGAGTAGTCAAAAATCCAGTGGTTTCTTGCTTCTGCTGCGTGTGACCCGGGGGAAGTAGGTTTGCCATGTTTGGTTCAAATTCTGGCTAGCCCTGCCTCTCCTCCTCTGGATGCCCCCTCCCCCTCTTCCTCGACCTGTCTGGTGCTATCCTTAAAAAGAGCGGAACAATGTACCTAGATCCTTGTCTGATCTATCCTGAGGATTAAATCTCTCTCTGCCCTGGTTAGAGGTGGAAGGTTGGGCACTACTCTCGCCTTCTTCACTGCTCGTATTCTTGAAGATCCAATTCTGGGTTGTCCTTCTACCCTGTCGTCTTCCCCCCCTCTGACCTACCAATATGCCTCAAGCCAGGAAAGATTATCCCCATTACTAAAAAACCAACGGCGGACCAAAAGGGTCCAAACAACTTTGGCCTGACCTCCAGCATCTCAACTCTTTCTAAGTTCATTGAGAAATGTGTCCATATCCAGCTAATCAATCACATTGAGAAATTCCGACTCTTGGACCAATATCAATTTGGATTCCATCAAGGACACAACACTGAATCGGCCCTCAAGCACATAGTTGATGACGCTTTACAAATGCTTGATCAAAATGACTCCTGTCTGCTAATTCTCCTCCACTGCTCCTCAGCATTTGATATAGTCAAAAAATGACAATATCCTGGATTTATTTGAAAACAGGATGGGGCTCTCCAGTCCTGTCCTAGGTTGGTTTGCCTCCTTCCTACACAATAGATCGCAAAGAATAAAGATTAATCACTCCCTGTCCAACAACACATTAATCTCATTAGGAGTTACACAGAGTTCCTCTCTTTCACCCACTCTCTTAAAACTGTTCATAGAACCGTTAACCAAACTCCTGAAAACTTCAAGCATTAATTATCACATGTATGCCAATGAAACCCAACTTTGCCTGAGAATCTCCTGCTTGGAGGATATTAGATCCCTTAACGCAACTCTTCAAAACACTTAAAATTGGCTCACATGCAACCATCTCAAACTAAACACTCTCAAAACCAAATTCCTTTTAATTTCACCCCAAACTATTTCTAGACATTGATGACTGGTTGAAACATTTAACTGCCCTCAATTGCATTCTGCATGTCATCGAATCCGCAAAACCTCTGGGAATTACACTTGATAAGAATCTGAGCATGCAAGATCACATCAGCTCAGCCACCAAAGGAGCTAACTTTCAACTGAGCATCTTACGGAAAAACAAACCCTTCCTCCCTGTGGATGACTTCAAATCAGTTGTCCAAGCCTTACTGATTCCCAGACTGGACTATGGAAATGCAACTCTGTGCGTCCTACCTAGAAATAAGATGGCCCCCCTGAGAGCCTCATTTAACGCAGCTGCAAGTATTTGCAAGATCTAAACACAATACACATATCACACCCAATTTGCAATCTCTAAACTGGCTCCCCTATGAGGCAAGAATCCATCCGAAAATTGCCTTTTTAACACACAATGCCATTCACCCCAACATCTCGAAATACATTGCAAAAAAATTGGAGTTGTCAAGTCTCACTAGAACCTCTGGAAGCATCTCATCTTTTCTGCTGAAACTATAGAAATGAAAGAAGAAAAAAAACGTACAATTGTGCCTTATCTGGTATTGCACAGAGAATTTGAATTCCCTACAATCGGAAACCAGAATCAACCCGTCATCTGCATCAGACAAAAAACAAGTGACAAATTCTATTGATGAACACATTCTTAAACAAGCTACCATTATCTTGACACTCCCACACTGATAAGTCACTCTGGACGCACTAGTAATCTATCTCCTGACACTCAATCAATCAATCAATCAATCAAAGTACTTGTAAAGGGCACTACTTACCCGTTAGGGTCTCAAGGCGCTGAGGGGAGGGGGAGCTGCTACTGCTCGAAGAGCCAGGTCTTGAGGAGCCTTCTGTAGGTGAGTAGGTCTTGGGTCTGCCGTAGGTGGGTCAGGAGGGTGTTCCAGGTCTTGGCGGCGAGGTATGAGAAATATCTGCTGCCGAAGATCTTTCGTTGGATGCGGGGGATCATGGAGGTGGCGAGGCTGGCGGAGCGGACCGTAGAAGCTGACTCTGCTGTTCAGGTAGGCTGGTCTGGTGTTGTGGAGTACTTTGTGTGCATGGATGAGGAGCTTGAAGGTGATCCTCTTGTCGACGGGGAGCCAGTGTAGGTCTCTTAGGAGGGGGGTGATGTGGCTGTGGTGGGGGACGTTGAGGGTCAGTCGCGCGGAGTCGTTTTGGATGCGTTGTAGTTGACACAGGTGTTTGGCTGGGATTCCTGCATAGAGTGTGTTGCCGTAGTCCAGCCTGCTGCTGATGAGGGCCTGGGTCACTGTTCTTCTTGTTTCGGTCGGGATCCACTTGTAGATCCTGCGGAGCATGTGGAGGGTGTTGTAGCAGGTGGAGGAGACGACGCTGACCTGTTTTGACATGGAGA
This sequence comes from Lissotriton helveticus, assembly GCF_964261635.1. NCBI lineage: Eukaryota > Metazoa > Chordata > Amphibia > Caudata > Salamandridae > Lissotriton > Lissotriton helveticus. The sequence continues at coordinate 59,826,701 of NC_136071.1, forward strand.
GGGAGGAGTCGAGGACAAAACCTAGGTTGCGTGCGTGGTTGGTGGATGTTGGTGCTGTTCCCAGCATGGTCGACCACCAGGTGTCGTTCCAGGCCGAGGGGGTGGGTCTGAGGGTGAGGACCTCCATCTTGTCTGAGTTCAGCTTCAAACGGCTGTTCCTCATCCAGTCGGCGACGGCCTTCATTCCCTCGTGGAGGTTGGTTTTGGCGGTGTGCGGGTCCCTGGTGAGGGAGAGGATGAGCTGGGTGTTGTCCGCGTAGGAGATGATGTTGAGGCCGTGTTGGCGGGCCATTAGTGCGAGGGGGGCCATGTAGACGTTGAACAGCTTCGGGATGAGGGATGAGCCCTGGGGGACACCACAGATGATGTCGGTGGCTTCAAATTGGAAGGGTGGGAGGCTGATGCTCTGGGTTCTGCTGGAGAGGAAGGACGTGGTCCAATCGAGGGCCTTCTCTTGGATTCCGGCTTCTTGGAGGCGTGTCTTTAGAGTGCGGTGGCAGACCGTGTGGAAGGCGGCTGACAGATCCAGGAGGATGAGGGCTGATGTTTCACCGTTGTCTAGTTGGCGCCTGATGTCGTCTGTGGCGGCGATGAGGGCTGTCTCGGTGCTGTGGTTTTGTCTGAATCCGGACTGGGAGGGGTCTAAGATATTCTTGTCTTTGAGGTGGCGGGCCAGTTGCATGTTGACTATTTTTTCGATTACCTTTGCCGGGAACTTGAGTAGGGAGATGGGCCGGAAGTTCTTGAGGTCCTTGGGGTCGTCTTGGGCTTCTTGAGGAGGGCGCTGATTTCGGCGTGCTTCCAGCTTTCTGGGAATCTGGCTGTTTCGAAGGAGATGGTGATGACCTTTCGTGGTTGGGGTGCAATGGCTGCGTCTGCTTTGTTAAATACGTGGTGAGGGCACGGGTCTGACGGGGATCCTGAGTGGATGGCGTTCATGACCTTGCGTGTCTCATCGTCGTTGACGATGGCCCAGGAGGTGGGTGGGGTTCACAGGGGGGGTGGAGTCTGGTGTAGTCGGGGAAGCCGTGGTCCTGAAGATGTCATGGATATCAGCGATCTTGCGGTGGAAGAAGGTGGCCAGTGAGTCGCACAGTTCTTGTGAGGGCGGGATGTCATTGGTGTTGGCGCTGGGGTTGGAGAGTTCCTTCACAATGCTGAAGAGCTCATTGCTGTCGTGTGTGTTGTTCCCCAGCCGGTCTTTGAAGGAGGATCCCTTGGCTAGTCTGATGAGGTGGTAATGTCTGCGGGTGGCATCCTTGTGGGCTGCGAGGCTGTCCGGTGTGCGTTCGTGGGACACTATGCCTACTCTTTTGATTTCTCTAGTGGACTAGAAGGATTTCTTCACCCTGCCTGGGTACAGCCTCATCTGGAACTATCATTGTGATCGAAATTATTGTTTATTGTGGCCTGCCCTACCTGTCTCCCTCACCTTTTTCTTTGTTTATACCATTTGTATGGGCTCCTGTTAGCTTCCCCACCTACTTCCCACGGCCTCCTGTACTTTTATTGTGATTGTTGTATGGTTTATTACTGTTCTGATTTACCTGTTCACTCACCTGCATATATGTAAAGCACTCTGATACCCTTTTGGGTCATGTTCGTGCTATATAAAATTCTAATAAATAAAAAAATAAAAAATAGTGTACTCTCTTCAAATATGTCCAGAAGATCAGGGACTTTTAGGCATACTTCTGGGTAATGAAAAAAAAAAATCCTGAAATTGATGACCCTGAGGTGGAAATTGTAAATAAAGATGGTGTCTAGGCAAAGGTTTTACACTTTGCACCATCATACAATAGACTGATCCAAGATATTGTTTAAAATTTGCCAATCTTACAGTCCCCATAGAGAAAGAGAGTAGGAAGTTTACTTGGGTCCAAGATAATGACTCACCCAACAAATATTTAATTCTTAAGATATTTCAAGAGACCAGCAAAACTTTGATACAAAATAAGAGCACGTTAGATTTCCTTAAATATGTAATGCCTCTAATCCTAGCCAATACATTGCATCACGGTTGGTTAAACAGATATCCAACATTAGAAATCAGGGAGATGAACTGTTATTAAGGAGTGTCAACTGCTACCACATCATAAACCAAACATAAGTTGAAGTAGAACTAGTAAATTGCTGATAGCTTGTCAAGGCTTTATGTCCTACAAAGTACAGCAGTTAAGACTCATAAAAGCCCATTTCATGGCTAAACACTAATACTAAGGGTGTTGCCACGGTGTTGGTGAACTATCTTTCTACTGTAATAGAGAACCTAAATCAACCTGAGCAACCTGAATTCATGCCTGCTCGGTTGACTAGACATGACCTTAGGTGTCTAAACTCAAATCGAATTAAGAAATTATAACTAGATGCCCTAAAGGCATTCAAATCTCTTTAATGGCCATTCTTATTTTCAGACCTGTGCAGGACAGGGAGCTTCTGTTCCTCACATGCATCAGACTTCTGCATAAGGCACCAAAAGCGAAAGTGAGGGATAATAGTTCGGTGTGGGTAGTGAACTCCACTTCGCTAGCGGAGTTTGCGGAGAGCTGCCAACTCCGTGCTCCGCTGGCAGTGCAGAGTTTCCCCAATAAACTCATGGCAGAGTCTGCCCCAGCCTCCTACTTACAGTATGAAGAGAATCGGTGCTGGACTAGCGAACAGACTCATCCTGATTGCAGACTTGATGGGCGTCAACTCTCGAGTCACCATCCATCGGCGCGAGCCATCCGACTTGCATCGACGTCGCGACCGTGTCATGTCTTCCACCCATTACTACATAATTCATTTGAAATACAACCCAGCTCTGACTGTGGTAGCAAATTGAGAGGCGGGAAATCCACAGATGTCTGTTTGTTTTTTGTTTCCTATTTTAAACTTTTTGCACAAGTTGATGAAGTGGCTGTGGAGGGGGGAAGCTGTGGAGTGGGCGATGGAAGCTCGAGGGAGGGCTAGAGGATCGGAGGGGAGGAGGAGAGGAGAGCACGAGCCATGTTGATAAGAAAGGGATATCATCTGTGATGTTACTGATATTATACGGTCATTGTCCTTGTTGCTATGCCTGTGTTCCCTGTTTGGCAGACTACCAATGATGGTTGAGCATCATGCCATGGAAGAACAGGGCCATGTCAGAGGTATTTATGGAGGTGTGGTACCTAGACAGCGATCATTGTCCACAAGATCTTTGGCATTGACATGGCAAACAGCCACATTTAAGATAGTTTGACCATGATTACTAGGAGATGCCAGTGAGATCTTGGGAAATATTGGTTAACTTGAGAGGATTCAAAAGTTGGAACATTTAGGTGCTAGATGGAATGATGCCATTAGAATGGCTATCAATAGATTACTCCTTTGGAAAATGCCAATACTATAAATATATTTAATTGAAATGTGATGTGATGAAACAAATGGAAATTTAGTGACATCCAGCAATGTTCCCTCCAGGAAATTTGAATATTGTCTAAATCCATTGCTAAAAGGTAAACACTAAATCTATCAAATGTTGATTAACAATACTCATCAGGGGCTTGGGGAATTTAGGAGTGGCTCTGGACGACATTTTGGGTCTCGGCATGATGTGGTTTGGATGACAACTAAATGGTGCCCCATTCAATTAGATCAGGATTTTGTTGTGTTATCAAAAGAAAGAGTGTTGATGGTATATTTACATAGGGTATTTACTAAAACTGTTTTCTAAAAACTGTCTAACAAGGTCTCGAACGTAATTACACTGAAGAACACAGAAAGGAAGTTTGTTTTGTTACTTGTATTACCCAGTCCTTTCTGGTTTTATGGGAAACTCTCTTTTTTTGAAAGATCAAAAGAAAGATCTTACATCAAATATATATATATATATATATATATATATATATATATATATATATATATATATATATATATATATATATATATATATATATATATATATATATATATATATATATATATATATTACCTACTGGCGGTCACCAGTAGGTATATATAGTTAGGATTTTTTTCCTATGGGATTTTTGAAAATTCTATGTTGAATAACTTTGGCGTTTGAGGACGGAATTGGCTGAAATTTTCAGGAAAATTGAACATTTTGTTTCCAAGCAGCCCCTGAAAATTTGGGGGGGTTTCGTCAGGGGGGGGCCGAGAAAAAAGGGGGGTCCCAAAACGCGTTTTTCCCATGCAATTTTCCATAGGGCGGTTGGACTCACTTTTAGCTCGAACGGCTGAATGGATTTCCACGAAAATTGGCAAAATTGTAGATATTGTTTGCCCGATCTGCCTTTGCTAGGTCTCAATATATGTGCTCCAGTGGATTTTGATAAATTAACGTTAAAAAAAATATATATATCTGTAACAGTGCTCCGGTTAGCGCCCCGGTTCGCGTACCTGACGCGTAACGGAAGTTCGCGAAGCGAAGCTGATTGGCTCTTTGGTGTCTGTCAACATTCTAAACAGTCCGGAGCGGCCGCCATATTGTCTCTCGGTAGGATCGAGAGACAAGAGGAGGCCAAAACAAAGGGGGAAATGACCATAAAAGGGCATAGTAGATCCTCCCTGACCCCTAGGTTTGATGTGGAGGCTTTAAAAGGGCCCCGCGGGGCAAAAAAAAAAAAAAAAAGAATTTCGTTTTTTTTGCATGGGGAGCGCCCGGTACACGGGAAGCGGTCCGGGAGCGTACTATGAGGAAAAAAGAATGATAGACTTTTCAAATATTGTATGTTTATTGATTGTTCGTTTTGTTGTTTTTTTTATTTTTATTTTATTTAAGTAGCAATATGTAGGTACCAATGCAGAGTCCAAAAATTAATATACACCGTCTCCTTTGTAGATATCTTGCATGTTGTTTCAGAAGTTATTGTGGAATATGGAATCCATATCATAGTCTGTCAGGAAAGCAGAAAGAACATGGAGGCAGGAGATGAAAAAGAGATGTTAAATACACATTGGAGATAATATAGTTGGAGAAAGGAAGTAACTATGAGCAAAATTACTATGTAACATAAAAAAGTTGCACAGTATACTATAAGTCTGACTTTACATTATAATCAATTAGGTACTAGTTTATGAATTACATATAAAAATGATTAATGTCTCGAACAATTTTTGATTATTAAATATAAATTTATTTTTGTGATTCTTTTTCCAAATTTAACAGAACATTTAACAACAAATTGTCGGAAATGTCCTCATTTTCAATCAGCGAATCTACTGCATCTACACATTGAACTAATTCATGGTCCCGTGATTCATCCATGAAATCTGAGTCATCATTGTCCTCAATAACTTTTTCTGTGTTGTTCTCCAGAACAATTTTGAAGGAAATAATCTGCTCTCCTTCCATTTTCTTGCTATAATTTGCATAAAAAATAAATATATCAGTAGAGATAGGGCACTGTTGGGTTTAAGTTCAGACAGGTACTTGTGAGTTTATAACAGAGAAGTTATCTATGGGCACTGTATGGTTTCAGGCGTGAAGTAGTACTATTAAAAAGTGCCTGTGAAGAAGTCTAAGTAAATTCATAATTATAGCACAGAAACCTAAATCAATCCATAATTATAATAAACAAGCCTTTCTCAATGTCTAACTCTTACAGAGGGACAGTATATAACTATCTGAAAATGTTTTCCCAAATTAATTTAAAGTGCATAACATAGTTCTCCTTTCAAATTTATAAAATAACATCTTACCTTTTAAAAACAAGTTTAAGGTGTCAGTGAAAATGCACTTGCAATGTACTTCAGGAAGTAGTAGTCAAAATGGCTGTGTTTCTCTCTCTTTTTTTATATATATTCAGGTACATAACCAATCAAATGTCAGGTAAAAAAAGTAGAAAATGAAAGTAACATTTTAATTGGTTATCAATTCCAACACTTCAGATGTGTTTTGTGAAGTAATTTACCTCAGGGTATTTAGAGAGGTCTACAGGCTAAATGGTTAAATGGAATTCCAACCAAATTTGTTAAAATGGTAGGGATTGGTATGTAGTATGAGCTAATCTATATTTGGTGAAAGTGTCTCCAGTGGGTTTTCTGTAAATTACTTTCCCACCTTTTTTAAGCGAGCGCTTCCCGGTGCGCGCCCCGGTACGTGACCCGGAAGCGTTACGGGAGTCCTCCATTTAGTGTTTCGGTAGAATTGAGATACAAGATGGAGGGCAAATAATGTTCAGAATGGGTAGAAGGGGGCATGGTACACGTATCCTGACCCCCTAGGTTTTCTGAGGGTGGTTGAGGAGGCCCATATGTGCGAGAAAAAAAAACACATTTTTTTTCAAATTTTCGCGCGGTTAGCGTCCGGTGCGCGTACCGGGTAGCGCTCCGGAAAGCGTAAATCGTGAAAATCAGTAAAAAAAAAAGTTACATTTAAAATTTGTTTATAGTGATCATAGTTAGGGTAGCTCTGAGAAGAGCTTTTGGGTCTGTGGTAGATTTAGGTACTTATAAGTGGGTACCAATACATAGTCTTAAATTCAGGATGAAAACTCTGTTCCCCTCATCTGAGAAGTGAACTCCATCTTCTCTGTAGATATCTTGCATGTAGTAACGCAAGTTATTGTTGTAGATGGAGCCCATTCCATGGTATCTCATGTAAGCTGAAACAGACTTATTTACATGCTTCCTCGATTTCTCAATTTGTGGACAAAATTGGTTGGACCACCTCCATTTCTGTCTTTGGCATATATTTGAATATACCAAGGCAGTTTGAGGAAAAAGTGCCATTAATTGCTCAAAGGTGTCCTTTAAAAGCATTTCCAGACCTACCCCAGTCAAAGTGCCCAAGTCATTTCCTCCACAGTGCACAATTAACAGGTCAGGTTTTGGCAAATGCAAAAAGGTTTTCACCAATGGTATCAATTGGTGACATCTTAATCCTCTGTGGCCAATCCAGTTGATTTCCACATTTTGAAAATTGAGGTTGTGTAAATTTCTGTTATCAGCATACCTCTGAGCCCAGTAGATGTAACTATGTCCAACAATCCAGACAGAAAACATGGTGAGAGAAGGTTCTGCTGCAGTCAGATGAAGTGTGGTAATGAAATGGCAGTTGAAACAGTAGGAGTATGTAATGAAAAAAACTGTGGAGTTTCTGTGCTAATGAATCAGTAGCAGTGATTGGTGGATTTTGATTGCTGAAAACAGAAAGTTAGGGTGCATGGATGAGTTCTTTGAAAGATGTAATTTGAATGGTCAAGAAAAAATCATTTTATGAAAGATTGCACTGGATACGCAGGTGTACTGAGAGTTCAGAGTTCAATTGAAACATTGTTGTGTGAACTTGCAAACATCAGAGGTCTTTCAGGAGGTGGTTGCTATGGAAAAAAGGCAGAAAGAGCAGAAGGGGGAAAGGTGTTGATTTGAAAAAAGTGAGGAAAGAGTTTTGATTGGGTGACATGAGAGATACGTATGATGAATTACAGCATTTCTGTGCCTTTGTTGGTTGCAGCCTCCGGAGTGCATACCCTTTGCTCTGCTAAAGACAAATTGGTGTGTGTCTGAGACTGTTTTAAAACTCAAAAAGTATTTGCTAAGGTGAGAAAAGATTCATTTAATTTAAATAGAGAATAGTATGCTTTAAGGAGAAAATTATGAAGAAAGTTGTGTATTTAAAATGTTGCTTTGTGTCAAGTGTTTTACAAATAGATTTGGTTTCTTTGAGTTACATAGCTAGAGTTTCATAGGCTGCTTGAGGCATATTTACAAGGCCCTTGAGTCACTTTGATGTTATTTTCCCCATTTTAATTTAAGACATTTCCCCGTGGTGCAAAGTCCTTGTAAATACGCCCCCATGTGTGCTTGGCAAATTTAGACTTTGTTTCTTTGAGTTACATAGCCATGTTAAAAGTGACGCAAAAATGGTGCAAGGGCCTTAAAAATACGCTTTCATGTGTGTTAGGGCATATTAAGTCACTTCCTCATGAATGTGGGAAAATAATTGGTTTATTTGATGTGTTTAAAAACGTTTTTTGAAGTCAATTAGGTTTCTTGATATGTACTGCTAGAGTTTCATAGGCTGCCTGGGGCATATTTAGAAGGACTTTGAGTCACTTTGATGTTATTTTTCCCATTTTAATTTAAGACATTTCCCCGTGGTGCAAGGTCCTTGTAAATACGCCCCCATGTGTGCTTGGCAAATTTAGATTTTGTTTCTTTGAGTTACATAGCCATGTTAAAAGTGACGCAACAATGGTGCAAGGGCCTTAAAAATACGCTTTCATGTGTGTTAGGGCATTTTAAGTCACTTCCCCATGAATGTGGTTGAATAATTGGTTTACTTGATGTGTTTAAAAACGTTTCTTGAAGTCATTTAAGTTTCTTGATATGTACTGCTAGAGTTTCATAGGCTGCTTGGGGCATATTTACAAGGCCTTCGAGTCACTTTGATGTTATTTTCCCCATTTTAATTTAAGTCATTTTCCCGTGGTGCAAGGTCCTTGTAAATACGCCCCCATGTGTCCTTGGCAAATTTAGATTTTGTTTCTTTGAGTTACATAGCCATGTTAAAAGTGACGCAAAAATGGTGCAAGGCCCTTAAAAATACGCTTTCATGTGTGTTAGGGCATTTTAAGTCACTTCCCCATGAATGTGGGTGAATAATTTGTTTACTTCATGTGTTTAAAAACGTTTCTTGAAGTCAATTAGGTTTCTTGAAATGTACTGCTAGAGTTTCATAGGCTGCTTGGGGCATATTTACAAGGCCTTTGAGTCACTTTGACGTTATTTTCCCCATTTTAATTTAAGTCATTTTCCTGTGGTGCAAGGTCCTTGTAAATACGCCCCCATGTGTCCTTGGCAAATTTAGATTTTGTTTCTTTGAGTTACATAGCCATGTTAAAAGTGACGCAAAAATGGTGCAAGGCCCTTAAAAATACGTTTTCATGTGTGTTAGGGCATTTTAAGTCACTTCCCCATGAATGTGGGTGAATAATTAGTTTACTTCATGTGTTTAAAAACGTTTCTTGAAGTCAATTAGGTTTCTTGAAATGTACTGCTAGAGTTTCATAGGCTGCTTGGGGCATATTTACAAGGCCTTTGAGTCACTTTGACGTTATTTTCCCCATTTTAATTTAAGTCATTTCCCCGTGGTGCAAGGTCCTTGTAAATACGCCCCCATGTGTGCTTGGCAAATTTAGACTTTGTTTCTTTGAGTTACATAGCCATGTTAAAAGTGACGCAAAAATGGTGCAAGGGCCTTAAAAATACGCTTTCATGTGTGTTAGGGCATTTTAAGTCACTTCCTCATGAATGTGGGAAAATAATTGGTTTATTTGATGTGTTTAAAAACGTTTTTTGAAGTCAATTAGGTTTCTTGATATGTACTGCTAGAGTTTCATAGGCTGCCTGGGGCATATTTAGAAGGACTTTGAGTCACTTTGATGTTATTTTTCCCATTTTAATTTAAGACATTTCCCCGTGGTGCAAGGTCCTTGTAAATACGCCCCCATGTGTGCTTGGCAAATTTAGATTTTGTTTCTTTGAGTTACATAGCCATGTTAAAAGTGACGCAAAAATGGTGCAAGGGCCTTAAAAATACGCTTTCATGTGTGATAGGGCATTTTAAGTCACTTCCCCATGAATGTGGTTGAATAATTGGTTTACTTGATGTGTTTAAAAACGTTTCTTGAAGTCATTTAAGTTTCTTGATATGTACTGCTAGAGTTTCATAGGCTGCTTGGGGCATATTTACAAGGCCTTTGAGTCACTTTGATGTTATTTTCCCCATTTTAATTTAAGTCATTTTCCCGTGGTGCAAGGTCCTTGTAAATACGCCCCCATGTGTCCTTGGCAAATTTAGATTTTGTTTCTTTGAGTTACATAGCCATGTTAAAAGTGACGCAAAAATGGTGCAAGGCCCTTAAAAATACGCTTTCATGTGTGTTAGGGCATTTTAAGTCACTTCCCCATGAATGTGGGTGAATAATTAGTTTACTTCATGTGTTTAAAAACGTTTCTTGAAGTCAATTAGGTTTCTTGAAATGTACTGCTAGAGTTTCATAGGCTGCTTGGGGCATATTTACAAGGCCTTTGAGTCACTTTGACGTTATTTTCCCCATTTTAATTTAAGTCATTTTCCTGTGGTGCAAGGTCCTTGTAAATACGCCCCCATGTGTCCTTGGCAAATTTAGATTTTGTTTCTTTGAGTTACATAGCCATGTTAAAAGTGACGCAAAAATGGTGCAAGGCCCTTAAAAATACGCTTTCATGTGTGTTAGGGCATTTTAAGTCACTTCCCCATGAATGTGGGTGAATAATTAGTTTACTTCATGTGTTTAAAAACGTTTCTTGAAGTCAATTAGGTTTCTTGAAATGTACTGCTAGAGTTTCATAGGCTGCTTGGGGCATATTTACAAGGCCTTTGAGTCACTTTGACGTTATTTTCCCCATTTTAATTTAAGTCATTTCCCCGTGGTGCAAGGTCCTTGTAAATACCCCCCCATGTGTGCTTGGCAAATTTAGATTTTGTTTCTTTGAGTTACATAGCCATGTTAAAAGTGACGCAAAAATGGTGCAAGGGCCTTAAAAATACGCTTTCATGTGTGTTAGGGCATTTTAAGTCACTTCCCCATGAATGTGGTTGAATAAATATATTTATTTATTTCAAAATTTCATCTGCAACCCTGAGTAGGACTCACCTCAAACAAACCTCTGGATAGGCCACACCTTATCGGCATCCTGAATCATTCATTTAAAATGTTGGGGGCAGATTTATGATGGCCGTGTGCCTCTTTTGCGCCGCTGTTGCGTCACTTTTGTGACGCAGCAGTGGTGGAAAAGATGCACCATGTTGCAAGATAGGCCTCACTTCATCTGCAACAAGATACCGTCAGTTTAAACTGTATACATTTAGGACAGTGTAGGGGGCATGGAGAAGCTGAGGTTTCTGTAAGTGTCAAAGTTGTTGCATACAGTGCTCACCTTCTACGTACTCTTTCATATGCTAGACTACATCTGCACAATGAGATACCTAAGCAAAGGAAACACAGGTGATGTGATTGTGAAATGAGCAAAAGAAATTGCACGTTTTTCAATTACATCACCTGTGTTTCCTAATATTACGAATCACATTGTGCAGATGAGGTTTAGGCCTGTCCAGGGACACAGAGGAGGTCTGGCCTTTGTTCAAGAGTGCAGTGCACATGACTCACTTAATTATTAGGCCTGCACATGTACTATCTCCTCTGTACTCTTCAACAAGCCTACATTTCATCTGTAACCCTGAGTAGGCCTCACCTCAAACAAACCTCTGGATAGGCCACACCTTATCGGCATCCTGAATCAATCATTTAAAATGTTAGGGGCAGATTTATGATGGGTGTGCGCCTCTTTTGCGCCGCGGTTGCGTCACTTTTGTGACACACAGCGGCGCAAAAGATGCGCTATGTTGCGACATATTTACAACTTGATGCATCTAGGCAGATGTGTCACGCTGTAAAGTCCTGTGCCACATGAAACCTGCGTCAGGTTTCATGTGGGCGTTTTGTTGCAGGGTGGGCATTCACTTGCATGAAAGCCCTGTAAAAGTAACACAGTGAAATTTACAAGATTTCACTGAGTCAGCTTTATGGCATTGCTGAATCAAATCCTTACGCCTGTTTGAAACAGGCATAAGGAGTGACGCACCATGCAATGTGTGGCTTGCCCCTGTGCATTGCAGTAGACATGTCGCGCTTACAACGTGATTCCTACAATGCGCCGCTTTTTTGGCACAGATGCGTGACGCATCTGTGCTGTTTTTGCTCAATGGTGCACCGCATTGTAAATGCGGCACATCATGGGTGGCAGAGCAGCGGCGCACGTTAACTGGTGCATCCCTGGGGATGCGCCAGTTAACATAAATCTGCCCCTTTACATTTAAGTATGAGCAGGGGACACAGAGTCGGTGCGGCTTATCCAAGGTTAAGAAGAGATGAGTCCTGTTCACTGAAAACTTGGACATAGGCCTCACCTCCTCAGCATCGCTGGACATGGTTAAATAATATCTACAAAATGTTACTCTTGTTAAACAATTTTACTATTATAGTCTCTGAGATTTGTCTCTTACTCTGCAACATCTCATTGTTGTACTCTGTCTTTAAAGATAACGACAACATCAAGCATGAGTGATAATGAGCAATCTGTTGATCTCAATCTTATCATTGAACTTGTCATTGAAACGTCAGTGGAAGTAGATCCCTTGGATGATTTAAATCCTGTGGATGAAGACGAATATGATGAGGATGCCGATTTGTCAGAATTGTATGACATAGGGTGGGAATCTGACCAGCTCGAGCCTATGGAACTATAAAGACTTATTTTTAAAAGTTACTGGAAATGAAAAGTAACCATGTTAACCGTTTTATTTAAAATTAAATACAACTTCAAAAACAGCTTGTGTGAAGTGTCTTTAATAAAATAGTGAAATATGCTAATAAAATTAGTTCAGATTCACATATAAAAGAGCACAGGTCAAATGTAGAAGCATTCCATTTCTTTGCTACTATTTGTGAGTTCTAAATTTGCCAATGCACTAAAAATTATTGTATGTAGAATTGACAACTAGTATGTTAATTTTTTGACGACTGTTATTGATTTACTGTTTGGTAATAGTGGTTAATAACATTTTTATTATATTTTACCACAGATTCAACTGAAGATCATTTCAAAATTATACGATGCCTTCGAAGGACAGGAGGAAAAAGGCTACAAAACGTCAAACACAGCAGCTTACTAAATGCTTGCAGCAGTCCTCTACAATAAAAACTTGTCAAGTCACCAAGAAAGCTCCGGGTAAGACAACGAAATCTTTTTTAAGAAACATTTGCAGACGAAAAAGTATCAGTACAGAACATATTTTAGTCCAGAAAAAGAGAGCCAATTTAAATGGGAAGGAAAGGCCACTCAAAAATGTAGACGAATTTTCCGCAACAGGATAATTGGCAATTTGTTAAAAAATATTAAGAAAAGTCAACAGAAAGTGGCTTTTTATAAGAGAAAGAAAGATGTAGAGAAAATTATTGATCAGGCTTTCGAAATGAAGCGAAAGTTATTTATTTTGATAATCAATAGAATTAGGAAACTAAACAAGGCAATTTATGATTTCAAATCAAATAGTAGATGGAAAAGAACAGTTAATCGTAGTAATTTTTGTGAAGTTTTTTCAGGAGAATGGATGCATAGTTCAAGTTGTGAGGCTTTTTGTAATGAGGAGAGTTATTTCCAGGATAATGATTTGGTGCATGCAGTTGACACCAGTGGTCGAGTTATGAGGTGAAAGATGGTTGTCCGGTTGAAAAAGAAAAACTTGTGACAACAGAGGCAGAAGAGGTGTTAGGTAATGAGGTTTTAGGAAAACGTCCTAAGGGACCAGTGTATACCTGGAAGTGTAGTAGTATTTGCAGTGTGCGACAGGATTGCATCAATTTGCTTTGTGATTTTCTACGGACATTTAATAAGAATAGTTTGAAACAGAAAATGAAGTTGTTGCAAGAATTAGATCCTTGCAGAGTGAGAGAAGTGACAGGTTTGCATGGTCATTCATTGGCTTGTCTTTCCAGGAGAGTATGCCAGAGTGTTTTTCATCATTTCAGGATGCTAGCAGTGCATCATAATAAAGTGAGGAAATTAGTTAGAATGTTGTATTATGCTAAGAGTCCAGCAATTATGCTTAAACAATTATGCACTGCTCTTTTGCATGGTTCAGAAGTAGATGTGAAGAATATTTGTGCAGAAATTGAGTTTTGTTACTTTGCAAGTAAAGAGGAGAATGTTGAAATTGACCCAGAAGAAGAAGGTAATGTGGAAGAGAGTGTACAGATTTCCAGTACAGATAATTTTCAGAAGGAAATTGCCACGTTTCAGGTGAAATCAAGTGAGAGGACTAATTTCACTTGTGTGTGTTGTCGACGCACTTATTATAAGAATCAGACTAAGTTAGTGGATTTATATGCAAAAAGTGAAAGGGAAAATAATAGTGAATGGAAGGATTTCCCAACATACTTGATGGTAGAAAATTGTTTTGATTTGGGATCGGATCTACGTGTGTGTACTTATTGTTGTTGCAAATTAAATCAAAACCGGATGCCTGCTAGAGCGGTTCATAATAATCTGGAATTGGTTGACATTCCTTCTGAATTGAAGGATTTAAATACTTATGAATCTATTTTGATTCAAAGTGTCCATCCCTTTCAGGCTATTGTACGAATGGAGCCAAAGACTGGGAAATTGCATCCATCAGATTTACAGAGAGGATTAAAGGGAAGAGTTGTTTATTTGCCTCTAGATTTGAAGAAAAACATTAATACAATTGGAGTAGAGAAAGTGGAAGAGGAACCTCTGGTTATCTTAGTTAACGGGGTTCCGACAAAGAGTAAGAAAATTTGGCAAGATTTAGTGGATGTTAGGAAAGTCAAAAAGGCGACATTGTATTTGATGAAAAACAATCAGCACTACAAGAATGTATGTGTTGCAGAAGAGGAAGTAAGTGAAGAAGAGGACAGCGATTTGTGTGCTGGACAAATTGAGAAAGTAGAACCCTCTACTAGTGAAGAAATATATGAACATTATAGTGTTCATCCTTTGCATTCCAAGGAAGTCATGGGGAATGCTATTGAGTTGTTTCAAATGAAACAAGCCAAAGGGAGTCCCATTAGTGTTTGGGAGGAAAGTTTGGAAGCTCGGTGTTTCCCACAGCTATTTCCAACAGGTCAAGGAGGAAGATATGATGAGCGACCTCATCAAATTCCTGCTTATGAATACCGGACTTTACGATTGTATGCAGAAGATCCTAGGTTTCGTCAATGCATTCCCTATATGTTTCATCTACTGTTTGAAAGTGATCTGTCTGGACTGTCATATGCAGTGAACCACATTTTGAAAAGTGGTGTACAGATGCAAAATATCTCGGCAAGGGACTTTATGGATAAAGTCAATGTGCAAGACAGTATTTTGGATTCTCACCTGATTAATCTCATGGCGTGTCAGCGTGGTACTAATGAGTACTGCTACCGTCGTCATGGTGATTTAAAATGTATGTTGAGGAACTTAGGAACTCCCACATGGTTCCTCACTCTCAGCTGTGCCGAGTATGGCTGGGAAGACTTACTTGAATTTCTACGAGAGGCAAATGGAAACATTGAAAATATCGAATTCAAGACACCTGGAGAACTGTGCTCTTTGGATCCAGTGAATGTATGCAGGTACTTCAATCATAGATTTGAAGCTATGATGTCTTTCATCATGAACAAGAAAAATCCACCTCTTGGAGAGGTGTTGGATTTCTTCTGGAGAAAGGAGTACCAAGCAAGAGGTGCTCCTCATATACATATGCTGCTATGGATCAAAGATGCACCCAAATTTGGAAAGATCCGGATGACTTAGTGATGAGTTTCATAGAACAGTATTCTACATGTGCTGTTCCAAAGACAAAGGAAGAAAAAAGCTTAAGAGAACAAGTTTTACGCTTCCAAAGCCATTGTTGTGGAAAGTACTGTCGTCGTAAATTCAGAAACAAGGACAAGTTCAACACAAAATGTCGTTTCGCCTTTCCACGACCGGTGATTTCTAAAGGAAGAGTGAACAGTTTGATGTCTTCGCTGCGACATAATGTGACGAGGAAATCACCCAAAAATACATACAATTTGAAAAGGAACGAAGAGTCCAAGTACATCAACGACTACAACCCAGTGATTTTGTCCATGTGGAATGCTAACATGGATATACAGTTTGTGGCTGATAACTGTATGGCTGTGGCTCGGTATGTGACATCTTACATCACCAAAAAAGAAAAGACAGAATTGAAGGATATGTGGGAGGACATTTCCCATGAAAAGAGCCTCAGTAAGAAGTTGTACAGTTTCAGTCTGAAGATGTTGCGCATCGAGAAATCGGAGCTTACGAATGTTCTGACCGGTTATCTTCAGCAAGTCTCTATGCCAAATCTAGGAGTATCATTTGGGCGAGTCTTGGTCTTGCTGCAACGCGTAATCGAGTTCTGAAACCTGTGCGGGAAATTGAGTATTTGGCGGAAAAGGAGCCAAACAGTACAGATATTTTGAAGACCAACATGTTGGATACATATTATCCAAATAGAAGCAGTCACCTCGAGAATGTTTGTCTGTATGAGGTTCTACAAAATTACATATTCAAGAGGAACATCAAAGAAGATATTGATAAAGGAGTGTATGCTGTAATTGGAAGTGAGGGATGTCTGGTCAAGCAAAGAAAATGCCAATTGGTAAACCATCGAAAATTGAGTGGCGAATCTCCTGAAAGAAAAGAGTTTTTCTATTTAGCTCTTTTGCAACTTTTCAAGCCTTGGCGTGCAGAAGAGGAACTGCTTGGACATTTCCTCTGTTACGAAGACTCTTTCAATGCTACCAAGGAGACCATAGAATGTTCTGTTTTTCCCAAATATCTAGAAATGTTGAATGCGGAAATCGAGCAGGAAGCAATGATTGCAGCCGAGATTGCTAGAGACAGTTCTCAGGACAGTCAGAGTTCTGTTTCATTGAGGCAGGATCCACTAGGAGGACCAGTTATCGAAAATGAAGCTGCCACTGCCATGATTGAAGTGGAAAGAGCCATGGCACATGCTCAGGAGGATGCGGTTAACTTAGAAGAGTTGGAAAGACAACTCAACGTTGAGCAGAGGAAAATATATGATGAAGTTACCAACCAAATTGATCATGGATTAAGTCATGAGAAGAAAGAGTGCTCATGTACGTCGTTGAAGCCTGTCCAACTGTACGTGAGTGGAGAAGCGGGAACTGGAAAAAGTTTCCTCATTAAAGCAATTTCATGTTATTTGCAGAAAAGGACTGAGTCATCGCTGTCTTGTGTTGTCACCGCTCCAACTGGACTGCCAGCACATAATATTAAAGGTATTACTTTGCATCGTCTACTGATGCTGCCAGTGGAGCATGATAACAAATTACAATACCACAAGTTATCTGGAGATGCTTGTTGTGAAGTTTCAAGAGTCTTGAGGAAAATGAAACTTCTTATCATTGACGAAGTAAGCATGGTTTCCAATGTCATGCTTGCCTTTGTGCATTTGAGAATGCAAGAAGTTCTCAAAACAGAGTATGATGTGTTATTTGGTGGCAAACACATCATTGTTTTCGGTGATCTTCTGCAACTGACACCAGTGAAAGGACAACCAGTTTTTAAACTACTTATGCATGAAGATACCAGGAAGTGCCTAGGGAGCATTGGCAACGTCAATATATGGTTAAACTTCAATTATGCTGAACTGCGTGAAAATATGCGTCAAGCGAAGGATGAAGATTATAAGAATATTCTACAAGATGTTAGAATCGGAAAAGTGACCGAGCATGGGAAAGAAGCTTTACATGCACGATTACTGTCAAATTTGTATCCAGAAGAAGACGTTGTGCCAGAGAATATTTTTCGGAAAATTACTGAGAAGAAATCTGGAATATGTTTGATGCCAACTCTTACAGAATGTGTCATCTTCAACAACAAAATGTTGAATTTAGAAAACCAAGAGATTGTGAAACTGGAAGCTATCGACAGAATAGAGCATATGGGAGCAACAATTATTTTGTCTGAGAATTTGAAATCTAAATTGGATTCATTAGAGAAGACTATATCTAAAACTGCTGGTTTTGAAAAGACTCTGAATGTGTGCTTAAATTGCCGTATCATTTTGAGAAGGAATTTACATGTTGAAAGAGGTCTGGTAAATGGATCAATGGGTAATGTTGTTGATTTTGAGAAATACAGAAATAGAGATGGAATTGAATTTTTCAAAATTAAATTTGATGGCATTGAGGAAGTACAGCTAATTGGTCGTTGCTCTGCTAGGTTTTTGCTTGTAAAAGACTTATATGTTCGCCGTAAGCAGTTTCCTGTTTGCTTGGCATATGCGATGACAATCCATAAATCGCAAGGTTTAAGTGTAGACAGTGCATTGGTGAATATTGGCAGTTCTGTGTTCAAGGAGGGTATGGCATATGTGGCATTGTCACGAGTCAGAACTTTATCGGGATTGTACTTGATTGAGTGTGATGTCACAAACATTTGTGCGGATCTAGATTGCGTTAAGGAATACAATAGGTTAAGAAGAGAGTATGCACCACATTTGCCTCAATATCCTTTGTTTGAGAAACGTGTGGTAGGCCGGAAACGAAGAAATGTGACCAATAGTAGGGAGGTTGTAGCAAAAAGACGAAAAGTCGATAAACCCGAAATTATAAGCAGAACAAAAATGGATTCTGTTGAAGATGTTGTTGGTTTTCAATTTGAAAATAGTTCTGGTGTCAACTGCTATGCTAATGTAGTGGTTAATGTTGTCTTTTCTCTAGAAACTTTAAAAGAAGAGATTGTGGTCAATTCGGATCAAAGATTTTGCAGTTTGTTGAATTCTGTGTTAGAGAAATGTAGCACTGATAGAACAAAAATAGAAAGTGTGTCTGAAATTCGAAATCTGTTAGACAAATGTTCAGGTCAAACACAATTCTCTCAAAATATTCAGCAAGATTGTCAGGAGTTTTTAATGTATATGCTTGATGTATTGCAAGATGAAGGTGTAGATGTAGATCATCTGTTTGGCCTTTCTTATCAATGGCAGCATGACTGCGAGAACTGTAGGGTATCAAGTACTACTAGTGTAGACTCAGAAAGATTTATATATTTAACTTTGCCAGACAGTAAATCAGTGTCCTTTAATAAGCTAGTAAAAGCAGCTGATCACAACATGGAGTGTAGCCAATGCAATGTTGTCCACATTATTTATACAAACATATGGCCAGTATGTCATTTTAATGTTCCAACGATGTAGGCCTGATGGAACAAAATTGACAACTTTAATTAAAAATGTTGTGACTTTGCAGTTGTCAATATCAGGAAGGACTTTTGTAACTGCAGCAATTATATATCATGACGGTCCTTCAACAACATCAGGACATTACACAGCTTATTTGAAGTCTAGAAACGGCTGGTCATTCTGCAATGATTCTGTTTTAACTTAAAAAAAAAAATTGCCTTTTGACCTTAAAAATTCTTACCTGGTGTTTTTACAACCAAAATTTTAGAGAAAGAATCTCGGGATTTGCTGTGAGAAATTTCAAGAGGTTCTAATGGTTCCTGCACTATTTGGCCTTGAGGATAAGTGTAGTACAGAGTAAAAAGTAATTTTTGAGTTTTAAGTAGTTCATGAAAAAAAAGAAGGTTTTCTTACAGAAAGTGGTGGGCACGGATTAGTTAAAGGACAACAGAGTATTTCCCAAAGCAAACGGTATTCTTACCATAACACTTGACGTCATGGAAAAATAACTGCACTTTGAATGAGTTCAGAAAAACTGTTTCTTTTATTAAGCTAATTCAAGCAGGCAATCAAAACATGGACTAGAGGTAATGTAAGTCTGCAATGCTGTCCACATTTTTTGAACAAACTTTTGGTTATAATGTCATTTAAAAATTTCAACTATATAAACCTGATGAAAGTACGTTTTCAACTTTAATTACAAATGTTGTGGCTACACAGTCGTTGATTTTAGGAAGAACATTTCTAACTGCAGCTATTATATGACATGATGGTCCTTTGACAACATCCACTTATTACACAGCTTATTGAAAATGTAAAAAAAGCTGATGTTTCGGAAATGATTCACATTTGACTATGAAACAATGTTGCCTTTTGACTTAAAAATATTCTTACTTTCTGTTTTCAGAAGAAAGAATTTTGGGTAGGTAACTGGCCTATAATGATTCTAGGAGTTGATATAATTTAATGTACTGTTTTAAATTGCTTTGTGATTAAAAGTGATGTAGAGAATTAAATAATTGTAGTAGTCATAGAGGTAGTGTAAGTGTGCCTCATAGTAAGCAGTATCAGTGTCATAGGAAATGTGGAACATGAGTGAGCAAGAAGGGTAAAATATTACTAGTACAGGATTGTAAAAGTGATCTTGAACGTTTTCTTTCTGAAAGTTGCGGAAAAAGAAAATGACGGGATTTGCTTAGAAGAATTCCAAGAGTTATAAATGGCTCTTACACGATTTGGCCTTGAGGAGAAGTGCGGTAGAGAGCGAGAAGTCATTTATTGTATGTAACATATTTGTCAAAACGATGGAGCTTTTCTTTCAGAAAGTGGCGGGCTGAAAATAATAACAGCACAACAGAGTATAAGCTGTTCATAGGACATCCTTCGACGTCATGGAAAGTAAGTTACTTTTAAGGAGTTCTGATTTCTGATTGGTTATGTTATATGGGTTTTTTAAACGCAATCATTTTGATTGTGGTTTTTTTGTTCCCCGCTGTTATATGATGAATACCTTCAAGTCACTGTTTTTAGTGAAATTTGATATATTCTGAGAACAGCAAAAATAAACCATTTAATATGTATAATTAATTCTGCACTTTTTGTATTTATGATATACATTTAGAACTGTGTAGGAGGCATGGAGAAACTAAGGCTTCTGTAAGTGTCAAGGGAGGTGAGTAATGTACATTGCTCTGTTGCATACAGTCCTCACCTTCTGCGTACTCTTGGATATGCTAGACTACATCTGTACAATGAGATACCTAAGCTGAGGAAATACAGGTGATGTGATTGTTAAATGAGCAAAAATATTTGCACGTTTTTCAATTATATCACCTGTGTTTCCTAACATTACGAATCACATTGTGCAGATGAGGTTTAGGCCTGTCCAGGGAGACAGAGGAGGTCTGGCCTTTGTTCAAGAGTGCAGTGGACATGACTCACTTCGTTGGTAGGCCTGCACATGTATTATCTCCTCTGTACTCTTCAACAAGCCTAAATTTAATCTGTAACTCTGAGTAGGCCTCACCTCAAACAAATCTTTGGATAGGCCACACCTTATCGGCATCCTGAAACAATCATTTAAAATGTTAGGGGCAGTTTTATGATGGCCGTGCGCCTCTTTTGCGCCGCCGTTGCGTCACTTTTGTGACGCAGCAGCAGTGCAAAAGATGCACCATGTTGCAAGATAGGCCTCACTTCATCTGCAACAAGATACCGTCAGTTTAAAATGTATATATATAGGACTGTGTAGGGGGCATGGAGAAGCTGAGGCTTCTGTAAGTGTCAAAGTTGTTGCATACAGTGCTCACCTTCTGCGTAGTCTTTCATATGCTAGACTACATCTGCACAATGAGATACCTAAGCAAAGGAAACACAAGTGATGTGATTGTGGAATGAGCAAAAAAAATTTAACGTTTTTCAATTACATTACCTGTGTTTCCTAACATTATGAATCACATTGTGTAGATGCCTCACTCAGTCTGTATCTGACACTCTTTCCTTCACTTCCTCTGTCTCCTCTCTCCCTCACTCTCTTTTCCTTATTCGCCCTTTCCTTATATAGTTTACCTTACTCACTTTCTTTTAGTAGCTTACACAACTTCAATTTAGTTTTCTCTTCTATCCTTCTTTTCTGTCACTGAAAGTATCTTTTTTTTTCTCTTAGTAATTTACTCTATTTCAATTTCTTTTTGTCTCTGACTGTCTATCACCGTTTCTTTCTCTTTTTTTTCTGCATGTTTATCTCTAACTTTATTTCTTTGTAAAATTGGATGATTGTCAATCTTTTCCCTTGTCTTTTTTAATTTTTAAATACATGTTTTAATATTTTTCAAATTTTTGTTGTTTCTTTCACAGATTGAAAGTATAAAAATAACAAGTGACTAAGTTAACGACAATTATAAGGTAAGTGTTTTGTACTCTTTTCGTTACATTTCTATCACATTTAACTTCTTTTAGTTCCACTGCTTCATTTCTTTAACCGTCAGTTTCCTGCCTTTGCTACTTCCCTCATTCCTTTTTCTATTACTTACTTACTCTACTCGTTCCACTCCTTTTCTCAGTCCCTCTGTTCTCATAGTTCCTCACTCCTGTTCACTCACTCCGTCTCTATTACTCTCACTATCTCTGACTCATCGCTCTTTCACTACTTGTTCATTATGCTTTCTCCCTGTAGTTCAAACACACTAAGGGGCATATTATCAACACAGGCGATAAAATTATCGCTGCTTTTATCGGCAGAAAACTGCCGCAAAAGCGGCTTTAGCGGCAGTTTTCTGCCGCAAAAGCGGCTTTAGCGGCAGTTTTCTGCCGATAAAAGCAGCGATAATTTTATCGCCTGTGTTGATAATATGCCCCTATGTTATTTACATTTCTTTGCTGTTTCAATCATTCCTTTTCTGTCACTTCTTCTTTTCTGCTTTCTGTTTTTTCTCTCTGTTATTCCACATGTTTTAACCTTAGTCACTATAATTTTTCTTGTTTTATTCCTATTTACTTTTGCTCACTGTTTTCTTAACACTTTCCCTCAGGATTGTTCTTTTAGTCCGGTTCTATCCCTACCTCTCATTCCACATCCTTTACTGTTTTTCTTCTTATTTTGAACATTCACTCACATTCTCTAAGAAACTCTTGTTTATTATTCTTCTACTCTCCTTTTTTTCTTTCACTTCCTTATCTATTTTGTTTTTCACAATTATACCCTCTTCCATCTTTTCTTCGGTAAATAGATCTATTAAACAGTATCTCTGTGTTACTCCCTCTAGCTGTCTTTCTTTTAACATTACTCTCTGTTTCCTTCCCTTATACTTACTCTTCTTTTTAAAAAAAAAATATAAATTCTGGTTCGCTTCCGGTTCGCGTACCGGCGCGCGAACCGGGAAGCGAATCAAAAGAAATAGAGGTTGCCAGAGTGCTAAACATTCTAGCAATTTTTTATAAAGGGGAGGTAGTTCTGAAATAACTTTTTTTTAAATTATTTTTGTTGTTTTATATTTTTTTTATTATTTTTCTGAACATTTTTTTACTTTTTCTGTATTTTTTGAACGGTTTTATTTTTTTTTTGTTTTTTTTGGGGGGGGGGAAACGAAAATGATTCATTATAAAGGGCTCAACAGGAGCAACAAAAAAAAAGATAATTTCTTTTCTGGGGCGTTTTGGACAATTATGATTGTCGATAGCTGTGTTGATTAAAGTGACGCTACTCTCCCTGTAGCAAATCAATTGGCCACAATAAATGCACACAAATTTCACTTCCCCAAACTTCAGCTGGATATTTGGGACCATCTCCCTCGCCTCTGGTCCCGTCACTGCCTCTTGATTTGATGTACTGGCCACAGGACGTGGGTTATCCTGCAGGTCACGTACCTGCGCAGCACTATAATTACTAGGGTGCCACCTATCCATATGGCGATGCATGGTGTAATTGCAATAGCTATATTTTTTATCTGTCCCTCTGGACAGATCTTTTTTGCAGATAAGGCAAGTAACATATCGGGCATTTACTTTTTTTTGGCCCTGGGGATATTTGAAAAATTGCCAAATGAAATTTTCCTTGACATGGGACCTCCTAGGCTCTTCAGGCAAAAACTGCCTCTCTTGCTCCTCTTCCTCTTCTTCCTCTTCTTCCTCCTCTTGCTGAATGATAACCTGAGGAGGTGGTCCTCTCTTCTTAGGAGGTGGTGGTGGTGGTGGGGGTGCACCAGCTGCAGCTACAAGACTTGCCATTTCTAAGTAATCAAAAAAGGTCTTCCTCTCACAAAGTTGAAAGTCAGAGTGAGGAAACAAGGAGGGGTTTTCATCATTTGGGAAAAAAAATAGTTCTAAACCAATGAAAAGTGTTATTTTTAGGTCACATGACCTAGCCTTACATCATTAGGAAACCAAAAGTGAAATGAACCAATGAAAAGTTGTATTAACTAGTCACATGACCTGTTATGCTTACGTGACGCGCTCCGCGCCGCGCCCCGGATCGCTTCCGGGAAGCTGCGCTTCGTGCCTCGCTTCGCGCACCGGAGCACTTCAGGGTGCGCTAACGCGGCGCGTCATATGGCGCATTACGCGACAACGCGATACGTTGCGGTTACGCGACAACGCGATACATCGCGGTTACGCGAGGCGTCACGATGTTGTTTTCTAACGCGGCAGTTGCGCAAACGGAACGTTTACCGGTTCGCGGACTGGGTCGCGGCAGCAAATTGAGCTAACGGGAAGCTACCCGGTTCGCGGACCGGGAGCGAAACAAAAAATAATAATAAAAAAAAAATACATACAAAAATGGAATTAAAAACATATAAAATATATTTTTCGATTTAAAGAAGAATACATTTTAAAGCTTTTGATATTTGCTATTAAAAAACCATTGAAATTCACTGAAAAAACCATAGGTTATAGACCATATATAGTTAGGAATTAGCATTTACAAAACCTTGAAAATTCACTGAAAAAACCATAGGTTATACACCATATATAGTTAGGAATTAGCATTTACAAAACCTTATTTTACTCACACAAAACCATTGAAATTCGCATATATGGTTAGTTGCACTAACTATATATCGCGTACCCGCAATCCACTGCTGATCATGTCACATATTACATCATTCATGACATGGTCAGTGACATCACTGATGACATCACTGATGACATCTCAAATGACATCACTGATGACATCACTGATGACATCTCAAATGACATCACTAATGACATCACTGATGACATCTCATTTGACATTACTGATCACATCACTGATGACATCATTCATGTGATAATACGATGAACCTCTTCAGACTCTAATATAACCTTAGATACACTCAGTGTAAACAGACACTCACAGACTGTCACTCATCCATGAAGTTACACACACACCTAGTCAGTCATGCCAAGAATCAATCACACCTCCATTTTCTCAACTATACAGTTATACACACCTTACTTATTCAAACATATACTAACACATATTTACTCTCTTATACAATCCTGGATACAAGTTCACAATGATCCATACAGCCACTCACACATTCACTGGCTCTTATGCACAGTTATTTATATATGTCAACTCTCACATGTACTGTGTTTTACATATGTACTTACTTTGACATGTAGCACTGAGATATCCATTCACTCACCAATACACTCATGCACACAGTCAACCGCCCATACAGCTGTTTCCACATGCACTTTTGGACCCATACATCTAGTGAATCAACTGCTCACACATATATGCACATAGTCATACACCTCCCAGCCACCCACACACACACTCAGTCTCCCATACAAATACTTGGGCAACCAATCAATAACCCATATAGTTACTCATATAGCTAATGATCAACACATGCAGCAGATTACAGAACAACAGACATTATGATGCACAAATTAAGACAGTTTAGTCACTAACCCATGCACTCAGTGAGACACATTTAATCACTCACTCATACAGTCAGTCATGCACCTACTAAATCCTTCATCCAGACACTTATAAATCCACTCATTCTTCAATATGTAAGACATATTTTAACTTTACAGAAACATACAGTCACTGGATGTAGTCATCAGTGATGTCATCAGTGATGTCATTTGAGATGTCATCAGTGATGTCATCAGTGATGTCATTTGAGATGTCATCAGTGATGTCATCAGTGATGTCACTGACCATGTCATGAATGATGTAATATGTGACATGATGAGCAGTGGATTGCGGGTGCGCGATATATAGTTAGTGCAACTAACTATATATGCGAATTTCAATGGTTTTGTGTGAGTAAAATAAGGTTTTGTAAATGCTAATTCCTAACTATATATGGTGTATAACCTATGGTTTTTTCAGTGAATTTTCAAGGTTTTGTAAATGCTAATTCCTAACTATATATGGTCTATAACCTATGGTTTTTTCAGTGAATATATATATATATATATATATTTTCCCAATCCTAACTTAGGCTGCAGAAGAACAGGCACCGACTCCGTGGGTCAAATCAAAGGTTTTTATTCACCAATACATACGATCAGACGCGTTTCGGCGGACAAGTCCGCCTTGTTCACTTCATCTGCTTTACACCAAGTTAGTGAGCCTTATTTATATAGTGCATGTTTGATAGGTGTTGAAACAACTATGTGACATAATTAGGTGTTTAACTGTAAACATAGAAGAGTTAGTTGCGCTCTAAAACATGCAAGTCATTGTGACACATCAAACATTAAATTCGTAAATCATTGTAAATGCTTCTTTACAATTAATGGTTCATGTTGGTTTGTGCACATTTCATGAAGAATTAATTTTAAACACATGGTCTTTTAAAATGTTTAAGAAAATAAACGTAATGACTGCTGTCAGTTCCATGCCGGTTTAGACATGGAAGAGTTCCTAACGCCACTTGTATAAGTGTGTAGCCTCTCAGTAGTCTGTAACCTCTTTGACCCGGTCTCTGCACGACGTGTGTTTGGTGCATCCCTTTCCGCGCGGATCTGAAGGTGAGTGTCGAGGGCGTTGGCCTGTGTGTTTATTGTGTCACGGTGAACTGCAGGGTCACGGAATCTGCCGTTTCCTGAGGGAAACTAATAAGTCTCTGTATTTTAGCTGCCCATTCATTTTGTTAGTTTTAGGGAGCCGTGAGGGCACCGTGTGCGCTTAGTAGGTGATTATTAAACTCTACAAGGTTTGTCAGTGCAATCCCTATCCTTATGCCGCCTGATCTCTGTCTCAGATTCAAAGTGTGTAATGGTGCTGATGCACGTGGGAAAGTGGTGACTGCTCGAAGTCTATTCGGTTTGACTTGAGGTGTCAAAGATTAAATTGTTTGGGGCCTCAAGGTTGTGATTCATTGCATGTGCGTGAAAGTTAAGGTGGTGATAGTCGGCGTGCTTTGAGTCCTGCCCAAGTGGGCTTGGGCTCACGTCTCGTTGGAGAGATGCCTGGATTTTGTCACAATATGAAATTAATGATTCTGTTAGATATAGCGGGTGTCATTAGTGGCGGGGCAGACACGTGTTGCTTGCGAAAAAAAAGGGGGGGGACTACGATGTCATGGTGGCTACCGAGCATGTTTGGCGCTTCATGGTTGTACTAAGTGGTGTGTGTGTGTGATAAAGGTGGAAAGAAAAATTGTATAAATGAAATAATATGTGCACTAAGTGAGTTAAAAAGGATCAAGTCCTGGATGGTGAAACAAGATGTTAATCAGTAGTTGGGTTTGTCTCAGGAAACGTGAGTAGGGATGTTTACACAGAAGACTGGTGACATGTCATAGATGTACACTAAGTGCCTCATCAGCATTGAGCCCAAGGGGGATCTTACTATTGAGCTCAATGATGTATTTGGATTCGAGTCGTCTCAGTTTTTGTTGTCTGTTCCCTCCCCTGATGTTAGGTGCTACACTGTCCAAAACAAAATAGGTGAGTTCCTCACTTTTACCGCTGTGGTGAGCATTGATGTGGCGAGCCACAGGGTATGCTGGATCGTCATTGGCGATTGCCCTAAGGTGTTGGAGGATCCTCACATGGGCTGGATGTATGGTGCTCCCCACATAGATTAAATTGCAGGAGCATTTGAGCACGTACACTGCAAAGTCTGTTTTGCAAGTGTAGTGTTGTCTGATTTTGAAAGGGGATTTCCTAAATGGGAATGTGACCGATTTCCTGTTGACCCCATGTTGGCAGGCTTTGCACTTTGTGCACTTATAGAAACCAGGTTGGGAATGTAACCAGATCTTTTTGGTCGGAGTAGATGGTGCATAATTGACCAATTCTTGGCTCATTGAAGTTGCTCTTCTAAAAGTCAACTGCGGTAGTTTGGCACCACTCTGTCCAATGACTGTGTCATTTTTAATCAGTGGCCAGTGTCTGTACAGGATTTTCCTAATGTTCTTATGGTGCATATTGTATCCTATAATCAGTCTGGGCATATTGTTAATGACAGTAGTTCTGATGTCATTCGTTGCTTTGGGCTTTTTTTGGAGTAAGACCGACCTGTCTAGATGGTCACTTTTGAGTCTAGCTTTGTTTAGGGTGGTAGAGCTATAACCTCTTTCCTTGAGTCTGGCACAGAGGTTGTCCGTGCAGGAGTGGAGGTCTTTCTGTGAGCTGCAATTTCTCTTCATCCTTATGCATTCAGCATAGGGAATGCTTTCTTTGAGGCTTGTGGGGTGGAAGCTTGTTGAGTGCAAGATGGTGTTCCCTGCAGTCTCTTTTCTATGGGTGCGGGTCTGTATTTTCCCTCCCTCATGAAAGACCTCAAGGTCTAAAAAAGTGATTTTGTCTTTACTGGCCGTACATGTGAATTTAAGATTCAGATTGTTATTGTTTATGTCACTGGAGAATTGTAGGGCGCTATTTTCCGTGCCCCACCACAAGATGAAGATGTCATCTATGTATCGCCTGTACAAGACAATTTTGTTAGTGAAGGCGTCAAGATGTTGGGTCATGAGTACTTGCTCCTCCCACCAGCCCATATGCAAATTTGCATAGCTGGGAGCGAAGCAAGTACCCATGGCAGTCCCCTGTGTTTGCTTGTACAGTAGCTTGTTGTACGTGAAGGTGTTATTCTCCAGGCACCATTCTGCCATGTGTAACAGCATCAGTGTGTATATATATATATATATATATATATATATATATATATATATATATATATATATATATATATATTACCTACTGGCGGTCGCCAGTAGGTATATATAGTTAGGATTTTTTCTCTATGGGATTTTTGAAAATTCTATGTCTAATAACTTTGGCGTTTGTGGACGGAATTGGCTGAAATTTTCAGGAAAATGGAACATTTTGTTTCTGAGCAGCCCCTGAAAATTTGGGGGGGGTTCGTCAAAGGGGGGCCGAGAAAAAAGGGGGGTCCCAAAACGTGTTTTTAACATTGAGTTTTCCATAGGGCGGTTGGCCTCACTTTTAGCCCGAACGGCTGAATGGATTTGCACGAAACTTGGCAAAATTGTAGGGACTGGTAGCCCGATGTGCCTTTGCTAGGTCTCAATATATGTGCTCCAGTGGATTTTGAGAAATTAACGTTCAAAAAAAGATATATATCTGTAACAGCGGACCAGGCAGCGCTCCGGTTCGCGGACTTTACGCGTTACGGAGCTTTGTGAAGCGAAGCTGATTGGTTCTCCGGCGTCTGTAAACATTCCAAACAGTCCGTAGCGGCCGCCATCTTGTCTCTTGGTAGGATCGAGAGACAAGAGGAGGCCAAAGCGAAGGGGCAAATGACCATAAGGGGGCATAGTAGATCCTCCCTGACCCTCTAGGTTTGATGTGGAGGTTTTAAAAGGGCCCCGCGGGGCAAAAAAAATAAAATAATAATAATCGAACGGCTGAATGGATTTGCACGAAACTTGGCAAAATTGTAGGGACTGGTAGCTCGATGTGCCTTTGCTAGGTCTCAATATATGTGCTCCAGTGGATTTTGAGAAATTAACGTTCAAAAAAAGATATATATCTGTAACAGCGCTCCGCTTCGCGTACTTTTCGCGTAACGGAGCTTTGCGAAGCTGATTGGTTCTGTAACAGCGCTCCGCTTCGCGGAGATAAAATTATCTCTGTATTACCTAGCTGTTGCTAACACCAGTTAGTGACCGCTAGTAGGAGATAGCGACCATCTTGGGCCCCACTTTGCATGTCAGTGATATTTATCACTAATGACATGCAAAGTGGGCATGCCAAGATGTTAGCGACTTGAAACAGTCGCTAACATCGCTATCTCCTATTACCAACTAAGCGCGAATATCTCCAAAAGCTACCACCTGCCCTGAGCAGTTCTTAGCCATGTTATCCAATGGGAGGTGGATAACATGGCTAAGAGCATTAGCTCGGTAATGCATGAATATCGCTGAGTTTTCAGCGATATTAATGCATTGCGGTCGTTTTTTATGGCATTTGCGATAAACCTTGATAATAGCAAGGTTTATCTGCGATAATTTCTGACGATGCTTAGCGGTAAAAAATTTGTTGCTAAGCATCGTAAGGGATAAATATCGCTTAACTTTGGTAATATGCCCCAACGTCTGTTAACGTTCGATTCGAAGGAAATCAGGAAGTGTTGAAAAACATTGTCTGCGCCATCTTGCCTTTTTTCAAATGCCACACTTTTGTCGTGCACGGCAGTCATTTTAGATGCCTTGACCAGACCCACTCTCTGCACGCTGTCGATCCTTAGCATGGCTCCCCACCCTCGCAAGCATCTCCCCCAGGACCTGGTCAACCCCGCTCTCTGTCTTATGCATGGGTAATAAACCTCCCCCCATCTGCGCTGCTCTTCCCTGAGAATCACACCCTGTGCCCGCCCGACACCTCCCTTTCGCCCTATTCACTACCGCACCCTCTGACACTCCTTTTCCTCTGTGTCCGATTGTCCAGGCCGGTCCTAGGCTATCAGCTAGCCCTGCAGATGTAGTTTATGGCCCCAGCTGTAAAGAATCACCCCTCTTCTAAGGAGTTATAGTAGATCAAGGCCCACACTCGATGAGATCCGTCACAGCACACGCGTTCCTACTATCTGAAAACCATCCTGTATTGTGATTGGGGAGGGGACCGAGCCTGAAGCGGAAGATTCCAGGGATGACTCTTTGTACATCAAAGTTTTTACAATTATGTGTCACATTAAAAATATATAGCACTCCAACAAAGTAGTAAGATTATACAACTTTAATAACTTATAAATATATACAACAAAACAAAAACAGTAAAAACATATAAACATTTTTAGGGAAAAACAACGAAGTAGCGGTCGGCTGTGCGAATAGTCCCAACGCAGCACAACGTCCAGAAATTTCTGGACGGCACCCAGGTGATGTTGCCTGGGTGCCGCACTGATTTCGGCATCCGGCGTGGGGCGTCACGGGGGGTGGGTCATCAGTAGCAAACTGTTGTGCGAATAGTTCCAAGGCAGCAGAACGATGGCACCTAGGTGATGTCCAGTAAGTTGCCGCACTGGTTTTGGTATCCTACAATGCTGCTCCGAATAACGGCGTGGGGCGCCCCGGGGGGGGGGGGGAGGCGGCGTGAACGGGCCACTCCAGGTGGAGTCTCGTCTGTTGTAGTGGGGCGCCCCTTTACCGTTTCAGTTGCCATTCCGTCCGCTTTTGGTCCAGTGTGTCAAAAGCCGCAATTCAGCTGAGTTGCGCCCACTCTTGCGGTGCAGCGATAGGCGGCTGCCACAGGACTCTCAAAATGGCGGCAGGCTCTTTTCTTTTTGGGCCTGGTCCACTGAAATGGCCCTGGGACACCTTGGAAATCGGACGACTGTCTGCTAGGTCTTGGACCCCATTCTCGAAAGCGTCCCCTCCGCCTTGAGGATTCAACAAAAGTTTTGGGGGCCCCCGACTCCTGCAGGCTTCTGGTGGGGAGCGGCTGCCATGATTGCTCGCGGAATGACCACGACGGAGCCACGAGATGGTGGTGCTTTCATGCTGACGCCAGCTTCAGTCTGAAACATCCAGAAACAAGGTGGGGCTTTCATCGTTTGGGAAAAAAAAAAGTTTTCATCCAATGAAAAGTGTTATTTTTAGGTCATATGATCAAGCCTTCCATCATTAGGAAACCAAAAGTAAAATGAACCAATGAAAAGTTTTATAAACAAGTCACATGACCTGTTATGCGGCATAGGGTATAAAATGCGGAGAAAATACGTTGGCACGTGAGGCGGCGTCAGTAGCGGACCGATGTGCGAATAGGCCGAAGGCAACACAAAGCGCCAAGATCCGGATGGCACCGAGGTGGTGTCCAGCAAGTTGCAGCACTGGTGTGGCCATCCTACAATGCTGAAAGTCGGCGTGGGGCGCCCCGTTGGCCTGTGAGTTCGCGTCAGTAGCGGACCGATGTGCGAATAGGCCGAAGGCAGCACAATGCGCCAAGACCTGGATGGCACCGAGGTGGTGTCTAGTAAGTTGCCGCACTGGTGTGGCCATCCTACAATGTTGAAAGTCGGCGTGGGGCCCCCCGTTGGCCTGTGAGATGGCGTCAGTAGCGGACCGATGTGCGAATGGGGCCAAAGGCAGCGCAACGCGCCAAGATCCGGATGGCACCGAGGTGGTGTCATAGTTGAGAGTTCTGAGCAGCGGTTGTAACACTGTCTGAAGCTTATTTGCAGCTGCTGCAGCTTCACTACGCGCCAAGATCCGGATGGCACCGAGGTGGTGTCTAGTAAGGTGCACTGGTGTGGCCATCCTACAATGCTGAAAGTCGGCGTGGGGCGCCCCGTTGGCCTGTGAGATGGCGTCAGTAGCGGACCGATGTGCGAATGGGGCCAAAGGCAGCGCAACAATATTTTCGGAATAGAAGACACCACAAGGCGCTGAGATGCCAAGATCCGGATGGCACCGAGGTGGTGTCTAGCAAGTTGCTGTACTGGTGTGGCCATCCTACAATGCTGAAACTCGGCGTGGGGCGCTCCATTAGCCTGTGAGATGGCGTCAGTAGCGGACCGATGTGCGAATGGGGCCAAAGGCAGCGCAACAATATTTTCTGAATAGAAGACACCACAAGGCGCTGAGATGCCAAGATCCGGATGGCACCGAGGTGGTGTCTAGTAAGGTGCACTGGTGTGGCCATCCTACAATGCTGAAAGTCGGCGTGGGGCGCCCCGTTGGCCTGTGAGATGGCGGCAGTAGCGGACCGATGTGCGAATGGGGCCAAAGGCAGCGCAACAATATTTTTGGAATAGAAGACACCACAAGGCGCTGAGATTCGGTTAGCACCGAGGTGGTGTCTAGCAAGCTATGCAGCTGAGTTGCGTGCGCACTTGCGGCGAATAGGTCGAAGGCAGCACAACAATGTTTTCTGAATAGAAGACACCACAAGGCGCTGAGATTCGGTTACCACCGAGGTGGTGTCTAGCAAGTTGCTGCACTGGTGTGGCCATCCTACAATACTGCTCCGAATAACGGCGTGGGGTGCCCGAAGGGGGTGGGGGAGGCGGCGTGAACGGGCCTTCCTAGGTGGAGGCTCGTCTGCTGTAGTGGGGCGCCCCTTTACCGTTTCAGTTGCCATTCAGCTGAGTTTTGGCCGCTCTTGATGCTACAGCGACAGGCGGCTGCAACAGGACTCTCAAAATGGCGGCCTGTTCTTTGGATTTGGGCCTGGTCCACTAAAATGGCCCTGGGACACCTTAGAACTCGGACGCTCGATTTTTTTTTCCTTTCCTCTACATGCAAAAAAAGGTAAATGCCCGGTACGTTATACGCTTCATCTGCCACGATGTACTCTCCAGAGGAACCGAAAAAAAATATAGTTATGGTAACTATACCATGCATCGTCATATGGAGAGGTGGCACCAATTAATTATAGTGCTGCATAAAAGAGAGATTTGGAGGAGAACCCCCGACCTGCCAGTACATTCATCAAAGAAGTGGCACTGAGAGCATCAGAGGCAAGGGAAACGGTCCCAAATATTTAGAAGAACTTTGGAAAGATTAAAATGACATGTTTAGATTGTGGCAAATTAATTTCATGTGGACAGATGAGTGTTACTCTATAAATACAGCATATGAACATCATCATAGTCGATGGTTGGTAGAGGCATTTTGACTATATCCTGGACCTGCCCGTCCTCGCCCAAAATGGCGCCGGAATAAATGGGACTCGTAACTCCTTGTTGTGTACTGGTTGCAGAACCTTGAAATCACGAGATACGTATGCAGTTTTGAAGCACATGGCGGGCGGGGACGAGAATTGATTGAGTATTTCGACATCCCTATTGATATTAAGTTCTGATGTGTTATTGATTACTGTACTATTGAAAGTTCGAATTAACGTCACGCATGGTACTTGCCCGCAAATGTATATCTAGATAATTTTATTGTAACTGGCCCTGTCGTATTTTAATTATAAAATGTACGTCCACCGATTCCGCAACTGTTAGACACCTTAGTTCTTGCAACCTAATGGCCCGCCCGTTACGTTCCTCTACAGTGTAAATGTCTACTCATCATATACGATTACAGTTTGCTCCGTGGCCGGCCCACGTGGTTATAGGCTCGTATTTGTATAATGAAATTTTCACAATAAAGGTTTTTAAAAGAAAACATGGTAGTAGTATATACATTGGTAAAGTTTTTAATAATAGTCACTGTTTTAGAATCATTAAAAGGCAAGTGAAATAAAGCAGACCAATTACATGAAGGGTAAAAGGTATAATACGCAGGAACGCAGTAAAGATAAATGGTCAAGGGCTGTTGTGTTTTCTACTCCTGCAACATAAAGTGATCGATAAGAATCTCATATTCAGGCGTATCGGCGACTAAGACAGCAGGTCGACCCTCTTTTGCTCAACGGCTCCGTGATGGGACGAAGAAACGCCCTTTTTCTCGAAAAAAGAATATATTTTACTTGCAGGACAGTTGTAAATTTTCCGGGAAAGTACATTAGCCTGGAACATTATAACATATATTTAAGAAAAAATAATGTTCGGAAGTAATAAAAAGCGTAATTTTTAGGTCATATGACCAAGCCTTTCCTCATTAGAATAAGAAAAGTAAAATGAACCAATGAAAAGTTTTATTAACAAGTCACATGACCTGTTATGCTTACGTTACGCGCTGCGCGTCGCGCCCCGGATGACTTCCGGATGCGCTAACGCGGCGCGTCATATGACGCATTACGCGACAACGCAGGTCCAGAATATAGTCAAAATGTCTCCACCAACCAGCGGTCGGAACACAACCCCTTTCAGCAGGCTAAATAGTTCTGTTAAATGACAACAGAAGGGACAGGCAACAAGAACCATCAGTCAAAGAGGGGAGGGCTAGTTCTTCTCTACCGGGTTACATTGGGGCGCTACCGGAACTGATCGAATTGGTAGTCTACAGTGTTTCTGGATGTTTCAGACTGAAGCTGGCGTTAGCATGAGAGCACCACCATTTCGTAGCTCCGTCGTGGCCATTCCGCGAGCAATCATGGCAGCCGCTCTTTATCGTTATTTTGGGCGGGGTGGGTGGCGGAGCCGAGCTGTATTGCAGCCATCATGGTGTGGAGTTCAGTTCATCTCACTAGTTTCGGATTTGTCATGAGGGGTTGTTCTTAATGTTTCTATTTTAGCGAGGTCAAAAAGAGATCCCATTAGTGGCCTACTGATTTTGCTCGATTCCTTTTGTTTTTTTACACGATTTTTCGTTATCTGCAAAGACTAAACAGAGTATTGCGACTCTGTGTTTGTTTGTAAATAGAGAATGAACCAAAGAGAACCAATTCTAAAACAGTAAATGCTTGGATAACAATCAATCAAATGGAGAGAGAAGCAGGCACGACGTATTACAACGGGGGCAAAGGCCTGCGTTAACTACCTTTCACTATCTGCAAAGAGAGAGTACTCCTAATAGAAATGAGGGGGGGGGGGCAGCATTCAAAGCAGATCAGTGTGCATAAACACGAAAATGTTTTTACTTACCACGTACTTGACATTCGACAGCTTATGATATTTGCTATTAAAAAACCATTGAAATTCACTGAAAAAACCATAGGTTATAGACCATATATAGTTAGGAATTAGCATTTACAAAACCTTGAAAATTCACTGAAAAAACCATAGGTTATAGACCATATATAGTTAGGAATTAGCATTTACAAAACCTTGAAAATTCACTGAAAAAAACATAGGTTATAGACCATATATCGTTAGGAATTAGCATTTAAAAAACCTTATTTTACCCACACAAAACCATTGAAATTCCATATATAGTTAGTTGCACTAACTATATATCGCGCACCCGCAATCCACTGCTGATGATGTCACATATTACATCACACGTCATGATGGGTGTTTCTGGTGGTCTGACCACGGTCTCAAGAAGGGCCTCCCTGTTTTGGTTGCGTGCTCGTTTACAGGATTTTGTGATGATTCTGGATGGGTAGCCACGGTCTCCCAACTTGTGGACCAAGGCTTTGGACTGGTGTTTGAAGTCATGGAGGTTGCTGCAGTTCCGGCGAATGCGCAGGAACTGTCCAAATGGCAGGTTCTCTCTCAAAGGTCTGGGGTGGAAACTATCAAAGCGCAACAACGAGTTCCTGGAAGTCGGTTTGTAATGAGTCGTTGTGGTCAGACCCCCCTGATCAGCTTTTATGTTGAGGTCCAGAAACGCCAGTTCAGTAGAACTGCTAGTGCAGGTGAACTTTAGAAAGGGATCAAGGCTATTGATCCAGGTGAGAAAATCTTTCAATGTCTCCTCATTGCCTTCCCAGACAATGAGGATATCGTCAATATATCGACGCCAAATTGTTATATTTGCTGAGTAGGGGTTCGTGGGGGCTTCGATATTTGTCTGCTCAAAGTGGTGGACATATAGCCCCGCCACGCTCGGCGCAAAGACACTGCCCATCGAGGTACCATTCGTTTGTAAGAAGAATGTATCTTCGTATTGGAAATAGTTCTCTTTTAATGCCAGCGTGGCGCAATCCAAGATGAAGTGACGGGGTGTACGATGTTGCCAGTCAATCTCCATCAAGACATCATGGAGTACCTTCAGTGTGGCATCCTGAGGGAGGCTCGTATATAGGCTCTCCACGTCCAATCCCACCAGGAGGTGTTTGTCTCTATCGAAACTGACATCCTTGATGATGTTAAGGAGGTGCTTCGTGTCTTTGACGTAGGATGGAGTTTTCTGAACCAATGGGTTGAGGTAGTGATCGCAGAACCGTGATAACGGTTCTAGGAGGGACTTTATCCCTGACACTATGGGTCTGCCCGGTGGTGGGGTGACCCCTTTATGCACCTTGGGCATGATGTAAAAGTAGGGTACTTTTGCATCACGTGTGTTGAGATACTCAGCTTCTTGCTTTGAGATGTATTCTGCGTCAGAAGCCTCCTGTACTAGTTCTGTGATCTTTTTTTGTAGATCTTTGGATGGGTCTCTCAGTAATTTTCTATAGTTACGAGTGTCGCTTAATAGTCTGCGGCATTCGGTGTCGTAGTCGATTTTGTTCATGATGACTATCCCTCCACCTTTATCTGCTGGTTTGATGATGCGGGTAGGGTCATTTTGGAGTTTTTTGATGATCTCCCTATCTTGAAAAGACAGATTGTTGAAATGGTTTTGGGGTTGCAATTTCTCGACTTCTGAGTATACTGCCAACTCGAAGGTACTGATCTCCACTGGCACGGTGGCAGGTGGTGGAGTGAAGTTGGATTTGAGTTTCAACCCAGTCTCATTAGTGGTTTCTGAGTCAAGAGGTTTCTCCTTGTTTTCGAAAAACGCTTTTAGCTTGAGTTTTCTAAAAAACTCGGCCAGTTCGACATGGAGTTTGAAAGTATCTAGTCTGATGGTCGGGACAAATGACAGTCCTTTGTTCAGGACATTGGTTTCTTCATTGGTGAGGGGTACGTCGGAGAGGTTGAATACCAGGGTGCCGGTATTGGTTGGTTCAGCTATTTGCTGGGGCCCGCTTGCTCTTTGGCTTTGTTCCTCGTGTTGGCACTGACCGGATCCTCTTCTGTGGACCACTGTGCTGGTTGAGGCGCCCACTGCACTTGCTGTGGTGGATTCCTTCTCTTGCCACGGGGTCTGCGGCCTTGGCCTAAAAAAGGATATCGTTGATTTGGGTTGTTCTGGTAGTATGGTACCTGGCCAGGCGGATATAAAGGTGGATATCCATAATAAGGAGGCATTGGGCCAAATGGAGGAGGGCCGAAGTTCTGGAATTGCGGGGGGCCTTGCCAAGGTTGTGCTTGTTGTTTCCCTCCACGGCCTCTCCCTCTGGCTCAGTACCTTCGAGTTGGCAGTATACTCAGAAGTCGAGAAATTGCAACCCCAAAACCATTTCAACAATCTGTCTTTTCAAGATAGGGAGATCATCAAAAAACTCCAAAATGACCCTACCCGCATCATCAAACCAGCAGATAAAGGTGGAGGGATAGTCATCATGAACAAAATCGACTACGACACCGAATGCCGCAGACTATTAAGCGACACTCGTAACTATAGAAAATTACTGAGAGACCCATCCAAAGATCTACAAAAAAAGATCACAGAACTAGTACAGGAGGCTTCTGACGCAGAATACATCTCAAAGCAAGAAGCTGAGTATCTCAACACACGTGATGCAAAAGTACCCTACTTTTACATCATGCCCAAGGTGCATAAAGGGGTCACCCCACCACCGGGCAGACCCATAGTGTCAGGGATAAAGTCCCTCCTAGAACCGTTATCACGGTTCTGCGATCACTACCTCAACCCATTGGTTCAGAAAACTCCATCCTACGTCAAAGACACGAAGCACCTCCTTAACATCATCAAGGATGTCAGTTTCGATAGAGACAAACACCTCCTGGTGGGATTGGACGTGGAGAGCCTATATACGAGCCTCCCTCAGGATGCCACACTGAAGGTACTCCATGATGTCTTGATGGAGATTGACTGGCAACATCGTACACCCCGTCACTTCATCTTGGATTGCGCCACGCTGGCATTAAAAGAGAACTATTTCCAATACGAAGATACATTCTTCTTACAAACGAATGGTACCTCGATGGGCAGTGTCTTTGCGCCGAGCGTGGCGGGGCTATATGTCCACCACTTTGAGCAGACAAATATCGAAGCCCCCACGAACCCCTACTCAGCAAATATAACAATTTGGCGTCGATATATTGACGATATCCTCATTGTCTGGGAAGGCAATGAGGAGACATTGAAAGATTTTCTCACCTGGATCAATAGCCTTGATCCCTTTCTAAAGTTCACCTGCACTAGCAGTTCTACTGAACTGGCGTTTCTGGACCTCAACATAAAAGCTGATCAGGGGGGTCTGACCACAACGACTCATTACAAACCGACTTCCAGGAACTCGTTGTTGCGCTTTGATAGTTTCCACCCCAGACCTTTGAGAGAGAACCTGCCATTTGGACAGTTCCTGCGCATTCGCCGGAACTGCAGCAACCTCCATGACTTCAAACACCAGTCCAAAGCCTTGGTCCACAAGTTGGGAGACCGTGGCTACCCATCCAGAATCATCACAAAATCCTGTAAACGAGCACGCAACCAAAACAGGGAGGCCCTTCTTGAGACCGTGGTCAGACCACCAGAAACACCCATCATGACGTGTGTCACCACCTATAACACCGCCTCCAATCAGGTCTCCAGCATAATTCGCAAAAATTGGAAGATCATCAATTCAGGCGCGAGGAACTGGGACCTCCCCCGCTTTGCTTACAAAAGAGCACAAAATCTGAAGGATCAGCTGGTAACCACGAGACCCAGAAAAACACAGCAAACCGGCCATACAATTTTAAACACTTGGGGCCTACCAGAACTAACAGGCCACCAACCATGTTACAACTGTAGCGTCTGCCACCTGACTACCCCTTCCAAAACATTGTCGTTGGAAGATGGTAAAACCTGGACACAACGACAATTCACGAACTGTAATTCATCTAACCTAGTATACCTAATCACCTGTCGCTGTGGCTTGAGATACATAGGCATGACGACCAGGAAGGTTAGAACCAGGATGACTGAACACAGGAGCACCATGCGCTGTGGTAAAAACATCAGCAAACTGACCCAGCACTTCATCGTGCAAAATCACACCCCGAATGATTTCACCTGGACGGTCATCGAACAATTCGCACTTTCAGCTTGTGATGAGAAGACTCTGCTCACCAAAGAGCAACGCTGGATTTATCGCCTTTCTACCCATATAGAGGGGCTCAATGATTCCATCCCGTGGAATGCTCTGGCGAGATAAACACTCCTATGTAAAGTATTGGTCAGTATCCCTGTCTGCGCTCAGACTCGTGATCTGTCCCTACTCTGTAATTGCCTTCTTTGCCTATATACCTTGCAATCGCTGTTGTTGCTTTTTAAACCTTAAAAGACCCACACGGGCTTCTTTTCCTTTTTTTGCCCCAGTTGCGCACGCACTCGCGCGCACATGCCACTACCAATGCTAACCTAGTCCTGGTACCATGGCGCATGCGCGAATGGATAGCGCTCGCACACACCTCTACCACGCATGCGCTGGAAACCTCACATCGCGCATGCGCAACGCGCAGACCGCTAGCTCCCAGCGCCCGCGCTCTAAAAAGGAAACGCGACCGCGCCCTCTCCCCTCTCCAGGCGATAACAATCAAACCGGCTATTTAAGCCCATACCTGACTCTGGCAAAGCTCATTCGGGACACTGGAGCAGGACGATAGGTCGCAGGAACCGCTGATCGGAAATACCGTGAGTAAGCTTGATCTCTGCACAACGCTCTGGGTAAGCAACAATTTCTCTCCACAGGTACTATCCTAACTGTAATCCTCTACAAACATTTAGGATCTTCTTTCCCTCCCTGCCAAGTGACCCATGAGGCTTTAACAGCAAGTAGCAAGTGTGAGGAATTATGTACCATACTTACCTGTACCTCACGCTATGCCTGTTTCGCTGTGTAGCCCACCACTGCCACTGCGTTTAATATTTAACCGCCATAGTTCACCTTAGCCATGGCACACTCATGGCATTGTTACTTGCCGCTCTAGGTCGCTCACGCACACCAGAAGCCGGCTATTTGTTGTGTTTTGGTTAATACCATTCTCAATGACTCTTTTTGTATGTCTGTACTGTCTTTGTGTTTTATGTACAGTAAAGCAGAGGGAATCCCCCTCTTACACGTACGGCACCTTAGCGAGTGCAACACTTTTTTACCACACACTTTCACTTAATATAGTTTATTTTCACCCACACATACTCATTTGGTCCTGAGGAAAGCCAGTTTTAATCAAAAGGCCTGGCTGAAACATGTAGACCACAAGGACGTAGGAGCCCCTAATATACTCCACATCGTCCACAGCCTTTTTATCTTGCTAACAGGGGCCCAGGTATTAAATTTACCTCTTACCCTCGGGAACTGGGACCACCTGTATAGCTTTTAAAACCTTTCATCTTCATTCTCACCAACACTGCACACTCAGTAAGAATACCAGCTCCTCAGTAATCTGGAGTCGCAGCACACCCGGGACACATTCGGTGTCACTGTGGTGGGCCCGATGATGAAGCATGACACCAACTAGGTTGGTGTGTGAGGGCTTCATGACCAAACCTAAGGGTTTGCCTACAGATATACCTTCTGAGTTTCCTCTAACACAACATAGCTAGTCCTATATTGATATCTCTACATATAACCAGGGGACCCGGACTGGCTTACCTAGTCCTCTCTCTCCCTTTTGATTTGCTGATAATTGGCAGCGCGCAGCTGCGAGAGACACCTGACTGATACAAGATGGCACAAAACACAGGCCTAACATTCACCGAGGATGACGTCACTGAAATCCTCGATGACCCCACACTCTTGGCAGATTTTAACACAGCAACAACAATAGCGCAGACTACAGATTGGGACACTCTCACTGAGAAAAAGCGAAACAGGATACGCACTATTTTGCATGGCGTTATCCTCGCACAATACCTGAGGACCAACACAGCGCCTAAAGGCTTACTGGTCACCAACGCTCCCAGAATATTCCTTGATGATGTCACCTTTAGGAAAGACTGGGCTCAGATAGCCTGGCACTGCACCAGGGACTGGCTCATCTTGATAATAAAAACTGCCAAACGCCTTTCAGACGCAGTTATAATAGAGATCCAGGCAACTGAGACCCACTTCAAAACCACTCTGACAGGATACAAAAAGAAATTGGAAGATCAAAATCGGGAGATGAACGATTACAAAGAATACCTAACCCAAACCAAGATAAAGAAATTCGAGAAGGATCTAAAAAACTTCAGCTATCTAAAAACTTATCCCTATGCTGACGACACGTATACTGCACCCACAAGAGGCCAGAACACGGACAGCTCAGGAGATACTAGTTCCATTTCCAGTGGCTCCAGTAATGGATCCCACAAAGCCAGAGGGAGAGGCCGTGGAGGGAAACAACAAGCACAACCTTGGCAAGGCCCCCCGCAATTCCAGAACTTCGGCCCTCCTCCATTTGGCCCAATGCCTCCTTATTATGGATATCCACCTTTATATCCGCCTGGCCAGGTACCATACTACCAGAACAACCCAAATCAACGATATCCTTTTTTAGGCCAAGGCCGCAGACCCCGTGGCAAGAGAAGGAATCCACCACAGCAAGTGCAGTGGGCGCCTCAACCAGCACAGTGGTCCACAGAAGAGGATCCGGTCAGTGCCAACACGAGGAACAAAGCCAAAGAGCAAGCGGGCCCCAGCAAATAGCTGAACCAACCAATACCGGCACCCTGGTATTCAACCTCTCCGACGTACCCCTCACCAATGAAGAAACCAATGTCCTGAACAAAGGACTGTCATTTGTCCCGACCATCAGACTAGATACTTTCAAACTCCATGTCGAACTGGCCGAGTTTTTTAGAAAACTCAAGCTAAAAGCGTTTTTCGAAAACAAGGAGAAACCTCTTGACTCAGAAACCACTAATGAGACTGGGTTGAAACTCAAATCCAACTTCACTCCACCACCTGCCACCGTGCCAGTGGAGATCAGTACCTTCGAGTTGGCAGTATACTCAGAAGTCGAGAAATTGCAACCCCAAAACCATTTCAACAATCTGTCTTTTCAAGATAGGGAGATCATCAAAAAACTCCAAAATGACCCTACCCGCATCATCAAACCAGCAGATAAAGGTGGAGGGATAGTCATCATGAACAAAATCGACTACGACACCGAATGCCGCAGACTATTAAGCGACACTCGTAACTATAGAAAATTACTGAGAGA
Organism: Lissotriton helveticus; assembly: GCF_964261635.1. Taxonomy (NCBI): domain Eukaryota; kingdom Metazoa; phylum Chordata; class Amphibia; order Caudata; family Salamandridae; genus Lissotriton; species Lissotriton helveticus. Next base: position 59,869,123 of record NC_136071.1, read on the forward strand.
CCCATCCAAAGATCTACAAAAAAAGATCACAGAACTAGTACAGGAGGCTTCTGACGCAGAATACATCTCAAAGCAAGAAGCTGAGTATCTCAACACACGTGATGCAAAAGTACCCTACTTTTACATCATGCCCAAGGTGCATAAAGGGGTCACCCCACCACCGGGCAGACCCATAGTGTCAGGGATAAAGTCCCTCCTAGAACCGTTATCACGGTTCTGCGATCACTACCTCAACCCATTGGTTCAGAAAACTCCATCCTACGTCAAAGACACGAAGCACCTCCTTAACATCATCAAGGATGTCAGTTTCGATAGAGACAAACACCTCCTGGTGGGATTGGACGTGGAGAGCCTATATACGAGCCTCCCTCAGGATGCCACACTGAAGGTACTCCATGATGTCTTGATGGAGATTGACTGGCAACATCGTACACCCCGTCACTTCATCTTGGATTGCGCCACGCTGGCATTAAAAGAGAACTATTTCCAATACGAAGATACATTCTTCTTACAAACGAATGGTACCTCGATGGGCAGTGTCTTTGCGCCGAGCGTGGCGGGGCTATATGTCCACCACTTTGAGCAGACAAATATCGAAGCCCCCACGAACCCCTACTCAGCAAATATAACAATTTGGCGTCGATATATTGACGATATCCTCATTGTCTGGGAAGGCAATGAGGAGACATTGAAAGATTTTCTCACCTGGATCAATAGCCTTGATCCCTTTCTAAAGTTCACCTGCACTAGCAGTTCTACTGAACTGGCGTTTCTGGACCTCAACATAAAAGCTGATCAGGGGGGTCTGACCACAACGACTCATTACAAACCGACTTCCAGGAACTCGTTGTTGCGCTTTGATAGTTTCCACCCCAGACCTTTGAGAGAGAACCTGCCATTTGGACAGTTCCTGCGCATTCGCCGGAACTGCAGCAACCTCCATGACTTCAAACACCAGTCCAAAGCCTTGGTCCACAAGTTGGGAGACCGTGGCTACCCATCCAGAATCATCACAAAATCCTGTAAACGAGCACGCAACCAAAACAGGGAGGCCCTTCTTGAGACCGTGGTCAGACCACCAGAAACACCCATCATGACGTGTGTCACCACCTATAACACCGCCTCCAATCAGGTCTCCAGCATAATTCGCAAAAATTGGAAGATCATCAATTCAGGCGCGAGGAACTGGGACCTCCCCCGCTTTGCTTACAAAAGAGCACAAAATCTGAAGGATCAGCTGGTAACCACGAGACCCAGAAAAACACAGCAAACCGGCCATACAATTTTAAACACTTGGGGCCTACCAGAACTAACAGGCCACCAACCATGTTACAACTGTAGCGTCTGCCACCTGACTACCCCTTCCAAAACATTGTCGTTGGAAGATGGTAAAACCTGGACACAACGACAATTCACGAACTGTAATTCATCTAACCTAGTATACCTAATCACCTGTCGCTGTGGCTTGAGATACATAGGCATGACGACCAGGAAGGTTAGAACCAGGATGACTGAACACAGGAGCACCATGCGCTGTGGTAAAAACATCAGCAAACTGACCCAGCACTTCATCGTGCAAAATCACACCCCGAATGATTTCACCTGGACGGTCATCGAACAATTCGCACTTTCAGCTTGTGATGAGAAGACTCTGCTCACCAAAGAGCAACGCTGGATTTATCGCCTTTCTACCCATATAGAGGGGCTCAATGATTCCATCCCGTGGAATGCTCTGGCGAGATAAACACTCCTATGTAAAGTATTGGTCAGTATCCCTGTCTGCGCTCAGACTCGTGATCTGTCCCTACTCTGTAATTGCCTTCTTTGCCTATATACCTTGCAATCGCTGTTGTTGCTTTTTAAACCTTAAAAGACCCACACGGGCTTCTTTTCCTTTTTTTGCCCCAGTTGCGCACGCACTCGCGCGCACATGCCACTACCAATGCTAACCTAGTCCTGGTACCATGGCGCATGCGCGAATGGATAGCGCTCGCACACACCTCTACCACGCATGCGCTGGAAACCTCACATCGCGCATGCGCAACGCGCAGACCGCTAGCTCCCAGCGCCCGCGCTCTAAAAAGGAAACGCGACCGCGCCCTCTCCCCTCTCCAGGCGATAACAATCAAACCGGCTATTTAAGCCCATACCTGACTCTGGCAAAGCTCATTCGGGACACTGGAGCAGGACGATAGGTCGCAGGAACCGCTGATCGGAAATACCGTGAGTAAGCTTGATCTCTGCACAACGCTCTGGGTAAGCAACAATTTCTCTCCACAGGTACTATCCTAACTGTAATCCTCTACAAACATTTAGGATCTTCTTTCCCTCCCTGCCAAGTGACCCATGAGGCTTTAACAGCAAGTAGCAAGTGTGAGGAATTATGTACCATACTTACCTGTACCTCACGCTATGCCTGTTTCGCTGTGTAGCCCACCACTGCCACTGCGTTTAATATTTAACCGCCATAGTTCACCTTAGCCATGGCACACTCATGGCATTGTTACTTGCCGCTCTAGGTCGCTCACGCACACCAGAAGCCGGCTATTTGTTGTGTTTTGGTTAATACCATTCTCAATGACTCTTTTTGTATGTCTGTACTGTCTTTGTGTTTTATGTACAGTAAAGCAGAGGGAATCCCCCTCTTACACGTACGGCACCTTAGCGAGTGCAACACTTTTTTACCACACACTTTCACTTAATATAGTTTATTTTCACCCACACATACTCATTTGGTCCTGAGGAAAGCCAGTTTTAATCAAAAGGCCTGGCTGAAACATGTAGACCACAAGGACGTAGGAGCCCCTAATATACTCCACATCGTCCACAGCCTTTTTATCTTGCTAACAGGGGCCCAGGTATTAAATTTACCTCTTACCCTCGGGAACTGGGACCACCTGTATAGCTTTTAAAACCTTTCATCTTCATTCTCACCAACACTGCACACTCAGTAAGAATACCAGCTCCTCAGTAATCTGGAGTCGCAGCACACCCGGGACACATTCGGTGTCACTGTGGTGGGCCCGATGATGAAGCATGACACCAACTAGGTTGGTGTGTGAGGGCTTCATGACCAAACCTAAGGGTTTGCCTACAGATATACCTTCTGAGTTTCCTCTAACACAACATAGCTAGTCCTATATTGATATCTCTACATATAACCAGGGGACCCGGACTGGCTTACCTAGTCCTCTCTCTCCCTTTTGATTTGCTGATAATTGGCAGCGCGCAGCTGCGAGAGACACCTGACTGATACAAGATGGCACAAAACACAGGCCTAACATTCACCGAGGATGACGTCACTGAAATCCTCGATGACCCCACACTCTTGGCAGATTTTAACACAGCAACAACAATAGCGCAGACTACAGATTGGGACACTCTCACTGAGAAAAAGCGAAACAGGATACGCACTATTTTGCATGGCGTTATCCTCGCACAATACCTGAGGACCAACACAGCGCCTAAAGGCTTACTGGTCACCAACGCTCCCAGAATATTCCTTGATGATGTCACCTTTAGGAAAGACTGGGCTCAGATAGCCTGGCACTGCACCAGGGACTGGCTCATCTTGATAATAAAAACTGCCAAACGCCTTTCAGACGCAGTTATAATAGAGATCCAGGCAACTGAGACCCACTTCAAAACCACTCTGACAGGATACAAAAAGAAATTGGAAGATCAAAATCGGGAGATGAACGATTACAAAGAATACCTAACCCAAACCAAGATAAAGAAATTCGAGAAGGATCTAAAAAACTTCAGCTATCTAAAAACTTATCCCTATGCTGACGACACGTATACTGCACCCACAAGAGGCCAGAACACGGACAGCTCAGGAGATACTAGTTCCATTTCCAGTGGCTCCAGTAATGGATCCCACAAAGCCAGAGGGAGAGGCCGTGGAGGGAAACAACAAGCACAACCTTGGCAAGGCCCCCCGCAATTCCAGAACTTCGGCCCTCCTCCATTTGGCCCAATGCCTCCTTATTATGGATATCCACCTTTATATCCGCCTGGCCAGGTACCATACTACCAGAACAACCCAAATCAACGATATCCTTTTTTAGGCCAAGGCCGCAGACCCCGTGGCAAGAGAAGGAATCCACCACAGCAAGTGCAGTGGGCGCCTCAACCAGCACAGTGGTCCACAGAAGAGGATCCGGTCAGTGCCAACACGAGGAACAAAGCCAAAGAGCAAGCGGGCCCCAGCAAATAGCTGAACCAACCAATACCGGCACCCTGGTATTCAACCTCTCCGACGTACCCCTCACCAATGAAGAAACCAATGTCCTGAACAAAGGACTGTCATTTGTCCCGACCATCAGACTAGATACTTTCAAACTCCATGTCGAACTGGCCGAGTTTTTTAGAAAACTCAAGCTAAAAGCGTTTTTCGAAAACAAGGAGAAACCTCTTGACTCAGAAACCACTAATGAGACTGGGTTGAAACTCAAATCCAACTTCACTCCACCACCTGCCACCGTGCCAGTGGAGATCAGTACCTTCGAGTTGGCAGTATACTCAGAAGTCGAGAAATTGCAACCCCAAAACCATTTCAACAATCTGTCTTTTCAAGATAGGGAGATCATCAAAAAACTCCAAAATGACCCTACCCGCATCATCAAACCAGCAGATAAAGGTGGAGGGATAGTCATCATGAACAAAATCGACTACGACACCGAATGCCGCAGACTATTAAGCGACACTCGTAACTATAGAAAATTACTGAGAGACCCATCCAAAGATCTACAAAAAAAGATCACAGAACTAGTACAGGAGGCTTCTGACGCAGAATACATCTCAAAGCAAGAAGCTGAGTATCTCAACACACGTGATGCAAAAGTACCCTACTTTTACATCATGCCCAAGGTGCATAAAGGGGTCACCCCACCACCGGGCAGACCCATAGTGTCAGGGATAAAGTCCCTCCTAGAACCGTTATCACGGTTCTGCGATCACTACCTCAACCCATTGGTTCAGAAAACTCCATCCTACGTCAAAGACACGAAGCACCTCCTTAACATCATCAAGGATGTCAGTTTCGATAGAGACAAACACCTCCTGGTGGGATTGGACGTGGAGAGCCTATATACGAGCCTCCCTCAGGATGCCACACTGAAGGTACTCCATGATGTCTTGATGGAGATTGACTGGCAACATCGTACACCCCGTCACTTCATCTTGGATTGCGCCACGCTGGCATTAAAAGAGAACTATTTCCAATACGAAGATACATTCTTCTTACAAACGAATGGTACCTCGATGGGCAGTGTCTTTGCGCCGAGCGTGGCGGGGCTATATGTCCACCACTTTGAGCAGACAAATATCGAAGCCCCCACGAACCCCTACTCAGCAAATATAACAATTTGGCGTCGATATATTGACGATATCCTCATTGTCTGGGAAGGCAATGAGGAGACATTGAAAGATTTTCTCACCTGGATCAATAGCCTTGATCCCTTTCTAAAGTTCACCTGCACTAGCAGTTCTACTGAACTGGCGTTTCTGGACCTCAACATAAAAGCTGATCAGGGGGGTCTGACCACAACGACTCATTACAAACCGACTTCCAGGAACTCGTTGTTGCGCTTTGATAGTTTCCACCCCAGACCTTTGAGAGAGAACCTGCCATTTGGACAGTTCCTGCGCATTCGCCGGAACTGCAGCAACCTCCATGACTTCAAACACCAGTCCAAAGCCTTGGTCCACAAGTTGGGAGACCGTGGCTACCCATCCAGAATCATCACAAAATCCTGTAAACGAGCACGCAACCAAAACAGGGAGGCCCTTCTTGAGACCGTGGTCAGACCACCAGAAACACCCATCATGACGTGTGTCACCACCTATAACACCGCCTCCAATCAGGTCTCCAGCATAATTCGCAAAAATTGGAAGATCATCAATTCAGGCGCGAGGAACTGGGACCTCCCCCGCTTTGCTTACAAAAGAGCACAAAATCTGAAGGATCAGCTGGTAACCACGAGACCCAGAAAAACACAGCAAACCGGCCATACAATTTTAAACACTTGGGGCCTACCAGAACTAACAGGCCACCAACCATGTTACAACTGTAGCGTCTGCCACCTGACTACCCCTTCCAAAACATTGTCGTTGGAAGATGGTAAAACCTGGACACAACGACAATTCACGAACTGTAATTCATCTAACCTAGTATACCTAATCACCTGTCGCTGTGGCTTGAGATACATAGGCATGACGACCAGGAAGGTTAGAACCAGGATGACTGAACACAGGAGCACCATGCGCTGTGGTAAAAACATCAGCAAACTGACCCAGCACTTCATCGTGCAAAATCACACCCCGAATGATTTCACCTGGACGGTCATCGAACAATTCGCACTTTCAGCTTGTGATGAGAAGACTCTGCTCACCAAAGAGCAACGCTGGATTTATCGCCTTTCTACCCATATAGAGGGGCTCAATGATTCCATCCCGTGGAATGCTCTGGCGAGATAAACACTCCTATGTAAAGTATTGGTCAGTATCCCTGTCTGCGCTCAGACTCGTGATCTGTCCCTACTCTGTAATTGCCTTCTTTGCCTATATACCTTGCAATCGCTGTTGTTGCTTTTTAAACCTTAAAAGACCCACACGGGCTTCTTTTCCTTTTTTTGCCCCAGTTGCGCACGCACTCGCGCGCACATGCCACTACCAATGCTAACCTAGTCCTGGTACCATGGCGCATGCGCGAATGGATAGCGCTCGCACACACCTCTACCACGCATGCGCTGGAAACCTCACATCGCGCATGCGCAACGCGCAGACCGCTAGCTCCCAGCGCCCGCGCTCTAAAAAGGAAACGCGACCGCGCCCTCTCCCCTCTCCAGGCGATAACAATCAAACCGGCTATTTAAGCCCATACCTGACTCTGGCAAAGCTCATTCGGGACACTGGAGCAGGACGATAGGTCGCAGGAACCGCTGATCGGAAATACCGTGAGTAAGCTTGATCTCTGCACAACGCTCTGGGTAAGCAACAATTTCTCTCCACAGGTACTATCCTAACTGTAATCCTCTACAAACATTTAGGATCTTCTTTCCCTCCCTGCCAAGTGACCCATGAGGCTTTAACAGCAAGTAGCAAGTGTGAGGAATTATGTACCATACTTACCTGTACCTCACGCTATGCCTGTTTCGCTGTGTAGCCCACCACTGCCACTGCGTTTAATATTTAACCGCCATAGTTCACCTTAGCCATGGCACACTCATGGCATTGTTACTTGCCGCTCTAGGTCGCTCACGCACACCAGAAGCCGGCTATTTGTTGTGTTTTGGTTAATACCATTCTCAATGACTCTTTTTGTATGTCTGTACTGTCTTTGTGTTTTATGTACAGTAAAGCAGAGGGAATCCCCCTCTTACACGTACGGCACCTTAGCGAGTGCAACACTTTTTTACCACACACTTTCACTTAATATAGTTTATTTTCACCCACACATACTCATTTGGTCCTGAGGAAAGCCAGTTTTAATCAAAAGGCCTGGCTGAAACATGTAGACCACAAGGACGTAGGAGCCCCTAATATACTCCACATCGTCCACAGCCTTTTTATCTTGCTAACAGGGGCCCAGGTATTAAATTTACCTCTTACCCTCGGGAACTGGGACCACCTGTATAGCTTTTAAAACCTTTCATCTTCATTCTCACCAACACTGCACACTCAGTAAGAATACCAGCTCCTCAGTAATCTGGAGTCGCAGCACACCCGGGACACATTCGGTGTCACTGTGGTGGGCCCGATGATGAAGCATGACACCAACTAGGTTGGTGTGTGAGGGCTTCATGACCAAACCTAAGGGTTTGCCTACAGATATACCTTCTGAGTTTCCTCTAACACAACATAGCTAGTCCTATATTGATATCTCTACATATAACCAGGGGACCCGGACTGGCTTACCTAGTCCTCTCTCTCCCTTTTGATTTGCTGATCCTTTGTTTATGTACATCACATGCAAACAGATCAATATTACACACATATATTGCTTCTTTAAGGGTAAACAATGTATCTTTACACTTTTTCATCAAGTATAAATAATGTATCTAAAAGTGTGAACATTTTTGTATGTAAGTTTTTTTATGAATCACACTCATTAGTTCAACATCTTTAGACATAGTGTTCTTTGTTCTCAACAGATTAGCTATGTTGCATCACTTCCAGTCCTGAGTGACAAAGTGCAATTCCCGTCTTTCCTGCGGACAGTCACAAGTGCCTCTTTCCAGGCGGATGCTTTGGTGCAGATACTGCTCCACTTTGGTTGGACCTGGATAGGAATTGTGACTGCCAACAATGACCTGGGTCTGCAAGGCAGTCAGACACTTAGGAAAGCAGCAGAAGAAAATGAGATCTGCATAGAATTTTATGAGACTCTCCCCACACAAATCAGCATGAACTCTTTTGCCCGCGTAGTTAGCATTATGCAAAAGTCCACTGCTAAGGTGATTGTATGTTACACCTATGGAGTCCATATCACTGCACTCCTGAAGGATATATCAATGCAAGGCACATCTTCAAAAATTTGGATTGGAGTTACAACCTGGATTCCATCAACAGTGTTTTCCAGACGGGACCTGTGGGAAACTTTAAATGGTACACTTGGGCTGGCAGTGTACAGTGGAGAAATACCTGGATTCAAGGAATTCCTGTACAACATCCACCCATTGACAGACACTGAGGACATTTTCATGAAATCATTCTGGGAGCAGGTCTTCAACTGCAAATGGGTAGACGCATTTAAAGAGGTGGCAATGGAGAATATAACAGAAGGGACAAGGCTCTGCACTGGGAGAGAAAGGCCAGAATCTCTTGATGCTTCTGTCTATGAGGTGAATGATTTCAGATTTCCCTTTGCTGCATACAATGCCATCCATGCTTTGGCGGAAGGACTGGGTGATCTTCGTCACTGTAAACCTCAAGAAGGTCCTTTCAGTAACAGATCATGTGCAGATCCTATGGATTTTCAACCATGGCAGGTTAGTACTGTTTTTGTTATAATTGAGCAAAAACATTCTAAACAAAAGTATGATATATAAAAGAGAATTTCATTCATCTAAATGTTATTTAAATGGAGCTGAAATTGATCAAACAGGTAGAAATGCAAATCAATACTTATCTTTTCAACCTTATTGCTTATCCGTTTGAGGTCATGATTGATGTTTTTTGGGCAGATGCTGCACTATGTGAAAAATGTTCACATTACGAGTTCTGATGGGAGCGAATTCTTTTTCGATGAATTTGGAGACTCTCCGCCATTGCTGGATTTGGTATATTGGCACATGACATCCAACGACACAACCAAATATGTGAAAGTTGGGATCTACAATGCCAGTGCTCCTCCAGACCAAAAACTTGTCATTAATGAGAGTGCCATCTTTTGGGGTGGAAAATATACCCAGGTGAGAAATACCTTTGTTAATTTCATCTAAGACTAGTGCTAAAGTTATGGCACTGTGATGCTGATATGAAAATATAGCAGCTCTTTTGTGACAGCGGGACTTCCCATCATATTAACTGAAATGCAACTTTATGTTCCATTTTACAGTGGTGTTAATAGACATTTGAAAGTTATTTCATTGTTCAAGGGAGGGGCTCTCTCCATCTGCCAGGTACCTAATTATCAATAGTTTGTCTGAAATGTATATATTTCAACCTTGTCAGAACATCAGTGTACTCAAAATACTGAATCCACTGCATTAGAACAGTGTGTCTCATTGTGCCACCTGACACATATTTCACTGACAGAAAGACACACAACGAGTGAGCTAATGTTATGGAGAGATTTGTATGGTCTACCTAACATGAATTAAAACACTATGGGGCACATTAGGATGAGTCCGTCCGCCATCCTGTCGTACAGAGGCACCGCCTGCCATAAGCACAGGGGTCCAGTGCCTGCCATTAGGATGCGCCTACTACAGTGGCGGGCACATCCAGCATTCCTGACATTGTGGCGGGCGGTGCACTCAGCACCGCCCACCACAATGCCAGGAAGGCATGCACAACATGGCAGGCACCGTGCGGTGCCTGCCATGTTGTGCATGGAACTTTTGGGGGGTATGATAGGTACCCCCCATGTGCACCCCCCACCCCCGGAGTCCCTGGGGGCCCGCAATGGGCCTTTCCGTGGTGGCAATGCCGCCAAGGAATTCCCAAAAGCACATTGTAGTATGGCTGGCGGTTTCAAAACGGTGTCAAACAGACACCACCACCATATTGCAGCCTTTTCCGCCCGATCGCAAGTTGACTGGGGTGGAAATGCGGCAGACGGTCTTTCCGTCCACCGCGGAGCCCCCATCCATTATTATATGGCGGGGGCATTTCTGCAGGGATGGCGGGCTGATCGCCCCCACCGCCCTTCATCCTAATGGGGCCCTATATGTCATGTTATGGAGACCAGCTATGTAGGTACGAACAATTTGCCTTCTATATACCAATTTCTGTGGTGAAAACCATCTGATAAAGCCACCCTACATCAGCAGGTGTCCCCAAATAGTTGCTGCTCCAACAACATGGCAGACAATCATTCCCAAACGTTTATATTAGATTTTTTTTCTCAAAAATATTAAGACAAAAAAAAAATCTAAAATGTGGGGAAATTAGTAACCATACAAAAATGTATAAGCAATAAAAAAAATTCACACATGCTGAGTACATATATTGAAGAAGTAAAGATAATATACTTGACAAGGTACAAAATGAGTGAGAAACTATCACAAGTCTGAAACAAAACAAGTACAACATTTCAGTTACTAAAGTCATGCACATTCCACATGCATCCAGAATTACGAAACAAGCTCATTCACGAACAAGGATCACAATAGAATGTAAAACCATGAAATGCAGAGTCTATCTATCTATCTATCTATCTATCTATCTATCTATCTATCTATCTATCTATCTGTCTGTCTGTCTGTCTGTCTGTCTGTCTGTCTGTCTGTCTGTCTGTCTGTCTGTCTGTCTGTCTGTCTGTCTGTCTGTCTATCTATCTATCTATCTATCTATCTATCTATCTATCTATCTATCTATCTATCTATCTATCTATCTATCTATCTATCTAAAAAAAAACAGTGGTTGTCTCCACTGGGTAGTTATAGTTAGGTCAGCCATTCCAGGAAAGCGTTTTTTTGTCTTGCCAATCACTTTCTCATATCTGAAGAATCCCCACAAACCTTTCCAAAAAGTTGCTATTTTTTGTCTAGTTAGCACATGGCAAATTTCAAGGTGATCCATTAAGCAGGGACAGAGGAAAACATATTAGGAGATAATTTGCGAGGGGCCCCCAAATTTTGACTGACTAGGGGTCTCCACAGGGTCAAATCCAGCACTGAGAGCGAAGCCGTTATTCACAATCATTGACGGTGGGAGGTGGTTGCACAGTCTCATCGCAGAGGCAGGATCTTCATGCGAGATGAATATAGTACTGGATTTGACTGCCTCTGGTGGTGGGTGCTCAGGAGTCTCTTGGGAGCCCAGGTTCACTCAGGCTTGTGTGAATCAACGTGCTTTTCTGATTTTAACACCAATATGTTGTTTATGAGGTGCTAAGCATTGGTGCCCGCACAAAGAGCTTATCTGTGCATTGCCGCTCTACAGATTGCACAGAGAAACACATTTCTCATGTCTGTCTAAATCCATTGGTAGCAAAGTTACAACCACAGCGCCGTCTTTAACCACTGCCAAATCTCATTTACCTATCACAGAGAGCTGAAATGTAAATAAACATATATCAGTAGAGAGATATTAATGGAAATATTACTTTTACTTCTTTTTTATTGTTTTTGAACCACTAAACAATGGCTAGTACACAGAGACGGGGGTTTCACTATGCTTTGATTCCTTATCTGTTGTTTGGGGGAACTCTTTTTTAATTGATTTGTTTAATGCTGATTTCGGCACCCGGCCAGCTTCAGCGCCCCTCCTCAGTGCCGCCCACCAACACCTGCGGCTTCCCACCTGCTCCCTCATCTCCTCCATAGCACCGTCCCATCCACCTAACACGGGGGAGTCTACCTCCAGTTTCCTTCAACGCCGCACATGTGCCTTCAACAAATGTCAGCTGAGGTTCAGTTTAATCTAAATCAAGACCATTAACTTTGTGTCCTGTTGCTGGACCCCTGCACTCTCTGGTGAGTTTGGGCCACCCATCCACTCAACCATAGTCCCCTCCCCATCGAAGCCGCCAGCAATACATGAGATCCACTTAACCTGGTGACTCCCTGCAGCACTCTTTGTCGGTCTCTGATCCAGCGGGCAAGGCACCCCAACACCAACATTTTACAGGGCTCATCACCAACCACTAAAACATATCGGACTGTCACCATCTGCATGTTCAGTCAACTTCAGCAGCCACATCAACGAGGTTGACCGACACACAACTGAGTAGCTGGTGCTCCCGCCCATTCACCTCTAAGGATTGATGTCCAACTGCACTCCTCTGCATGCCCAGACCACCAACACAGCTTGGGCACTTCCCAACCCTCAACGTTTCTACCAGGACTCCGTGTGCGCACACCTCTCCCGCTGTCTTCAGGCCCACATTGTGTCCCCAGTATTTTCTCCCCTGCTCCACCCCAACTCGAACTCTGTGTGCACAACTAAAAGGCCACTGCTCCCAACCACCAGCCACCCACTCCCCCACTCATTAAATAACTTGCAGCTCTTGTGCTAAGGTCACCCTCCCGCCATGCCCCATCCTAAACCCCTTCCTCCCTTTCATTTTCCTGAGCAAGCCATGAGTGCATGGAAAGTGTGTTCTGGTGATTACACAGAAGTGTAGAACAAGCGATTTCACTTTCAATTTAAAGAGCCTCAGATCCTGGGCCCCTCCCTGACAGCCCTCACAACTAACCCTGGGCAGAAAACTATGCTCCACTTGTGGAGTTTCCGCCGTTTCCCGCACTCTGCATTACGTGGAGCTAGTGGGGTTCTGAAAAACTCTGCTTCACATAGCAGAGCAGAGGTTTTTTCCTCACTCGTGATCGTCAACATCAATTTGGCGACCGCGAGCGAGTAAAATCAAACTCCCTGCAAGATTTGTCCTCGTTCGCGATCGTCAACATCAAGTTGGCGAGCGCGAGCATGGAAAATAAACATCCTGGCGATGTTTCTCAACGCGGGGTGGTCAGGTTTCTCATTGCCAGTGGTCTCGTTTGCTTGTGACGGCTCGTGATGAGAAACTGCTTGTTCGCGACATCCACACATGATATTTTGCCTAATTCTGCCAGGAAAAAGCAAGTTCGGCGAGTTTACAAAATTTTTGCTATAATCTTCCCAGTGTGTGGCGGATTTAGAGAATTGGTGGCATAGCTGTGCTCCCGCCCAAGATAGCCACACAATGCCCTCGCCTCCTGATTTAGGTGTAGAGCTGTGTTATTCCTTCAATCTACAGTGATGTCACCCACTCCCTGAGATTTAGTCGATATGGGTCTTTCTGTGTCTTTACATTCTGATCTAGCACCTGAAACTGATTTTTTAGCTTGGTGCAGCGACTTGAAGAGCACTATCAAATAATACATTTTGATGTTTGTGTGGTCCCATTAGCTAGGAAACAGAACAAGGCCATTTCGTATACCATTTGTAAAGACTAGCACCCTCTAGTGGCCTAATATGGTGGTGCCCATACTCAGTTGCCTCAATGTAGGACTAGCATGGTCATTATTTCCAGATGTTTTTACTGTAATTTCAGCTGTCTGTTCATTGTGGTAGTGTCTACTGTTCACCTTTTATAAAAGAGACAACACATATGAGTGCATTTCGATCGATTTTTCAAACCTGGCACAAGTTGTTTTTTTTCTCGTTGTTATACCCCAATCATGTTGTTAATACTGTTTATTTAGTTTGTTAAAATGGCATTCACTTCCACCAGTATTGTTCACCACTGTCTAATATTTGCAGGTAAAATGGAAAAATAATAGATCCAGATGCCTTGCTTTTTAACATTTTTCAGCGATGTTGCTTGTTTGTGGATGGGTGCAGCGGTACTATGGTTAATATTTCACAATTACTCGAGGTGGTATGTTTTTAATCGGGCACAGGATTTACCCAGAGGCATACATTGCCTACATTAATTAGCAAGCACCGCAAACATGGGACATTGTAGTGATACCGAGAACCTCTGACTTCTGTTATATTTGCAGGTGCCTATATCCGTCTGCAGTGAGAGTTGTTCTACAGGGTTCAGGAAGTCTGCCATCACAGGACGTCCAAGCTGCTGCTTCTCCTGCGTGCCCTGCCCTGATGGGAGCATCGCCAACCACACAGGTGGGTTGTTTGCTTTTTTCAAGGAAGCCATTTGATTAGGGGACACTGTGGACTCCACTTATAACCGAACTCCAACCTAAACTTGCAAACATAGGCTTTAGTTTGAAACTAGGGATTTGTAGTTGTTAACTTATATGAAACAAGTATATATTTTGGAATGAAACATTTAAACATATCGTGATAAAAAATAAAAATAAAAACAAAAATCCTCAGAAATAATAACTGGCATGGTAGGGTCAAGAACTAAAGGGCCAAACATTGTGAAAAGGCACAAAATGTCTACCTACCATGTTGCAGGCAATGTTCTATCATCAATGTCACGTGGAGCTCTTCAGAAGAGTAAACACAGACCTCAGCTTGGAGTTGGAGTCTGCCTGTGCTACACATATACAGCTGTGAAGCTACCTATGCGCGAATATCTCCAAAAGCTAACACCTGCCCTGAGCAGTTCTTAGCCATGTTATCCAATGGGAGGTGGATAACATGGCTAAGAGCATTTGCTCGGTAATGCATGAATATCGCTGAATTTTCAGCGATATTCATGCATTTCGGCCGATTTTTATCGCTTAGGAGATAAACCTTGATAATATCAAGGCTCCTAAGCGATAAAAATCGCCGCAACACGGCGATAAAATTATTGCCGCTAAGCCAACTTAGCGATATTTATCACTAGTTGTTGGTAATATCTATGCCCCATTGAGACCCACTTTTCCCCATGATGACTTAACTCTGCTGTAAATTGAAAAGAAGTTTCAATAACACCGGCAAGTCTGATTCCCTGACACGCTAAAAATCAGCATAATATTACCCCTTCTAAAAAAATGCATGCACATCTCTCCTCTCCAACTACAGAACAGTCACAGACCTTCCTTGGCTTGCAAAGCATTGCAAGAATGAGTTTTGGACCAATTTACTGGCACAAAATGTACTAGGAACCTAAGCATCCAGCTCAGACCATCAGAGCCTAATTAATATACGGAAGAATTGTATGTGCCTCAGAGGAGAAGTTCCTAACAAATTTAGTAAATTCCTAGCTACATGAGAATGGTAGCAAATATTGCTATAAAACCAGTGACTATTAATCCTGGCTCCAACTTTATCTAAAATATACATCGCACAACTGAGATACATGTAAGAAAATGTTGGTGTTGCTTACCAAAAATAAGCTCATGACACCTACATTTATTCTAAATCCTCCTTCTCCGACGCCAATTAACTTGATCATGGAATGCGCATGCATGGCTCTCACGGAAACTTTCTTTCAGTTTGGGACTCAACTATACCAACAGACACAATGTACTTCCAAGGGAAGTACCTTTACCCCAAGCCTAGCATGTCTCTATATGTCATATTTTGAAGAACAATTCTTTCTCATTCCAGAGAACTCATACAAACCGAGGGGCAGATTTATGATAACTGGCGCATCCCCAGGGATGCGCCAGTTATTTTGCGCCGCTGCTCCGCCACCCATGGTGCGCCGCATTTACAATGCGGCGCACCATGGGGCAAAAACGGCACAGATGCGTGACGCATCTGTGCCGTAAAGGTGGCGCATTGCTGGAGTTTCGTCGCAAGCGCGACGCAGCTCCAGCAAGGCTCGGGGGTGCCCCATCTTTACAATGCTGCGTCAAGACCTACGCCTGCTTCAAGCAGGCGCAGGGTTTTGATACAGCATTGGCCTGAAAGTGACTGAGTGAAATCTTATAGATTTCACTCAGCCACTTTTGCGAGGCGCAATTGCCCCGGAACGCCCACCCTGCGCCGGAACGCCCACAAGTGGCGCAGGGCTTTACAACGTGACGCATCTGCCTAGATGCGTCACGTTGTAAATGGGTCGTAGGGATGCGCCACGTTTACGCCGCAGTTGCGTGACGCAAACGTGGCGCATTCCCAACATAAATCTGCCCCCTAATATCCTTTTTGGCGGCGCTATAAGGATGACTTACTCATTGTCTGGAAAGGGGATCTGGCTACATGCGAGACATTTTGCTCCTAGGTCAACAACTTAAACCCCTACCTGGAATTTTTAAAAACAATCACTGAGAAGGAACTACCATTCCTGGATCTTTTGATCAAGAAGAAAGACAATGAGCTAGTAGTAAGCTGATATAAAAATCCTACAGACAGGAATAGCAATAACTATCACCCAAAATCCCTGCACGACTACCTACCATGCGGACAGTGTCAGCACCTGCGACCCAATTGCAACAGATTAAAGGATTTTGATACACATACACAAAAGCTGGCCGTAGATTTGGAATCAAAACAATTCCCTAGTCAATGTGTAAAAACTGCGCATAAACGGGCTAGGAATTGTAACAGAGAGACATTACTGGAGCCACACACTAGACAACAAGACGCGACTCTAGCATGTGTCACTACTTACACACCTCAGTCAAATAAGATATGCAAAATAATTAACATACACCGGAAAATCTCAAAAACTGGGCAAATATCCCTCCCACCACCTAAGTTTGCATTTAAACAAACTGCTAATCTGAAGGACATGCTAATACACACATGTCCACGTGCCCATAAGGGGTCAGAATAGAAATTATTATGGGATCTACCCCCAGTAAAAGAACATTTCCCATGTGGATCATGTATCTCCTGTACTTTCACAGAAAACTCTAGGGAGATACCTTTGAAGACTATTTGGATATGGACACAAAAAGCACACACCAATTGCAACACAAAGAACTGTGTCTACTTGATCACTAGTCCCTTTGGTAAACAATACGTAGCGATGACCACACACCCTGTAAAATCAAGAATAAACCAACATCGCAGCACTATACGTTGCAAGAAATCCAATACAAAAATTAGCACACATTTCCTCACTGAGGGACACACTGCAGAGGATATATGATGGACTGAGCTAGAAGCATACCCGAACATGAACAAGCATGCCCTCTTTAGAATGGAACAATGGACATTCTGCCTTTCATAGAAGATCATTGGTCTCAATGATGAAATTCCTTGACACGAACATAAATGAGATCACAGTTCGTGAGTTACATTCATTCATTCAATAAACTTTATTTCGGTTATTTTTAACCATCAAAGTACATGAAATATACATTTTCACTTTTCCAGAGTTCATTTGAAAATATAAGAATTAAAATACGTCATATGCAAAAAGGATTAAGATAACATTTGTTGATCCAGTACAGTTCTCACGTCTCAGCAGATAAAAACATAAGGTGCCATATTATTTAAGTAATTTCCTTCGAATAGACCACATAGAAAACAGAAACTTGGTTATAGCAGACACTATCAAAGGATTCGTGTCAGACTTCAAAATCATAAAAAAGACTTGGTAGTCCCTTATGCCCAAATTATTACATAATTGTATTATCCACTTTCTTCGTATATGTGAATAGGCTGGACAGAAAAGAGTGACGTGCAGAATGGTTTAGTTTTCAGTTCTACAGCCAGGGCATAAATGTACAGAACCTCGCGTCCACCTATCTGTCATAGAAAAGAGAGGCAGCGTTCCAAATCTAAACTGTAAGTACAGCTTCTTCGCTAAAGTGGGTTGGATTACGTCTATTTCTTGTTCAAAGCTGTATATAGACTTATGGCTCAGGAAGGCACCGGTAAAGCTCGTTGATGGTCCTCCCGAGACTATAGTCCTTCACAGCACCGGACAATGTTTTCTTGGAAATAGTTAAGGATGTGACCTCAGGGTTTAGCCACAGGTTTTCGTATCCAATATGAGCAAGAGACTGTCTTACAAAACGTAGCCATGGAATTCTACCTGCTCCTGGGGAGGCTAGGACCACCTTTAATTCCCTTGGGCAATTGTTCGCGCTCAACAAATTACATAAATAAATAAAATAAAATAGCTTTCCAGCTCGGGGGTGCTCCACAGCCTCCTCCAATAAAGAAGGGGGTGTGAGGCAATAGCTTCAGCTATAGGCCTGATATTCAGGTCTAGCCTAAGTGGGACTAGAGGAGTACTTCTAGGCAAGTTTAAAATTTGCCTAATAAAGTTGTTTTCTGTAATGGTTAGGTCGGTAGAAGGGACGTGTCCCCAAAGTTCCGCCACGTAGAGGGAAGTAGATCTTGCTTGAACTTTGAAGATTTCCTGTGGGGCACTTATAGTTTTGTGCACGCATTTTTTTTTAACTTTTAAAATTCCCCCAGTTGTCTGTACACGTTTTAGGTTTGCCTTAGCCATTTGTGCTCCCCACCCCATTTTGTCAGTTAGAGTCAACCCTAGATAATCAAATGTTGGGACTCTTTCTAACGGTCTACCTTCCATCATGGGATGAGGACAGTTAATAGTATTGGCATTGAATACCATGTACTTAGTCTTATAGATGTTAACTACCAGATTTCTATGTTTGCAGAATTTTATGAACTGGTTTAAAACCCTCTGCATTCCCATGGGGGATTTTGAGAGGAGCAGAGTATCATCTGCAAACATTAATGCAGGAAACCTCAGCAAGGCTCGTTTTGGGGAGTCAATATCTTTGATTGATAGTAGGTCTTCTATGAGCCCATTAAGAAAAAGGGAGAAGAGGGTAGGAGCAAGGACACAGCCCTGCCTAACCCCTTTCTCAACCGGGAAGGGCCCTGTTAACTGACCGTGCTTCCCAAAGCGCACTCTGGCATAGGTGCCATCGTGTAGATGTTTGAATTGGTGGCACAAATATGGTGGCACCCCATTGATAATAATATTGCCCAGAGTTGGTTACGATCCACCATATCGAAAGCTGACTTTAGGTCCACAAACGTTAAATATAAACTTCCCCGGTCCAAAACAACGTGCTTCCAATAAAGAACTTGGAGCCGGAAAAGTTGATCAATGGTAGACGTTTTAGCCCTAAAGCCTGCCTGAAGGGGGGTCAGTATATTGTTATCGTTTACCCAGTCCTGTAGGCGTTGTAAGAGTAATCTCGCATAGATTTTCTGGCTGACATTGATAAGGCTAATTGGCCTATAATTTGATGGTTCTAACGGGGAACCCTTCTTAAAAATGGGGATTATCTCCGCCCCCAACCATGTAGCTGGAAGAGGTAGGCCCTGCAAAATTGCATTGTAGAGTAATAAAAGATAGGGGGCCCAGACTACTGGTTCTTCTTTGAAGAGGTCGCCTGGGATCCTATCTAACCCAGGGGCTTTGATCGATTGTAAAGAGTGCACTGCAATAAGAACCTCATCCAAAGTAAAAAGCGGTATGGGGCAATTAGGGTCCATAACCTTCAAAACAGTAGGGACTAAACTATTTGATGTTGGGGGGGATAGAATAAAGCTCTTTAAAATGTAGGGACCAGGATTCTTCAGTATATTTGGATCAATTGAGGTCCTACCTTCTGGTTTCCCTGTGTGGACTAGGTTCCAGAAGGACCGTCTATCTTGGGCCTCAAGTGCAAATCTGATGGCATGCCATCGTTCTTCTTCCCACTCTCTTTTTGCATTAAAAATCATTAATTTATAGGCGCGCCTAGCTTCAGTCACGGCGGCCGGGGAACCTTGTTTCAGTGCCGTAAGTAGCCCCTGCTTCATTTCTTTACATCCCCCATTAAACCAAGGGTGTTTAGTAACAAGAGGCTTAGGTTTAATGGGGGTTGTTTTATAAAAGGAGTTCGCCAATAAGATAATTAGTTCCTCATGCAACCCTGACAGGGACCTTTGTATGCTGTTACCAAATGGATGGGTCGTAATTAAGTTTGCCCTTTCTAGGAAAGGGATTATGCTCAGGTACAATTTACCCAGATCTTCAGTAGATTTCTTCAAGTTAGCCCATCTGATTCTCCTCCCCCCTTGAAATATTCTGAGGTCAATTTTTTCATAGGTTTCGTTGGCCTCAGTTATCAAGTCGAAGTTAATCTCGGTTGACAGGAGATTGTGGTCGCTTTCCGTGCGACTTGAGATTTGAAAGTTGAGGATCCTAGGCCATAGGGGCATACCGACCATGAAATAATCAACGACAGAGGTGTGACCCCTTCCACTGTAGGTTGGTTGCCCTGGGGAGTCCCCCTTAAAATGCCCATTGCATGCTCTAATTGAAAAATAATAGGTTATGGAGGTTAACTGAAGTACCATGGATGACCATTGATTAACTGGATACATATTTGGGTGGGGTATTGACCATATTTCATCCTCATCTGTTGAGATATGGTGGACTCCAATAAGTGGTTCGTAATGACAATTGAAATCACCACCAATCATCAACTCAACATCTCCCGGAAGGGAGTGCAAAAGAGAGGACAAAGAGTCTAGGGTTTTTGAGGTGCCCCCCTGTCCTACTGGCCTCGAGTAGATGTTAATAAGTGCCAGTTTAGGTGTTTTAGTGTGTAACAATATAATACAGGTTATATCCGGGGTATTGGTATCTATTCTTTTTGCAGAAAACCCAAGATGAGCACCTATCCAAACACATAATCCCCCCGATGGTCTACCACTAGGACCTTTCAAAGCTGGCTCAATAAACGTGAGGTAACCCAGTCTATGTATGGGGTTAAGAGCCCATGTCTCCTGGAATATACATATCCCGTGGAGGTCTCCAAAAGCACACCAATCAGGATTATCCTGGTTGGCGGCGAGACCTGCTATATTCCAGGTTAGAATTTTTAGGGATGAGTTTTGATTATGAATTCTAAATGGCTGGTTACCGCAGTTAACCAAATTATTTAAGCCATCAGGGGCATTCGTAGGCCCTTTTTGTACTATGTTGGATGGTACAGAGATAGGAACTGTAATGTGGGCTGTTGGTAGGGTTAATACTGATCCTCTTGGTAATGAATCCCTATCCAGGAAAAGATCATCACTAGAGGATAATAAGTCGGTAAGGTCTTCTGCAACCATCAGCTCAAAACTCCTACTGGCGTCTAATGGTAGCTTGGCAAAATCTTGTCCAAATCCCTTTTCAACAGATCCCCCGATACTTAAAAATATGCTATTCTCTACTGACGTTTGGGACACAGAGCGTTAGTCTGATAATGCAGACGCAAGTGACGAAAGTAGCGGCCACCTGCTTTTCTATCTTGCGCTGGTTGCGTAAGATACTGTGGATGCTGCCACCGGAAACTCAGAGGTCCGTAGTCAACGCCTTGGTGACCTCCCGGTTGGACTACGGCAATGTGCTCTACCTGGGGGTCACTAAGGCGGTCATCCGCCGCCTTCAAATGGTCCAAAACGCTGTGGCGCGTCTACTCTGTGGCTGCAAGAGGAATGAACCCATGACACGACATCTCAGGGAACCCCACTGGCTCCAAGTGGAGAATCGTGTGAAGTTTAAAGCTTTATGTTACATGCATAAAATAAAAGCAGGCACGGCACCAAGATATCTTTAATCCTTGGTGTCAACGTACTCCCCTACCCGTACATTGAGATCATCCACCCAAGAATTATTTTGTGTGCCCAAGGTCAAATTTGCCAGGATGGGCGGGAGGTCCTTCGCCTTCATGGGTCCTAGGCTCTGGAACTCCCTCCCTCTGGTCATTCATGCAGAATGCTGTCTCAACCGTTTCCGGAAGGCAGTCAAGACCTGGTTATTTAACCAATAAGTTTATTTTACCGTACGCTATGCTAGCCTTCATTTTAGCGCCGGGAAACCCTTTGTGGGTAGCTGTCGCGCTTTACAAGCTGAAAAAATAAATAATAAATAAATAAATAAAAATAAATAAATAGTCACAATCCCCCAGGCCTGAAAGGGCATCAAATATATTAAAGAGCATGATGTTCCCTAAAGGGCGTGTGTTCGGCAAATCGTCCAGTGGGAATAAGACTCTTGAAGTTGGGTACCGGGGTTCATAAAAATGGGACAGTGGCAGTGTAAGAATTCCAGGCAACACAATATTTTGGGGCCAATTGCAAATAAATTCGACGCACCTCCAGTCTCTAAAATAATGATAACACAGTCACCCACCATGGTTTTAGTGCTCTTCCCAATCCAATTCACTCTCCTGACAAACAGAATTTCTGCTGTAATATTTGTTGGGAGTGGTCGTTTCTGGTTGAGCCAGAAGGTGCACTTGTTTTTAAGTTCTGCATAAGTCTCCCTTTTTCCCTGTGCCAGAACGGGGACCCCCGCAAAAACCACCACATAGGCCGCTGATTGTGGTGGAAGATCGATGTTGGGCAGGGGATCAATGTTCTGGACCAAGGGGGGTTTTTGAAGTCTTGGTGCTGTGCTGTTGGCAGCTATTTGATGGGGTTTGTCCCTTGTAGCAGTATTTGCAACTGGTAGTAAACGGGGTGCTAAGGCATCAACGGTGGTAAGGGCAGGAGATCTTTGGGTAGGGACAGTACAACTTTTTGATGCTACAGCAGCGTTGAGGGCAGTTGGCATTAGGCCTGGGGTTTTTGTCTGCCTATGAGTGGAGTCATTAGCCCTCGGACCCACTTGCTTCTGGAGTGATGCGACTGAGAGTTCGAGGCAGACTAATCTATTCTCAATTGAGTCCAGTCGTGTGGTAATTGGAGTACAGATTTTTTTGAAAGTACTTTCCAATTTCTTCCAAAACAATGGGCCCATGTCAGACTGGTCTTCTCCCCCAGAACGATTTGTTGTCCGCTATGCTCTTCTATGGCAATCGTTGGTAGATGGGGTGGACTGGGTGGAAGTCTGGCTGCTGGGACTTCATTAGGCACATCCGTTTTACCTGTTTTGGCTTTTTTGCCTCCTAGAGTAGTTTGTACGCCAGTGCACTTCCTTTTAGCAGCCGCTCCCACATCTCGCTGATGAATACATGATTTTGCATTGGAGGCTGAGCGAGTTTTAATATTAGGGGAGAGTATGGCCTTGGCGGTATTATGGACAACCGTACCAGTAGGGGAGTTTGAACTAATATCATGGGAGACAACTAACTGTAATGAATCAATTCGCTCTACAACTCCCGAGGGAGGCAGTGTATCCTGAGAGTTAGATAGATGGCGGGTTGGTGATATTGCCCTCGCCTGGCTTCCCAGTGAAGATCTTTTATCAAATGGGGTTTCCAAGGAAAGTTTCTGTTCGGTGAGTTCGATATCCTTGGCCAAAGCTGACGATACCCTGACTAGGAAGTTATCCAGGGTGCCTAATAGTGAACCCCCGGTTGATTTTCTGACATTTGGGGCTTCAGATGGTACAGTTGTCAAGATTGCTTTTAGGAGGCCTGTCACTTAGACTCCTTGATGTAAAGGGCCAGATACAGTAAAGCAGAGAAAATGAAAACTGACCTTTGTTCGCGGGGGCAGATGAAAGTGGGGTGGCCCGTCCCGTCCTTTTCCGGTCTTGAACGGGCTTAAACGGGCCCGCCCTTGGCCCGGGCTTTGCCCGGCTCGACCCGCGCACGTCTCGCGACGCGGGTCTGGCCGCTGATTAAATGCGCCTTCTGGCGCTCTCAGGACGTGTGCAGAGCGCGCCGCCACTGAGCCTGCTGGGTAATGTAGTCCCGGGGCGGCGGCGCGAAGCTTAACGTCCGTGGACTCCTGCCGGTGGCAGCGTGGAGACCTGGGCTTTGTCGTGACTCCTGGCGGTGGCGGCGTGGAGTCCTTGGCACTCGCTGTGTAGGTAAGGTTCCCCCCAGTTACACACATATGTATACATTACCATCCTCATTCACAGAATAAATAATTGTTCAAAGGAAAAAAAATCTTTGAATCACTACAAAAAGTAAATGTCATTTTATCAAAATAGGAGTGTTCTTATGTCAATGCGACTATTGAAACTAAGATTGACTGGGCGGACGATGTTAGCCCACATTGACTTCACAGATTCGTCCCCCCATGTTAAAATGACCACCACATTTACACATATATGGGAGAGAAGAGTCCTCCCCCATTAGAAATAAAAAACAGACCCGAACGTGCGACCTGAGTGTTTCCCCTCCAGTGGTTGAAACCAGACTTCAACTGAATAAAACACACCTGCTTCCTATTACCACTGATGGAAGACTGGTTAAATACTGGAGACCCACTCAGCACTTTCAAGGTTTCCAGCATGAGTAGGTCTTCCAGAAGAGGAGAGAGGTGTGGCGCAGCAGACAGGGTGGTTGACTCGTAGCATGGGGCTCATGGTTTGATCCCTGGTGCCAGCAGCAGCTCAGAACAGCACCATATAACTCTGGACAATAGCTTGCTTAATCTTCCCAATGGCCTCCAGCACCTTGAGACCCGTAGGGGTGATTAATTTGCGCTTTACAAATACAGGGGTATTATTATTATTATAGTGTGCTGATATACAGGAGACCGTGAATATGGCATAGCCGCTCTATTTTTCCAAAAGAGAGTGTACAATTCAACTGCTCGCTTACCAGATCATTAACAGGGGTCAACTGGCCCTATGTTTTGATATTTTACAGCATGCTAATAAGCGTGTCAGCAGGAAAATACTCAAGGAGTTCTGATTTATACCCTCAGTGGGTACGTTTCCTCACTGATCAATAGAGTGTGTCGAAATGTTATAGTATATGTATTATCTTCCATGTGGCGTTTGTGAATTGCACTTTTTAATTCATGGGACACATTAGAGAGTGAGAATGAACATGTGAGCATGCTCTGGTGTCTCAAATTGTCAATCTTTTGATAATAGTGAAATTGATGATGTCATAATTTTGTCTGCACTTCAGGTCTTCACAAAAGTTGATTTACTTATTTTGATACAAAGAGAAGTATAGGTGACTGGGAGTAACAAAAATAAACTTATATATCAAAACCCTAGTCACTGTGTAGACTAGGTTTTTATTGTCCTGAAGAAAAGCTGCTAGATCATTCACATGACTAAATTAGGCTTGAAACATGTTGACCTTCAGCTACCTTAGATAATCACTTCCAGGAGGTGGCCCCACATATTTTAACATAGGCAGTAGGACTCAATCATTGACATATTGCTGTAGAATAGTCATGCCCTATTTTTATCCCTCTCTTTGACATATTTACTTAAAATACACCAATCTACTATTTTACCCACACACTTCACCATATGACTTATAAAAATATCTCTGGTAAAGAGACCCCATTGAGGGTGCCCGTCGGGCATTGCAGCGCTGGTCTGAAGTGAAGAAAAAGCCCAATGTTGAAGCATGACACCTTTCTAGGTGTGTGAAGGCATTTGTTCCTACAGAGTAATGCTCCCTGCAGACTGGGAGGAACGTATCTGACCTAAGCAGACAACTCCATACTTACTAGGAACTGCATACCCCTGTGACCTTGAATATCATATTTATCTTCACTTTGCTAATAGTTTTAGTCGGTACAAACCTGAGTTTAAATATGGATCCTCTACTAACACTGGAGGATTCCCCTGCCATTGTTTTAGATGCCTTCGAGTCTGTAAATCATTCATTAAGAACCATCATGCTTGAACTATCTGGGCCATGTAGAACTCCTAAAACTGGTTGGTTTGACAAAGAGTGCAGGGTGGCCAGTAAGTGGCTGTGCGAAGCCCTTAATGCCAGGCCAAGAAGCCAGCTGAATATTACAATCGCTAGAGCAGCTTACAAGAAAGCCATTAGGAGAAGAAAGCTATTCCTAAAAGAGGAAATGTGGGAGCGTCTAGTCACCACCTGCAATTCAAGGGATGCCACGTAGTTTTGGAAGGTAGTCAATGGGAAGCAGTATTACTCTGCCAGGCCGGATGACATTGTCTCGGACACTTCTCCCATACAATCGTGGCACACTTTAAAAATGTCTATCCATTAGGTGTGGATGGGTTTCTAGCTGTCACCGAAGGGACCTTACTGTTCTCACTGGGTATTATGTTTGTACTTGAGGATGTCCACTCCGTGATTTTAGCTAGCCCCATGAACAAAGCACCCGGTCTAGATGGGGTACCCATGGACCTTTGTAAAGCAAATCTCTTCCTTTTACTAACTAACGCCATAAATGCTACCACCACCACTACAATTTCTAACTCATAGAAAACTGTGGTCATTGTACCCATCTTTGAAATGGGCAGTAGGCAGTACCCTGGTTGCTACAGACCCATTTCTTTATTAGATTCTGCCGTTAAAATAGTGGGTTGCATAATTCTACAATGTTGAAGACTGGACCCAACTTAACAACAGTTGTTCTTTTGCCCAATATGGCTTTATAGAAGGCATGGGAACAATGGAACACTGCTTGAACCTACATTTATTAACCAAGAAAAATGGGGTGGCTAAGAAGGAGGACATCTGTCTAGCATTCATGGATCTGAATAGTGCTTTTGATCAGTTCAACAGATCAAAGCTATGGAGTATATTAGCTGATCTTGTCTCAGCCATTGGTTGACTTCTTACTTGTCCTTCATACAGATGTCAATGCATCAGTCAGATATGGTATGGGAGGAAAGTGCACCGATTCTTTAAGCCTGCCTCGGGGAGGGATCGGGCAAGTCTATGTTTTGGCGCCTATCCTATTTTTACTTTAAATGAATGGCCTGAATTCCTTTTTTGGTAGCCAACGGGAACAACATGCCCAAGGCTAAATCTACCTTTGTCCCCTCTTATATGCAGACACTACAGTGCTACTCTCCTACACCTTGAATGGCCTCAAGGGCCTTGTCGACTCATTTGTCAAGTTCATGGATGAACTGGTGCTGGATACCAGTATTGCCAAAATGAACTATATGGCCGTTAGGAGGCAGACCTCAAAGGTTAGACACAATTCACAATCAAGGGAATGGTTATTTCAAGGGTGGCTGCGTTTACTTATTTAGGGGTTACCTTTGACCTGCAGAACAGCTGGATACCTTGTCTTGCAAACCGCTGCCAGTGAATTAATCAAGCATGCAGATCTCTTTTCATGTTTGCTTCAATGGTGGGCAGTTACACTGTGCAACCGCTGATATAAATATACAGAATGTATTGCCTCCCTGTGTTGTTACATGGTGCCACCATCTGGAGATATCACAACTGTTTGAGCATTCAGCGAGAGGAAAATCCCCAGGTTCCAATCGGCATCCCAGGCCATAAATGAGCTATATTGGCTGCCTATTGAGTTGGGTATCACCTTTAAGGCTCTCTGCATAGCATTCAAGCACTTCATGGAATAAGCCCTGACCACTTGAAGAACAACCTTAAATGGTATTCTCCAGGCAGATCCTTATAGCCGGGTCTGGTGGCTTAGTGCATCCGCTAACTGGTCCTGTGTTCGACCTCATTGTTACAGGTTCAAATCCCAGCGGGTCCACTCAGCCTTTCATCCATCTGAGGTCAACAAAATGAGTACCATTGAGTTGGGTAACAATAAGCATCTGTTGTTCAGTGCCTTGAGACTCATGGGTTATAAGTGTGCTTTACAAATACACGTGTTATGCTATGCTATGCTCCAGCGACTCCAGAAATCTGATTGTTCGCCCTATAAGCGTGTGTCCTGGGGAGGTAAGTGCTTCATCAGATGCACGGCTCTAAAATGGAACAATCTGCCCCAAAATCTGAAGTATGCCATTACTCTCTTGGCTTTCAGAAAGTTGTTAAAAGCCTGGCTTTTCTCTAAATAACTAGGCCACTTTCACTGATCACAGACAGCGCCTAGAAGCCTCTGGGGTTACTTGCGCTCTACAAATCCTATCAATGAGTTAAGCTTTATTGAAATGTTCCCCTGTGATGGCAGCTTGCCCCTGACTCTGGAACACCTGGTACTATTCTGTAGGTATGATGACCCCCTCGATAAAAATATCTGGTGCCTATTCCTAAGTCAATGGATTTCCACAAATATAGGCCAGTCTATGTTTACTTACAAATGTCAGCTATGCTGTGTCTTTTGCAGCTTGTTCTTTTTTGAAAAGTGCCCTGTATTGGAACAAAGTGATTAATTCCTAAAATGCCATTTGGCTATTTAACTCGAGGATTACTGTGACCTCCCTATGAAATATGATGCTTTTTTTACCTCTTTTAATCCTGCTGATTTTATTCATATGTTTTATAACATACTTTGTATTTATATTGAATATGGTATCTCTATGTGGTTTTAGTCTTTCATGATTATACATTTTATATTTGAATAAAGATCTTTTAAATTCAATTCAAGATAGAATGCAATACAGATAAAAGACACACTGTATTT
This sequence comes from Lissotriton helveticus, assembly GCF_964261635.1. Lineage (NCBI taxonomy): Eukaryota > Metazoa > Chordata > Amphibia > Caudata > Salamandridae > Lissotriton > Lissotriton helveticus. The sequence goes on from NC_136071.1 coordinate 59,897,383, forward strand.
TTACTGACTGTTGCTGAGGGTCGAGGACTCTGCTGGACCCCTTCTTTTTGCCTTACAACTTGCGGAACCCGCTTCGCGGGTCCCGCTGCGCACCTGAGTCACTGGGAAGCCTGATTGTGCTGCGTGTGTTGGACCAGGGCTGCGAGCGTGCGGGGCAGGACTTCCAAGACCAGAAGCCTCTGCATACCGCGCCTCTCGTCACCTGGCCCCTCTCCCTGTCCACCACGCCCCGCCTGCAATCCTCTAAAGGCTCGTGAGGAGAAATCAACGTGGGACACACTGTATTTTTACTGACTGTTGCTGAGGGTCGAGGACTCTGCTGGACCCCTTCTTTTTGCCTTACAACTTGCGGAACCCGCTTTGCGGGTCCCGCTGCGCACCTGAGTCACTGGGAAGCCTGATTGTGCTGCGTGTGTTGGACCAGGGCTGCGAGCGTGCGGGGCAGGACTTCCAAGACCAGAAGCCTCTGCATACCGCGCCTCTCGTCACCTGGCCGCTCTCCCTGTCTACCACGCCCCGCCTGCAATCATCTAAAGGCTCGTGAGGAGAAATCTACGTGGGACACACTGTATTTTTCCTGACTGTTGCTGAGGGTCGAGGACTCTGCTGGACCCCTTCTTTTTGCCTTACAACTTGCGGAAGCCGCTTCGCGGGTCCCGCTGCGCACCTGAGTCACTGGGAAGCCTGATTGTGCTGCGTGTGTTGGACCAGGGCTGCGAGCGTGCGGGGCAGGACTTCCAAGACCAGAAGCCTCTGCATACCGCGCCTCTCGTCACCTGGCCGCTCTCCCTGTCCACCACGCCCCGCCTGCAATCTTACGGTCTACCTATTTAAGGGAAGGCCATTACCCGCTACGCGGGAGCGTCCCGGGAGAAGCCCGGGACAAGGGCAGGACCGTCTGTGGCTGTCAGGGGCCAAAGGAGGCCAGGCTGGGCCAGGTCACTGACACGTCCTGTCTATTTATTTGTTCTAAATTGTTGTACCTTATTGATTATTCAGGTGGGTCTTGTGAGTAGTTAGTGAAATCCTGTCCCCTAGTTGTTATGACTACCCCACTCCCTTCTGGTGTGGGTGTTTCCTTCTTGGGGCCACTCGACAAATATTTCGAGAGGGCACACAAGGAGGTCGACAAAGAACTCCTTTTAGCAGAGCGACGCGCTGAGCGACGTCGCTCTATTGAACACCTTAAAAACCTGCCGCTGCTCATCCAACCAGATTCGATTAATACACAGGATACGGTTGTTCCAGGGAAGATGCCAATTGAAGCAGATATGTCCGGTATGGACCAAATCCCCAGTATATTCAGGGTTCCTAATATTTCCCCAGCTCATTCTAGCATTATTAGTGAGGCCCATGTAAATAGTTTATCTCCCGTATCCATTAGTCTCATTGACCTTAACACTCCAGTCGTTCAGACTATGGCACCTAATCTTCACTCAACACTAACAAATCGTTCTTTGGACTGTGTTGGTCCAAGTGAGATCACCTTGTCACACAATGTTAGTGATACCGGTTCTAAGACTATTAAGGTCAATAAGGTTGTGTGTTCACCACCCAGGAAAAAAAGGAAAAAGGGTGGTGTTAAAAGAAAAGGCCCTAGTCACCATACCCCTTCTCCCTTTATAGTTAAACCTATTACTGAGTTTATGGCACTGCCTGTGGTTGAGGCACCTTTAGTCACCCTACACCACCCATCCTCGCCAGAGGTTGCTCTATCTGGGTTTAATAAGGATAGTTATGAACTTCTGGAGAAATTAATAAGATCACACATGCTTCCATTGTTGGAGCGTGTGAGGATTTTGGGAGATAAAATGGATCGATTTTTGGCATCTGTGGGTCCACCTTTTTATGCCAGCTCTGATGGGCAGGTTGGTACACCCTCTATGCCTAGTGTCACAAATTCAGTGCCTAGTGCTACAAATATTGTGCCTAGTGCTACAAATATTGTGCCTAGTGCTACAAATGTTGTCCCTAGCCACCAATCTAAAAATAACAACACTAAATGTTTTACAATACCCAAGGCCCCGGATCCGGCATCTAAACCATCTCATACCACCAATTCTAACTCTTCCAAAGTAAAGTCTATGGTGGCCTTTAACAAACCATCAAACGGGGACATTATATCAGTCAGAAGATGCAAGTGGGTGGGTTTGCACCCTAAGGACATAGAGGGTGACACGGTGATCATTAACTTTAGGGATCACAGACTTGTCACCCACCTTACTGATTGGTATGTGGGTAACAACGAGGGTGGGATTTCCACGCGGAATCTCAGTTATTTTTACCCTGAGAATCTGCTCAAACCATTGGGTCATCAACGTTTTACAAGAGATCAGCAACCTCTCAAGTGGTCTAATTTTACTCCTTCTTTTCACAGTCCGCACCTAAATCCTGAGGCCCTGGTTCGCTCCTACGTTCAATCAAGTTATAACAGTTCCTCACATACCCCGAGGTGGGCTAATTCCATGCCCCAGCCTTTTGGCCCTCCACCCACATCAATTTGCCCAACCTCCCACAAACCTCAGTTTTCTGGCCTTTTCCCCACACCAGTTTTTCAACAATTTAATCAGCCCCAAAATCTCTATCCCGATTGCAATAAACAAAGCAAATATTTACAGCCTAGTGAGTACTGGAATATCCCGCTTAGGAACCTCTATGAGCCCTTATCAGGGCTGGCGTCAAATGATTGACCACCTATTCCACCTTGGGACACAGAGGGTATTTCAGATTGTACGGGCACTACTGATGCTCCAGTTAACTTATTATGCTATGTTAAAACTAATATGGATTGCGCAGCCCAAAGGGTTGTGGGGGGTGTTGCTTATCCGGGTGTGTCCCTTTGACAATGTTATCTGCTGACCAAACAGTAGAGAGTGGTGAAACAGTGCTAGGCATAATTGCTGAGAGTTTGAATAGGGTGTCGGGCAATCAGGGTGGGCCCCAGAGCAGCATTACTGATCATATAGATGGAGTTGTGCCTTTGCAAGAAGTAGTCATCACCCTGGATAACGATCCCTATTCTTCTGTTAATTTATCTAGCGCCCCAGCACCAAGTAACGGAACTATCCTGGGTTGTTGGAATATAGCTGGCCTCGAGTCACGCATGTGTATTCCTGATTGGATCAATTTTATTCGTCAAGGTGACATTTGGTCCTTTCAGGAAACCTGGGCTCCTTTACCCCAGTTCCTCTCTGGTTACTTGAATTTTAGTAAACCAGCAACCAGAGGACATAGAGGTCGAGCTATAGGTGGTTTGTCAGTGTGGGTTCGTCAATTCGAGGGAGTGTCAGCAGAGGAAATCTTCATTGATAGCCCAGACATATTAATTGTTAGTATCAAATCTTCAAGGGGGTTGAATATACTGTTGATTAACATATACGCCAGGGGTGTTCAGGGTGGTAGGGTTCCAGTTGCTCTGCTTTGTCTGGATGATTTTCTAAAGGTTACTTCGGTAGCAGGCCATATGGTTGTGACGGGTGATCTAAACACTTGTTTCGAACCACTCAGTTCGGATGATGGCCTCATAACAGAGGCTGAGGATTTGGCTTGGGGGATCCCCCAACTTTCCCTCCCTTCGATCAAAAAATGGTCGCAAGCGGCTATCTTTATAAAAGGATTGTGTTTGGATCAGGGATTACGTGCCCTAAATGGTCGAGTATGTTCAGACAGGTGGGGTAAACACACCTTTAACAACGGTAGATTTAGTAGTCGTATCGACTACATACTCTTGGATGTTAAGCTGTGGCATGCGGTAGTGGATATGGAAGTAAAGCCTCGTCCGGAAAGTGACCACGATCCACTGGTGGCGGAATTAATGGATTTCAGTTTTTTAGAGCCGGTCAACTGCATGCCCAATTTAATTCAGGAGGCAGTAGTACTTATCAACGATATGAGGAGGGTACGCTGGCCAAAGATCTCTGCAGATGCTGAAGCACGTAAAACCATCAGATCCCTGGTGTCTAACTCCTTGGCCGTAATCTCTCAGTGCAATTCGCAGGAGGCGATTAACTCTATTATTACTGACACGCATTCCAGCTTATTTGTGTCTTTAAAAAAATTATTCATAAAGTCTGTCTCCAAAAGGGGTAATAGGGGGCCCATGAAACCATCTAATTGGTTCAATGAAGAATGTCGTCGAACCCATGCAGAATTGTTTAAAGCTTTAAAACTCAAGAATCTCGCTGCAATTAGGTATTGCAGGAAGGCTTTCAATACTGCCAAACGTTCTGCTAAGGCCAACTGGGATGAAGACCGTTGGTTAACTCTAACTGAAGCATGTGGCTCGAGGAACATGCAACAATTCTGGCACCTACTCAAATGGGGTTTGTCCCAGGATGACCGCCCGAGCCCGGCCTCGGTGGACCAACAACAATGGGTTCGCTACTTCGAGGAACAATTTAGGTGCCCCAGTGATGTGCACGATAATATAAGCTGGCCATTGTCGGCTGACCCCTTAGTGTTTACGGTCAGAGATGTTGAAGCTGTTCTGAAATCTATTCCTAGGGGAAAAGCACCTGGCCCTGATTGCATACCCGCAGTTTTATTCCAACAGGATCACAACCTCTGGGTTCCGTACTTAGCCCAGTTGGCAAATGCTTTGGCCACAGGTGCTAGGGTTCCTGATTCCTGGGCAGGCGCAGAAATCCTGCCTATCTATAAAAAAGGTGATCGGTCGGTCCCATCCAACTACCGGCCGATCAGTCTAATCGACGCGGTGCAAAAAATCACAGCCCGTCTTGTTCTCACCAGGATTCAGGAATGGATAGAGGAGCATAATGTTTTAACCCCTCTCCAAGCTGGCTTCAGATCCCATGTGAGTACTCTAGACCAGGCCTTCCGCTTTATGCTTCTTTATTGGAAGCTTGTTGTCTTGAGTAAAGGCAACTTATACGCAGCATTCGTGGACTTGAGGTCTGCTTTTGATCTCGTCCCGAGGGCTGGGTTGTGGAAATGCTTATTAGATCAGGGTATGCCTCCTCCCCTTGTCCGATTATTGGTGAACCTACATACTCACACCTATGCGCAGGTTCGCTGGAGCAAACCTGGGGAGGTGACTGATAGGTTCCCTGTGGCCAAAGGCGTCAGGCAAGGGTGCGTGTTGGCCCATACCCTCTTTTCCTTATATATTAACAAGGTTACCAAGTACTTTGACAACCATTGCACGGATGCACCCACTCTGGCTGGAATGAAAATTCCCCTGCTCATGTTCGCTGACAATACGCTCCTGATTTAAAAAACCAGACAGGGCCTTCAACAAGCCCTGTCGAGGTTTGAGCTATTCTGCAGCGAACATGAGCTGGAAATAAATGTGTCCAAGACCAAATTTATGGTTTTAAGAGGGCACAATCAAATTAGCGCTAGGGTAACTTTGGGGGGTATCCCATTGGAACAAACTAAGTTTTTCACTTACCTGGGTGTTACTTTTAGCGAGACCCTCAGTTGGTCCCACCAGGTTGAGCTAATGGTCCTTAAGCATTTGCAGATAAGTGGTGCGTTGATTAAAGAGCACAAATGCTCTTTTACCAGGCCTATTTCTCCACTAATTAAGATATATGGCTCAAAAGTTTTACCTTCTGTTCTATATGGGGCGGAACTATGGGGCTTCAGCAAACTGGATCCCTTGAAAACAGCCCAAAACAAATTCCTTAGGATGGCAATAGGTCTACCCCAGTCCTCTCCGCGGATCCCGCTTTTATGCGATCTCAGGTGCCAACCGGTGGAGGATCAAGCGAGATTCCGCCCTTTGGCATTCTGGCGACGTCTATGGACAACGCCGGAACTTCTTTTTTATGCCAAGGCCTGTCTGGAGGTTAGAGATCGCTCTGGTTCTTTAACCACATCGATGCTATGCATTTTCCCGCTGTGTGCTGGAAACAACAAAAACACATGTTCCATGACGAGCTGGGCTCGTCATCAGCGTAGCAGGAGGCTACCTCATGACGAGCCCAGCTCGTCATGAGCGTGGAAGGGGTTAAACATAGGCTGGTTCAAGGATCTGAGCTCTACCCTATCCGCCCTGGGGTATGGAAATTTGTGGTCTGGTCCTGAAACAGCAATTTTTCCCTCCAAAAAAGATCTAAAAATGCACTATTGGGACTCGGTGGTTTCTAACAGACATTCGAGTTTGTGTTCTAGTAATCTGACAAGCCAATTTATTGTTTTTAAGGATTCATCCAAGCTAGAACAATATTGGGACATAATAACAAAGCCCCTGGATCGCAAACTATTCCACCAGTTCAGATGTGGCACGTTGCCGCTAGGGGAGGTCACTAAAAAGTGGGGTTCTGGTGGGACAGGGTACTGTCCAAAATGTAATGGCCTAATTGAAAGTGTGAACCATTTTTTGTTTGTTTGTCCTCTGTACATAGCCCCCAGAGCTAAATGGTTAAGCCCGGTTTGTAAATCCTTGGGCACCCGCTCGGCCACTGAAGCTAGCAGAATTTTAAAAACCAACCTCACCCCATTAATTGTCGTGGGGGTTGCTAAATATATAGGGTGGGCTTGGTTGCTTAGAACAAGGTTCATTAATCGCAAGTAGCTTGTGGCTTAACAATGTACGCCCGCGTCTTGTTAATGACTGGTTTATTATATTTTATATTTATTGGTAATCCCTGTTGTATAGCCAATTTTGTATTCATTCATAAAAGCCTTTATAAGTAAATTTAATAATGGTTTTAGATGTTTTTACTATGTAAATTTTGTATTTTATGTCTTTTATGATGTATTAATCGAATAAAGACTTCTTGATACTTGCATACACCAAGATAGAAATTTACAGAAGTGCTTTGAAGACAAGAAGGCTGGGAGGGAGACAAAGTCAACACTATGGTGATTGCAGAAAGTTCTAAAAGGAAGAAAAGCTGTAGACTAGGAAAAGGGAGAAAAGAGGGAGGGGAGAAAATGGGATAACAAAGAATGGGAGAGAATCAGGGAGATAGGGAACCCAAGAGGAGACATATTAGTGAGAAGGAGAGCAAGAGACAGGAAAGAGACCAGACATCAGACTAAGTAATCCAATTATATCACATTGCTGAATTGATAGGGAAGATGTCTGTTCTTTTCCACGTTTTGTCTTGTCGAGCAAGAAACAAACCATCATTCCCTTCTTTTCACAATACATGTGTAGTGTGGGCTAGATACGATAAATGAGAACAGAACTGGCATTGCATCTGTCGATCCAACTGTATTGTTTAGTGGTCCCCTGGGTTGGGTTTAAAGTGAAAGATTTTACCCTTTTTTTTGCGTTTGGCAGCTTGTCTTTACATAAACCTCAAAATATAGTAAACCAGGACCTCTGAGGCATATTAATCTGTTTTGCTGATTAAGGTGCACTTACGCTTGGCTAACTGTCTGCCCCACTGCTTTTTTAGTACCAGAACTGTAGAGAAAAGTACAGGAGCCAGACCACCCAATTAAGGCAGGCCTGGAGAAGGTATAGGATGGAGCAGCAGTGTCACAGCCCCTGTGATTATGTGTCTACCCTGTGATAACTTAGCCAGGGTTGTATTCCCGTAACATTGATGTGACACACAGCTTTGGACTAGGTTGTACATGAAAATGTCCAGGGGCTGAATTATATCAAGAAGGAAGGAGCTGATGGTCTTCCAGCTCCAATTACGTTGCAGTAAGGTTTCTGAAGAGGGGGCGGATCTACAAGGTGCTACAGCGGGGCAACGCAAGCCCTTTGGCTGTGCCACGCTGCAGCACTTCCGAAGCACCGGAATGCAAAATATTTACAATAATATGTCACATTCCTGTTCTCTCCCCTGCGCTGGCGCACAAACAGCTGCCATGTGCCGGCGCAAATACCCTTGCACCATGGCCTGCGTCATGGGGAGATTGTTTTTGTGCAGAAAGGGGCACCTTCCTGCAAAAAAAATTCCCTACAGGCATTTTCGTCTTTCAATGCATGCTGTAGAATGCAGCACACATTGAAAGAGGAAAAACGCGGAGAAATGAAAACAATTCTCCTTGTTGCGCCTCCCCATGGAAGGCATAGCATTGACACGCATTTCCAGATGTACGATTACTCGTAAATCTGGAAATATGTATCCTTCCATGGGTGTTGCGTGGGAACACCCACAGCAATACCCACGGAATGCCCCTTGCACGCAAAGTGTGAAGGGGCCATATTTACAAGGAAAGGAATAGTCACGCTGGGTGGCGTTTCCTCTCCTTGTAAATATGGAGAAGTGAAATGCGCCTCCAGTACATCAGAAAAAGTGATGTACTAGTTGCACAGGGGGACCCGTAAAACTGCTCCTACATGTTTAATCTGCATGGTGACAGATCATACTTTTTTACTCATGGATTTGAATTGACAAGGCGGCGGAGCCCCAATGCCCTGTTTGAGAAAAGACCCCTGTCTCTTACCCTGCGTCTCTCACCCACTCTACTTCTCATTGAAGGAGGGCACAGGATATGTTGCGACCCACGCTCTTGGTCTTAGGCAGCCAACCCTTCACACCGACCCCTTATAAACCTGAGGATATGTGGGCATCGAAGACAATGTCTTAAGCATCCTCCACTTCTAAGGGGAGGATTTTCAATAAGAGTGCCATCCACCCTGCAAAGTGCCTTGCATCTTGCTTTAGAACAAAGCCTTTCTAGTACTTTTTTCACGCATTACAGCAATGTCTGAGATTGTCACACAAAAGAACTGTGTCCTGATTTGCGATAAAACCGTGTAGTTCTAGTTTCCTGCTTTGCTGGGATAGACGCATAAAAGTTGAGCTAGTTTTTCAAAGGCCACAAGATGGCGATAGTGTAAAACGGAAGGTATAGGAGTCTCAATATATTATGACGTGGAAATATCCTGCTATCACAGAAAGTCATATCCAAGCCAAACAAACTTCAGAAATTTGAAGAACAAAACAAAAAACCACACACCTGCTTAATTAATGTTAAAAAGCACCTCATGCTCAAATCAAACAGATGTGGATGTCCAGCCGCAAAATGAAGCTTCTAAATACTTGCTAAAAACTGGGTCATTCTAAACTGCAGTAAAAGAAGGACCTAAATGAGGAACTGTACAGGGAGAAGATCCCTGCTGGGGACACCCTCACAACCTGTAGTCGGCCTCGGGTCCCACGTGTCAGAGAGCCTGGACAGACTCTGACAATTGAACATGATCTGATCATGCCATTAATTTGATTGTGATGTGAGCCAGTCATCTCTGCTTAACTTATTGTCTCTCTGTCACCTCACCTGGCAACGGATGTCCGTCCTAGGCTCTGGGCTGTGCAACGCTACTACTTAGTGTGGGTGACATTATACTGTTCACGAGAAAGTCTCACTCATAGTCATTGAATGTCAATCATAAATACAATAGAATGATGCAAAATTCACACATAAGCAATCTGAAACCTTGCAAACTATGTGCTTTGCCATTCATGATATCACTTACTTTTCCCCTTGAAAGTGCCCCCAATACTCCACTGTGGATGCTAGAACTACTGAAAGCAAGTGGCTCTTTTTAATCCAAATATCTTCATCCCCCATAGGCAAAATCTTAAAGGGTTTATTACTCTTGGCTCTTGTTGGTATGCTTAAGACACCTGAAATAATCTTTAATATATTGACCTTTAAAATTCCAGCATCTCAGCTCTCCTGTCTGAGTCCTTGGTAATCACTAAATGCCTCATGGCATCTTCCTGCAACAGCACACAATGGCCCTCAAGACAGACCTCTCTCTCTGCTTGCACTTCCAAAGCACTCTAAGCCTTCTGCTACTCCAAGCATGCCTGTGTATGTAGCTGTAACCTGCAGTATCCTCACCTTGGGCACCCAGGACCAGTCCACAGAAGTATGCTAAGCAAGTCCACCCAGGGGTGAGGTGTGGAGCTAGTGCCAATAGCTTTGTGGACAGAGTCACCAGAAATCAAAGAAGTACAAATCCATTGTCCTTCCACCCATCCATGCTGGGAATCAGCCCCTTTTTCCTCTGCTCCTTGTCTTATTTTGGAGTCTCTTACCTTGTGCAGGGGTTTACAAATGGATATTGCAAGTTCTAGAAGGGGGGAGTCCCTACTCCACTCACACTAATGCTCTACCCTGACACTTCCAAGGCGCAGACCCTTGGCTACCCCTCTGCCAGAATCAGCAGTGCTGACACATGTTACAATCCTACATACTCATTGATAAGAACTGTTAGACTACATACAGTGTACATCATATCATAAATTAGTTAGAAGGTAGCATCTTTGGTTGGTCTGTCAGACAGGGTATTGAAGGATGGGTTGGCGAGTGAGGATGGGCAAAATGAAAGCATTTCTAAGTACTATGCAATCAGAGGCAAACATTCAGCAGCACTTCTGGGGCACATTAGACAGTAGAAGCATAAGTTAGGACCCTTCTCAGTATACTGGTCCTTGTAGCAAAGGCTGGAGGCCTACTCGTGGGTTCAATAATTTGCAGTTTTCACACCCCTGCTACCTTGATATTTAACTCCTCCTGTGGATAATTTTTCAAAAGCAAATTATGCAACGTTTGCATTCCACTGAACACAGAGAACTTAGATCAAATCAAGGATGACAAGATTTGTGAAAGGGAAAATGGAAAACTGCTTATAACACACAATGTGGCCAATTTTGAGCACTTGGTAATACATTTGGTCTTTGTTATACTATGGCTGTGTTTCAGCACTTCATTTTGGCAGTTTCAAAGATCTTCGTGATATCTTTGCAGTTATCTGCCCTGATAATATTGTGATATTTACTACTGGTCTGGAGGATCATCCAGAGACATGGCATCAATAGTTACCAAGAATGGAATTTAATTAGAATAACGTTTGTATATATGGTTATAAACCTCACATGTGGCCAGGAGAATTGACTTCATTGGAAGTGCCTACAGTGCAAACAATTCTAGAAAACCTACTCCAGACTCTAAAAGGTCATCTAAAACTTAATGAAAGCTAAGGCAGACTACAAAACATTTGTGGAGATGCACAGAGTACCTACATCTCAGTGTAATATCAGAGATGCATTTTAGTTATCCTCAATGAACCTGTACATCCCTGGATCACATGCCAGCCTCACCGCCCATTTGTGTGTCCTTTGAAATAATTGCTGATTTGCAGACTGGTAATGCATTGCGAAGCAGAGGTCTTTGAAGAAGAATGACTTCAACTTCCATAAAATGCAATTGCACTGGGGCAGACTGGATGGATACCGATATGCTGTTTTAGATCCTGGGTCAATACAAGAACGTCCCACTAGACCTATATCACTTTTATATAGGCAAACAATAGCTATATGGGGCTATCCACAATGAGCACTTGACAAGTATACAATATTTATTTTTATACAAAAAATGTATTTTGTTTAAAAATCATTATTTCATCATTTATATTAAAAAGAGTAAAACGCATTCATTGTGTCTGTAATTACCTTCCACAATTCTTTTATATGGATATCCAACACTTGTTTTCCCAAAAGATCAGCATAGGCATTGCTTTTTTAACATGGTCAATGTTATCTGCGCCATTTATATCTCACATCTAGGTCAACGCACGTTTTGGCAGATAGTAGTCCGACGCATGTGGATTTTTGTATTCAATGACATTCCTATGTCTGAAGCAATCATTTTATATAGAACTAGCAGCCCGTCCCGACGTTGTCCGGGTATGAATTTCTGCCGGCCGATTGTCGAGCCCATTGGCCATGCCCCCAGAACACGAAATATTGCCCAATAAAAATGACCATAACAAATGCCTAAATCCTAATATGTGAGCGCCCTCCATAGAACTTCTGGCAGGAGGTGTGTCTAAAAGTGTATCTCAGTGCTGGCCATCAATGAGAAAGACCTGTGCATTTTTCAAAGGGGTGGTGAAACAATATGAGTATGTTGCTGGAGATGTGACTCGCCGTGCCAGCAATGTACTTACCGGGGGAGGGATAGGCCCTTTCTTGCTATTTCCGTGGAGGCTGGCCTTGTTTCCGGATGTGCGTCGCGCGAGGCCTGTGCGCAACAGAAGTGGTAAATCTCCAGTGTGTGCATCAGGACGATAAGGCGAGATTCCTGCAGAATGGCCCATGTTTGCGCTCCTTCCGGCCCTTGGGAATACTGCCATGCATGACCTACATACAGTAAAGCCACGCCCCGCACACGCCCACGCCACCAGCACAGGATATGAGACATGGCATGAAGGGCGGAACGTACCACATGTTTTCGTAATGCTGTGCCCCCAGCACACGCCCACAGCACACGATACGAGACATGGCATGAAGGGCGGAATGTACCACACGCCCCCAGCGTTTGTCACGCCCCCCCAGCACACGCCCACAGCACAACGCAGACACGCCCACAAGGGACTACTTTTCTGGCACGGTTCTTTTACCTTTTAAATGTATATGGTGGGCATTTGCATAGCCTATATTATTCTGCTGCAACTGCCCTTTCCAACGCTGTATTGGGTGTTGTGATTGGTGCTGTGGTTACTGAGATTACCCGCCTCAAAGGTTTGGGCTCTCTCTTTATAATATTAGTATGGATTTGGTGCAATTGTCCATAATTATTGCATCACTTACAACTGAACATTTCAGTTAAGAGTTTGTGCTATTAGTCTTTCCTCATCCCTTCCTTGAAACTCATGCGTGGGACTTGGCCCACTCTGCAGGGTCACCTCCAAATGTTTTGTCTTTACTCCTACTACTTTGCTGAATTTGTTTTTGATGGCTCTAGGATTCTGTTCATCTTACCACTGGAGACCATTGCTATAGTGGTTGTGCTTGCTCCCTAAAACAAGGTAAAACTGTCTTCCACCTGATTGACATGTCTAATTTACTTGCATGTCCCTAGTGAATAGGTATACCATATACCCAGGGCCTGTAAATCAAATGCTGCTTGTCGGCCTGAAGCACTCATTGTGCCACCGCTCAAGTAGCCCCATACAACATGTCTTAAGTCTGCCATTGCAGCCTGTGTGCAGTTTTAAACTATCAATTCAACTTGGGAATATAACTCCCTTGCAAAGGCTTAAATCCCCTTGTATTGCATATAACTATAGCTGGGGAAAACTCACAGAGTTTCGCTCCATGGAATTCTTTGGAGTTACTAAAAAACTCTGTGGAATTCTACAGAGTTCCGCATGCAAGCGGAATAAGCACCTCAGCCTCCACCAGCCACACAGGTGGCTCTGTATGTGTCAGACACAGGTTGCAGTGTTTCTTACAGATTGCATTTTATCATTACATAGCCGTAAATGGGAGGCACGGCTGAACTGAAGCTGAACCAACAATTGACTGGGCCACTACTTGCCTCAGTGTAATTGAGGGAAGTATTGCCTGACTTACCTCTCATGCAGCAAGCCTGTGTCTATGATGAGCCAACGCTCCCATTGGAGGGAGATCCTGCCCAATTAGCAGCATACCACAGAGGCAGAAGATTCTAGTCCCCATTCCTGATCACCTTCCACCCTCCTCTAAATGAAGCCAGGAATGATGAGCTCAGGCTTTCCCCACTACCCAGCCTAGGCCCTCATCTGCCCTTACCTGGTCCTGCAGTCTCCCTGATGCTGGTGGCTGTCACATCGCTGCAGGCTCTCTCTGACTCCAGTTTGGGCTGATGGATGGTGCTGTATGCTAGTTGGTTCTGGCTCACATCTGCCAGTGCCCTCAAGGATGCGTTCTGTCACTGCACTGCACTCAGAAAGAGTGATAAGAGAGGAGGCCCTGAAAACAACTGCCCGGCCCTTGCACGCAGAGCACAGCTTTTCTCATCTGCAGGGAAGGTAAGGAGGAGCCTGCTTCCTACAAGAGCCCCCTACTTCAGCCTCCGACCATTGCCGGGTAAAAGCACACACAGCCGCTTCAAACTCAAAACAAGACCAAACTGGCGAAGTTAAATTAACAGTGTTTGTTGTCTTTTGTTTTGTCAAGCGGTTGTGCTTGCTTTCACCTGGCAGTGGTGGCGGATGGCTGCAGTTCTTGTGGAAGACAAGCTCCTTTTTGCCTTCCCTGCAGAAGGAAAAAGCCCTGAAAGGAAGACAGAATTCACCTACAAAGAGGTGTGCATGATAAACTCCGTTCCATGGGCAGAGCAGAGTTTTTGTCCAACTCCGCACTTCGCTTGGAGCGTGAAGGGGCAAAACTCTGTGAACTCCACCCACAGAGCGGAGTTTACTGCCCAGCCTTACATATAACTCACATCTTGGTAAGCGCACAGGGCAGGGTGTATTGTAATTAAAAGGTTGGATATGTACTTTTAAGTTTTACATGTCCAAGTAGTGAAAAAACCCGAAATTAGTGTTAACTATTTTGAGGCCTACCTCTTCGATAGGGTAACATTGGGTTGCCTTAATAAGTTCAAAAAGTTTTATTGGGAACAGGTAATGTTTCATGTACGAACAATTGTAATTAAAAATCCTCTTTAATAGTAAAGGCAGATTTTAAGTTACAATTTTGAAAATTCCACTCCAAGTGGCATTTTCCTGCTCTGTTTGATGTCTGCAGTCTGCTCCTGGGCCATATCACTGGGTGTAGCTGACAGTCGGACTTTATTAATTCCTCTAACACAGTCACACACTCGAGGGATTTGGTGTGCCAAAATAGGTCATCAATGACAGGATGGGGGCGGAGCTGGGCATTGCCACACTTTCAACTGAATAGGGTGTGCTCTGCCTTGACACAGAGGACTTGCCATCCCTTCATCGTTCATTCAGCCATCTTGGAACCAGGGCAGGGGTGGTAGGAACATTCAAGTACTTCAAAGGGAGGTCCCTAGAAACTTCTACTTCAATGGAGGCACCAGGTATAAAAATCAGGCCTGAGTGTTAAATACTGTTCCGCTCATGGAATTTGCGGAATTTGGGTAATTTTGCATTCCGCGGAGAACGCGAAATTGCCCAAAATTCTGCTTTCCGCAACTTTGTGACATTTTTTGCTTGTTTGCATTCTGAAATGCGTTTTCATGAGATATTTACCCCCAAGCACGCAAACAGCGATTGTAAAAGAGCATCGCTAACAAGCAATTCAGCGTGTTTGCTGAATTTCTGTGTGTTCGCGGAGATTTTTTAACGTTTTGCGGAGATTTGCGTAACGCGATTACGCTAATTCCGCCCACCCCTAATAAAAATTAGATCAGGAGACTCACTGTTCAGTTCACTTACTGGATCTGTGGAAGGACTCTCGGAGGACTGACTGCTGACTGCTGCTGTTGCCTCCTGTGAACTTCAGAATACTGCTTTGATGCACATGGAAGCCCTGTTTTGCTGCCTGAAGCCTCCCTTGAACCCTCAGGAGCCTCCCCTGCCAATTGAGACCTGTTTTATACAGGACTACACGAGTGACTACAAGTGCTAGTTGGCTGGCCTCCTGATCAGAGCCTTAGGGAGAGAAAGGCCTAGCAATCTTGAACCCGCTCCTGGACCAGCCTGAGTGAGTCCTAATAAGTGGTGTCTTTCCTGGACCCTTGGTGGTGGTGCTAAAGGTGCTCAAATAGCCAAAAGCCAAAACTTTGGAATGAGATATTTTTTGTCCCAAAACTGCTCTGAGAACCAAGAGGAGACTGGGACCGACCTGTTTGTCTAGCCACCCAAGGTGCATCGCTGGTCAGCCTGATCTTGTGTCAGCTCCTGCTATGCTCTTCTCCTCAGCAGCAAATCCTGTTCAGTGTTTCTTTGCCCATGAGGGATCCAACTTCAAGGATTTCTTGTCGGCTATGGCCTGCAGCCTCATCCGACTGGAGATTTTCAGCTTTCAAAACGTGACTTATTCAGAACGAAGAAATCTTCACAACGGCTTTATCCAGCAGCTCCCTGATAGCGATGCTCCCTCCTCGGACACTGTCTGCAGCCTAGCCACACTGAACTTTACCTTCTCAGAACATTTTCTTAAAAATGTCTTCAAAGCCTGAAGATAAATGCCAACCGAGCCCAATCCACTTCTTTATATGACCTGTTCTCCATAGTGGTTGGCCATTTTCTTTTACTTTGGCCCTGTCTTGAGCAACTATAGGTCTGCGGTTGTGGTTTGATCTTTTATGAGCTAAATTTACCTTGAAGTTTAAAAATTCATAACTCTGGTTCTACCTTTCGATTTTTGTCATTTTGGTGTCAAGTAATTTATCATTACAATTTTCTCTATGTTTCTAAATTGGTGTAGGATTTGTACCTTTATGAATTAGTTCACTGTTGATATATACTTTGATCGCATGATACTTGGGATCACTGAGTATCATTCTTTAGATAGGACATTAAAAGTTATAAAATATGTATTCTTTAAAGAAGTGCACTTATTGCTTTTGAAATTTCTTTGCTTAGTGGGAATATTTTTCTGCAGCAATAACTGATAAGTGTTTATTCAACAGTTCGAAACAAACCATAAATGAAATGCTGTTTTGTATAATTCATTTTTTGCTTTTTTCATCAGATTCACTTGACTGCATCAAATGCCCACTTGACCACTGGTCCAACAGCAAAAGAAACTTATGCATTCCAAAGGAAATTGAATTCTTGCCCTATGAGGAACCGCTTGGTTTCATATTGGCATTGGTTGCTATATTCCTCTTCTTCAATGCCTCTGGCACTTTGTGTCTTTTTATAAAGTATCGTCACACCCCACTTGTGCGCGCCAACAACATTCAGATGAGTTATATCCTTCTTGTTGCCCTCATGATGTGCTTTCTTTGTTCCCTAATTTTCATTGGTCGGCCCAAGCGAGTGACCTGCATGCTCCGTCAGGTGATCTTTGGCATTTCCTTTTCATTTTGTGTTTCCTGTGTAATGGCTAAAACAGCCACAGTACTCATTGCCTTCAAGGCCACTAGGCCCAACAGTAACTTAAGAAATTGGGTTGGCTCTAGAACTTCATACCTCATCGTGCTCACTTTCTCCTTAATAGAGTTCACCATTGGTGTTATTTGGCTAGCAACATCACCACCATTCCCAGAACTTAACAATAATGCTGGCAATTGGAAAATTACAGCTGAATGCAATGAGGGTTCCATCCTGATGTTCTACTGTATTTTGGCCTTTATGGGATTTTTGGCTTGTGTGACTTTTGGGATCGCATTTATGGCTCGGAATTTGCCAGATACCTTTAATGAAGCCAAGTTTATTACCTTCAGCATGCTGGTGTTTGTCAGTGTCTGGATCACTTTTATCCCAGCCTACATAAGCACAAAGGGAAAATACCTGGTAGCTGTAGAGATTTTTGCAATTTTGTCCTCTGGTGCAGGCCTTCTGTATTGCATATTTGCCCCAAAGGTTTACATCCTTTTTCTGAGACCAGAGATGAACACAAGAGAATATTTAGTCCAAAAAAATGTCCAACATAACTAGAACTACTGTTTGAATGAAGAAGAATAGTTTTTTTAATTGAAGGTCTAAAACTGAATGAAAGCATTTAAGCTCATTAAGTTTAATGATCCACTAGTCTTGAAAAGCTCTTGAAAAATGTAAATGGTATCTCATGTTGCTTTAGGCCTTCATTGGAAATGTATGTAATATCACCACAAACCAATGTTGAAAACTTGTATTAACTTTGTTTGTTAAACCCGTATATGTTCTTTACATCATTGTTAACTCATTTCCAGTTCTTAACATTGTTAACACTTCACAAGATCTGCATTTTCCATCTTTTAATGTGAGAGATCTATGAATTTATTTATATATCGATAATCAGTTTTCTGGGGCTACACCTTGTGACATGAGATCGTTAATTAGGCTTGATCAATATGCTGCAGCACATGCACTTTGGTGATGTTTTGGCCCTGGCGATGATAAAGTATATTTCTGAGTGGATCACAACTCTGAGGAATGACCAAGTTAGCTTTGGTCTATAGACATTGCCATGTTGTTTAGGACCTGTCTCATCTGCATTAGGTAGAGTTCTATCTTTTGAGCTTTTGCAATTTGTCCAAAATAAAGCAGGATAAAATATTATATTTTTCTATAGAGTAGTCATGGTCCTCCTCTAAAGACAATTATTTGCATTTTTTTACTATATTCAAATCAACACCACTTTTATTTTTTCATTCTTCAGTCTGATTAAGGATCCTAGATTTCTAGACATTTTTGCTTCAATTTAGAATTTTTATTCCCACATTTTTCAGGAGTCCTGAGGAAGGATATTTTACATTATTTCATCTTCATTCCACTTTTCTGGATACTATTGTGCAGATTTTAAAGATGTTATTCTTTTCATTTTGCAGTGTTCTTATGTCTATGGTTATCATCAAGTTCACAGATTACTGATTCCAAAGCTTATTAACTTCTTGTTCTTTTGGGATGAAATCAGAGATGAGGTGATATTATCATCTAGGAGTATCAATATTACTTTCTCTGACATACTATTTGAGTTTCTTTTATTGACTTGAGGTCAGGACCTTAGAGGAAAGAAGACTGAAGGGGACAGGAAGGTAATCTGTCCAATCAACGGCATTGGTTTTTTTGGGTAAACTTTATGTATCAATTTAATCTTGACTGGAGTATCCATTAGTCAGATAGAACTGATAATGTTCGCTTATTTAAAAAGAAATGTTTTTACCATTACGTTTAGGGATATCTATGGGTGGTTACGATGGATGAAAGAATTTAAAGAAAACTGAACTAGCAAAACAAAGAAAAGTATGTAATGAAGGAGTGTTGATGTATAAACATAACTGTAAACATTTTCCAAGAGAGCGGTTAAGATGAAGTTGGGAAAATACTCCTCAAAAATAGGCAATATATATTCTTGGATGGAAGAGGAGTGTATAGAGTTTATCTAAAAAGAGGGATTATATTTCATAAATATTGTTTCTTGTTTGTTGTAACTATAGTCAATATATTCAAAGCTCATCCAACTAACTAGAGAGATGCGGTTGTGTTCATTTATATAGGATGAATCAACTGTCATTCATGAATTCATCAATCATCTATTGAGCTTTCACATCAGTCTGCAGATGGTTAAAAAAATATTCATCAAGACATTCTTTTACTGTTTCATTTCTATTGAAGAGTTTACAAATGTTTAATGAAAACATTTACACAATACACAATAACAGTATCAAAACATAAAAGTGCATGATTAACAGGACAAGAACATCTATTTGTCACAATTTTCAGATATCATTTTTCAATCTTGAAAGGATTTTTGGGACACAAACATCCGGGTTTTGTGCCATACAACCACAAGATCATAATCAAATAGTTATCCATTGTATATTATTCATAACAATTATATACATTAGACTATCCTTCATATCAAACAATCCAGTTAATGCCAAACAAGAATCCCTGATGAAGACATACAGGTGAAATGAACATATAAAGCACCCTCTAAAGACAAACACATTCAGAGATGTTGTGCTGTTCAGTCTCATAACCCCAAACAATCACCAGATGGTAGACTGCTGGTAGGTGCCATAACATGCATTTGATAAGCTACTACATAGCAACACACCCACCCTGAACATCACATAGTTATGCACTAGATCCAGAGATAAACAGAACTGAATATAATTTAAGAAAGGTAAGGTCTGGCAACAGAACCCTACATTGCCAATGTATATTAACCAGGTAAGGAAGCTAAGTCCGCAAATATAAATCATTTATTGATGCATGATCAAATCAAAACCATAGGCTCTAATACACAGAAGATCCAGAAGAGAATCAAGCCCAGAGAATCTAACAATCTATAGGGCTGCTTAATCTGCACCTCCTTTATAAATTAGGTGAAGATCAAAAAAGTCATACTTACAATTCAGATAAGTAGTAAAGGCCAGACCCCAGGCCAACATCAATGATAGGTTCCGTTTGACTATTTCAAGACAACTAGTTTGGGTTCATCTGGAACACAAAAAGGCTGTGCATTAAGCTTACTACAGTTTCAAGTGTTCCATATTTGAACCCAAAATATTTTACCCCAGATTTCTTACCAATAGCCTACTTTTGCTGGCCATTCTGCAAGGCTGTGAAATGTGTCTTATGGCACAGAACAGTGTTACAGAGATCTGGCTGAGTCAGTACTAATTGTGTGAGAAGGTACAATGTCTTCATATGAGGGAACATTCTCTAGCCCATGTATTGTGGTTCATGAATCCTCCTATCATTTATTCAGTTGTGCGTTCTTTCCATTGTGTTTTTAGGGAAGAGGAATCTTTGAGAGACTGCAGTGCCTCTCGTTGATTTTTCCAGTCAGTGGATTGCTGTCTTTTTATTCATTTCTAGAACATGTGCATTTCAAGTGGCATGTTACTTGTTCTTAATAATTGTGTTGATAATTGATATGTGCTGTTCTGCACTGTGTTTAGGGAGGCACTTACATTTGGCAGTATCTAATCATTGTGTCTTTTAGAAGCAGTCCTTTAGCAGATGAATGCTTGCTGATGGTGCTCAGTTAGGTATTGGTTTTTGAATTTGCTAATGATTCTTGTGGGTTTGGATGGGACCCTCTGAAGTAGTGCATAGTGTGAAATCTGGAAGGTAATACAATGAGGAACTAACCCGTACAATAAGGTGAAGTTGGGAAGGTCCGAAAATGCTAGGCCTTAGCTGTTATACTTTGCATTTTTGACATTATAACATGAAAATAGACCATACATAAATTGTAAAGCTTTGAAAAGGCGGAGTCACTTTAGAGGTTCAATGACTCAGAGTGGTTATTTTGAGTGTGATAGCGGAGGAGTATCTGAATGTACTAATTTGTCAGTGAAGCCTTTGAGGATGGAAGGCAGTTTGTAAGTGAAATGGAAGTTTTTTCTCTGGCTGAGACAGAATGGGAGGATTGTTCTAAGGTTTAAAAGAGTGATTTGGTAGGATTACAAGGTCAATTGGAGACCAGTTGGGGTCATTTGAACCTTGGTAGGAAAGCTGTTGTGCTCTATGGGACAGCAGACACCCGCCTCTGCTGATTGTATCACAAACCTCCCAACTTTGTTTGGTGGATCATTTATGCTGAAAGTGCCTCTGTCGAACCGTCAGATATGAATAGTGGATGGATGCTATGTCATGACGGCACAAGCAGCATATTATTTTGTTTTGCAGAAAGGAGGTTTTCTCTATGCAAAATAAAACTCCCCAATAAAATGGTGTTTTTTTCTCTCTGTGCATTAGGGACATTTTTTGTCTTCTCCTGTGTCGGTTTGCATGCCTCTTCTGAAAGTTCAGGCAATAAAAATCAGTAGCATAAGCACCCAGCCTAAAAACCGCATGGCTTCTGTTACTGTGACCCACAGTGACTCTTTGGTAGCTTGGGTTAGAGGTTACAGTGACAGACCCAACTAAGACTATGACACCAAAGGTACTTACGTCCTCCCTCCCCCATCGAAGGTGGGGTGCTGCACATTTGGTAGGGTTGGGAGCCCTGCAATTTTTCAGTGGATCTCTCAATCTACAAAACCTTTACAGAGGTTTGTTGTTATTTTAAGGACAGACCACAGTATGGGGCATATTAGCAACAACTTGCGATAATTATCACAAACCGCGCTTAGCGCGATTTCTTTATCACCTCCTATCGCTGGATTTTATTGCAGAGATAACACAGTATTACCAACGTTTATCTCCACTGCGATGCAAAAATCCAGCGATAGTGGCAAATTCCATCCTCAACGTGAGATTTCCAGCAATAAAAATCCTATCGCTAAGGAAAATCTCGCTAATAGGCAGGTGGGGACTTGGCTGTAGAATCCACCTCCCATTGACTAGTATGGCGAAGTCAGGTTTTTACCAGGTGTAAAATCCTGGCGTTAATCGCGGTTAGCGTGTGTTTTTTTTATCACGTCACAGGTTTTGCTAATAGGCGATAGCTGTATTAGCGACTGCTTCCCATTTGGGTCTATCAGTTTGGGTACGCCCACTTTGCATATCATTAGCGATAAATATCGCTGACATGCAAAGCGGGCTCCAAAACGGTCGCTATTGCCTGGAAGCTGTTGCTAACTGCTGTTAGCGACAGCTTGGTAATTGGGCGATAAAAAATCGGCGCTTTATTGGCAGAAAGTGCCGCTAAAGCGGTGATCTGGCCCTTGCTAATATGCCCCTATGTTTTGCAGTGCAGGACTGATGGAACACAGTGTCTATGATGGGTATTAACAAGGCAGTGTTAGCGATAACTGAAGGTTCACTGGTGAGTTTGAGAGAGAGATTAAGTATTTGGGTGATGCTTGGAGACTTAGCTTTAGCCACTAGGATGTACACAGGCACACAAGCAAGAAATGTGCTTGTTGTGTATTTTTGCGGCAGTGAGGAAGCAATGATAAGTAAGTCTAATGATAATTAGGCACAAGACATCTGGGGTCAGATGTACAACCTGTTTTTGCATGTGTAAATGGGTTTGCAAACCCGTTTGCACACGCAAAACCATCATTGGCCATGTACAAAACCTATTTAGCAAGTCACCATTTTTTTGTGACTCGCTAAATAGGTCTTGCGACTCCCTATTTGGAAGGGGCATTCCCTTCCAAATAGCAAGTCTCAGAACCATGTACTAATGTTTTGCAACCGAAATTGCGGTTGCAAAACACTTGCAAATACCACCTACTTCAAGAAGGTGGTACTACATTCGCAAATGGGAAGGGGTCCCCAGGGGACCCCTTCCACTCTGCAAATGCATGCAAAATTATTTTTTAAGGGCAGACAGTGGTCCACATTCGTCCTGTTTTCCTTTGAGGAAAACGGGCTGCATTTTTTTAAAACTGCTTTATTTAAAAGCAGTCCCAGACATGGTGGTCTGCTGAGCCCAGAAGGCCACTATCCCTGGGACGGCTGGCATTCCCAATGGGCTCGCAAATTGCAAGAGGCTCATTAATATTAATGAGCCTTGCAATTTGCGCCCCCATTGATGTTTGCAAACAGTGTTAAGCACACTGTGAGGCGCCAAGGGCTAAGCAATCCCCAATACTCTAAAGATAGGTGTAATGATTTGGCCACCTTCTTTAAAATAAAGTAGAAATCATCTATAACTCCCTTCAACCCATGACCGCAAGAATTTCAGGAAACACCCCCATTTCACAGACCGAACTTTAAACCAAAGCCCCCATAATCCCACCAGCCCTCATGACCATCCCCCCCACTAATCCTGACAACATCTCCGTACTACTAAAGAAAATCAAATCAGGATATCCTTTGGACCCTGCCCCACCTCACATTCTTCTTTAAGGAGGGGAATCCATCCTCACTCAACTTGGGAACCTTATTAATCTTTCACTTGAAAAAGGCAGAGTACCCAAGGAATGGAAACACGCCATTATCAAACCCCTGCTGAAAAAGCCACACATGGACCCGGACGAGTTATCAAACTACCGCCCAATATCACTCCTGCCAATAGTGGGCAAGATGGCTGAAAAACATGTGAACACCTCAATTTCCGGCTTTCTCGAAAATAACAACGTCATCCATCAGACACAGATGGGGTTTAGACCCAAGCACAGCACTGAGTCAGCACTGTTAGTGGTCACAGAAAAACTCAAAGCTATCCTCAACCAAGGAAAAACTGCAGCAGTGGTGCTCCTAGATCTGAGCGCCACTTTTGACACCGTAGACCACACAGTGCTGATCCAGAGGCTGGAAGAGGTTGGAATAGGCGGAACAGCGAAGGAATGGGTTGCCTCATTTGAGTGACAGGACCTTCTAATGCATGGAAGCCGGGTTCAAGTCGACCCTTTTTCTGCACCTTGGGGGGTGCCTCAGGGCTCCTCCCTGAACCCAACCCTTTTTAACATTTACCTCAGTCCCTTAGCTCAGATCATCCAGGAATTTGGTATCTCCATCATGTCCTATGCTGACAACACGCAACTAGTTTTCTCAATCTCAGACACCATTAATTCAGACCATCGGCAACTCGTACCCTCCTTGAGAAAATAGGATCCTGGATGGCGGACTGTAGACGTAAGTTGAATGGCGACAAGACAGAATGAATGATCCTGGAAATAACTGCAACCCTCGCTCACAAATTCCGTGGCCAATCAGCTGGGGATCTCCCCCCTCTCCCAAGCCAGTTCTAAAGAATCTTGGTGTGTGGCTGGACCAAAATCTCACTATGGAGATACGGGCCAAAACCTATCCGGGACCTGCTTTGGGACATTACGCCTGATCAGGAAAATCATCTCCCTACTCCCAGAAGATGCCAGGAGGACAGTAGTCCAGGCCTTGGTAATCTCGAGGTTGGATTACGGGAACTCCCTCTTTCTAGGCTCCCCCCAATTTGTAATAAACCGCCTACAAATTGTCCAGAACGCAGCAGCGCGACTACTACTGAACATACCTAGACGCCAGTCAGTAAAATTAGGACTAAAGAAACTACACTAGCTCCCGATTAAAGCCAGAATTAAATTTAAGTCACTTAACCTGGCTCACCGTGCTATGCAAGGAAGCACTCATTCAAAATCTGGTTGCTCATCATATCCGTCTCTGTAAGGACCTGGTGTCACCAGGTCGGAACTGGGAGCTCACCTAAGTCCATATAAGGTTTCAAGGTTATCTAAAAGATATTTATGTGTTCTTGTCCTATTTCAACATGATGTGACATGCAAAAGTACTGGTTCAAAATATTCGTATTTTTACTGTACACAATACAATAAATTCATAATGTTTCAACAAATCTGAACATTGTAATATCATGACATACACTCGGGCTTAATACAATGTTAAATCACATGTGTATATTTCATTCCTAGCGTTTTACAAAAGTACTTGAGTAAATCATAAACATCAAAACATATCCCAATGCATTTCGGGTCACTACTGGACCCTTCTTCAGGGGTTGCTCCTTTTCAAACGGTATGAATACTTGATCTTTGATGAATGTTCTATATATGAGCACTTCAAAGGTGTTTTGCAAACACTGTAAAAAGAGTAATCGCCATAATGGAAAATGTGAGCAGTTTTTCCATCACTTGGTGTTCGGTGGATGACTCATTTATTTGTGGTAGTAGGGTCTTTCTAAACGAGTTGGTAACTTGGCACTAACACTGTTTACTCCCCATTAGTATTTCCCGATACACTTTTGATCCAGCCTTGTTAGTCACGCATTATCCTCACGATTCCATTTTTTATTTTATCCTTTCACTATCACTCACATCTGATACAGTGAAGTTGTGATTTTCACATATAAATACTCACATTTTCCATTATGGCGATTACTCTTTTTACAGTGTTTGCAAAACACCTTTGAAGTGCTCATATATAGAACATTCATCAAAGATCAAGTATTCATACCGTTTGAAAAGGAGCAACCCCTGAAGAAGGGTCCAGTAGTGACCCGAAATGCATTGGGATATGTTTTGATGTTTATGATTTACTCAAGTACTTTTGTAAAACGCTAGGAATGAAATATACACATGTGATTTAACATTGTATTAAGCCCGAGTGTATGTCATGATATTACAATGTTCAGATTTGTTGAAACATTATGAATTTATTGTATTGTGTACAGTAAAAATACGAATATTTTGAACCAGTACTTTTGCATGTCACATCATGTTGAAATAGGACAAGAACACATAAATATCTTTTAGATAACCTTGAAACCTTATATGGACTTAGGTGAGCTCCCAGTTCCGACCTGGTGACACCAGGTCCTTACAGAGCTGTTTAACTAGGAATTGTGGGCACAATTCATACTGGGATAGCTCCCATACACAAATAAGTTCGATTCACACGTTGAAAAATTGGTTTAAATTAGGTAGGTGTGCAGGCTAGTTTATTACATTGCTGCTCATCATATCCCTCATCGTCAGCTCAGATCGAGCTAAAAATTCTTCATGAAAGATTCCACAATAAAAAGAGCCAGATGGGGTGGAAGGTCTTTCACCCATCTGATACCCACGCTCTGGAACAGCCTAGATCCAGACATTCGATTTACTGAAAATGAAGCGCAATTCAGAAAAAAACTTAAGACCTGGCTCTTTCCACAAGAGTAAGCGCTCAGCTCCTCTATCTGATTCATGTAGCGCTGAGATGCCCTAGGGTAGTCACGCGCTCTATAAATCCCATAAACATAAACATAAACATAAATGATATGGTCATACATCTGGCCCCCG
This sequence comes from Lissotriton helveticus, assembly GCF_964261635.1. Taxonomy (NCBI): domain Eukaryota; kingdom Metazoa; phylum Chordata; class Amphibia; order Caudata; family Salamandridae; genus Lissotriton; species Lissotriton helveticus. The sequence goes on from NC_136071.1 coordinate 59,923,345, forward strand.
GTGTCCTACCTAAATGTTGTAGAGTCTCTACTTCATTAAATAACAATGACTACAAATGAACACTCTGGGCATTCTTGACGACACACAGAAGGGGAGGCATTGGTCAGTCATGCGCTTCAGGTTTAGACAATCACAATGCTGCTGTAGTTCTGTGAGCCACTAAGGACTGTGGCAAAAGAAAAGGTGATAGTGGCTGGGGCACAAAATGTTCTCAAAATGTTCTCAAAATCTGCAAATTTCTATTGTTCTTTTCATTCTTCGGATCATGACTACTGATTGGATGCAGATTTCACCAATTAGTAGGCTTCTTGGAAGCTTCTAAATGCAGAACCTTATGGGAAAAAATAGGGATGTATGGACTAAACAATGCAACTCCATCTATGGTGTTGTGGGCCCTGCTAAAGATTTTACTCTGCCAAGAACAGCAGAGGAACAGCATTTTGCAGTTAATGGCTTCCAAAGTAGTTGTGCTAGTCCAGCATCTATAAGGTAAACTACAAGCTAATGGTTTAGAAAATCTGTGACTGAATATAAAACATTGACATGGACTGCAAAAATGTGTGGCTGAGTGACACATGCTACTAATAGAGACCAAGTAGCCGATGACCAACAATTGTACTGGCTACTACAAAGAGGATATGATAGCCACAAATCTAGGAAAAGATGCTACTGGGTTCCACGTCATAAATGATATAACATTAAACTAGCTACCTGAGTCTGTGCTACATGGGAGGTCAATACTTGGCAGGAATAGGTGGCATCCTATGTATTTTTTAAATTGAAATTGTGACTACCTGCAGGCCAACATTAACTTTCCAGATGTCAATGTAATATTATTGCTCATTGCCTTACGAGGTACTCCTGTTCTCAGCATGTGTACCTGGGTGAGGAAATTTCTTACCAAGAACAAAGAATAGATTAGGTTATGTATGTGAAGTTTCAGGTACACCGATAGAAATAAAAAGTGTAAGAAGTAATAGCACCCTAATATTATATAAAATAGACCACTCTGTACTGCCCTGGTTATGCCACACTTTCGTTTTATTTTAATGGCTGGCTGTTACTAAGTATCCTGTAGAAGGAATGAAAAGGCTGTGAAAGTTAAGTTCCGTAATAATACATTCAACATACCAGTAGTAAATTTGCAGTGTCTATTGCTACCCTAATATTTATAAATTCACATGATACTTACACCAGTCAATTGGAAAGCCCAACACGCTTTGAGTGCTTCAGCGGGATTTTCGATAAATAATCACAATTTCTCATGGTGGGTATTTGGGCTTGGTTGCTTCAACACCCCACCTCCTTTAAAACTCCACTGATCTCTTCCTCCTACCTAACCCAATAGATGAATACAATGCAGCAATGTTGCCAATGTTGATAGGCCAGTGGAGTGAACACTAAGGGAAAGCCACAACTTGAGCAGGAAAAAGAAGAAACTATGATGAAGGCTAGTGGGAGACAAGGAATGAAGAAGGAAAAGGAGAGTGAAGAGAAAGGAAAGGGAGGCGTGAAAGGAGGTCATGAGAGAGACAGAGTGAAGATGGAATGAGAGTTGCAGACAAAAAAGTTAAGGAAACAATAGCATGAAAACAGAGTGGTGCGAATGAAAGCTAGGAATGGGGAGAGGTAGAAATGCAATTGTCAATATGAGGAAAGAGGGGAGAGACATTGTAAAAGTGGTAAAAGCTGATACCAGGATAAGTAACAAGGAAGCAGAGAGACAAGTAGGATAAATTGAAGAAACATCGAAAGGTGAATGAGGAAAAGAAAACATGGAATGTAAGACAGTGAGACTGGGACTCTGAGTGTGGAAGAACTGGCAGACCATGAAATCCAGAAGCATAGGAGACAAAGGAGAAGGAAAAATGGCAGGTAGGAGAACATCTTAAAATTTTGATTTTCATCCTAAATTATATGTTAGTATCTCTTTCGCTCTTGAATCAAGTGGCATCTTTCAGAATACAAAAGACAAACAAAAGTGATAATAGAAATTAGTGTCCAAGACCGCTTCCATCAAAAAGCCCCATCTATCCCTGGAGAAGACACAACAGTCAATTATAGAAAGTTGATATGGTCAGAATACACACAATTAGGAATAAAAGATATAGCTGAAACTAAAGCAAACAACAGCTTTAGTAAAGATATATTTAATCCAATAGTGAAAGGGTCAAACTTCACCAAAAAAGTGGTGCAGATCAGTAATATCGACGTAGAAATATCATCTGACATTAATATCTCCGCAGAAATATCGAGTGGAACAAATATTGACAACAAAAAATATAGTTTGACCAGAATATCGACTGACAGGTAAGTAATATCGATAACAATAATATAGTTGTAATAAATATCGTTTACAAAAACATAGTTTACAAAAATACCGATTTATTAATAATGTTATGTATTTTAGTGTTTTAAATGAGAATTGTTTGTTATTTTATTATATGTTTTGGAATTGTATTAGTTATTAATGTTTTTTATGTTTAATTTTGTGTTATTACTTCCGTAGCGGGTTGTGGGTTTATAGAAGAATAGTGTGAAAGTAATTTAATTATATAAAATTAATTGATTAATTAATGTGTTAATTAATTAATAATAGTTTAATAATTAGTTGTTAATTAATTTCAATTAGTCAATTAATAAATAATTATGTTAAATGTTTAATTAATTTTAGGTGTGTGTTGGGGAGTTCATACGTGTAAATGGTGTGAAAGGTGGTAATTAATTAATTTATTATTGATTAATTAATAAATAATTTTAAAATTAATTACCATTAATTAATTAGTAATTATTAATTGTAAATGTGTAATTAATTTTAGGTGTGTGTTGTGGTGTTTTTAAGTGTATATGGTGTGAAAGCTGGTAATTAATTAATTAAAAAAACATTAATTTTCATTAATTAATTAGTAAATATTAAATGTAATTGTGTAATTAATTTTAGGTGTGTGTGGTGGATATTATAGTTTTAAATAATGTGTAATCATTAATTGTTATTACCTTTGTTAATAATAATATATTTAAATGTATATATTAATTATGTTCATATTGGAAATTAAATGTAAAACCTTTTTTGATAGTTTTTTTTATTGTTTTGTGTTCCAGCGCTTTCCTTACTATTGTACTCACTGGAGTGGGAATAGTCATTTTTACCCCTACGCTATCCAAAGCTTTCCCTACTGTTGCACTCTCTGGAGTGGGAATAGTAATTTTTACCCCTACGCTATCCAACGCTTTCCCTACTGTTGCACTCTCTGGAGTGGGAATAGTAATTTTTATCCCTACGCTATCCAACATTTTCCCTACTGTTGCACTCTCTGGAGTGGGAATAGTAATTTTTACTCCTACGCTATCCAGCGCTTTTCATACTGTTGCACTGTCTAGAGTGGGAATAGTATTTTTTACCCCTACGCTATCCAACGCTTTCCCTACTGTTGCACCCTTTGGAGTGGGAATAGTAATTTTTACCCCTACGCAATCCAACGCTTTCCCTACTGTTGCACTCTCTGGAGTAGGAATAGTAATTTTTACCCCTACGCTATCCAATGCTTTCCCTACTGTTGCACCCTTTGGAGTGGGAATAGTAATTTTTACCCCTACGCTATCCAACGCTTTCCCTACTGTTGCACCCTCTGGAGTGGGAATAGTCATTTTTACCCCTACGCTATCCAGCGCTTTCCCTACTGTTGCACCCTTTGGAGTGGGAATAGTCATTTTTACCCCTACGCTATTCAACGTTTTCCCTACTGTTACACTCTCTGGAGTGGGAATAGTAATTTTTACTCCTACGCTATCCAACGCTTTCCCTACTGTTGCACTCACTGGAGTGGGAATAGTAATTTTTACCCCTACGCTATCCAACGTTTTCCCTACTGTTGCGCTCTCTGGAGTGGGAATAGTAATTTTTACTCCTACCCTATCCAACGTTTTCCCTACTGTTGCACTTACTGGAGTGAGAATAGTAATTTTTACCCCTTCGCTATCAAATGTTTTCACAACTAATGTTTGCATTTTGTTATTAAATGTATGTAATATTATTTTTTAATACTTTAATGTGTTAATTAAATATAGAATATTATTTTGTATTCAAAATGTTTTATATATGTGTTTATTTTATTTGTATATAATTATTAAAGTTTATAAATTAAATAAAGATAATAATAAAATGTAATTAAGAAAATATATGTATATGTACACATTTATTGTGTTTATATTCAAAACTTAAATTAAGTTTATTTGTTATAATTAGTTAAAATATAAATGTAATTTAATTAATTTTGTTAATAATGTTAATATTATTTAATTATTTAATTTAAGTTATATTAGTTTTTAAAGTCGATATTTTTTACATCTATATCTTTTTGAGTCAATATTGTTGTACTTACCTGTTTAAGTATAGGGATTCAATATTTTTGTTGTCGATATTTTTACATCTATATTTTTGTTTAAACATGGAACCCAAAAAAGTAACTAATGATCATCAAATTACCAGGGATGTAACGTTAATCCGTACTACTTCAAACTCGAATGAACAGAGGAAAATTAAAATATCTGCACAATGCTGTGTAATCAAATTTAAGTGTAATCAATTGAGGAGAATAAGAGATTTCCAGAAAATCACGAATATTGCAGAAGTTTAATGCCATTAATAAAAATTACAGAAAGACAGTATGGAAAGAAAAATCGGGAAAACAACATTTTCGAGTGAAAGCTCTATTCCTCTCTAAGAAAAAAACCACAATGATTGTTCAGGCAATTAACTAACAGCTTACATCAACCGCCATCCCGAGTAACAAGCTATATCTTACTGAAGAAAACTGGTAGAAATGTGTGACAGATCATTTTAAACTCACTGCTAAACAAAATATACAGCACCTTAATTAGAAAAGAATACAGTCGTATTCACACATTTTGGCTCCTCATCAAGTTTTGGAGGTTCAAATAAATAAAGTAGTACAAAGAAGTATGAATTATTGGGCCCCTGGGCCGAATAGGCTGCCACAAGCTCTTTTTAAATCTAATGTAGTATTCTGGTCAAGTATGTTATCCCAGGTATACAATTATGTACTACAGCAAGAGAGGATTCCAGACTCATGGAGGTGAGCGATAATTAACTCAATTTCTATGGAAGGAAGTAATCAGCAACTGAAAAACTATTGCCTAATTACCCTGCAAGATGTTGAGGCCAAATATTTAGCCAATCTGCTTCTTAGTGAATTGTTAGAATGGTTGAATGATAATAACGTCATCCCCCCTATCCAGACAGGATTTTCCAAAGGCCAAGGTATGGAAACCAACCTACTGGCGGTATCATTATTAATGGACACATTGAAAAACACAAACCAGGCACTATATTTATGCTATGTGGATTATAAGGCTGCTTTCGACTCAATGAGTAAAAATCTCTTATGGCACAAGTTATCTCTCAGGGGCATCTTTTGCCCTTTTTTAAAAGGAATACAGCTGTTATACATGGATACTTGGGTAAGGGTAAGAATAAGAGATGGATCTAGGCTTTCAAGGAAAATTGAGGCACATCACGGATTAAAGCAGGGTTGTGTCCTTGCTCCATACCTATTCAATGTATTTCTAGCTGACCTCACGACTGAACTGGATAAAGTAAATTCAAACACTCCAAAACTTGATTCCAAGCCAATATTTAACCTTCTATATGCTGATGACATTATAGTCCTAAGCCAGACAAAAATTGTCCTGCAGCAACTCATAGATCTACTTTTTATATATTCTGCAACAAATGGTATTACGGTTAACCTAAAGAAAACTAAGATCATGGAAGGGAGCAGAAAAAAAAAGCATAAATGGTTCTTAGGAAAAAAGCAATTAGAGCAAATTACAACATATAGATACTTGCGAGTACTTTGATGAATGGGCTACTTTTAAACAGTAATAGCTGGACTTTAAGGGAAAAGCTATCTCCTTGACCCAGGCATTCCATGTCCTTAAAAGAAGTAGGGATGGTCCCAGCTATGCACCACTACTGAAAGGATTTCAGCTAGACTCTTACCAACCATCACATACGGCAGTAAAGTACTTCCTGGCAGGTACGCCGTTCTCTTCAACCTGATCTCCTCCAAAGTATTTAGATCTCTGCTCCACCTACCCTTGAAAACAGCACAAGCCCAGATAAGATTGTAGTTTGGACTTATAAATCAAATAATAGCAAGAAAGGGGACATACGTGAAAACCTTGAACGGAATAAGAAAATCCTTGGAAAATCACGTATGCCAAGTGTGAAAATGAAGATCAGCTGTCGATTGAACACAGGAAGCAATGTAGTTGGAAACAAAAGAAGTTTATTCAAGTACTACGAGAGGACCCAGCCACAGCTGTCATCCGACCAGTTTCTCTCAGCCTCCACGCAGGGAGCTTCACTTAGAATTCTAAGCACTGTGACATTCTAAGGCATGTCACAGGGGAATCAACCAACTCTAGACAGGAGGAGGGGGTGAGGGTAATCATGGCAGTCTTCCACTAATACGGAGAATAACACACATCCCCCTCCTTTACAATTAACAAGTGCCAAAGGGAGAGGGGAAGAGAGGGAGAAATTAAGAGAGAAACAGAGATGGAAAGGAGGTGAGACACAGTCTATTTACCAATGTAGTGTTCCAAATACTTTGGGCGACAAACCATCCTGCCTCTCACCCTGGTGCGAGCACTGTCCTGCCCAGTACAAGCAGTCTCAAGCAAGTTGGCAGTACTTGGGACTTTATACTCACTGTCCCCTGGTGTGCTTCTGGACACAGCAGGTGCAACGTACTTCACCACCCTACTCATGTTCCAAATTTTCCCTTCTTGAGTTTTCACAGCAATTTTTAACAACTTTATAATTTTAGTCGACTCTGTAAATTCAGACCAGTTTGCTTTACCTGTGGGTGCTTTGACTTTGATCAAATCGGCCACTTTGAATCCCATGTCCTTGACTGCAAGTGATTTATCAAACCTGGCTTTCCTGTCAGCTATGGCCTTCCGTTCCTTTTCATGCCACTGTACCTCCTCTGATAGACCTTTCCAACCATTGTACCACTTCATCCACCTTGGTACCAATCTAGAGTTAGGCTTTCTAGCTTGCAATAGTTCAAAGGGTGTCATATTAGCAGTTTGGTGAGGGGTTAGTCTGTGAGCTTCCAGACGTTTCAGTACCTCGTCTTTCCAGCACAACCCACTGGCTCTCGCTAGCTGGATACCTTCTTTGATGGTCTTGTTGAACCTTTCGACCATCCCGTTAGTCTCCGGGTGGTACAGTGCACATAACTTGTGTTTTATTCCATTACATTCTAAGAATTCCCTCATTTCTTTTGAGCAAAGTTGTACCCCATTATCTGTCAACATGAGGCTAGGTTAGCCTTCCCTAATGAACACTTCTAGTAGTAAATCAATGACGGTTTTCGTGGTGATCTCTGACACAAACTTTAACTCGGGCCACCTTGAGTAAAGATCCACAAGTACCAGTATGCAAGGTATACGATTCTCCCCAGTCAACGGACCCACTACATCTAGAGCTGCATCCTCCCAGGGGCCTACAGGCAGAGACCTACAGTGCATGGGAGGAGTGCGTTGCTTGAGTACTTTGTCACTGGAGGAGCATGGGAAGCACTCTCTTATTTTCCTCTCAATTTCTAAGTCCATGTTGGGCCACCAATAGTCTAAACGTAACCTCTGTTTTGTCTTAGTGACACCCAGATGTCCCTCATCGGCCATGTCGACCAAAGTTCCTCTCAATGTGTCGGGAGGAACCAACTTGGTACCCCGGAACAGACAATCATCAACGATTGATAGTTCATCCCTGACCATCCAGAAGGGTCTAAGCTTCTCTTCACGCTTGTCTTGGTCTGCCCAACCACCCTTGCTCTTCTCACATACACTCTGCAGGAGCATGTCTGCCCTCAAGTCAACCTTACAACGCTCTTCCTCAACTGCTCCTTGGGTGATGACACAAGCATTCTCATTTTGCATCACCTCGTCTTGCCCTTCTAGCTCATCACCATCATCAGTTCCTTCTTGCTTTTCTCCAACCAGGCGAGAAAGGCAGTCTGCAGCAAGGTTCCTCACACCAGGTACATACTCGACCCCAAAAGTGTATTCTTGTACGCTCACCACCCACCTCCTGATTCTGCTCAAGATGGAGTCAAGCCCCTTCTTAGTAAACACTTCAACAAGAGTCTTATAGTCAGTCCTCAGGTCGAAGTTTACTCCCCACTCAAAGTCTCTAAATTTGTGGACAGCCCAGTGTGCATCAAGGACCTCTTTCTCGATCACTGAGTAATTATACTCTTCTTGGCGTAGAGAGCGAGATGCGAAAGCTATGGTTTCCTTCCCCTCTTCTCCCATTTGCGTAAGAACCGCTCCTAGTCCTTTGGAGATGGCATCGGTGGTGCTCACCGTCTTTCTGCCAGGTACAAAGGCTTTAAGGTCAGGTGCTTCTGCCAGGGCCTTTTTAGTATCTTCAAAATCCATCTGACACTCATCACACCAGTTAAAGGTCACATCTTTCCTTAGCAGATTGCGAATTTTGTAAGTACGCCTGGCAAAGTTCTGAACAAACTTACTGTAGAACTCTACCATGCCCATAAAGGATTTGATTTTCTCTTTGCTTTTGGGTGGTGTAAGGTTCAGAATTGTGTTCTGCAACTCTGTTTTGGGGGCGAATACCCTCCTTCGTCACTCTATGTCCCAGGAACTCTATTTCATATTTCAGCACATCCAATCTTACACTTTTCCCTTTTTACCGTAAGACCTTGTTCCCGGAACCTCTTAAGGACTTGTCTGAGCCTAAGTTCATGTTGAGTTCCATTTTCTCCAAAGATAAGAACATCATCCTGGTAGCAAAGTACTCCAGGTATCCCTTTGAGGAGGTTGCTCATGATCCTTTGGAAAACCGAGGAGGTGGATTCAAGTCCAAAAGGCATGCGTTTGAACTTGTAGGCCCCCATGGGCGTGATGAACGCTGTGAGTTCTTGTGACTCTGGGTGTAGCCTGACTTGGTAATAGGCAGAGGCTAGATCTAGTGTTGAAAATACCTTTGCCCCGGCTAATCTACTCATCAATTGTGTGATGTTAGGCAGAGGATACTTGTCCACTATTACTTCTCTATTTAGTGCTCTTAAATCAAGGCATAAGCGCACTGCGTCGTCTCCCTTCTTGGCTGCTACAATGGGCGCCAACCATTCAGTGACTTCTACAGGTTCAATCACCCCCAAACTGCATAACTTTTTTTAGTTCCTCCCTCACTGCTTCCTGCATAGAAATGGGCAGATTTATCACCTTGGCTGAGACTGGTTCGGAGTTCTCTTTGAGTCTTATTCTGTGGGCATAGTGGTTGAGGCATCCCAACTGTTCTGTGAAAACTTATTTGAATTCCTTTTCCATTCCCACTAGTGTTTTGCTCACCTCTTCCACCAAAATATGCAGGTTTTTTGTTAGGATTGTGATAGATTCCTCAATCCTTTTGTGCTTGCCACCCTAGAATGTCAACTCCCTTCATGGATACCTAAATCTCTGTGACCACAATTCTATCTGTGTAGCTCACTGTGCCCCAGAAGAAACCCTCCATCTGTACAGGCTGTCCTCCATAACCTCCTGGTCTTACATCCATTCTCTGAAGTCTCAATTTCCCTTTTGACACCTTTTCAAAATCCTCAGCAGATATTATTGTCAACCCTTGTCTCCTCTACTGTTATGAAGTCCTTTGTGTTGCTCACAGTCTCACCCTCAACCTGTAAGACAATTTCATAGCAGACACGAGTGGTGTCATCTGTGCTGTTCCCTTTGTAATTGGCTTTGCTTCTGCAACATGCTCTAAAATGACCCTTCCTTCAACATCTATTGCAAGTTACTTTTAGCGCAGGGCATTCCTTGCTATTTGCCAAATGTCCTGCTTTTCCACACCTGTGACAATTTCCTATAAAACTCCAATTACTCTTATTCTCTTTTTGTTCTCTTTTAACTCCTTTGACTGCAAGCACATTTTCGCTCTCACTAGTGACCTCACTCACTTTTGTTTTCCCTTCACAGTCTTGTTTAATTTCACTCACATCATGTGCTCCTCTTGTTTTGCTACAATTAGCACTTCTCCCAATGGTGGATCGTCTTTTAGCCATAACTCTTCTCGTATTCTTTCAATCTTGCATGTTAAGAGAAATTGTTCTCTTATTCGTTCTTCACATGCGCCACCAAAGTTTCAACTCAGAAACAAATTCCTCTACTGTTTCATCCTCCTTCTGCCCTCTCTTTCCGAAATGGTAGCGTTCCATTATCATGCTTATTTTTGGCAAGAAATGGATTTCCAGTTTTTTAAAATTAATTTCATATACATTCAAACCTCTGGCATCATTTGCACTCAGATCAGCCCCTAAGTAGTGCAATAGTAATGCTACTTTCCTTTCAAGTCCCAAATTTGGTCCACATACCACTGCGTAGTTTTGAAAAACTTTTTTCCACTTGTTCCATTTCAAAACTGGCTCCCCTGGAGTGACCAGGAAAAATGGTGGAGGTGTTTCATTCTGCATTTTGACTAAGAGTGAATTAATGTACCGCTAACACCACTGATATTTCAAATTTTCCCTTTGAGATTCTCAACCAATATTAAACCACTTGCAGAACTGCACTAAATCACTATTCCTCTAATGCAAAATATACATTTGTTTACATTTGGGCAGATGTTGTTCAAGACTCGAGTTTGTGTGAGGATAGGCACTTTTTAGTGTGACATTAGATAAAGAAAATAAAAAAATAAAAAAGTCTACTTGAGGGCGCTGTTCCACTGTCATACACTTGATTTGCCAGTTCCTTTCCAGTCTACTGGTCGTTTGTTACAGCTTCCTTTCTCTACTGGTTCTTTTCCTGACAGGAAAGGATAACCTTCCTCATAAATCCCCCTGCCTGAAGCCAAATGACAATGCTAACGCTGTTGAAGAATCCTGCAATGTTAATATTCGGTTGAGGCCAAAGCAGTCTCCTAGCAGGTGAAGAGGTGACTCTCTCAAGGTAAGAGAGTCTGGATCGATCACCAAAGTAAACAGCTGTGCCAGTCAGCGTGACTGACTAGTGAACTCTTCACATGTATGTGCGCAGTTACTTCCTCTTTGATGATTTTAATACGATTTGCTGTGCCAGTCAGCTTGACTGGCGGGAGTTTATCAGCCGCGGCCCGTGGAGGGAGTTCCGTGGGGCAGGGAGGTAATTGGAGGTAAGTAAACAATTTAATAAATAAAACAAATATCGTAGCGTGCCCTGCATTGCAAAATGCGATGCAGCGCACGCTACCAAATTGTTTACTTATCCCCAATGATCCATATTCCGGTGTTTAGTACCCCCCACCCTGCCCCTCCCCCACCCCGCCTCTCTGTCCCACGGAACTCCCTCCATGGGCCGCGGCTGGAGTTTATACACTCGTCTTGCGCCTTATTGACTCTAGCAGGCAAGACTCGTGCTGTGGAAACACACGTGATCAGAATGTTTCCTCCACAGCTCATCCGATTGCGTTATTTCACCAAGAGAAATAAATAAACAAGCATTTACAATGCAATGGTCTCGGCATTATTAAAGGTAGAGCTATTGGCATTGCTCATGACATTTTTTTTTTTTTAAATCATAAATAAATGGCATTGCCATTTATATTGCCAATAGCTTAATCGCTTGCATATGCAAGACCTATTGCATTAGCACCCACACACAGAGTAAGTAGTAGAGTAGTAGAGTGAGTAGTTGATAGTGAGTAGGAGAGAGTTATTAGTAAAGCGAGTATTAGAGAGCGAGTAGCAAAAAGAGAAAGAGTGAGTATTAATAGTGAGAGAGTGAGTAGTAAAGAGTCATAGAGCCACACAGATTTACATGCACAGCCACACCCATACATATACAAAGTGTATTTTTAGTTTCCGTAGTAAAGAGTGAGTAGTATAGAGTGACTAATTATGAGTGAGTAATGTTGAGTAGTAGAGAGTGTAGCAGAGTGTGTAGTACAGTATTACAATAAGTACTATACATTAGATGCTATTTAGAGAGTGAGTAGTAGCGAGTAGTTGATATTGAGTATTACAGTGAGCAGAGAGTGTTATGGAGTTGTATAGTAAGTAGTGAGTATTGATAATATTTGATAGTGAGTAGTATAGAGTGACTATTTGAGTGAGTATTTGTGAGTAGTAGAGAGTGTAGTAAAGGGTGTCTGGTAGAGTGTGTAATAGAGCGTTATAGTGAGTACTGTAGAGTATTTATTTGTGTACTAAAGTGAGTAGGGAGTATTAGAGTTGTTGAATAAGTACTATAGTAGTAGCGTGAGTATAGAGTATTAGATATTTGTCATGTAACTAGTAGAGTGAGTAGTGAGAATATTAGAGAGTGAGTAGTAAAGAGTGAGTAGTAGTGTGTAGTAAGTTGTGTGTAGTAGACAGTTTTTTGTAGAGTATTACAGTCAGTACCTCACAGCATTTTTTTCTCATTACTAAATCTATTAGGCAGTATTAGAGAGTTGTAGAGTAAGTAGTACAGTATTAGAGTGAGTAGTAGAGAGTGAGTAGTATAGAGTATTAGTAGAGAGTCATGAACGGTACTGCCAAGTGAATATAAACAATACGGTTAACCGATGTGCAGAGGCTAATGTATATTAAACAGCCGAATAAAAAAACAAAACATAAGCAAAGATATTCAATTTGTTCTAGGGTATTGTTCTTAAAAATATATTTCACAATAGACACGTTTGCGATGATTTAAAATATGCACGGTAACAACGAGAATGCATTTCCATTAGACTTCCGGGATCACAGCTCTCACAGCTCAAAGAGCTCTCGCAGCTCAAATTTCTTACCCAGCTCACACAACTCTCACAGCATACACAGCTCTCACAGCTTGCATAGCTCACACAGCTTTCACTGCCCACACAGCTCTCACAGCTCTCACAGCTCCAACAGCCCACACAGCTCTCACAGCTCAAACAGCTCTCACAGTTCCCATTCCTCACATGGCTCCTACAGCTCTCACAGCTTACACAGCTCTCACAGCTCGCATAGCTCACACAGCTTTCACAGCCCACACAGCTCTCACAGCTCTCACAGCCCACACAGCTCTCACAGCCCACACAGCTCTAACAGCTCCAACAGCCCACACAGCTCTCACAGCTCAAACAGCTCACACAGCTCTCACAGCTCCAGCAGCCTTCACAGTTCCCATTCTTCACACGGCTCTCACAGTTTACACAGCTCTCGCAGCTTAAATTTCTTAGCCCGCTCACACAACTCTCTCAGCATACACAGCTCTCACAGCTCGCATAGCTCACACAGCTTTCACAGCCCTCACAGCTTTCACAGCCCACACAGCTCCCACAGCCCACACAGCTCTCACAGCTCTCACAGCTCCAACAGCCCTCACAGTTCTCATTCCTCACATGGCTCTCACAGCTCTCGTAGCTCACATTTCTTACACAGCTCACACAACTCTCACAGCATACACAGCTCACATAGCTCACACAGCTTTTACAGCTCAAACAGCTCTCACAGCTCACAGAGCTCTCAGCTCACACAGCTCTCACAGTCCACACAGCTCTCACAGTCCACACAGCTCTCACAGCTCTCACAGTCCACACAGCTCACACAGCTCTCACAGCTCACACAGCTCTCACAGCCCACACAGCTTTCACAGCCCACACAGCTCTCACAGTTCACACAGCTCTCACAGCCCACACAGCTCTCACAGTCTACACAGCTCTCAACGCAGTGTTTTAATCTGTAGTATAGCCAAATGCTTCCGAATGTTAAATACACTTTTTAAAAAAGAAGATATTTTAACAAATTTGTATCTGATGTTTGTTGCACGAGTAACATTTCCATGACTCGGCTCCTCAGAGCCCGGTAAGATTCCTGCCTTGGTTCTCTCTGTTGATTTGTCGATCGCCACCTCTAGGGATATAGCCGAAGAAGCTCTTCATGACACACTTCCAACCTGGATCTGAGTCTGAACAGAGGATCCGCCTGAAACAAAGCCTATAATTACTACTATGAACTGACAGAAATCCCCTGAACAACAAATGCTTTTGCGATGACAACAACATTAACAAATTACTTCCTGCACACGTGCAATCGTTAAACGAACCAATGGTTTACAGTAATGGTATGTAAAGTAGTAAATGTTCTCATTACGTATGTAGGCCAGAGTCCCTTCATTTAGTAAATTCTTTTGCTACAATTTTATGAGCTAAGATATGCAATGCATTGTACTAATTACTAGTACAATTGGTGTTCTGCGCTCTATAAAACAAGGGTGGGGCAGTAGTAAACGCGTTAATCCCCTCTGCCTCCTAGAAAAAAACAGCGAGTGGGGGTGAGGGGGTTAATCGTTTGAAGGAAGGTTTTCATTTTCATCGGTTTCTTTGGTGCAGGCTCTGGAGGGAGATTGCATTTAGCTTGTCTTTGGGACAGATTCCCTCTGACAGGAGGATGATGGATGACACAGCCCTGCAACCCCAGCCCTCTTTCCGCCCCCACCGCTGCACTCTCAGAGCGACTTTACAGGCAGAGCCCGGAGGAGCAGAGTGGAGGGGAGGGGGGTAAAATAAACACAGCAAACGGCCCCGGAGCCCCAGACATCAACTGAGCTGCTTTCAGAAATTAGCTAGCATATCAATGTTTCCAATCTCACCTAAAAGCAATATATGTGCGCTGGTGGGCGCTATACTGTTAACTTACTACAAATTCGCATTCAAAATCTCCACCACCCGTTTTCCATTTTCTATTGTGAAGTGCTCTGACACCTTTGGGTAAAGTCCGCGCTATATAAAACCGCATAAAATAAAAATAAATTTCAAGTGGGGCTTGTTTGAATAAACAACACACAAATACTTAATATGTTCTTCTACAAGTATTGCGTAAGTGCATGTGCAGCACGAAGAAATGCAGGAAAGACTGTTTCATACAGCGCTTAAATAAAGCGCTTAGAGCTGATTTTATTTTATGTTACTATGGATTCATAAGCGCACACGGTCACCCTTTGGCCTTCAAGTGCTACTGTTGTTGACATCTGATCTTCTCCCACCCAGGAACAGCACATTCACGACAGCTGGAAAAGCGCTTCAGCGCCGGATACAGCTGTCGGGCCGAATCCACAACGTATTTCCATCGGGGGGCCCTCTGCGCAGCTCATTTATCACTGCCACCCTCTAATGACGGCCTCGACAGAGCTCTATTGACGGCAATAATTACATTGCAGGACCGGGCCGTAAATGCAGGAGCTAAGCACAAAACGACTCCATAGCCCAACTGGCCACAAAAAGGGCGGGGGGTGCTGGGGATTACATCCCCACATGCCCAGCAGCTAAAGAAGAGCTTGATTTTTATTATTATATATCAGAAGTTGTCGATCACAGCTCCGCAACCTCAGTCAGGCGCCCACGCAACTGTTAATCAACTGTGTGATCTTGCGGCTAACAACAAGGAATTGTTGGAATAAACTCTGGTCAGGACAGGTCTAAGTGCGTTGTTCTCTAAAGGCAGAGAAAAAGAACACGCCATGTCAAACTACCTGCAGGAAGTCTCTAATCGCGGCACAGCAGAGCAAGAGAGGAGTGCTCCACACCACCACGTTTCTCTGAGGCGAGGCAGAAATGCCTTGGGAAACGCAGCCTCATTTTCGCATTCGGGGGCGTGTTTTCTTTCTCTCCTCTTCCCATTGGCTGGAAGGTAAAATTCCAGCCAATGGCAAGAGGAGAGAAAGAAAAGAGAAAGAATGTAAAAAACACACCCCGAATCCAAAAAAGACGGGGCTTGAACTGAGTGACGCCCCTCTCCTCCAATGTCTGGCCTCCGTTTAGAAAGCCAGCCAATGGAGAAGAGGGCGGGCTCAAGCCCCCTACTAAGAAACATAAAATCTCGGAGCTCCGCCCACACTGCTACGCAGTCCTCGACCTAAAAAGGCTGTGCCAGTCAGGGTGACTGGCAGGTGCTCTTTTCTTCCAGATTTCCCACAGCTTTTAGGTTGTCTGTCAGACACAAAAGCTGAAGAGCACTAAGGAAGTGCACCTGGGAAGTGCAGTGGTCACCACAAGGTTCGATAGCTCATCGGGTTAACAGGTGAGACAGCTCTCTCCGAAGAGCCATAGAAGAGCTTACTCAATTTCTACTTTGCCACACAGGGATTGTTTTAAAACGGCATTCCTCTAGACAATTCCTTTCCTTTTTTTTTTCTCTGTCAGGCTTGACAGTTACTGAGTCTCTCACTTCAGCAGGAGAATGTCTTTTAGAAGGTTACTCACAGTAGCGTATGTAATCACGAACCGGCACATGAACTGCTAGCGTGTTAAGGTCACGTTCCGCTGTTCTTCTTGATTCCTGTGCCGGTCCTTTGTCGCCAGTGTGAAAATGAAGATAAGCTGTCGGTTGAACACAGGAAGCAATGTAGTTGGAAAAAAAAGAAGTTTATTCAAGTACAGCGAGAGGACCCCAGCCACAGCTGTTGTCCGACCAGTCTCTCTCAGCCTCCATGCAGGGAGCTTCACTTAGAATTCTAAGCACTGTGACATTCTAAGGCATGTCACAGGGGAATCAACCAACTCTAGACAGGAGGAGAGGGTGAGGGTAATCATGGCAGTCTTTCCCTAATACGGAGAATACCACGCCAAGCTTTGTGGCAGGAGATGCAAAGGAACAAAAAAGCTCCAGCCCATATTAATTTAAATGCAGCAATAAAAGAACTGGGTATTCAATCAATATGGGCAAATACCCTGAAACCAACTGCTTAAAAAAAATTATTAATAAGACGGTAAAGGCAGTATCTGGTTTAAATGATAAAGAGAAATTTGCCAGCAGAGCCCATGCCAGGTCGGTGATCAATTGTTGTTAGAAGGTTCGGTAAATAAATCCAGAAGAAATCCACAAGTAATTGAAGTGTGGGTTTATTGAAGCATCCACCTTTTGAAGATCAGAAGTAAAACTGAAGCCAAACTGATCTTCAGAACATGGAACAAATCACAACATTTAAAGACATACAGATATCTCATGAAGGTATGAGACACAGAACTCATGTGGAATACAAGAGTAGAACTCTCTAAAACATTCTAAAGCTAACAACACTCTAATCTATTACATCAATGAATGCAAAATTCTCAAAAACTAATCGTACCTAGAAGCTGACTGGTGTCAAGAAAAATGGAATTTGAAGTTATGCACTTTCATTTTGGCAGAGCCCCAGGTGAAGAAAATTAATGGAATAAGATATCTACAAAAGCACTCTGTAGACTGTGTAACAACATGGTGGAGAACTTTATTCACGTTACATGTGTATGCCTCCGACTCACAAAAGAAAGAAGAAAAACGTTTAAATGAGCAGGGAATCCGCACTTGTGGGCAGGCTGTCCATGCATGTCTAAGATTTACAGATCCAATGATCAACTATCTATATAAAAAAAGCTATTAGATACAGTCGGCACATGAGATTGTATTAAATATGTAAAGTTTATTCTGCCATATTTTGATTCATTTTAACCTCATGTCTTATATTTATATAACACTGCTAATATCATTGTACTTTCAATATAGCACTGCAGATATGCACTCTAGGGATACAAAATACCACTAGGTATCCAGAACAGTTAGAAAGTAAATCTTTTCTTCTATATGTGAAGCCATCCACATTTTAGAAACAGTATATGCTTTTATGAAAGCTTTCTTCTTTTTTATCATCTGTAAAATCATATTTGATTAAATGTGTCTGATGCATAATCTTT
This sequence comes from Lissotriton helveticus, assembly GCF_964261635.1. Classification (NCBI taxonomy): domain Eukaryota; kingdom Metazoa; phylum Chordata; class Amphibia; order Caudata; family Salamandridae; genus Lissotriton; species Lissotriton helveticus. The sequence continues at coordinate 59,941,070 of NC_136071.1, forward strand.
TTTGATTCATTTTTCAAAGTTATGATATATGTGAGGTGAATGCTATAGTTTTAAATAACTACTTATTATTTAGAAGATCATTTTAACTTGCTTGTTGTATCACCAGAGAGGGTGAAGGGGAGAGTACATTTTGGGATTTGAATCAGTGACCTGCAGGCTGCACACAATTATCTGCAGAAGCACATGAAGCAGCTGGACATTTTTAGAGTTGTAAAATGTTTTCATTATGTACCTTGAGTTTTGGCTCATAACAAGTACTGTGCTAAAATGCCTTCACTGCAACAAAAAATAGAATCTACCAGCACCTCATATAGACACTCCAGTCTACACATTTACCACCAATCCTTGACAACACTTGACATCATGGCTCAGAAATGCTGAGAATACTACTTAGCCTGTGACTGATCTTAGGATAAGGGATACCCGGAGGTATGAAAACTGCACTCTGCACCACTTCACACCACTCCACTTTATGCCACCTTACTGTGGAACACTGCACTCCATACAACTGCACTCTATGCCAATGCACTTAACTCTGCCCCACTCCATTGTACATCAGGGATACCTGGAGGTATGAAAATTGTGAATAATCAATGTTTTGTCAACAATATGCCAGTAGCAGGATGCGGAGGGCTATCTGACATATCAGGTGCTCTGACTTGATGAGTTCAGCATGGATTCCCCGGGAGGCGTGAACATTAAGAAATGAGACGCTGTGGATGATTGATTCTTTCAATACTGCAGCTTGCAATTTTTCGGATTTAATCATATTAACACCGCAAATTCTGTGCAGGACCACCATACGAGGGGCTGTATCTTGCTCTACTCCTCCTTTGGATGCCCTTCCCCCACCCCCCTCCCACTGTCCTGAGGAAGACCCACCCACAGAGTATATAAATTACCATAACTTCACTAGGGTCGAAACATCGACACTCTCCCCCAGTGGGCCTGTACCTGACATCCTCCTAGCCCTGCCCTTTTCACAGATGGACACTTGCTGCGCAACATCAGAAAATCATGACATAAATACTTGAAAAATCCACAAGGGACAGGTCTATTTGTAAAACCGGTGCTACTGTGAACCGTGACCAGTCTAATGAAAAGACTAAACTGATTGTTTGCTGAATTTGCTTTCTAGATTCCCCTCCTTTTATATCTATCTTATTTCATGAGCACTATTCTCCTTCACACTGCAGCAACTTTTATTCAAAACAATTAATATGGTGATCTGTTATAAAGAAAAATAAACAGTTACTAATAGAGCAATACTGGGTGCTTTGTGTTCTTTTAGGATATACATGTTTGTATATTTTAGGAATTGGTGGTAAGTTAATTGTATATATAACATATGTATGGTTTTTGACCATTGAATGATCTTTACAACCAAATTGTAGCGCTTAAAAGTCTAGGACAATTGTTCTCTATACCAATTAATACCCAGGTCCTTGGACAATTGTGGGTTACCCCATTATACCTTTTCCGCTTTTGCAGTCCCAAATGTGTGTTATCCTCGCTTTGTCCCTCAACCTAGAGGGATATAACATCACATATTTGGGCTTGTGTGCATGAAGTTTGTTCTTGATTCTGAAAAAGGCTTTCCTTGCTACCTATATGGTTGGGGTGAAGTCGGGGTAGGAGGATACCTTAGTTCCATGGCATTACATTTCTCCTTTCTCACTAACATGTGCAATCTCTACAGTTTAGCAATGTAACTTTCACACATTGCAGTAGGGTGCCTGGAAGGTATCTGGGCACAAAGGACCTGTGTGCTCTTTCAGCCATGAAAATTGAGGAGAGATTGTCTTGTGCAAAAAAAATCAGCAGTCATATTTTCTATCTAATTCTCCATTTTGCTCTCCATTGTCAATTTCGCAAACCCTATAATACAAAGATTGTACTGCTATGATCGTGACTCTAAGTCTCATTCTTGCTGTGAGCTATTTAAAAGGTCATATCATCTTTAGTATTATCAATTAGAACCCACCTCTATTAGAATCATAAATATTTTGATTTCCCAAAATTGGGTGTTAATATTGAATACATCTAAATATTGAGATTTTGGGCCTGATTTGGATGGCAGTCGGACTTACGTCCAACCGCCATCCTGGTGGGAAACAGGACCGCCCAGCAAGCTGTCGCGGTCCCGCACCCTGACTCATGATGCGACCACCTTCAAGGCAGTCGCAAGGTGTATATTTTGTTTTGTGTTGGGTGCTGCAGGCGGCAGCACACGCTGAAGTACAAAATATGCTTCCCTGGGGCCATGTCGGAGGGCCAGGGAGGAAGTGGGGCCCACTAAGGGCACCCAATGTCCCTTTCTGCCTGCCTGAAATTTCATGGCGGGTAGACAGCTATGAAACAGCTGGCGGGAAGGGACATTGTAATACCTACAGAGGTGCCTGGCAGGTCCCGCCACTGTTGTAGGGATACAAGTCCTTCCGATGGACCGACTGCGTGGCGGTCAGTTTTTCCGACCACCAAACATCCACTCGCCATCCTAATGTGGCTGGCGGTAATCAGTATTACGATGGCGGTGAGACCGCCACCGATGGGCTGTTGGTGGTGGTCCTACCATCATCATAATCAGGTCCTTAGTTGATCAGCCCTGTTTCTCTTATCCGTTGTCAAAATATGCTTTTACCTATGACATAAAATAATTTTCTATGCTCATATTACCATGCATATCCTGCTTAAATATTTTTTCTGTGCTATATGCACACTCCAAAATTATCTGAATGCTAGTTCACAACATAAATTCCTTATTAACTTGTTTAGGATGTTTTAAAGGAGTATATTTACCAATCAGTAATGTCTCAACTCTCAGATTGGAGAGCATTTCGACAAATGTCAAAAAAGAATACGCATCGATATTGTAGCTAGGTTATATGTTCATCAATATACAGGGTAATATTAGCCTAATTGCAACTTGCTGCTGGAGGCCTACATGGCACAACTGATAATGTTTATGGTTTTTGTAGTATTGTATTTTTGGTATTTGATTTTACAATGACTGACTCCACACAACAACAGCGGACACTTGAAACCGCACCGCCCACGGAGACTATAAGATCTTAAACAAATCTCATTTATTTGACTAGATATCAGTAACATTTAGAAACATGAGCACCTAAAATTAATAGACCTATATATGGGATGAATTAGAGTGTCCATTCCCCACATTAAACCAGAGGTGGTCTCAGTATAGACAGCAAAACAAAGTATCGGTTACGGTGGCGATCATCAAAGTGTGGATATCATCTTCAACATCGCACAGCTGGTGGCAGTGAATTACATGTCCCTACCATGGAGACCAGCACTGATTGCTGTTCATGAAGGTGTAATTTTCAGGTGGCACTACCCAGCCATTAAAGGAAGGGGATGGTATGTCAGATGAAGAGCGGATCACCAAGGGATCAGAACAGATGATTAGACAAAAAAAATTCTCTTGAGCTGTATGGTATAAAAGAGATCATCAGGTGAATGATACTGTTTCAGTCGCTGTACATGCACAGGTCATTCTTAAAGGAGATAACACCTATATCCTTCCCTGAAAACTTGGTACATGCTTTCACCTGAAGATTTTCATTACTCATTTTTCTTATCAATAAGTGTTTTCTAAATGAAAAGGAGCATGGATAATGGATCTGAAAACTGGTTTGTCTTTTGCATTCTTACGTATGTGGGCTACCTTTAGGTGTTGTACACCCCAGGCAAAATGCACACAATAGCATGTTGGGGAAGTGTAAAAAAGTTACAAAGAATGGAAAAAGGGTTAAGAAAAGCATTGTCAAAGCCAATAGTTCTCGAATTTTTAAGTGGATGTGCTTCTTTGTTAATTGTCACCTTGATATTTATTTGTGTGGTGGGTGAAACATCATGGTTCTCATGTTGTAGTGTGGCCCTTTTAATTTTAAAAGCAGAGCTTCAAGTCCCACAATTCAAAGAACTACACCAGACTTGACAAGCTACTTACACTTGACATGAAAAAACTTTAAAATCTCTATTTGATATCACCACCCTTGTTAAGATAATTGACTTCTAGCTAGAATGATAGCAGCTACTTAGGCTGGCACAGAGAGTACATGTGATCTATTTTGTAAAAAAACACATTTTCACTGGTAATTTAGCCTGGCTTGTAAAACATTAAGAGTGGTTCATACTGTCTCCTGGCATTGCTGTCTCTGCATCAGTGGTGATACTGCTTATTATATGGCAGACATCCACGGTGTGATGATGCCCACCATTAGACTAGTGCTACTCCAACTATACTGATAGCTCTTTACATATTGTGGGCATATATTGTATGAGATGATAATACATGGACATTTAATACAGAATCTACCAATGTGTGGCAGCAATCTGGCTCTTTTATTTACCTGTCATCCCGCCAGAAACATGTCAGTTATATACAAGTGATTTTTTTTAATGCTATATTGAAAGATTTGGGGGTTTTGGTGCCATATCAAATGGCCCGCTTGTCAATTTTGTAATGTAAACCTGGTGCAAAGTATTGTGGTGGTACTTCCTTTCCAAAGCAAATTCGGATTTTCATATAAAGGTTGTGTAAAGTAATACACACTAGCGGCATGAGCTACATTGGTAAAGGGGACTTAGTTTGGGTTTTACATGGGCATTCCCATGCAACCCCGCATGGGTTTTGACACAAATCCATAGGTTTTGACACAGATCCATATCAACTAGCATCAAAGGAATACACTCTTGACGCAAAGTCCTGGTTTGGTTGGATGAGAAATCCCACCAAAAACGTTGCACTGTGTCTGTGTAAATTCTTTAAATGCAAACCCCTTGCAAAGCCTTAATACATCACTGTGGAATCCATGTGCAACTGATTTTGATTACAGTATCGAGGTGGTCACCACTGATAATCTTCAACCTCCAAAAACGTTCCCATTCTAATGTATATGCTTATTTAGCTATAAGAGCCACTAAGTTGTGCTTGCAAAGTGTCTGTAGGGCCCGGATAACCACCCATATAGCATGGAACTGGGTTTTTGCTACCCTCTGTTGTTTTATTTAAACTATAAACTAGGCATAATAGATTGACTTTCTAGCAGAGACTCAGAGCATAGTGGGGAATACTTGCAATTTTCTCTTTGATGTTGTTTTGTAGTCTCTGTGATTTCAATGATCTAGACAATGGCCATCCTGTCGCCATGTAAAAACTCTGAGACATACATTTCTAGTGCATTGTTGCTACTGACCATGTTCAGATGAACATTTTAAACATGATTTGAAAATGCTTGAGGTTGTTCCCTGAAAACCTGTGCAATCTAAGAGTGCAATTGCTGGTCAAGTGGTGCCTCCACTCCCTGCAGGATTTTCCAGATCGAGCTAAGTTTAGGAATTCTGTTTTTTTATTCAAAGCATTCACGAGGAGAACAAATAAATAAATGCAGTGCAGTGCAAAAGTGTTTATGCATAGTACACCTGCAGGGAGTGTTGAAGAAAACTTGTGATAGGCAGAGTATAAAAGCCTTATGGAACTATCACTGCTCTGACCGGTATCTCAGTTAATATATGTGCACGTGCTGTGCCACTCACTCTCAAGATTGAACAAAGTGCCATTTCTAAAGGAAAACAACAGTCCTGTCACTCTTCACCAACAAGTGGAAGCACTACTTGTACCCCAATAAATGAAGTTATATTCGCCAATTTTACTTATACTTGAGCAAACAGATAATCACGTGACACAGGTGTCAGCTCTGTACCACATCTCTGCCTGACTCAAAGATGGTCACACATTGTGAGTTCACCCATATCAATAAGAGTCGCTGGTCACATTTAGTGGCAAGAACTTCTCAGAGTGGCTCTGGCTCATAATTGTATTCCTAGAATCGGGTCCAGCATATGGCATTGGTAGCTTTCTTTCCCCCTGTCTTTTGTCCTCTGGTAAAGCTTTTGCAACAGGTGGTATGGGAGGGTCACAGCACTTTGACAGCCATACACAGGGAAATATGTACAAGGAAATGGTGCAATGCAACGCCGTGGCAAATTTCACAGTGCAGCGCTGTGCCATTCCCAAAACACAATAATTCACAGTATTTACAAGAATATGGCACATCCCTGTGTTTTCCCTAGTGCTTGTGCTAAACATAGCTGGCTAGCACCAACACAGTCACTCTGCCCCATAGGGCACGAGTACCTGCATTGCCATTATTGTTTATGTGCAGGAAGGGACACATTCCTAAACACACAAAATAATGGCAATTTGCTACTTCTATGTGTGCTGCATACTGCAACATACATAGTAGTAGCAAATTGCCATTATTTTATTATTGTTTTTGTGCATGAACGGATTATGCACAAAACCAATAATTAATGGTGTTTTGCTTGTTCTATGTGTGCTGCAGAATAGAAAAAGCAAAAGTGTAGAGAAATAAAAGTATTTCACATTGTTGCACCAATTTAATGCCTGCTTTTGCATGGCGTTAGTTTCTGGTGCAGTCTTCGATTTACAGACCCTTGGAAATCTGGGGCAGATGCAAAAATCAAGGGCTGTTGCTGTGGAACGCCCACAGCAACACCCATTGAAAGCCCCTTTCATGCAGATACCTGTGTGAAAGGATACCATATTTACAAAATGGTGTTACATCACAAAAAGTGTGATGGCTTCTTACTTGCCACTGAGTTCGGATTTCCCCATAGTTTCAAGGACAACTCTACTTCTTCCTTAGATTTACCCCTACACGTGGAGTTAATGTGGTGAAAGAATGAGAGAGAAAGATACGCATTTCAGCACTGCTCTGGCTCCTGAGTCTCTTCCAGGGGCAGGAAGTCATACCTGGGCCAGGTGAATGTTTTGAACAATAATATAGTTTTGTTGAAAATTTCACAATATTCAGTGTATTTGCAATTTCTTTCACAGCACTCACTCAAGCCATCATCCCTACGGTGCACGCCGTGGAGCTGCTGAGGCTCTTTACTCAGCTGAATCTTTTAGGCACAGAGGGCCAGATGTATTTTAATACGTTTTACCAAATCATAATTTGCGATTTATAAGAAATTGCAATTTGAGATCTGGTAATTGAAATGCACTATCTTGTACATGTTCTTAATAGCGATTTTCAAGGATTCGCTTTCTTAAAATGCAAAATCATAAAAAGGGATTTCTTCCCATTTGCAAATTATGAACAGCACCCAGACACGGATGTATGACATTACAACGCATGCTTTTACATCGCATGCCTTTACAACGCGGTTTTTACAACGCAAACCTTTACAACGCATATCGCTTTGGGGTGCTGGATAGTTTAATTTACTATTCCAACTCCAGTCCCCGTGGACACTAGAGAAGGTGTTGGATAGTAAATTAAACTTATTCCCTATCCTAGAGCGCCCCCCAGCGCAATGCATTGTAATGGTTTGCGTTGTAAAAGTTGCGTCGTAAAGGCACTGTGTGGTAAAAGTTGCGTTGTAAAGGATGTTTCCCCCCCGACACACACTCACGGCATCACAATCAGGGAACAAATTTGTGCACTGCGAATCTGAAGCACAGGAGCATGCAGCGAGGACCTGTTTGTACTCCCAGTTACCTCTTGGTGCCAAAAATTACAGCTTAGAAAGGGCAGCCATTGGACTCTTTCAGAAACTGCAGGCAAACTTTCTCTGATGAGTTTGCAATATTTGTGGAGGAGTGTGTAGCAAACAATGAGCAGCTTTTTAGAGAAACGTCTCTGACTGTCCCTGATGCCACCAAAAATGTATATGTGGAGCCATATCTAAAAAAGAATGAATGCTGAGGGGGTAACTACACCCAGTATTGCTGAAATTCAGGAGTAGTGGTGCGGCCTTCACTCACAAAGAAAGAAAAGCAGGCCAGCAGCAGAAAAAAAAAATCGCACTAGAGGAAGTAATTCCACTCTGCCACCAACTACACCATTAGATATCAAATATTGATACCTTTGAACCTCCTCAGCAGCACACAGGTTAGTTTTAAATTAAGATAATACAAATACTCTACCTTCAAATATTTTTATTAAAACTGTAGTTTAATTCTGTCTAAACAGATAACATTTGAGTTGGCCTCATTTTACCGGTCAATTAATTTACATGTATTATGTTCAATAAATTGCCTTATGGGATTTGCAGTCCAATCAGTCTTTCAGTTTTTTGTAGTGAAATAGAAGGCACAGTTTATTATTGTGTTATAAGGCTATGCCTCTACTAAATAGAATAACTTGAATCTTTAGTACCATGATCCTAGAAAGACAAAATTAAAAGTAGTGCATGATACATTTAAGAGTCTTTCACTTGAGCATATGCTGCTTTGTGTCATAATAAAGCAAATACATTTTAATGAAAATTATATTACATTTTAAATATGCAGACAGAACACAACATTACAGAGGAACATGATATTCACAATGTTGCTGATGTATAGGATCAGGAGTCTAATAACAAAAACATGCTTCAAGCAGTGGACATCTAAACAACATCAAAAATATCAAACATCATTGCCTACAAGAAGATACACACTAAGGGGCATATTATCAAGGGGGTTTATCTCCGCTTCTTTGGCTTTAAAAGCCAAGAAAGCGGATATAAAATTATCTCCCTATTACCAAGCTGTCGCTAACACCAGTTAGTGACAGCTAATAGGAGATAGCGACCATCTTGGGCCCCGCTTTGCATGTCAGTGATATTTATCACTAATGACATGCAAAGTGGGCGTGCCAAGATGTTAGCGACTGGAAACAGTCGCTAACATCGCTATCTCCTATTACCAACTTTTGGAGATATTCGCGCTAAGCGGGAATATCTCCAAAAGCTAACACCTGCCCTGAGCAGTTCTTCACCATGTTATCCAATGGGAGGTGGATAACATGGCTAAGAGCATTTGCTCGATAATGCATGAATATCGCTGACTTTTCAGCGATATTCATGCATTGCGGCAGTTTTTTATCGCATTTGCGATAAACCTTGCTAATAGCAAGGTTTATCTGCGATAAAAATCGCCGATGTGCGGCGATAATTTTTGTCTCTAAACAAGTTAGAGACAAAAATTATCGCTAGTTGTTGGTAATATGCCCCCTAGATCTATAAGAAAGGTATGGGCAACTACACAACTTGGAACACACTTTTATATCCAGAGACTCAGAATTCAAAGATTCCAACCAGTTCTGGCGATACAGGTGCCACATCATCTAGATCCAAATTAGTCTGAAATAGAGAAATCAATGTTAGCCATTCAAACAAAACAGTCGGATGGTATTAGTATGATTGCAAGAGACATGGATGAAGGCATGTCTGCTATGAATAATAATACTGGCAATTTACGTGAAACAATTAAGTCTTTATGTGATTTTATTTTTGAGCAGACAGAGCAACAAAATGTAAAACTTCAACAGGTATTATATAAAAGGCTAAATTTAAAACATTGGTAACTGGAACAGGGATACTTGGTCATTGCACGATACATATTCAGCAAGAAAAGTTGAAAAGGGGCAGCAAAATGTTTAGGGAAAATTCCATCAAAAATAAAACCACTAATAACTAGCATGGTTTAATTACCCCGAGAATAAATTATGATTTTGATGTTAAACACTGTTCTCATTCAACTAAAACATTATGAACAATATGCAGAATCAATAAAATGTAAATGCCAGCATTTGTAAAGCGCACAGCTACCTCCAACGGAAGTGCCCCGGCACTGTCCGTATACTGCTTAGGAACCCTTTCTGGTTTTTCTCTGTGAAATGTCCACTCCTGGGCACTCCCAAGGTGAAGCCAGGCCTCGCAGCGCTGTTGTGGAGATTAAGCACGCTATTTCCCAGAGTTGGACCCATGATTACACTAGGCACCGAGGAGAGAATTATCAGGTCCGAGGAAATTGAGCCCAAGACCCGCCGAGGTGGGTATTGAACCCTGGTCCCGGACCAGATCTCTGCATCAGGGTCTGCCGCTCTAACCATTTGAGCCACACTTCTCCGGAATATAAAATCCAGCAACGTTATATTTGTTTTACCTTAGTTCACGGGTCCGGCGTTGTATTATTTGTTTGCTACTAGGGATTTTGCCATTAAAGCTTTTACATCTTAAAGGGAACGCCTGTGAAAACACCACCAGTACTTGTGATTTATGTGATGGTGGAGTGCAAGACTTACCACTAGTACTGTTTGAATATCCAAACCCGACACTGGTCGAGACCAGATGCTGATTTTTAAACCCTATTCGTACCAGGCACAATATAATTACAGCACAAGGCCTTATATTGCTTTTTAAATCACAGCCTGATGAATGTGTTTGGTATAACCTGCATACATTTCTTAGGAGTTTTTTAAAACTGTTTTGATGTGGTTACATTATCATCGTTTTAACTGAATGTATTTTTTATATTTTGTTGTCCTCAGCAGAGGACTAAATCAAATAAAAATAAAAACTATAATCTTAACATGGTTTAATTAATATTAATGTAGAAAAATAAAAATGCCTAAAATAAATTCATCTAAAAAATGTCCTTCTTGTAAGCCGGTGTGTAATGCACAGTGCCGGAATATATAGGAATGGAACTTGGGAATTTTGCGACAAGGTCCGTAATTAAAGAGTGAGTAGTGCAAACTTGAATGTGTAAAAAGTGTTGGCTCTTCTGATTCCTGTAACAAATATCAGTAGCACTAGTGTGCCAAAGTAAGATTTGCTCCATCAGCATAGCCTATAACCTGTGGAAAATGTGGCACATAAAATAAATACATCTAATTTTGTTTGGTGAAACACTGGTGAGAACTGGGAAAATATAGATATATATCCGTGAATGTTGAGCAGCATTGCAAGTAACAAATTCATAAATACATATAACAGTACTCCTTGCAAATTCCCTCCTAGTGTGGCAACAACTCCCCGACAGTTTCCTGAGGCTAAAAGGTGTATTTGGCAAAGTACCTGAATGTGAGTTGGGAATAAACACCTTCTGGGTGTGTCCTTGTTACACAAAGGCTCTACTTCAGCAATAAAATCCAAAATTACAGTGCTGCTGAGCCTATATTTGTTATATATCTCCTCTTCTCTCTGAAATTAAGTTACCCTGATTCTGAAAATGTGCTTCTCTTTTTACCTTCTCCTGTGGTGGTGTAAAACATGCAGCTTTATCCTCCTCGTCATATCAAACAGGGCATACACAGCAATCATTGTGGAAAAAAAAAAATTCAATCCCATTTACAGTTTGTACATGATTCCCACCTGTTTCCACCTGATGCAAATTTGTGAGTGCTAAAACCTGCATTTAAGATTATTCATAATTTGTGAACCAATAGTATATTCAAGGATAACAAATACAAATTGAGAATCTGAATATACAAGAGCTAATTCCAGTTGCAAAAATAGTGATTTGTTTTGGTTCACATATTTTTTGGAGGGGGTTGAAACAGAAAAAACACTTTGATACATAGAAAACAAAACCTTTCTGCTTCGCTAACCTATTTGCAACCGATTTAGGAATCAGAAACAATTAGTACGTCAGCTCCGAAATGTGGTCTCTGATGCACACAATTACTCTCATTGATGCATGCAGTTTGTGGAGCCACTGATTCTCTTGACTAGGCTCATTAGTGTATGGACTGCGGTGCAAACCAGTGCTAAAGGGCTTATGCTCACTCCCTAATACAAGGTAAAAATGGTTTATACCTAATTGGCTCATTTAAATTACTTATAAATCCCTCACAGAGTGATATACTGCATACCCAAAGTCTGTAAATTAAATGCCACCAGTGGGACTGCAACACTTATTGTGCTACCCTCTTAAGTAGCACCTTAAAAGATGTCCCAGATCTGCCATTGCAGCCTGACTGCAATTTTAAACTGCCATGCCGACTCACCATTTAAACCCCCTTGTCAATCCTTACAATCCCCTTTTATTACATATTAATCAGCCATGAGGTAGGCCCTAGGTGGCCCATAAGGCAGAGTGCTGTGTAATTAAACAGTTTTACATGTATGTTTAAGATTTACATGTCCTGGAAGTGAGAAACTCCATCATTTGGTTTTCACTATGGTGAGGCCGACCCCTCCCATTGGATAACATTGGGGAATCCAAATTTCATTAAATAAGCTGTAAATCCTTAATGGGAGCAAGTAGATATGTCATGGTTGATACCTATGAAATTGTAATGATAAACTCTCTTTAATGGTAAATGCTGATTTTTCATTGCAACGTTGAAAATACATTTTTGGGAAAGTTTGCATTTTCCTGCCCTTTGTGTCTGCAGACTGTCTTTAGTCACATGACTGGATGTAACTGACAGTTAGACTTTGTGAAGTCCTCCCAGGCAGTCACACAATAGAGTAATTAGGGGTCCCTCAATGTGCCATCTACTGGCAGGATGGAGCTGCGGAGCTCAGCACAGCTCCATTTACACCTGAATAACCTGTGCTCTGCCTTCACACAAAGGACCTAATAACCATCTATTGTCACGTATTGTCACTGCAGTCAGTTTGGACCCAGGGCATTGGATTCAGGAAATTCTATGCACTTCAAAGAACCTTTTCCAGAAGCTTCTCCCACCGTCTAGAACGGCTGTGCTCATAGTATGGCCCGCGGGCCAGTTGAGGCCCGCCAGACCTTCCCTTGCTGCCCCCATTGAAACAACAGCAGTCAGGGACTCTGCGCAATTACTGCTGTTGTAATTCCTCAGTGGCCGCATTTGCCAGGAAAAGGTCAAAGGGGCATGCGCAGACAAATAGTGTCTCACATGCTCACCCCAGCGCCAGCAGAAGCAGTGTGTGCCCAGCTGAAACGGAGCCGAGATTCACTGGCATCTGGCACTATTTGCAGCATCCTCGCCTCTGAAAGCAGTAAGTTAAGCCAATGCCATCATTGTTATTGCTGGCCCCATATTTTGTGGTTTTCTGTTGCTAGACCTCCTTTTTCATGCACCGACACAAAAGGTAAAGATATCCTTTGTGGTTTTTGAGGGGGCTTAAAATCTTGGGCAGAAATATGTATGTATTTATCTTCGATTTATTGCGAGTGGTTAGGTTTTACATATTAATTTAGGTGAACGTGACAGTAGATGGCGCTGTTGCTGCTTTCTGTGACCAATTGAGAGTTAATCATCAGCTGAAATTTACTTTTTATGAAAGTTCGTTCTCCCCGAGATAACAGGCAGGGGTTTTAGTGGGCCAGGTGCTTCAAAGCAGGTGCTGAGACGGATAGCTATTGGGGCTCCATTTTTGCCTTCAGGGTGAAAAAATATACATATCAACTCGGCAGCAGCACTACTGCTCAGAAAGCCTTTGTCAGTTCAAATCGACTGTTTTCATTCTTTCAGTCTCACATTTCAGACCTGAAGCATTTTCAATATTATATACAACAGAGCCATAGTTTTTGTATATTTATCTTATGCAACTAACAACCACTTGGGTCTCCATTGTCACCCTTAGATAAATCTCATCTCAACAGCAGCACAAAGCCTTTGATGTAATTCCAAATAGGCTCGTTTAAGTTTGTTCACAGTTTCATCATTTCAGAACTGAAGCATTTTCAATGTTATATATTATATACAACAAAGTCATAGTTGTTGCTTATTTATCTTATGTAACTAACTATCAGGGTCTCCATTTTCGCCCTCAGGGTGAACAAAAAAAAAATCTTATCTCAGTAGCATCATTGCACAAAGATTTTGATGTAATTTCAAATATACTAGTTTTAGCTCTTTCACTGTCTCATCTTTTCAGAGCTGAAGCATTTTCAATATTATACTTTTTATATACAACAAAGCCATAGTTGTTGCTTATTTATCTTATGCAACTAACAACCATTGACAAATCAAATAGTCCTGACTTGTTGCAGGTATAATGTTACTGGTTGTATCTGATATATCATGACAAACAGCAAAATACCAGTAGGGTGACACACGATGCTCAGCACACATTTTTGTTTACATGTTTTTAAGCCATGCCCTTAATTTTATCGGTCATGGCCCTTTTAGAGAACCCCCAGGTTTTTCATCCCATTTAAAGACCTGTACCCAGATGATTCGTGTCAGTTATGTGTATACATCGCCCGAGTTCGATCTAAAAATCTATGTTTAGGTTTTGTTGCGTGTCTGTTTATAGTAGAGAAATACTGCTATTTAAAGAGAGAGCGAGACTGATTGAGACTGACTGACTGAGAGAGAGACTGACTGAGAGAGAGAGAGACTGACAGAGATAGACTGACTGACAGAGGGAGAGAGAATGACTAACTGACAGAGGGAGAGAGAGAGACTGACTGACCAAGGGAGAGAGAGAGAATGACAAAGAGAGAGAGACTGACTGAGGGAGAGAGAGAGAGAGACAGAGAGAGACAGAGAGAGATAGACTGACACAGAGAGACTGACTGACTGACAGACAGACAGAGAGACTGACTGAGAGAGAGGCTGACTATAAGAGAGAGTCTGACTGACTGACCGAGAGACTGACTGACTGAGACTGACAGAGAGAGAGACTGACTGAGAGAGAGACTGACAGTGAGTGACTAACTGAGAGAATGACTGTGACTGAGAGAGTGACTGTCTGACTGAGAGAGTGTCTGTCAGACTGAGAGACTGTCTGACAGAGATACTTTCTGACAGAGAGAGATAGACCGACAGATAGAGGATGGACTGAGGGAGAGAGACTGACAGAGAGACAGAGAGAGAGACAGTGAGAGATGAACTGAGAGAGAGAGGGAGAGATAGAGAGAGAGACAGACAGACAGAGAAAGAGAGAGAGAGAGAGAGAGAGAGAGAAACTGACAGACGGAGAGACCGACTGGCTGAGAGAGAGAATCTGACAGAGACTGACTGACTGAGAGAGAGAGAGAGAGAGAGAGAAAGACTGACTGACAGAGAGAGAGTCTCTGATGGAATTGGGATCAAAGTGTGTATGAAGCTATGCAATGCCTCTTAAGATTGCTATTGTCTGCTAAAAATGTATTGTCAAAATGTGCTCTTTGTAGTTACATCTGCTTTTAAAATACAGCATTGCATAATGTTCTGAAAAAGCTTTTTTTACTCTAGCCCCCCCCCCCCACTGACCCCACCCCTACTGGTGCGGCCCTCGGCCACAAACCACACTGTAATTTTGGCCCCCGACAGAAAGTTTGTGAGTACCTATGTTCTAGAAGAAGGGCACCTGGGTATAACAATAGGATCTTCAGACCCACTGTTCACTACTGGACCTTCAGAAGGACTCTCAGATGACTGCCTGCTACTTTGACCTGCTGTGCCCTCTGCCAGACTGCTGCTGTCACCACAAGGGCTAGTTTGCTGGCCTCCTGTCAGAGCCACAGGGACATAAAAGGCTCCCACTGGCTTGACCCCGCACATGGGCTCAGCCTTAGTGAGTCTGGAACCCCAAAGAGGTGTCCCACCAGTTCTGGGCACATGGATGTGGTGCTAAAGTAGCCAGAGGGTCAATTTCCAAAACTGATGACTTAAGCAAAATGTGCCCAAAAGAGCTAAAAAAAACAGGAGGAGGCTCGTACCAATCTGCTTGCATTTCTGCAAGAGCTGTTTCTCTGGTCAGTTTGACTTCACAGCTTCTCCTGCCACATTCTTCTCCACAGCAGCAAATCCATTTCAGTAGTCCTTCACAAATGAGGTATCTGACCTCTTGGAACTGTCTTCAACCACAGCCATCCGCTTTATCCTGCAGGAGTTTTAGCCTTAATTTTGGTGACAAATCTCTGGCTGAGCACTTATTCCGACGGGCCCACAGTCTTGAAGGAACACCTCCATTTCAAGATCCAGACCAACCTGTCCTCCACCCTTCGAGGCACCCTCATCAGTCATCGTCAGAGCACACGGACTCAATGTCACATCATACGCAACGACACCCAACTCATCCTCTCCCTATCCAACAAACCCAACATTGCCAAATGCAACTTTCAAGACGGAATGGAAGCTGTTGCCAGATGGATGAAGAGCCGCTGCCTTCGACTCAACACCTGGTTGGCCCCAGGTCCTCGGGGACCCTCCAGCCCCATGGACCACGCACTAAACCTCCAGATCATCCAGGACGCTGAACTCAAAATGGACCGATTCATCAACACTGTCACCTCCTCCTGCTTCAACACCCTCCACCTAGTCCACAAGACCTTCAAGTGGATCCCCCCGAACACAGGAAAATGCTCACCCACTCCCTCATCAGTAGCAGACTGGACTAGGGCAACTCACTCTACACCAACAGCAACAAGAAACTCTCCCGCAAACTCCAGGACGTCCAGAACGACGCCGCCTGATTAGTCCTCAACCTACCACACCACTGCCACATCAGCCAACACCTACGGACCCTACATTGGCTCCCTGTTGAGAAGAAAATCACTTTCAAGCTTCTCACCCACGCACACAAGGCCCTCCACAATGCCGGACCTGCCAACCTGAACCACTGCCTCGTGTTCCATACTCCCCTGCGCTCTCTCCACTCGGCCCAGCTCTCCCTCGCAACCATACCTCGGTTCAAGAACAGCACAACAGGAGGGCGCTCGTTCTCCCTCCTAGCGGTCAAGGCATGGAACTTACTCCCTCTCCACCTCTGACTGACTGCTTCACTCCCCAAGTTCCTAAAAGACCTCAAGACCTGGCTCTTTGATGGAACTCAGTGAACCTGCAGCAGCTGCGGACTCCGCCTGCACCCCTAGCCCTCAGTTCCTTTACACCCATTACAGGTGAGTAGCTCACGCTTTACAAACCCTCTGATTGATTGATTGACTAACATGTCGATTACAATGTCATTTGAAGGGCTCCTAATCGGATTTGCAAACTTCCATTCGGAACCCTTGTTTCCGACCGAATCGTACACAGTTCCCAATGACCGATTACGATGCCCGGAAACCATTAGGGCTGTCGGAATTGGTTCCAAAAGGCATTCGGACAGGTTGAGTCTTTCGGAACCGAATCATACAGCTCTATGGACTCAGTTTCTGAGCGAGCAAATAGGATGACCAATTCGGACAGCCGTTCCGATTCGGTTAGACTGAAACAAAATGGCTGTCGGAATCTGTCTTTGGGGGCCTGTAGTAGGCCCCACTTCACCTGGGGCCTTTTGAATCAGGCCCGGCGGGGTACCCAAGGGTCTCCCCTTTCAGACCATGCACAGTGTGTCAGGCACCATGTGGTGCCTGCCACATGGTGTACGATTTTCCCAAGCCACCCCTTTCTTCAATGGGAGCCTGTGTTCGCGTTCGGAACTCAGTCTCCCATTGAAGTCAATGGGAGTCCAACCGAATCATATCCAGAAGCATATGGATGCATAAAAAATTGCAAAAAAGAATTCCAGAACCGAACTGGTTGGAAGCTTTCCGGATGAGACCATAATTGGCCCCTAAGTCCGAATATAGAAATATTATCTGCAACTTTAACCTAAGACCATCCAACAATGAAGATCCCACCTCAGACAATTCCTGCAGCTTGCCATGCTAAACTTTTCCTTCTCAAACATTTTTCTTCAAGAATGTTTCTAAGTCCGAAGGTAAACGCTGACTGGGCCCAAACAACGTATATTACCTGAACCACGCATCAATGCGGTTGGCCTTAACTTTTGACTTTGACCCAGTCTCATGTGACTAGATGTCCAGGTTTGGCCATTTGATCTTTTAGGCGCTCTATTTCACTTAAAATATTGAAAAAATCATAACTCCTGTTAGACTGGTTGGATTTCTGTCACTTTGGTGTTAAATATTTTATTAAAATGTACCCTCCTACTATAAACTGGTTTGGGATTTTTCTTGTGTTGTGCTTTCACTTTATGTCTGTTTATGTGCTGCATAAATACTTTGCACATTGCCTCTGAGCTAAGCCAGATTGTTCTTTGTGCCAGGCTACCTAAGGTTAAGCACAGTTTTGTTTTTGTTGTTCACACTGCAAGGGAGTGTGGCTGTTGCTTGACCTAAGCGCACAACCCAGTCAATCAACAGCCCAATTTCAAACACCCATTGAAACTTGCTAGCAGGACGATTGAAAAATATACTCTTTGATGCCAGTGTCAGTCATTATTTGACCAATTGATGGATGCACTGTGAGTAGACACATATGCTTGTTGCTAGGATCTTTGAAGGCATGAATTGTCTGGTGCCATTGGCATTTATTGTGAAGCACATCAATATGCAGTTGGGGGCCCTCTGAGACTTTTCCTAATTGACCTAGTGATCTTGCCCAATGTCAAAAATCAGTTGACCAGTGTCCATGTTGATGCACAACCCTTTTCGGTCAGCCACAGGCAGCTTTAGCTTTCTTCCCCAGCTTACATCAAATATACATACAGATTTACAGTAGTTCAACCCCTCAGCCATTAGAGTTGCAAGTAGCATTCAGAGTTTTTTGTCACTCACATAACAAGCAATGTAAGTGTCATTGATGAAATATGGAGCGTTTCGTCATCACAGGCTTCCATAATTAATTTAGGCGTGTAAAAGTCTATCTAGTTCCACATGATTGCTCTCTTTGAAAAGCTGGGGGTTTCAGGTTAAAGTTGTATCACATATGTAGAAGACTGAATTTTATTGTATTTTTCTCCTGGTCCAATGACGCCCACACAAGTATAACAACCAGTTGTTTTAATAGAAATGGTCATGTGAGTAGCTTTAAGACTATAACTTGCACTCACACGCTGTCCTTCATTTTGCTTGTCTAGTCTCCTCTTCTGGTCCATGCTGTGAGAGAGTTTATGCTACTGCTCATGAGCCCTCACCATGGCAACGTCACTGACAATCATCACTATACTGATCCACCTGTGGGCAGCAGTACCCACTGCAAGTGACTACCAGCCAGGCTGCCATGGACTACCTACACCAAACATGGAGGCCTATTCCAGGGAAGGGGACATGGTGTTTGGCATTTTAGCCGCAGTCCATGAGGCAAATGTGTTTCCTTCCACCAACCTCTTGTTTACAGATCCTCCTGTTCCCAGGCGCTGTGAAAAGTAACTATCTTCTCATTAAGAGATTGTTCAATTATTTACAGGTGATGTTGGTGCCTATGAAGGATCAAAAATGTTGTAATGTCTTATTTAATTTTTTTGTTACATTTAGTGATGTGTTTTCAAAATGAGTATATCTAAGTTTAGAGGTCTCAATTTCACCACAGTAAGGTTTACAAGTTGCCAGGTACTTGCAGGTTGCAAACTCAGTACACAAAATGTGTATTACCATGTTGGAACACCCCACGAGTAATTTTTAAATGGGGTGAAGGTTAAGAGAGAGACAGTGGCGGCAGGCATGATTTGTCGGTGTTGGGCAGGTGTGGGTATGCGTGGGGGGAATTGGAAAACTGTGCACAAAGTAAAAAACAGATATAATAATAAAATAAACACTTATCTTGCTGCGCCTGGTTTGTGTCTCTGCTCCTCCTCTCCTCATTGGACTGAGGCACAGGAAGCAAAGCCATGCTCCCCTGACCAATCAAAATGCTGCAATGCAGTGTTATGATTGGTTTTGAGTGTCCTGGTTCGACGCTCAACCAGGGAATGGTGGCCTGGGCATGTTCTCCACGCAGGCTATTATGCAACCTGCATGGAGAACAGGTAAAATGTGCATGATTGGTTTGTGCGGACCGAGAGGACCAACCACGCAGTCATTGTGCACCTAGGAGTGGATAATCCACTCCTCACCTTGAAGGACATGGCCCACTACAGGCCCTGCGGGTTATATATTCAACCACCTGCTATGCCTTTCCAAGTGAAGAGTCCATCAGTCAGTATTAAATATAACAGGCTTTATTTGTAGTTCTTTTCAGAGAGAGTCCCGGTCAGACCTGCACCTTAAGATGGACACAGAGGAGACTGGCTCTCCAACAGGTTACAGTAGGTAAAAAGGACTTCCTAGCCATCTCAAACCACGCCCACCGTGGAAAGTTACTTGCCTGGGCTGAACATGAACAATGGAGAGATGAGCTAACACGTGCCAGATGGGAACATGTTATCTGAATACAAGGCCAAAGTGCTGGGATTCAGCATCTCCTAAGGTGGGGGCAGAAGCTACACATTCAGCTAGTTATGTGATGACAGAATACCTTATTCATTAGCAAGTCAAGGAAACAGCCTTGGGCTGCAGAACACAGTGTTCTGCTGTAGCAAGCAATATGAGCACTGAGGCCTAACCCAGGCACAGTCTAATATGGATTGCGAAATTTAAAATGGATGCACACTGGCTTACTAAAACTTTCATGTTGTGAGGATAACTCAGTGGGTTGCATAACATGAATACAAAAGCATGCATTTTAGCCACACACTGTTAACCTAAAACAGCCCGGCAAAGGCATTATGGGAAAGGGAATTTCAAATCTAACACCCTCCCCGCCTCCGAGAGCAGAGCAGCCTCGCCCACCTGCCTGCACGCAAAGGAAACATAAAATGATAATAATTCAAAGCCCCTTCCTGCACAAAAACACAGGTGGTGGACCACATCAAGACCGGTCATATCTCAAACCAGACATTATACACCCATAAACGTATAGGTAGTTCTGTAAAAGGACACAGTACCAGATGCCATTATTGCATTAGAGAATAAAACATTCTCTGGCAGTATTTATTGAATGATTCAGAAAAGGGGGTGGTGATGACCAGAGTGTCTGAATTAAGCAGACCACTCTTACCCAGTCCAAAGATCAGGGCTTGATCCATCACCGTTATTTAGCTCACTGCCCCATCCCAGCTCAGAACCTGGCTATATGCAAATTAGTCTGTCCCTGGCCCAGTGTATCATGGGAACAGGGCAGACCAAACTACCAAGCCAATTCTTCACCAGAAAGGATACAAGCTACCGGGGACCGGTTTCTGGCATTTCAGCCTCGTCGGCCCGGCTTGCTTGAATCCTGATGGAGCAGTGAGCAAGGGACTCATGTCTGAGTATACCCTGCCACACCTATAGTGGCCAAAAACGATTCAGAAAAGGGGGTGGTGATGAACAGACTGTCTGAATTAAGCAGACCACTCTTACCCAGTCCAAAGATCAGGGCTTGATCCATCACCGTTATTTAGCTCACTGCCCCATCCCAGCTCAGAACCTGGCTATATGCAAATTAGTCTGTCCCTGGCCCAGTGTATCATGGGAACAGGGCAGACCAAACTACCAAGCCAATTCTTCACCAGAAAGGATACAAGCTACCGGGGACCGGTTTCTGGCATTTCAGCCTCGTCGGCCCGGCTTGCACCATCAGGATTCAAGCAAGCCGGGCCGACGACGCCTGAAATGGCAGAAACCGGTCCCCGGAAGCTTGTTTCCTTCCCAGTGTAAGAATTGGCTTGGTAGTTTGGTTTGCCCTGTTCCCATCATGCACTGGGACAGGAACAGACTAATTTGCATATAGCCAGGTTCTGAACTGGGATGGTGCAGTGAGCTAAAAAACGGTGTTGGATCTAGCCCTGATCTCTTGACTGGGTGAGAGTATTCTGCCTAATTCAGAAACTCTGTCCATCACCACCCCTTGTTGTTAAATATTTTGTCCACCCTAAGCGTGGAAGGGTATACTCAGATGTGAGTCCCTTGCTCATTGCACCATCAGGATTCAAGCAAGCCGGGCCGACGACGCCTGAAATGGCAGAAACCGGTCCCCGGAAGCTTGTTTCCTTCCCAGTGTAAGAATTGGCTTGGTAGTTTGGTTTGCCCTGTTCCCATCATGCACTGGGACAGGAACAGACTAATTTGCATATAGCCAGGTTCTGAACTGGGATGGTGCAGTGAGCTAAAAAACGGTGTTGGATCTAGCCCTGATCTCTTGACTGGGTGAGAGTATTCTGCTTAATTCAGAAACTCTGTCCATCACCACCCCTTGTTGTTAAATATTTTGTCCACCCTAAGCGTGGAAGGGTATACTCAGATGTGAGTCCCTTGCTCATTGCACCATCAGGATTCAAGCAAGCCGGGCCGACGACGCCTGAAATGGCAGAAACCGGTCCCCGGAAGCTTGTTTCCTTCCCAGTGTAAGAATTGGCTTGGTAGTTTGGTTTGCCCTGTTCCCATCATGCACTGGGACAGGAACAGACTAATTTGCATATAGCCAGGTTCTGAACTGGGATGGTGCAGTGAGCTAAAAAACGGTGTTGGATCTAGTCCTGATCTCTTGACTGGGTGATAGTATTCTGCTCAATTCAGAAACTCTGTCCATCACCACCCCTTGTTGTTAAGTATTTATTGAATGTCATAAACACGACAAATTGTTCATATTTATATAAAGTTACAATGTGTACCGAATAGCATCACATGGGCATAAATAATGCATGAAATTTCTAGCAAATACTCCATAACAAATTCAGTCATAGTTGACCACCCCTCAGACCCATTGTGGCATCAACTGATTCCATTGACTTGGACCGGGGATGAAACCCTGCTGGTCCCTCAATAAGTCGTCCTTTACAAGCAAACTCACCTACTCCCTCAAGTCAGAGGGAGCTTAGGCCTGCATGACAGCTGATCCCTCAAACAACCATGCCAGAGCCAACCTGTTACAGAGACCACCCCCCCGGCACCCATTGGGAGATGTGTTTTGACAACCAGGCCATACCTTGGTCCCCTGGCACAGCCACTATCCCCCAGTATGCCCAGGGCCCTGTAATGGACTACGCTGGCCGGATATGGACAATCACAGGAGTGGACATCCTCAGCCTTCCAATAAAGCCTGTACTACCCCTGCCCCGGGTTGAGATAAAGGCTTAAACAAATATTCCATCATGAATGCGCATGCACTTATATTCTTGATGCCAAGGTTGTCTACCACTTTTGAGGCCAAATACGACTCCTCCTCCACCTAAACTGATAATCAAAAAAGGCAGATCATCCAGTTGTCTTAATATAGAGATGAGAGGGTGGGAAAAAGGAAACATTTGGTGCCAAAAGGGTAGGGGTGAGTCGTCAGTCATCAGGGGCAGCTGGCAGAGAAAGTGCAATCAAGTAGCTTTGCCCATTATTTAACTTGTGATGCTGCACCTGATGCTCACCCAGGTGACACAGCCAATCCCATGGCAACCAATTACTGCTCACCAAGTGAGACCACCAAAAATTCAAAACACAGCCACTGTTTGCCACTGCATCTGACCGGCCTGTTCCAGCCTGCATCTGTCTCTGGGGCTGGTGAGCTTATGCCACAGCCCCTCGTTCACGGGTGGGGCACCACAATGAGACTGGTCATATCTCAAACCAGACATTATACTCCCATAAAGGTATAGCTGGTTTTGTAAAAGGACTCAATACCAGATGCTATTATAGCGTTACAGAATAAAACATTCTCTGGATGTATTTTTTACATCTCATAAACACAAACAAAATTTCATTTTCATATTAAGTTACAATATGTACAGAATAGCATCACATGGGCATAGTTTGTACATGAAATTTCTAGCAAATACTCCAAAGGAGTCATGGTTGACAACCCTCAGGCTTGTTGTGGTGTCGACTGATTCAGTAGACTTGGAACCGGTATGAAACCCTCCTGGTCCCCTCAATAAGTTGTCTTTTACAAGGTGAACTCACCTGTCCCCTCAAGACAGAGGGAGCTTGGGCCAGCATGACAGCTGATCCCCCAAACAACCATGCCAGAGCCATCCCACTGCAGGGAGCCCCCCTGGCACCCATTGGGAGTTTGGGCCTTGACAACCGGCCATACCTTTGTCCCCTCATGCAGCCACTATTCCCCAGTATACCCAGGCCCATTTAATGGCATACGGTGGCTGGCTATGAACAATTGCGGGAGCGGACATCCCCAGCCTTCCAATAAAGTCCGTAGAACCCCTGCCCCGGCTTGGAATAAAGGCTTAAAAAACGACATCACCCTGAATTTGCCTGCACTTATTATTCTTGATGCCAATGTTGTCTACCTATTTTGAGGCCAAACATAACTCCTCCTCTACCTAAACTGATGATCAAAAAAGGCACATAACCCAGTGGCCTTAAAATAGGGATGGGAGGGTGGGGATGAAGAAATCTGATGCCGAAAGTGTAGGGGGTGCATCGTGTTCGTCAGGATCAGTTAGCAGAGAAAGGGCAAACAGGTAGCATTGCCCATTAATTAACTTGTGCTGCTGACCCTGATGCCAACTCAGGTGACCCCGTAGATCCCATGGCAACCAATCACTGTTGGCCATAGGAGACTGCCAAAAATTTAAAACACTGCCACCGATGGCCACTAACCCTGACCAATCCGTTCTGGCCCGCACCTGTCTCCTGAGCCTACGTGTATCCGGGACCTGTGAGCTTGTGCCTTAGCACCTTGTCCAATCCCCTGAAGCATATTCCTCTTCCTATGTGTGCTGCATTCTCCCTCTTCCTAAGTGTGCTGCAGAATGCCGCACACATAGGGAGAGAAAGTAACAAGGAGAAATAAACGTATTTCTCCTCATTACGCCTCCCCTAGAAAGGTGTAGCATTATGGTGCATTCTCAGGCCTACCAATCATGGTAAATCTGAACATGCATCATAATTCATAATCCATGGGTGCAACACCCACACAATACCCATGTAATGCATCCCTGGAGTAACATAGCAATTTGCGCTGTGTTGCGTTACTCTTGATTCATCAAGCCACTCAGGGCCACACAAAGTGGCCTTGCGTGTTTTGATAAATCGCATTTACTTTTGCGTGGTGCAAACTCGGTGAAAACCTTGATACATGTGCTCCATATTGTTTAGATTACACTCAAGAACAGCTGAGGGACACCATATATATAACTTGGCTATTGTGCAATTCCGGACCGTTTAAACTCTTGGATGATACATGTCTGCATTATCAATAATTAATTTTCATGCACCCTTAAATATTTTTGACTTGCACAATGAGTGTTATGCCCATTTGGACAAGACGTCCCTGACTAAAGGCCTTCAGATAACCAATTATCGACCTGAGTCATTTTGTCAAGCTGTTGGGGTTGCATGCATAATATACTACCCATTTGGGGCATTATGGACCCCATTATTCAGGGACAATAATTTAGGGATTGTCATTGCATTTTGGCTCACTTACTTTGACAGGGACTGCATTTGCTAACTCTACTTGATATCTTTTAATCTTTCCAACTAATATTTACAGTCATATATTTTATACTCTCCAATATTATATAATGGTAAAAATGCCACACTAATGCCAGTCATGATAAAAAAGGGTCTTGTGATGCATAGCCATCTTTATCTTAGAATATGGTTTGGGAAATTCTTTGGCTCATGTTTTATGCTCATAAATACCATACATACACAGACCAAAATCCACCTAACAGACAAAGAATTATCTTATTTTGAAACAAACAATAATACTTGCCCTTATTATGCTATGACTCGCTGCAATTAGGCCTTATGGGTAATGTGGTTTTTGAATCACATAACATCACAGGTTTTGATTTGATTTGATTTATTTCTTATAGAGCGCCTGAATCACCACCCCTCCCCCCAAGGGGTATCTCCGCACTGTCGGATTGCTGCTACCAGCCACCTGTAGAGGTGGGTTAGAACAGTAGGGTTATAAGGTGTTTTCTAAACTGTAAGTGATCCGAACAGTGTTGCAGGTGCACCGGGAGTGCATTCCAGTTGGTAGGGGCAGCGTGGGAGAAAGCTTTTTCTCCCAAGCACTCTTTATTATAACGAGGAGTAACAAGGAGAGATTTGGATCTGGATCGGAGAGATCGGGACAGCAGGTAGTTGGTCAGTTTCTTCGCTAAGTAGCTATGGCCTTTGCCATTCAGAGATTTGTGCACAATGCAACAAATCTATCTATCTATCTATCTATCTATCTATCTATCTATCTATCTATCTGTCTGTCTGTCTGTCTGTCTATCTAACTATCTATATACATGTATAGATATACAGACTGATATTTACAATTATAGTAATATAAAAATCATTAAAATATTATTTTTAAACTGTAATACATTCATAGTTATGTTTCATAGAAGTACCATTCATTTTACACATTTCAAAACATTGCAACACTCCATACAAATGTATGTAACTATAAGATGACTTTAAAAGTGATAGAAATTCATGTTAACATTGAACTATACATTCCAAATGCCTATATGCTATAAATGTATAATATATAATAAATAAAATATGTAAATATAACAATTTAATTAATTAATTAATGTTATATATTGGAACCAATCATACTATGTCAAGTTATTAATCATTGTAAATCATTGTAAAAAATAAAAAACAATTGTATAGTAATTTGGCATCCAGTGGCTTAGTGGACTAATGCGTCCACTGTAGTTGGCTGTGTTTGACCCCTTGGACACAGGTTCAGATCCCAGCGAGATCACTCAGCCTTTCATCATTCTGACATTGATAAAATGAGGGCCATTGCGTTGGGTAGCAATAAACGTCTTTTATTCAGCACCAAGATGCCCATGGGTGAACGTGCTCATTACAAATACACATGTAAAAATGTATTAAACCAAAGAAAATATATTTAAAAAAATATCTTACGAGTAGCAATAGCCCAGTTTTACAGCAGAACGTCTTATTTACTTCAAAACAGAATTCACAAAACTGTGGATGGAAATATCCACCTTCACCTCTTCTGCCCTTTCTTTGTGGGAGATGCCCAAACATGTAAGTTTACTCCTTAGTTGCAAATGTGGGAAAGAAAATGGGAAGCAATAGGAAAGATTTATTAAAAAAAAAAATTATCCACTTAATCCCCCGAATAAATACCGCACTCCAAAGTGACCGTATTAACTCTCACTAGAATAACGCTGGGGAAGTGTTGAATTGTACGGCCAATTTAATTTAAATATTTAAATATTTTAAATATTCTTAAATGTAAAAAAACTATGAATTTTATATTTACATTTTGATTTAATTAAATGTGTATTTTAATTGAAACTTTATATTTAATTTCTATTTTCTCCTTTAATATATAACATTGAAGGGTAATTGCTTTTAAAAAAACTTTTATTACTGTCAATAAACTTCATATGCTCTCACTATAATAAACAAAAATCAATATTTTATTCTAATAATTAACTCTGCTGAAGCAAACATTAAATGTAATACATTTCAATGTATAAAAATTACTTAGTAAAGCATTTTAACGTGTATTTTTTACAGTAAATAACTTTCAAAACATTTCCCCTTAATCCTCAACTCCAATTTATTTTCAATTTAAACAAATTGTTATGCCACTATTAACAGTCCTAATTTAAATGTTTACATTATTCAAAAATAAACATGTGTATCTTATATATACTTGAGATTCCCTTCCTAAGAATTCTATTATCCTAATAAACAAAACAACTAACTTAACTCTTTTTTAAATGTAACATACACATTAAAATAATTAAAAAATGTATACATTTTGTAGCAATTTGAAAAACAAAATTCTTTCCTTCCATAATATGCCCTAAGATTCTAGACCAGGAACATGGTTCAGTCATTATTAAGGTGGAACACCTTTGGGCCTATGGGACACCAGAACGGAAACCGGATAATTGAAAAATCACCTACAAATATAATGAGACACTCAGTCAAGTGTTGCCCTTTAAAACCAATGAAACATTATAGCCTTAGCGGGCTATACCAGCCAGCTATTGTGGGCTATAAGGCTATTAGAACATTTCACCCATAAAGTCAGGATGTTTTAATTAGTAAAACAAAGACATCTCGCAGCCCAAGAGAGATGAAATCCCCTTGGGCTCCATGAGGCCTTTGTTCATGGCTGCCAGCTGTTAAAAGCCCAGAGCTACTCTATTATCTTCCATGGAGCGTTCAACATGCCAATGTTCTAATATATTAAGTGAACAGCGGTTCTGCCACCTATTAGCTTTAAAAAGCGTCTACATTATTTGTATACTTGGTCCCTCTACTAAGATGAGACTATCATTTGATGAAATATGTCCAATTTTAAGTCCAAACAAAGGAAACTAATGGCATTCTGAATCGAGATATGATTTTATAACAAATTAGGTGAAAGTTGTGCACTCATAAATGAGAACAAAACATATAAATGCACACACAGATATACGATATACAATTACACTTATCAACAAATTGGTGACGTGAAGTGAAAACAAAGACATATATTTACAAATCACAGCACAATAGATACATCACCAATGAACATTTATTCAAGACATACATTTAAACACAGTGTGAGGTAAGTGAAAATTTGTTTCAACCCAACTAGCAAGGATTCTAGTTATTCCTGATTGTTGTGGGTGAACATTAACACTTGATAATTATGCGTCGACGTCTCGACCCCTGGACATTAACAAGATTCTGTGATCGTCTGAGGGGGGTCTTCTTCAGGACTATATATAGAGTTGTAATATAGCCTCTGAGTCCCCCATACCGGGCTTTACCAGCCATTAGAAGTCCGGAGCACTCCACTGTTTAGAATTGAGCTCCCAAAATTGCAATGTTCTAATCTCTCTTAATAGCTTTATCTTTTATAAACAATAGTTATGTGAATAAGGTTAATGCAATCTTGTTGGTATTCGGCTTGATACACCTGAGAACGGGGCATTCCGGCAGCTGGTTGGAGGCCCCGTGATCGTGGGCGCACGTGTGTAGGCCGGTTGCTCAGGTGCTGCTTTGCTTTTGGCCCGCTGTGGGAGCCAAGGAGGCTTGCAGTGGATCAACAGCTCCTATTAGAGGTGACTTCTGGAAGCCAGGATCAGGCCCTGGTGAGGTTAATGGAGGCAAGCAGCTCAAACCACAAGCATGGGAGGAACCAGCAGTGGCAGAGAGAGGGCTGGGGGACGGGCACCTGCAGCACTGGGACATTGCTGGGATACTACTACTGCTTCTGAAAGTGCAGTAAGTTAGTGACCTGAGGCCTGAGGCTGGCTGGCTGAATTTGCACCTGCTGGCTGCGGGGGAGCCTAGTGACTGATCATTTCTACACTAATAATATACTGCTTCTGGGGACTACATCTTTTTTGATTGATGCAGTAAGCACACCTGCTGAACTATGTACTACAGAGCCCTACTGATGTATACTATTATATAGACTCATTTCCTGGGCATCGGTGATTGTGCTGAGAAGGGATTCGGTGTCCCATAACTGCTGTGGAGGAAAGGAGGCGGAGTCTTCTGACAGCCCTCCCGCGCAGCACGGGCTGAAAATCGATGTGTGCTTCCCGCGGCGTGGGACGCATGCGGGTCGTGCCCAGGCCATGCCTGGGCCAAGGGCGGGTCCATCAGAGTCCGGAGGAGGATGGGCTGGGTTGGTTCTTGAATCTGGATCCTGTGATATCCTCAGCAGAGGTGGTGGACTCAAGGGAACCATTACAGTAAAGGCCCTTGTGGGACAATATCCTCGCCTTTGAGCAGGAGCATGTAGGACGCAGATCTACAGTTATTTTGGTACTGGTCTTGGTTACTGGTGCAGCCTGTTGCCTTAACTATTTGCCCCGTGCCGATTATAACATTCTTGTTGGAAGCACTGTTTGTGCCAACCTTTTACAGCTTGAAAACTGTTGTGGGATCCTACCTGAGAGTTATAGGGAAACACAAAGGGGCAGTGGCAGTAGCCCCAGGGCCGGCAGCAACCATGAAGGACTCTTTTTTACAAAGGGCAGCTGGAATATTAGAAAAAAAATAGAGTTGGTGGTCCTTCGGCTCTCCCGCTTCCCTGCAAATCGACTCCTTTCTAGTCCACCAAAAGTAACCTTAACTCAGATGTCCCACCTGGATTTACGACTTAGGATCTTTAATCTCACTTACCAGACTAGAAGAGGACAGTGTACCTGGATCTACAGATGTAATGGCCAATAACACTCGGATGGAGTCACCATGCCCTACTGCATGGAGCAAGGGTGCTATCATGCCACTGGTCTCTGAGCCATCTATTCAAGAAGGGAGTACCAGTACGGGGTCAGGAATGTGAGTTAAAAGAAAAGGTTCTTTGTCTGGGGGCAAAGCAAAACACCTAAGGGCAGAGGGGATAGTGCAAAGTCCCAACAAGCTGCAAACCCTGACCAAGGATGATATGATGGCCATGATGGAAGGCTTCTTGGGCTCTCTGTTGTCAAGTATGGACCTAACACTGGACCCTATCAGGCAACATTTAGCTGCAATAAAGGTAGATGATTAGCCATCATAGCCTTTTAGGGGAAAGCAACTCTCATGGTGGCCCAGTGGGGGCATCAGCCTGTTAATGGTCAGAGAGTAACAAAGGGCTTGAACAGGGAATAAGGGCCAGGTGCAGTCATCACTGATACATCCTGTGCAAAGTGGCGTAACCCACCCCTCCCGGTCCCTGGCAGAATTAGTCCAACCAGCAGCAGGCCCACAGGGTGGTGTGGAGGATTTGAAAACCTTGATCCCAAAAGACCACCCGGGGCCAGCCAAACCCTTATTGAGTGAGACATTGAGAGGAGGGGGGCCAGTACAGGGGCCGGAGCAGCAGATCTCTTGATGCAGAGGCCAATCACCCTACACCTTTCACCGGAATCAACACCATCTGTAGTGGTACTGGGGAATGTCCCAGTGCTCCCCTTGGGTGCTTTAGAAGACTTCTATCAACTAAGTCTTGCACTGGCTGAACTCTAACCTCTCTGACCATAAAACACTTCATCAATTTTAATAAACCCCACATGGCAGAGAACATTTTGTTTGCAGCTAATCAGGGTAAACCATGTGGTCCTGTCTCATCCATCGTGGACATCCCACTGTGGCATTTAGTGTGACAATGCCCAGTGAGGAGGTATCCTATTAATCCCTAACCTGGTTTGCAGATGGTGACCCATGACACACCTCTTTTTAACAGATTTGCTTCATTGGAAATGTTGGACACCTGCGATTGACTGACTGAGATGGATTTAGCAGAGCAACCAATCCCTAGCTCCCAGATGTCACCTGGCCTCTAAGTTGGTCAGTTGGATGGCAAGGCTTGTAAATTTGTATCATGGAATATAGTCGGGTTAGCTAGTAAATTTGCTGACCCAGGCTGGAGTCTATTCGTAAAAGGATGCAATATGGTATGTCTTTAGGAGACATGGTCCATCACAGTTTCTTTCTGGAGGGATGTAAGACTTATTTTGTGCTTGCCATCCCCTCAAGGGTGGGAAGATCTAAGGGTCGGCTGGTAATCTGTGTCTCCTTAGCAGTTCGCTGTAGACTGGCGGTGCTACCAAGCG
Source organism: Lissotriton helveticus (assembly GCF_964261635.1). Classification (NCBI taxonomy): domain Eukaryota; kingdom Metazoa; phylum Chordata; class Amphibia; order Caudata; family Salamandridae; genus Lissotriton; species Lissotriton helveticus. The sequence goes on from NC_136071.1 coordinate 59,972,102, forward strand.
ATAACCCTTGTTTGCAGGCCTTGTTATTTTCCTGCGGGTCTGATAACTTGTTGCTTATTAATTTTTATGATGCCACATCTGCTTTTCCTGACGTTTGTAATATTTCTATGTTGGGCTCTTTCCTAAGAAAATTGTCTTTTAATGCCCCTCGCTATAGTAAGCTCATGATTGAAGGAGTCTTTAACCTTCACCTATGTGGGGATCTGCGTGGTTTGTAGTTAAATGACATGGGCTGCCCTCGCTCGAAGGGTATGAACTTAGAACATACTGAGAGCCTGATTCACAGAACTAACTTAAGACAAAATCCTAAACTTACTACTAATGGTATTCACAGAAGTTAGGATTTTGTCTTAAGTTAGTCTTAAGACAGACTTAAGACAAAATCCTAACTTAAGTCTGTCTTAAGTCTGTCTTAAGACAAACTTAAGACAAAATCCTAACTTCTGTGAATACCAAAAGTAGTAAGTTTAGGATTTTGTCTTAAGTTAGTTCTGTGAATCGGGTCCTAAGTAGGGAGACGCTCTTAACTCCCTAGTAGATGGGTTTGATCTAATCCTGGCCATGTGCCCGATGGAGCCAAGGCGGGAAACCTATCAGCCTATTAGGATGATAAAATTTAGCAATATTAAACCAATAGATGTAAATGGTTATTTAACCAAAAATGTGGCATATGCAGACGATGTGGGATATTTTATTCTTAAAGGTGTTTCTACTAATATTTCTATTGGAAAGGAGGTCCCTTGATTTACAACGAATTCAGGATATCAATTAATTATGTGCAAAACCCAGACCAGTTGCTTCAAATTTTGTTTTTTTTTAAAATTAATTTTAATTAATAAAAATTACAATAATAATAATCCACATTTGTAAAGCACACAATCACCCGTAAGGGTCTCTAGGCGCTGGGGGCCGTCGGGAAGATTAAGCAAGGTATTGCCCAGAGTCACATGGTGCTGGGCTAACCTGCCGCCGGAGCCGGGGATCGAACCGTGATCCCCAGTTTCCAGCGTCAGTCGCCCTGACCGCGGCGCCACACCTCTCCCCTACATTACAAAGTACATGATAATGACATAGTACCACCAGCTCCTATCAAGGGTTGAACATAATTAGTCATTTAAATAATGTGTTTCAGCAGAAGGATTATACTCCACAAAGTTAAGCTGCACCTGAGAAGTTGGCATGAAGATGGAGGTCTTGTAAAACTGTATACATTTTATGCACAATTCAATACTTGAGAAAATGATGAAGCAATCTTTGCAGTGGAATCACCAACGTTTTTGCTTGTGAAAACAAGGGGCCTCATTTATGAGGCCTTGCGTCAGTTTTGGGCCGCCGGTGCGTCACTTTTTGTGACGCACTAGCGGCGTAAAAAAATGCGCCTTGTTGCGCCATATTTAAAAAGTGACGCATCTAGGTAGATGCGTCACTTTTTAAACCCCTGCGCCACATTATACCTGCGTCAGGTATAATGTATGCAGAGGGGGCGTTCCCCCGCAAAAAGCCTCGTAGAAGTGACGCAGTTAAATCTATGAGATTTCACTGCGTCACTTTTAGGACGCTGTTGCGTCAAAATCTTGCGCCTGCCTCACAGCAGGCGTAACAATGACGCAAGCCCTTTCACATAGGGCTTTCCCCATGTGAAAGGACGCATTGCTGGAGTTGCGTCACTTTTGTGACACACTCCAGCAATGCGTGACTTTTGCGCTTACCGATACGTCAGAAATACTGACGTATCTGTAACTCCTTGCGACATGATGCGTCATACATTAAATATGACGCATCATTATGGTCGCAAGGAGTGCGCACTGAGAAGTGACGCATCGCTGTTTTCACGCAGCGATGCGTCACTTTTCATAAATGAGGCCCAAGGTATACAACTATTTTTAAACGTGTCATACACCATTTAGGTTATATAAATGAGGATCTCAAAATCAATCCCAATGTCTTAGCAAAGAAGTTGACCAGATTCCCATGTTCACCTTATCACTTCTTCTAATAGATTTTTGGGGAAAGTATTGAAAGGTTAAGTAACATCTTATATTCAGAATCAATTTTCAAGGAATGTTACAGCTCGATCAATTAATCCCTGCTGGGCCTGCTCAATTAAATACTGTTGCAGTAGTATTAAAACGGTTAGCCAGGCTGAGGCTGCAGATCAACACATCAACATTGAGTGTTAACAGCTGGAGACTAGTCACTACACATTAAAAGGTGGGTCGAGTTTGGTTATCTTTTAAAGAATATGAGGACCGTTAAAAAAATAGTTAGGTCTTAAATGGGATGAATACATTAAATGCATTTTAATCATTTGTAACTTATTTATAAATAGAAAAAAACATGATTTAATGTTTCTGTTTTCTTTTTCGAGTTATAACTGTGCTGTGATTTGTTTTGTATGAATGATTGTGTTTTGTGTTTAGCTATGTAATTTTTTCACTTTCATAATGCAAGCACACACGTTTTGAAAAGTTGGCTATGTCTCATTTTAAAACACTACATTGTTATAAAAATGAATTCACCGCTGTTTTCATATGCATTTTTGTGGTTTCTAAAGAATTCATATAGCGTTCTATCAAAGTGTCCTTGCCATGGTGTTTGCAATCAATGAAATCAATAAAATTCCCAATTTCCTACCGAATATCACCCTGGGATTTCGGATTTATGACTCTTGTCATTCAGAGATGGCAGCTATTGGGGCAACCCTTCAGCAGCTTTCAGGAGGGAAGGAGACAATCCCTAACTACCTCTGTCAATCAAGCCCAAAGATGGCCGGCTTCATTGGAGATGGCCCATCAACTGGAGCCCTCCCTATGGCTAACATACTTGGCGTCAACTCGTTTCCTCAGGTAAGAGATCAATCTATCGTGGATAAAGAAACAATGAAATTGTGTATTTAAATATAATGAACAGGCTTTGTTTTTTTTTAGCCTCCTTCAATAAATACATAGGGCCTTGCTGACTTTGATGGTCCTCCAACTGCACCGCCACTGTGCCATCCGCTGGAGGACCGCTAAAGCTGTGGTTCGCCCACTTGCCAGATTACAAGTTAAATTCTGGTCAGGTGGGTGGTACTGTGGTAGTCTCATGATGGTGGGCTGTTAGGCTCATTAAAGAGCCTTACATGCAGCCAGCCACCATGAGCGAGCATACTGCACATTCCTGCATGTTGTGGCATGCGTGCCAAACTGTGCAGGAACTGGGGTTACACATCCAGGAGGGCACAACATGTGCCCCCCTGCATGGGCCCCCAGACCCAGGAGCAGCAGAAGGGCCTCCTTTGTCACCTCTTTCCCACCCTTTCAATAGCGGGCTCACTGCCATGGAAGGGGTGGCAGACAGGTTACTCGTAATATGCTTGGTGGTGCCGCCGTGGCACTGCCAGCATATTGCAGCTCTCTGACTGCTGCATCCTGGATCCCTGGTGGTCGCAGCAGTCCTGTGGTTGTCCGATTACCCAACTCGTAATACTGCAGGCAGACCCGCTGTCTGGCAGTGGTCGGACCGCCACTGTGAGTACAGTAGTCATTGAGGCCGCCGTTGGACCACCCTATTCATAATGAGGCCTATAGACAACAAATTATAAAAAGTTTACACCTAACTATATCTGAAGAATAAGTTTTATATGTTAGTTGTGCCCATCTTTCTAAAAGGTGTTTTTTGTACTCTTTACTTAAGACAGGGGTGAGGGTAACTCATCCTTTTATCAAAAGAACTGCTTGTGGCTAGGACTGTTCTGCCTTTTATGAACCTCTTTATGAGCATGGTGGAATTATGAGGGGAGATGCTGGTCCCAGACATAAAGGGTCGATTACAAGGGCGGAGGTTTCAAGGCCTCCGCACTCATGTTGGCGGCAGTCGATCTGCCGCATTACGACTCTAAATGTGGCTGCAACGGAAGATCACAAGCTGTGCCAAGGAACACTCGTTCCCTGGCGGTGTTGGAGCAGCACAACAATGTAACATGCTCAGGTGGACTGGTGCCGTCCCGCTGAGCATATCACGGGTTCCTGCACCACCAGCTAGAACACATGCCCCCTGCCATGGGGATACATTCAAGGGGGCCCAGCATGTGTTCCCCTGTCTGTATTCCAGTAAAGTTCCAGCACTGCATGGATGTCATTGTCCGTGCCCTGCTGGAAACTTTTTTGCTGTTGCCATTGCAATGCCTGTTTTCTAGCACCATTAAACATCAAAAAAGAATGCCCCAACCCTCGTGTCTTAATAAAGAAGAATCTATCAAATGGAGACCACGTACAACTTCATGGAACTTGGTACGGTACTTTTATTTATACCAATTATTATTGTTTTTTTAAATCTATTTTCGGGAGAAATTTTATCTTTTAGCAAAAAAGAGAACACAATTGGACATTTATACAATATTTACAATTCTGACAACAAGACATTAAATCAAAGCAATGTCACAATAACACAAGACAATATATACACAATATACACTTTCATCATTGTTTTGGAAATGAATCAATAACTTGAGAAAACAAAGCGATGTGAAATCAAGAGTAAGAACAAAAATACGGCGTTTTTCACTTAATCATTCAATGATATGACTTGCTCTTGAGATGTGCCGACGCGTTTCAGGTTCGAATATCTAGTTTTCGAACCCTCAACAGGGCTTTGTTATTCGTCTGTGTAAAATACAAAACAATAATAAAGTTTTGTTGAAAGCCCGTATACCTCAATTAACTGCCTTCTGTTACATATTACAAATCAAGAGAAATTACCTGTATTTTTCAGGCAGGACATCTTTTCATCTAAAACCTGGGGACGTGGTTTCAAGCTTTTAATTCTGAAGCAAATGAAATGTTGGTCATTTAACTGAGTTCTAATAGCGTCCCAAAGCCAGTGTAGCGATTATCTATACGGTTCATTTACCTCGCTGCACAGCGTCCGTAGTCTCGTGGAGAGAGGGGATTGTGGCTACCGGGCTGACCTGATCAGAAGGAAAAGGAGCAATCATGTTGCTGTTTGTTTACATTAATAAGGGCAAAATGCCGAGGTTTCATTGGCCCCATACCTTACAACTGCTTGTTCAAAATAGGAGTGTTTTGATCTGTTACACGCACGCCGTTTCTGTGTGGAGTATCCTGTTATGGAAATGGAAACTAATCAGTAACTCAAGGGGCGCCGTGTCTATCACTGCGGGCGGCCATGTCATCTATTCGGCGTAATCATACCTGGAATTTCGACTCGATTCCGGTATTCCTTTCCAAGTGCCCACACCGTAACCTTCCACTGTTTACGCACTAAACGAAGAAACGATAAAAAGACTGTCATAGGGATGACTTCTCTGTGCAGTCACTGAAACTGCAAGTCACACGAAAGGTAGAACGTGCATACCTTAATCTATTCGTGAACCGCTTTCAATAGCTGCCTTCACCATCCACATCTTGCTGAAGAGTGTAGTAGCGCGTGGTGGCCATTTTAGTTATTTACCCAATGTCCTCAGTTTGTGGGAATTATGGGACATGTAGTCTTATTGGGTTTAATGATTACTTCGTGCAGAGTGTAAGGGAACCTCACTACCTGTTATATACACATCCATACAGTTATTAAAGCTTGAGGGGGGTTTATTATAACAAATGGAACCTTTTTCTGTAAGCATGGCGAATGACTCTCCAATCAAAGCCTTGATAGTTCAGACATACTGTTGAGCCCCGTCAAGGTACTATTAAATTTTAAAATAAGGTAAGCTTCCTTTTGGAGCAACACTCTATCTGCCTCTGCTGGGCGCTGTACTGTACTTATTGTGAGGAGCACTGTCCATTTGAAGTCGCGCTCACTGTGAGACTTCTCCAAGAAATGCTCAACCATAGGGGCAGTTTGAACCTTCTTTTTGATCCGAGATCTATGTTGGCTGATACGTAGATTCACTTGTTGATTCACTTCAAGACGCAAGACGCCAATATAGATTTTTTGGCACGGGCATATGATTGCATATACGACATTTTTTGTCTTGCAATTAGAGAAGTCCAAGTGTTTCCACTTGACCCCCTGGTGTTCAAATTCTTTTCCCTCAATTGTACTGGAGCACGCAACACAGTTACCACACCTGTGGTGCCCTTCTATCGGCTTCATATTCCAACAGGACAAGATGTCATGTTTTGGTTTGGGCTGCGCCAGATTACCTCTTACAATTTGCTGGCCGATACTTTTGTTCTTTTTGTATGCAAAGATCGGGCGGGGGAATGGACATTCCAACCCGTCCAAGATATGCCAAATATAAATGGTGTTCAACTAGCAGCTCCTCAATTTACAGACTTTAGAAGATAATTCACAGATCATAAAAAGTAAGGCTGGAAAAGTTACATATATGTGGCAATTTAAAAAGGCATTTAGAATTCTATAGAGCACATGTTTACAATTGCTATATGTGGGGGAGGAGTCTGGCCGCTGAGGAAGATGGTCTCCTTACTTTATACCTTTGCTGCCTGGAAAGGCCAAAGGGAAGCCAACAGCAGGATACCTGGCAACCATAGACAGGGCAGGAGGCCCTGCTGCCTTTACCATCACCCGAGAACACAGCATAATCACTTCTGCCTTGAGGCTGGAATGAGCGCTTAGGCATGGGTGCTGTCTTGTGTACCATACAGGCCTGCCACTCACAGTCACACAGCCTAACGGGGAGGCATGCTACACGGCTGCCATCACCCCACACTCCAAAGAAGAACATGGGCCACTAGACACACTGGAATGAAGCTGCTGGTGTGATGGTCTCCTCAATACCACAGCCAAACCTCTCTTCATCTAGGCCTCTCCTCCTGAGCCTGATGTATGGGAACATTCAGGCCCGTTATGGATGGCTGTGCCCCTTCTCATCACCAGGACCTAGGTGGCCCAGCCTGCACAAGGGTGGCACAACTGGGATAACACAGTGAACCCCCTTCTTTTGACATTAGCACTAACATGCTCCTGGCCAACACAACCAACTGCTGCAAGCTGGCACAAGGAAGGGTCAACCCCCACTAAGAGGCTTTAGATATTTCCCCTACAATGGGGAAGTGATCAAACATGCCAAGCGTCTTCATACAAAAGCTCCACATAGAGGACCCTGGCCAACATCCCACAGGTATCGGTCAGTCCCACAGCAACAGTGGGCTCTTCCCTGAATCAGCTCTCCTCCCCCCACCCATGGGCACAGAGTGACCACTGGAGGCAGCAGGGCGACCCCCTTTAATCGACATCAGAAGCACTCTGAGGCACACTCAAGCACCCAATGGCCATCTGAGTGGACAATTAACTACTTACTGATGGGGCTTGCTCCTCTATACACCCATGGCGTACCACGGCCTAACTCTTCCTCTCTTTTACTTCATCCCAGGAGCCAAGCACATATGTAAATTTACCACTATGGTGTCCATTAAACCTTCATGGCAGCTGCTTTTTACTGAGGTAGTCGCCGCCACACCTTGGCACCCGGAACATACAATGCACCTAATTCTGAATGAAATCAAGGTGGTGGGTCACAGGCTTGGGATCATAGATGCAAAAATGATGGACCTCACTGCCAAAATGAAATCCGTCCAAGTGGATTTAAGTGATCAATGTTTGAAGACATTAGAGGCATGACTGAATCATGCCCCCACGCGGAACACTGAAATCTAATGCCTGCGCAGGGACACTATGCGTTTTTTTGATATCCTCTACAAGGCAGAAGGAGTGGACATGCGCAACATCCTCTGCCAGCTCCTTCCCGCCTACTGGAGCTAAACTTCCCCCCAACTGTAGAGAACCAGAGTGTCCATAAGATTTGCTCTTCTAGGCTGGCCACCATCATATGGGTGAGGCCTGTCATAGCATGCTTTCTTCAATATAAAAATTCGAATGGTCTGCACCCACGGACCATACGTCTATGAAAGCCACAAAATGCACATTTCAGCTGACTTCTCTGAACAAACAAATGATAAAGGAAGGCCTTTCTAGCATTTAGGCCTCTGCTGTATCAGTGAGACATTATGTTGGCCCTCTTAGAACCCTCACAAATGTGGTTTATGATTGATGGATGATCACAAGATGTCTATGACCTGGAGGAACTGCGACCCTTCCTCGAAGTCATCCCAGACATGGCCATGGACACCACTGATGCTTCCCTGGCCATGCACCCATTGTTCAAGGACTGCACTGTGCCTCCGGTCAAGAGCCATCCTTAGAGGGAGGCGGGGACCAGGATAGGGAGGCTAGATCCCAAAGAGGCAAGGATAAACAGATCTGAACAGCAGTGGACCTCACAAAAGACATGGATGGTGACAAATCCCACTTCCCATTGAAGACCAAACTGAAAAATACTGACCCACTATCCCATCAGCGCTCTGTGGGTTTGCCCACTGCCAGCAGATGAGTTTGGCCAGCATGTTGCTCTTTACTATACTTTAAAGTTCTTTACTCTACTTCCATGTGCTTCCTTGTGCCCCCTGACATTCCCAGAGGTGAATAAACATGTTCACTGTGTAGTTGATTCTTTTGATATGTTTGCTGGTTACTTAAGTTATTATAGTTGATATCTTGCTCCACGTTCTCTTATCACCTGCCCTGGCTCATAGGATGCTCTAACTGATGCATCTCTGTCCTGCCACTTGCACTCACATCTCCCACTGACCCCCCAAACCAGTATATTGGTCTTTGAAAAACAACAATTTCTAGGATCAGGGATTGGCAACCTCAAATGTCACTGCCCTGCTCCCTTGGGGGGTTGTCCAGCCCAACTCTGCTGCAAGCCCCATAGTCTGGATCTATCCTGGTCACCCCTGCTGGCCCCACGGGTGCAGCAAACACCACAGGTTTAAACCCACAGACTACAGATTTTGATTGGCCCTTGTTCTATGACTCTTCGGACACAGCCAGTTTTCCTTACAGTTCACTCAGGACTAACCCTGGGTGTAGTGTGCGTAGCAGAGCTACGCGGAGTACCATGGAGTAGGCAAAAAACTCTGTGGCACTCCACGTAGCTCCGCTGTCGCCCGCCTCCACCCCCTATTTAAAAGACCACATACCTCTTTACCGCGGTGTTCCCGGGCTGCCATCATCCTCTTCCTCACCATTCGCATACTGCTTAAGAAAACTGTGCATGCGCGCACGCCTGCGCATGTGCATTTCTCAAAATGTGGGGAGGTCTTGGAGTGCTTTACCCGAGCACCGGTTAAATTTACTTGTTCATATGCATTGTTTACACAGACATGTGGAAATTAAGTGATATGCCCAGAATCACATGATGGTTTTCCGATGCAGCATCCTGGATTACTCAATGAAAGTATTTAAATTGATTAACTGGCCAAAAGAGTTTCACCCTGCAATAAAAGGGCTGCTAAATAGCGTACAAGAAAGCGTCAACCAACGTAAAGTAGGGAAAAGCACTCTGAGGCAGGAGCAACAGGCTCCAACGCTGCCCAGCTCACCTGAATAAAGCGAAGCACTCTCAGACCAAGAGAACAAGCACACATCCATAAGTGACATGGGAAGAGCATGCCGGATGGGGATAAATACCCAAGTCTCCCCCTAGGGGTCCTGATGAAGGACCTGCGATAGGAGAGTGTCAAATGCTGTACTAAGAGTCCAAACTCTTAGTAGGGTGCCTTTCATGTGCAGATGGCAGCAGCATTTCTCTTTGCATCAGATTAGGCAACCCTGGGGTGAAACACTGCCCGAGCTCACCTGAATGAAGTGAAGCACTCTCAGACTACGAGACGCGACACACGCGGAGTGCAGCAGTATTCCTCTGTGCACCAGATTAGGTAACCTTGGGCTGAAGCACTTTGTTGAAATCTGGATTGTCAGTATTTTTCCGTTCATATTTATAAATACAGACAATGGTAAAAAAGTTTTCCGTCTGCATTTATATGTAGAAAGCCGTTTAAACAGAAAACCAGGAGCATTTTTTATAAGGCAATTTTAAGCAGGTTGCATTACGGAAACTATTTATGTTTAGGCTCCCCTGACTACCTGCTCAAAGGCTTATACATGATCCAGACTCCATCAGCAAGATTAGCTTTGGAACTTTCCCGTTCTTCTTTCTGCTTCTGAAGCTTTGGATGAACTACTTCCTGTGCCCAAAAGGATCATCTTCAAATCCCTGTGCATTGTGCCCAAGGCAGTTCATTAGGATGGATCTCTGTCTTCAATATTAATTCTGCTGCTATCATCCGAAGTGACTGGTGCATTCTTCAGATATCAACTTGCTCATCCTTCATAAGTTTACTTCCTCCCGAGCTACATTATTTTCACTTCAAGCATGCTGTCTCTGAAACAATTTGCCCCATTTTCTTTCTATCTCTCAAGAAACTTCTGAGGTTTAGAAATTCCTTAAAGATTTGTCTTTATATTCTCTAATTTTTTGCGGGTTCAATTCAGTATGAAATTGGCTGTTAATAGTGCCCGAAATGTTATGCTATGTCAAAGCTTTTACTTAATAGTGCAAGGCTCAACTCGTCTCTGATTAGAGTATTTGATCAGATCTATCCCAGGGCCGGCAGATAGAGCAGGTCATTTTGCCAGCCTCTTTGCCTACTTGACACCGTACTCTTCCTGCCACTCCTTTCCTTCCCCATATACAACAAGGGGGAAGATCAGACCTTTTTGCACAAGAATGAGTGATAATTTCGAATTATCCATGGATTCTTCAAAAGGTCCCAGGGTTTCAAATATATTTCTATGCCACACTGGTAGAGACCAGGTTCCCTACCTTAATTCAGTTTTGTTAAGATGAGGATCTCAACCCATATGTCCTTTATCAACACTTGCAAATGGAGACAATAGTCATTTTTAGTGATATTCTTCTCCCATTCAATGATTCTTCATCTAGAGGATGCCACCGTCAATTTTGTCAGATCTATGATTCTTCTGGCAGGAGTAGGTATTCAGGTTCATGTCCTTACCATTTGGCCTATTCTCCTCTTCTTGGTGTTTCACCAAAGTATTACAGTTTCTTGTGGCAGTTCTCAGGTCTCAGGGGCTACGGATAGTGGTGTATATGGATGACATCATATTTATAGGCCAGGAGGAAGTTATTTTTTGTTAGAACAGGTACGGTCATCCATAGACTTGATTCAGATTCTGTGTTTAATTGTGAATATAGAAAAGTCGGATTTGATTCTTCCAAAAAGGGAGTTTTAGGTTTTCTCATAGATTTAATGAGAGAGGTTCTATGTTTCTCTGACTCAAAATGGAATATAATCAAGAAAGAAATAAGGTGGTGCTTAAGTGGCACAAACACCTGAGGCAGTTTGCCCATTTTTCCTATACCTCCAGATCTAGTATAATAATCAGTTGTGAGTCTCCAGGACTGGAGTGACAGACATGGAAACTTCCTAACAGAAGGAAGATGGTTCAAGAAGGAGTTATCAATCCACATACATTGTTTAGAGCTTTTTACAATCAGCATTGCAGTGCAAGAGCTCTGTAAAGTACAGAATGACATGTGCACTCCTTCTCTGTATGGCAATTTGACAGCAGTCAGGTATATAAACAGGCCATGCAGAACAAGATCAAAATAACTGGTGGTGCGGGCCAGATCACTGTAGGAGGTTTGTCTCTGTCAGAAAATTTCTCTGGTGGAAGAGTTTCTGCCAGGGCCTTGGAATATGGTGGCAGATCAGCACTCAATGAGCCTCTTCTATAGTTTTGATTGATGCCTAAAACCTCAAGTTTTCAAACATCTGAGCAACATTTGCGTATCATTCAAAATCAGCCTGTTTGTTTCCCAGTAGATAACTCAGTTACAAAATAATTTCAGCTGGAGACCAGATCAGGATGCATTAGCGAAAAATGCTTTGTCCTGAATTGGTCTTGTGGAACTCATCATGCTAGTCTGCCTTTCATGTTGACACCTAGGTGGCTACAGAGATTTGCAGGCAATCAGCGAAGGTGACTTGATAACACTTTTTAGGTTGCTTACAGACATGGCAAGACTTTCAGAGTCATCTTCTGGCTATATCGAGGCTACCTGGTTGCAGCCTAAAAGTAGAGCCTATAGCTTAGCAAGGGATGTCTGCAGTGGCTGCTGTGTGAAGTAGGGTATTGATCCTGATTCATAAGGTGTCAGAGGGGTTCTAAACTTTTTAGCATGCTTGGCAGCTGGTAGGAGTCTCAATAGGTATAGACCAGCAATATCAGCTGGGCAACAAAAGAGTGAAGAGAAATTGGGTAAGGAACACCCTTTGTAATATAAACTATTAAAATGAATCATCTATGCTAAACCCAGATACTCTGGAATCTTTGCAATAAGAATTCTCTTTGCAGGATTTTCGCCCGAGTTCATAGACCCCCCACCAGTGCGGGGCTTCCAACATGAGTGTGGAAGCCCTTTTTGGAATCAGGCTTAATATGTGCACATATGAGAGTTTAAGAAAATAATTCCTGTAACTATTAATCTCACTGGTTAAACTGTTTACTCTAGTAACTTCAAATATTTTAGGTAGATGGGTTAAAGGAGTAATAACTTTGGCTGGGGTGGTTATGGGATGTTTCAAGGCTAATTCTGTCTGGGGTATATATGACTTTGAAAATCTTTTTGGCTCGAGCCAGACTGGAAGACATTCTGAGGTCTGAAGGCTGGTCGAAGGTTTCCACATGCAGGGCCTTTTATTGTAAACCAGTTCAGCACACAGCAATATCAGAAGTAAATATGCTTTAAACCTGCACAACAGAGCCAATCACTGTGTAATAACATTGCAGATTCTCCTAACCAGTTGTAGAAGAAGAGCCCACATTTTATTAAAGATAAAGAAGATGATTATTATTCTGCCACTAATTTCTTTGCCCATTCCTATAAAGTTGTATAACAAATCATTTTGCCTGTTTTTATGACCAACTACTCAGTTGATAGTCAGAGACGACAAGCTGCGGACATCTTGGGGGGAATCTTTCCTCTCATGGATGAAACATTGTAAATAGATGAGGACCAAAAAAGAGAAGGGTATCTATGGTTGCTTCGAGTTTTCTTGCTGCTATTTCTATTTTTCGGTTGCTCTGTGGCCTAAAGACAATAATCACCAAGAAAAGAAGAAGTAGATATTGGACTAAACCATTTTTATAGGAAATTAGGTATATCTTCTAAGAGGAGATTTGTGGGAAATGTAATGTACTTTGAAAATGCTGTCTTAAAATGCTGTGTTAAATAGCCAACAGGAAAAGAGACTGCATACTATTTGCTGCCTTTCTCTTTAATAAAAGCAGGACTCTCCTTCGCCAACTGGCTTGCAGGATCTGTATATTCTGAGGGGAAGATGTGCAAATGTATGTGTGTGTGTTTATGTATCTCATGAGAAATGCATTAACTTCAGGTTTGATCTATTAAACATATTAAATTATGTCAGTAAAATACAGTTGTGCAGTACATTAATGCAAATTTATTTTTTAGAGATAATACAATTAAAATCAATGTATTTCTATCTCTGGTTCCTAAATGCAAGTGTTATCCAGAGTATGTACCAAAACTGAAACACTGCCATAACTATATACATACAGTTGTGCAGCATGTGCTGAATTTTGCAATTTAGGCTAAATGAAGTTGGCCCCCTTGTAAGAATCTTATCCTGGATACATTGCTAATGTCCATAACATGATGATCATTTTAAATACAACTGGATATCCCCTGTTATGAACACGGGATATCTACAGTTTTAACTATGCTTATAGAGGTGTATACAGGAGAATACAGGAGGATTTGATGATTTCATTGAAAGATAGTTCATGGGTGGTTAAATTAATAAAATCACGGAAAATGACCTTTTACTCAATTTACTGATTGACACAAACGAGTGCCTCTTAGAGTCAACTAGATCAGTATTAATGTAAAACAGGGAATTAAGAAGCAACTCCTAGAAAACCTTGGCAATACTTTGTACATTGACAGAAAAGAAAATATTTACACACTCACAACAGCCTGACTGTTTAAAATTATCTAATGTTTGATACTCAGCAAAAAATTGATAAAGGATTTATACTTTGCTATCTGATTTCCTTATTTGGTTTATTATGTTTTGCATTGGCAAAAACTGACCAGATACTGGAGTCTGGCACTATGTTTACCTCAGATCTGCCATATTCAATCCCTTCAATTGAGACCCATCTCATGGGTAAGCGATGTATGGCGCTGCACCGGGGAGGGTACAAGTTGGTGGCCCACGCCAGTTTTACCTCCGGTTCTAGAGGGGTGGGGATCTTAGTCAAGAACTCCTTTCCGCTCACTATCCAAGCTACCTGGTCCGATAACCGGGGCCGCTATGTGGGAATTTCGGGGCTTTGGGAGGGTAGGACTGTCACGTTCCTTTCAATATATGTTCCCCCCGCTCTGCAGTCGGACACCTTTAGCGATTTGAGCACGGTGTTTTTGTCTCTGCCTGTTGGTATTATGGTGATAGGGGGAGACTTCAATGCGGTGATGGATGGTGAGTTGGACAGATGCCCCTCCCGTGTGTTGTTGACCTCTCATAGATGGTTGTCGGATTTTGTCTCCACGACTGGTATGGTCGATGGGTGGAGACTCCGGCACCCTGGTGACTCGGAATATACTCATGTGTCTGCTGTGCATCACTCTTCCTCTAGGATAGACTATGTGTTCGTGCCCGCCTCACAGGCGATGTTTGTGCAGGAAGTGAGTCATCTGGCTATGGGGGTATCTGATCACTCGCCGGTCTGGCTGCAACTGACAATTGGACAGAGTAATGTAGCTAGGATTGCACCGATTAGCACGTGTCGGCTAAGAGACCCCACTACCAAAAAGGAGTTAGTACGTGTTACGGATAGCTACTTCCGGGAGAACACGGGGACGGTTGACTCAGGCTTCTCCCTCTGCGAGGCCTACAAAACTGTAGTCAGGGGGGAGGCGCTTTCCCTAATCTCTGGGCAGAAAAAGAAGAGTAGGGCGGAAGTCGATAGAATCGAGGCGGAGCTATTGGTCCTGGAAAGGGAGGTCTCCGTCTATGGGGACCCGGGGACGACACATCGCCTCCGCCTCCTCAGGGATGAATACAAACATCTGGCGCGCGATAGGGCGAGAGAGCAACATGCCAACACGCAAAGTCGTATATATGAACATGGAGATAAGGCAGGGAAATTGATTGCATGGCTGGAGAAGGGTGACTGGGGATCGCGCCTGGTGCCGGAGCTGCAGATTGCGGGCTCGGGTGTCACGGCGGTTCCACAAATTATTGTAGTTGAGTTTGCTCGGTATTATGAGGAGGTCTATACTTCGACGGGACTGTATACCGTGGAAGAGAATGCGGAGGTAATCCGAGACATTCCAATGCCCGCCTTGTCAGTCGAGCATAGGGAATTTCTGGATTCTGCTATCACGAACGACGAGGTCGCGATGGCTGTCTGGGGGTCCACTCCGGGAAAGCCTCGGGTCAGAACGGTATCCCTGTAGAACTCTATAAATTGCATGCAGACCGTCTGGCCCCGTTCCTAAAAGATATGTATCTCGAGAGTAGAGAGCTTGGAATACTTCCTTATGACCAACGCATCGCCAATATAATTGTAATATATAAGGATGGCAAGCCCCGGTTGGAGTGCTCCTCCTACTGCCCGATTTCTCTCCTGAATGCTGAGCCTAAGATCCTGGCCAAGTTACTTGCTAACCGGCTGGTGAAAGTTATTTCGGAGCTGATACATCCGGATCAGTCGGGCTTCATGCCGCGTCGTAACACTGCTCTCAATCTTCATCGCCTCCACGGGGTGGTGGCGGGTGCCTCCCACATACTCGAACCAGCGGTGCTTCTGTCCCTCGACGCCACTATGGCGTTCGACAGAGTGGAATGGTCTTATCTTTTTGCGGTGTTGGAGAAGCTAGGGTTTGGACCGGAATTTGTACGATGGATCCGTCTTCTGTACTCGGCCCCGTTGGCCCGAGTTGTGGTGAATAACCATAAGTCCCGCGATTTTCAGTTGGGGAGGGGCACCGTCAGGGATGTCCCCTATCGCCACTCTTGTTTGCCTTGGCCCTGGAGCCGCTTGCGGCTTGGGTGCTCTAGGACAGATCTATAAAAGGGCTGCGGTGGACACCGGATTGGGAGGACAAGATCTCGCTTTATGCTGACGATATTCTCATGTATCTGACCTCCCCCCGGCAGTCCCTGATTGAATTTCTAGACATCTTGGCAATCTATGGTCGATACTCGGGCTTCGCCATTAACTGGACGAAGTCAGTCCTCTTCGTGTTGAGCGGTGATCCCCCTAGAGTGCCAGCGAATTGTCCGGTTAGAGTGGAGTTGGTTGGTTTCCGCTACCTTGGTATTCACATCTCTGGGGATCCGAAGGTGCATTTTGACGCTAATCTGGGTCCCCCTTTGGCCAGACTCTGCCGTGACATTGCCAAATGTAAAGAGTTGCCGCTCTCCCTGTTGGGTCGGGCGGTGTTGTTTAAAATGATGGCGTTGTCCCGGTTTCTATACGCCTTGCAGAATTCCCTCTATCCTGTGCCCTCCTCTTATTTTAATGAGATAGAATCATTGCAGCATCAACTTCTCTGGGCCGGGAAACCGCGGATTGCACTGTCTAAGTTGATGTTACCCTGGTATGATGGTGGGATTGGATTGCCCAATATTAGGAAGTATTACTGGGCCTCCCAGTTGGATGTATGACGCTACATCGCGGCCACACTCATCGCGTGCATTTACATCGCGTCTATCACATCGGCCCGACCATTACATCGTGAGTCAACACATCGCTAACCTTGGCAACGCGATTACATTCATTCCTATTGGCCCGAACATCACCCCGCAGAACATTACATCGCAGTGGAAAACAACGCGGTTTTTGTTATTTGCCGCCTGAACCCGCCCCTACCCCTGCCTCCCCTCCACCCGTTCCCCCAACACAAAATGCTCTATTTTTATTTCTTTTTGGTGTGTGTATCCTAGCTGCTGCCATAAATACTGAAGCGCGGGATATTACAGATGCACATCCTGTGTGATGTACTGGAAGATACTGCCTGGGCGCCTGGGGCTGAAGCTAACCCGTTGGGAGACAGAGACTTTATTCTTGCCGACTATTTATTCCAATGGGATGTGAATTATTTATTGCGAGAGACTCCCTGTAATCTGTAGTAAGGAGAGCCCTTTATTTCGGTACATTATATTTAATGTTTAGGAAGGTGAGCCGTTTACTCTGTTAAATCCGCCGGGAGATGAATGCTTTATTCCTTCAGACTATTTATTCTAAAACGGTGTGAATCATTTATGCCGACAAACGCTTTTTAATCTTTTGGCACGCAAATCCTTTATTTGCTGACACTATATTTAATCTTTAGCCTGGCGAGGCCTGTATTCCTGGAGATTCTATTTACTGCAGTGGGAGATACCAGTGTCACCGCTGGAGATGTCATTTCATCTTTTCTGAGACGCAGCCCTGATTCCTGGAGAGGCCTAACGTCTACAAACGGTATTCTCCAAGGACCTTCATTCTACAGCGCCAATAAACTTGATCAGAGTGAACGTTACGCTCAACAAATATCAAAATAATGGTTATCTGCATTTAGAGCAATCCTCTAGGAAGGAACAGAACAAGGCATTGTTATTGATGAGGAAATGCAGTGTAAGGAAGTGGTGGTGAGAGAACTGAGGGACGGCTGGGCTGCTGCTTGGCGGTAAGCAGGGGACGAGTGGTGGAGAGGGCCAAAGTGGTTGGTGCGGATCATAAGGAAGAAAGTGCAGGAAGAATGATCATTCAAGGAAGACACTGAGTGGGCAGTGTAAAGAGAGCTGCGGGGAGAGAGAGAGCACTGACTCCTAATGTATTCCGGGTAAGGGGTAGCAAGCGCAATATGAATACGGTTATAATTCAACGCGTTTCCAAACAGCAAGATTTGCTGCGGTGGGTAAAGGGGGGGTAAAGGCATCGAGGCTGCAGTGAAGAAGGAAACATTGGAATGTGCGTGGAATATTTGCAGCCTGTAGAAGGAAGGGCAAAGGTGCTCATGTGCCTCATTCTGAATACCTCAAGCCCCATCTTATTCCTACTCATCTTCAACTAATCAACATGATATCATGTTTGCGAGATTTTTTAATACTGCCTGAACCCATAGCGACATAGAGGCCTCCACTCCCCTTCCATGCCATTATCCAACACAATGAGACATGCAGCCCGCCATCCATCCATACAGCCATCCATTCATCCATCTGCCATCCATTCATCCATGTGCCATCCATTCATCCACCCATCCATGCCTCCATCCATCCATGCCTCCATCCATACAGCCATCCATGCATCCATCCGCCATCCATTCATCCACCCATCCATGCATCCATCCTTTCAGCCATCCATTCATCCATCCGCCATCCATTCATCCATCCATCCACCCACCCACTCACCACACACACATCCTTCCACCCAGCCTTCATTCATGCATCCATCCACCCTGCCATCCGCCACCCATTCATTAAATCTAACATCTGCGCCATTATAACATATCTAGCGCTGCGTGGCTTTTCCGCATCCATGCATCCATCCAGCACCTATCCATGCATCCATCCACCCACCACACAGCATCCACCCACCCATCCACCCATCCGTGCATCCATCCATACAGCCATCCATTCATCCATCCACCTATACATGCATTCATCCACCCATACACCCATCCATGCATCCATCCATACAGTAATAGAAGTGTAATGTAGCGCTGCACCAGTAATAAAAATGTAATGTAGCGCTGCACTTTTACTTTTGGCGAGTTGATAGGAGGCTCGAACCGTGGTTGACAACACGAAAGTCGGCAGAGCTATCCATCAGGCCACATCCTCTCACGATGTAGCCCGTTTTTAGTAAAAGGTCATTTGCTTCTGTTCTCCTTTTTTAAAAAGTTTTGTGTCACCCCTTTTCCGTTTTGTCTATATAATATTTACTGTTTCCGTTTAGTATAATTGTAAATTATTCTAATTAAAAGGTTTTGTCCCCCCTTTTCCGTTTTGTTTCACTCGCTTTGTATATGTAATATTTATTAGCTTGTAACCTAAATGTTAGTCCGTTTCTGTATATGTAATATTTATTAGCTTGTAACATAAATGTTAGTACGTTTCCGTTTGCATCCTTAAAAGTTCTGTTTTCATGAAAGTCTTGCGTCGTTGTAATGGCATGTTAACATCGCATGCGTTGTAATTGCATGCGATGTTAATGCCATGGCGCCGTTGTAGCATGCGCACTAAAAGTCTGCGATGCCAACGACAATGCGATGTAAAAGTCGCGGTGCGATAGCACCGCGATGTATATACATCGATGTAATGGGTGTTTCCCCTCCCAGTTAGCTCCCATCAATCACGCGGTCTATGGCTCTCCGGCTGACCCCGGGTTTGCCATGGATCGCGGCCAGCTGCCAGGGGGTGAGTATACTAGGGTCTTGTATGCTAGGCGGGGCAGGTTTCCCCTGCTGGGTCCGACGTCGGTCTCGGCGCGGGTCTGGCATGAGGCTAACTGAGCTCTTAAATGTGAAGGCATGCTAACAATAGCCTCCCCTCTATGGAATTCGGAGGCTTTGGGCAGTCTGTGGAAATCGAAGGGTTTTGACCGCTGGGACCTGATCGGTATCTCGCAGGTCCGAGATATGTGGGGTAAGAATGGGATATTGACCTTTGAGGAACTACAAGCCAGGCATCAATTGAATGAGGGTGAGCGGTTTCGTTATTTACAGATTAAGCATGCACTGTCGGCGGCTTTCCCTCACGATGTGAAGCCGCCAGTGGCCTCTCCACTGGAGGATCGAATCTTGGACGGATACCTTCCTACCAAAGCAATTTCTCTGGTCTACAAGAAATAGATTAACCACACCGAGGATCCCCTAGTGAGGGTCCGGGAACAATGGAAAGCGGATGGCTTGGTTTTGGATGATGAAGACTGGGGAGAGGCTGTGGCTTCCCCTAGGGAAGTGGCGATTTCCATGAGGCTTCGTTTGGTGCAGCTTAGGATCCTCCACCGGTCCTACACCACGGGACCGGGGTTGTGTTGTATGGGGCTTGCCCCCAAGGCAGATTGCCGTAGGGGATGTGGTATGCCTGGTACATTTATGCATATTCTATGGGAGTGCCCGGAGATCCATAACTATTGGATAAAGATCCATGAGAAAATGAGTGAGGCATGGGGAGTGCAGATTTGTACCTGAGGCACGTCGTTGCTTACTTAATGTATGGGAGCCTTCCGACCTCTCGACTCATGGTAAGCTTTTGGTTACTCTCGCATGTATGATTGCTAAGCGAAATATTGCACAACTATGGGGTGCAGGTCGAGCTCCTCAGCTTGGAAAATGGATGGAGGACCTTGATTGGTGTTTGTTTCGGGCGAGGGCCGTGTATGTGGCCAGAGGGAGACCCCCGTAAATGGGTAAAGATATGGGAGGCTTGGAATGCTCACCGTGAGGATATTTGTACACCACCAGAATTAGATCCAGTTTCGGAGCACGTGGATATAACTTGAGCCCACTTTGTGTACTCCTCTATAATTCTGTAATGTTGGAACCTACATTCTCCGTTATTGATTGGCAGATACCTGCGGCACGATGGTCATATTGTTTGTATTTGTTGTTTATGTTTAATAAAAATATTTTAAAAAAATATATATCCATAAAAGTGCTCTTTCTTTCCTAGTTTGACGTGAAATGTTTTGAGGTGATCTGTCAAGAGGGGGTCGAGAAAAAAGGTGGTTCCCAAATCACATTTCCCACATTCATTTTCCCATAGGATTTTTAGTCAGAGCTACAGACTATACTGCTGAACATATTTACACCAAATTTGGCCGGAAAGCTTGATCTAGGTCCCGAAAGAGCAATTTTTTTGTTTTGGTGTAAGTCCGTTCAGTAGTTTTTGAGTAATTAGTAAAATAATAACTTTGCATATATAGGGACGCGGATGCCCCGCAGATCTTGATAGATGGCTAATACCACCTCAACCAGGAAGTGGTTGCAGCCATCTTAGGACCTGAGACTCAGTCCTGAGTCTTAAAAACACACAAAAAAGCACAGAGGGGCAGAGTAGGAATATCCTGACCCCCTGGGCTGGTTGTGGGTTCCCAGAGGGTCCAAAAATGTTTTTTTCTTTTTCATGTTGCCACAATTTCACTGAGGATCCTTAAATTCATGACGACATTTAAAAAAAAGCTTGTTCTGCTGCTGTTCTTTTTATTCAAGTCACCTGTGTGGGTCAGGCCCCAGAGGAATGCATATTTATAATTTGGGGGAGGGGGAGGCTGAATGTGGCCTTGATAACCCCAACCCATCAGGGCCTGGCTGCAAAGTAGATGAGGAGGGAGGCACAGCCCCCTCTCCCAGATCATTTTGGCCCCAGGGGGCCCCTATTTCAGACACAGGGACCCCGCCCTTCAGGTTCTGGCAGCATCTACCAGGGGAAGGAGGGCAGCATGGTCCTGCGCTCAGAGTCAACAATGGCCCTGGGAACCCATTGTCCAGGGCCGGCTCATGCTCTGTCCCGGGCGACCCACCTCCAGGACATAGCGGCAGGGAAACCAGTGTTTGCTCTTGCTTGGTGGGAGCAATTTCAAAACTCCAGCATTTTTAGCTGCTGCCAGTGCTCTGGCGAAATGCCATCTAACACTCAATGAGGGGAGACGGCTGGGGCTGCAGGGGCCTTGGGGTTCCCTCTGCAGCCCCCAACCATAGCGTGTTGGGTGCCCTGCGTAGAGGGATGGGGTCCCTGTGGCCAAAATCAGCCTGGGGAGGGAGGCAGCATTCCCCACTCCTTTGTAATTATAGTGCCGGGCCTAGAGGATGTGCCTTTGGGGGTTTGGCCACAAGGCTTAGCCACAGGCCTTGTAGGCCATGCTCCCCAATGCAGACGGCCAAAGACCATGCACAGCGTGGGTTGGCTGCATTTGGGAGACTGGTCGCAGGCCAGGACTTGTGGCCAATCTCAGCCATGCACGACTGAACGCCCTGTAAAGCGTAGGGTTGGCTGCATGTGGGGGAGGGTAGCTGCAGGGTGCACCACATGCATGGTTGGATTGACGTATGATAATTAAATATTACATTACGTTATGAAAAACCTAGAAATTCACTGAAAATCCAAAGGTTAAAGTAACATTATAGTTAGGTGAAATGTTCAGTTTTAAACTCTGAAAACAGATGAAATTCACCAGTTAGAGCTATCTTAAGTAACTATAACTTGGACACTTAGGTAACTATAACTCACGCCCCCCCATGCACTGCTAATTACCATACAAATGACATCACTCATGACATCTTTGAGATCATTGATAATATCACTGTGCATGGCGGGTACTAGTAATAGGTACTTTAGGGCATGAGCTACAGTGTCACGATTTTGATTGCTTACTTATCATATCGCGCTCGGACACGCAAAAGCCCTCCACTCTTCGCCTGCTTTATTGATTATTCGGTGGCGTTCGATGGGGTAGACCGCGCAATTTTGTGGCACAATCTGGTCCAATGGAACATCAACCCTGTACTGCTAAGAGCGATACAGTCCCTTTACCAAAAAACATGGGTGCGAGTTAAACTCTCGAGGGACTACGCATCTGTCAAGATCAACACAGACAGAGGATTAAAACAAGGGTGCGTGCTAGCCCCATTATTATTTAATTTATATACAGCGCACATGGAGAAGGCTTTGACTGGGGCTGCCTTGGCCACCCCAAAGATTGGTGGAAATAAAATTCTCTTCATGCAATATGCTGATGACTTGGTCCTTTTTGACCACACGAGAATTGGGCTACAAAAGTTGTTGACAGCACTTGCCGCATATAATGACAAAAACAGGATTGTAGCAAATCCAACCAAGTCAAAGGTGATTATTTTTGGTCTTCACCCAAGGAAGAAAGCTTTAAAATGGAGGCTAGGCAATCTCCTTCTGGAAACCACGCAGCGGTATATCTATTTGGGCATTTGTTTTCAGGAATCAGGGCTTGCAAGTGCCCACCTTAAGTCAATCCAAGTCAAAGGTAAATCCATCACCTATGCCATCTGCAAGCTGCAAGCCTCCTTACATAGCCCGTCTACCATGGCCATTAACAGAGTTCTTAAAGCCAAGCTTATGCCGGTTCTCAACTATGCTCTACAGGCATTCCTGGACAAACTGAACAATGAATTAGAAAAAATCCAGTGCAGAGCATATAAGAAAGTCTACCATCTTCCAAGATGCACTAGAAACACCCTCATCCGCCTGGAGTTCTCACTCAACCAGCAAAATCTGGAAGAGCTGGCCTCCTTAAGTAAATATTACTTTTTAACAACTGCGGCTCAGGAGAACACATTAAAGTCAGTCTTGAAGTATATATTCAGAGATCCCGGGAACCCCTGGTCGGACACCCTCGAAGTGGCTAAAACCCGCCTTAAAATTGCCATGGACACATGGAACCCTGAACATGTCAAATTCTTTGCTATCAAGAACGCGATTAAAAAACAAGTGCGGGCTCGGTCACGGGAACTGGACCTGGAGTCTCTGAGAAGAAAAGACTTGCATAAGACCCTGTGTTTCCCGCAAACCCTGCACACTTCCAAACATCACCTCACGCAGGCTGTGGGCCGTGTTGCCCTTCATAAGATTTTGGCCTATAGACTACATCTACTGCCCCTCAAAGAACTATCGGGCACATGCATCAACGGTAATTGCATTCGCAAACGGTGCAAATCGCAATTTTCGGCCGTTTGCGAATGCAATTATCAAAATTGGAATGCATCATGTATTACGCAATTTTAGGAAACGCAATCATGTTGCGATTTCTAAAATTGCGATTGCATTTAAGAAATCGCAAATTCAGATTTCTTAAATGCAATGCATGATCATTTTTAGATTGCGATTTTGCTGTTTGGAAGCGGTAAATTAGCATGAGGTTGAACCTCATGCTAATTGACCGAAAACCTTCAAACATGCACAAAAATGCATTTTTGAAAGTTGCATTTTACACACACACATGTCCTTTGGACCCCCCCTGCACCCTTGAAATTGCATTTTCAATTTGCGATTCGCAAATTGAAAATCGCAAATTATAAATGCCTTCCCATTGATTTCCATGGGCCTCTTGGCCCATAGGAATCAATGGGAAGGGTTTTCCTTAATTGCTATTCGCAATTTGTGAATCGCAATTAAGGAAAAATAAGAAATCGCTAAAAAAATTCGATTTTTTAATGCATAGCAATTTGCGATTTCTTAATTGCGATTCCTTAATTTTCGCAATTAAGAAATCGCAAATGGGCACTTTGATGCATGTGGCCGTTGATGCCTGCGGTAAGGCCAGCTCAGGAGTCTGGGAATGCAGGCTCTGCATGTACAAACGTGAGTCTCTGGTCCATCTCCTCTTCTGCTGCCCGCCCTCCGCCCGGCTCGTAGTCTTTACCTTAGGCCATTACTAAGACAATCGGGGTCACGCACTGCAGAGGAGGGGATTACTCATCTTTATACACTTAAAGCACATGGCGGCCTTTGGAAAGTTTATCTCTCAAGCATGGGCAAAGTTGATGGCTTCCACAAGCCGGTCTCCAGAGCCTCCTGCCGGACAATGATCCTTTTCTCAGCTCGTTTAGCACCTTTGGAGCAAATAGATAAACTGATCTCTTGCAATTTTCTTGGTTTTTAACTTTTGTAATGTTGTCACTTTTGTATTCTGGTTTTATGTAATGGTTTTTAGTAACCAAACAAATAAATTCATTCATTCATTCATTCATATTCCTTGCATCTAGCGAAGGAGGCATTTCTAAAACGGTTACCACACAACTGGTGGTAGCGTGCAGGCGTTCCTGTGACCTGCATTTTAAGGATTTCCCATTTCATGTAGGGTCAATGCAATGCCTATTTGCTGATACCTATTTCATAATGGCCCATGACATGTGTGGGTTATGATTATCCAGGATATGCATATTTGCTAATACATATTTCCTAATGGTTTATGACGTGTATAATACCTAAGTATTCATGTTATGGCACTATTCATGCTTATGACAATTGCCTAGTTGGGATTGTGGTCTAATGCATTTTACCAATATTAGAAAGTGCTATTTGTATGTATATCTTGTGTGGAGTCTCATTTGTGGAGTGCCTAAAGGGTCAAACCAAATCAAAATCAAATCAACATAGCTTTATTCGGTGTAAATAAAACAAACACCATAAAAGCACGCTAATACATTAAAAAAGAAAAACATTCACATATGACATCATAATCCATAATCAAAGTTAAAATCAAATTTACACATTTAGCTTTTCATGGGGATTAACTCAGTATAGAATCAATAGGGTATTAATACATGAATATATCATGAAAAAGAAATACAATTGTCTCTGTATATACAATATCATGATCCGTAATCAAAGTTAAAATCAGATTTACACATTTAGCTTTTCATGGGGATTAACTTGGTAAAGAATTAATAGGGTATTCATAGATGAATATATCATGGAACAGAAATACAATTGCCGCTATATATACAATAAGGTGCTAGTGCTTATAAATGCATACAATTATATGGAAACATATGTGAAGAAATTACAGTTGTTAGTCTTGTCTTTCGTATAACAGTAAATATTTTTTTCTCTTCCTAATAGAGAGTTGTACAAAACGAATGGCAGAGCTTATAATTTTCACATTATCCAAACCGCAAACAAAGTTAAAAGCATTTTTATAATTAAAAAGTCTGTTTCTTAAAAAAAGGGGTTTTAAAACGGATTTCCGAATACCCATATAAGAAGGACAAAATAGTATGAAACGCAAAGTTGATTGTAAGGTTTTATCGTCACATGGGCAAGGTGGTAATGTGTGGCACCATTTTTCAGTTTTTGGAAAGGCTATTAAATAATGTAAGGTGCCAATCCATAGCTTTGTCAGGTAAAATCTATGTTGTATATTCCTTACGAATGTCAAGTATAACTGAATGCCCCTCATCAGCAGGCGTTCACAATAACTAGCTATACCTTTCCCGTTCCTGCTCCATTGCGAATAAGTATCTTAATTTCAGATTACTTTTACTATAATCCTGTATGGAAATAGGATTGTTTTTATCAATATTTAATTCACATTTCATTAAAGGTTTAAAAATGTCCTCCAGCCATGGTATTTTAAAACTGTGGTCAAAGGCTAGGCAATCCTTTGAGGGGTCACTGCTGTGTGTATGTGTTACACAAACACTTTAACCATTGCCTCTAAATCATCAGTTAATTAGCTTGGCAGTGGGCACTGCTTTGAACATGACCGTTTTCTCAGGACAGCTTTGATTTTTCAATATGAAATACATTTTCAGATTACATCAAACTTATGCAGAACACTCCCACACAAATCAAGTGTTTCCGATTGTGAATTAAGTACCTTTTGCTCATTGTTAAATCATGCATATCCAAATGGTTAGAGTAAATTTGGAAGTCAATTATTATTTAGTGAATCAGCCCCTTTACATCAAATTATTTAAAAGACTACTATCAAGTTTTGTTCATGCTCAACAGATAAGTTATGTTGCATCGCTCCCCATCCTGAGTGACAAAGTGCAATTTCCGTCTTTCCTGCGGACAGTAGCAAGTGCCTCTTTCCAGGCGGATGCTTTGGTGCAATTACTGCTCCACTTTGGTTGGACCTGGATAGGAATTGTGACTGCCAACAATGACCTGGGCCTCTATAGCAGCCAGATGCTCAAGGAAGCAGCAGCACAAAATAAGATCTGCATAGACTTTTTTGAGACTCTTCCAACACAAATCAACAAGGAGTCCTTAGCCCGCGTCATTGGAATTGTGCAAAAATCCACTGCTAAAGTGATTGTATGTTACACCTATGTAGTGCACATCACTCCAATCCTAAAAGAGATTTCTCTACAAGGGATCACTTCAAAAATTTGGATTGGGGTTACAACCTGGGTTCCTTCAACTATATTCAGCAGGCGGGACTTGTGGGGAACTTTGAATGGCACACTTGCACTGGCAGTGTACAGTGCTGAGATCCCAGGCTTCAATGATTTCTTCTTCAACATTCACCCATTGAAAGACTCTGAGGATATTTTTATTAGGGCCTTCTGGGAGCAGGTCTTCAATTGTAAATTTGTGGATTCATTTAGTGAAATGAGAACAGAGAACATGACCGATGGGGAGACACTCTGCACTGGGACAGAAAAGCTACAATCTCTTGATGCTTCTGTTTATGAGATCAATTATTTCAGATTCCCTTTCTCTGCCTACATTGCCATCTATGCCTTGGCCCAAGCTCTGGAGGATCTTATACTTTGTAAACATCAAGAAGGTCCTTTTGCTAACAGATCATGTGCAGATGCAATGGATTTTCAACCATGGCAGGTTAGAACCCAAGTTCATTGTGTGCATGTTGCTTTCCTTATATTTCATCAAAAACAGTGTGAGTAGTATTATAACTTTAAAAGAAAAATAGCCTCAATCCAATAATCTAATCAATGAAGCTCAACATGACCCTTCAATAATAAAAGCAAATAAATGAAAATATTTTCAATATTCTTCTCTATCTCTGTGTAAATTGCTTTTTATGGTTTGTGTGCAGATGCTGCACTATGTGAAAAATGTTCACATTACAGCCTCTTCTGGGAGCCAGTTCTTCTTCGATACATCAGGAGAGTTCCCAGCATTACTGGATTTATTATATTGGCACATGACATCCAATGACACCACAAAATATGTGAAAGTGGGGACCTACAATGCCAGTGCTCATGTGGACTTTAAACTGGTCATTGATGAAAGTGCCATCTTTTGGGGTGGAAAACACATTCAGGTAAGAAAGAGTCTATTATTTTCTGCTCAAGAACAGTAGTAGGGAGCCGGCCCTGGCCTACTGGTGTGGAAATGTAACAATCCTGCAGCACAGCAGGGCTTACCATACTATTAATTTACCTAGTGGTTCACTAAAGCACAGTCAAAACAGTGGTTGGAATGAACAATTTAGAATACACATCAATGTGCAAGGTGGCACACCTATCAGTACAGAATGCAATATAATGACACTGGGATTGTGTATTTTTTATTTTAGTAACATTGATACAACAGCGTTCTTATAAATAATGGAATCAACCACATATAAATAGTACAACACATTATGGCACATTGTTGAAATGCCACAGCATATTGCATTGGTAACATCTGTCTCCCAGTTTGATGCAGGTACCTGCGTTTGAGAGCTACAGAGAGAGAGAAAGAGAGAGAAAGAGTGGCAGAATGTCATGAAGCGGAATGTATGGTCTGCGTCACATGCTCAGTACACTACTGACGTTTTAGAGAGCTTAGGCATGTGAGCATTTACCAGCAGTCTCAGACACAGAGACAGCTGCAATGAGATAGGTTGTTGATGATGATCGTTACGTATTCTTGATACTAGAGATGCGTATTGTAATTCATTGATCAGATGAGCATATTTGGGTTGCTGGTTGAGGGGGTGAAACACTACTTATGCAGCAACCACAAGGGTGAAACACAAGCAACGACAAATTAACCTGTGTTTAATCCTCTGGTAGTTCGGCACCAAAGCAGCCAGGCTTAACTTCAAACAGTAATAAAATGAAAACACTATATATGAAATATCTCACACTATTTAGAAAAATAGAGCAAAACTTAATAAATGATTTGAAACCAAAACAACAACAAAAATCAGTAGAAAGGAGATCTGCAAAATAGTGCCTAAAAGCACAAAGAGCCAATAGCGGGTATCTGGTTGCTCAGGCAGTCACAGGTTGGGATGGAGCAAGGCACGAAATAGGTACCAAGTTAGGCCAGCTAAACAAGATTACCTTAACCGATTGCGTGCTGCCGTCGGCCGTTGGCCAACGGGAGCACTACCTCGTTAGTGCTGCTGTCGGCCAACGGCCGACGCGGCCCCGCCCATTTTGCGGAAGTGCCGCACTGCCGCGAAATTGCCGCTGCGGCAAAGGGGTTAGATCCCAGTTTCCGATTACTCCGAGGTCCAGCATCAAAGATGCATATTGCAACCAAGGCCATACGACGCCCTGGTGTGGAGATGCGTCACATAGTGGTGTTTCCAAGGAGCCGTGAAGCTGCGATCGAGGATACTGTCAATGAAGGGCTTGCAATGCGAAGTCCTGCATTGAAGATGCAATGCACACCGGCTGGTTCTTAAGAAATTGTGGGGCTTATGATGCAGAGTTCTGCATCATCATTGAGGATGCCATCGATAAAGGGCTTGCAATTTACAACAGACTGAGTACAGGTGATAGGTGCAAGATAGGTGAAGGATGTTCTGTCCCAGAAGCTTTTGATCAGAAGGTAAGTCAACTGAACCGTGGAGTAACTCTGAGGTTCCTGGGTTCAAAAAGCATGTCCAGTCCTCCACTCAGGTAGCAGGACAGCAGGTATCAGGGCAATAGTGCAACAGAGTTGTAGTTCTCCTGACAGAGAGGCACAGCAGTTCTTCTGAGTCTTCCACAAGTACAGAGGTGTACTGAAGAGTTGGGTCTAATGTTACAACAGATCTGGAGGCTTTCACCCCCTGAGGTATTTGGAATTTTCTGCCTCCCTGCCCGTGTACCAGCTTCTCTTGAATCACAAAACACTTGTGTCAAACCCTTTGTGACTGTGCTCATGCGGAGTCTTTTTGATGTACAAGTGTGGTAGGTGACAGCTCCCCTCCCTCATCATGTAAGAGAAGGCCCATCCTGCCAACACCTAGTGCCCCCAACTGTCAGCTAAACCTAGCTATGTGACCCAGGATACAAAGAGCAGCCACCAAATGGGTAGGACAAGAAAATGTTGATTTTCTAAAAGTGGAAAAGTGGAAAAGAGATCAGAAACAAATGGAGGAGGAAGGCAAAACATTTTGGGAAGTCCACTCCAAGGCGAACAGGTCTAACAAGCATATGAGCACTGATGGTGAAGCTTTGAAGTGTTTCATGTTGCACTGATTGCATTCAGCAGATTAAAAACGCTCTTTCTAATGCTCAGTTAACATATGGGAAATAGTACCACACTGTGTCATTCTGGCTCCTATCCACTTTAACCATTATCTCAAATGTCTTGGTGTAATCAAAAGAACTCAGATTTCCAATATCAGCAATATTCCAATGACACCAGGTTCATTGAGATTTCCTCACCTTCTTTGCCATTTCTTCACTGCATCTATCAGTGTGGTGGATTCACTCAATGAATGCTGAGCAGGTGCAATGCTTGATTGGTTTTCTCAGAATTCATTTGTTGTTTCTCTAAAGGAAACTTTCCCTGCAGTTTTTTTAAACAACTATGATGATCACATTTGGAGAATTTTCTTCCTGCATCACAGAACCAATTTCTTATCTCTCTCTCTGAGACCACTTTGCGAGGTATGGCAGGCATGAGCAGCAAAAATCAGTGACAGAAGCCTTGGTTTAGATACCCTGGAGTTGTTACCAGTGTGAGTTTTGGACATATTCGACTTTGGCTGCCATTTCAAGGGTTTCTGATGGGGGAGTCAGCTGGGGCTTTTCCTTGGAAACACAGCAGTTACCCTAAGTCTAATTTAGACTGTTGTGAGGAAAGAGACAGTTCTTTAAAGAGCAGCATCTCATGACAATAGTACAATTGTATGTCAGCATTTTATTTGTTATTGAAGTCCACTTCTTGCTGCCCGTAGCTCAGATATGGCATTTGACAGCTGATCGTTTTATTTTATTTTGCGATAGTTATTATGTCATTTTTACTGCGTATAGTGCACATTTCGTTCACATATATACAAATATTAATTGTGGCATAGTGTTTTTTTAGGCCTAGTAGTGTAACTTGGCCCACCAACAGGTATGCCATATGTAAAAGTTCGACCTTCAATAAATGCTTAGATACACCGTAGAGGGATTAATCATCTTTATTAAGTAGTATCTATAGAGATCACATCTACATTTAAGTCCAGTTCAACTGTCGGCCTCCCCACTTCAACATTCCACATTGGCAACCAGTTTACATTCTGGAACTTATTAATTCAGAACACAATATCACCTCCTAACATTACCCACACAATAATACAGAAATAAATACGAGAAATATGCATGACATGCTTGAACAATAAAACAAGAATACCTATAGTTACTATGTTCATATTAACAAACACAATCTTGTAAGTGAAGAGGATGAAGGGGCCTGGCAACCTTACCCTGTGTAGAAAGTTCAAACAAGTCCAAATCAGTTCTAGAATCAGCGCAAGTTTCACACTTCACCCCTCTACTTGGATTCTAAAATCCTTTGGTCATTGGCCTTCACCGCATTTCTAAAGACCTTGATGTCTCTAAGGAGGTGATAAAATTTGGACCTGAGTCCATCTCTCCTTGGAGATTTGATCTTTACCCAATCTTCAACATCCACTACTGTCGTCTTCACAGCCTTTCATCTATCATACCAGAGCTTTCTTCTTTCCATTTCCTCCATCTCTCTCTCTTTACACTCTTCCGTACAACCCACCTTATCATCCACCAAGCTGCTCTTTACCATCACCCACAAGGGAGTTACCTGTGTGTTGGTGACCCTCCCTTTTTACAAATGAAAAGTAGATGACTGTGGTGTGAACCTATACTCGTAAAGTGTAGAGTCTCCTTTAGCACCATCACAAACCTTTCCACCATTCCATTACTTTTGTGCGTGTTATAGTGCTGCCTTTTTATGCTTAATACCTCTGACACTTAAAAATTCTTCCACCATTCTTGAGGTAAACTGGATCCCATTGTCCAACAATAGTAAAAGCGGAATTCTTTCCCACTCAAACAGTTCTTCCAAAAATTTAATCACTACATTAGATTCTAAAGAATTAACCACTTTAAGTTCACTTAACAAATTCCGCTTTGTTGAAAGGAGCAGGGAGGCTGCAAATGGAACTTACCAAAGAAGCTTTTGGCTTGATACCTGAAGCAGACACCAATTGTCCCAGATATTCTATCACCTTGATGTCAGATCAGCATTTGTCTGTCCTGAGAATTAGTCATGCCTCCTGTAGTCTTTTCAATACAGAGACCCCCTATTAACAAGCTCCTTAAGGTCCATCCCCAAAATAAAATCAAGACATCACCAGATACACTCTGACTCCATGAAGACCCACAAAAATGTCCTCCATTGCCCTCTGAAAAACAGAGGCAGCAGAGATTAGTCCAAAAGGCATTCTCAAAAATCGAAAGGTGTTAAACGGTGATACAAAGTATCCATGATCCCGAGATGAAGGGTGAAGCTTAAACTGATGATAGGGCAAGGTCAAATCAAGAGAAGTGAAATGCCTCGCACCCTCAAGGGAACACAACATTTGATTTATATTCGGCAGTGGGTAGTGATCAACCACCACAGCCTTGTTGAATTCCCTCAAATTAATGCAAAGCCTGGCCTCCCCTTTAGCCTTCTGGGCCACGACCACTGGAGAGACCATTCTGTGGCTTCAACCTCTTGAATGATGCCATTGTAACATAACATGTACATTTGTAAAGGGCACATATCACCCGAAGGTCTCAAGGCACTGAATAACAGATGTATATTCTTACCCAACTCAATGGTACACATTTTATCGACCTCAGATGGATGAAAGGCTGAGTGGACCCGCCGGGATTAGAACCTGTGACCATGAGATCGAACACAGGCCCCTACAGTGGATGCATTGTCCGGAAGTTTGTCTAATTCCCCCCTCATGCTCCTTTTACTAACAAAGGTACATTTCTCACTTTAGCCACTTTGGGAGTGATATTCGTCTTCGGCTCTATCTGATGCTTATAGTTTTTGAGACAACCCAATTATTTTTTAAATACATCGGGAAATTCGTCAATCCACTGCATACTACCTCAAGTCACTGCTCTAACAGGTGGTATTTCTCTCAGGCACACATATGGATCTAGAAAGACATTGAAATCTCTCTCATGGAACCAACTTATCAGGAAGTCTCCTTTCATTGAGGCATAAATCTTACCAGGAATGATCCTCCCTTTAAAGTCAATCGTACCCCAAAAATAGCCCAAAAGGTCCATAATTCAGGCTATTAGAATAACTTCTATCTATGAGTCGGAGTGTATATTCATAAACATCTATGCCAGATGGCAGGCAGGTGGAAAGGCCTCTCCGATCATTTCTAACTTGGATTCCTTTCTGAAGACTCTAAAGGGGTCCTCCAGTAAGATCAATGCAGGTGATTTTAATTGCATGTTTGAGCCTCTTGGCTATGAGGAAGGGAATCTAACCAGTGTGGAAGATGCGTTTTAGGGCGTCCCGCCATTATCACTTGCCCCAGTTATGAAATGGACTGCGGCTGTGCTTCAGCTTAAAAGTCTTACAATGGAGTGTGGGCTTCGTGCAGTAAATGGCAGATCAAAATCAGATACGAAAGGCAACTTTACCTTCAGTAATGGGGCAAGGAAACGTAGAATTGATTATCTTCTCATTCATTTAGAACTATGGCACAGGTTGAGGGATATGGAGGTCGTGAAAAGACCAGAGAGCGCCCATGAACCTCTTTTTATGACACTAGATGTGATCTGTACCCAGAACCGGAGTGGTATCCCAGACACAATACCATCAGATGTGATTATGTCCAATGACTCGCGCAGGCTAAAATGGGCACAGGTCACCGCGGATGAGGCCACTGTAACCCAAATCAAGCTAACGCTAGCAGATTCCTTGGTAGCCCTTTCCCAATTAGATTTTAATGAGGATACCTTATTAGCCCTTAGAGCACATCATGAGGCTCTGTTCGCCAAGCTTGAATCCTATCTGGAAAAACCTAGAGCGCGAACCAATAGGGGCCCAGGACTTAAAGCAGCTAAATGGTATGATGAGGCTTGCAGGAAGACTTACTGGGCTCTGTCCAGTGCAATCAGGGCAGGCTCTGTCCAGGAGGGAAGGACTAGGAGGGCGGAATATAAGACTATCTAACAATGGGCAAAAAAGGCCCACGATGAGAATCGATGGAAGGACCTGCTAGTAGCATGTAACGGTAACAACTGGTGTAGTTTCTGGCACTTATTTAAGTGGGGAGGTGACAATGCAGGCCCAGTACCTGCTAATAATGTTTTACAAGAAGCTTGGGCCACATATTTTCAGTCCCAATTCTCGTATCACATACACAACTCAGATCAGTTTAAGTGTATTGCCTCAGAGGAGATATTATCTTTTACCCTGCTAGAAATAGAATGTGCACTTTATGGGGTGTCTGCAGGTAGAGCCCCGGGGCCGGATGGCATCCCGGCAGAAATATTTAAATCTGACAGGGAGAATTGGCTGAAATACATATTCATCCTTGCCAATGGCCTGGCTAGAGGTGCTCCCATCCCAGAATCATGGCACGGGGCGGAGATCATCCCAATATTCAAAAAAGAGGACCAAGCCACCCCATCCGACTACCGGCCCATCAGTCTTATTGATACTATGCAAAAGTTGATGGCTAGATTAGTCCTGAGCAGGGTAAATAGGTGGATTGTTGATACTGAGATACTATCCACCTATCAAGCAGGATTTCGTTCCCATGTCAGCACTATAGACCCGGGCCCCCATTAAGATGGCAGGTGGATCGCCCCCGCCAGGCCGGCGGTAGCCACCGCTGGCCTGGTGTGGTCAAACCGCCCTCCATCCGTGCCGGCATGACCCCCCGCAATATTATTATGGCTGGGCGGTCCGCGGCGGACGGAAACACTGTCCACCACTTTTCCGCCCGGTCGCCTTGCGACCGGACGGAAAAGGGTTCTGTATGGTGGCGATGTCTATCAGACACCGCCAGCCATATTAGGATGGGCATTTTTCAATGCCTTTCCGTGGTGGCAATGCTGCCACGGAAAGGCATGCGGAATCTGCTTTGGGGGCCTGTTGTGGGCCCCCAAGGACTCCGGGGTTTGGGGGTGCACATGGGGGGTACCAGCAGTTCCATGAACAACATTGCAGGCACCGCGCGGTGCACAGCATGCTTTCCTGCCATTGTGGCGGGCAGTGCTGAGTGCACCGCCCACCACAATGGTAGGAATGCTGGATGCGCCCGCCACTGTGGCGGGCGCATCTGAACGCCAGCCACGGGACCCCCGCCCTTATGGCGGGTGGTCCCATACCATGGTGGGATGACGGGCAGACAACGTCCGCCCGTCATCCTAATGGGGGCCCAAGTCTTTAGATTTATGATATATTGGAACACAGTGATCTTAGCCGGGGGCACTCTCTATGCAGCATTTATAGATCTCAAATCTGCATTTGACTTAGCGCCCTGTAATAAACTTTGGGACACTCTTAAAAAAGCTGGGATTCACGCAGAGATCCTTTTATTCATCATTAAATTGCACAACTCTACTTATGCCCAAGGAAGAAGGGGACCGCAAGGGGAGACAACAGAAAGTTTTTTGGTTAACAAGGGAGTGCAGCAGGGGTGTGTCCTAGCCCCTACCCTCTTCTCACGGTTTATCAACAATGTGGTATCTTATTACTCTGATTATCCCACGGACGCTCCGACTCTTGCTGGTTAGAGTGTTCCATTATTAATTTTGTCAAAACTCAAGTTCGTCTGCAAAGAGCCCTCAGCAGATTCATCTTGTTTTGCTATGACCATGAACTTATAGTTAATGTCGCCAAGACTAAATTTACAGTTTTCCATAAAAGTAAATCAGTGAAAGCAAGAGTAGCAATGACTAATGCCCCCCTCGAACAAACTGATTGTTTTACCTATCTTGGGGTCACTTTGGGCAAAAGATTGAATTGGAAGCCACAGATGGATCTACTGGTTGTAAAGCACAACCAACTAGTGGGGGCTCTCCTGAAAGAACATCGACTATCCTTAACCAAACCAGTGGCTCCGTCCATATTTATCAAGGAAAGGTTAGATATCTATGGAGCAGAACTCTGGGGGCTCGAAAATGTATCTTTTTTAGTCCAAGCTCAGAACAAGTTCCTGTGGGCATTGACTGGTCTTCCGATGTCAACACCTTTAAGGCCATTATTGATGGACCTTGGGTGTATTTCTTTTGAAGAAGAAGCGGGTTAAAGACCTCTTTCCTAACGGCTTTGGACCACCCTGGAGTTGGCAAATCATGCATAGGCACTTAAGAAAATTAGAGAGGCTGATAAATCCAATAAGATCACATGGTTACACAAGATTAAGGTGGCTCTCTTAAGTATGGGCCTGACCCACTTATGGCGGGACCCAGAAGGGAACTTGTTTCCCCCAAAAGCGGAATTTAAAGCCTTATACAGGGAGATGATTTGGCAGAAATCCTTTTCGCAGGTGAACGGAGACTCCTTAACAGGCCTCTTTCTGTGCCATAAAATTGAGCATAGTATGGAGGCCTATTGGTACATCATTACCAGCTTTGGAGACAGGAAGTTTTCCCACCTATTTAGAGTGGGAAGCCTCCCTATAAAATGTTTACTAAAAATTGGGGTCTGTTCAAGACTCACTTTGTCACTCCTGCCTATGTGGGGAAGAGACTCTGTCGCATATCCTCTTCATCTGCCCTGCATAAGAGGCGCCTAGCAAAAAATGGCTCAAGCCAGTTTGCGCCAAAATGGGAACAAGATTGTCCCAAATGGCTTTGCGTATTATAAAATCTGACAAACGCGAAGTAGTGGTGGTGGCTATGGCAACATTCTGGAGCTGGACATGGGCCATAAGAAGGATCAGGATGCAGGGCACTACGTAACTATGTAATTATGTATTTATGTAATCACCTTAAAACTGTATTCTCCATCTTGTAACAGGCCTGCTGAGTTTGGTGTTTCAGTACACTCTAGTATAAATAGGTTAATATGTGCTCATTCCCTGTGAATTTCTAGTTGCATTTAATTTTGGATCTATCTTTTGTTCTTGACCCTACTTACATTTGATGATAGACATTTTTGTATGTACTGAAATAAGATTTGAAAATGGATTTTATTGATTTTATTCCTGATATTTTATGTTTTATCAACCAATTTGATTTTTTTAAAATGTTTTTTTGTACATGTGTCTTTAATGATTGTTTATAATTGAATAAAGACTGCTTGAATTACTCTGAATTACTCCACCATAGCCTTTCAGTTTTATGCCAGTTTTGTACAGTGTTACCTTGCCCACAAAATTTCCTCCGTAAAACACTTTTGGAACTAGAGCTATCTTGGCCCCAGAGTCAAAAAGCATCTTTACTGGTGCATTGTTAATTAATACTACTTCAAGAGGCCCATCACAAGTACATTCCCTAACTTGCAAGATGTTAATTTCTTCTTCATTTTTTTCATATAGATCAACCTCTCTGACTTTCTTTTGTTCCTTGCTTGATTTGCAGCACTAGGAGTAGTGACCTTTCTCGCCACATGCATTACACGTGGTCTTCTAGCCATATGAAGTTAGCCATATGGCCTAGATTGGTAAACCTGAAACACCTGCCTTGGAAACTCATGTCAGTGGGCCTCGATGCCATCCACTGCTTTAACCAACTCACCATTCTTTCTTTCTACTGATATATCTTTTATATAATATCTATAGATGCTTTCAAATGTTCATGTGTTTTAGCCATCATAAGAACTTCATGCAAGGGCGTATTGTCCTTTTGCCACAACCTTTCTCTTGCTTTGTCAAGAGCACATCCTAGCATAAATTGATTCCTCAACCGTTCCTCCAAGGCAGCTCCAAAACTGCAGGTAGGAGCTAACTTGCGTAAAATAGTAATGTATTGCTCTATGGATTCATCTTGTCTTTGCATTCTCCTCCCAAAGTAAGAACAGTACTTATCTTTGATTGCTTCCTGAAACTAAATAGGGATAAAAGTTACATAATGATCCCTGGGGAATCACTCGCCCCTTGATGTAAACACAATATGGCTGACAACCCTCGGCCACGCCCCTACCCCAAAGACCCAATTAAAAAGCCTGGGTGTTGGGTGGACCAAGACCTCACCTTTAAGACACAAGCTCGGAAGATGTGCGCCACGTGCTACAGCATCTTGAAAATGATTTGAAAAGTCCTCCCCCTTCTTCCATTCCAGGCAAGAAATATCGAGGTCCAGGCCCTTATCTTTTCTCGGCTGTACTATGGGAATGCCCTTTATTTGAGAGCTCCCACCACAACCCTTTCTAAACTCTAGACCATTCAAAATTGTGAAGTAAGGCTTCTCCTGGATACTCCTAAACATCACTCAGTCAAAGCTGCCTTGAAATCCCTCCATTGGCTCCCCATCAGGAAGAGAGTCGATTTCAAGGCCCTATGCATCGTCCACAAGTAATTAGCGGGAAAGGGTCCCGCTATTCTTCATACCATCATTCAGCCCTACTGGCCTAACAGACGTCTTTGTTCAGAGACTATGAATTTTGTCACCGTCCCCAGGATTAAGATAGCCAGAAGTGGGGGTTGGCTATTGCATCCAAGCTTTGGAACTCCCTCCCACCCCACCTACAAATGAAACCAATTCATCTGGCTTTCCGCAAATTGTTAAATACCTGGGTGTTCTCTGGACGGACTCCATATATCTGCTGCTACCAGCGCTGGGATGCCTCCGGCAGCCAGTTAATTTCATCTTTAGAAGGTAATGTAAGTCTAACTTCCTAATGAGGAAGATGTTCAACCCGAACCCCAGCAGTGCATGAGCAAGGAGGCCTTTCTTTCAGCACTAAGAGATATGCCACAATCCCTCGCATGGTGTGTAAAGACTGTCTTCCACTTTAACCAGGAGAGTGGTGGGTCTCCAGGGGAAGTAAGAAAGAAGGGGTACTGTGACATTTTGCATGATGCACGCACACATTCTATACCAATGAGTACTAAAACACTACTAAATCAGCCACTCTGTGCCTGAAAAATTAGCGGTGATCTTCAATGCTACATGCCTGATGAACCGTTGAGTTTGTGCAAAAGTATGTCCTTGGGGGTTCTTCATGGAACACAGGGTACCTATCAAATTAGCTAAATAAAGATAACATTAAATAAAACCCAATGGTAAGAATGTAAGAGCTGTGCGCTTCGCCGCAACAGTGTCATCAGAAGAGAAACTTGCACTTTGGAGCACATACCACCCACGTAAAGGCTATGCCCACCAGCGCACACTGCTTTCACTTGTTGGAGCAAAGAAATGATCATGCAAATGCTGTGCACATCAGCGCACTAATGAAGACACACTAGACTGTGGGTGAAGACAGCAAAGAAATGATGATGCAGACGTTGCGCGCATCATCGTAAGGTCAATCAGCTCACAGAGGCTGTGCCCATCAGCGCACTCGTGTTTTGACTGGATACGATCTGATCCAGAAATTACGTGGGTGATTCTATCTCAACCTCTACGCTTCCCCTTTTGTTTTTTTGTTTTTTTCCAGAAATTACGTGCCCTGGGTGGGCGAGAGGATGCATCTTTCCCCACCCGCGTCTCCTCACAGAAGATGGCTTCCACCATTTTGCTCTGCTGCTCCTGTTTGCGCAGCAATCCACAGACTGTTGGCTCACAATGAGCATGTGCGTAGAGTCATGGTTGCTGCAGTGCACTCTCTAATCGCCCCACTATGACATATGGACACAAGAGAGAGAGCGCGTGCATGTGGAAGTGCTGACTACACCACAACCGCTCACCACAGCTTGTCCCTTGTGCAGGGACACCGGTGCAAGGGTGTATATGCTCAAGGGCTCGTTCTTTACCATGCAAACAGAGCCTCTGTGCTCGCAAGCCCAGGACACTCAAGATCAGCCCAAAAACTACAGCAATTCTCGTCCATGCCTCAAGTGGGGACCACTGCCCATACCCCCCAGACAGGAGCTCTGCTGACGGTGACAGGAGGAGAGAGGTGGTATCAGTTTGCTGCCTCAAAACCGGTACAAAAACGACAGGCCGTACAGAGATGGGATTGTGGTCACGGTCTGCGAGTCTATATTTATAAAGTCACACCAGTCAGATCTATATTTGAGTCTTGATGACACCAAAAACATTGTTCTTTATTATTTTGTTGTTGTGGGGTCTCTCTGCAGTTGTTGCATGAGTAGATCTTCACCAAAAAGTTGGACCTTTGATCAATGCGTATATATACTGTGGAGGAATTAATCTTCTTTATTAAGTAGTGGATCATCTATAGAGACTCCATCCACATCGAAGTCCAGTTCAAATATTGCCCTCCCCGCTTCAACATTCCACCTTGGCAACCAGTTTACATTCTGTAACTTATTAATTCAGAACACCACACCACACTGTAGGAATTCTTAGTAAGATACATCAGGGTGATGAGGGCACCTTATCTTAACCCTCATACAGGAAACACAACACTTTGAATAACATGCCATGATCTGGCTGGGAATGAGAGAATCATTCTTCCAAGAGGGGAGTTTGCCCACAGGACCATTCTGGTGCATATTAATGCAACCAGCCTGCCATAGACTTGATAATATGAAGTAAGTGCAGCCTCCCCAGGAAAGCAGAAATGCAAATACTATACTTCACCTCTCCTAAAGGCACACCTTTCAGCTCCTCGTTCTTAGTAGCATAAATGCAGTGGGAATGAGAAATCTAGAAAATAGCATGTTATACATTTTCATAGTTTTACAGTCTTCAAATTCTCTATTACCTTAAATACCTGTGTTATGTTCCACTATTAGTTTGCCTATATTTTGTGTTAGCTTGTTGACCAACAAAAGCTACTTAAAGTACTATTCAAAAATGCTTATTGCGTTTGCTGTCTTATGGGAAGGAGTGTGGGGAACCCAGAAAAATATATATGTTACCTCTAGCAGGTTTTGTCCATTGCTAACGTGGATATTTTCCTGGTCAATTTGGGAGGGGTTCAGGTGACACTTGTCCTTTATCCCCATTCCACATGTTAAGCTGTTCTTAATAAAATGCCTGAAGGCAAAGGGACGTTTACAGATTGTAAGCAATTCTATCTTGGCAAACAACCGCACAATGCTGTTTTCCACATGGGGCAATCTGCTTTCTTTTTTTGTATCAAAGTATTCAGTTACATCACTCACATCTAAAAAATGTCCAATGACTTCCCATCACAGGTAGGTCTTCTGTCATGTCTGCCTGTATCACTCACACAATGTTTTATATATTTATTTATTTATAACGTTTTATAGAGCGTGACCATGATCCCGAAGGATATCAGAGCGCTTTACAATTTGAGGGGAAGGAAGGTAATAGTAGCAGTACAATCGTCGGAAGGGGTACCTACCTAAAACAAATCACATATGCATATCAAATAAAAGGTTACAATCGAAAGGGACGATAAGGGTTAAGATAAAAACTAGAACATAGCGAACTGGAGGGGGGAGCAAAGTGACTAGTATATAGAGTTACACTTGGAAATGTCTGAGGACCAACAGGTTTTCTGTAGAGTAGATTCACTTCTACTGAAGATAGTAGCATTAAAAAAAAAATCACACCATGGTATTTGCATTATCCCTATAATTGGGAATACATTACCCCCAGCTATACACCGCTCTACATCTCATTTTACGTTAAATATGGAGGGTAAACCTACATCAAAAGACATTGCCATACCTAACTCATGTAGGTCCGGATTCTCAAAGGTAAACTTAGACATTTGGTCTAAATTTAGAACAAATGTCAAAGTTTATGACTTTTAGTATTCACAAAGGGCATTTACGAGTACTATCTTTATGTTGGCACTTGGGACGGTCTATTTGTCTACATTCCAAATCCAAGTTATCAATGTCCTCACTGTCACTTGCATCTACTTCATTTACTTTCTGTTATAAGTTCTTCATCCTGCAGAATGAAGCAAAATGCACACCTGTTTATATTCAAGGCAAACCGCGTCAAGAGCAGGGCATGAGCTGTCTTTAGCAAGAGGACCTGCCGTATTACACCTAAAACACCTCCAATCAACATGAGATTGTATATTTGTATTCCCAGTGTTCTAATACTCCTTCTTCTTTATGTCTTCCTTACCAGGATCTTTTTTCCTACTCCCCCGCCCAACAGCATGCACCTCCTTACTGGAGTCTTTCCTCATCAAGATTGAGGTCATCTCTGAGCCATAGCTCATTGTGCACTTTTTAGATGTAACACCCCAAGGTGAACTGATCCCTGATTTGTTCATCCAAATATGAACCATACTTGCAGCTAAACAAAAATAAATCACATAATTTTCTATGTACTCTTTTTGCAGTTTTCTTTCTACTCCTTTTTCCAAATTAGTAACATTCCAGGATGGTACTTACTGTTGGCAGATAATGTAAGTCCAATTTATGTATTTATGTTTCGTACTCATTGAGATCAACTGCCTCACTGTACATCTGGAAGGTAGTCAAATACCTCTGGTCCTTCTGAACCACAAGAGTGGAGCAGAAGCGCTGTTCTTCTCTCAGCACTTAACGAAGTGCAACACACATTGGCATAACGCTCAAACACCTTTTCTCCATTTATCCCATTTAATCGCGGGATTACCAGGACTACATAAGAAAAACAGAGGTGCTGTGACATTCTGCATGATAGCAAAAGAAGTGGCTCAACTTATTTACCATATGTCCCTTAAATCTAGATAACATGCTACTACAATTACATACAAGCTATGTTATGTGAAAGAAACAAATTTACACATCACTGGGATCCAAGAACACTAATGTAGCGGAGAGTCAATGTAATAACACATATTGCAGATGAAAGTCAGAATAAATCATATGCACCAAAATTCCAAGGCCCAAGAAATATACTTGTATGAACAGTATTTTATGTTTTTTCCTTATACATATGAAGATAATGTACCTTTTGAGGATGAGAGGCATGCCCATTGCAGTTCAAATATAACCACTATATGATTATAGAGAGGTATGTGTAGTATGCAGTGTGAAGGTGTGCCTCTTGTCATGTAAACACACAATGTGCCTTTTCAGCAATAAATACTAGTTGGCCAGAGGAGGTGTTTCTACTGCCGTGAAAACCCCTATGAATGCTGAACACTGACCAGATACGGGAGAGGCACAGTATTTATTTATTTATTTACAGTAGGTAGTACGTGCTGTGAAGGCGTGCTCATCACCGTGCTAGGCCCACCCAATGACCTTTGTTGACCAGAGAAGGCATGCCTAATCCAGTGAAACACTGCAGTGAATGCCAAAATGTGACTAGATACGGGAGAGTGTAACTGCAACAAATGATGGACAGAATGCTGAATGATTCAAACATTCTCCCCGAGTCAAGAGATTTGGGTTAAATCCATCGTTCTTTCAGGGAGGACCTGGCTGGGCAGCTCAGGCTGGACTGTTCCAAGGAACAGGGTCTACACGGATTTGCATATGACTGGGTCCAAACTGGGGTGGTGTGGTGTGAAAAAGAGTGATGGATTAAACCCAGATCCTTGTGACTGGGGTAGAGTGTTGGCATTGTCCAGCATTCCGTCCATCAATTCTTTCTTTTGCATATGTCACCCTAAGTGGGAAGGGTATGCCCAGACGTGGTTCCCGTTTTCACCACACCACTGGATTCAAGCTAGCCTGGCTGCTGAAGGGTGATGCCCTGAATCCAGTCCCAGTATGCTTATTTCTGATCCAGAATCCGTCCATCAATTGTTTCTTTTACATAGATATGGGAGAGGCGCCATTGGTGGCATGCCTATCGCCACATGGAAACTCACAGCCATCAGGTAATCAAATGGGAAAATACTCAATTTCTATAGGTAGCACCATAACATCTGTCTGCATTGATCTCTATGGACAGTGGAGCTAGTTTTAGCACATGAGCTCACCTCTCGTGTGTCAAGGCAGAGCAAGTTTATTGCTGCTCGCCACCTCGCAACTAATGCGGCGATGTCATAGGAAGAACCCCACAGTGTTAATGAACTCTCCACTTGTGGTGTGATCTGTCACTCGGCACACGTCTTGTAGTCACAGGCTCTTTTGTGCACGTGAGTAGCAGACAACCTCTGCTCCCAAACCCACTGTATAAAAGTAGGTAAACACAGGACCTTAATATTGATGCAAAGAAGGTAGTTGTATGGTCCTACAGATTCAGAAGCGTGTGTGCAAAGGACACAATTAAAATTAAAATAAATATAGAGCAGTTATGCAGTTGAAATCTGATGTCCTTTCCTCTTCACAATTTTAATCCTGTCATCAGTGTTAAAGCAGCATGCATAACGTTTACCAGCAGAAGAGATGAAAGGATTTATTAGGTTCTTATTGCAGGAAAGAAATCTTAGCCATCCTCCTCAAAACAGGCCACCAGTTCACTCATTTAAAAACAAACATTCTACTTAGAATCCTGCCAAGACAATTCGATGACACACAAGCCCACATTCTAAATGAGCTGGTGACAGCCCTAGTTACTACACTAACGTTGCAGTACTGCTTAAAGCCACTGGGACTGTGTAAGAAAGAAATCAGAGAGGGTTTGTAAAAACAGCGGTTGGATAATACTCACCGCCGTGTCTTTAATAAAATCTTGCCTTTCTGACACGAATGCTTGGAAAATATCAATTTTATTAAAAGTCTCATAATATTCATGGTTAAAGCATTGAAATTAGTGTCATAGAGATGAGCAATTAGTTTACAGTAAAAAGTCCTGAACATATTGACATTTTACCAACTTGCAGATTTGAGAATATCATATAACCTCGCACCCCCCTGAAAAGCCAGAGAAGTCATAGTCCCTCTGGCTGAATGAGTGCCAAAGGCGTCAGAATTATTGCCAGCTAAAGACAAGGTCCACCTAGCCTAGTGTGTCAAGGTAGGATCAGAGCAAAAGACACACAGATGATGGACGGAATTCAGAGCAAA
Source organism: Lissotriton helveticus (assembly GCF_964261635.1). Taxonomy (NCBI): domain Eukaryota; kingdom Metazoa; phylum Chordata; class Amphibia; order Caudata; family Salamandridae; genus Lissotriton; species Lissotriton helveticus. Next base: position 60,016,661 of record NC_136071.1, read on the forward strand.
TCAAACTTTTCTCCCCTAGTCAATAGATCTGGGTTAAATCCATCATTCTTTTGCTCACCATGCCCCCCAGTTTAGACCCAGCCATATGCAAATCCGTCTTGACCCTGTTCCTCAAGGGAACAGTCCTATCTGGACCAGAAACAAGCATCCTGGGGCTGATTTTGCGGCATCACCCATCATCAGCCAGGCTAGCTTGAGTCCAGTGGCACAGTGAGCCAAGTAGGAGCCGAGGCAGTCTTGTAGGGCTTCTGAATGGAAATGAGTAACTGGGACGTTGAATGCAATCTTAGATCTCAAGTTCATGAAATATATTTTTTCAAACAATTAGCGACACATAACTGGCTGTGAAGGGAAAAGGGAATAATGTACTGATATTGAATTCATTTTAGTACTTCTCTTAACCAGAAAGTAATCACCAAGGGCAGAATAATTAAAAGAAGACACATCTAGTGATTTGACATGGGAAACACTTTTCAAAGAAACCAAACACAAAAGCATAGTTGGCTTTGCAGATAACTGTTTAAGAGAAAGATCCGCATTGTCTGCCCATGAAATTAACATATGTAAAACCAAAGTCACATCCTGGATGATATATTTGCGATGATGAGGATTAGCAAAATGTACTCTCTTTAACAGACCACAGACTTGTGGATGCTCTCCAATGGGTCTTCCATCCACTCTGACGTGTTCCTCTGAAATCGCTGAGCTGTACATATCAATGGTATGATATGCTTTCTCTTGGGAAGCTAAAGAAGCTAATAAATTAACCACCAAGGTTACATTTGCTGAAAGGGGATCTGAATCCCTGTCTATACACCAGCTAAAGCAGGCCAGCCAGGCTGATTCGTAAAGTGTTACTATTCCAGCAGACCAGGATTATTGGTTGAGTCGGATATCCATCTCTGAAATTCCTGGGTTTCTCCAGGAAGCTCCAAAATCTTCAAAGCGATGACAGAAATGGAGCCCTCTAGAATGAGGTTGTGACTAATTCCTTGAGGATTGAAAAGCAAATCAGGAATGGTTGGAATCTAAAATGGGAGGTCCAAAGCCAGTTACAGTAGAGATGGGTACCAGGTGAGTCTGCCAGAAGTTGGTAATTAAGTAATACTTTATTGTACAGTTAATAAAAACCATTACAAAAACCATCAGCAGTAAAAAAGGAAAGTATTAAAAATAGTTATAGCAGCATAGATGATGGAGTTATTCGATTTAAGCTATGTTACAAAGTGCAGTTTAAAAAGGTTAAAAAGAACGGAGTGTCCGTCTGCCGTTTAGGTGCTCGTGTCCTTCTACGGAGAGGGTTTCTTTTGTCAGTCCTGGCCCTCGTTCCTATACAAAGTTAGGTATTGCAGTGCCTATTCCTTTTTGAAAGACTGGCTGGCCTTTACCCTGAATGTTCATAACTTTTAGTTATAGTATGCCAGTGTTTTAATTCAGTTTTAGTCTCTGAGCTGTCTTGATGTTTTGGCACTCGCAGTATTGAGGGTGTGCTGTCCTTGTCCGTTTGTTCTTTCTTTGTGTTGATTCTGCTTTCTACAGCTCCGAGGTATTTTACCAGTCGGCAAGCCATTTGAACTTCGTCGCCTCTGAAGAAAGCCAGAGTTGCTTGTCTGCACGTCCTGATTCCTTTTTTTATGAGTAGGGGTCTCAGTAGGTTCCTGCGGTCTTGCTGCAGCTCTTTGCAGATAGTAATGAGATGTACGATGTTTTCCTCATGAGTTCCACACAGGCGACAGTTTGCCGGTATTGGGGGCTGCAGCCAGGGGGCCATATGGTCAGCTGAGGGTAATACTCCTAATCGTAATTTTAGGAATGATTCTTTTGTTTTTTTGGTGAAGCTGGTCAGAAGGTATGCCTGTGGTGTGAGTTTATTGTAGGTTTGTACTGTCAGCCAGCCATATGCTCTCTCCATTAGTGAGGCTTTGTCTTGTAGGAGGGATTCTTTCCTACCTGTATTGTTTACAGCTTTTTTGAAACCTGCCAGGCTCCCTTGCAGATCCCATAGTTGACTCGCCCCCAGTTGTTTTATTGCATCCTCTAGAAAGAGTCTTGCTGGGCAGTTGTCTTTGCTTTGTAGATCTTTCCAGAGAAGTGCGTTGAGGGTGTTTGCTTCCCCTCTGCTAATTTTGACCCAGGTCTTAAGGTATGCTCCCTTGTGGGCAAGCCCTTCCTTAACCAGCCCAAATTCGAGTCGGATCTGCGCCGGAGAAGTGTATCTCGGGAGGCCAAACATCATCCGCATTGCTCTTGTAATTACTCCTTCTAAGGTTTTGGTATCCCTGCCTCTCAATGCTTCGCTACCGTATGTAATGGATGGTATCAGTTTGGCTTGTATCAGTTTTAGGAGTGGGGTGAAGCTTGGGCCGATGGTCTTATTTTTCAAGTTCCTTAGCGATACAGCTGTCATTAAGACTCTCTTTTTTATCTCCTCACATTGCGGTTTGAAGCTCCCCCTGTGGTCAATAGTCACTCCCAAGTAACGATATTTATTTGTGACTTCCAATTTATTTTTATCCAGGTTCCAACTGAATGTTGGTTTCTTCTTGCGGTAGTTGAGGCGCGTGACTTTTGTTTTACAAAAATTGATACTGAGTTTATTTGTTTTGGAGTGTTGTGCTGTGATGTCGAGGAGCCGCTGTAGGCCGATCGGAGTCCGGCTGATTAGCACCAAGTCATCAGCATAAAATAAGTTAGACAATTGAGTGCCCCCCAGTTTTGGCGCATGTGAGTTGTTTTCATTTAGTGTGGTAGATAGGTCGGCCATAAAGAGATTAAATAAGGTTGGCGCTAGCACACATCCTTGCTTTACTCCTGTGTTAGTTGGAATTTTCTTAGTTAAAAAGTCGCCGGTACCTAGTTTAACCTGGACCCATGTGTCGCTGTGCAGGAGGATTAGTTAGTTCAGTAGTGTTGCTGGAATTTTCTTTCTCTTCAGTTTTTGCCACAGCAGATTTCTGTTTACGCGGTCAAAGGCAGAGCTGTAGTCAATAAAACACAGGTACAAGGGTTGTTTTCCTTCTAGAGCTGAGTCGATTAGGAGTGACAAGGCAAGGATGTTTGTGGTCGTCCCCATGTTTTTTCAGAAGCCTGTTGGATTAAGTGGGATTGCTGATGTTTCTTCCGCCCATAGTGTCAGTTCCTGAAGTAAGAGGCCAGCGTAGTATTTTGCTTCGTTGTCTAATAAGGCAATTAACCGATAGCTTCTTGGATCTTTCCTGTCTCCTTTTTTATATATTGGTGAGACTATTGCCCCTCTCCATGATCGTGGAATTGTCGCAGTCTGCCATATTTTTTCAAACATTGGTTTTAGAGTAGGTGCCCAGTATTCTGGTGCCTGCTTGAATATTATTGGGGGTATACCGTTGGGTCTGGAGCTCCCTCTGTTCTCCCTTTGGAGATCCTATTAGTTATTTGTAGAGTCGTGATTGATAGTGCTTCGTTGGTTGTCGAGGGTTCTTTGAGTGGAGGCAAGTGTTCTTTGCTCCTGATGTTGGTTTTGCCAGTTTCTTTCCATGTTTCGTTGGTGTCGCGGAAGTGTGTGCTAATATGGGTTGTCCAGGCATCTTCCGTCACATGGGATTCCATCGCCTGGCTTTGTTGGTTGATCAGGCCGTTAATCTTTTGCCAGAACTGTGCGCTGTTGTTTGTCTTGGCATCGTGTAGGAGTTTTCCCCAGAATGTCTCATCTGCGTCCTTTTTTAGTTGCCATATTAATTTCTTTCGGTCGCCAGAAGTTGGTGATCACAGATGATCGCTATCTGCAAGCTTGTGCTAGAACTCGTCTGATAAAGAGAAAAGGGGAAAGGCGCAGAGAAGAGTCTGAGGCCAGGACTGGAGAAATGCATCAGTGATCAGAGCTAAAGGATCTGGTCTCCAACTGAAAGGGAGGGAAGCTGAAAGTTGAAACGGGAGACAAAGATATCTGTGCCAAAGATTGAAGAAATTCAGCTGAATACAGAATGATGAAGATGCCAATTGCTTGAGTCCCGGAGATCTGGAATACCACTCCACTACCACATTCAGCTTGGCCAGAAGATATTCTTCTCTGACAGAGAAGTTCCTTTGCAGACAGAACTCCCACATACTTTTTACCTGAACTGCTAGAGGTTTGGGTTGTTAACCCCCAAGACGGTTTATACATCTGACAGCTGACAGATTGTCCATCTGTAGGAGAATGGTACATCTTGCTCAGTCTTTTAAAAAGCACTAGAACCTGCAAGCATCTTAAACAATTCATTTGCAAGGATGACTCCTGAAGAGAAAATGTTCCCCCCGTCGAGAGCTTGACCGCATCTTGCACCCCATCCTGTCAGACTTGCATCAGATACTTTGTAAGACTGGATTGGGGGCAGCTGAGAAAATCTTTCTCTCTAAGCCAAACCGTTGTGAAGATGAGAAATCTTCAACCTTTGCAAGGCCCGATAATGGAGAGGCCTGGGAAAAATAGCTTGAATTGAATATGCCAGAAGGCTTACAAGACAAGCTAGAGAAAGGAGGGAAAAATGAGACACGGTTGGGGGGTAACAGATTTCTTTCTTGGTCATGAAGACCTTTGCTGAGGAAGTTGAACAACCGATAATGAGGTATATATTATGAAACTTAAACATTCCATGCATTTTGAAGGAATGAGAACAGATGTTTTCTAGTTGATGAGGAAGCCTAGGCTTAATAGAAGGTCTTGACACAGATGTAGGTGAGAGAGAAGAGAAGATTTGTTCTGCGCCATGATCAGAAAGTCGTTGAGATACACAATGAGTCTGACACCCTGAGTTCTGAGAAATGCGACAACTAGCTTGAAATGTTTGCTAAAGCAAACAAGGGGCTGAAGAAAAGCCACATGGAATAGTCTTGAATCAAAAAAGGATCAGCGCCTTTGAAATTGGAGATACTTTCTGCAAGATAGGTGAACTAGAACTACCAGTTAAGCATCTTGAAGACCTAGATGAACCGACCAGTCATTCTGTAGGAGAATATCCCTGAGATGGAGAATCATCTCCATCGTGAAATGATGATATACTATAAAATTGTAGTAGACAAGATGAAATTCTTTGTTCTTTTTTAAATCCAAAACGCAGTCTCATTTTACATTGGGTGCGAGTCAGTCTTTGATACAATTTACATCAAGCCATAGTCAGGAACCCAACAGGAAAGTAAGAGGTATGTGAATGGTGCTAACTTTGGTGTTAGATATTGCATTTGAATGCAGGCAGTGGTGTGAAAGAGGAGGTCAAGTTGGCTAACCCAACCATAGTTGGCCACAATACTGGCTATCATCTGACTATAGACAGGGTGTGTCTATGGTCAAGCAGTGGTTATTCTCACAGTTGGGTCCTTTGGTGGTGAGTTAACATGCAGAATGGGTATGTTTATTGATGGGATTCAAGTTTTGAGAGGTTGCCCGAGCAGGAGATGAACTGATAAGTCCAATAACCAATATCAGAGATAGACTACTTTGTATTGTTTTTGCATTTGAATCTCCATGCGTACACACATGCACGCTGCTCTGAGGAAGGCCTTGTGACAAGCTAGCAAGTGTGAGCCAGGGATTTTTCAAAGAAAAGTATTTAACTAATATAAGCCAGATTGTCTGTTTACATCAAGACTGTGATTTCTCCCTCACAAACTTAATAATACAGTCTCCTATCTGTTTGACTAATCATAGACCATTATGAGGTAGTTAATGATACACTGTATGTTTATCTACTTGGGGCCTTCTTAAAAAGTAGCGGGGTAGCTCGAGCAACATATTTTATTGAATGGTCTAGAAATATACAATGCGAACTTTAATGTAAATTTGTGATATAGAAAATGCCCTCAGTTAAAAAAAAATATATAAAAGTCAAAGGTTTTTATACAAGCCCACTGCCAGTACTGCAGAGTGCCAAGTTGCTGAGTACCAAGGTAACTGTATCTGGATTTTACACATGTCTCTTTATTCCTCTTGCACTTATTGTCTCTTCATCTCACTCTTGTAGACATGCTATTTATCTTAGCAGGCATTTTACCAGTGAACTGGAGCAACTAGAGGCTAGATATAGAAGTGCGAGGGCCGCCTCTCTCGTTCTCTGCAGCTGGGAGATTGTTCATGAGAGAGAGAGAAAGAGAGAGAGAAGGGGGAGAGAGAAGAGAGAGAGAGTGAGAGAGAAGGTTGGTGCATTATTTACATTCTTTGTAACTTCCCAGTGTGAAAAAAGAGTATTACAATTTTCTATTCGCATCTAGAATTAACATTAACAATTCTCTCATTCTTACTAATATATTGGCAGAACAGTATATCGAACTGCCCTGGTTTGCTGTTTTTCAGTGGTAATTCTCTGGAGGCCAATGGGTGCTGTTTTACTGTGGGCATCTTTCACATTTATTGGTAGTAGCATGATTGCCACACGTTTGCAATAGGACCTCAGATCCCATTGGAGCAACACAGTGTTACTAATGATGGCAAGACACATCAAGAAAAATATTGTGGAGATTGAATTTTGTTTTACATTTGTTATATTCTAGGTCCCTCTGTCAGTCTGCAGTGAAAGTTGCACTGCAGGGTACAGAAAGTCTGCCATCATAGGACGTCCCACTTGCTGCTTCCATTGCGTGCCCTGTCCTGATGGGAGCATTGCCAATCAAACAGGTGGGATCAGTTGTTTCCTTACAGAAAAGACATTTTCAATATTTGACTTAAAAATCTCAACTATTTCCCTAACCAGGAACGTATATAAATTCCCCACCCTAAAATACTGACATTTTCTGGCACCTCACAAAGAACATTGGTTAGTAGCTGTAACAATATGGAAAAATTAGTGGATGTGCATGTTCAAGATAAGCAAACATATTCCGCAAAGGGAGCACAATCGGTAGTGATGCAATTGAATATCTGAACCACATACTAACCAATAAGCAACATTGAATACGCTCTAAATGAAGGTATACTAAGCGGCTAAGATTGCTTAGTTGGATAAGAATGAAGTGGTTACAATTGTGATATGCAACCTATGCAACCTGTGAGATATATATATATTCCTGTGTTCACATGAAAGAAAACTTGTGGGGCAGCTCAGCCTCTCCATTTTCTGGGGATGGTAAAATTAATAAATACAATTGATTTGGGCAAGAATACCATCCATTATCAAGACACAATGCAATATTTCGCTGGAGGATGGCACTCCAAGCAAGATTAGAGATTCGTACAGCTACCAATACCAAGATTAAACTAGGTAACAATTACCATTTGATCAACAACCAACTTGAAATCTCCAAAAACACCACCCATCCTAGTAGAGTAACTGGTTGGAAGGTCAATCCTTACCTTATTAAACGCAGATATCAGTACCATTTTGAGCTATTGAACAGAAACCATTTCATGTTTGATTAAGAGTCGGTGGCTACCCATTCCACATTTTCAGCTGTTTGAATCCCTGCCTCTGGATTCCAGGATAAACCACAGAGTCACTTCATAACTGATTTTCTGGGTACTCATATACCTTAGAGGAAATAAGGATAAAGACACCTCTTGTTGTATCAACGCCAGCTGTTGTAGCAATCTCATTGGCAAAGGCTTTGCAAGAAGACATATGCACTCTCTTTGGTCAGGTACACTTACTGAATGAAAACTCATTGAACAAATAAATATGTCATAATTGAAACATAAGCATTGCACAGAGGGCCAGACATATCACCAATGATGCGAAGAGTTTTATTATAAACTATTCCTGTGGAGGCTTTTATGAATGGCAGACCTCTTAGAATTCTACTCAAGACTATTCCTTGTCATTCTAGATATCAAAAACAAAGTGCATATATCAATGTATTTGCAATATTATCGTAATATTGTGTGTTCCTCATAAAATTGTAAGTAGATTGTGTTTCTAAAATCATATATCCCTTTCTCAAATTGTAGATTTATGAACTTTGCACTTACCCTGTGTGTTTTTCCCAAACAATCAAGCTTTCAGCAGTGGAAAGTGGCATTTAGCCCTCTGTCATAACTCTGGCTGTTGCTTACCAATCAAGGTGAATGGGTGTTTCAGAACATTGATTGTGTCTTACTATGAAAGAGGGATGAAGAATGGAAATGATGATTGAGAGATGATGAGAAAAATGGGCGATGGATTATTGTTGATGAATAAGATTTAGGGATGAGAAGGAGGTATGATGGATGAGAGATGAGAGATAGTAATGAAAAGCAGAGATAATGGATGAGAAATAGGAATGAGAAGTAGGGATGATGAATAGGGATGAGAAGTTGGGTTCGTGGATTAGAAGTAGAGTTGATGAAAAACAAGTAGGGGTGAGGATTATGAATGAGGGAATATTGATGAGAAGTATGGACTAGAAACAGTAAAGATGGATGATAGATGAAAAATAGTAGCACTAGTGGCTAATGGATACAAATAATGATGATTGATAAGGAAAAGTGATGAGCAGTAGGTTTGATGCATGAGAAGTCGGGATGTAAAATAGGGATGATGAATGAGAAGTAGGGATGATGGATTGGCAAAAGGTAGGATGGTAGATGACAAATGAGATCTAAGGATGATGGGTGAGAGATGAGTAGTGTTGCAGCAAAGTACTCATTAGCTGACCCCATACTGCGTAAGCATAGCAACCACTAGGAAGACTATCAGTTCATTTTGTTCTGTAACCGATAGATAATTGCTTTACAGTGTGGTAGTAACGTTTGGATATAACTGTAGAGTCTCGTCTTTTTCAAAGTATGATTACACACATGCCAGATTCACTTATCCTATCTTCAATGGACTGGTGTTTCATTGAAGAATCTCCTAACCACATATTTGTCATTAAAGCTTATGGACAAGCTCAGCCTAAATTACATAGGGTTGCAACTAGGTCTTACAAGAAGTTATGAAAAGACTGGGAGGTTGACTTGTATTCCAATAAAAAAATATCCCAAATCTGTAAATTGGATATTGTGGAATCTCAGTTGCAAACATCTCAAGGAACCGTGTCACATATTTATTACAGAAAAAAATACTATGATTCAAGCAAGTGTATATACTTTGGTCATTAATAGAAATAACTTATAAAGTGCACAGACATGTGGTCCAAAAAGGAGAAGGCAAGGTTGCATAACCACAGAGACTGTCTGACTCAGAACCAAAATTACTGTGCACGCAAAATAGGTTCCAGGAGCCTCATTTATGAGGCCTTGCGTCAGTTTTGCGCTTCCGATGCGTCACTTTTTGTGACGCATCAGCGGCATAAAACATGCCACCTGTTGCGCACTATTTACAAAGTGATGCATCTAAGCAGATGCGTCACTTTGTAAACCCCTGCACTACATTATACCTGCGTCAGGTATAAGGAATGCAGAGGGTCGTTCCCCCACAAAAAGCCTCGTAGAAGTGACGCAGTGAAATCTATGAGATTTCACTGCATCACTTCTAGGAGTGCCTCACAGCAGGCATAATACTGTCGCAGGCCCTTTCACATGGGGCTTGCCCCATGTGAAAGGACGCATTGCTGGAGTTGCCTCACTTTTGTGACACACTCCAGCAATGCGTCACATTTGCGCTTACAGATACTGACGTATCTGTAACTCCTTGCGACATGATGCGTCATACATTAAATATGACGCATCAGGTATGGCGCAAGGAGTGCGCACTGAGAAGTGACGCATCGCTGCTTTCACGCAGCGATGCGTCATTTCTCATAAATGAGGCCCCATGAGTGCATCTTAGGGAAAGTTCCCTCTAAAAACTGCTCAAATTCCGTTGATCTCTGTACTGAAGAGAAAATATGTGGATTCCACAGTTCATATTCATCGTGTGTGTGTTCACATCTACAATATCCATTTCTAGTGCAGTCTGTGATGGATACATGTTAATGCTGATATGTTGAGGAAGCATCTGAACTATCAAGAGAGACTGGACACTTATGTGCACTGACCAGGTGCTCTGAGCATGGCTTCCGAGATTATGTATATACATTACATAATCAATCACCTCCATGATGTTGAAAAATGTGAGACAAATCTGATACTCAATATTTCTCTGGCTCAAACAACTCTTGCACCTTGGCATCTTTCTTAAACTGATTTGTCTAGTGACAGCTAAACCATTGACCTTGACTAGAATTAGACCACAAATCCTCAACTGCTAAATTTTAAATCTTCCCAATAAATACTTTAAATATTATTTAACATTCTATGGATCGGTGCATTTGCCATAAAATGACAAAAGGACCAACTTGACAAACTGACAGTTCTCCTCTCCCCATTAGGAGGTGGGAGAAGTGCTGGGTTTCCTCCACAGGAGCATCTGTCAAATTCATCAACAGAAACCTGTGACCTAGCAATCTTTCACCAGAGAATGATCAAGTGGTATTTGCAGCTATCCCACACTTTCAGGGAAGGAGGGTATTATTTGTGTGCCCTATGTGGGACCATCCTTAAAGACATGGTGGTCACTGGAAGGGAAATTATCAATGACCCGGATATGTAGGGAGTTTCCTCTCTACTCATCAGGACATTATTATTTTATTTATTCTGAAAGAACAAATTCCAACTTTCGAAATTTGTTTTAACGAAACAAATTACTTTGATAAGCGGGCACAGTAAAACATTATGATAAAGTATCTGTGCCTTCAAAGGAGCCGCTGCAGTGACAACTCTAACTGAAGCACCAAGATCTCTACCAGCCAGAAGGGGTCTCTAAATTGTATGGACAGGCCCCCATCAGTTGAATGGAGGCCATAGCTTTTGATGACCTGGAAGGCCAGTGGACTAATCACTAGACTTTAAATAAGTCCCATTATCACCTAAAAAAAGTTCAGCATTATCAATATGAAACAAGACTGCAAATCAGATGTCAGGAGTATATTTTTTATCACACACTGATAGTGGTATTGTACTTCTTTTAGGTATCCCCAAAACCTCACATAAAAGCTGTACTCCTCACTAAGGCATGTTTAATAACTCATGCCAAAAAACTGTGTACACCATTGCCAGCATAGAATCAAATTCTTTCCAAATTCCAAGGAATCCCTGAAGATCCTTCTGAGCTTTTGCTAAACAAACAAATATCTCTGTCCTAGTCAATCAAAAGAGACAAAATTCATTGCAGAAAGTTCCCGGGACATCAGTGGAAAGTTCTGTCTCAGCCTGGACTCTTCTTCCACCATGTCTAATAATGATCTCAAACAAGCCTTGCCACACAATCCACAGACAATAGCAAACTCTCCATCTGGGATAAATGTGACTATTACCCAGTCTCTTTGGCTTCTACAAGACACTTACATCGAGCTTTTTCTCTACTAAGCTGTTCACATAGCACTGAAAGCTATCTCTGTGTTTTCTCTTTCTTTCAGTTTTTGCAAAATAACTCTCCCCCAAATATGACTGTTTGTATTGTGTTTACTGCTTCCTGTAATGAGTTCTGCTCCCTATGGGGATTTCTGCAGCATGAAAATACAATAAATAAATAATAAAATATATCACAGCAAAACATGGATGTGGTGCTAAACAGGTTAAAATAGAACAACAAATGTAAAGTGTAACTGGGTTAAAGGTGTAGTAATAGAGGAATTCTCTACTGGGAAGACAAAGAAACAATGTCTTCCTACCATTGACTGGTACTGCTGTAACACCATCATGCCATGGTATGAGACTATCCATCATGTTAGAATGATCAAGTATGAACCGAAGGACAAAACTATATGATCAGCAAACAGTTCTATGTAGTAACACAATATGTTGAAGATAAATGTATTAGAATAATTGAATTGAGTGCACTAGCTGCATGCCAATAGACATATATTTCAGTGGAATTGAAGATAGAAGTGAAAGAGAAACCTACCAGAGTTACTTCAAAAGATACCTCAGGTGTAAGCAGCTTACAGATCCATCTGAGACTATAATTAACTATTAGAACAAGGTGCCCTAGTGAGTAATTATTTTGAGGGTGATCTCAATTAAGCTTCTGCCTTTACTTTGGTGTATATTTTGACACTGTCTACTTACATCTTTTAAGAAGAATGTTTACAATCCTGTGAAAGGTAATTGACTTCATTTAGCTTTGCAAATAGGGTACTCCCTCACAAATGTGGCAAAATACTTTGTCTGCCAAACTGATGGCCCACCGGCCCTAATTAGGGTTGGATAATTTTCATCGGTGACGCCACCGCTGGCTTCACCGGCCAATGCCTTACACTGCCTGACTGACAGACTTCGGTCTGCCATTTTAAGTACTTTAGACCATACATCCTATTCAGTATGGACAGTCGAATGGAGTTTTTTTTCTTTTGGGACTGGCAGTAATGTACCCTCACACTCTGGGAGAAAAATCCCACACCAGGGCTTAAGTTGTTTTTGATTTACAATAGCACACTCCTGCTTTATTTGCTAAATGGCTGTATGAAAGATGGCAGCAGCTCAGTAAAGAATCTGTGTGTTCTTAGGAACCAGCATGGCAATGGCTTCTCTGAAGGCATAGAAATGACCACTGAGGTGTTGACATCTCTGAATACAGAAAGTCATGATCTAAATGACCCCTTTAGCCCAGAGACCCTGCACTTCTGGAGTTTCCCTTTATAAGTGAACTCTAGAACCCTGAATTTTTACTTCATACAGGGTTGTTTCCATTGCATGCTTCTGTCTCTTTCACATCTTTGTGAACTCTATGCCTGAACAAATCCTCTTCTACTCCTCTGCTGCTCAAATAGCTTTCACTCATATTCAACCCAAAAGGGAACCAACACATCTATTTTTCCCAACTCCGAGTCCTCTCTTTCTCAACCCAAATTCTGCAGTTGAGACTAATCACAATTAGACACCTGTGTCATTACCCTTTGTCACACCAATGTCATTCCTGGGAAAAAGATGCTCCCATCTTTGTGGAGATGCACCTCCAAACATTGAATCTAAATGACTCCTGGGTAGTATCTGTAGACTCAAATTCATTTGTAACCTCTTATGAGATGACTATGCATCAAACTCAAGCTGTCATGGATGTGCCTCATAGAGTGTTGTGTTGGATAAAGTATTTGCATTCTCTTTGAATCCAAAATAGAGCTGGGTAAATCACCTGTAACACTTTAAGAGCTGTGCAACCTGGTCACACCTATAATAGTGGTAGGGTGTGGTTGTGAGGTTACTTGAGTGGCAAGAGGCCTCACTATATTCTGCACACAATAAATTGCTTGAATCAACTAGTAATCAATGAATGAATCTGTTTCAATCCTCAGTTGCACTACACCACTCCTGGGATGCTCAAAGAATATTTAAGCTAGATCCGATCTCAGCTCTTGTCTTGGGAGGGGCAGATGGCCTTTAAACAATTCTGGATTTGCACCACAACCATTTGTCTTGAAATTCTCACAACCTCTCTCTAATCTTATCATTCTTCTGCCTCCTACATTCCAGCAAACACACTACATCATCTCATTATCCATTACCCTCCACCGTCTCACCTTTCTGCCTTACTGCATCTTGATACGTAATTTCCATCCATATGACCATCTGCTTCAGCCTCTCCTTTGCTCTTATAGTTCATAACATCCTCCTATCCTGTAATCAACCTTCTATTCCGCTCTAACCCAGTCCCAGTCCATACCAAATAATCCAGATATCCCCTCATCTCTAAGCATACAACACCTCCTCCAACATTCTATTATTGATTCAATCTCATCCCCTATCTTTATTCCAGACAGACTCCTATCATCCTCTGGCTTTCACTACCACACTGCTTAGTACTGTAACTGTTTGCCCAGAATCTACTTCTGTTGACATTTCCTGTGACATTTCCTCCTAATGCCCACCCAGTCCACAAACCCAACCCTCCCCCCACCTCAAGAGTTACTATTACACAGGATTGCCATGCTCATGCTTACTTAACCTTTCATTTGTGTTCATTCCATTGATATCAGCTCCAATAGCACTGTTACACCTTTGAAGGCCCTGTCATCATGCTGCAAAGCATATGCCCTATGGTCAGTACACAGCCAAATCCCTGATTTGCAAACCAAACTGTCCTATCAAACCGGTGTATCCTAATCAGCTCTATATCGAAGACCCATTGATAAATACAAGATTGTTTTACTGATCCCAAAATTGTACTACTCTTAATTACTGAGACCTAGCTTGTAAATGATGGAACCCTGATTTTTCATGAATAAATTCCACACAACTGTATTATCTTTAACATATTGAACAAAAGAATGGGAATTCGATTTTTTCCATCATTCTCAAATCTACACTGTAATCAGTGTGACAATCACTATTGGACAACTCAGTTCATCATATTGGTCACATCAATACTGCTGTTCGATTGACCCCATGGATTGGTTAATATAAAGTTAACTGAATATATTCCAAGTTGTGACTACCTGGGGTGCATCTTTGCTATAACTAGTAGACCCCCTTGCCATTTGGCAAATCAGTTCCATTCTTTTAGATTGCACCTGCACTGGTCCTGAGTGGATATTATAGCTTGTTGTCTAAATCAGTTGTAACTTCTTGGAAGCTTTGGCTCCCTTGACTACAAATGCATAACTCCTTAGAGTACCCAATAGAATCTTGGCAAATTGTCTGCAACCTTGTTTGAGCTGGACATTCAAGTGTCATTCCTATGTGCTTGTCTAGTGAAAGCAAATGCAAATGCACTTAAATATGTTGACTTCCCTGCTAAACCCACACTTTATATCTGGGAAATTTGTAAACCTCAAATGACCTGTCAAGATGTCTTATCTTGCTTGCACTCTGTTGGCTCACCATGGAAGGACCCCATCAATGTTCACCTCTCCCACACTCAAAACCACTGCAATTAGTCCCAGCAGAGTTAGATATCATGGACAGGTTTTCCAGTTCTTTTTGTAGCTAGAGTGTGAAATAAGAGCAAGCAACATATTTGTTTTGCCCACTTAAAATTTACTTTTAGTGTTACTGAAATAAACACCCAAATGGGGGGTTGTTTCAACAAACAAAATAAACAGTAACCATGACACATACAGAGATTTCTTCCAGGACATGAGAGTCATTGCTAGCTTTCTCAGCCTGGGTATTTCCATGCCTCACACGCTGGATGAAATTTAGTGATAGTCGCCCACCCTTAATAGTTGTGTGAGACTTTCTATACAATGCAGGGACTTTGAATAAGTACAAGTCTTGTAATATGATAAGAGGTAGTCTATATTGCTTAAGAAAGTCTCTTAAAATTGTTTTTGTGTTTTACAACGTTGGGCTCAGAGATCCACAAGCAAATACATTTCTCTTTTTTGGATTTTTTTTTCAGCTGGTCCTCGGTCATCAAGTAGTGATGATAGAAGGCAAGATGTAACTAGAGGGCGGTATCAGCAGTATATGAAATAAATTGGCCTACATGCCTTGATGAGAGAAATGGGAATCAGGGGATGGATGTTAGACAGGATGAAAGCAGTGATAGAGACAAACAGTTCAGCACATTGTTTTGGAGGAGAGGATGAGGTGAAAGACTGAATCCAGATGATCTATGTGCAGTTCTCAAGAAAGGAGATCATTCCAAAGCCTTTCATGGATTCCCAATGCCTCAGAGGTGTAAAATGCATGAGAGAATATGATTCAACTGCCAAAAGCTGCCTAAAAGTCTAGATACAATTTTGTTTCCAATTCACTTAAATTTTGAGGTGATTCCAGATGACAGCAATGAAAGATTCTTTCCCGGCAGGTGTGAAAGGGCAGCCTCAGCATCAACTATGAGATTCTTGCCATGAGTGTAATTGTTAAATTGGGTGAACAGTTATTTCAATCACTTTACAATAGTTAGCATTTTGATGTGAGATTTTTGGATTGTTTGGGTTGAGCTCGGACTGCTTTTTGGGATACTTGATATAGACGATTTGGTAGACCTCCTAAGGAAGGAAGTAATGAGAATGGATTAAAATGGCAAAGGGCTATGTGAAGTGACTGAAAGTGCTTCTACTGACATGGATGGAGACTTCTAAGACAAAATGCATGCCAAATGGACTGCTGTCAGACCTGACATTCTGGGCATTGTTTCCCCCCAACTTGTTTTTTACTTCAATTTGGCTGGACTCGGTGTCCTGCACCCCTGCTATCCAATGCTAAAGTGCTTGTTTATTCACCCTAAAACATGGTAGAATTGGAATAAACATAACATGTGTATTTGTAAAGTGCACATTCACCCCCCAACTCAATGACTCAATGACACTCATTTTATCGACCTCAGAAAAGATGAGAGGCTGAGTGGACCCACTGGGATTTGAACCTGTGGAGGAACTAGTCCACTGAGCCAACAGACTCAATTGACATATCTAATTGACTTGTAAATCTTCTGTCTGTCTGTCTGTTTGTCCTCTATGCATTACTACAACATTCATCCGATCACCATGAAACTTTGGGAAGTTGTTGAGTACACTCCCAAGAAGGTTTCTGGCATTTTTAAAAAAAATAAAGCAAGATTAGAAGCTGTTCAAATACAAAATGATCAAGACCGTTCTTCTCAAACGAACGACCATCAAGAATCGCTCCGAATGTAAATTCACATAATGTAACCCGGCCGTCCTAAGAGAAATTCCTCTAATGTATCCTGGCCCTCCTCGAGGCACAACTACGTGCATTGAGGGGGCCGGAGAAGCTGCACAAACATGTTGAATCAGTCTTTGTTGTGCCGAGACGGAGTGTTGGCGAGACGGTGTAGGATCGGGAATGAACCCGAGTCGTGATGGGGGCACAAGGTATGAGCGTGTAAGCGCTGTGCTCTAGCGCTCGCGTTCAAAAGTATACCAAATGCGATGAGGCCTAATCCGGTTCGACATACAACCGGAGGGGAAGTAGTCGGTATGAGCGTGTAAGCGCTGTGCTCTGGCGCTCGTATTCAAAAGTATACCAAATGCGACGGTGCGGGATCGGGAATGAACCCGAGTCGTGATGGGGGCGCAAGGTATGAGCGTGTAAGCGCTGTGCTCTCGCACTCGCGTTCAAAAGTATACCAAATGCAATAAGGCCTAATCCGGTTCGACATAGAACCAGAGGGAAAGTAGTCTAGGGTGAAAGACACAGGGGCCAATATCGAGTGCGAGGCACAAGTATCATTTGAAAGTGTACACAAACCAGAGAAAAAAGTTAAACTTTAACTTTAAAAGGCCATTCTGAGGTATTCAGAAGATATAGGCCAATACCAGGAAACATAGGAAACTCTTAATACTAAATAACATCCTATTTACATATATAAAAACTGTTAATACTAAATGACATCCTATTTACATATATACAAGTATCAGATAAGCAAAGCAGAGTAAATCAATAACATGGATGTCGGAGAGATACTTCTCTTTCTGAGCAGCAGAAACATTCCTTTCTTATAAGATCTCAGCAACGCGTGACGGGTACGTTAGTACCTAATAAAATTGCACCATCAGTGCCCAGGGCTTGTAAATTAAATGCTACAATTGTGCCTGCAGCACTAATTGTGCCATCCACTTATGTACCACTTTAAACACGTCTCAGACCTGCCATTGCAGCCTGCTTGCGACGGTTTAAAAGTGCAACGTCGACATGTCAAAATAAACCTCTTGTCAGGTCTAAAAGTTCCTTTTTAATACATATACGTCACCCCCAGGGTAGACCCTGGATAGCCCAGAGGGCATGGTGCAATGTATTTAAAAAGTAGGAAATGTTCTTTTAAGTTTTACATGTCCTGGTAGTGTAAAAACTCTTCAATTCACTTTTCACTACTGCAAGGCCTGTCTCTCCTATAGGATAACATTGGCATTACCTTATTGCATTTAATACAATGTAATTTACGTATGAGAGCAGGAACCCAGTTCATGTTTGGTGTCTTTGGAATTTTAATGAAAAATTCTAATTAATGGTGAAGTCGGATTTTAAATTACAATTTTGAAAATGCCACTTTTAGAAAGTTGTACAAAAGGGGGTGGTGATGGACGGAGCATCTGAACCAATCAAACACTCACACCCAGTCAACAGATCTGGGTTTAATCCATCACCATTCTTTAGCCCACTCTGCCACCCCAGTTCATACCTGGCCATATGCAAATCAGTCTGACCCTGTGCCTCATGGGAACAGTCCAGCCCGAACTGCCAAGCCATGCCTTCCCTGGCCCGGAAACAAGCTTCCTAGGACCGGTTTCTGGCATTCCAGCCGTCTTCAGCCAGGCTTGCTTGAATCCAGTGGCAAAGTGAGCAAGGGACTCAACGTCTGAGCATACCCTGCCAACTTATGGCGAACAAAGCGGTACAAAAGGGGTTAGAAAGTTGGCATTTTCTTGCCTTTGCCATTTGGTGCCAGCAGCCTGGCTCCGGGTCACATGACTGGGTATAGTTGACAGTTGGACTCCTCCTAGACAGCCACACACAATGGGGAGCTTAGGTTTGTCTGGATGGGCATTCACTGACAGGATGACGAGGGAGATGCTGAGCCCAGTCCCACTAACACATGATTAGGCTGTGTCCTGTCTACACACAAAGGTTTGCATAGCCCTTGTAGTTAGCCTTGAGACAGGGATAGGGAGGCAGGGCACCTATGCACTTTAAAAGCATACCTCTAGAAACTGCTCCCCATTTCAAAGGCGCAACTGCATATAATACTGGGCCTCTGACATCAGCTCTTCAGTGCACTTCTGGACTGGTGGAACTCTGTGAGGATGGAGGACTACGGTGCTGCTGAAAGGACTGCCACTCAGCTGGACTGATACTTTCAAAGACTGCTGCCCTGCTGTACTGACATGCTGCCTTTTTTTCCTGGGGAAGAATGACTGAACCTACTTCTCTTGAACCCAGAACCCCAGAGTGTTTCCAAAGGCTAGCTGACTGGCCTCCTGATCTGAAACCAAGGGGACAGAACAGGCTTCCACCAACTCTGTACCTTCACCCGGACTCTGCCAACTATGAGTATACCTTACCAGGTGGAGCCTCCCAGTCTTGGACCCTTGGAAGCAGGCCTAAGGTGCTTGCCAGCCTCTCTGAATTCAGCAGAACTAATGCATCTCCTCTACTGCGCTGCACAACCCCAAGGAGGGCCAACGCATACCCACTGCTGCGTGAATCGGTACTTATGCAATAACCTTAATCTCATAACAGTGCTTCACCTCATCAGGACCACTTCTGCACAACGCATTCTCTATGCCAGACTTTGCATCACAAGCCCTAATCAACGGTATCCTTGACGCTGATGCAAGACCTCCTACTGCAGTCTCGCCACATCTCGAAACCAACGCATCGCTTTGGCTGTGCAACGCATCTTCAAAGCGGATCCTCGCAGTGCTCCTCAAAACAGGATTCAAGGTACTCTATTCATCGAGCTGAACTAGATTCCTGTTGTGGGCACTGCTCCATTGTGGTTAGCATGAACTTTTGACATCGTCCCGGTCTGGCACAACCATATATCCACAGTTGGTGCTTTGTGTGTTTTGGCTCTTTTTTTCTCAAAAATCTTTAAAATTGCATATTCCCTGTTCTACTGATTGGATTTTGTTGCTGTGGTCTCATTTTGTTTATTACGAATTACTCTATATTTCTAACTTGGTGTGGGATTCATTTTGTGTGGTGTTTACACTTTATTACTGTGTGAAGTGTTGCACAAATAGTTTACACATTGCCTCTAAGTTAAGCCTGACTGCTCTGTGCAAAGCTACCAGAGAGTTTAGCACAGGTTAATTTAGGGCTGGTTTGTGCCTCACCCTTACTAGGATTGTGGTTGCTGCTTGACCAGTATTCATACTCCAGTCAGCCAGCAACCCACTTTCTTACAGTTATCATTTCAGTAAACTGCACTATGCATATTTTGTATATTTTAGAAGAAAATCCTAAAGTGGGCACTGTTTTTTTTTAATGCAGCAGGTCAAGATGATGTCACGCTGGTGCTCAGTAATTGATGAGGAACTGAGAAAGGAGTTCCAATAGTAGATGCAGCTAGGTCTCTACCATCAGAAGTTGAGTGGGTCCCCCACCTTTACGTAAGTTAGGAAGTCCACAAACTTAAATTGATAGAAAAGACCACTGATTTGCTGCAGCTGTTCCATTCTGCCTCTAAATTACTCACTTAGGGCCAGATGTATGACCCTAAATTGCGGTCGCAAATGAGCATATAGCCTGTTTGCAACCGCAATTTAGGGCATATCAATGTATAAATCTCATTTTGTGATTCTGTAAAATTTACAGATCAGAAAAATTAGTATTGCGACTCGTGTAGGAAAGAAGGATCTACTTCTTATGGTTACCCCAACTTTTTGCTTGATGTGATGCTGTTTTTGACTAGTCTTACTGGGATCCTGCAAAACAGGACCCCAGTCTATCTGCTTTCTCCTTAAATTGTAATGATATGTACTTAGGTACTCTCCAGATTGGATACTGGGGTACCCTTCTCAATCCCTAGGTACCTAAGAGTTCTCCCTTGGGATGCATAATGTATTATGCCGCCCATGAGAGATCATGCAAAATGGAACTACAGGCTTGCCATTGCAGCCTGTCTACGTTGGTGCATGCACCATTTACTTAAGATATAGGTTTACTATATCTAACGGTCACTGCACTTAAAACCTATAAGTCACCCCTATAGCAGGCCTTTACAATCAATCCTGAAGGCAGGATGTTTGGTTCTAGGTGACAGGGTACCCCTGCATGAGCAGGACACACCTGCAGCCTATGGAGTCCATTCTCCTGGGTTGTCAGTGAATCAGCCATATACCAGTATAGAGTGGCATTATGCGACCGCATGATCACCAACTCTAAAACGGCTGAAACAAACCCTATCGTGTTTGGTGTCAAACATGTTGGAAATATTACCCCAACACCAGTAACCGGTTTGAGATGTATGATTCCACCCCTCAGAAGCGAGCTTCGTAGGGTCCCTGGTGTTCCCAGTACCAGCCTTCTAGTCCCGGACAGCGCAAAATGGTTGCTGCTGACCAGAGACACATTTATGCCCTCCTGCTGCTGAGCAGGGGAAGGCGGGACAATAGGTATCCTGTCACAGTGAGGTGTGAACACCTCCCAGATAGGAGTTAGTGTATTAGGGCTGGGTGGGTGCACTTGCCAGTGATTGAAAGTCTGCATGAGGGGCACATTTGGTGTCCCTGTGCATAATCCTGTTCAAACCAGTCCTGAGAGCTGTTGGTTTCTGCTCTGGTGCAAAACTCGAAAAAGGACATGGGAGTAACCTCACCACTGTCCAGACCCTCCCCTGGGAGGGTCCCCTGAATCTTTCCAACACACTCTCATGGGTACTTAAGTGCTTACCTGGCTGTAGATCCTTGGATTCAACGTGGACAAGGTTCTGAACAAGAAACCACTGCACTTCAACCGCATGGACATTCTGGACTTCGCAGGACTTCGTTTGGGCCCAATTTCATCTCCCTCCCTGTCGGGTGCGTTGTTTGTGCCTGTGCACCATCCAGGATCCATGTAGGACCTGTGGAGCATCAAGGACAACCGTAGATAATCTCCCTTGGAGTGAAGGAGTTACTCCCCTGCATTTGCAGGTACCTCAACACTGCTGACCGGTCTGTTGATCCCAAGCTCCTATGGACTCCAAAGGGTCCAGCAACACAAGAGGTGGCTGCCCTCTTACTGAGTTTGAGGCCAGTGTCCCTCGTGGGGCCTGCAATACCCCAACCCCTGTGCACCGTGTATATTTGCAAGTGCATGTGCTTGTTGGCATTTCATGAACAAGTGCATTGGGCACTGAGTAGCCCCAACCTCTGGCACTCTTTCCTACCAAGAACTTTGACCTCCTCGCACTGAGTGCTCCGTGGGCTGTTGTTTGATGAAATTGCTCGAGGTCCTCTTGCAACTGCTTTGCCTCTGGTCTGTGGGTCCAACTGAGGGTCAATTTAGATTTTCTTAAGCTTCCTTGCAACTAGTGACTCTTCTGGACTTTCTGGTCTGAATCATACCCTTCTTTGAACTTCTTTGTGGGTTGCCTTTGCCAAGGCTTGTTGGTGCTCCCGCCGGACTCCGACCCCTCAGCACTTTGCGGGACTGCTCGCATCCAGCTCCTAGTTGTCCTCAACATCTCCTGGTCCCCGCAACTGCAGAGTCAAGGACTCCATCACCCAACCTGAAGCACCAAGATCAGTGGGCATTCGTCTACCGAGCCCCTGGTCACTCTCAAGTGACCCAGACTCTGTCCTCTCTGCTTTCAGGTACTCCTTGACAAGAATCTATGTTTGGATTCCAACAGACACTATTCTCCCTTCCAGCAGTGGCTCTTGTTCACCGTCCTCCATTTGGTTCAATGGCGGTTTCCGACCCTACTTCAGATCTAAATAGGTAACTTGGGTACCTCAGTATCCATGGGTGGGATGGCTCTCCAACCTTCTGTCTTCCACGGGGTTTCTTCAAAGTCAACTGG
This sequence comes from Lissotriton helveticus, assembly GCF_964261635.1. Taxonomy (NCBI): domain Eukaryota; kingdom Metazoa; phylum Chordata; class Amphibia; order Caudata; family Salamandridae; genus Lissotriton; species Lissotriton helveticus. The sequence continues at coordinate 60,038,977 of NC_136071.1, forward strand.
GAAGGGTCCTTAAAATCTAAAACTTCAACCGCAACTTTCCCATAGACTTGTACGGAGTACGTTGTTGTGTTCCCACACTCCACACGTACTCCTTGTGGTCCCAATCAACTCACACTGGGTGGGACCATGGGGTCCTAGCAATTCTATGTCCTCTGGACACTGTCTGAACTTGAGTTGTGGTTCTTATACCACTTACTTAGTATATGGTTTGCCCCCCCGGGCCCACTGTGTATTAGTGCTATTTACTGTCATTTCTTGCTTAAGAATTGTGTGCTTTGTGATTATCTCCATGTAGGAGATACTGTGTCGTACTGGATAGGGTTATAGTAATAAATACATATTTTTATAACTACTGTGTGGTTTTCCTTTCATTTAATCAATACTGTTAGAACTGGGGGTCTCTAATTGGCAGAGGTAAGTACCTGTGACCAAGTAGGGACCCTCACTTCTAGTCAGGGTAAAAGGATATACACGGTAGATAACCCCTGCTCACCCCCTAGGTTGCTTGGCACGAGCAGATAAGCTTACCCCCAAGGCAATGTGTTAAAGTATTTGCACTCAATCACCACAATAATTCCACAGTACGCCACAAAGGTAGACCACACAGGTACATATATGTAAAAATATAGCTTTATCTAGTTGCAGCAGTAAAAGAAATAAACAATTACAAGGTGATTACTTTTGATCAATGTTGCATGAAATCTTGATGGTTGCACTTACTTATTAGGAAGTTTTCACTCTTTAAAAATCAGTCTCAGTGTCAGTAAAATTAGCACCAAAAACAATGCCACTGTATTATAGGCCAAAGTCAGCCCTTCACTTGCTCTGCACAAGCCGTGCTAGGGCGCCTCACCGATTGGTCCTTTATGCACCACCTCGGCGAGAGAGGAGCCTTTCACCAAGCCCCGGCCGGTCCCGTCAGCTCTCTGCCCGCTCTCGGCAATCCAGCGAGCGGCGGGGAGCTAGCTTGACACTTCGATCTGGGAAGGCAGGCCAGGGGCGGTAAATACTCGCGTTGCTCCCTCGGCGAGGATGGGTCACTCTTCCGCTTCGAGCGCGGCTCCGGCGTTCGTCAACAAGGCTTCCTGGGGACAGACCAATGAGGTCGCGGCTCCACAGACGAGCCTTTGCATACACCCGGGAGTCAGCCAATGACAGCGCGGCTCCCGGGACAATCCCCTGATGATGCTGATCCGGCAGCCAATCAGTGTGCGGCCTCGGAGATGACGCGGCGGCGCTGGGCCAATCCCAGCACGACGTTCACTGAAGGGGCTTGTTTCCCTTGGCCAATGGGAGCGCGGCGGCTTCGATCTCCGTCTCCGCAGCTTCCGATCAGTTTCAGGCCCCCGGGTCGCGGCGGTGAGATGCGGGCCAAGTATTGAAACGCGCCCAGAGTTAACAGGACGATTTTGAAGCCGCAAATCCTCGCAGGGGATTATGTGGCCCTGGGGACGCCGCCGATCTCACGGCCACCACTACACACACGTGCCGATGAACACGTCGATCCCCCAACACGGCAGCCGGTTGCAGGCAATTACTAGCGCGGCACTCTCACTCGGGTCAGAGAGCAGCCAGCGCGCTACACCGGGTAAATGGCGGAAACTCTGTCAAACAGCCCCCGATCTTGATGGCACACAGCAGCTTTAGGAAGGAGGGGCACAGCAGAGTCTTTTAGTCCTTAGCAACCTTTCTGTCCCTGGGTTGCAAAACAGGAGGCCAGGTCTCCTCAGGCCCTTGGAGATTCAGACACACAGCAAAGTCTTTGTAGGTCAAGCAGGCAGGGTCACAGCACACAGCAAAGTCCCTTCTTCTCCTTAGCTTCAGATGAACAGCAGAACAGGTCAGCCCTTGGAGCACACAGCAAGGCAATCTTCCTTCAGTTCTTCAGCGGTCCTTCTTCCAGCAGAGGTTCCTCTTGATTGTAGAATCTGAAAATCTGTTGTTAGGTGTCCTTCTCTTATACCCTAAAAAGTCTTTGAAGTCTTTGTGCAAGTGGGCCCTGAGCCCGGTCTAAACCAGTTCTGGGTGTTGCTGGAGCACTTGGGCTTCCTGGCTTCTTCCTTCCTTTCAGTGTGAGGGGCAGAGGTGTCAGTCGCCCAGCAGGAGGTGGAGCCAGCATTGTGGCAGGCAGGCACAGCCCTATTCACTCCCAGGTGCTATCTCCTCCCACCACTCTAGTTGCAGATGCAGTCATTCAACCACGGGCTGACTCAGACAACCTCCTGGGGGCTCCCCAGCCCCTGTCACCCTCTAATCAGACAGTCAATCCACAAGCAGGCCCAGGCACTCCTGGAGCCAGGCTCCAGCCAATCACCTGCCAGCAGACTCACTACACACGCACACCCATGTCTAGAAGTGGCACTTCCACACTAGACACATTCATGCCACATACATCATTACGCAGCATTCAATCTCACGAGTTCGCACATACCAAACTCGACCCTGCACTCCCCACACATCAGGAACTACCATGGTCACACATATTCCCCATGCATTCCTATGGGAGGGCAGGTCACTCTCCACACATACACAGAGAGCTCACACACTTTCCAGTGGACCACAGTGAAAAAGTGTGCAGAGACCTAAAATCACTAACACCAGGTCACAGAAACAGGCTAGGCAAAAGCAAAAAGTTTCGGGGTGAACCTGCCAAAAAGGGCCGGGTTCAACAAATACTATAAGGTTGCATTCTGGTAAAACAAGCTGCTTAACATTCCTTCAAGACTAAGCCTGGAGGCTGCTCTCCACAGCTACCACTTGTATAGCTTTCTATGGTTATCTTTGACTTCTTAAATCGCCATAAGGGTTGTTTGAACTGGTGCAAGGTGCCCACTTTAATTAGTGGACAGCATATACCAGGCCAACTTCTCACAACTCGCTATTAAGAAGGGGCTTGCCAAGGGAATCCCTTCCTAATAGTGACTCGCATTTGCATGTATGAAAGTTTTGCAACCGTAATTACGGTCGCAAAACACTCGCAATTTACCACCTACTTCAAGTAGGTGGTAAACCATTCCCAAACTGTAAGGGGTCCCCAGGGGACCCCTTCCCCTTTGTGAATGGGGCAAAACATATTTTTAAGGGCAGGCAGTGGTCCTTGGGACCACTGACTGCCCTTAAAAAATGAAACTGAAAAGTTTAATTGATCTTTTGTTTAAATGCATCAAGTTTTCCTTTAAGGAAAACGGGCTGCATTTAAAAAAAAATAAACTGCTTTATATAAAAACAGTCACAGACATGGTGGGCAGGCCACCATCCCTGTGAGTGCTAGCCAACCCTAATGGGGTCGCAAATTGCGCCTGCCTCATTATTATTAATGAGACATGCAATTTGCGACCACATTAGGAATCGCAAACAGTGTCTGAGACACTGTTGTACATCCCAATTTGCGAGTCGCAAATGTGGCGTAATTTGCGATTCGCAAATTGGTGAGTCGTACATCTGGCCCTTGGTCCATTTGAATGTATATTTTCGTAATGGAATAAAAGACAACACAGCATTCAGTAAAACATATAACAAAGACAAGCAAGGTAGGGGCAATGAGTATAGAAGCAGTAAGAGAGATCCAGATATCTTCTTCTTCCAAAGTCGTGTACCTACAGGCAACTGTTTCATCAAATAAGGAAACTGAGCATCCAAATGCTAGTGATGTACCTGACCACTGGGGTGACTGAAGGACTTCAGAGGACTTCTCAGGTTGTTAAACCTGAGACACAGATTGTTTCAGTGGCAACTGCTGCTAGGAATTGCCTCAGGCTCACTCACTAGAGATCTCTTTCTAGCAGACCTATCTCATCATCAGAGAACATGCTGCACTTGAATGTTCTTTCCAAAACAAAAATAAGTTTCTGCAGTTCGAATTGACTGTTTTTTAAACTGTGGAATATAATACACTGTAAAAAGGTGAATAATAATATAGGCCTCCAACAATATTACAACTACTATATCTACCTAACACTAAATTACATATTTAGTATGTATTTACTATTCTTAACTCCACATCTATTTACCTGTACCTACCCTTTGATGTAGTGGTTAGTTGAGTAGAGGGGATACAATATTATTTTAATGCAAAACAATCCATGCATTTTAAAGGGTATATATCAAATGTGGCATTTGACCCATCAATAAGATGTTCTAAAATGTATATTCTCTGATTCTCTTCAGATGCCATTGACTGCATAAAGTGCCCAGATGACCACTGGTCAAACATCAAAAGAAACAGATGCCTGCCAAAGGAAATTGACTTCCTGCCGTATGAGGATCCACTTGGTTTCATTTTAGCTGTGATCGCGATCTTCCTCTTCTTCAATGCTTCTTTCACATTGGGTATTTTTATAAAATATCGGCAGACCCCTCTTGTGCGAGCCAACAACCTACAGCTCAGTTACATTCTTCTTGTTGCCCTCATGATGTGCTTTCTCTGTTCCTTGATTTTCATTGGGCGACCCAAGAGGGTGACATGCATGCTCCGTCAAGTGATCTTTGGCATATCCTTCTCATTTTGTGTTTCATGTGTGATGGCTAAAACTATCACAGTACTCCTTGCCTTCAAGGCCACAAAGCCCAACAGTAGCTTAAGACAGTGGGTAGGCTCTAGAACGTCCAACCTCATTGTGCTGTCCTGCTCCTTTATAGAGTTTGCCATTGGAGTTATCTGGCTAGGGACATCACCACCATTCCCAGAACTTAACAACAGTGCTGGCAATTGGAAAATTATAGCTGAATGTAATGAGGGCTCCATCTTGATGTTCTATTGCATTTTGGCCTTCATGGGACTTTTGGCTTGTGTAACTTTTGGGATTGCATTTTTGGCTCGGAATTTGCCAAATAGCTTTAATGAAGCAAAGTACATCACCTTCAGCATGCTGGTGTTCGTCAGTGTCTGGCTCTCTTTTATTCCAGCCTATCTCAGCACAAAAGGAAAATACCTGGTAGCTGTAGAGATTTTTGCAATTTTGTCCTCTGGTGCTGGTCTTCTCTACTGCATATTTGCTCCGAAGATTTACATCATCTTTCTGAGACCAGAGATGAATACAAGAGAATATTTGGTTAAAAATAAATGTTCACCATAACTAGAAATATTAAATGAATGATGAAATATAAAATGCAAATCATATTCTGATAACTAAAATTGAAAACCTTGATTGCATGAAACTTGATGCCTCATTCCTGTTCTTGTTTGAATTCGTTTAATGCTTGGAAATTCATTTTTTGTATCTCATGCAGCCTTAGATTTTCTACTTGCCTTACGTCATTTCATCTAAAATGAATGTTGATTGCTTTGACTAACTTTATTTCTCAATCACTAGTAATTTGCTGATATGGCCATTGGTTATTTCAAATTTCTTTGTAAAGCTACTAATGTTTCACAATATCACATTCTCCGATGTCCTTGATTTGATATTGTTACATATGTTGTTCTATTAACTCAATATTCAGAAAAACAAAAAAAAAATTGAATCCATTGTTCGTGGACAGCTGAGTAGGCCCCATTATTAAAATAAAGCATGGTTTTCTACAATCTTGTTCAGGCTCAGTGTGAGTGAAGAACATTGCTCAAGCAATTTAATTAGCAATGAAAACGTAGGGCCCGATTAATTGTCTGGCGAACGGAGTATTCTTACTTGGTCTGAAGGAAGACTTTACATCTGCCAGGCTAAGACTTCTCTGTCCATCAGATCTATATATAACTGCCTACCTGGCAGTCATTTATAAAGGCATTGGCAGGAACCACTGTCACATCGGTTCCTGTCAATACATTTTACTGCTTGCAATGGAGCTGATTCGGAAGGATGTAGCCCTGTAGCAAGCACTATTCCTTTCTTCTGCTCAAAACGAAAACCCTGAAACTGGAATTTCTTTTTGAAAAGAAAAAAGGAATCATACCCTCCCTATGAGAGGCTTCACCCATGGTGGAGGGAGCATTATAATGTGTGTACTGATCCTTACCGCCAGATAGTACCTGGCAGTAAGGAACAGTAAAAAATTACTACATGTCTGCCCATCTAAATTGGGCGGGTGGACATGTAGCCATATCCCCTATTGCCCTGACTCCCCTGGGCCGTCGGAGGGGTTTAACCATAGTGGAAGCAGTGTAGTCTCTGCCGTGATAAACTCTATGGTCCACCCACATGTAAATGCAGAGGGTGGACCTTTGTATTTGCAGGTATACATCAGCCCCTTAGCTTTTCAAAGCCATTCAAAGGGAGCAATCAAAAATAAATCGCAATGACACTCTAAGATGGGTGTTAGATGTTTTTGGATGCATGCCTGAGGCAAGATGCGAAGTGTGCAGTTTATCTGATATGGGAAGACCACTTTTAATTGCATATTGCTTCATGCTTGTTCATACCTGTTCATACTTTTTCTTGGTCGAAACGTCGGTGGTGGTGGTGGTGATAATTGTTCTTTCACAATAAAAAGAAACTAAACTACAGAGATATGTGGTGCAATTTTTCTTGGTGGAATATATGTATAGTCCTCAAGGTAACTCACAAGGATGCTTGGGACACCCACATAAAATAATATGGCAGATATATTGATGATATTTTTATTATATGGGAAGGCACAGAATCCGAGGCTGCCTAATTTATAACATCCATTAATAATATTGTAGTATCCTGTCTTTATTGGTATTTATCATATGCTCTACCAGTGGAATGTTCCTGTGATGATGCGTTATGGAATCTTGGGAGCTTGTCACAGAAAGTCACAGTTGACAGGGGCTGAGCAGCAGGCTGGCTCTCACCCCTCTACCATCATTCAAGGAGGAACACACTGGCAGAGCATGAACACATAGAACCCCGGATATAACAAATAACAATATGAGCCTACAGTTCACTGCCACCCTTAGTACGCAAAGGGTAGAATTTTTAGATGTGGAGGTGTTTATTTGGGAGAACAGGATAGAAACTAAACTCCATAGAAAGATCACCGCTGGCAACTCTACATTGCATGCCATCAGTGCCCACCCCCCCATCATATTCACAGAATACCGTGCAGTGAAATTCTTCGGTTACGACATATATGACTTAGTACGTTGCCAAAATGAAGCCCTAAACCGTTTTGTGTCCACGGGTTATAAACTGTCGAATCTGCAGATGGCCTTGGACAAGGTCAGCTCTCGTACCCGTGAGTTATGTGTAATAACTAGAAAAGAACAGGATGTAGAAACCATGAGTGGGACCACAATAGAAGACAAACAACCTATAAGACTTATCACAACTTATTGTAAACAGGACAAGATCATTCATAAGATAGTTTACAAGCATTGGTCTAATATCCTAATTGACCTAACATTGAAATTCATGTTATCTGACCTCCCTGCCGTTACGTTCAGAAGGGCACCTTCAATGAGGGATGCCCTGGTAAATTCTAGTCCTAACACAACCTAGTTATCCAAATCTGGCTTTTTTAAATGTGCTTCTTGCAAGGCGTGTAAGTTTGGAATTAATGTATCCGAGTACCGCACAGCTTTTTGTGATATTCCTGTCCCAATTAAAGTTCACTACACATGTTGGACGGAATTTGCGGTGTACGTGCTTGAATGCACATGCCATCTCATGTACATCGGCAGCACAAAATTACCAGTTTTTAATCGGATATTGTAGAATTTGTGTGCAATTGTTCACTCGGACTCCAATTACCCAGTCGCCCGGCATTTTAAAGCCATCATGCCACTAAAATCAGTGACTTGAAGTACTTTGTAATTGGGGCAGTCCCTCCCTCAATTCCAGGGGGCAATAGGGAGAGGCAATTGTGCCAGTTGGGTTCCACATTTATTTTAACACTGGATACCAGAATGCCTAACGGCTTGAATACAAGTGAAGGCCTTTATAACTTTCTGTAATTACATCATAATGAAGGTTCCTCTGAAAACGTGTGTCAGTATGGTGACTTGCATAAGGATGTCACTTTATGATAATTAACACCTCCAACTATTTGAATGATCAGAACTGCTTTTATGTGTTGTTGGAAAATGAGGCAGCATCTGTGAGGTCTGCACAAATAACATGACTACATTTTTCCTTCATTGGGAACCAAACACCCAATTGTAGCGACTGACTCTCTGAGGGTAGCGTTGCAGAGCAATCTGAGGCTTACTCAAGGGAGGTGGTGTCGGCCGCTTATGCACAGTTTCGGGGCTCGGTCCCATCCGGGCCCCTGGTGCCTCTTCTCGCGGAGCCCGGTCCCCCTCGGGCCCTGCATGGCCATCCCGATGGAGATCCACCTGTGGATCCCACCCCCGGTGGCTCCCGCCTACTCCCCGCGCGTGCTGCCGCGGAAGCCAGCTCAGCATTTCTGGTCTGCCCACTCCAGCAGGCTGACGTGCAAACCTTCACCAGCTCGTCCGGCTGCACTCGGGCCCGGGGATGGGATCCCGGGCCCCTAAACCTGTTTGGGGGCGCAACGGCACTCCGCTTGGGGCATTTTCACGGGTAGTTCGAAAGCACACCCCGACTTTGCTTCGGGGCCATGGCATGGGGTCATGGGTCCCCGTCCATCTTTGAGGGCAACGCGACGGTGCTCCCCTCCCTCTGGAGTCTGTGGGGGCCAGGGTGGGCTCCTGGCATCCCGCTCGGCTATCTTTGCAGGGAGCGTGACAGCGCTCCCTGTCTTGTCTTCTTTGGGGGGGGGCAGGTTGGTGCTCCCCCTCCCCCAAGATCACTTGGGGCAAGGGGGCCAGGGTGGGCTCCTGGCCCCCATTCTGGGCAATTTCACCTCCCCAGCTGGCATCTTCGTGGGGGTGGGGGGCGGCGCTCCTTTGCCTCCACCTTTGGCAGGGGCCAGGGTGGGCTCCTGGCCCCTGTATAGGGCATGTCATCGCGCTCTTCTCTTCTGCTGGGGGCAGCCCTGGGACCTGACCCTCCCCACCAGCCTTTCGCCTGCTCTCCTCCGGGACCTCTCTTCTTCCTGCGCAGAGGCCTCTGCTTCTGCACACTGGTCCTGGGCTCTTCTCCTGGCACTGTTCAGGACCCTGGGGGCAGTCATGGGGTACCTGCTTCCAACTGACCATTGCGCCAGGCTCCAGCACCTTCAGCCTCAGCAGACCACACTCCAGAGAGAGCTTCTCTTCCTGTGCAAGCACTTTTTAAAACTTGAGTACGGGATTGGCAGGAAGTCTCTATTTGTCCTATCAAACAGCGACACATCACTTCACTGCCCCTGCTCCCTCCTTCCTGCCCAGCCTCTGGTTTGTTAAAAATGGCGTCATCCAGAGTCTCTTGCCACACGGTCTCTGAAAAAGCCCCTTCCCTACTCGCTGCCTTCCCTCCTTGGTGCAGTCAGGAGCCTGGCACCTAGTGATAGCTGCCGATGGATGAGCCTGTAGCCCCACCCATCTTCTCTTCATGGAGAGGAGGCATTAGCTTGTGAAAGAAAGCCTATCAATCCCTCCTGCTGAGGTCAGCCATCAGCCAGGCCCTGGTTATGGCTGACTCTGAGAAATGTGACATTTCCGGATGACCCAAAAGCAGTACAAATATGACTTTTAACTCTGCAGAATACTCCTTCTCACATCTGTTAAAGTGGACATTAGTGCATGTCTGGAATCTGTAGGCCATATGAAAGTTACTCTAGCCCATGGGCTCCACACCCTCATAAGGGAATAATGAAGTGAAAACAGGTAAAACACACTGACTTTCCCTGGCAGGTTCCTTCCTAGTGCATAAAGCCTATTCCATGTCACCACCCAATTCTGCATAAGTCCTGCTACACCATTCTCTTTTTTTAGCTGCTCCTGGACTGCGCACGCTAGGAATCTCCCCTGCGCATCCCATACACATGTGCACACACATGTACACCTGTGTCTGCATGTAACCGGCCCAGTGTCCCTTACTCCAGCTGCTGTGCAGGGGCCTTGTCAAGCCAGGGGGACACCAGTAAAATCCCCATGCATTCTTTTTCATCCTGAGTTCACTGTGGGCGAGTCCCAACTTATGAAGCTCCCCCAGAGTAAAAGCTCAACAATTAGGTGCTCAAAAAGCGAAAAATCCGGGCGGCCCATAGTGTCAGAACCACCTTCTAACATGTGTGAATGTCGGATATTTTCTGTTTATCTACATCTTTTTTGAACAACTAACACTGATAAATCATACACTGTATTGTTGAGGGCAACAGCAATATAAGCACTAGCACTTTATAGGTCAAGGACGAAAACATTTGCAACCTCTTGCATTAGCCCCACCATCCATGTCTGTGTGTTTTATCAACTATCACTGTTTTTTTCCCCTCATAGCACCTTATTACACTGATTTTACACATGTTTTGAGAGAGCATTGTTTTAATCTTATGCAGCTCATAGGGTTTTTCTCTAAACAATTGTGTATTTAGAATGCATTTTAAGTATTTTATGATGCCTATTCATCTTTTTATCAACACTCCTCTTATCATTGAAGGGTTTTTTATGGTATTTGTATCTTATTATATGTGTTCAGGAATTGGCACTTGCCATACATTTAGCCATGTTGGGCACACTTAACACTATAGCTACTATTGTACTTGGGATCAGTGTCCCTTGTATTTGTTTAAATGGGGATCCAATTAGGAATTGTCAATTTATATTACCAATCGTTTTGATTACATCAACTATCTTGTTTTATTAGTATCATCATCATGAGGGCTGTGGATTTTACCCGAGTTATATTGTTGTTAAAAGGGCTCTTTTTCAATTATGTGCTCCCTCTGCAATATTTTCTCTATGTTTACTCCTCACTATTACCGATAACTCCGGTGATTGGACGCACTAAATTTAAAGGTGGTGGTCAGGCACCAGCGTGAGATGTGATCAGGATCACAGAGGCAATCGAAACGTGTCTGGGACGGACACTTGTCTGTACCATTTATGGGTGAATAAAGCGATTATGGAATTGGGAACCCGCCTACCTTGATTCTTTTGGAGTAAATGCCTTTGAAGGTCTATGCCTGCGGTGTATTCCCTCCTGGCAATTGGTGGGTCAGGACTTTGGTTTAAATAATAAAAAAAAATATATATATATATATATATATATATATATATATATATATATATATATATACATATGCAAAAAAGAAGGAGAGAACTCTGGGTAGGTCTCAGTTTAGGTGGAAAGCAGCTCCTGTTAGAGCACTCTCAACACCAGCGACACTCTAGATCTGCTCACCTCAAATGTCTGTTTTTCTATCAAAGTTTTTAAGCATAGGATTAGACAGTGCTATCCAGGCTTTTGTTATTTGACAGCTCGGCAAGGACTGCACTGTACTAGTCCTATGCTTAAAGACTTTGCTGTTTAAATAGCGAAAGACTTTGTCATTTTCTATCTCGGCATGGATAGCACTGTCTAATCCTATGCTTAAAAACTTTGATAGAAAAACAGACATTTGAGGTGAGCAGATCTAGAGTGTCGCTGGTGTTGAGAGTGCTCTAACAGGAGCTGTTTTCCACCTAAACTGAGACTTACCCAGAGTTCTCTCCTTCTTTTTTGCATAATTTATGCGTCACTCTATGCCTGAAAGGGTTTTGTTTTGACTTAATACTGGGTGCTCCCTTGTGTCTGGACAAAGCTATACCTCTCTGAAGAGCTCTAATTAGAGCGAAACACTGTGTCAGAGGTTGCTTTTAATCATTTCAGGTTGGCTTGAGTTGGTATTTTACCAATTCAAAGCTGTAATATTGTGCCTGGAGTGATAAATGGCTTTTGTTATTTGACAGCTCGGCAAGGACTGCACTGTACTAGTCCTATATATATATATATTCACTGAAAAAACCATAGGTTATAGACCATATATAGTTAGGAATTAGCATTTAAAAAACCTTATTTTACTCACACAAAACCATTGAAATTCCATATATAGTTAGTTGCACTAACTATATATCGCGCACCCGCAATCCACTGCTGATGATGTCACATATTACATCATTCATGACATGGTCAGTGACATCACTGATGACATCACTGATGACATCTCAAATGACATCACTGATGACATCATTCAGTGACTGTGTGTTTCTGTAAAGTTTAAATATGTTTTACATATTGAAGAATGAGTAGATGTAGAAGTGTCTGGATGAAGGATTTAGTAGGTGCGTGACTGACTGTATGAGTGAGTGATTAAATGTGTCTCACTGAGTGCATGGGTTAGTGACTAAACTGTCTTAATTTGTGCATCATTATGTCTGTTGTTCTGTAAACTGCTGCATGTGTTGATCAGTAGCTATATGAGTAACTATATGGGTTATTGATTGATTGCCCAAGTATTTGTATGGGAGACTGAGTGTGTGTGTGGCTGGCTGGGAGGTGTGTGACTCTGTGCAGATCAATGTGTACTTGTATCAATGATTGTATAAGAGAGTAATTATGTGTTAGTATATGTTTCAAAATGTAAGGTGCTCTATGTTTAACTGTATAGATTAGAAAATGGAAGTGTGATTGATTCTTTACAGGACTGACTAGGTGTGTGAGTAACTCCATGGATGAGTGACAGAGTGTGAGAGTCTGTATAGGTGTATGAGTGCATATGATAGTGTTGTAAAGATGAGTGATTGTATGTATGAATGATTGTATGGGTAAATGAGTGAATGTGTGTGTAAACATAGGAATCACTGAGTGCGTATGTAGTAACTAGTATTGGTGTGTCAATGGTTTCAAAAATTATACTCTGTATTTAACACTGGGTGTAACAGAGGTTATATTAAAGTGTGAGGAGATGCATTGTATTGTCACATGAATGATATCATCAGTGATGTGGTCATTGATGTCAAATGAGATGTCATCAGTGATGTCATCAGTGATGTCATTTGAGATGTCATCAGTGATGTCATCAGTGATGTCACTGACCATGTCATGAATGATGTAATATGTGACATCATCAGCAGTGGATTGCGGGTGCGCGATATGTAGTTAGTGCAACTAACTATATATGGAATTTCAATGGTTTTGTGTGAGTAAAATAAGGTTTTTTAAATGCTAATTCCTAACTATATATGGTCTATAACCTATGGTTTTTTCAGTGAATTTTCAAGGTTTTGTAAATGCTAATTCCTAACTATATATGGTCTATAACCTATGGTTTTTTCAGTGAATTTTCAAGGTTTTGTAAATGCTAATTCCTAACTATATATGGTCTATAACCTATGGTTTTTTCAGTGAATTTCAATGGTTTTTTAATAGCAAATATCATAAGCTGTCGAATGTCAAGTACGTGGTAAGTAAAAACATTTTCGTGTTTATGCACACTGATCTGCTTTGATTGCTGCCCCCCACCCCTCATTTCTATTAGGAGTACTCTCTCTTTGCAGATAGTGAAGGGTAGTTAACGCAGCCCTTTGCCCCCTTTGTAATCCGTCGTGCCTGCTTCTCTCTCCATTTGATTGATTGTTCTCTTTGGTTCATTCTCTATTTACAAACAAGCACAGAGTCGCAATACTCTGTTTAGTCTTTGCAGATAGCGAAAAATCGTGTAAAAAAACAAAAGGAATCGAGCAAAATCAGTAGGCCACTAATGGGATCTCTTTTGACCTCGCTAAAATAGAAACATTAGGAACAACCTGTTGAAAATAGCAATGCGTATGTATATAAGCGGCGTTCATTTGTGTTCACAGTACCCCTTGTTGATTGTTTCAATCGAGCATTGAATTGTTCGAAGTTAATTCTCTTAAGGATCTTCTCTACCTGCAAACGAGGAAGAATAGGAATATTCTATCTCCCTTTGCAGATAGTGAAGGGTAGGTAACGCAAGCCTTTAACACGTCGTACCTATTTCATTCCTCATTGATTGATTGATTGTCCGAACATTGACTGTTTGGGAATTAGTTCTTTTTGGAGGTATTCCCTGTTTGCAAATAAACGTAGGAAAATCTTTGCAAGTAGTGAAAGGGTACGTAATGCGGACCGTTCTCCCCCGTTGTAATCTGTCATGCCTATCTACTCCCCACTGATTGATGCACCTTTTTCACCCGGACCATTTACTAGAGATACGTCATCTGGCCCGACCAGAGAGCACCCCTAGTGAAAAGGACATATGCAATAATAACGAAGTGATCACTGTATCCTGTTAACAGAAACTTTACCATGAAACAACCTGGAAAGAAAAAAATAGGAAAACGAAAATCAGTAGGCCACTGATGAACATGAACTTTTATTAAACAACGAACAAAGAAACGATAACATAACGTAATGATAAAACCTATTAATGTCCTAGAAACAAGAAAACGTTAAAATATGCCAGTGGTGAGAGACCAGAAAAACAGTAAGAGAAACCAAATCACCCCTCGCTGTCCCACCGCCTGCCACGCCAAAAAAATCGATAGACTAGGGAAAATGCAAGTCAGTAGAACATCCACCCCCACTCTGGAAACTTCCAAGGTGGGGCAGGGTTCCGGCTACGCCCAGCCGGGAGCAGCCCATATAAGGCAGGTCCTGCTGCCACGCCTCGGCCAGGAGATCCTAACGTAGGGTGTAGCCGAAGGAGAGGCCGAGGCCAGCGGGACCCGGCCAGGGGATTGCCTTTACAACGCTGAACAGTTGCAGGGGGGGGGAATGTCTCCTCGACCCTCCCCTCTCTCTCCCAGTCCGGCCGCGGTGGCCCTTGAGAGTTGCAGGTAGTCCCGCCACATGCTCTTCCGGTCCGACCACCAACGGTCGGGGGGCCGAGGCCGACGGGATCCGGCTGCAGCCGATAAACCAAGAAACCCGTTCATGGGGCCAGAGCCAGGGGCGTCCGGCCGACATCCACCGGAAGCCCGGCCCGAAGACGGACGGGACACTTCTTTCTTTTATAATGGCTGCGACAACACTGGGGGGGGATGTCTTGCACATGCCTCCGACCCCCCCCTCGTCCTCATCGCCTGGTCCGGCCATAACAAATCTCAAGCGAGACGCCGTGGGGTGCACTGGGAGGGAGAGACGGTGCGAACAGGCCTCTCCCGCCTCCCCAGGTGGAGACTTCCCAGCTGCACCCTCAGCGCTCCAGGCGCCCGGAAAACGGTTCTTCCACTGTGGCCATGCTGCAACGTCTCGCCCGGCAGGGTGGAGCCCGTCCGCTCATGTGACCCCGCGATCGCCGGTAGCTGCCGAACTCTCAAAATGGCGGTCGACCTGGCAAGAGCGGGCCCAGCATAAAGAAATGGCCCGGTCACTGGTTGACTCCACCACCGTAGTCCTCCACGACCTTGAAGATTCTAGAGGAGCCGCGGGAGTCTCCGACCCCCGATGGGGAATGACTGCCATGATCGCCCGTGGAGTGACGAAACTGTATCCGCGGGACGTTGGCGCTCCCATGCTGGCGCCAGCCTCACTTTGAATTACTAGAATCCTGCAGACCTCACTTCCGGTGAAAGCACAGTGTGACCCGGTAGGAAAAATTATTGCACCCCCTCCCCTTTTTGACTGATAGTTCAAACCACCGATCCTTTCCTTTGCCCTTTTAACGGAACTTTGGACTGCCTCCCCCTCTTTTACATTTTCTAGAGAAAACAAAACATTAACCACTACATTAGCATAGCAGTTGACACCAGAACTGTTTTCAAATTGAAAACCAACAACATCTTCAACAGAATCCTTTTTGTTTCTGCTGTGACCCTGCTACAGCACAGGCATTGTCCCCAGCAGTAATTCTGCAATGCCGGTAAGAATAGCTGTGGTGCCTACTGGACTCACTCACCCCCGCGGCGCCCCACGCCGTTTTTTGCTGGGCGGCAACTTACTAGACATCACTTTCGTGCCATCTAGATTTCAGCGCGTTCTGCTGCCTTGGAACTATTCGCACAACAGACCGCTACTGACAAGAATATTTCATTATTGGTGCTGTCAATTTCAATAAATCTATTGGATAATTAAAAAGAAATTGCCACGGTCTCTTCGTTGTTTAAATGTTTTTACTGTTTTTGTTTTGTTGTATATATTTATATGTTATTAAAGTTTTATATACCTACTACTTTGTTGGAGTGCTATATATTTTTAATGTGACACATAATTGTAAAAACTTTGATGTACAAAGAGTCATTCCTGGAATCTTCCGCTTCAGGCTCGGTCCCCTCCCCAATCACAATACAGGATGGTTTTCAGATAGTAGGAACACGTGTGGTGTGACGGATCTCATCGAGTGTGGGCCTTGATCTACTATAACTCCTTTGAAGAGGGGTGATTCTTTACAGCTGGGGCCATAAACTACATCTGCAGGGCTAGCTGATAGCCTGGACAATCGGACACAGAGAAAGAGGAGTGTCAGAGGGTGCGGTAGTGAATAGGGCGAAAGGGAGGTGTCGGGCGGGCACAGAGTGTGATTCTCAGGGAAGAGCAGCGCAGATGGGGGGAGGTTTATTGCCCATGCATAAGACAGAGAGCGGTGGTGACCAGTGCCTAGGGAAGATGCTTGCGTGGGTGAGGAGCCATGCTACGAATCGACAGCGTGCAGAGAGTGGGTCTGGTCAAGGCATCTAAAATGGCTGCCGTGCACGACAAAAGTGTGGCATTTCAAAAAAGGCAAGATGGCGCAGACAATGTTTTTCAACACTTCCTCATTTCCTTCGAATCGAACGTTAACAGACGTTGGGGCATATTACCAAAGTTAAGCGATATTTATCGCTAACGATGCTTACCAACTAATTTTTTACCACTAAGCATCGTCAGAAATTATCGAAGATAAACCTTACTATTATCAAGGTTTATCGCAAATGCGATAATAAACGGCCGCAATGCATGAATATCGCTAAAAACTCAGCGATATTCATGCATTACCGAGCTAATGCTCTTAGCCATGTTATCCACCTCCCATTGGATAACATGGCTAAGAACTGCTCAGGGCAGGTGTTACTTTTTGGAGATATTCGCGCTTAGCGCGAATATCTCCAAAAGTTGGTAATAGGAGATAGATATCTTGCATGTTGTAATGCAAGTTATTGTGGTATATGGAACTCATACCATAATCTCTCAGGAAAGCAGAAACTGATCCTTTTGGGACCGCCTAAAAAGGCCTAGGGGGTGAGGAGTACTCTACTTTGCCCCCTTTTCACGTTCCGAACTATTTTATTTTACTCTCTTCTGTAATTACACAAAATACCAGCGATAAGATGCATCGGAGACACACAGTGAGAGAAAGGAGGCCGGAGATGAAGAAGACATGTCAAATACACATTGGAGATAATATAGTGGCAGAAGGGAAGTAAATATGAGTAAACTTACCATGTAACATAAAAATGTTGCACTCTATACTATAAGTCTCATTTTATACTACAATCACTTCGCTACAACCTCATAAATTAAAAATAAAAATGAATAATGTCTCAAACAATTTTTGATTTCTAAATATAAATTTATTCTTCAGAATTTTCTAAATTTGAAAGAACTAGTAACATGTCCTCATCAGCAATGTCCTCATTAAAAGTCTCCAATGATGATTCTTGTAACTCTATGGTCTCCAAACACTCGATAAATTCGCCATCAAGAGATTGATCAAAAAAATCATTCAAGTCATCTCCTCCTTGTGACAATATTTCATTATTGGTGCTGTCAATTTCAATCAATGTAGTGGAATCATTCAAGTCATCTCCTCGTGACAATATTTCATTATTGGTGCTCTCAATTTCAATCAATGTAGTGGAATCATTCAAGTCATCTCCTCCTTGTGACAATATTTCATTATTGGTGCTGTCCATTTCAATCAATCTAATGGAATCATACAAGCCATCTCCTCCTTGTGACAATATTTCATTATTGGTGCTCTCAATTTCAATCAATGTAGTGGAATCATTCAAGTCATCTCCTTGTGACAATATTTCATTCTTGGTGCTGTCCATTTCAATCAATCTAATGGAATCATACAAGTCATGTCCTCCTTGTGACAATATTTCATTATTGGTGCTCTCAATTTCAATCAATGTGTTGGACAATTCAAAAGAAATTGCCACGGTCTCTTCATTGTGAGCCATTTTATTTTGAAATTGCTTGCTGTAAATTGCAGAAAAAAATAATCACTTTCATTTATCGTTTTTAGTAATACATAATATAAAACTAACTTTATCAAGTATTTAGTATAACAGAAGGACTGCAAATAAATAACAGAAAACATTTTTCAAATTATCTTCAAGTGTACAACATAGTTCCCCTTACAAATTAACAACTCACCTTTTTAAAAGTAGCAGAAGTGTTAGTACTGTGTAAATCAAACACCAGAAATTCACCACCAAAAATTCCTCACAAATGTACCTCAGACAGTAGTATCACAAAATGGCTGTGGTTTCCTCTCATTTGACATATATACATAACCAATTAACTTTCATCACACACAAATACAAAACCAAAGTAACATTTTAATTGGTTCTAAATTTCAACACTTTCAAATGTGTTTTCCCCATGCAATTTTCCATAGGACATTTACATACGTCTACAGCCTGAATGGCTGAACGGAATTACACCAAACTTGGCAAAATGGTACATCAAACCTAAGAGGTCAGGAAGGATCTACTATGCCCCCTTATGGTCATTTCCCCCTTCGCTTTGGCCTCCTCTTGTCTCTCAATCCTACCGAGGGACAAGATGGCGGCCGCTACGGACTGTTTGGAATGTTGACAGACGCCGGAGAACCAATCAGCTTCGCAAAGCTCCGTAACGCGAAAAGTACGCGAAGCGGAGCGCTGTTACAGATATATATCTTTTTTTGAATGTTAATTTCTCAAAATCCACTGGAGCACATATATTGAGACCTAGCAAAGGCACATCGGGCTACCAGTCCCTAATATTTTGCCAAGTTTTGTGCAAATCCATTCAGCCGTTCGATTATTATTATTTTGGTTTTTTTTTGCCCCGCGGGGCCCTTTTAAAACCTCCACATCAAAACTAGGGGGTCAGTGAGGATCTACTATGCCCCCTTATAGTTATTTCCCCCTTTGTTTTGACCTCCTCTTGTCTCTCGATCCTACCGAGAGACAAGATGGCGGCCGCTACGGACTGTTTGGAATGTTGACAGACGCCGGAGAACCAATCAGCTTCGCTTCACAAAGCTCCGTTGCGCGAAAAGTCCGCGAACCAGTGCGCTGCCCGGTCCGCTGTTACAGATATATATCTTTTTTTAAACGTTAATTTCTCAAAATCCACTGGAGAACATATATTGAGACCTACAAAAGGCACATCGGGCTACCAGTCCCTACAATTTTGCCAAGTTTCGTGCAAATCCATTCAGCCGTTCGGGCTAAAAGTGAGGCCAACCGCCCTATGGAAAACTCAATGTTAAAAACACGTTTTGGGACCCCCCTTTTTTCTCGGCCCCCCCTTGACGAACCCCCCCCAAATTTTCAAGGGCTGCTCAGAAACAAAATGTGCCATTTTCCTGAAAATTTCAGCCAATTCCGTCCACAAACGCCAAAGTTATTAGACATAGAATTTTCAAAAAACCCATAGAGAAAAAATCCTAACTATATATACCTACTGGCGACCGCCAGTAGGTAATATATATATATATTCACTGAAAAAAACATAGGTTTCAGGAGTTATATAGTTGGGAATTAGCTTTTAAAAAACCTTTGAAATTCACTCAAAAAACTATAAGTTTTAGTGGTGTTATAGTTAGCTGGACATTTTACTCATACAAAACCATTGAAATTGCTCCTATATAGTTAGTTGTACTAACTATATTTCGCGCACCCGCAATCCACTGCTGATGATGTCACATATTAGATCATTCATGACATGGTCAGTGACATCACTGATTACATCTCAAATGACATCACTGATGACATCACTGATGACATCATCCAGTGAATGTGGTTTGCTTCGTTATTTAAATATGCATTATATATATAGCAATTTGCATTGAAGAATAAGTGGATATATATATAAATATTTGGATGGAGGATTTAGTAGCAGTGTAATTGACTGTTTACTTGACCAATTTATAATGTCTCACTAAATATAGTGGATAGTGACTAAACTGTGTGAATATCTGTATCACTTTGTCAGTTGTTGTGTAAACTGATTCTACAGTTGGTTACTAGCTATGTGAAAGTCTATATTAGTTATTGATTAGTTAACTGAGTATTTGTATGGGAGTGTGAAAGTGTGTGTTGTTCGGTGGAGGGGGGGTGTGACTGTCCTAAGATGTGTGAATAGTTGATTCAGTAGATATATGAAGTTAAAACTACATGTTCTAACAGTTGTTTGGGTGAATGAATATCTTTATGGGTGTGGTGATGAGAAAATATATTTCTCAATGGTACAGGTCCAACAAACTAGAAAAATAAAAGGCAGTGTATGTGTAAGTTGTTGTATATATATAAGTATACATAAGACACAATGATTGTGTGAGTGACTGTATGGATAACTGTATACTTGTAATAATGATTTTATAATTCACTAAGTATGACTTACTATCTAAATGAATAGAAGAAGTGGTGTTTGTATAAGTGTTTTGCTAATTAAATATGTAAGTATGATCCATTGTTTGCATAAGTGAGTAGGATGACTTCATATGTGAATAGGAAGCGTGCTGTTGTTTAATGTCGATATAGATGTATAAGTATTTTTGATAGTGTTCTATTGTTCATTGACAGCATGTATGAATGAATCCATAGGTAAGTGATTAGATGTGTGTATACATCTATGAATCACTGAGTGGATTTTTAGATACTTGTATTGCTGTGCCAATGGATTTAAATATGATACTCTGTATTTTACAAAGAGAGATGAAAAATTGTAATAGTGTATGAAAAGGTGTATGTGATTGTCACGTGGATGATGTCATCAGTGATGTCACTGACCATGTCATGAATGATCTAATATGTGACATCATCAGCAGTGGATTGCGGGTGCGCGAAATATAGTTAGAACAACTAACTATATAGGAGCAATTTCAATGGTTTTGTATGAGTAAAATGTCCAGCTAACTATAACACCACTAAAACTTATAGTTTTTTGAGTGAATTTCAAAGGTTTTTTAAAAGCTAATTCCTAACTATATAACTCCTGAAACCTATGTTTTTTTTTCAGTGAATTTCAAAGGTTTTTTAAATGCTAATTCCTAACTATATAAGGCCTGAAACCTATGGTTTTTTCAGTGAATTTGCAAGTAAGACTGTTAGCGCTCTAGTTGTTCTTTAGAACACTCTGGGACATTCTGTCATTGGGCTATAGTTGGGCTACATCTGGCTGATATTTGGGCTACATTTGTTTTTTTTGTCTCTGGTGGCCATCTTTGGGCTACATTGGGCTACATTGGGCTACATTTGGGCTCTAACATATATATAGCCCAATGTAGCCCAATATATATTTTTTCAAAGTTAATTTTCGTAAAAACCACTGGAGCACATATCTTGAGACATAGCAAAGGCACATTGGGCTACCAGTCCTTACAATTTTGCCAAGTTTGGTGGAAAACCATTCAGCCGTTCGGGCTAAAAGTGAGTCCAACCGCCCTATGGAAATTAACATGGGGAAAACACGTTTTGGGACCCCCCTTTTATCTCGACCCCCGCTTGACGAAGCACCCCCAAACTTTCAGGGATGGACCGGAGCGCCGCGAGGCAAAGTTAAGGAAAATTTCAGGAAGATTCCTCAACCGGCGCCAGAGTTATTCCCAATAGAATGTTGCGATTTCCCTATTGAAAACAATCCTAACTATATATACCTACTGCCTATCGCCAGTAGGTAATATATATATATATATATATATATATATATATATATATATATATATATATATATATACATATAGTGTGTCACTCACTCATAGAGTGAGTGATTAAATGTGTCTCACTGAGTGACTAAACTGTCTTAATTTGTGCTTCATTATGTCTGTTGTTCTGTAAACTCCTGCATGTGTTGATCAGTAGCTATATGAGTAACTATATGGGTTATTGATTGGTTGCCCAAGTATTTGTATGGGAGACTGAGTGTATGTGTGGGTGGCTGGGAGGTGTATGACTCTGTCCATAGATGTGTGAGCAGTTGATTCACTAGAGGTATGGGTGCCAAAAGTGCATGTGGAAACAGCTGTATGGGCGGTTGACTGTGTGCATGAGTGTATTGGTGAGTGAATGGATATCTCAGTGCTACATGTCAAAGTAAGTACATATGTAAAACACAGTACATGTGAGAGTTGACATATATAAATAACTGTGCATAAGAGCCAGTGAATGATGTGTGAGTGGCTGTATGGATCATTGTGAACTTGTATCCAGGATTGTATAAGAGAGTAAATATGTTTTAGTATATGTTTGAATAAGTAAGGTGTGTATAACTGTATAGTTGTGAAAATGGAGGTGTGATTGATTGTTTGCATAACTGAGTAGGTGTGTGTGTAACTTCATGGATGAGTGACAATCTGTGAGTCTCTGTTTACACTGAGTGTATCTAAGGTTATATTAGAGTCTGAAGAAGTTCATCGTATTATCACATGAATGTTGTCATCAGTGATGTAATCAGTAATCTCAAATGAGTTGTCATCAGTGATGTCATCAGTGATGTCATTTGAGATGTCATCAGTGATGTCATCAGTGATGTCATTTGAGATGTCATCAGTGATGTCATCAGTGATGTCATTTGAGATGTCATCAGTGATGTCACTGACCATGTCATGAATGATGTAATATGTGACATGATCAGCAGTGGATTGCGGGTGCGCGATATATAGTTAGTACAACTAACTATATATGGAATTTCATTGGTTTTGTGTGAGTAAAAAAAGTTTTTTTAAATGCTAATTCCTAACTATATATGGTCTATAACCTATGGTATGAATAAGTAAGGTGTGTATAACTGTATAGTTGTGAAAATGGAGGTGTGATTGATTGTTTGCATAACTGAGTAGGTGTGTGTGTAACTTCATGGATGAGTGACAGTCTGTGAGTCTCTGTTTACACTGAGTGTATCTAAGGTTATATTAGAGTCTGAAGAAGTTCATCGTATTATCACATGAATGTTGTCATCAGTGATGTAATCAGTAATCTCAAATGAGTTGTCATCAGTGATGTCATCAGTGATGTCATTTGAGATGTCATCAGTGATGTCATCAGTGATGTCATTTGAGATGTCATCAGTGATGTCATCAGTGATATCATTTGAGATGTCATCAGTGATGTCATCAGTGATGTCACTGACCATGTCATGAATGATGTAATATGTGACATGATCAGCAGTGGATTGCGGGTGCGCGATATATAGTTAGTACAACTAACTATATATGGAATTTCAATGGTTTTGTGTGAGTAAAAAAAGGTTTTTTAAATGCTAATTCCTAACTATATATGGTCTATAACCTATGGTTTTTTCAGTGAATTTTCAAGGTTTTCTAAATGCTAATTCCTAACTATATATGGTCTATAACCTATGGTTTTTTCAGTGAATTTTCAAGGTTTTGTAAATGCTAATTCCTAACTAAATATGGTCTATAACCTATGGTTTTTTTCAGTGAATTTCAATGGTTTTTTAATAGCAAATATCAAAAGCTTTAAAATGTATTCTTCTTTTAATCGAAAAATATATTTTATATGTTTTTAATACAATTTTTTTTATGTCTTTTTTTTAATAATTTTTTTTTGTTTCGCTCCCGGTCCGCGAACCGAGTAGCTTCCCGTTACCTCAATTTGGTGCCACGACTTGGTCCGCGAACCGGTAAACGTTCTGTTTGCGCAACTGCCGCGTTAGAAAACAACATCGTGAGGCGTCGCGTAACCGCGACGTGTCGCGTAATGCGTCATATGACGCGCCGCGTTAGCGCACCCGGAAGTGCTCCGATGCGCGAAGCGAGGCGCGAAGCGCAGCTTCCCGGAAGCGATCCGGGGCGCGGAGCGCGTACCGTAAGCATAACGGGTCATGTGACTTGTTAATAAAACTTTTCATTGGTTCATTTCACTTTTGGTTTCCTAATGATGTAAGGCTAGGTCATGTGACCTAAAAATAACACTTTTCATTGGTTTAGAACTATTTTATTTCCCAAATGATGAAAACCCCTGCTTGTTTCCTCACTCTGACTTTCATCTTTGTGAGAGGAAGACCTTTTTTCATCACTTAGCAATGGCAAGTGTTGTAGCTTCAGCTGGTGCATCCCCACCACCACCACCACGTCCTAGGAAGAGAGGACCACCTACCCAGTTCCTTCCCAACCCTGAGGAAGAGGAGGAAGAAGAGGAAGAGGAAAGAGTATTCTTGCCTGAACAGCCCCGGAAATCCCACCATAAGAACCATTTCATATGGCAATTTTTTTCCTTTCCAGCAGGGCAAAAAAAGTCAATGCCCGTCATGTCACATGCCTGATATGTAAAGAAGTTCTGTCCCGAGGCACAGATAAAAAATATTGCTTTGGGAACTATACAATGCATCGCCACATGCTAAGGTGGCATCCAATAAATTACAGCGTGGCTGAGGTGCGTGACTTGCGTGAAAACCTGCGAACTCCTGTAGCCACCACCTCAACACAGGAAAGTTTTTCGGGAGAGAGAGACGGTCCTGAATATTCAAAGCAATTTTCAGCACATGAAGCTGGTGTGTATTTATTGTGGGGGACTACTTTGCCATGGGGAGATGAGTGTCATTTTAATGAACAGGGCATATACAAATCACAAGTGCTCTAAACGCCCCAAAAATTGATTTTTTTTTGCTCCTGTTGAGCCGTTTCTAATGCCTGTTTCTCGTTATTCCCCCTCAAAAAAAACAAATTTTTCTTAAAATTGTTCCAAAAATACAAAAAAAAAAATGTTCAGAAAAAAAATAAAAAAATATAAAACAACAAAAACAATAACAAAAAAGTTCTTTTCAGAACTACCTCCCATTTATAAAAAATTGGTAGAATGTTTAGCACTCTGGCAACCTCTATTTCTTTTGGTTCGCTTCCCGGTTCGCTCGCCGGTACGCAAACCGGAAGCGAACTAAAAAAATTACAAAAAAAAAGAAGAGTAAGTATAAGGGAAGGAAACAGAGAGTAATGTTAAAAGAAAGACAGCTATAGGGAGTAACACAGAGATACTGTTTAATAGATCTATTTACCAAAGAAAAGATGGAAGAGGGTATAATTGTGAAAAACAAAATAGATAAGGAAGTGAAAGAAAAAAAGGAGAGTAGAAGAATAATAAACAAGAGTTTCTTAGAGAATGTGAGTGAATGATCAAAATAAGATTAAAACATGTGGAATAACAGAGAAAAAACAGAAAGCAGAAAAGAAGAAGTAACAGAAAAGGAATGATTGAAACAGCAAAGAAATGTAAATAACATAGGGGCATATTATCAACATAGGCGATAAAATTATCGCTGCTTTTATCGGCAGAAATCTGCCGCTAAAGCCGCTTTTGCGGCAGAAAACTGCCGCTAAAGCTGCTTTTGCAGCAGTTTTCTGCCGATAAAAGCAGCGATAATTTTATTACCTGTGTTGATAATATGCCCCTTAGTATGCTTGAACTGCAGGGAGAAAGCATAATGAACAAGTAGTGAAAGAGTGATCAGTCAGAGACAGTGAGAGTAATAGAGACGAAGTGAGTAAACAAGAGTGAGTAACTATGAGAACAGAGGGACTGAGAAAAGGAGTGGAAGGAGTAGAGTAAGTAAGTAATAGAGAAAGGAATGAGGTAAGTAGCAAAGGCAGAAAACTGAGGGTTAAAGAAATGAAGCAGTGGAACTAATAGAAGTTAAATGTGATAGAAACGTAACGAAAAGAGTACAAAACATTTACCTTATAATTGTCGTTAACTTAGTCACTTGTTATTTTTATACTTTCAATCTGTGCAAGAAAATATAAAAATATTAAAACATGTATTTAAAAATTAGAAAAGACAAGGGGAAAGATTGACAATCATCCAATTTTACAAAGAAATAAAGTTAGAGGCCTCCGCTTCTCCATGCCCCCTACACAGTCCTAAATATATACATTTTAAACTGACGGTATCTTGTTGAAGATGAAGTGAGGCCTATCTTGCAACATGGTGCATCTTTTGCACTGCTGCTGCGTCACAAAAGTGACGGAACAGCGGCGCAAAAGAAGCGCATGGCCATCATAAATCTACCCCTAACATTTTAAATGATTGTTTCTAGATGCTGATAAGGTGTGGCCTATCCACAGATTTGTTTCAGGTGAGTCCTACTCAGAGTTACAGATGAAATTGAAGTTATTGAAGAGTACAGAGGAGATAATACATGAGCAGGCCTACCAACGAAGTGAGTCATGTCCATTGCACTCTTGAACAAACATCAGACCTCCTCTATCTCCTTGAACAGGCCTAAATCTCATCTACACAATGTGATGCGTAATGTTATGAAACACCGGTAATGTAATTGAAAAACGTGCAATTTTTTTTCCTCATTCCACAATCACATCACTTGTGTTTTTCCTTTGCTTAGGTATCTCATTGTACAGATGTTGTCTAGCATATGAAAGACTACGCAAAAGGTGAGCACTGTATGCAACAACGTTGACACTTACAGAAGCCTCAGCTTCTCCATGCCCCCTACACAGTCCTAAATATATACATTTTAAACTGACGGTATCTTGTTGCAGATGAAGTGAGGCCCATGTTGCAACATGGTGCATCTTTTGTACTGCTGCTACGTCACAAAAGTGACGCAATGGTGGCGCAAAAGAGGCGCACGGCCATCATAAATCTGCTCCTAACATTTTAAATGATTGATTCAGGATGATGATAATGTGTGGCTTATCCAGAAGTTTTTTTGAGGTGAGGCCCACTCAGGGTTGCAGATGAAATTTAGGCTTGTTGAAGAGTTTAGAGGAGATAATACATGTGCAGGCCTACCAATGAAGTGAGTCATGTCCACTGCACTCTTGAACAAAGGCCAGACCTCTTCTGTGTCCCTGGACAAGCCTAAATCTCATCTGCACAATGTGATTCGTAATGTTAGGAAACACAGGTAATGTAATTGAAAAACTTGCAATTTTTTTTGCTCACTCCGAAATCACATCACCTGTATTCCCTCAGCTTTGGTATCTCATTATGCAGATGTAGTCTAGCATATTCAAGAATACGGAGAAGGTGAGGACTGCATGCAACAGAGCAATGTACATTACTCACCTCCCTTGACACTTACAGAAGCCTCAGTTTCTTCATGCCTCCTACAAAAAGTACAGAATTAATTATACATGTTAAATGGTTTATTTTTGCTGTTCTCAGAATGTATCAAATTTCACTAAAAACAGTGAGTTGAAGGTATTCATCATATAACAGCGGGGAAAAAAAACACAATCAAAATGATTGTGTTTAAAAAACCCATATAACATAACCAATCAGAAATCAGAACTCCTTAAAAGTAACTTACTTTCCATGACGTCAAAGGATGTCCTATGAACAGCTTATACTCTGCTGTGCTGCTATTATTTTCAGCCCGCCACTTTCTGAAAGAAAAGCTCCATCGTTTTGACAAATATGTTACATACAATAAATGACTTCTCGCTCTCTACCACACATTTCCTCAAGTCCAAATCGTGTAAGAGCCATTTATAACTCTTGGAATTCTTCTAAGGAAATCCCGTCATTTTCTTTTTCCGCAACTTTTAGAAAGAAAACGTTCAAGATCACTTTCACAATCCTGTGCTAGTAATATCTCACCCTTCTTGCTCACTCCTGTTCCACATTTCCACATTTAACTTTTGACTCTGTACTACACTTATCCTCAAGGCCAAATAGTGTAGGAGCCATTAGAACCTCTTGAAATTCTTCAGAGCACATCCCGAGATTCTTTCCCTAAAATTTTGGTTTTAAAAACACCAGGAAAGAATTTTTAAGGTCAAAAGGCAATTTTTTTTAAAAAGTTAAAACAGAATCATTGCAGAATGACCAGCCGTTTCTAGACTTTAAATAAGCTGTGTAATGTCCTGATGTTGTTGAAGGACCGTCATGATATATAATTGCTGCAGTTACAAAAGTCCTTCCTGATATGTCCTTCCTTTTGCTGACCTGCTACCCTGAGGCGGAAGCCGGGGTTTCTCGCTCCTAAACTGTTTTAAAATTGTATTGAGCACACTGTTTTCTTGTTTATTTTAAAATCTCTAATATTGTGTTTCCCTTGTGAGCACTTCTCGAACGCTTCAAGTGGGAAGTTCAATTTCCCTCACTGAACGCCACCACCCACGTGACTCTGGGCCACGCCCCTCCCATGTAGCCACGCCCACTCCTCGTCCTCTTCACCATGCACACTCCTCGAAAGCGCAGCGGTCGAGCGCAGCGGGCACACCTTCAGCACGCCGAAGACATGCCAAAGACTAGCCCGTCTGCACCCGTCCGCGCCAGGACGTCGCCCCAAGCCCAAGGAGACATTAAAGAAGGTTACTATAGATACTCTAAAAATGAGCTACTGTCTCTGAACCAAAGACATGTACACTGTACTAAATTCAGCCTTAACTGCAATAACTCCCTCGCCGTGTGCCCGTGTGGATTCCATGCGCCTATACTCACACTTCCACCGTCGTGCATCAAATCCCCCCCTGCAACCCTTAGACTAGGCCTTTTGAATGTCAGGTCCCTTCCAAAACACCATCTAGAAATCTTCGAGTTGCTATCCAACCAAACCTGTGACGTTCTATTTGTTGCAGAAACATGGTTGAAGGAGGACATGGACTCCATTATAAACTTAGCAACCCCTAAGGGTTATACCGCGTACACCCTAAATGGACATTCCAGAGGAGGTGGGATAGCAATGATTGCTAAAAGCCATCTTACGTGCACCTTTACTAACTTAGTAATAGAGGACTGTGAAAGTGCTCAGTATCATATCAAAGTTAACCCCCAACTCACCCTTACGGGTCTCCTGATCTACAGACCCCCGGGCGCGGATGCGAACTTTATAAAGTCCCTCTAGGAGAATGTCTGTTCCTTAGTCATCAAAACCGCCAATTTCTCCATCATTGGGGACTTAAACATCCATTTTGACTCAGTTACAGACAACAAGGTCAACTCCCTGATTGCTGACCTTGCTGCCTTACAGCTCTGCCAACTCGTGAAGGGTCCCACACACAGTGGTCTGCACCTTCTCGACCCAGTTTTCTCTAACTTGGATAACCTGAATGTCCATTCTCCCATCCCCATGACCTGGACAGATCACTACCTAGTAACTATGGATTTACCCGCTAGCAGTGACCTTTCTACCATTTCCACCCACCAGGTCTTGAAAAGACCATGGAAAAAACTCCGCTTGGAAGACCTCCACACTCTCCTTACTGCAGACCCCTCCATTTCCAGCGACGATCCCCATTTAGACTACGACTGTTTCTGCAACCGGATAACAAAAGCTCTAGACTCATTAATTCCAGCTAAACTAACTAAACCACGAGCCCATGAATCAAGCCCCTGGTTTAATAATGAGCTCACCTTGCTCAGGAAAGAGCTAAAAAAAGCAGAACGCAAATGGAGAAAGGACTACGACCCCATGCTAAAAAGCATTTACTGCCAGCTTCAAAAAAGCTACCATCGTAACATATGTAGGACCAGGGCGGCATACTATGCATCGGAAATTCAGAACAGTCACAATGCCTCTAAAACCATCTTTCGCATAATGAAAGAGCTGAGTGCAAAAAAAACTGTAAAAAACATCAATACCTCCCCTGCCTTGTGCGAAAATCTGGCCACCTTCTTTATGGACAAAATTAAAAAAATCTACAACACGTTTACAACTGTACCCCATAATTTATCCATCGCCGATTCTCATGGACCTAAACTTTCTGTTATTCCACCCATTAGCCATGACAACTATTTGAAAATCTGTGCCAAAATCAATTCCGGCTCTCCCGCCGATCCTTTAAAACCTGAATTCTTCAGAGAAGCTGGTGAGCACGTTCTGGGCCCGCTCAGAGCCATCACCAACTCGTCTTTCCTTACGGCCAACATCCCCACCACCTGGAAACAAGCATGGGTCTCACCTATTATAAAAAAAACCCTCACTTGACCCTGGCCTCCCGGAGAATTTCAGGCCCATTTCCCTGCTCCCCTGGCCTGCCAAGGTGGCAGAAGCCTATGTCAATTCCATCCTGACCAACTTCCTAATGTCTAACTCCATTCTAGATAGGTCTCAACATGGATTCCGAGCTGGGCACAGTACCGAGACTGCTCTCCTTAGCGTCATTGAACATCTTCGGACCATACTGGACGCAGGAGGAAAGGCAGCACTGATTCTTTTAGATCTCAGTGCTGCCTTTGATACAGTTTCACACAAGGTACTGCTGTCCAGACTTGAGGAAGTAGGAGTTGTAGACCAGGCCCTTGACTGGTTCAGGGCCTTCCTTGCCGACAGATCCTTTAGGGTCTCTACCCCACCTTTCATCTCGAAGGAATGTCCCGTTGAACAAGGAGTTCCTCAGGGGTCGGCTCTTAGCCCGACCCTGTTCAATGTATATGTCCTCCCACTGGCAGAGGTAGCTAGGAAATATGGACTCACATTGGTGTCCTATGCTGACGACACCCAGCTGGTGGTGGCTCTAAAAGACGATAATGGCCTTAGTGCCATGAACTTTAGGCAAACTCTCAGTGACATCACCAGCTGGATGTCAGCAAACTACCTCCAATTAAATGCCGGTAAAACAGAGGTTCTGCTTCTAAGCAAAGACACTACGGTCTGGGGCAATAATTGGTGGCCTGAAACCTTAGACCAACCGCCTGCCCCCAAGAAGGTGGTAAAAAATCTAGGAGTTTGGGTGGACTCTGCTCTGAACTTTACCCACCACACAAAAATAGTTGCTGCCACATGTTTTGGGATTCTTCGAAACCTTCGGCCCATCTTAAAATTCTTCGACCGCCAAACCCGACAAGTGATAGTACAGTCGGCTATTTTATCACGGCTAGACTACGCTAGTTCACTTCTGCTGGGAACTAACGTAGCTGAGAAAGTGAGACTACAAAGAGTCCAAAACGCCGCTGCAAGAGCTCTTACAGGGCTACCCCGGCACAAATCGGTCTCCTCCACCCTCAGGAACCTACACTGGCTACCTGTTGAAAAGAGGATCCATTTTAAAACTCTCTGTCTTGCTTTTAAAATTTTGAAACTCTGCTCTCCACCTATGTTATGTCCTCTGCTCTCACCCTATGTCCCTAGGCGGTCCCTTCGGTCAGAAGGTCAGAACTTGGTCATTATCCCCCGCATCAAGTTATCCAGAATGGGCGGCCGCTCGTTTGGATACTTAGCCGCCAAACTTTGGAATGGACTTCCAGCCCACATCCGCGCAATGAATGACCTTTTATCCTTTCGCAAAGCCATAAAAACGTACCTTTTTAACTAGTTTTGTTGTGTACACCTCTGGACCTCCTGCAATTCCATCTTGCTGTCCCCTGGACATAGGCAGCTAGCGCCGGGACGCCCCTTGGCTGGGGCAGCCGTGCGCTATACAAGCACATCTAACATAACATAACATAACATATTGACAACTGCAAAGCCACAAAATTTTTAATTAAAGTTGTCAATTTTGTTCCATCAGGCCTACATCGTTGGAACATTAAAATGACATACTGGCCATATGTTCGTATAAATAATGTGGACAGCATTGCTGACTTACATTGGCTACACTCCATGTTGTGATCGGCTGATTTTACTAGGTTATTAAAGGACACTGATTTACTGTCTGGCAAAGTTAAATATATAAATCTTTCTGAGTCTACACTACTAGTACTTGATACCCTACAGTTCTCGCAGTCATGCTGCCATTGATAAGAAAGGCCAAACAGGTCATCTACATCTACACCTTCATCTTGCAATACATCAAGCATATACATTAAAAACTCCTGACAATCTTGCTGAATATTTTGAGAGAATTGCGTTTGACCTGAACATTTGTCTAACAGATTTCTAATTTCAGACACACTTTCTAATTTTTGTTCTATCAGTGCTACATTTCTCTAACACAGAATTCAGCAAGCAGCAAAAACTTTGATCCGAATTGATAACAATCTGTTCTTTTAAAGTTTCTAGAGAAAAGACAACATTAACCACTACATTAGCATAGCAGTTGACACCAGAACTATTTTCAAATTGAAAACCAACAACATCTTCAACAGAATCCTTTTTCTTTCTGCTTATAATTTCAGGTTCATCGACTTTTCGTCTTTTTGCTACAACCTCCCTACTATTGGTCACATTTCTTCGTTTCCGGCCTACCACACGTTTCTCAAACAAAGGATATTGAGGCAAATGTGGCGCATACTCTCTTCTTAACCTATTGTATTCCTTAACACAATCTAGATCCGCACAAATGTTTGTGACATCACACTCAATCAAGTACAATCCCGATAAAGTTCTGACTCGTGACAATGCCACATATGCCATACCCTCCTTGAACACAGAACTGCCAATATTCACCAATGCACTATCTACACTTAAACCTTGCGATTTATGGATTGTCACCGCATATGCCAAGCAAACAGGAAACTGCTTACGGCGAACATATAAGTCTTTTACAAGCAAAAACCTAACAGAGCAACGACCAATTAGCTGTACTTCCTCAATGCCATCAAATTTAATTTTTTTAAATTCAATTCCATCTCTATTTCTGTATTTCTCAAAATCAACAAAATTACCCATTGATCCATTTACCAGACCTCTTTCAACATGTAAATTCCTTCCTAAAATTATACGACAATTTAAGCACACATTCAGAGTCTTTTCAAAACCTGCAGTTTTAGATATAGTCTTCTCTAATGAATCCAATTTTGATTTCAAATTCTCAGACAAAATAATTGTTGCTCCCATATGCTCTACTCTGTCAATAGCTTCCAGTTTCACAATCTCTTGGTTTTCTAAATGCAACATTTTGTTGTTGAAGATGGCACATTCTGCAAGAGTTGGCATCAAACATATTCCAGATTTCTTCTCAGTAATTTTCCGAAAAATATTCTCAGGCACAACGTCTTCTTCTGGATACAAATTTGACAGTAATCGTGCATGTAAAACTTCTTTCCCATGCTCGGTCACTTTTCCAATTCTAACATTTTGTAGAATATTCTTATAATCTTCATCCTTCGCTTGACGCATATTTTCACGCAGTTCAGCATAATTGAAGTTTAACCATATATTGACGTTGCCAATGCTCCCTAGGCACTTCCTGGTATCTTCATGCTTGAGCATTTTGAACACAGGTTGTCCTTTCACTGGTGTCTGCTGCAGAAGATCACCGAAAACAATGATGTGTTTGCCACCAAATAACACATCATACTCTAATTTGAGAACTTCTTGCATTCTCAAATGCACAAAGGCAAGCGTGACATTGGAAACCATGCTTACTTCGTCAATGATAAGAAGTTTCATTTTCCTCAAGACTCTTGAAACTTCACAACAAGCATCTCCAGATAACTTGTGGTATTGTAATTTGTTATCATGCTCCACTGGCAGCATCAGTAGACGATGCAAAGTAATACCTTTAATGTTATGTGCTGCCAGTCCAGTTGGAGCGGTGACAACACAAGACAGCGATGACTCAGTCCTTTTCTGCAAATAGCATGAAATTGCTTTAATGAGGAAACTTTTTCCAGTTCCCGCTTCTCCACTCACGTCCAGTCGGACAGGCTTCAACGACGTACATGAGCACTCTTTCTTCTCATGACTTAATCCATGATCAATTTGGTTGGTAACTTCGTCATATATTTTCCTCTGCTCAACGTTGAGTTGTCTTTCCAAGTCTTCTAAGTTAACCGCATCCTCCTGAGCATGTGCCATGGCTCTGTCCACTTCAATCATGGCAGTGGCAGCTTCATTTTCGATAACTGGTCCTCCTAGTGGATCCTGACTCAATGAAACAGAACTCTGACTGTCCTGAGAACTGTCTCTAGCAATCTCAGCTGCAATCGTTGCTTCCTGCTCGATTTCCGCATTCAACATTTCTAGATATTTGGGAAAAACAGGACATTCTATGGTCTCCTTGGCGGCATTGAAAGAGTCTTCGTAACAGAGGAAATCTCCAAGCAGTTCCTCTTCTGCACGCCAAGGCTTGAAAAGTTGCAAAAGAGCTAAATAGAAAAACTCTTTTCTTTCAGGAGATTCACCACTCAATTTTCGATGATTTACCAATTGGCATTTTCTTTGCTTGATCAGACATCCCTCACTTCCAATTACAGCATACACTCCTTTATCAATATCTTCTTTGATGTTCCTCTTGAATATGTAATTTTGCAGAACCTCATACAGACAAACATTCTCGAGGTGACTGCTTCTATTTGGATAATATGTATCCAACATGTTGGTCTTCAAAATATCTGTACTGTTTGGCTCCTTTTCCGCCAAATACTCAATTTCCCGTACAGGTTTCAGAACTCGATTACGCGTTGCAGCAAGACCAAGACTCGCCCAAATGATACTCCTGGATTTGGCATAGAGACTTGCTGAAGACAACCGGTCAGAACATTCGTAAGCTCCGATATCTCGATGCGACAACATCTTCAGACTGAAACTGTACAACTTCTTACTGAGGCTCTTTTCATGGGAAATGTCCTCACACATATCCTTCAATTCTGTCTTTTCTTTTTTGGTGATGTAAGATGTCACATACCGAGCCACAGCCATACAGTTATCAGCCACAAACTGTATATCCATGTTAGCATTCCACATGGACAAAATCACTGGGTTGTAGTCGTTGATATACTTGGACTCTTCGTTCCTTTTCAAACTGTATGTATTTTTGGGTGATTTCTTCATCACATTATGTCGCAGCGAAGACATCAAACTGTTCACTCTTCCTTTAGAAATCACCGGTCGTGGAAAGCCGAAATGACATTTTGTGTAGAACTTGTCCTTGTTTCTGAATTTACGACGACAGTACTTTCCGCAACGATGGCTTTGGAAGCGTAAAACTTGTTCTCTTAGGCTTTTGTCTTCCTTTGCCTTTGGAACAGCACATGTAGAATACTGTTCTATGAAACTCATCACTAAGTCATCTGGATCTGTTCCAAATTTGGGTGCATCTTTGATCCACAGCAGCATATGTATATGAGGAGCACCTCTTGCTTGGTACTCCTTTCTCCAGAAGAAATCCAACACCTCTCCAAGAGGTGGATTTTTCTTGTTCATGATGAAAGACATCTTAGCTTCAAATCTATGATTGAAGTACCTGCATACATTCACTGGATCCAAAGAGCACAGTTCTCCGGGTGTCTTGAATTCGATATTTTGAATGTTTCCATTTGCCTCTCGTAGAAATTCAAGTAAGTCTTCCCAGCCATGCTCGGCACAGCTGAGAGTGAGGAACCATGTGGGAGTTCCTAAGTTCCTCAGCATACATTTTAAATCACCATGACGACGGTACCAGTACTCATTAGTACCACGCTGACACGCCATGAGATTAATCAGGTGAGAATCCAAAATACTGTCTTGCACATTGACTTTATCTATAAAGTCACTTGCCGAGATGTTTTGCATCTGTACACCACTTTTCAAGATGTGGTTCACTGCATATGACAGTCCAGACGGATCGCTTTCAAACAGTAGATGAAATATATAGGGAATGCATTGACGAAACCTGGGATCTTCTGAATACAATCGTAAAGTCCGGTATTCAGAAGCAGGAATTTGATCAGGTCGCTCATCATATCTTCCTCCTTGACCTGTTGGAAATAGCTGTGGGAAACACCGAGCTTCCAAACCTTTCTCCCAAACACTAATGGGACTCCCTTTGGCTTGTTTCATTTGAAACAACTCAATAGCATTCCCCATGACTTCCTTGGAATGCAAAGGATGAACACTATAATGTTCATATATTTCTTCATTTTTAGAGGGTTCTACTTTCTCAATTTGACCAGCACACAAATCGCTATCCTCTTCTTCACTTACTTCCTCTTCTGCAACATATACATTCTTGTAGTACTTATTTTTTTTCTTCAAATACAATGTTGCCTTTTTGACTTTCCTAACATCCACTAAATCTTGCCATATTTTCTTACTCTTTGTCGGAACCCCATTAACTAAGATAACCAGAGGTTCCTCTTCCACTTTCTCTACTCCAATTGTATTAATGTTTTTCTTCAAATCTAGAGGCAAATAAACAACTCTCCCCTTTAATCCTCTCTGTAAATCTGATGGAGGCAATTTCCCTGTCTTTGGCTCCATTCTTACAATAGCCTGAAAAGGATGGAAACTTTGAATCAAAATAGATTCATAAGTATTTAAATCCTTCAATTCAGAAGGAATCTCAACCAATTCCAGATTATTATGAACCGCTCTAGCAGGCATCCGGTTTTGATTTAATTTGTTACAACAATAAGTACACACACGTTGATCCAATCCCAAATCAAAACAATTTTCTACCATCAAGTATGTTGCAAAAGCCTTCCATTCACTATTATTTTCCCTTTCACTTTTCGCATATAAATCCACTAACTTAGTCTGATTCTTATAATCAGTTCGTCGACAACACACACAAGTGAAATTAGGCCTCTCACTTGATTTCACCTGAAGCGTGGCAATTTCCTTCTGAAAATTATCTGTACTGGAAACCTGCACACTATCTTCCACATTACCTTCTTCTTCTGGGTCAATTTCAACATTCTCCTCTTTACTTACAAAGTAACAAAACTCAATTTCTTCACAAATATTCTTCACATCCACTTCAGAACCATGCATAAGAGTAGTGCATAATTGTTTAAGCATAATTGCTGGACTCTTAGCATAATACAACATTCTAACTAATTTCCTCACTTTATTATGATGCACTGCTAGCATCCTGAAATGATGAAAAACACTCTGGCATACTCTCCTGGAAAGACAAGCCAGTGAATGACCATGCAAACCTGTCACTTCTCTCACTCTGCAAGGATCTAATTCTTGCAACAACATCATTTTCTGTTTCAAACTTTTCTTATTAAATGTCCGTACAAAATCACAAAGCAAATTGATGGAATCCTGTCGCACACTGCAAATACTACTACACTTCCAGGTGTACACAGGTCCCTTAGGACGTCTTCCTAAAACCTCATTACCTAACACCTCTTCTGCCTCTGTTGTCACAAGTTTTTCTTTTTCAACCACACATCCATCTTTCACCTCATATGCTCGACCACTGGTGTCAACTGCATGCACCAAATCATTATCCTGAAAATAACTCTCCTCATTAAAAAATGCCTCACAACTTGAACTATGCATCCATTCTCCTGAAAAAACTTCACAAAAATTACTACGATTAACTGTTCTCTTCCATCTACTATTTGTTTTGAAATCATAAATTGCCTTGTTTAGTTTCCTAATTCTATTGATTATTGGTTGAAAAAGCTTTATTCGAGTTATACACTCATAAAAGCACACACATATAAATTCATACATTTTTAAAACTTCAAACATTCAATAACATTAAGTTTATAATTAAAAATACATAGTACATAAACATAAAAGTTGTTAGCAATTAAGATAAAAATAAGCTTTTTCATAGTATGCGGAAACTAGATGCATGTTGAGTTGTAAAAACCTCCGCGTTACGGACCATTTCCAGTGTTTATACAATAAAAACTCATACCATACATATTAGCCGCAATTTAGGGTTAAAATTCATATATATCTCCCAGTAGATGTTTGCAAGGATAAATCAAACGATGGAAAATGTAAAATTCAAAACACAATTGAAGATAGAGCCCTCCTCCTTATGGACCATGCCCACCCCAGGTATTTTGCCGTTCCAATTACGATGGGCATTTCAGTGGAGGAACAAATAATTCTCAACCCCTCAACACCGCTTAGGACACCAAGGTTCCTACAAACTGGAGCCAACCAGGATTTCCTTGGATTTACATAAGCCTCGCATAAAAAAAGAAAATGTGCAATACTTTCATTGGGGGCCCCACATGACGGGCAGCACGAACTACTACTAGTTCTCCAACTGGCCGTCAAACACCTCAGGGGGAGAGAACCTGTCCTTAACTGGAAAAATAATTTCCTGTCTAGTGGAACAGTTATGCTGTCCCAATACTGTTCTAGGGATGGTCTTTGTTTGATTTCCATAAACCTACCCCCCATGGATTCAGAGGTTACACTCCTCCAGAGTTTCTGATCGATGTGGTCCCAATATATTTCTTTGATACTAGATTTACTGGGGAATACTTCCCCAAGGGGGTTGTCCCATAGTTTGGAGAGCCCAAGCTCAGCAAGGACGTCCCTTAGCATTTTTAGCCATTTAATTTTACGAAAGGCATCTGATTTGGCTAATGCTAAGAACCCCTCAGCGTAGTGTCTTATTTCCATGGTTGTCCATAGCCGTCTCCAATAGAGGATAGGCCTCAGTCGGGCACGATCACTAAGCGATCTTCTGCCTAGTTCCAAACCAAGCGGTATTAATGGGGTGCTTTGGGGGAGACTGGTTATCCCTCTCAGAAACCTGTTCTCAGATCTTTGGAGGGTTGTAAGACTCTCAAAGCCCCAGACTTCAGCCCCATAAAGGCTTGCGCCCAAGGCTTTTGCGTCATAAACCATAAGAACAGGTTTTATAGGCCTGGTTTTGGATTTTACTTGCTCGACCCTGAGGGCTCCTGAAATCTGCTGATGTTTCAACACCGCCTTCTCTATATGTCTTGACCAACCAAGTTTACTTGATATCTCCACCCCAAGGTATGTAAAAACATTTACTAACTCTAATTTGATATTGTTCAAGAATACCTTGGATTGGGATTGGCGCTTTTGCCCAAAGGCCATCAACTTGGTTTTATTTACATTGACCTCAAGACCCCGTTCTTTACAGAATGAGTCAAATATGTTGAGGGCTCGCTGGAGACCCGACGGGGTCTTAGATACGATCAAGGTGTCATCGGCGAACATCAGAATTGGTACTCTGATGCCCGCTAACGAAGGTGCGTCAACCATTGCGTCCAAAATCCTATCTACAATGCCATTAATGAACAGGGAGAACAGCAGGGGTGCCATTGCACATCCCTGCCGTACCCCCCGCTCAACTGGGAACTTGGTGGTGGATTCCCCATTCCTCCCCCACTGGACCTTGGCATAGTTGCTTTCATGGAGACGCATTATCATCGTAAGCAAATCAGGTGGGACCCCTAACTTGGACAGAACCTCCCACAACGTGCACCTGGGCACCAGATCAAAGGCAGCCCTGAGATCTACAAATGCTACATAGAGGCTGCCTTTGCCCAGGAGTACAGTCCCCCACCGTAGCATGGTGAAGCGAAAAATTTGATCGACCGTACTGGTTGCACGTCTGAATCCTGCCTGGAAGGGGGATAAGGCATTGTTGTCATCGACCCAGGTCATAAGTTTGTCGACCAGCATCTTCCCCACTACTTTTTGCATGGTGGCCAGCAAACTTATTGGTCTATAATTTACCGGTAGAGACCGATCACCTTTCTTAAAGATCGGTATTATTATTGCCCCCTTCCAGATATTGGGGATTTTTGCCCCTTTGGCTAGGCCGTTTCCCAGCAAGGTCGCATATTTTGCCCACTGGACCTTGTCGTATTTAAAAATGTCTGAAGGGATTCCATCTAGCCCAGGTGCTTTCCCCCCCTGCAAAGTTGAAATTACAAGTTCCGCGTCCTTGGTCAAGAATAGATCACCCTTGCAAAATACCATAGGGATTGATTCTATAGCCACTATATCCCTACTCTCAGCATACTGGGGTTTAAAATACTCGACCCACAATGCCTCATCGACATTGTTGTCGGGATTTTTGGGGGCGCCCCCTCTTCCCCATTTCACAGTTTTCCAAAAAAGTCTGGAATCCTTTTGCCCTGAAGCCTCGAGTAGCTCCTCCCAATACTCCTCATCCCACCGCTTCTTGGCCTTGCGGATGCTATCATTATAATATTTCCTGGTGGCGCTAATCGAGGCCTTGTCTCTGCTTTTAAGTGCTCTGCCCAACTCCAATCTAGCTGCCCTACACTGTTTATTGAACCAGGTCGCCAATGTGATTGGTACTTTTCTGTTGGTCTTCAGTGGCTTGATAAAGTGCGGTTTTATCAAAGAGAAGAATGTGTCATGTATATCAGTTACTTGGATAGAGCCAGGTGTTACAGGATCTGCCTTTTCCATGGCAGCAATAGCATTGTCTACCTCCAAATTAATGGATTCCAGGGTGGCCAAATTGGCCAGGACATATGGCCATTTCACCCTTCTTGAGTCGTTAGCCATAACAGGTACGCTCCCACTACCTGGCACTGGGTTGGCTCGTGCGGCCCTCCACCATGAGTGGGAGACACAGAGGGGATTATGGTCACTTTCTACTCTCCCCATAATTTCCATATCACCCACGCCACACCATAACTCAAGACTACAGATGACGTAGTCGATCCTACTTTTGTTATGTCCATTGTCGAATGTACAATTGCCACCTTGGTCGCTTTTTGTCCTACCATTGAGGGCCCTTAGCCCATACTCCAAACATAACACATTCAACAACAAAATATCTTTTGACCACCGCTTCACAGGTATGAGGCTTAGGTTTGGGATACCCCAAAGAGCATCTTCCTCTAGTCCTATTGGATATGCAGTATTTTCTAAAGGCTCAAATGTCCTATTCAGGTCACCAGCCAAAATTACTCTATTTCCAAGTGACTGGGATTCGAGGGAGGCGGATAGAACTTCTAGGGTAGCAGAATTCCCAAGACTCTTACCCCTAGCATATATATTATAGATGTCTATCACACCACCATTTCCTACAGATAATCTCAATAACTGTATATCCTTGCAACCTAGATCAATCATTTTTACTTTTACATTTGAGTTTTGCTTGATCCAAACCGCGAGGCCTCCCATAGGTCTACCCCTGGGGCCTCTCGTTGCTGGTATACAAAAATTTAAATAACCTGGACAAAAAATTGGGTCACAAGCCCACGTCTCTTGAAATAGGCACATTTCGAACCCACTTACAAAATCAATCCAATGCTGTGACAACAATCTAGCCCCCAGCCCCGCTATATTCCATGACAGGAATCTCTCCAAGGTATTTTCTGTACAAATCCCCTTTTTATTAGGGATCATGGGCGGCAAATCATCCGGCATACCACGGTCACAATCCTCTCCTAAAACAATGTTTATACAATTTACATCTATTCCCTCCTTAGTGCAAATGATACTTGAGAGGGCCGGTTCACCCATACAGTCCTCCGAACATGCAATAATGCTCCCATCCCTCACATTCGCCACTTCAGATGTTTGACTCATTTCATCTTCTTTGGATGTCAATGTTATATCAGGGTCACTTCCCCCGACCACCTCCCCTTCCAAATGTAGTTGGTCAACTGGTCTCTGTCAACATCCCCACCTCATCTGCCC
Organism: Lissotriton helveticus; assembly: GCF_964261635.1. Lineage (NCBI taxonomy): Eukaryota > Metazoa > Chordata > Amphibia > Caudata > Salamandridae > Lissotriton > Lissotriton helveticus. Next base: position 60,080,121 of record NC_136071.1, read on the forward strand.
CTGCCCATTATAGGGGTTAAATGCCTGTATATAGCAGTTATTTATTCTTGATATAGGAGCAGCAGGGGGGCCAGCCTCTGCCCAGTTACAGATACTGGATCTAGATTGATCCCTACAGCCTCCAGGGTAAATCACCGGTCTGGGATAAAAGAAGGTGAGGTCCACAACCCCAATCCCACCAATACTAATGTTCCAACCAGGTCCCGTAATCAACCCCACGACCCTTGGGTCTTGGAAGTTGATTATAATACAATCACCCCCCTGTTTTTTTAGGGTATTCCCTATCCAATTGACCCTTCTGGCCCCAATTATCAAGCCATCTACTCCCCCTGGCAGGGGTCTATTGACACGAAGCCAATGCATGGCCTTGTTTTTTAGCGTGTCATAGGTTTCTCTTTGACCCTCCGGTAGGGGTGGAACGTTTGTAAGTATGGCCACATATGGGTAGGAGTCCGGGGTAAGCTGTACTGGGGGGATCCTAGTCAGCGGTTTGGTTATTTGGGGCTTCGTTTGTGCTTGTTCTAAGGGAACACGGCACTGTGTAAGGATGTTTTCCACTGCCACACAAGTGTTAGTCCCATTCCCGATACTAAGGGTTTCCCTTGTGGGTCCACCTCCCATTGCTATCTGTGAGGTAGGCCCCACCTTGTTCCCCGTGCCATTACTAGGATGGATTTTGTCATTTTCTGACCGTTTGACCATAGATGTTCCCGGTCCGGTCGGCAAAAGTGTGGCATTTTTACTAATTATTACAGGTGGGTTTTTGACACTGTCCCTGCTACCCTTGTTGGTGATGTTATTGGGCTTAGTTTTCCCACAGTTACCAATGGTTTTGGTGGACATTAAATCGGATACATTCTTGCTATTCGCCCCTTTATTATCCTGTGCAGGAGTAACACTCACAGGCGGAGACTGTAAGTCAACCAACACGATTCCTTGGTCCCTGTCGACTATCTGTTGATGTTTCCCAATCTCACCCATTTTATTGCCAGACTTAATTAGAGATTTAATAGAGAAAAAATTATCTAAGCTAGCTTGTTCCAGATGGTCAAGTTGTTCAGCTAGCTTTTTAAGTCTAAGCTCTATGGGATTTAGAAGGGAACGCAGTATTTTTCCCACTTCTATTAAGAGGTCTTGATTAGGAGATAGTAACCCCGGGAGTGCTATGATAGTTGGGTCTGGGGCTGGTACCACCAATGTTGTCGAAGGCACCATAATTATAGGATCCCCTTCTACTGGGGCTGGTTCAGCCTCCCCCATTGGCATTACTACGCCATTCATTGCAGGGACATTGCTTGAGGATGATTTAGTACCCAGCTTCCTGTACTTTCTTGCGGGTTTTTGTGGTTGTGATTTTTTAACAGTAACTCCCCATTTCCTTTTAAGGCAAGGCTTGGGTTTAATCACTTCCAATTGTACACAGGGTTTTTCTAGAACTCCTTTCCCTTTAGATAATTGACTAGGTACATCAGAATGCTCAACAGGTAGACTAGTTGCTACAGTGCCTAGTAAGGAGTCATCAGCTAACTCAGTATACAAGGGCAAATCAAGTAATAGATTCTGGGTTACAGGTAAAACAGTAGATGAGAGAGGTGTAACCAGCGCAGGAAAGTTCAAACCTTGATTTTTCTCAGGCGGGTTTTTCAAAAGCTCAATCGAGAGCCTACGCCCGGCTCGTCTTTCCGCCAGAGCGATCTCTTTATCAATATCCTGTGGTAAACGCTTGAAGTAGGAATCAAGAGGGCCCATGACAGTAGGCTCAGCCTCACCCGTCAGAGGCAACAGGGTAGAGGTGCTAGTTGAACAAGCCATAGTACAAGAAACCCCCCTTCCGCCCACCAGTAACCTAACAAGTCACAAATCAGTTAATAAGTCAGTTGATTAATCAGTACCTGGACCGCAAATGTTAATGAGGTGGCCCTGCCCGGCCTCCAGCGGCCCCGGACGGCCACAGACGGTCCCGCCCTTGTCCCGGGCTTCTCCCGGCGCTCCCGCGCAGCGGGGATGCAAGGAGCGTAATGTAGAGTGAGCTCACAAATAGGTGAAGGGGGGGAGTGGTCGGGGAGAGCGGCCCAGGTGGAACTGGTCAGGCAGGCAGGCGGGCGCTCCTGGGATATGCAGTCCCAGTTGAGCGCGCGCACTCGCTCGCAGCCCCGGCAAATGTACTTCCCTCAGCGTCCCCTTTCCAGAAGCAGCAGGCAACACTCCTAGCGCAGCGGGACCCGCGGAGCGGGTTCCGCAAGAAGTGGGCTGGTGGCAGCAGTCTCCAACAGGTCAGAGCAAAAATACAGCGAGGCGTCCCACTCGCCAATTCCAATGATGCAGTTGATAATGACTCAGTGGAGGGGGGAGGGGTCGGGGAGAGCGGCCCAGGTGGAACTGGTCAGGCAGGCAGGCGGGCGCTCCTGGGATATGCAGTCCCAGTTGAGCGCGCGCACTCGCTCGCAGCCCCGGCAAATGTACTTCCCTCAGCGTCCCCTTTCCAGAAGCAGCAGGCAACACTCCTAGCGCAGCGGGACCCGCGGAGTGGGTTCCGCAAGAAGTGGGCTGGTGGCAGCAGTCTCCAACAGGTCAGAGCAAAAATACAGCGAGGCGTCCCACTCGCCAATTCCAATGATGCAGTTGATAAGGACTCAGTGGAGGGGGGAGGGGTCGGGGAGAGCGGCCCAGGTGGAACTGGTCAGGCAGGCAGGCGGGCGCTCCTGGGATATGCAGTCCCAGTTGAGCGCGCGCACTCGCTCGCAGCCCCGGCAAATGTACTTCCCTCAGCGTCCCCTTTCCAGAAGCAGCAGGCAACACTCCTAGCGCAGCGGGACCCGCGGAGCGGGTTCCGCAAGAAGTGGGCTGGTGGCAGCAGTCTCCAACAGGTCAGAGCAAAAATACAGCGAGGCGTCCCACTCGCCAATTCCAATGATGCAGTTGATAAGGACTCAGTGGAGGGGGGAGGGGTCGGGGAGAGCGGCCCAGGTGGAACTGGTCAGGCAGGCAGGCGGGCGCTCCTGGGATATGCAGTCCCAGTTGAGCGCGCGCACTCGCTCGCAGCCCCGGCAAATGTACTTCCCTCAGCGTCCCCTTTCCAGAAGCAGCAGGCAACACTCCTAGCGCAGCGGGACCCGCGGAGAGGGTTCCGCAAGAAGTGGGCTGGTGGCAGCAGTCTCCAACAGGTCAGAGCAAAAATACAGCGAGGCGTCCCACTCGCCAATTCCAATGATGCAGTTGATAAGGACTCAGTGGAGGGGGGAGGGGTCGGGGAGAGCGGCCCAGGTGGAACTGGTCAGGCAGGCAGGCGGGCGCTCCTGGGATATGCAGTCCCAGTTGAGCGCGCGCACTCGCTCGCAGCCCCGGCAAATGTACTTCCCTCAGCGTCCCCTTTCCAGAAGCAGCAGGCAACACTCCTAGCGCAGCGGGACCCGCGGAGCGGGTTCCGCAAGAAGTGGGCTGGTGGCAGCAGTCTCCAACAGGTCAGAGCAAAAATACAGCGAGGCGTCCCCAAAATCAAAATAAATAACTTTCGCTTAATTTCGAATGCCTGATCAATAATTTTCTCAACTTTTTTTTCTCTTATAAAAAAACACTTTCTGTTGACCTTTCTTAATATTTATTAACAAATTACCAATTATCCTGTTGCGGAACATTCATCTACGAATGTCCCTAAACTGATTTTTCCTTCTACTACCATGCACAGAGTTATCTCCTGCTCTACCAGTAACATTTTTGATTGGCCTTTCCTTTCCGTTTAAATTGGCTCTCTTTTTCTGGACTAAAACTTGTTTTGTAGTTATACTTTTGTTTCTACAAATGTTTCTAAGGAATGATTTCGTTCTCTTACCCGGAGCTTTCTTGGTGACTTGACGAGATTTTATTGTAGAGGACTGCTGCAAGCATTTAGTAATCTGCTGTCTTTGACGTTTTGTAACCTTTCGGATTCTATCCTTAGACGGCATTGTCTAATTTCGAAATGATCTGCAGTTGAATCTGTGGTAAAATATAATACAAAGTGTTATTAACCACTATTACCAAACAGTAAATCAATAACAGTCGTCAAAAAATGAACATACTAGTTGTCAATTCTACATTCAAAATTTTTTAGTGCATTATGAAATTTAAAACTCACAAATAGTAGCAAAGAAATGGAATACTTCTACATTTGACCTGTGCTCTTTTATATGTGAATCTGAACTAATTTTATTAGCATATTTTACTATTTTATTAAAGACACTTCACACAATTTGTTTTTGAAGTTGTATTTAATTTTAAATGAAACGGTTTACATGGTTACTTTTCATTTCGAGTAACTTAAATGTATTTTTAAAAGTCTTTATAGGTTAATAGGCTCGAGCAGGTCAGCTGCCCACCCTATGTCATACAATTCTGACAAATCAGCATCCTCATCAACTACTTCATCATCCACAGGATATAAATCATCCAAGGGATCTACTTCCACTGACGTTTCAATGACAAGTTCAATGATACGATCGAGATCAACAGATTGCTCATTATCACTCATGGTTGATGTTGTCGTTATCTTTAAAGAAAGAGAACAACAATGAGATGTTGCAGACTAAGAGACAAATCTCAGACACTATAATAGTAAAATTGTTTAACAAGAGTAACATTTTGCAGATATTATTTAACCATGTCCAGCGATGCTGAGGAGGTGAGGCCTATGTCCAAGTTTTCAGTGAACAGGACTCATCTCTTCTTAACCTTGGATAACCTCACCAACTCTGTGTCCCCTGCTAATACTTAAATTTAAAGGAGCAGATTTATGTTAACTGGCGCATCCCCAGGGATGCACCAGTTAACGTGCGCCACTGCTCTGCCACCCATGATGTGCCGCATTTACAATGCAGAGCACCATTGAGCAAAAACAGCACAGATGCATCACGCATCTGTTCCACAAAAACGGCGCATTGCAGGAATCACGTCATAAACGCGACATATCTACTGCAATGCACAGGGGCAAGCCACACATTGCATGGTGCATCACTCCTTATGCCTGTTTCAAACAGGCGTAAGGATTTGATTCAGCAATGCCATAAAGGTGACTCAGTGAAATCTTCTTAATTTTACTGTGTTAGTTTTACAGGGCTTTCATGCAAATGACTGCCCACCCTGCAACAAAACGCCCACATGAAACCTGACGCACGTTTCATGTGGGGCAGGACTTTACAGCATGACACATCTTCCTTGATACTTCAAGTTGTAAATATGTCACAACATAGCGCATCTTTTGCTCCGCCGCTGCGTCACAAAAGTTTGAGGTGAGGCCTACTCAGGGTTGCAGATGAAATTTAGGCTTGTTGAAGAATGTAGAGGAGATAATACATGTGCAGGCCTACCAATGAAGTGAGGCCTATCTTGCAACATGGTACATCTTTTAAATCACTGCTGCATTATAAAAGTGACGCAACAGCAGCACAAAAGAGGGGCACGGCCATCATAAATCTGCCCCTAACATTTTAAATGATTGATTCAGGATGACAATAAGGTGTGGACTATCTAGAGGTTTGTTTGAGGTGAGGCCTACTCAGGGTTGCAGATTAAATTTAGGCTTGTTGAAGAGTACAGAGGTGATAATAAATGTGCAGGCCTACCAATGAAGTGAATCATGTCCACTGCACCCTTGAACAAAGGCCAGACCTCCTCTATCTCCCTGAACACTCCTAAACCTCATCTACACAATGTGATTCGTAATGTTAGGAAACACAGGTGATATAATTGAAAAACGTGCAAATATTTTTGCACATTTAACAATCACATCACCTGTATTTCCTCAGCTTAGTTATCTCATTGTGCAGATGTAGTCTAGCATATCCAAGAGTACGCAGAAGATGAGGACTGTATACAACAGAGCAATATACATTACTCACCTACCTTGACACTTACAGAAGCCTCAATTTAATATTTCTCAGTTCAATATTTATTTAAAGAAGCAGACACCAATATGACCTTCTCATAAATGTGAAAAGTGTTTTTAAACAAAAAAAAAGTTTTTCTGGTCTAAATTTGAAAACACAACACAGGTCCTATGTAGAAGCACACCCTATCAGTACTTAAATTAGCCAAGCACACATGGGGGCGTATTTACAAGGACCTTGCACCACGGGGAAATGTCTTAAATTAAAATGGGAAACATAACATCAAAGGGACTCAAAGGCCTTGTAAATATGCCCCAACCAACCTATGAATCTCTAGCAGTACATATCAAGAAACCTAATTGATTTCAAAAACCGTTTTTAAACCTATCATGTAAAACAATTATATACCTACATTCATGGGGAAGTGACTTAAAATGCCCTAACACACATGAAAGCGTTTTTTTAGGGCCCTTGCACCTTTTTTTCCATCACTTTTAACATGGCTATGTAACTCAAACAATCTAAATCTAAATTTGCCAAGCACACGTGGGGGCGTATTTACAAGGACCTTGCACCACGGGGAAATGTCTTAAATTAAAATGGGAAACATAACATCAAAGGTACTCAAAGGCCTTGTTAATATATCCCAAGCAACCTATGAAACTCTAGCAGTACATATCAAGAAACCTAATTGATTTCAAAAAACGTTTTTAAACCCATCATGTAAAACAATTATTCAACCATATTCATGGGAAAGTGACTTAAAATGCCCTAACACACATGAAAGCGTTTTTTTAAGGCCCTTGCACCTTTTTTTACATCACTTTTAACATGGCTATGCAACTCAAAGAATCAAAATCTATTTGTAAAACACTTGACACAAAGCAACATTTTAAATACACAACTTTCTTCCTAATTTTCTCCCTAAAGCATACTATTCTCTATTTAAATTAAATGAATCTTTTCTCACCTTAGCAAATACTTTTTGAGTTTCAAAACAGTCTCAGACACACACCAATTTGTCTTCAGCAGAACAAAAGGTATGCACTCCAGAGGCTGCAACCAACAATGGCACAGAAATGCTGTAATTCATCACACATATCTCTCATGTCACCCAATCAAAACTCTTCCCTCACTTTTTTCAAATCAACACCCTTCCCCCCTCTGCCCTTTCTGCCTTTTTTCCATAGCAACCACCTCCTGAAAGACCTCTGATGTTTGCAAGTTCACACAACAATGTTTCAATTGAACTCTGAACTCTCAGTGCACCTGCGTATCCAGTGCAATCTTTCATAAAATGATTTTTTCTTGACCATTCAAATTACATCTTCCAAAGAACTCATCCATGCACCCTAACTTTTTGTTTTCAGCAATCAACATCCACCAATCACTGCTACTGAATCATTAGCACACAAACTCCACAGTTTTTTTAATTACAAACTACTACTGTTTCAACTGCCATTTCATTCCCACACTTCATCTGACTGCAGCAGAACCTCCTCTCACCATGTTTTCTGTCTGGATTGTTGGACATAGTTACATCCACTGGGCTCAAAGGTATGCTGATAACAGAAATTTACCTAACCTCAATTTACAAAATGTGGAAATCAAGTGGATTGGCCACAGAGGATTAAGATGTCACCAATTGATACCATTGGTGAAAACCTTTTTGCATTTTCCAAAACCTGACCTGTTAATTGTGCACTGTGGAGGAAATGACTTGGGCACTTTGACTGGGGTAGGTCTGGAAATGCTTTTAAAGGACACCTTTGAGCAATTGATGGCACTTTTTCCTCAAACTGCCTTGGTATATTCCAATATATGCCAAAGACAGAAATGGAAGTGGTCCAACGAATTTTGTCCACAAATTGAGAAATCGAGGAAGCATGTAAATAAGTCTGTTTCAGCTTACATGAGAGACAATGGAATGGGCTCCATCTACAACAATAACTTGCGTTACTACATGCAAGATATGTACAGAGGAGATGGAGTTCACTTCTCAGATGAGGGGAACAGAGTTTTCATCCTGAATTTAAGACTATGTATTGGTACCTACTTATAAGTACCTAAATCTACCACAGACCCAAAAGCTCTTCTCAGAGCTACCCTAAGTATGATCACTATAAACAAATTTTAAATGTAACTTTTTTTTTACTAATTTTCACAATTTACGCTTTCCGGATCGCTACCCGGTACGCGCACCGGACGCTAACCGCGCGAAAATTAAAAAAAAAAAGTTTTCTTTTCGCACATATGGGCCTCCTCAGCCACCCTCAGAAAACCTAGGGGGTCAGGATACCTGTACTGTGCCCCCTTCTACCCATTCTAAACATTATTTACCCTCCATCTTGTATCTCAATTCTACCGAAACACAAAATGGAGGACTCCCGGAACGCTGCCGGTTCGCGTACCGGGGCGTGCACTGGGAAGCGCTCGCTTAACAAAGGTGGGAACGTAATTTACAGAAAAACCACTGGAGACACTTTCACCAAATATACATTAGCTCATACTACATACCAATCCCTACCATTTTCAAAAATTTGGTTGGAATTCCATTTAGCCATTTAGCCTGTAGACCTCTCTAAACTCCCTGAGGTAAATTACTTCACAAAACACATCTGAAGTGTTGGAATTGACAACCAATTAAAATGTTACTTTCATTTTCTACTTTTTTTACCTGACATTTGATTGGTTATGTACCTGCATATATATAAAGAAAGAGAGAGAAACACAGCCATTTTGACTACTACTTCCTGAAGTACATTGCAAGAGCATTTTCACTGACAACTTAAACTTTTTTTTTAAAAGGTAAGATGTTATTTTATAAATTTGACAGGAGAACTATGTTATGCACTTTAAATTAATTTGGGAAAACATTTTCAGATAGTTATATACTATCCCTCTGTAAGAGTTAGACATTGAGAAAGGCTTGTTTATTATAATTATGGATTGATTTACGTTTCTGTGTTATAATTATGAATTTACTTAGTCTTTTTCACAGGCACTTTTTAATAGCACTACTTCACGCCTGAAACCATACAGTGCCCATAGATAACTTCTCTGTTATAAACTCACAAGTACCTGTCTGAACTTAAACCCAACAGTGCCCTATCTCTACTGATATATTTATTTTTTATGCAAATTTCAGCACAAAAATGGAAGGAGAACAGAACGTTTCCTTTGAAATTGTCCTAGAGATGAACAATGAGGAAATCATTGAACCCATTGACTTGGAATTCATGGATGAATCACGGGACCATGAACTTCTACAATGTGTAGAATCTGTGGATTTGTTACTTCAATATGAGGACGGTCAAATGTGGGAAGTTATGTTCACTCAACAAGAGGACATTTCGGACAGTCAAATGTTAGACGTTCTATTAAATTTTGAAAAAGAATCAGAAAAATAAATGTATATTTAATAATCAAAAATTGTTCGAGTCTTTAATCATTTTTATATGTAATTTATAAACTAGTACCAAATTGATTATAATGTAAAGTCAGACTTATAGTATACTGTGCAACTTTTTTATGTTACACAGTAATTTTGCTCATAGTTACTTCCTTTCTCCAACTATATTATCTACAATGTGTATTTAACATCTTTTTATCATCTCCTGCCTCCATATTGTTTCTGCTTTCCTGACACACTATGGTATGAATTCAATATTCCACAATAACTTCTGAAACAACATGCAAGATATCTACAAAGGAGACGGTGTATATTAATTTTTTGACTCTGCATTGGTACCTACATATTGCTACTTAAATAAAATAAAAAATAAAAAACAACAAAACGAACAATCAATAAACATACAATATTTAAAAAGTCTATCATTCTTTTTTCCTCATAGTACGCTTCCCGGACCGCTTTCCGGTGCGCGTACCGGGCGCACCCCACGCAAAAAAAATGTTTTTTTGGGGGGGTTTTTTGCCCCGCGGGGCCCTTTTAAAGCCTCCACATCAAACCTAGGGGGTCAGGGAGGATCTACTATGCCCCCTTATGGTCATTTCCCCATTTGTTTTGGCCTCCTCTTGTCTCTCGATCCTACCGAGAGACAAGATGGCGGCCGCTCCGGACTGTTTAGAATGTTGACAGACACCAGAGAGCCAATCAGCTTCGCTTCGCGAAGTTCCGTTACGCGTCAAGTACGCGAACCGGGGCGCTACCCGGAGCGCTGTTACAGATATATATATTTTTTTGAACGTTAATTTATCAAAATCCACTGGAGCACATATATTGAGACCTAGCAAAGGCACATCGGGCTAACAGTCCCTACAATTTTGCCCAATTTCGTGCAAATCCATTCAGCCGTTCGGGCTAAAAGTGAGGCCAACCGCCCTATGGAAAATTGCATGGGTAAAACGCGTTTTGGGACCCCCCTTTTTTCTCGGCCCCCCCTTGACGAACCCCCCCCAAATTTTCAGGGGCTGCTCAAAAACAAAATGTTCCATTTTCCTGAAAATTTCAGCCAATTCCGTCCACAAACGCCAAAGTTATTAGACATAGAATTTTCAAAAATCCCATAGAGAAAAAATTCTAACTATATATACCTACTGGCGACCGCCAGTAGGTAATATATATATATATATATATATATATATATCATATTCAAATTGGAGAAGATGAAAGGTTTTTTCCAAATGATCTTGAATAAAAGTATAGTGAGCATAATGTCTTCAAATTGAATTAACCATACAGCTATATGTTCAACCGTGCACCTTGGCATTGGCTCCAGAGTTTTGGAACTTGCTATTTCTTGGCTTGTATGAACATGCCCATGCTGGGGTGCTCCATATCTTCCCTGTTGAAATGATGCTGAAGTTCTGCAAGCTGAAGGGGCTTGAGGTAGAGGGGTATGGCACAGAAAAAGAGCGAGTAAGAGAGATGAGGGAGCTCCAGAGGATTGTATCAAGAATAGTAAGAAAAGTGTTAATTTACATTTTCTGTTCCTCTTTGTGGGTCACAACTGGTGATGTGATGTATCATTCATGCAATTCTGGAGGCTTCTGTGTGCTGGACCTTGTAAGAATAGGAGTAGGGAGACAGGACACAATAGGAGACAGGTACGCACCAGGCCACTCTAGAGCATACCATTCTCCCAAGAGCACCAATTGATCACCACTTTAGAGCTACCAAGGTATGTTGCAAATGAATAACACTCCTACCTATTCAATGTAATAATTTGCACAGTGTTTCTGACAGGTATGTTACTACAACATCTGTAATTTAATGTGCAAGCTACTCCTTCAGAAAAAGTGGCTGAGTGATTGATTATGACCCCCCATCCCCATTCCATGGTTAAAACATATGGCTCTATAGTATACATGATACTAATGGAGAGCAATACGAACCAAGGATGAAGCAAATATATTGGACACTACCAAGGAGGTAGGCTGTACTACACATGGTGGATTTTGTTGCTGGGTTCTCAAACTGATAAAGGGTTTCCTGTCATGCTAGTTACCCGAGTCCATGATTTTTAGCATGTTTTCAGTTAACCTATTGCTAATTCCTTAGATAGGAACAGATAACAACCTCTGTATTTGTTTAATTGAAATTATGAATTCTTATGGGCTTATTTTAAGTATCCTGATTGGTTGTAACTTTTGTATTTGCTTTGGAGGAGGAATTCTCTTACTGAGGGCTGAGAATAGGGTAGGTTGAGTAAGCTTTGTTTAGGGTTCATTTACAGATATACACATTGCAAGAGGCAAAGAAGATTGAAACTCTGTCAGCATTTGGCTTACTTATAAGTCCTGTTTGGGCAAAAGTCAAAAACCTTGGAGAAAGAGTTGGGTGAGATAGGATGCCATTCCCTCATAGTTCCCTTTTTATTGTAATGATTCACTCCAGGTTTTTCCTGAGTGGGATTTTGAAAAAAGATCAGTGCATGGTCAGTCCACTTTAAAGGTAGGGTGGTTCACAGTATAATGTACTGATGTTTGAGAAGATCAAATCTAAAGTGTGGCCAACTGAGTGTGTGGGGCCTCTTACTCTCTTATGAAGGCTTATCTCATATAGGTCATCTGAGAACTGGGAAATACCAGAATCCGAGGGGTCATCGAAGTGTTAATTAAAGTCTCCTAATAGGATATTTTTGGGCTGATAGCACATGTGGTACAATTATCTCAGTAAGATGCTGGCTGAAGTCTTTTTTGGCCCTGGGGGCAGTAAAGTAGGGCATCCTAAATGATTATTTGGTGAAGAATCTAGTTTCAAAATACACATTTCTACCCGATCTGGATTTAGTGTTTTAATCAGAGTGATGCTAAAAGAGTCTGTAAAAGAATCGCTACGCCGCCTCCAGGTCTCCTATCGATTTTAATCATGCAATAGTTCTGTCAATATTTAACCTCCAATGGTGTAGTTGGTGGCATAGTGAAATTTCCTCCTCTGCTACCAGTTTACTCTTTCCTCCCTCTGGCCAGATGTTCTTTCTTTTGAGAGTAAGGTCCGTGCCACTACTACTGAATTTCATCAATACTGGATGTATCACCTCCTCAGCATTCATCCTTTCTTTGATATGGCTCCATACATATTTTTGGTGGCTTTAGGGACAGATAGGGATATTTCTCTAAAAATCTGCTAATTGTTTGCTACACACTTCTCCACCTATATCGCAAACTCACCATCAGAGAACCTTTGCTTGCAGTTTCTGAAAGAGTCCAACGACTGCCCTTTCTATGTTTTAATTTTGGCACCAAGAGGTAGCTGGAAATACAAACAGGTCCCCGCTGCATGCTCCTGTGCTTCAGATTGGAATTGCACACATTTATTTCCTGATTGTGATTTCATGAGTGTGTTCCTGGGGGCTGTTCGCAATTTGCAAATTAGAAGAAATCACTTTTAGCTATTTGGCATTTTAGTAAAGTGAATCCTTCGAAATCGCTACGGGAACTCCATATGTAGGGGTGAAGCGTAATTTAATTCTGTAGCGGGTTGTGGGTTTATAAGGGAATAGGGTGGCATGTGAAATAAGAGAGGAACTAAATTGCTGAAATGCATAAATTCATTGTTTGTAAGTCAATCCATGTGCATGGCATCAGTGTTAACTTAGAGTCATGAAGACGTGGCTAGTTTTAATGTCATACATACATGTCCACTGTAAGCACATATTTGTCCCCTTGCTTGACTTGGATATTTGGATCATCTTGGACAGGTAACAAGAACCATGCTCGTTATTTGGATTCATTACGTGGGGGAACTAATACAGCAGCTCCACTTCTGGATCTGCATAAACGTCCCCACTAGCCAAGTAAAGGTTAATAATCAAATGTCGTATAAATTTGCAGTTTCCTTGCACAATAGACAGGGAAGTCCCCTATCATCCCTGCCTTTTTTGCAATCAACATGGAACCACTTGCATGGGAACAATTCTATCTGTGTCGGCAGACAATATCCTGATGTATACTAAACAGCCTGCTGTGGGTAGAGATCACAACTTGAATGATGCAGATATCGTTTCACAAGCTATGGGAACTGGTAGCTATGAAGAAAACAGTGCTCTCAATAGATAAGGGTATGAAGGCATATGATACCATGTGGGGTACCTTGATGGAGATTGCACATATGCACTGCCCCCTATATATGAGGGTACTTACATTTATCCCAGCAGAGATATTGCAGGTCCTACAGAGTTATGTTCAGTAGGCACAATCTATATAACCTGCTATAAATTGAACAGAGGCAAACTTATCCAGCTAAAAAGCCCTGGAATGTGATTGTAGAGTAGAATAGTTGACTGGTGGTTGGGTCAGAGAGGAGGGGAGAAGTGTTGGTATGCATAAACCTTTACTATTACAAGATGATGCTCTTGTAGACTGGAGGGTTATAGGTAATGGCATATGTTAAATAGAAAGAAAAACACTGGAGAAAGATAAACACTGTGCAATCCATCTACTGCCAGTGATTTGTGAAACTATGAGTATTGTTCCCTATTAGATATTAAGATAAAGTGGAGCAAGACTGAGATCTTACCCACAACGTCTTGTATAGATCCTATTGATTCTGGGTACCTCTTGAGGTGGAGTACTGTCTCTGTTACATTGCACTACTGAATATTGACACCAACAATATTGAGGTAGAAGGATATTGAGCGAAAAGTATGGAAGGGTAAGGGCATATCAATCAATCAGGGTTTTTCAAGTACAGCTACTCACCCATGACGGTCCAAAGGTGCTGCAGGTGGGGGTTACTGATCCGTATGGGTGCTGAGGTTCTGTAGAAATGCCAAGTCTTTAGATCCTTCCATATTTGGGTCAGCGACAGGGATTTCCTGATGTGGAATGGCAGGGTATTGCAGGTCTTGGGCGGTGAGCTGGGAGAGGGATATTTATCCGGTTCTGGTCTTACAGATACGTGGGATGGTGGCCAAGGCCAGATGGGTTGCGCAGACATGTCTGGTGGGTATGTGGAACGAGAGGCGGTGGTTCAGATATGCTGGTCCTGTGTTAAGCCGGGTTGCTCTGTGCCGTAGGTACCAGAGGGATGAGCTAAGGTTAATTTAGTGAATTAAGGATACACCCTGTCAATTTAGCAATATTATTTCTTGAGGTTGACGACCACCCACCCCAAAAAATTATCCACTTTCTTACACTTAATCCTGGACCCTTGGTTTTGGTGTTAAAGGTGCCCAGATAGCCAAAATTCTAAAACTGGGACATAAAATATTTTTGGCTAAAAACTGCTCTAAGAACGGAGTGAAGACTAGGACAAACCTGCTCATCAAGCCACAGAAGGGGGATCACTGCTCTGCCTGACGTCGCTGCAGCTCCCACTACTTTCTTCTCCACATCAGAAAATCTTGTACAATGGTCCCTCGGCAAATGGGTATCTGAACTCCTAGAAGTCTTATTGGCTACTGCCTCCAGCTTTGTCCCGCTTAAGATCCAGCAGCTCTCTGGCTATGACACTTCCTCCTCAGAAACTGCCTGCAGCCTTGCTCCACTGAACTTTACCTTCTCAGAAATGTATCTTCAAAATGTCTTTCAACTCCAAAGGTAATCACCAACCGGACCCAATCCTCTTCTTGCATCTAATCTATGCTCCATCGTGGTCGGCCATATTTTGTTACTTTGACTCAGTCTACTGTTTTTTAGATGCTAGTTTAAAAAAAAAACGAATTTCAAATTCAGAACTACAGTTCCACTGATTGGACTTTATGTTGTTTTGTTGTCATATAATTTATTAAATATTACTCTATTTTTCTAAAATGGTGTGGGGGGTTTTCTTGTGTTGTGTTTTGCTTTATTACTGTTTGTGTGCTGAATAAAAACTTTACACATTGCCTCTAGGTTAAGCCTGACTCCTTATGTGCCAAGATGCCAGAGGGTTAAGCTCACGTTAATTTGTTGAACTTTGTGGTTCATCCTGACAGGGATTGTGGCTGTTGCTTGAACAGGTGTCACCCCATTCAAACAAAAGCTAAATTTCTCACATCTTGTATGCTTGTAATCCTTCATTGGTGTACTTACAGTTCTGTGCTTCTTTATTAGTATCACCTCCTGGGTTTCCCAAGTCTTGTTCCGATATTCCTGCTCCATTTGATTTGCCCTCTTCTGTGTTTATGTCAAAATCTTAGTTATTGTTGTCAAGGGTGCCAGTGAGTTTATGAGGATTGGTCTCTCTTGCGCAGAGAGTAATCCTGTGCCCCTCCTTAGTATGAGCTGTGAGGTGTATCCCAAATGAGATTTACAATTCCTTGGTTTATTGTCATATGATTTTCCATTATAGATAGATCACTTCGCTAAGAGCATAGAAACTGTTGAAAGTTAGTCTGAAAATGTCAACATTATCGGCGCCATCTTGCTCTTCTTGAACCCATTCGTGCACGTAAGCGGCAGCCATTTTGAGCACCATGGCCTCCCTGCCCCTCGTTGATAGCCAGCGCGTCTCTCTCTCTCCCTCGACCTCGCAGGCATCCCCCCCGCGCGCTGACAACCCCCCCGCTCTCACATGCCTTGGGTCATAAACCCCTCTTCAGCGCAGCTCTGCCTCGGAACCCCATCCTGTTCCCAGCGCGACACCTCCCTTCATTCCTTTCATGGTCCCAGGCCCTTTGATACAAACCCCTTTCCTGTGAGCCCGTTTGTCTTCCTCATTCCCAGGCCGCCACCTGGCTCTGCGGATACTGTTTATTGCCCCCCCCGTACAGTAGGAAGCTTCCCTCATTAAAGGACCCTCTAGTTGATCAAAGCCCCCACCCTATGAGATCCGATAAACCCCACACATTCCGTGAATCGGCGGAATGTCCAGCTGCGCGATAATCATCACCTGTTGTGACCGGGGTGGGGACTTCAACTGTAAATGTGTGTGGGAACGGGCCTGAAGGGGCGATTCAGAGGATGTCCTTTCATACTTCAAAGCATTTCAAGAATGTGTTACCTGCAATAAAGATCATAAAAATGTGTATAAGAGGCCAGGCCTCAGAGATGCGGTTAGAGCACCTCGTGACGATACTTGCTGTCTGAACTGATGTGTTCTCCTCCGGAGAGAATAAAACCCTTGTTTCCTGCCTTCCAGTCTCCAGCGCCTGCCTCTTCATTGGTTAATATCTTGTGGGTTTAAGAGGCGACACCGCCGGGCAATACTTTAGGATCTTTTATTCTGGTTGGTAGCCTGACCTTTTTACAATTGGCGTCCCAAACGTGGGGCCCATCAGTGACTCGTGGATCCAGTGGGAGAGGTCCTGACGACAGAGTGAACAACTGCAACGATCGGGAGTGCACCTGTCCGATAGACCCTCGTCTGACAGCCGATCATCCGAACTTCACTGGTTCCGAACAGACCTCTCTCGAGTGATCTACGGTCCTGACTGGGAACCATCAGGAGTGCCGCGAGGATTACGAAGAAAAGAGGACGATCGGGCGCTGGATTCGGAAGACAAGAAACTGTCCATGCGGTCCGGGTAAGGTCGTGTAAACACGACGAATTGTGAAATGATTATTTGAATTGTTTAGAAAATACTAGTATTACTCTTTGTTAATTTATTTGGAGATCCACTGTCTGCAAACGGAGAAACAACAGGCTCTCTTTGCAAGCAGTGGAGGATAGGCAATGCAGCCGTCGTGCCTATCTTTCTCCCCCACTGATTAATTATTTGAAACTGAACTATTGTTCGCAGACTGTTTTCTGGAGATTCTCTGTCTGCAAACAGGAAAGAGCCCCCCTCCCCCCTTTTTACAGATAGTGAAAGGGTAGGTAACGCAGACCTTTGCGGGCCTACTTATTCTCCCCACTGAATTGTTTTTGACCGAACGTTGACTATTTGATATTGGTTCATGAGGTATTCACTGCCTGCAAACAACGTAGAATAGGAATATTCTGTCTAGTCTTTGCACGCAGTGATAAGATAGGCAGTGCTGACTTTTGTCCTGTTGTGCTCCGTCATGTCTGTCTTCTCCCCACTGATTGGTAGCCTGTTTAGCCCGGACCGCTTATTAGAGATGAACCATCCGGCTCCACTGGAAGGCACCCCTAATAAGGACATGTTCATGAAGCATGGATTGATCGCTATAGCCTATAACAAACTGTGGCATAAATATACGAAAAAGGATCGAGAAAGTCAGTGGCCACTGATAGGATCCTTCGATGATGACAAAATAAATGCGCTAGAAACAGCCCTTGGTAAAAGCAAGACAACACCCACTATGCTTGATAGTTTCGGCATGTGGCGCAAAGAAACTGAACAACGTAAAAAGAAAACTGAGAGTAGGTTGGGAAAAGAGCTGCGAAAAGCAGCCCACCTAGCTGCTCAGAAACTAGAAGGAGAGATAAAGGAAAGAGAGAAAGCCAAACAGAAACTAGAAAGGGAAACATCAAGCCAGTGTCCGGTTAGAACGACCTCCATGCTCTACCCTGATTTACCCTCGAGACAACGAGCCAACGATGATCTGCTGTTAGGTCCTCCGACCATCTACATGCCCCCTCCATATGCCCCTTCCCAACCCTTAGCACAGCACCCACCACCCCCAGGTACAAACGAAGGTAGCGCCACAGCTTCGGCCCCCATGGCCTCTGTGCCGGCCGAACCCCTTGTATTAAATACTACACAAACGACAACGTTAGGCGACCCTGAGACCCGAAGGGCTGGTTCTGCAAGAACAAACAGACTAAGCAAAGATGAGCGAACAGGGATCGACAAGATAGCAAGGACACTGGTAGAAAGGAAGGAAGATGAAGGGTACATCACGGATATGTTTAACTCGTATACCGGGAGTCACAGACGTCATTTTACCGTACGACTGTGTTACCATGTCTTGAACGCATACGAGGACCGATATTGAGACAAAGGTCCCGAGAGCCTAACGACTCTGTACCGGAAGGTCGATGAGGGCGAGTGTGATGTGACGGACCTCCTTACGCGTACGCTAGAGGTTTTCCGCCACCTCACTGAACGAGAGTCGGGAACTAAACCCACGACATCCGTAGCGACCGAGCCAAAAACTGAGCAATCTAACACCATGATGCCGATACGAGAGGCTGCCCCTTACTGGGTTCCTCCACGAGGTGCAGGGACTAACGATGATGCAAACCACCAAGATGCAAAAGGAAGGGTAGTGTACAACTGGGTCTACCAGCCATGGGACCGGCAAGAGATTCTGACATTCCGGAAATCTCTGCCTGACCTACGTAAAAACCCCACTGCCTTCTATACTGAATTGGGTACAGCCCTAGGTTCAACGATTATGACCCTGGCTGACATCGACTTGTTTTTCGGGTTATGTCTACCAGCTGATGTGTGGAAGCAAATCCGGAAAGTCGACCACCATGAGCTGTTCGGACATACCTGGACACAACTCGATAACATTGATAAACAACGAGGACCTGGACAAAAGCCTTTGAAATCCATTCTAGACCTTCCAGATAAAATCGTACAGAAATTAAAAACCCTGATCCCAGAAAAGAAAGTGGACTGGTCGATAGTAAAGGCCTGTCGCCAGAAACCCCAGGAGGATGTATCGGAATACTTCTCCCGGTTTGAAACGGTGTTCTCCGATTACAGCGGCCAGGACATGACCACTGCAACCGGACACCATCTGTTTGTCCAGAATTATGTTAAGGGTCTGTCATCGGAGGTCTCCCAGAAACTGCAGGCTAGCGAGAGTAGTTGGGCAGCCTCCAAACCTACGGCTATCCTCCAGATGGCCCAATATTATGAACATCAGAAAAATGAAAACGATAGGGCAACAGAGAAAAAGAAGAAGGACTTGAAAGAGAGGGTGATGATGGCCCAACTGCAAGGGGTGACTATAGGACGAGACCAATACCGGGGAAACTATCAGACGAACGCCCCTAAGGCTGCATTTTCCCAGGACCGCACTTTGACTCCCCACAGTGGACGTACAGACCTTAGAGAGGACCAGTGTGCTTTCTGCAAAGGAACTGGCCATTGGAAATCCCAGTGCCCAGTTCTTCTGGAAATAATCAGAAACAAAGACCCCAAGGACATAGCAAGTGGACCGAGAAATAAGGGACAACAGCGAGGGCCCCCAAATGACACGACTAACGACAGATCAGGCAGACCAAATACATTTGATCGACCCAGACAGAACCAATACCAGCAATCTGACTACGATGACGCCCACAACTTTGCATAGGACTGCCAAGGGCAAGGGAGGGATCCAGTCGAGCTCTATGTTGACCAGCAAGGCCCTTACGTCACTGCTAAGGTCCTGGGTACCAAGTCTCCATTTCTGGTAGACACTGGCGCAACACGTAGTGCGTTATCTAAACGACTGATTCCGGGGGCACCCTTGTCTGGCTCACTTATAACATCGACAGGTTTCGATGGAACGCCCTCCACTAACCCTTTGTCCGCCCGATCCTTTTTGACGTGGAAAACAACACCACTGACACCACCACTTTTTTACTTTCCTCCAATAGCCCTGACGCCATTATGGGACTTGACTTATTGAAACACTTCCGAGCGACGATCAGATGTTCTCAGGACGGAGTTCGAGTTTTCCTTTACGACAACCCCGTTCTGCTTAGACATTGCCCTCCCCGACGCATGTTTTCCATCACCGACGTTGACACATCCCTGCTTGACACTCTGCCTCCGTATCTGTGGGCCAAGGCGGATTCGGACGTAGGGCGCATGTTGATTGACCCAGTGCACATTACTGTCCGACCAGATGCAACACTCCCAAAACTTCCACAATATCGGATATCGCCCGAGGGCGAGAAGGCATTGGTAAAGATTATTCAGTCACTAATAGACGCAGGAGTGGTAGAGGAAGTAGTTAGCAACGTTTGCAACAGCCCTATCTTGCCCATCATCAAGAAACAGGGAGAGGGAGATGAGAAAGCATACCGTTTTATCATTGACGTTCGAGAGATCAACAAAGTGGTGGTACCCCAGTACCCTGTGGTCTCAGACATCACCACCATCCTGACTTTGATTCCTTCTACTGCCACCACCTTCACTGTCATTGACCTCAAAAACGCATTCTTTTCCATCCCCATCCACCCAGACGGCCGATATCTCTTCGGCTTCACCCTAAAAGCCCGCTCATATAGGTTCTGCCGAGCACCCCAGGGCTACACAGAAAGCCCTAGCATCTACAGCCAGGCCCTCAAGAGACAACTGGATCAAGTCCAGTTACCCGATGGAGTGGTGTTAGTGCAATATGTCGATGACATCCTTTTGGCAGCCGACACCACTCCATTAGCAGTTACAGCCACCATTCAACTCCTGCACTTCCTTGCGGAAAATGGCCACAAGGTCTCCAAGAAGAAGTTGCAATTCTGCCAACCCCAGGTCACTTACCTAGGCCACCTTTTGTCCAAAGAAGGAAGGAAACTCACTCCTGATCGAATCCAAACCATTCTCGAAACTCCTGTCCCTAAGACCCAGAAACAGGTTCGCTCCCTACTAGGCCTCACCTCCTTCTGCCGACAGTGGTTACCAAACTTTAGCCTCGTTGTGAAACCGCTGCTTTCTCTGCTAGGTAAAGACGTCCCCTTCCCACTCCCTTGGACCCCTGAGTGTCAAACCTCCTTCACGGAACTACGAGATGCCCTTTGTTCGGCCCCTGTCCTAGGTACCCCTGATTACAAAAAGCCCTTCTCCCTTTACACTCACGAAAGGGAGGGGTGCGCTTTATCTGTCCTGACCCAGGCCATTGGCCCTAAGCAACGACCGTGCGCTTACTTCTCTGCCACTCTTGACCCTGTAGCCAGAGCCTTGCCTGCCTGCCTTCGAGCTATAGCTGCTGCTGCAATCTCTATCCGACAGAGTGAGGGGATCGTACTCTCGAATTCCCTCACGGTACTGGTACCCCATGCAGTTGACACCCTCCTGAACCAAACCAAGACGCAACACCTGACGAGTGCACGACTGACTGGATACGAACTGACTTTGCTTGCACCCCATATCGCCCTGAAAAGATGCACCACACTGAACCCGGCAACTCTGTTACCCTTGCCAGAGAACGATCCCAATGTGCACCCTGTACATGACTGCGTGACTCTTACGGACGAACAGACTAGAAGTAGGGTTGACCTCAGAGACACGGCTTTCCCTGACCCTGACGGGGAGCTGTGGGTGGACGGTTCTTGCATCAAACTCCCCGATGGCACCACTTCCGCTGCCTATGCAGTCACCACGGCTCGAACTGTAGTCGAGACAGCCCGCATCGCGCAACGATCTGCCCAGGCAGCAGAACTGATCGCCCTGACACGAGCCTGCATTCTGGCAGCAGGAACCACAGCGAAAATTTACACCGACAGCCAGTATGCCTTCGGGGTGGTTCACCATTTTGGGCTCCTTTGGAGGGAAAGGGGATTCTTGACCTCACACGGCACCCCCATTTTGCACGGGGATCTAGTCTCCGCCTTGATCGAAGCTGTCCTTCTCCCCAAAAAGCTTGCAGTCGTCAAATGCCAGGCACACAAAAAGGTGACAGACATCATTGGGCAGGGAAATGCGCTAGCCGACATCACGGCCCGAACGACAGCTGAAAATAGGACGACAACACATATGTACGTGACCAGGTCACAAGCAGAAAAATGGACTGACGCTAGGGACACTATTAGAGACATTCAAACGGCTAGCACACAACACGAGCTGACTGAATGGACACGGGTGGGATTAAAAGATGATGAAGGCTGCTGGCGGACAAGAGACAAAAACAAATGGTTGCTACCTGACTCGTACCTGATTCCCATACTGGCTATGGCACACTCCCCTGCCCACATAGGATCAGCCCCCATGATTGAACTTGTCTCCAGAGTTTGGCACAATGATAAAATCACAGATTCCGCCAAACGTCTGGTCCAACAATGCTTGATATGCCTACAACACAACCCCGGGAAAGGAACTGTAGTACCCCGGGGAGGATTTGGGGTCCCAAATCACCCATTTGAAGTCCTGCAGATGGACTACATCCAGCTAGACAGGTGCCAAGGCCTGAAATATGTACTTGTCGTGGTGTGCGCATTTAGCAAATGGGTGGAAGCATACCCAACCCGTGACAACACTGCTATGGCCACTGCAAAAGTACTGTTAAAGGAGTTTTTCCCCCGTTACGGCCTTTGTCGTATTTTATGGAGCGATAATGGCCCCCACTTCATAGCCGAAGTCATCCAGTTCATCTTAAAGGGGTTGGGCATCAAGCAGAAATTTCACGCAGTCTTCCACCCCCAGTCTGCTGGACTTGTTGAGCGACACAATGCCACACTAAAGCTGGCCAAGATAGTGGCTACCACGGGTCTGAAATGGCCAGACGCCCTCCCACTGGCATTGCTATCGATGCGTTCCACCCCCACCAGACATCACTTAACACCTTATGAAGTTGTTTTCGGTCGACCCATGAGTATCTGGTCTGCACCGAAACCAACTTCCATTCATGACGTCCCGGACGTCCTAATGTCTGATTATCTGTATAAATTGACTGAAACTCTGTCTGTCATTCATCAGCAGGTGCAACAGGCCATCCCCGATGCTTCCAGGGGTCCGGGTCACGCCATCCAACCTGGAGATTTTGTGCTGATCCGGAACTTTCAGCGGTCGAAGAGTTTGGAACCCCGGTGGACGGGCCCCTGGCAAGTGTTAATCACCACCCGGACGGCTCTTCGTGTGGAGGGGAAACGGCACTGGCTGCACGCACACCACTGTAAGAAGGTCTCCTCGACCCTGGCCACGACGGAAAACATCGACAACCAAGAAGAGCTCCTGAACAAAGACCGACCATCGCTAACCTGCTATCCTGACACCGAAGCACTTGAACTTTCAAAATTCTCTGATCCCACTGTGCCATCCAGAGAAGGGTATTTCCTGCGTCGAAAGGAGGGAGCTTCGGCTAAGTAGACCACGAACTAATTTGAATCTCAGAACGGTGACCCAAAGCAACCAAGGGTTACCTGGAGAGAAGCTAAACTAAGTCTGTGGTTCTGCCCACTACCGAGCACCTTGAAAATGAAGATGATGGAAGCGCCAGATAAGAAGATGATGGAAGCGCCAAATAAGAAGATGATGGAGGCAACAGGAAATACCCACTACAGAAACCCAAGTACA
Source organism: Lissotriton helveticus (assembly GCF_964261635.1). Lineage (NCBI taxonomy): Eukaryota > Metazoa > Chordata > Amphibia > Caudata > Salamandridae > Lissotriton > Lissotriton helveticus. The sequence continues at coordinate 60,103,504 of NC_136071.1, forward strand.
GACAGACTCCACAGCTCAAAGACAATTGCACTCTTCATCGCAATCCTTTTCTGCTTTCTCCTCATGACCACACTCTGGATTGTGGAAGAAAATGCACCTGCTCACGAAACATTCCTGACCACTGCTCAGCCCACCACCATGAAGGAACATTATCTGATTTCGCTCTCTCCTCAACTCAGAGAGAGACGAAAGGAGTTTTGGAATAACTCTTTTGTGCAGCTCCTTCACCAGCACAATCTCGCCACCAATGCCACCAACTGTTGGATCTGTGGGTTGTTACCCCACGCCACTGGACACTCGATACCATTCATCCCTTCACCCTTCTCAGTTCATGGCTCCTGCCTTGCTTGGCTGATCCTCCTGCAAGAAAGCTATAAAGACAATGCCACCGCCAGCAAAACCGTAACGCATTTCTTCCACGGGGTCTGGCGAAACAAAACAAAGACACACTTCTGCCCGCAGACCTCCAACGACTCAATCCACATTGACATCCCTGCTAAAGAACGAATTGAAATGCAGGTGTTCAACAATCCAACCAGACCCACCTTCTCCTACCTGCGGAAACGAACGGCTGCCACTCTGACGGTGGCCCTGTCAGTCATCAACGTCACAGGCCACATGTGCATAGAAGGACATGGGACACAGCTGGTGGGCCACAGTGCTTGCCGTTTTACCAGAACTTTGGACTCCACGGATCCACCTTCCTTTGTGTCGTCCCCAAACATGTATTTCGTCTGCGGCACAAAGGCCTACACCTGGCTCCCCAAAGGCTGGGGGGGCACTTGTTTCATCTCTTTCATCCTTCCTCCAACTTATGTGGCCCCAGCGAATCATCATAGACAAAAACGAGCCAAGGACATTGAGCAAGCCGACTCAACAGGAGCACAGTTCCTCGATGCTATGAAGGGACTTGTTCCCCTCTGGGGCCCGATGGCAAACAGCCGTGCCATCCGACATCTGACTCAGGCAGTTGAGACAACAATGAACATCACAGCTGGTATCTTTGCTAACAACACAGCCGAACTTCAAGCGGTCCGCCTGGTGGCCCTCCAAAACCGCCTTGTCCTAGATGTGGTTCTTGCGGACCGTGGTGGAGCATGCCGCATTATTGGGTCCAGCTGCTGTACATACATACCGGACAACTCACCCTCAGTGTACAAAGCCATCGAACATCTTCACAGACTCTCTTCAGAAGTCCACCAGGAACAGGAAGAATGGTCGCTTGGTGGTTGGTTCTGGAACACCGTTAAGAACTGGGGCTGGAGACTGTTCACCATTATCCTGATTCCAGTAGTTGTAATATGCGGTCTATGCTTAGGAATTCAATGTCTGCCACCTCTGTGTTCACTATGTACAAATTGTATTTGCCCTAAGACTGTGGACTTTGGAAACGAACGCATGGGAGTATTATATGATGCCGAGGTTGGGAATTTGATGAAGATTGACATTGAGTATGCAAGTTGGCTAGATATGTTGAAAAGGGAGGACTGTTGAAAGTTAGGCTGAAAATGTCAACATTATCGGCGCCATCTTGCTCTTCTTGAACCCATTCGTGCACGTAAGCGGCAGCCATTTTGAGCACCATGGCCTCCCTGCCCCTCGTTGATAGCCAGCACGTCTCTCTCTCTCCCTCGACCTCGCAGGCATCCCCCCCGCGTGCTGACAACCCCCCGCTCTCACATGCCTTGGGTCATAAACCCCTCTTCAGCGCAGCTCTGCCTCGGAACCCCATCCTGTTCCCAGCGCGACACCTCCCTTCATTCCTTTCATGGTCCCAGGCCCTTTGATACAAACCCCTTTCCTGTGAGCCCGTTTGTCTTCCTCGTTCCCAGGCCGCCACCTGGCTCTGCGGATACTGTTTATTGCCCCCCCCCCGTACAGTAGGAAGCTTCCCTCATTAAAGGACCCTCGAGTTGATCAAAGCCCCCACCCTATGAGATCCGATCAACCCCACACATTCCGTGAATCGGCGGAATGTCCAGCTGCGCGATAATCATCACCTGTTGTGACCGGGGTGGGGACTTCAACTGTAAATGTGTGTGGGAACGGGCCTGAAGGGGAGATTCAGAGGATGTCCTTTCATACTTCAAAGCATTTCAAGAATGTGTTACCTGCAATAAAGATCATGAAAATGTGTATAAGAGGCCAGGCCTCAGAGATGCGGTTAGAGCACCTCGTGACGATACTTGCTGTCTGAACTGATGTGTTCTCCTCCGGAGAGAATAAAACCCTTGTTTCCTGCCTTCCAGTCTCCAGCGCCTGCCTCTTCATTGGTTAATATCTTGTGGGTTTAAGAGGCGACACCGCCGGGCAATACTTTAGGATCTTTTATTCTGGTTGGTAGCCTGACCTGCCTTGCTCCACTGAACTTTACCTTCTCAGAAATGTATCTTCAAAATGTCTTTCAACTCCAAAGGTAATCACCAACCGGACCCAATCCTCTTCTTGCATCTAATCTATGCTCCATCGTGGTCGGCCATATTTTGTTACTGTGACTCAGTCTACTGTTTTTTAGATGCTAGTTTAAAAAAAAAACGAATTTCAAATTCAGAACTACAGTTCCACTGATTGGACTTTATGTTGTTTTGTTGTCATATAATTTATTAAAAATTACTCTATTTTTCTAAAATGGTGTGGGGGGTTTTCTTGTGTTGTGTTTTGCTTTATTACTGTTTGTGTGCTGAATAAAAACTTTACACATTGCCTCTAGGTTAAGCCTGACTCCTTATGTGCCAAGATGCCAGAGGGTTAAGCTCACGTTAATTTGTTGAACTTTGTGGTTCATCCTGACAGGGATTGTGGCTGTTGCTTGAACAGGTGTCACCCCATTCAAACAAAAGCTAAATTTCTCACATCTTGTATGCTTGTAATCCTTCATTGGTGTACTTACAGTTCTGTGCTTCTTTATTAGTATCACCTCCTGGGTTTCCCAAGTCTTGTTCCGATAGTCCTGCTCCATTTGATTTGCCCTCTTCTGTGTTTATGTCAAAATCTTAGTTATTGTTGTCAAGGGTGCCAGTGAGTTTATGAGGATTGGTCTCTCTTGCGCAGAGAGTAATCCTGTGCCCCTCCTTAGTATGAGCTGTGAGGTGTATCCCAAATGAGATTTACAATTCCTTGGTTTATTGTCATATGATTTTCCATTATAGATAGATCACTTCGCTAAGAGCATAGAAACTATAGTTTATTATAGTTTTTCTATTGCTCTCTTGCTTTGTACTTTCCAATTGCATTCTTTCACTTTCAGTTGTTTGCTTACGTATACATTGTGTGTTGAGTTGTGTCTTCTTTAGGCTTAACTTCGTTCAAGTAAACTCTTTTGATCTCATTTCACTCCAGTCTCCTGCTTCAGTCCTACATTGGAAGGGCAGGGTATTGCAGGTCTTGGGCGGTGAGCTGGGAGAGGGATATTTATCCGGTTCTGGTCTTACAGATACGTGGGATGGTGGCCAAGGCCAGATGGGTTGCGCAGACATGTCTGGTGGGTATGTGGAACGAGAGGCGGTGGTTCAGATATGCTGGTCCTGTGTTAAGCCGGGTTGCTCTATGCCGTAGGTACCAGAGGGATGAGCTAAGGTTAATTTAGTGAATTAAGGATACACCCTGTCAATTTAGCAATATTATTTCTTGAGGTTGACGACCACCCACCCCAAAAAATTATCCACTTTCTTACACTTAATCCTGGACCCTTGGTTTTGGTGTTAAAGGTGCCCAGATAGCCAAAATTCTAAAACTGGGACATAAAATATTTTGGCTAAAAACTGCTCTGAGAACGGAGTGAAGACTAGGACAAACCTGCTCATCAAGCCACAGAAGGGGGATCACTGCTCTGCCTGACGTCGCTGCAGCTCCCACTACTTTCTTCTCCACATCAGAAAATCTTGTACAATGGTCCCTCGGCAAATGGGTATCTGAACTCCTAGAAGTCTTATTGGCTACTGCCTCCAGCTTTGTCCCGCTTAAGATCCAGCAGCTCTCTGGCTATGACACTTCCTCCTCAGAAACTGCCTGCAGCCTTGCTCCACTGAACTTTACCTTCTCAGAAATGTATCTTCAAAATGTCTTTCAACTCCAAAGGTAATCACCAACCGGACCCAATCCTCTTCTTGCATCTAATCTATACTCCATCGTGGTCGGCCATATTTTGTTACTTTGACTCAGTCTACTGTTTTTTAGATGCTAGTTAAAAAAAAAAACGAATTTCAAATTCAGAACTACAGTTCCACTGATTGGACTTTATGTTGTTTTGTTGTCATATAATTTATTAAATATTACTCTATTTTTCTAAAATGGTGTGGGGGGTTTTCTTGTGTTGTGTTTTGCTTTATTACTGTTTGTGTGCTGAATAAAAACTTTACACATTGCCTCTAGGTTAAGCCTGACTCCTTATGTGCCAAGATGCCAGAGGGTTAAGCTCACGTTAATTTGTTGAACTTTGTGGTTCATCCTGACAGGGATTGTGGCTGTTGCTTGAACAGGTGTCACCCCATTCAAACAAAAGCTAAATTTCTCACATCTTGTATGCTTGTAATCCTTCATTGGTGTACTTACAGTTCTGTGCTTCTTTATTAGTATCACCTCCTGGGTTTCCCAAGTCTTGTTCCGATATTCCTGCTCCATTTGATTTGCCCTCTTCTGTGTTTATGTCAAAATCTTAGTTATTGTTGTCAAGGGTGCCAGTGAGTTTATGAGGATTGGTCTCTCTTGCGCAGAGAGTAATCCTGTGCCCCTCCTTAGTATGAGCTGTGAGGTGTATCCCAAATGAGATTTACAATTCCTTGGTTTATTGTCATATGATTTTCCATTATAGATAGATCACTTCGCTAAGAGCATAGAAACTATAGTGTATTATAGTTTTTCTATTGCTCTCTTGCTTTGTACTTTCCAATTGCATTCTTTCACTTCAGTTGTTTGCTTACGTATACATTGTGTGTTGAGTTGTGTCTTCTTTAGGCTTAACTTCGTTCCAGTAAACTCTTTTGATCTCATTTCACTCCAGTCTCCTGCTTCAGTCCTACATTATTCCTTACATGTTTTCATGTACACCTTTGTGTCTGCTAAACCCCTTCTTTTTCTTGTGCTCTTGCAGATTGCAAGCTCTCCCTTTTAGTCCAATCCCATTCTTAGCTGACTTCCTGCCATCATCTTAAAGGGAAGACACCCAATGATTCTTGATCTCATTTACTTTATTTTGTGTACTGATCATTCTTCATTTGATAATGGCAAAACACTTATTTAAATTGGGTTTCAATATAACCTATGCATCTTTAAGAATCGGAATCCAAAAACCTTTGGCTTTTCTTTCTCCCAGAATATTGAAATACCAGTCATCCCTGTGATTATAAGTGAAGTGTAGAAACTATTGTTTTTTGCTATCACTCAATTATCAAAGCTGTTCTAAATGATTTGACCCTGCCTCTCAACAAAAATCCCACACTAATCTATGGATCAAAATATCGTACATGAGTGGAACAGGCCAAAAGAGCACCCATGGGAAGTGTGCTCTGCTCATGTTTTCCAAATTTTTTAAATGGCAAATTAAATGTCTGACTTTTTTGGGGTACAGAAATACTTTGTAGTCAAGCAAATTAGCAACAGACATTTTAAAAAGCAGAGTTAAGGGAGAATCAAAAGAGGTGTAATCTGTATAATTCAAACTACTATTTCAATTGGAGTATGGCCCCCAAACACCAAACATCAAATCAATGCTCTATTTCAGCAAACAAATGTGTTATAAAATTGTCATATTAGCATGTGTGGTTGTAAACACAACATGGGATTGCAGGCAAGAAGATGATCAGCACCCAGTATTCTCAAGCTAGACTGGCCATGCCTATTGATTACCTCGAATATTAGATGTGGTGGCTGACATTGGCCTGAATTACTCCCAACGAATTGTATGCAACTATGGATTGGTAACCAACATCTTTACCAAGAAGATTAAAAAACTTCCATGACCTGACCTATAGAGACGACACAGCTTATCATAGATAAGAATCCAATACAAAAGATCAAGCCCTGCAGAAGTCCCAAGATGGGATGAAACGTATTGGCTACTCTTGGAAGACTTAATCTTTGAAAAGAGTAAAGAATTTGAAAACCTATAAAAAAAGTCTCTATGGCACTAATTGTGATCCACTTAAATGTGATATTCTAACGTTGATGCAATATTGAAATCGCTTGAGAATAGTGGGTGCTGATCATCTTCTTGCTAATAAATGTGTGAACTCTTTTTACTATTTGGGGAATAAGATGCCTTTTCCCCTGATCTCTGCACCACTCAGACATTATCCCTGTAGTGTAACAAGTGCAGTAGTTTATGTCTAATGTCTCTTTGTAAATCTTTTACAACATGGGAGTGTATTTGTTATGCTTTTTCACATTTTGGAGGCTCTTTTAATATAGAAGTTTGGCACGTAGGATGTTTGTCATTTTTGGCGTTTATGTTGAACAGGCACCAAGAAAAACCTGCCAATTGTAGTTATTTTGTACATTATAGATTTCAGGGGATTCATTGATGTGTTGCTGAAAATTAGGAGATGTGTGGCAACTGCCGCTGTTTGTTGGGAAAAACAAATGAACCCAAGATTGTCAAACTCAGCCCAATAGGGCCCAAGTTATGGTATTTAAAAGATGTGCGACCTTTGACTTTTTCTTGCTGAAAAACATGTAGGGCTCCGCTGCCATTTTACCAATTACCCCTGGGGTGGGCCAGAACCCATGGGGCTGGTGCAGAATTTATTTAGTAATTTTTCTCAGGGAGGAGGTGTTTGTGGGGCTCCCTCCCTAGTCTCTCTACTTGCCCGGGAACCCTCTCCCTGGGCTGTTTATATTGAAATGGGGGCCAGGACACCATCTTGGACCCCCTGAAGCAGAGGAGGTTGGGGGAGCACCATTGCACCCCACTAATTGGGGTAGCTTCACCCCTGCTCCCCCTGTCTGGAGAGAGTGGGACAGACACAGAAGATGGCTGCACCGAGAAAACTTTGCAGTCTCATGTGGCCGCTCACAGATGCACAGGCCTTACGGAAGCTTGTGGCGCAGTAAGAAGTGGGCTTCCTTGAATAGCAGAAAGGCAGCAGCCCCATCAGGAGACCTCCAGAATGTTCTCTTGTTCAGGACGGATGGGACCACATTGACATGGATGTGCTGTTTGGCAAGAGGGCAGTTACATCGTCTCCCCGCGTGAGCATATGGGGCCCATATAAATATAAAAAGAGCGGAGAATAGTGTTTTCTCCACCTCCAGAATGAATTGAACCAGACCATACAATAACCAGGGGACATTGTTTTGCCTGGCTTGGAAAATAAAGGATCCTACTACTCTATTGGTCCTGATGAAAGCTGCAGACTCGTAGGTGGTGCAGGTGGGCTGAAACATGTAGTCCTGTTTTCACTAAATGATGTGAGGGACACATTATATTCCCAAATACACATCCACTTTCTTTTATAACCTTACCCCTATCTAGGTTCTTAATACATGATTTCTTTCTAGATAAGATGTCATCTCAGATTTCCTATTCTGATGCAGATTCCAATTAATCTCTTTGGTATGAGAGATTACCTCTTGTGGGGGACAAAGACTTGATGGCACTATCAGCTACTAGTATGTCAGTGACAAAGCATATATACCAATGACTGAAAATAACTTTGAGGGTCCCAAAGATATTTCTAAAAGGGATCCCTCCAGAACATGTGATGCCACTCCCTTTTGATTTTTTGAGGTTGGTGGAACACAATTGCACCCCACCAATGGTGGAAGCCTCAACCCTGCTAAACGTTTCTGGGGAGAGTGGGGCATCCAACAACGAAGGATGTACTGAAGAAAAACAATGCTGTTTACTGTACAGCTCACAGACGCACAGGGCTCATGGAACTTGCGGAGCAGCGAGGGGTTGGTCTCTCGACTATCCCACTTGTTGGATGCACGTGGCTGCCTGGGTAGGGGCTGCAGGAGCTCAGCAGCTCCCCGCTTATGAATGTTTAAGAATGAATGACCCTAGTTTTGCGGGGTCAATGAATCCAGTATACCTCCAGAATTTTCTCATGTGTTAAAGCACTCCTAAGGCTGGAGTTTCAGTTAAGCAGATGGGAATGCAGTGCCCTATATGGGCTAATTGTATGGTTGACTGTTACCTAAGGAGGTTGGAAAAGAGTACATGTTGTAAAGCACTCTCTTGGAGCTAAGCCTATGGTTGCAGGACTAATTAATCAAAATATGATGTAATCTAGGGGCTGTTATCATAATCGCATTTTCATGGTTATAAAGTCTACAAAGAGAACACAGACAAATGTTTTTGTCATTGTAAATGCTTTCATGAGATAAAGATTATTGCTCCCAGTAAATATGCTTCATTAACAGTGACAAGTGCATTTACACATTATTATTGGTATTGATGATTTCATTTACATACAAAATGAGTAGAATTATCTTAAGCATCGGGGCTGGTTATGACATAGTCATTTTCTTGAGGGATCTTCATGTCCACACATGAGTGCCCATTGGGTACACCCATGATTCAAGATGTAGACACAGATTTTACATCAAGAGGGTCAGACTGGGGTGTGTTCTTGCCCCTTTCCTGTTCAATTTATATATTAACAATTTGGAACAGGTTCTAGCGAATGCCAAGGTAGATTGCCACAGGTTAAATGCCGGTTGTTGCGGTTTCTGCTATACGTGGACACTGCCATGTTAATGCTATGAACTGCAAGGGGACTCCAAGCCCTTCCTAATACCTTTGAGGGATTTTTAGACCGCCTAGATTTAAGTATTAACATTGGTGACTCACATGTAATGGTGGTAGGTCTTAGATCCACAAAAACCCATGCCTTTAAGGTGTCAATGCCTACTCGTATTTGGGTGTTTTGTTTGACTCAGGGGCGTGCTGGAACCCTCTGCTAAATGGGAAAAGAGATGATCTAGTAAGGACTAGTGCAGCGGTCTGGAGGTTTGCTGCTAGACAGGGAAGAAAGCTGATCAGAGCTTCAATGCAGGTTTACATAGCAAAATGTGTTTCGAAAGCATCCGACTGGAGTGACATGTGGGGATACGCAGAGCATGACGCTCTACAGGTGGTAGAAATTTTGCTTTTGCAGCGATTCCTCAGTGTTCCACACTGTACCCCATTTTACATAATTCATGAAGCACCAGGGGCCAAGTACCTCAAATATACTATTGCGTGCACCCACTTTTATGTTGGTTAGGTACATGGATTAAGAATGTCCCCCATTTAAACAAAGCCATATTTTTGGATTGTTTTTCTGTTGATAGCGCTCGTTGCATCCCTGTGGTTTAAATATATCAAAGCCACACGTCAGAGTTTAGCTAGGGTACAGATCTTTACTAACCTGGAGGGGATGGTTAAGGCTGACTGTACCTGGCTAAGATTTGTTTTTGATAATGGGCTCTTTGGACATAGAGCTGGTGGCTTTACAACAGCCCTTGGGGCGAGGTTACATGCTGTTGAAATCTAATCAATCCATGAAACCGTACCTCACTATGGTTACTTCTAAACATGACCAGTTTCTGCTTACAAGGTTCAGGTTAAACTTGCTACCTCGGCTGCTTGCATTTCCCCGGGGTTGGCAGGTTGTTCACCTTCTAACTCTCTGCAGTTGTGACCAGACTTGACCGCAGGACACAATGAACTTTGCCATGTTTTGTATATATTTCAAAGTACCTAGTAGCGTTTATATCATCCCCCTTTTATAAGCTCATCAATTTAACCAGGTGCACAATGCCTTGTTGTTTTTACAACTGATTCCTGCTGACTCAATTATTAATGTGGCCAGTTTTTTAAAGGCTGCGTTGCAACTTAGGATCTCAATGGGTGGTTGAACGCACTGATGAAAACTAGACAGGTCTACAGAGCCATTTTGTCTGTCCAGTTGTTTTAATGTTTTATATGTTTTTAATGATCTGGTATGTGTTATGTATATACTGAATTGTTTTGTAATTTGATGGAGTTGGTGACTACTGCCAAGGTCCACCGTATGTAAGACAATATTTTCAAGATGTGACCGGTTTGTGCCTCAAGTATATATATGGATTCCGGAGAGAAATTAATGCCAAAGTCTAATACTGTTTTTTAATATCTTTATTTGTATTTATTTATTATCATAAATACAAGAGAGCAATCGAAAAAGCCAATGTGTTTCACCCATGTGCCCGGCAGGCAAAGGGCTTTCTCAAGGCTAATTCAATAACAATTTGAAAAAACTTAGTATTTATATAGAACAAAGTCACATGTATTTTGACAGTAGTAAAAGATGATATCGGGAAAACTAGTGTGTATGGTACAAGACTATCTGTAAATGTGTGTGTACTGAAAGAAATGTGTACTGGAAGTACCTATGATTCAACTGCAAATGTCAATACATCATAATAATAAGTGTGTTTAATAGACCTGACAACTGTACTTACCTAATGACTTGCATTGGTGAAAAATGCATTTGGAAAAAAACAAACTATTAACAAGTCTAATAATATAAATCAGGCATCTTACGCTTCCTTTGGGAGTGTTAAAACTTTGGGATCCACTGAAATTTGCAGGTCATCTCCCTCGACATACCATCAATTAAGCAGTATGTTTACAGCTTTAGGCATGTCACTTACAAATCATCGACATCATGCGTTTAAGTCTAATTAGTTTAACTGGGGCCAACAGACCCTTTAACATTTAGGTGCAGATGTATCAACATCCTGATCGCTATTTGAGATATGCAAATAGGGATGTATGTAGAAAATCGAATTTTTTTAGCGATTCCTTAATTGCGATTAGCAGATTGCGAATCGCAATTAAGGAATAATTTCCAATTAATTTCTATGGGCCACGAGGCCCATAGGAATGATTGGGAATTTATTCTCAATTTGCGATTCGAAATTTAAGAATCGCAAATTGAGAATAATTTCAAGGGTGCAAGGGTGTAAGAAGGACACCCTGCTGCACCCCTGAAATTCACATGTTTGCACCTATGGCGCTGTATGTGCGCCACATGGCACCTTTACAAATGCAAAAAAGTGCATTTGTGAAATAAATCGCAAATTACCACCATCTTCAAGTTGGTGGTAATTTGCGATTTCTTAATGTGAAATCGCAAAAATGGAATGCTTGATGCCTAGCATTCCTTAAATGCTTACGCAAAATTAAAGAATTGCAAATTTTGCAATTCCTTAATTTTGCTAGGTGACTTGCATCATACATACCGTTTTGCGAAGTTTTAGTCGCAAACGCTGCTTTCTTGTGAATCGCAGCGTTTGCGACTAAAAATTGTTTTGATACATCTGCCCCTAAATACATTAAAGTGCTTGGTGTGCGGCTCCCCTGGCTAGGTTTGACGGCTCCCAGGGAGCCACAGTGCAGTTTGGGAACCACTGTATAGGTAGTAGACTCATGGAGGTTGAAATGCATTCCCAATCGTGACATCATCCAGCCGTACAACTGATAGTCACAGCAGATTCTGAGAGCTAGAAAGTGAACTTAGTTTACGTGACATGATTTTAATGTCACGTGACATGTTGGCAGGCGTCTAGAGCTGTATTCCCGATAGTAATGGGGAATTTCTAGGTTAACCAGAGTGCCAACTGAGGTAGAATGTCATGTTAGTGATGGCAAGTATATATGAGCATCATGATAGAAAACGTGGGCTCGATATTAACAGGAAAAAAGAGCGATCTGAAAAAAGTTAAATGCCGGCAAAAGGTGGTGGAAGGAAAGGTCATGGGAAAATTCCAAATTGCCATAAGACAAGGTGCTGTATACAAACATTAAAAGACACGCGAATAAAAAGTAAGGAATTCAGCTCATGTAAGTGAACTAGGTACGAGGAAAATCAAATTGAGAATAAGGTGATACAAAGACTTGAGTCAGAGTCATGTCAGGTTAACACTAGAAACAGTCTTGACAAGTAAGAGCAGATAGGCAAGAAAAATCAAAAGTAAAGGTGATGGTTAGTCAGGGGTCGGGGGCTAATTAGGATAGAGTATTGTGGGGAAACCTTGTTGGGAGCAGACTTAGTAGGAAAGAGTAGAAGATGAAGAGGTACATGCAAGAAAACAAAGAACAATACTAGGAGACATCAAAATGTAACTATTGAAAGAAAGGTAGATATAAATAAACATCATCTGAGGTTAAGTGGTACACATACTAACCTTGTAATGAGTAAAACATAAAGCTCCCTGAGGATTTTCACATTGGACCCAGGTCAGTAATCTTTAATCAAACAGGGAAGGGGGATGTGGGTTAAAAAGGCTGTATTAGGAGGAAAAAGGGCAAAAATACTGGAGTAAACAGAAGATAGTAAGACAAGGAGGTCAGGCACAGGTAAGGAAAGAGCAGCCATCGGATTGGTACAAAGAGACACAGATACAGTTGAGTTAGTCATAACTATGTCATAAGTAGACTATGTTGAGGAAAAAGTGATTTTTACATCCATTAGTGCCTTTCTGCATCCCTATTGAGTCCCATATTTGCAGTGAGCATGCATATGATGGGTTCGATCTCTCTTCGTCTCATGTGTAGTTCGCGGATTTCCCCTCTTGATTGTGCTTTAACATGTTCCAGTCCGAAGAATTTGTGATGGGGATGACATTCCTGGACGGGGTCTGTCAATGGTGGTCCTACTTCAGGTTTATTGATGAAACATTAAATGTGTGATAATGGAAGCCACCCTGCTTGGCTTTTCATGGCCTGGTAGATATAGACTGAGGCAACGCAGCATAATTCTCTGTGTTGCCGCCCCCAGTAATAGGAAGGCATTCCATGGGTGTTCCAACGTAACAACCATTGCATATGACACATTTCCAGATTTACAAGAACCTGGGAATGTAGCAAAAGCCTACGCCAATCCAGGGTTAGCGTAGGTTAGGCACAGCGAGGTGAAATAACATTATTTCTCCTAGTTTTTTCCTCTTTCTTTGTGTGCTGCATTCAGCAGTCACCCATAAAGTACAGACGCCCTTGCACCATAGTGCAGTGGTGCCTGAGCTGGTGCATGGCTGTCATTTGTGCGTCAGCGCAGGGGAAAAGGGCAGTAATGCGCTGTATCTGATAGAGGCAGCATATTCCTGCCCTTTTCTTTTGACACTGGCAGAGTAGCAGGATAGCTGGTGGTGCTGCCGTACGCCAAAATATTGTAAATGAGGCCCAGGATATATCTATACAAACCAGACACTATCCTCTGCCTCGAGCATCAGCATTTTGTCCTCATTAATTAATCCAGAAAATCAGCTAGCTGCAAATGCACAAATGTTTCTGTCTCAGTCAGACAATATGTCAAAAGAGTACCCCCTTCAAATCCTTTGAGTTAAATTTTAATAGCTAATGCTTCCAGCCAGGAAATGGTCATCTTAGTTAAATCTTAATAGATAAATGAGAACAGCTTGAAGCATGATACATATTGTACGTCAATTTTTACATACAAGCCTGTTGACAAAACATGTGTGTACATAGGCCTTGCCAAGGTAAGGAAAAATCACAGGTCGTATATCCTCAGAAAGCTTTGATTTAGTCTGTACAATTTAATCTAGAAGCAAACTTTCCAGTTTATCCCATTAATTAATTATCCTGTTCACATGGAAGTTGTTGCTTTTTTTACCAAAAAGTCCTTAGTATTCCTCTCTGGTCTGAGAAAGATAATGTAAATCTTTGGTGCAAAAATACAGTACATGAGGCCAGCACCAGAGGACAAGATTGCAAAAATCTCAACTGCAACAAGGTATTTTCCTTTTGTGCTGAGATACGCTGGGATGAAAGAAATCCAGACACTGACAAATACCAGCATGCTGAAGGTGATGAACTTGGCTTCATTAAAGCTGTCTGGCAAATTCCGAGCTAAAAAAGCAATTCCAAAGCTTACACATGCCAAGATTCCCATGAACACCAACATGCAGCAGAACATCAGGATGGAGCCCTCGTTGCACTGTGCAGTAATCTTCCAGTTGTCTGTACTATTGGTAAATTCTGGGAATCCTGGTGAAGTTCCCAACCAGATGACTCCAATAGTAACCTCTATGAAGGTACAGACCAGGACATTGATGTAGGACAATCTGGAGCCAATCCACCTTCTCAACTTGCTGTTGGGCTTAGTGGCCCTAAAGGCGATGACGACCATGACTGTTTTAGCCATCACACAGGAAACAGCAAGCGAGAAGGATATGCCGAAGATAACCTGACGAACCATGCAAGTCCCTCGCCTTGGCTGGCCAATGAAGATCAAGGAACAGAGGAAGCACATCATGAGGGCAAAGAGAAGAATATAACTGAGGTGGAGGTTGTTAGCCCGTACAACTGGAGTGTGCTGATAAGATACAAAAGTAGTCAAGATGCCAGCAGCATTAAAGAACAGGAAAATTGAGATTATAGCCAGGATGAATCCCAGTGGGTCCTTATAGGACAAGAAGTCAATATTCTTTGCAATGCATCTGTCTTTTTCTGTGCTTGACCAGTGGTCAATCGGGCATTTTATGCAGTCTAAGGAATCTGAAGTAAAAACAGATGGCAACCTTTGTAATGAAAATAATGTATTAGATGTTCAGATGAAGAAGCATATATATGCACTCATTTTGTTTCAGAAAAATCAACTTGCATGTGAAAAGACAAGTCTATTGTTCGTACAAACTGTACATCTTATCATGTTGTACTTTCAGGCTCAATCGTTTAGGATGCTTTTGCTTGAATATTAGTTGTAAAGACAAAAGTCAATAAATATTTGCCTTTTTTTCTTTGTCATTCTGGTACAACTAGATGTTTCTTGGTATGCCAACTTTTAGAGGTGATTCAGAAAAGGGGGTGGTGATGGACAGAGCATCTGAATTAAGCAGAACACTCATACCCAGTCAAAAGATCAGGGCTTGATCCATCACCGTTTTTTAGCTCACTGCACCATCCCAGTTCAGAACCTGGCTACATGCAAATTAGTCTGTCCCTGGCCCAATGCATCATGGGAACAGGGCAGACCAAACTACCAAGCCAATTCTTTACTGGAAAGGAGACAAGCTTCCGGGGACCGGTTTCTGGCATTGCAGCCGTCTTCGGCCCGGCTTGCTTGAATCCTGATGATGCAGTGAGCAAGGGACTCATGTCTGAGCATACCCTTCCACTCCTATAGTGGCCAAAACGATTCAGAAAAGGGGGTGGTGATGGACAGAGCATCTGAATTAAGCAGAACACTCATACCCAGTCAAAAGATCAGGGCTTGATCCATCACCGTTTTTTTAGCTCACTGCACCATCCCAGTTCAGAACCTGGCTACATGCAAATTAGTCTGTCCCTGGCCCAGTGCATCATGGGAACAGGGCAGACCAAACTACCAAGCCAATTCTTTACTGGAAAGGAGACAAGCTTCCGGGGACCGGTTTCTGGCATTGCAGCCGTCTTCAGCCCGGCTTGCTTGAATCCTGATGATGCAGTGAGCAAGGGACTCATGTCTGAGCATACCCTTCCACTCCTATAGTGGCCAAAACGATTCAGAAAAGGGGGTGGTGATGGACAGAGCATCTGAATTAAGCAGAACACTCATACCCAGTCAAAAGATCAGGGCTTGATCCATCACCGTTTTTTAGCTCACTGCACCATCCCACTTCAGAACCTGGCTACATGCAAATTAGTCTGTCCCTGGCCCAGTGCATCATGGGAACAGGGCAGACCAAACTACCAAGCCAATTCTTTACTGGAAAGGAGACAAGCTTCCGGGGACCGGTTTCTGGCATTGCAGCCGTCTTCGGCCCGGCTTGCTTGAATCCTGATGATGCAGTGAGCAAGGGACTCATGTCTGAGCATACCCTTCCACTCCTATAGTGGCCAAAACGATTCAGAAAAGGGGGTGGTGATGGACAGAGCATCTGAATTAAGCAGAACACTCATACCCAGTCAAAAGATCAGGGCTTGATCCATCACCGTTTTTTAGCTCACTGCACCATCCCAGTTCAGAACCTGGCTACATGCAAATTAGTCTGTCCCTGGCCCAGTGCATCATGGGAACAGGGCAGACCAAACTACCAAGCCAATTCTTTACTGGAAAGGAGACAAGCTTCCGGGGACCGGTTTCTGGCATTGCAGCCGTCTTCAGCCCGGCTTGCTTGAATCCTGATGATGCAGTGAGCAAGGGACTCATGTCTGAGCATACCCTTCCACTCCTATAGTGGCCAAAACGATTCAGAAAAGGGGGTGGTGATGGACAGAGCATCTGAATTAAGCAGAACACTCATACCCAGTCAAAAGATCAGGGCTTGATCCATCACCGTTTTTTAGCTCACTGCACCATCCCAGTTCAGAACCTGGCTACATGCAAATTAGTCTGTCCCTGGTCCAGTGCATCATGGGAACAGGGCAGACCAAACTACCAAGCCAATTCTTTACTGGAAAGGAGACAAGCTTCCGGGGACCGGTTTCTGGCATTGCAGCCGTCTTCGTTCCGGCTTGCTTGAATCCTGATGATGCAGTGAGCAAGGGACTCATGTCTGAGCATACCCTTCCACTCCTATAGTGGCCAAAACGATTCAGAAAAGGGGGTGGTGATGGACAGAGCATCTGAATTAAGCAGAACACTCATACCCAGTCAAAAGATCAGGGCTTGATCCATCACCGTTTTTTTAGCTCACTGCACCATCCCAGTTCAGAACCTGGCTACATGCAAATTAGTCTGTCCCTGGCCCAGTGCATCATGGGAACAGGGCAGACCAAACTACCAAGCCAATTCTTTACTGGAAAGGAGACAAGCTTCCGGGGACCGGTTTCTGGCATTGCAGCCGTCTTCGGCCCGGCTTGCTTGAATCCTGATGTTGCAGTGAGCAAGGGACTCATGTCTGAGCATACCCTTCCACTCCTATAGTGGCCAAAACGATTCAGAAAAGGGGCTGGTGATGGACAGAGCATCTGAATTAAGCAGAACACTCATACCCAGTCAAAAGATCAGGGCTTGATCCATCACCGTTTTTTAGCTCACTGCACCATCCCAGTTCAGAACCAGGCTACATGCAAATTAGTCTGTCCCTGGCCCAGTGCATCATGGGAACAGGGCAGACCAAACTACCAAGCCAATTCTTTACTGGAAAGGAGACAAGCTTCCGGGGACCGGTTTCTGGCATTGCAGCCGTCTTCGGCCCGGTTTGCTTGACTCCTGATGATGCAGTGAGCAAGGGACACCTTTTAGAGGTGGGCCTAATCCCAGTGGGACACCCAAATTGCATATCACATGCTTCTTAGTAGAAGTAGAGGTAGGTGAAATTCCTGGGTGAATTTTGAAACTGGATGATTTTGCCATTTTCTTCACCTGAATAGCTGAAGTAGGGTTGCCCTACATGAGAACACTAATCAGTCCAAATCCCAATAAAGGTGCTTTTGTCACTTTTGAAGGCAACTTTCTCAACAGTGAAGCTAATGTAAAGGGTAGACCTGAAGGGTCTTCCCAGCATTCTAGTAGCATGCACCAAACACAGGCCACGAGTCATGGGGAACTGACATTCATGCACTGACAAGTACCAGATGTTCTTAATAACATAGTGCAATTATAATTAGGTTATATACATTTCTCAGATCCCAACAGCCCTAAACACCTCGCTTGTTTTCCTCATTCCATGCACTTGGCTAGCCCTTTGGCCACTGACATGTGTCCCCGCTGATTTTTGTTTGTTGTTAGTTAAAAAACATATTCAGTGATTCTGATCTTCTTTGTTCTATTTGTTCACTTACATTGCAACATTCATGATTATTTATTGATCTTGAAAATATGTTGTATACTATCAGAGCTCATGCCATCACATCTATTCATCTGAGCTAGGCCTTGACTGATTGACCAGCCTACACAGGCACTCAAGAAGGCTTGGAACACAAACTTTCTGTTGCCATGCAAGTACCCAGAATCCTGTCCAGAACTGAATACCTGAATTGTCAGCTTTGAAATTGCTTTGTTTTCCCTTTGACTACATCAGGGGAAATGGCATGACAACAGTACATCAAAGTGTGAGGTGTTATAGTTTAGTTAAATCTGTGACGACTTCAGCTAGCCAGTGAGTATAGTGTGGAGGTAATCCAGAGCAAACTAAACCATCAAGGTCAACATTAAAATGCCTGGTTTCAAGAACTTTGATGGAATTACACATGGAGCATCTATACCAGATAATAAGAATAAGGTTACATTGGGGAGAATTGTCACTCAGATTGAAATGTAACTGAGTATGAAAATATGAAACTTATTTATTGATTTGTAACTGTATCCACCTCAGCCATGCTTCTAGATCATGTTATTTGTGCTAGAGTGAATGTGATCATTTATGATGATTAGAACTTCTCTTTCACATTATTATTAATTATTATTAATCAGCATTTATAAAGCACATTATTATCCTAGCAGATATCACGGCACTGACATATAGCCTGAAACATAACAAGACCTCTTAAATTTGCAGCAGTTATCATTGATGTTGCATCCTTATGCCTCTTATTTTAAAAAGAGCCAGGTTTTTAGACTCTTCCTAACACTGAGCTGATTTCCCTTGGCTCTACAAGGTGCTAGCAGTTTGTTTCTTAAGAGAGCCACCTTGACCCGAAAGGATCTTTCGCCTGACCTTACTTTCCTGAAACTTGGCACATTTACCAGGTTAGCCAATGATGATCGTAAACAACTTGTAGGCTTTTAAGGTCTGAATTTTTTTCGTAGTATCAAAGGACCTCAACTTTATAGACTATACATAAGGCCTTGAAGATACAGCCCTCAAGGTGCTTGAGGCTGAATCATGTCTTGATTTATTCAGGGCAAGCTTAGCTTCCAGAATTTGTATCCTCTTTAGTCTCTTGATTAGGTAGTGTGGCATTAGCAGGGCACTGCAATAATCAGCTTAAAACTGTGCCTTGTATCACTAGCTTCCTGGCTGGCTGTAGTAGCATTCGAACAATTGTCTTTACACTTTTCAGTAGACCAAAACAGATACTGGCGTTTTATTTATATGGTTCTCCATAGACCAGTGTACATACATCATTACTCCCTGGTTTTGTACCACCTGACCAGTCTTCAGAATTTTAGAACTAGACCAGGGCCAGAAATTACGCTGGAGTAAGGTACAGTAGAGGGGGCCCAACACAGGAGTTCAGTGTTGTTTTCATTAAACTCCAGTGAGTTTCTCCTTAGCCACTCCACCATTTCTTCTAAACAGACATGCAGTCCTTCAATGTGGCTCTGGTTGTTGTTATCCAGATACATGATTAGCTGTGTGGTAACTGCATACTTAATAACAGAAATACCATAGGATTAATCAAAGTCAAGAGTGGGTGTAAATATGCATTAAAGAGGATGGGACTCAGAGCTGTTCCCTGGGGTACTCCATATCTAGTTTCCTTTAACTTGGAGCTGAATGATGGGAGTGACATTTCTTGATATCTGCCTGATAGATAGGATTTAATGTACTCCAAAAAAGTACCTTCCACTTCCATCTCTTACAATCTAAGGATTAGTTTTGATGACTGATAGTGTCAAATGCAGTCGATAGATCTAGTAATACCAACACAGCAGACCGACCACTGTCAACCGTCATCCTTAATTCATCCATGGCCATAATTAGTGTCTCTTGATTAGATAACATGTTAATATCTTGTTTGGGCGAAACGTTATGTTCTTTATATGTTTAAAGACCATCTCTCCATTTCTCATGACATCAAACCCTTGCACCTACAATATTCCCTTTGTAGCTGCAGCGTGAGTGAAAGCCTGTTTGTAAAATATTTGTGCATGCATTTTCTTCAGGGTGACTCTCTGTCAGATTGAATCTGTAACTCATGTATATGTTCTTTTGTTGCAAAAATGTTAAGGCTTGTGCAAAGATTTGTCTTTAACTGAACTATCTAGAGACATTAGTTAAATTGATTTGATGTCCTTTACATCAGTCCAAGTTTAGTGTTGCTGAAGTATCTGCACATCTTGCAACTGCCATAGCACATGGCATTTTGGATCTGCTTGTGCTAAAGCAAACAGAAACTACTGAAAAATTCAGCATGCTTGCCCCAGTACTCTTTACCCGGTTGGTTGGGGAATGCTCAGGTGTCACTCCCACCCACTAACTTTCGCCAGGCACAAATGTTGTAATCCATGGCATTTCCTCTGAACTCTGTCTAAATCTATGGATGAACAGAAGAGGGCTGGACCTTCTGTCTGTCACCTAAGAGGAGCTCTGAAGAAGTTGACCTGCTCATGTTGTAAATTGCCCAAGATCACTGTTAGCATTGAGCTGAAGCCATATTGTTTCTGGCAGCCATCTTGACTAGCCATGTGCTCTCCATGTGCTCCTTCTCTGTTGCTTGCCCTTGTGCTTTGCTCAAGAACTGGCTATACTTAGCCCCTGCTACATTGCACATGCTGAGAAGAAGTCTGTAGCTGCCCATGCACCTGCCCTAGTCTGTTACTGTCAGGCTGTTTTAACTGAAGCCAGCAACTCATTGCCCCTCCTTCTTCGTTGACTGTGCATTCTCTGTATGACCATCTATGTATGTAACTCTTCCTATGTGTTCTTGTACCGCCCCTTTTTGAGCTTCTGTGTGGGTATAAAACACCCACAGTTCTTCTACTCCTTGTGCTACCTCAGACATTGGTTCCTGCTGCCGAGAATTACATCGGCGCCTCGCTGTAGATCGCGCTGGCCGCGCGCTCGTTTTGCCTGCATTGAATTTTAAAATTGTCGTTTTTTGAGGATATAATTTAATTTTTAAAACTGCCTACTCTCCTGCTCTGAAGCACGTGCTGGCCCTTACCTGCACATAATTCGTGGAAAAATCACCGCTGTTTGGCGGGTCCGGGTTACCGGGAGGTTGTGGGTGTGAGCGCCATCTTAGTTTGGGGAAGAAGCGCGAGCGCCATCTTGGAGCGTCCAGGTCACCTGGGACGCCGAGACGACGCTATTTAGGGCGAGCTTGGACACGAGGTGAGCCTACATTGGTTCCTGCTGCCGAGAATTACATCTGCGCCTCGCTGTAGATCGCGCTGGCCGCGCGCTCGTTTTGCCTGCATTGAATTTTAAAATTGTCGTTTTTTGAGGATATAATTTAATTTTTAAAACTGCCTTCTCTCCTGCTCTGAAGCACGCGCTGGCCCTTACCTGCACATAATTCGTGAAAAGATCACCGCTGTTTGGCGGGTCCGGGTTACCGGGAGGTTGTGGGTGTGAGCGCCATCTTAGTTTGGGGAAGAAGCGCGAGCGCCATCTTGGAGTGTCCAGGTCACCTGGGACGCCGAGACAACGCTATTTAAAGCTCGCTTGAGGAGCGCAGCGGTAACGCGCAGCGGTAACGCGCAGCGGTCGCGCCTTCCCTGCGCCTGAGTCGCGCCAGAGTCCCGCCCGTCTGCGCTCGTCAGCGTCTCGGAGGCGTGTAAGGCGGGGCTCTGGTTGGCGGCTCATTTATAGACCAGGCGCTTTCTGGGTTTGGTGGCGTGTGTTACTTGCCACCTTCGGAATGTTCACCTATAGCGCGGAGTGTTTGTTAGCTTTGCGGTCTCATCCTCAGGGCTGTAAATATCTATTCCCTGGAGGTCGTCTTTTGGGGAAAGGCTGCCCTGTGTGTGGGTGGCGCCCAACGTCCTCGTCATCTCCTGCCTCCCCATCTCCTATTCGGAATTATCATTGTGCCCTACTGAACACCAGGTCCCTGGCCCGCCATGCTACGGGCATTTGGAATCTTTTAGTAGACTCCAACATGGTAAAGAGTCATAATATCGAGTCTTTTATTTCGACTGGACAGAATATCGAGTAAAAAATATAGAATGGACATAATATCGACTAGACATAATATAGACAACAAAAATATCGACTAGAGAAAATTAATATCGAATAGAATGGACATAATATCGAATCAAAAATATAGAATGGACATAATATCGACTAGACATAATATAGCCAACAAAAATATCGAATTTAAGGTAAGTTAATAATAATTTTTATATTTTGTGTAATATAAGTCTGTAGCGGGTTGTGGGTTTATAGGGGAATAGGGTGGGAAGTAATTTAATTATAATTAATTAAATATGTTAATTTATTTATTGATATTTATTTAGAATTAATTGTTAATTAATTATTAATTGGTAATTAATTAAAATATAATTGGTAATTAATTATAATTGATTAATTGATAAATAATTTAATTTTAGTAATTTATTTTCTGTAGCGGGTTGTGGGTTTATAGGGGTATGGGGTGGGAAGTAATTTAATTATAATTAATTAAATATGTTAATTTATTTATTGATATTTATTTAGAATTAATTGTTAATTAATTATTAATTGGTAATTAATTAAAATATAATTGGTAATTAATTATAATTGATTAATTGATACATATTTTAATTTTAGTAATTTATTTTCTGTAGCGGGTTGTGGGTTTATAGGGGAATAGGGTGGGAAGTAATTTAATTATAATTAATTAAATATGTTAATTTATTTATTGATATTTATTTAGAATTAATTGTTAATTAATTAATAATTGGTAATTAATTAAAATATATTTGTTAATTAATTATAATTGATTAATTGATAAATATTTTAATTTAAGAAATTTATTTTCTGTAGCGGGTTGTGGGTTTATAGGGGAATAGGGTGGGAAGTAATTTAATTATAATTAATTAAATATGTCATTTAAATTATTGGTATTTATTTTGAATTAATTGTTAATTAATTTTTATTAGGTAATTAATTAAAATATAATTGGTAATTAAAATAAATGTATTAATTTTGAAATTGTAAATTAATTTATTGTTAATAGGTAATTAATTAGTATGAGTAGGCAATTTTTATAATTAAATAATTTTATTTTGTATTTATAAATAAATATTTAATATTTTTTATACATAAGTAAAATATTTTATTTATTTGTAATTGGTATTACTATTTATGTCATTTATATCTATTTGTGAAGTATTTACTTTCCCTATTATTGCACTGTCTGAAGTTGGAATAGTAATTTTAACCCCTACGCTATACAACACTTTCCCTACTGTTGCACCCACTGGAGTGGGTATGCAACGTTTACAACGCAACTTTTACTATGCACTACCATTACAACGAAACTTTTACAACGCAAACACTTTTACAACGCATACATTTACAAAGCATGTTTTTACAACGCAGATACCTTTACAACGCATACCATTACAACGTAAGTATTGCTAAGTATATAATTATTTTTAAAATGTTATATGTTTGGGTTTTTGGGTAAAGGGGTATTTTTAGGGTTCAGGGTCAGTTTTCAGTTTTTTGGTAAAGGGGTATTTTTAGGGTTCAGGGTAAGTTTTCAGTTTTTGGGTAAAGGGGTATTTTTAGAGTTCATGGTCAGTTTTCAGTTTTTGGGTAAAGGGGTATTTTTAGGGTTCAGGGTCAGTTTTCAGTTTCTGGGGTAAAGGGGTATTTTTAGGGTTCAGGGTCAGTTTTCAGTTTTTGGGTAAAGGGGTATATTTAGGGTTCAGGGTCAGTTTTCCGTTTTTGGGTAAAGGGGTATTTTTAGGGTTCAGGGTCAGTTTTCAGTTTCTGGGGTAAAGGGGTATTTTTAGGGTTCAGGGTCAGTTTTCAGTTTTTGGGTAAAGGGGTATTTGTAGGGTTCAGGGTCAGTTTTCAGTTTTTGGGTAAAGGGGTATTTTTAGGGTTCAGGGTCAGTTTTCAGTTTTTGGGGTAAAGGGGTATATTTAGGTTCATGGTCAGTTTTCAGTTTTTGGGTAAAGGGGTATTTTTAGGGTTCAGGGTCAGTTTTCAGTTTCTGGGGTAAAGGGGTATTTTTAGGGTTCAGGGTCAGTTTTCAGTTTTTGGGTAAAGGGGTATTTTTAGGGTTCAGGGTCAGTTTTCAGTTTTTGGGTAAAGGGGTATTTTTAGGGTTCAGGGTCAGTTTAGGGGTTTTGGGGTACAGGGGTACTTTGTAAAAATAAAGTAAAATTACATTTAAATTACATTAATGAAATACAATTAAATAAAATTAAATTATATTATAATATTTTAAATTAATTTATATTAAAAATAATATTATATACTTACCAATACTTATGTTGTAATGGTATGCGTTGTAAAGGTATATGCGTTGTAAAATCTTGCGTTGTAAATGTATGAGTTGTAAAAGTTTTTGTGTTGTAAAAGTTTTGATGTAATGGTAGGTGTTGTAAAAGTATGCGTTGTAACGTCATACATCCCTGGAGTGGGAATAGTAATTTTAACCCCTACGCTATCCAGCGCTTTCCCTACTGTTGCACCCACTGGAGTGGGAATAGTAAATGTTACCTCTACGCTATCCAACACTTTTGCTAATGTTGAACTCACTATAGTTGTTACAATAAATTTTAACCATTTTCTATGCTACGCTAAAAATGTTATATATGTTTATTTAATAATATGTTTTTATATATATATATATATATATATATATATATATATATATATATATATATATATGTATTATTTTTGGTGATATAATTTTTTTAATTATAGAAATTATTTATTAAAATTACATTTTTAAAATAATTATTTCTAAGTTTATATTAAATATATATATTACTATATTAGTTTTAACTTAATTTTAAGACATTTAAAAAATCGATATTTTGACAGTCTATATTTTTGTAAGTCGATATTTTGGTACTTACCTGTTTGTAGATAGGGAGTCGATATTTTGTCACTCGATATTTTTCACTCGATATTTGTGTATCTCGATATTTGTGACGTCGATATTATGTCAGTGATCCTCCAACATATCATGTCTTTTTTTAACAGAGACGTGGCTCGGGGTAGGTTCTGAACCGGATGTTGCCTGTGCCCTTCCCTCTAACTACACCATCTTAAGGAGGGATAGAGTTGGGGGTAGAGGCGGTGGGGTGGCCTTAATAGTGGATAAAGCCTTGGAATGCTCCTCTTTTCCTGTGGAGAATATCGCAGGTTGCGAAGCTTTAGGCTTTTCACTGAGTCTTTCTGCCTCTCAGACATGCACAGGGATTCTCGTCTATAGACCGCCTGGGCCTATCGGCTCTTTTTTCGAAGATCTCTCGGTACCCTGTTTGCGATCAGCACACTGTATGTTGTTGGGCGACTTAAATCTACATATGGACTCGTTACTGGATGCTGATGCATCCAAGCTGCGGGATATTACTGCGCTGCTGGGGCTAGCCCCTTTTATTGACAGTCCTACCCACATCAAAGGACACACACTAGATTTAGTCTTTTCCACGGTCCCGATTGAGGTGTCCCCACCGCTCCCAGTTCTTTGGTCTGACCACTTTTTAATAAATTTCGTCATTTTGTGCGGATTTAGAGTCAGCCATAGAACGCAGAAGGAGGGGTTCCGTCAGTCCAGAGCGTTTCACCTGGTGACAGCAGATATGCTATCGGATGCTCTCTGTAAACACCCGTGTATACTTACAGGGAACTTAGATGCTGACCTGAATTTGGTTCAGGAATGGCTGCAAATGAGATTTGTAGAGCTGGCTCCAGTGAAGCCAACTAGAACAGTCCCCTGCCATGATTCCGCGCCTTGGTTCACTTCCGCCTTACGGAATATGCGCCAAGACTGTAAAAAAGCGGAAAGACTCTGACGGCGCAAATATGACCCTGTGGAGAAACTTAAATACCGAGACGTTATAAAACAGTACCACAAACGTATCTTGGAAGCCAAAAAAGAACATCTGGAGCATAGAATAGATCGGGCGGACAACACGAGCAGAGAACTTTTCAGAATTGTGAAAGAGTTTGTTGATCCTGCTGCTGGCGCCCTCACACACTCTCATACAGAAGAGTGGATTAGGAAGTTGGCTGACTTCTTTGTCACAAAAATCAAAATCATTCAAGATTCCTTCCCCCCTGTGGCTCTCCCCGCGGCTGCTGACGACTTATGTCTTACTTGGAGTCCAGTACCATCCTTGGAGGAAGAGGCCAGACCCACACTATCGGTCTTTCCACAGTTGTCCTATGGATCATCGCTGGAGCTACTGTCGCGGCTTCAATCTGGCTCACCCCTGGATGCATGCCCAGCAAAGTGTTTGGGCAGGGTGGCATCGGCAGTAAACAGCTTGTTGAACCCCCTGCTCAATCTGTCTTTGAGTTCTGGAGTGGTGCCCAGGGAATGGAAACACGCGCTTATTCTGCCGCTGATCAAAAAACCTCTGTTAGATCCTTTGCTGCCGGCCAACTACAGACCAATCTCCCTCCTCCCTGCTCTGGCGAAGGTGGTTGAGAAGCATGTTCAACATACACTTACCACCTTTATTGAGAATAACAATCTTCTCCATGATTCTCAATCGGGTTTCCGTGCCAATTATAGCACGGAGACAGCCCTAGTGGAGGTAACCGACGCCATCAGGGAGACGCTCGATCGAGGGGGAAGGGCGATGCTGGTCATGTTGGACTTATCGGCGGCTTTCGACACCGTCCCTCATGCCGGTCTCCTTTTAAGACTCAGGGAGATCGGACTGCGGGGGACGGTGTTGGATTGGTTTCAATCCTTTCTATCGGGCCGCCGGCAGGTGATCTGGGCTCCACAGTTCTCAGCTGAAATGCCATCGCTGGAGGTTGGGGGTTCCTCAAGGTTCCATTCTGAGCCCCACCATATTTAACATCTATATGGCTCCTCTGGCGGTGGTAGCGGAGGCTTTTGGGGCCCGGATCATCTCATATGCTGACGATACCCAGCTCCTGTTTACGTGCAGCAAAGGAGAGGTTTTTGACGGCGGCAGGATTAAAGACTGTCTGAGTGCAGTCTTCGCGTGGTTTCAGCGGCACAGCCTGAAATGCAACTCGGATAAGTCCGAGTTGCTTTTCTTCGGCTGTGCCCCCGATCCGAGTTGGAGGTCGTGGTGGCCCCAGGACATGTTCCCTCCTGAGAAGTCATCCTCCCAAGTGAAAAATCTGGGAGTGGTTGTTGACGATGATCTATCGTTTCGTCCCCACATTGTGGGGTTAGCAGGGAAATGCTTCGGCATTCTTAAAATGCTGAGGAAATTTCTGCCACTGCTTTCCCTGCAATACCGTAAGACTATAGTCCAGGCATTAGTAGGGTCACGATTAGACTACGCAAATGCGCTCTGTGCAGGTCTGCCCAAGTATTTACTGGCCAGACTGCAAATTGTTCAAAATTGGGCGGCCCGAGCTATATTTGGTCTGCCTAGAAGAGCCGGTGCGTCTCTGCTTTTAAATAGGCTGCATTGGTTGCCTATTTCGAAAAGAATTAGGTTCAAAATTCTCACGCTGGCGTTTAAAGCCCTTCATGATGTAGGTCCCAGCTACATAAGGAAGCGTACTGCTTTCTATGTGCCACGGAGGTTGCTGCGGTCAGCAGACTTGGCTAAAATGGAGGTGCCTATCATCAAACGAGTCCGGATGGGAGGGCGGTCCTTTCAATATGTGGCAGCATGCCTTTGGAATGAGCTCCCTTTTTCCCTCCGTAAAGCTAACTGTCTTTTAGCTTTTAGGAAAGAGCTGAAGACCATGCTCTTCGCTGTGTAACCACTGTGACTACAGCGTCCGCTTTTCGTTGTGTTCTTGGATTTCAGGTCTCTTTGCTAAAGCGCCGGGACACTTCCTGGGGTAGCCGTGCGCTCTAAAAGTATGGCCGTAACATAACATAACATAACATAACATACACTGCCGAAGGATGTTGTATGGATGTAGTTCCACCTCATGAGGTTTATTAAACTATTTTCTTGATATTCCAGCTTCCGTGCCAACTTCTATTTATTGGTCTGTGGACTGGTGTGCAGAGAAGGACGAACCGCTAGCACCGGTAGGCCTTGCTGAGGTCTACTTCTACACTCACCCTTGTATTCAGGACAGAGATGTGGACTTCAAGAATCAATTGGTTGATCTCATGTGTGGCAACAGGGACACAGCAAGCTGCAAGTGGACATTTCCTAGAAAATACGAGCTAACCAGTAGGAAAGAGAACTTAAACTCGATGTTGATGGTGACCTCTGCCAGGTACCCTGATAGCCTCTAAGTACCCCACTCACGTCCTGTGTGACTTAGAAGTGCACCTCCATAATTATATGAGTGCTAAAAAACACATACCTCATAATGACTGCATTAGTGATTATTTCAGGACAGGGCCCACTTACACTTAGAACATTAAATGTGATTTTATAACCACAATGAGAATAATTCTTTGTCAGTAAGGATGGTTTCTTCTCCTAAGAAACCTATGACGTAGCAAGATTTTGTGTGTAGAATCATACCAAAATACAAGGGTCAAGTGCAGAAACTAGGGGCCAGATGTAGGTAAATATATTTTACCGACTCATAAATACCGAATTTTACAGATTCGGTATTTATGAATCAGTAAAATATAAGGAGGGAGATGTAGGTAAATCCAGATGTGGATTTACTGAATCTGTAAAAGTCGGTATTTACCGATTCGGTAAATACCGACCGGTAATGCCCATTCATTCCTATGGGCTTTGAAGCCCATAGGAATGAATGGGCATTACCGACTCGGTATTTACCGAATCGGTAAATACCGAATTTCACAAGGGTGCAGGGGGTGTCACTTTGACACCCTCTAGCACCCCCAAAACAGGTTCGGGTGCCATGTGGCAGGCATACCTGCCCTAAGGGCAGGTCTGCCTGTCATATGGCACAGGTGTGCATGCACACATGTGCATGCACACCGGAATCGGTATTTTACCATCAAATTGAATTTGATGGTAAAATACCGATTCGGTAAGGCTTGTGGGACTCAGAAGAGTCCCACCTACATATCAAATTTACCGAATCGGTAAAAATACCGATTCGGTATTTTACAGAATCGGTAAATTTACCGATCGGTAAATTTACCGATTCTGTAAAAATATGCCCCCTACATCTCAAATTCCATTTACCGGTCAGTAACGGCCGAATTCGGCCGTTACCGACCGGTAAATGCCTACCTACATCTGGCCCTAAGACCTGGATTCTGAAAGTTGCAGACAATGCAACACAGCACCCAAAGAGGCTGGGCTGTGTTGTGTGCCAGGGAGAGAGGAGGAGAGCACCATATTCACTGAGATATGTCACTCACCTCCCCTCTCCCTAGCGCTAGTGCTGATTTGTGTTGTTGTTCTGCAGGAACACAGCTTAGTGCCATAGTGCTAGTGTGTGTGCCCGTCTAGCATAGGTTTTGTACTGGTAGGGTACCCTTCCTGGACAAAATACTGTGCCTAGACAAGTTTAAAATCTGTTCCTAATTTGTGTGTGTGCTGTACAGTGCAGTACACTTGCAAAGTCGGACAATCTCAGAGAAATGAAAATATGTCCTTGTTTAAACCCTGCTTTTCAGCGGTGTTCGTTTTTGGCCCTAAACCCTTTCTACCAATGTTAGTGAATAGGTTTTGCATCAAAAAGACTGCGTGGTAGCATGGAAACGCCCATGTACCACCTATGTATCACCCCCTTGATGCAAAGTAATACAAAGCAGCATTTCGCACTGCTTTGCATTACTTTTATGTACAAACCAATGCAAATACCAATTTATGTTGGTTTGTAAATCCCAAAACAGGTTTAGTGTCGTGTTTGAGTTGAAAAAGTAACGCTAACACAATGCTAAACCTTTGAGAATCTGGGCCCAAGTGTTTTATTTTGTGACACTTTTCTATCTAAGTTTCAGAGAATATTAACATTAGTTGAGATGTATGTAGAATAATCAAGTGACTTTTCAGTGAGCCTATAAGTGTGCAATTTAGTTGTTATGCCATCCAGTTGAACAGTTTCACATCTGCTCGTGTTTCCTACCTAGAGTATATCTTAGATGCCTACTACATCATACATACCAACTGACCATTTTCATTCCTTTCACCGAGAGGCACTTCTTACCAGTTCAGGCTGAATTCCAGGTGCAAGTGGTCCTTGTCTGCTGAGGTGAAGCTGTCCACTGAATAACATATCATAACTCTAGAAAGTTAGTGAACCCACCTGTTTGGTTGGTGATGCTCCCTTCAGGACAGGGCACACAGGAGAAGCAGCACTTGGGACGTCCTGTAATGGCAGATTTCCGGTATCCTGGATCACAACTTTCACTGCAGACTGACTGAGGGATCTGGAATAATGACAGATGGTTAAGCATTTCCAAACCAAGGCTCTCCCTATCTTTAAGCATTTTATTGGAATATATGTGTGACTCGAAACTGTTCTGAATCCCATTATAGGAATGTCCTGTATTTTCTGCATGGCCCATTGTAGTTTTCCCTATGTTGGCGTAGCTGTGCACGCTGTAGACATTCATAATTAAATAATCAATTGTGGCCTACTGCCCAGTCTTTTTTACAGCTATAAATCGGGGCCCAAATGCAACTACCTAATTTTCTAGCCCTCTGGCCCTTCCTTTCATACACCCATTTTTCTAGATTAAAGATAGATAACGGCTGTGCAAGCCATTGATGAAACGTTGGGGTGAGTGAATCCAACCAGGCCGTGAGAAATACAGATTCTAACCACTGCCATGGCCAAAAACAAAAAAAGATTGATGTGACCCAATAGTTCCATCACGTCTGACCCTTAGCAGCATTAATACTGGAGTTTGGATTACTTTTAATTTCAGGGATTGATCTAAAAAAATATTGATGGAAGAGGAGTGGCGCAGCGGCCAGGGTGCCTGACTCTAGACCACGGGGTTCACGGTTCGGTCCCCAGCACCAGCGGCAGGTTAGTCCAGGACCACGTGGCACTGGGCAATAGCTTGCTTAATATTCTTGACAGCCCCCAGCGCCGGGACACCTCGCAGGAGATAGCTGTGCGCTTTACAAGTGCTGGTATTTCATTTCAGTTCATATCCCTTTTCAGGGTTTCTAGCAGGTGACATGTTGAGAACATATGTATTTGTTCTGCTACTGTGCTACTGCAGCGAGGACAGCTGACTCCTCCTTGGTCCGCCCTTGGGGCTATTTTGGCTGGGGTTGTAATACAGCAAGAAATTCGTTTTATGATGTTGTGACTGTTACATGGCAGAGCACAGAATTGACTTCCATAGTTCCAAAGAGTCTAAAAAACTGCCACACTCTGTACCTAGCTTGCGTCTCCATTTCTCCACTTGCTTCTTAAGGTCGTCCTGCATCAATTGGGTCAGCCCCTCATATATGTGACTGACAGTACATCAATCAATCAATCAATCAATCAATCCTCGTAATCCCTATCCACCTCCGTGATAGAGTCTTTGCAAAATCCATTCGGCCCCCCTTTCTTCTAAGCTAAAAAGCTACATTTTTGCAAATAATTAAAAATGAATTTTCTGTCAACCCAATAATTAACTTGAACTTCCTCAAATGACTGAATCCCATCCGGATTACCAAATCCTCCCTGCGTAACATAACAATATCATGAAAAATTTCAGGAAGCACTGGGTTCAGAGAAGAAGTTCATCCTGCTGAGCCCTATTTTCCTCTTTAGTGCCGCCCATACCTGAAATGCGGCTGACGGAACTTTGAATCTAACTCTCTTATAATAGCTAGGTTCAATATTTTTCAAGAACCAATTTTGAGCTTCATCTCTTAATAATAGCTCATAGGTATCGGGTGACCCCTCCTACACCATCGATCTTCAGAGTTCCCTCCCACAAGACCACGCAAATACTGTAGCACTGTGGCCCAATGGTACATTCTTAGAACCGGAACTGGCCATCCCCTCTCTCCCTGGGAAGTGTCCCCTTAAGCCAATGACTTTCAATTTCCAACGCTATAGCCCTGAAGCGGTAGAGGACTTTGGGTAGAAAAACTATCTTAATTATATTTCATCGGCCAACAATAGACAGATGAAAGTCATTCATCCTATCAAGATCCTTCTTCCCTTTCTGAATGACAGGTGCTAAATTTAGCTCCACATTTTGCTCTAGCATTTAATGTTATACTTATACCTAGATAAATTGTTGACTGCATCACCCGGGGGTCCTCCAGCTATACCAAGCTATTTGTGACTATTCACATTCAAACAGCCAGGCCTCTTTAAGTGCTAAATGATTATCAGATGTTACTACAGCCGAATCATCAGCATAACGACAGAATTTTGGTATTGCGCTCTTGAAAACACATAGGTTTAATGCCCCTATTGGCCTCAATTTTCCGAATCAGGAGATCTATGTAACATGCAAAGAGAAGAGGGAAACAGGAGCAGCCTTGCCTCGTCCCCTTTTTATCAAAAGTGGTTCTGTGTGGCCCCCGTTAAGGCAAAGCCAGAAAACGGGCCTGATACATTACCCATATAGCATCGATAAAACCCTTACCAATACCGAACCACTCATGGTTGGCACAGAGGTTGTTTGAGGAGACCCTATCAAACGCCTTTCCGGCATCATACAGTATCAGCGCAATAGGGTCTCCTGTGACTGCAGCCGCATCAAACAGTGTTACCACCCTGCATATGTAGTAAGTAGTACCTGTGCCCAATATAAAACCATGCTGCCGAAGATAATAACCGTATCAATAATTTGGCTTATCAGGAAGGCTAATACCTTTGAAATTATCTTTGCATCGCTGTTCATAAGCGTTCTGGGTCTATAAGACCCAGGTTCAGTTGAAGGCTTCCCCTTCTTCAAGAGAAAAATGGCAGCCCAAGCCCATGACTCTGGGGGGCACACCTCCATTTGTGCCTGACCAAATGTTTTAACCAGATTGGGCCATTTTGAAAATGGAGCATCTAAGAATTCAACATCTTCTGGAGAGAACTGCTCCGGTTGTATATCACTTAAATAATCTCTGATTAGGCTCTCCTCGAAGTGCTGATCATCATGGTATAAGTTCTCATAATACTTATGAAATTTCTCCTGCATACCCATGGACCAGTTACTAAGTTACCCCTCACATGTTTTATCTCAAGGATCTCACCCCTAACTGCTTTCCGTCTGATTCGTACTGTCCGCATATGCCCGACTCATTCATTATGCTAGTGACAAACTTGCCACCATGCAAGATACATTTCAGCTGCTCTAACTGCTGAGATTACTCCTATTGCGTCTCTTACAAATGCAAGTTTGAGCAATATATTCTCTGTGCATGCCCCAGAAGCTATAGCACCAACAAGTTCATCCTCAATATGTGCCAATGCTTTATATATTACCTTTAGGTGTTGAATTTCTTTCTTTTTACGATGCAGACTGAAGCTGAGTGTCTCCCCCTTACCCCTGCCTCAAACGCATTTCAGACCATACCACTACCAGTGCTGTTTCTGTTAATCTCCATGAACTCCCCAATCCATTTAGTCATGTATATAATATGGCCCTGATACTGCAACAAGCCTCTTTCAAATGTCTAAGTATATTCTGCTCTTTACAACTCCATAAATGTAACTTCCAAAACCAAGGGGTTATGATCTGACATGACTCCCGAATATTTTTCAATACTATATCTTGCTATCAACTGCTATGTAACAAAGAAGTTTTCAAAGTGTGCTACAGTTTTATGAGGGGATGTAAAATAGGTGCTACCAAGGTCAAAAGGCTTTCAATGTGGCCAGACATTGATTAGCCCATTGTCTGATGTCAGACCTGTAAGAGCCCTAAAAACCTTGGGGCAGATTTATGAAGGCCTTGCGCCACCGGTGCGTCACTTTTTCCCATGTTAAAAGTGACGCACCGGCGGCGCAAGGCCTTCATAAATCTGCCCCTTTATGTTTCTGGCCAGCATAATTGCAAGTGTTTCTACTCCAGTGCCCGCCCATGCCAAATAGTCAGGTCATCACAGAATATAATCAGAGTTGGTCATAATGCTAGCTCAGAGTTGTGAAATTCCAAAATATCAGAGTCAACACCAGTAGACCCCTATACAGAGCAGGTGGTAAATACATGTTTACAATAACAACATTCTGCTATCACCCAGCACCCATAATTTTCCGCCAAATGCCTTTGGAATATTTTATGTCACCTCTGAGTAAGAATGCCAATGTTATGTACATCGGCTTTTGATTTGCAACGTGCCATTCTAAATTGATACTCAATGTGATTTTCATTTTACAGTATTATTATAGGGAGGTGGATTCCCCCTTTATAATTATTTGGGAGGTTATTGCGAATGTGTGGTTTATAGGGAAGTGGATTCCCCCTTTACAACTAGTTGGGAGGTTACTGCAAGTGTGTGGTTTGTAGGGAGGTGGAGTCCCCCTTTACAATTATTTGGGAGGTTACTGCGAGTGTTTGGCAATAGAGAGGTGGATTCCCACTTGGGAGGTTATTGTGTGTGGTGGTTTATAGAGAGGTGGATTCCCACTTGGGTTACTGTGTGTGGCAATAGGGAGGTGGATTCCCCCTTGGGAGGTTACTGTGTGTGGTGGTTTATAGGGAGGTGGATTCCCCCTTTACGAGGAGGTATGTGTTCTCTTATTGGGAGGCTACTGTGTATTAATGCGTGGTTGGTCCGGCAATAGTATGCAGACGGAACATTATAATATGTGCATTAGAGGATATGTAAATTTCCCTGGTCCTGCAATAGTATGCAGTAGAGGGTGTTCTTGGTAAATGGACGGTATATTATAGTATGTGCAGTTGAGAGCGTATGGTATTCCCTGGTCCTGCCATTTGTTTAAGTTTACGACTTCTATATTACTACGTTATTACTTATATCTATACTACTATTATAAAGAGAGAACTGGGAACCTTTGAGGCGGGTAAACTCCGGAAGTACAGCACCAATCATAACACCCAATACACCGTTGGAAAGGGGAGTGAAAGCAGATTGACATAGGCTATTGGAAAGGGGCGACCACTCGGTCCCCCCGAACGTATGGTGGAGTACCACGATCCCCCCGGGAAGCCATCTTGGGCGGGAGGCGAGTCTCGGCTGGTATGCCCGAAGCGGCGTAGCCGGGGCGCGCCTTTTTCCGCCCTGGAGTGGGTTGTCCTAGACACTGACGCACTCGGCCACGCCCTCGGTGGCGGGCGGGGGCGGGTTGACGCCCGCCCCGAAGACGGATAAAAGAAGCAACAAGCCAAGAAAACATCCTCTCGTTCCTGTGCTCTGAAGCTGCACCTCCCCACTGCACGTGAGCTCAAGACGGAACGAAGAGCCAATTTTGAGCGTTGTAATCTTTCTTTTTGTTTTACAGATATCCCGTCTGGGAATGCCTAAGAAAGTCGGACAGCGGGTCAGTACCGATCAGATGCTCCGCATGCTCATGAAGGAGGTAGCCGATTTGAAGAAGCAGATGGCGGCTAAGAACGGGGAGGGAGGACCGAAACGGCCTTTGCCGGGAGTAGTCCCCGGTGGGAGAGGCAAGAGGTCCAGAAAGGGGGCGCTTGGGGGTGAAACTCCGGTCCCTGATACCCCACTTGAGGAGCCAACCCCGGTGCCGAAGGGGGGGAATCCGATCCCCGTGGTGGTCACCCCCGTGACCAGGGAGGATATGCCTCCCGAGTTAGCGGCACAATTGGCAGCGTGGTTGGGAAAAGAAAACGAGGGCACCACGGCTGACGACGCCCGGGCAGTAATGAGACAACTGCGGGAATCTAGGGAGGCTGGGAAGACATCAGCTTCTGTTACCCCGCCAGTTACGGCGGCGGAAAATGCAACGGGCCCAGTTTCGGCGGCAAATGCAGCTTCTGGTTCAGGTAAGCGGCCATTGCCGATCGCGGGGGAGGGGTCTGTACCTTCACGAAGGGAGAAGGTGGCTCAGCATGTTCCACTGGAAATTAAGGAAAAGATTTGGGCGAATAAGTATGTTAATATTTTTTCTTTGCTTACCGACCATTACGAGATGGAGCATGTTAAGAGCCAAAAGGAGCTCATGCATCCGAGTGTTTGGCGCGCAAAAATGGCCGCCTTTAAGGTTGACGAAAACATTGGTACTTGGGGCAGAGCGTGGGGCATTTTTACCTCCATCATGGGTGAGCGCAGGCCTGAGTTGCTGACCGAGTTACCTATTTATCAATCGCGTATCATGGAGTACTCCGTAGCGTATGGGGGCAATCAGTGGTTCTGCTATGACAATATTTTTAGAAAAGCTAAGGAACATGACCCAGTTTTGACTTGGGATTGTTACGACTCCGTGTCATGGCAAAAAATGGAGAGTACTGGAATGTTAAAAGTACCATTGTCAGGGAGTAGTGGGGGTGAATCTTCCCGCCAATACTCTGGGACACCCTTTCGGACGGGTGCAGGTAGCGAGTACCACTCGAAGACGAGTGGCAACGCAGGTAAAAGGGGAATCTGTTGGAATTTTAACAGAGGTAAATGTACGAGGCCCCAGGGGTCGTGCAAGTTCAGACATGAATGTGGGGGGTGTGGGCAGCCATCCCATCCTGAGTCCATGTGCAGAGCCAAAACGGGTGATAACGGTGGTAAGGGAAGCGCCAAACAGGTCTAAAATAGTCCGAGGGGCGACTTTACCTACTCCGATTGATACCATGGCAATGATTCCTTGGCTCAGTGAATACCCGGATCATGCTTCCGCTGGGGTGTTGCGGAACGGGTTTTCATATGGTTTCCGCATCCCAGTGGGGGATTTTCAGGGTGTAGCTAACTGTACGAATCAACTATCGGTCTTACAGCATTCGGCTGTGGTACAGGCAAAGATTGGGAAGGAGGTGACTCGAGGTCGTGTCGCCGGTCCATTTGACTTGCCACCGGTTGATAATTTTGTTTGTTCCCCTCTAGGGGTGGTCCCCAAGAAGGACCCGGGTGAGTTTCGGCTGATACATAACTTGTCAGCCCCACGTGGTCTTTCCGTGAATGATGCGATAGACCCGGAAGTATGTTCGGTGCGGTACGCATCTTTCGATGAGGCCGTCGCCATGTTGCATCGCCTGGGGCCCGGGGCGCTGATGGCAAAATCAGATATCGAGTCAGCGTTCCGGTTGCTCCCGGTACACCCAGACGATCAGCGTCTCCTTGGTTTTAGGTTTCAGGGTCGCTATTACATGGACAGATGTATGCCAATGGGATGTTCTATATCTTGTGCCTATTTTGAAATGTTCAGTTGTTTTTTGCAATGGGTCTTCACAAAGAAGACGGGTTTTCAACATGTTATGCATTATCTCGATGATTTTTTGTTCTTGGGGGCAACCGGGGATCCAGAATGTGGACAGGCTTTAAATGAATTTTGTGTCTTGATGAACCAATTTGGTGTGCCATTGGCGCCAGGTAAGACCGTGGGTCCCTCGACTTCCCTCGAGTTTCTGGGGATCGAGCTCGACTCGGTAGAGGGTTGTTTTCGACTACCAAGAGATAAGGTTTTGAAATTCAGGGCATCCCTTGAAACATGTATCAGTCAGACTAAAGTAAAACTGCATCAATTACAACAAGTGGTGGGCCAGTTGAATTTTGCCCTGAGAGTAATGCCGATGGCCCGCCCCTTTTCCCGCTCGATTGCACAAGCTATGGTCGGCCTGAAGGAGGGTCATCACCGCACGAGGCTCTCGGCAGAGGTTCGCCAGGTCATGCGCATTTGGTTGGCATTTCTTGCGGATTTCAATGGTCGAATTGTCTGGATAAAACCGGCGGTGTCCTCTGAGGAGCTGGGGCTGTGGACAGATTCGGCGGGGAGTATAGGTTTTGGCGCCATATTCGGCACACAATGGACGGCTCAAAAATGGCCGTCATGGTGGCATGAGTGCGGATTGACGAGGAACATTGCTTTTCTCGAACTTTTCCCTATTTTGGTGGCCCTGAAAACTTGGCCTGAGGGGTTCCGGGATCAGTCTGTGGTGTTTTGGTCTGACAACATGACCGTGGTAGAGTGTATCAATAGTCAGGCAGCACGTTGCAAATGGATGCTGAGACTGCTTAAAGAAATTGTGTTATTGTGCATGCAGTTGAATGTGCTCTTTAGGGCAAGACATGTCCCGGGGGTATTGAACCAAGCGGCTGATGCGCTTTCTCGTTTCCGTATGCAGGCCTTCTGGGGTTTTCTGCCCGCAGCGGACCCGGTGGCAGCACCCTTTCCCGAAGCTCTCTGGTCTCTCGGTGCCCCGAACTACAAAACCTCGTGGGAGAGAGTTTAGCGCCCAGGACAAGGAAGGCATACGAAGGGGCGTTCCGTTCCTATTGGTCCTTTTTGGGTGCTGCTAGGGGGGAGCTTTGGGGCCAGGAGGAGCTTGTCGTTAAATTTTTGCTGTCTTTACATCAGGCAGGCAAATCAGTAGCTACGGCCCAGAGGCATCGGGCCGCCATTTCCTTTATGGCAAGGGCTCATGGGATCCAGGACCCGACAGCGTCTTTCGTAGTCCAGAAAGCGCTACGGGGGTGGCAACGCCTGGAGGGTCGCAAAGCAGATGAGAGGCGCCCGATAGGTCTGGATAGGTTGGCCCTGTTATTTTCCGTACTCCCGGCAACGTGTTCATCACAGTATGAGACAGTGTTATTCCGAGCCGCTTTTGCGCTAGCATTCCATGGGGCTATGCGGGTAAGCGAACTAGTGGCGAGGAACAAGCGGGATACGATGGGGGGATTGTGCCAAGAGCACGTTCAGGTCAAGGGGGAGACAATGACTGTCTCGTTTGTCAGGTCCAAAACCGATCAGGGTGCGTTTGGGGACTGCATAATCATACAGAGGATTCCCGGGTCCCCCATGTGCCCTGTGGTTTGCGTAGAGGAATATTTAGCGCAGAGAGTGGCATCATGGGGGGGGACCTTTTTGAGACACGCTGACACCACCCCACTGACAAGGTTTCAGTTCCAGCGGGTGCTTGCGATGTCGATTTCGGCCGCGGGCTTGAACCCCGGCGAGTTTGGGACCCATTCTTTTCGGATAGGGGCTGCTACAGAGGCTACAGCCAGGGGTCTGAGTGTAGAAGAAGTAAAACGTGTAGGGCGTTGGTCTTCGAACTGTTATAAAAGGTATGTGCGGTTGCACATGTTATGAAGCTGTAATGATGTACTCACGCTTCTTGTTTTTGTTTGGTTTTCAGTTGCGCAAGCCTACGAGGCGGGGCGGACTGTGCAGTCGACCCGACACATGGGGACCAGCGGTCAGACATCACCGGCTGGGAAAAAGGAGGTGTGGGTCGTGGGCCACTCATACGTGAGGCGTGCCGCGGACGTATTCAAAGCAGGTGACATGATTCACGTGGCTGGGGAATACGGGTACAGTGTGTCCTTCTACGGAAAGGGCGGGCTCTGTATTGACCAGTTTCAATCCTTTTTCGAGGATTTGTTAGGGCGGACAAGGTCACCGCCGTCTATAATCATAGTCCATCTTGGGGGCAACGATTTGGTGGCCACTGGTAGACGACTTCTTCTTGAGGCAATGCTTTCCACAGTAAGTTGGTTGGCAGGGAGAGTTCCAGGGTGCACAATTGCATGGTCCCACATGATCCCACGAAAAGTGTGGCGGGGGGCTATTTCTGTTTCTGCTCTGAATCATTCAGTAAGGAAAATAAATAACAAAGTGAGTAGATTGTTTCGTTCAAGTACTCTGCATTCTGTCTCGCATGGTTGTATCAGAGGGGACGGTATGTATTTGGGGGACGGTGTTCATTTGTCCCGGGTGGGGAATGAGTTACTCATAGGAGACCTCATAGCTTGGTTAAAAAGTTTATAACATGACCTTTAGGCAGGAGTTGTTGTGGGGGGTCCGGATAGCCGGTCAACTATCCGGCCTGTGGCGGTAAGGTCATGATCGGTGAGCAGTAATTGGAAGATCCCTATGGGGGGGCGTCACCCATTACGGATGGGAGCGCTCGGGGGAGGTGGCCATTGGCCCCTCAACGGGGAGGCGGTCCCGTCTAAGGATAGGCCGCCGGAAGGAAAGGAAAGGTGGTCAAGGCCCCTTCCTGGATAGTAGGGGCTACGGGCCCTCCTGGGGAATTTCCCGGGGCCAGGACATCTGCGACGGCAGATGGGTAAGTTGTGTGGGGTTCGGGAGGGGGTTTACGCTACCTCTTAGACACCTCACACGAGTCCTCGGACGACCGTTAAATGGCGTCGAGTTCATTGGGGCCCCCGTCAAGTCCAAGGGAAATTGGTAGATGCACTTGAGGTACGCCTCTGTGCGGTTGGTCCTCTCACAAGTGAGGGTGGTATTTCTGGTTTAGGGATCTGACACCGGTTACGACCTTGCCGTTGGCCCTTAACGTTAGGATGTACAATTTCAAGTCAAATGTTTTTTAGGATGTTGGATCGGCTAGGAGAATCTTTGTATTAGAGATCTGTTAAGGTTAGCCAAACATCGTAATGTGGAAATGAAATTGTACATAATATGAAACTGTTATTTTAATGTTTTGATTTTGTTTCATATTTTAATAAATACGGCCGGGAGGGTCACTCCCTCCCGCCTTCCAAAAGTTCAGAACCGTTTCGGTTTCCCATCCTTGGGGATTGTGTCGAGAGGGGGTGGCGGGTATCTCAGCCATATGGAAAGGGGCGACCACTCGGTCCCCCCGAACGTATGGTGGAGTACCACGATCCCCCCGGGAAGCCATCTTGGGCGGGAGGCGAGTCTCGGCTGGTATGCCCGAAGCGGCGTAGCCGGGGCGCGCCTTTTTCCGCCCTGGAGTGGGTTGTCCTAGACACTGACGCACTCGGCCACGCCCTCGGTGGCGGGCGGGGGCGGGTTGACGCCCGCCCCGAAGACGGATAAAAGAAGCAACAAGCCAAGAAAACATCCTCTCGTTCCTGTGCTCTGAAGCTGCACCTCCCCACTGCACGTGAGCTCAAGACGGAACGAAGAGCCAATTTTGACCCACCCACCAGCCCCTGAGGACAGCTAGTTGTTTTGAAATAAAGTTTTGATGTGGTAACTCTATTTTCTTACAGGTTGTGACGATTGTTGTGATAATTTTTTGAGTATGCAATAAAGATGGTCACTTTCAGTATGTTGTGCAAATAAAGGATTTTGCAGTGGTGTTGATCAGTAATCATGCTTTTAATAGGCTATAATTGTTTCGTGATTTAGTAATTTAGATAGATTTGTCGTATTTATTGTCGGGCGGTAAGGTCATGATCGGTGAGCAGTAATTGGAAGATCCCTATGGGGGGGCGTCACCCATTACGGATGGGAGCGCTCGGGGGAGGTGGCCATTGGCCCCTCAACGGGGAGGCGGTCCCGTCTAAGGATAGGCCGCCGGAAGGAAAGGAAAGGTGGTCAAGGCCCCTTCCTGGATAGGAGGGGCTACGGGCCCTCCTGGGGAATTTCCCGGGGCCAGGACATCTGCGACGGCAGATGGGTAAGTTGTGTGGGGTTCGGGAGGGGGTTTACGCTACCTCTTAGACACCTCACACGAGTCCTCGGACGACCGTTAAATGGCGTCGAGTTCATTGGGGCCCCCGTCAAGTCCAAGGGAAATTGGTAGATGCACTTGAGGTACGCCTCTGTGCGGTTGGTCCTCTCACAAGTGAGGGTGGTATTTCTGGTTTAGGGATCTGACACCGGTTACGACCTTGCCGTTGGCCCTTAACGTTAGGATGTACAATTTCAAGTCAAATGTTTTTTAGGATGTTGGATCGGCTAGGAGAATCTTTGTATTAGAGATCTGTTAAGGTTAGCCAAACATCGTAATGTGGAAATGAAATTGTACATAATATGAAACTGTTATTTTAATGTTTTGATTTTGTTTCATATTTTAATAAATACGGCCGGGAGGGTCACTCCCTCCCGCCTTCCAAAAGTTCAGAACCGTTTCGGTTTCCCATCCTTGGGGAATGTGTCGAGAGGGGGTGGCGGGTATCTCAGCCATAACATCTGGGCACCATATACATTAGAAAGGTGAAACAACATAGGGGGTAAAGAAGTCCCTTCTGGGCATTGAAAACGACTGTTTGGGGGCGTGGCGTGGGCGTAAAAGGGGGGCATGGCGTGTGCTCTCTCATTGTATCATGCCGTATCGTGCCCAAAAACAAGCAAACAGGTCGATGTTCAAACAAGCAAACAGGTCAAGCAAACAGGTCGATGTCGATGTTCACACAAGCAAATAGGTCGATGTTCAAACGCTATATGGTAAATGACAGTGGCCGTGTTGGGGGCGTGGTGGGTGTCATTGGGGGGCGTGGTGTGTGCTCTGTCATCGTCCTGGCATAGTTGGGGGGCGTGGTGGGCGTCATTGGGGGGCGTGACGTGTGCTCTCTCAACATTGTATCGTGGTCACAAACAAGCGAACATGTCGATGGACAAACGCAAATTCAGACACAACTTTCACCTACCGACTCACAGCTTTACTTTTTCATCATTGGAGCCGTAAGCAATGTGGGCGGATTAGTAAACATGCCGAGGTCACACAACAACTTTTAGCCAATCCTACCAAAGCTTTCACCATACAACAACTTTTAGCCAATCGTAACAATGCTTGCACACCTTTTACCAATCGTAGCAATGCTTTCACACTGACAGGGGTCTTGGAGAACAAGGACAGTCGCCTAATGCGACACGTCCTCATTGCATGCGTGAACGTCATTGGACACGTCCGCATTGCATGCCTGAACGTACAAAGGCAGACTTGCAATTGCGGGAAGTTTAAAATGAGACACATGCACACTTACACATAACGAAGACCGACGCGGCATCACAGCCTAAGTTAGACTTGCAATTGCGGGAACTTTAAAAAAAAAAAAGGGAGAACACCACTGCTTTGAGAGACACAAGCACAGTTACAGATAACGAATACCGACACAACATCACAGCATGTGTTACCATACTAAGACGGCCTGGCAATAATCACCGGCGCACACTTACACATACGGAATACGAAA
The DNA here is from genome assembly GCF_964261635.1 of Lissotriton helveticus. Taxonomy (NCBI): domain Eukaryota; kingdom Metazoa; phylum Chordata; class Amphibia; order Caudata; family Salamandridae; genus Lissotriton; species Lissotriton helveticus. The sequence continues at coordinate 60,146,073 of NC_136071.1, forward strand.
CATGGCAAAACCGAGGCTTCTACAGTAGGAGGAACACGGCACAATTCCAAACAGATAAACAAGCACAAGCAAACGTAATCCGACAGACGCCAAAACCAAGGTTGCTACAGATGGAGGAAAACGGCACAATTACAAACATATAAACAAGCCCAAGCAAACGTAATCCGACACACGACAAAACCGACGTTGCTACAGTAGGAGGAAAACGGCACGATTAGAAACATATAAACAAGCCCAAGCAAACGTTCAACAAAGATAACATTTACATTACAATTCTATATTTACAAAAGTGACAGTACTGACAAACACACATATTAATTAAGGGAAATAAAAGTAACACACAGAGGGAGAAACTTACAGGAACAACACACAAACACTAACATTCACAATGGTAAAGCGCAAGACACAACTTGCACACAAAACTTATAAAACAAATGCACAAAAAAATAAACGCATACGCCAATCACAGGAACATCAACAGGAAATATTAAGAAGCCTCTCAAATCCCTCAACATCTGCGGTTTCGCAGATGCAAAATATAGCACAATCACAAACGCTTGCACATACAAATGATGGGGCTACAATATCCACCAATACACACACAAAAAACACACACAAAATACAGGAAAATGCTATGTGCCACAATACTACAGACCAAGATGAACAACAAGGTACAAAACTCAATTTTACAGAAAAACTAAAAACGCTACACAGATCGGCATTCCGCTACAATCACTTACAGACTACATAAACAATCCACATGTGAACATTGGGAATATGGACAATGTCTGTAACAAATGCTACGCAATGAAATGGAAAGGTGAACCTCAAGGGCTTTGCTGCTCTTCAGGAAAGGCAATTATCAATAAAGCTGAAGATCCACCGGAAATCATTAGACAATTACTTGATGACACTCACCCACTTTCTAATCATTTCTTAGCAAACACACAACGTTATCTATCTATACTACTATAATAAAGCAGAAACTTTCAGGCTTTGAGGCGGGTAAACTCGGGAACCACTGCGCCAATCTACACACCCGATACACCGTTGAAATCGGCAGGGTGTGTAGATGGTTATAGGCTACATAAAAATAAACGTTATTTAAAATTTTAGAGAAAAAAAAAAGTAGTGCCTCAAAAGTGGCGCGGCCGCGACGTGCGTGTCACGTTAGGAGCACGGGGAGGAGCGGCATCCGAGGAGCGGCAGACATGGCGCGGGGGAGGAGCAGTGAAGTCAGGAGCAGAGGACCGGCGGCGGAGGAGGAGCGGCGGTGGTGCGAGCGGACAGGCGGGAGCAGCGCCGGCGGAGGTAAGGGCACTCATGTAGGGGCAGGCGGGGGTCGGGGCAGGCGGGGGTCGGGGCAGGCGAGGGACGGGCACGGGCAGGCGGCGTTCGGGGAAGCCTGAGGACAAGGAAGAGGAGGCAAACGGTGCGCTACAAATGTCAGACAAACGGTGCATTACAGGAGGAAAACGAGGAAAAAGTGACGTGTAGCCAGAGGGGTTTTAGATGCTGTAAACGTTTGAGCCACCTCGGCTTCCGTAGGATAATCCCATGCTCTTCTCAATGGGACTCTGAGCTCCGCCGTTAACAAAGTGCGCCACGAAGGCCTACACACAGTCAGGAGAAAAACGGTACCCCCTCGAACGAGGCCACCTTCTGTCAAAAAGGGGAGAGTTTGCTCACATAACCGTCAGCGGTGAATATGTTATTGTTTAGATGTGTTTGCTTCACTATAGGAGATTATATTTATATAGGAATATTTCCTTCACGAATACCTGCGTCCCTTGTGTGGAGTGGAGGGAAGGGGGTGGATGGACGTGTGCACCAGGAAAAAGTGACGTGTGCAGGTTACAAAAGTGGGGAGGGTGGGGGCCCTGAAGCAAAGTAAATTACAGGAGGAAGAAGTGACGTCTGCAGGTTACAAAAGCGGGGCGGGAGGGGGCCCTGAAGCCTAATTGCTCCCGGGCAACGTCGGGACGGGCTGCTAGTTACTACATAAACTAAGTCATTATTATTATTATCATTAGTATTACATAGAGAAGGCTGTCTTACTGTTTATTACTTACATTATTACTATTGCATCATTATTATTATTACTACATAGGGAAAGCTATTTTATTACTTACATTATTACTATTGCATAATTATTATTATTATATAGGGAAGGCTATTTTATTACTTACATTATTATTTTCTCAATATTGCATTACTTTTACATTATTATTATTATTACATAAGGAGAGTTTGGCTCATGTTATTATGATTTTCTTTTACGTTTTTTTCTGGAATGTTTATCTTCTCTTCCTACGGTTACATATGTGTATACTATTTCATTTTGTTAAATATTATAAAGGGGAAGATGTGTAGTAATCTGCTTCTTAAGTAATGCATCTCCCTTGCCCTGATTCTCTGCCTGATGCTCTAGCTATATGATGTAGTTTGGAATGTTATGATGTTTGTACTTGAAGGGGGAGCAGTTTGAGAAGATGGGCTGAGCAGCCAGGAGGCTGCTCCTGGTGGGGCATATATTAAGACTTACATTGCAAGATGTAACTTGAAGAATAAACTACAACTACAAGAGCTGTCTACCAGACTTCATTGATTTCTACAAATAGCCACTCCTCTGGTTCTTGTTCCTTGTGTAGTATTAACAGTAACCCTCTCATGGTTCTCATCCTTCCTAGATGGTCAGACCTGAGAAGTCACTGCCCCCCTTCCACTCCTGTACTCACTCACTGCGCTCTGAGGTGCCCCAAGGGTCAGCATTAAGCCCTACCTTATTCAATGTATATGTGAGACCCCTGGCTCTGCTGGCCAAAACCTGGGACATCCCCCTGGTGTCATACCCAGATAACACCCAGCTGGTGTTTGCCTTCTCCAACAACCCTTGCCAGGATATGGTGAAATTTAGACCGGAGCTGACAGTTATCTTGGAGTGGATGCCACTAATTATTTGCAGCTAAATTCAGCCAAATCAGAGACCCTCCTGGTAGGTAAAGACTCCCATCTATGGGGCAACAGTGGTGGCCTCCTGCTCTTGGCACTCCCCCATACCCAAACCTATGGTGAAGAACCTAGGCATAATGATGGACAGTAATCTCACCTTTGAGATCCATGCCAAATAAGTGGCATGGAAAGTTTTGTACTGCTGCGAGGCCTCAAACCAATACCAGGTCTCTTTGACTCTAAGAGTCTGCAACTGATCATCCATTCATCTGTCCTTGCCAGACTAGATTACTGCAATGTGCATCTTCTGGGAGCCAACAAATCCGCAATTTTAAGGCTACAACGTGTTCAGACTGCTGCTGCTCGGGCAATCTTATCCCTCCCAAACACTGTCATATGTCCAGACTCCTCTGTTGCCTACACTGGCTCCCTCTACAACAGAGAGTGCACTTCAAAACGAGGGCCTCAACTATAAAATCCTTCTGGGCATTGACCCCAGAATCTTGAGGGATTTATGTTCCTACTATGCCCCCGACATGTGCGCTGCGCTCAGCAGATCTGCTCCTGGCCAGAGTTCCTCGGATACGGAGGGCCAGAGCCGGCAGTTGATCTTTTAGTTGTTGGCTCCCGCCCTCTGGAACTCCCTCCCTACCCACATCCACAGCAACCCTGATCATCTTACCTTCAGAAGGCTGGTGAAGACCTGGCTTTTCACCCAATGTCGCTTCACTCTGTGTTCATCTCTAGTGCTGGGACACCCCGTTGCTGGGGCAGCCATGTGCGCTACAAATACGTTAACATAACATAACATAACATACCCATGATGTTCAATTCATTTTTTCCTCACACCCTCAAACTCTGAGATTCAATCTAGGTTTAACTGCAACCATCTTAAATTAAACCCCATCAAATCAGAAGTAATTCTGTTCTCCCCAAAAATTAGCCAATTTTCAATCCAAGGCTGGATCAGCAACCTGAAGGCCCTAAATTGCTCGCTCACTCTTTCCAACTAGGCTAAATCCCTAGGCTTCGCCTTTGACAAAAAAATTGTCAATAAAGGATCATATCAAAAGCTCAGCCAAAGGAGCGCTTTACACACTAAATCACCTCAAAAAAGTTGAACCATTCAGTCCATCAGATGATTTCAAATGGGTTGTGCAATCTCCGATACTCTCCAAACCTGACTACGGGAATACTATCCTCACAAGGAATCCGAAAACTCACCTTACCTTAAGCCCTCAGATCAGTACTGAACATGGCAGCCCGGCTTATAACAGACATTAAACAGTACAAACACATCACGCCTGACCTCAAGTCCCTAAACTGGCTTCCCATAGAAGGAAGATACATCTACAAGACTTCCTGCATCACCCACGAAGCACTTCACGCCCATTGCCCTGACTATTTAGACAACAAACTCACAAAAGCTGGAAGAACCAGACCTAGGAGAAGATCTACCACTCTTCTTCTTGCCCCTCCTAAATTTAAAGGCTCGCTCTTTTTCAGGTAACACTCCCAGCATTTGGAACTCCCTCCAAGGCACCTACGATGCAACCCCTCCTTCCCCGGCATCACTTGAAATGCCATCTCCTCAATAAATACTGGAACTCATGAACAAACTGAACGCGGTTCAACTAGGCTTTCTTGTTCAGTTCAAACTCTGTTGATCAGTTGGCTGTTTTTCTTTCTTTGTGTTTGTCTCTATTTTTCTTGATGTCCTTCTCTCATGGTCTCTAAATGTTCATATGGACCTCAATTCAGCAATTCCAACCTTATAGCCAAACAAGTTTTTTTTCTGTGTATATATTTTGCTATGCTCCTCTTGCCTTGCCTAAGTATACTTCCCTTGTTTATTTGTTATATTTACTTGAACCTATGATTATTGCTCATCATATGCTCAGTGACTGCTTATTGTGTTGTTCTCGACTCTAGAAAATGCTCTGATACCTCAGAGTCTAACTAGCACTATATAAAACCTTAAATAAATAAAATAATTAAATAAATAAATAAATAACTAAAGGATGTATTTTGTTTTCTTGTGGTTCCATTTAAGGTGGTTAGCATACATCAATCCTTGATTCTTCAGTACTCAGTCTTACAGTGTAGAAATATCTTCTATTGGGAAGTTCTTCAAATACTTATGACTTTTAACTGCATTTTGAGGAATGCTAACTATGTCTCCTCCATTGGACTGCATCAGCAATTTCATGTATAAATTCTACTACATTGATGCCAGTATCAAGCCCTGGGAAACACTATAGACCACGAATGTGACTTGGATGCGTAATACCCTAATGAGACTAATTCTTAATGAGTAGTCAAGAAGGGGTCAAAGCTACTGAAGACATCACCACCTATTCATACACAATTCTCTGCGGGAGATTATGAAGATCATTCTTGTTACTAATTCCAAAAGGATAGGAAGGCAGGCTGCACCAATATCTAACATGCAATTAATATAAGCAAGGATTTTGAGGGTGCCAGTTTCTCTAATTCAACCACTTTGCAATCTGTGTTGATAGGAGGCCCACAAGTTTGTTTTGAACAATGTGATTATTTAACTGTATGTCCACGGGAAACATCCTTTACAACGCAACTTTTACCACGCAATGCTTTTACATCGCAACTTTTACAACGCAAACCATTACAACGCATTGCGCTGGGGGCGCTCTAGGATAGGGAATAAATTTAATTTACTATCCAACACCTTCCCTACTATCCACGGGAACTGGAGTTGGAATAGTAAATTAAACTATTCACTGTCCAGCACCCCAAAGCGCTATGCGTTGTAAAGGCATGCGTTGTAAAACTTGCAATGTAAAAGCATGCGTTGTAATGTCATACATCCATGTCCACACATTGGTTGAGGGTCTTGCATTCCCTTGTAAGTTTTTTTCACAGGTGGGAAAATTGAGGGTCTTGTATTCCCTTGTAAGTTTTTTTCACAGGTCGGAAAATAATCATAGTTTTTTTTATTATGAAAGTCACTTGGCCCTTTTTTTTATAGGATATAGGATATGGAATCATTTAGTCTTTTTCTCACATGATAGAGTTATTTAGTAGGCAGCATAAAAAGCAAATTGTTACATCATCCTAGAATGTTAGTTTTAATGCTTTAATTGTGTCTGTTAAATTGACCATGGTTAATGGAGAAAATTCTGGTTACACCTCAACATTTCGTGATTGGAAAATATTAGGCAAGGTGATTGACTTGAAATAAGATGGAACTTCAAATTAATAAGACATTTTTGCAGAAGAAATTTAGAAACTCATTACGTGGATTTAGGTAGACACTTGGGTTGCCCGATCTTGACATGTTAAGTTTCACCCACTTAACTATACATTATGGGAAGTTTAAGGAGTTGGAAATGCACCATTTGTAACACAGATAGGGATCTAGGAGTCTTACAGTAGTGCCATGTTCTCTCTAACTTCTGAATTCATAATCTTGTGTGGAAAGGATCATTTGAGAACCATGATTTTCATTTGCTTTTACTGCATTCCATTTTTCCGAAAGGGTACATTTGCAAAGGACAAACAGATAAAGGAAGTACATGTAAAAAAATGAATCATAAACAGCAACAGTCACGAAGTTTCAAAGAAACAGATTTTAGTCAGCTTGGTATGGTTCAATCTCAGATAAGTGGCACCATCAACTGTGAAGAACTGTGAGAAAGAAAGTTTGCTCTTAAGTAAAAACTGGTTAGAAACAACGTAAAGTTGCAAATTGTTCTTGTATCCCACAAGTCCAACCATTGAGAATATGCAGGCCGTAAGTTCAAACTCTTTAAACTCCCAACTCCCTAAACCAGTATACAAGTGGTTAATCACATGAATATGGTAATTTCCTGAAGATGTACCCACCTCACTGCCACCCGCAGACTCTGATGGAAAGAGTCCATTGTTTCTAAATCCATTTATGCCAGCCACCCAACACATTGCTCTCTTGACAACATTGACAAATGCAGACAATTTTAAACCTTTCATTTGCAAGCAACTACATTATTTATGACTTGCATAACAACAGTTACCAAAACTCAGAACAAACATGAAATCAACAATCCAGCATTACTACACAATTGGCCACCTCACAATACTATATGCACCTCATACTATCCCTAGCAAACAGGCGAATTGAGAAGGCTGAATAAAGGAAATATCCCAATATCATAAATGACGTGCTTCAGTCCTTTGATAGCACTTCTGTTTCTTCAGGACAGTCCACAGCATTATCACTCTCATCCCAGTAATCTTCATTTATTGGAAGGAAAAGCTTTATGTGTTCTAATATACAATAGCAAGTAAGATCATCAAAAACAACATGAACATAATACTTGCAATAATCAGAGCTACTGGCATTTACTCTGGCTCATGTTTCATATATATAATTCTATTTTTTTTTCTCACTCTACAGACAGGAACCAGCCGTATGAAAACTTAGTTCTAGGTCTGCCAAAAACAACGCACAGATACATTACTTGCCCCTGCCATGACTCACAAGTGACTGCAGGCAAGTTTCAGCTGTGTTGGAGCTCATAAGTAAAATGTGGATTGTATCCCATCACACAGTTAGATAACAAGCCGACAACTGGGCATACCCATGGTCATCTCAAGGATAGTGAGGGTCATTTTTATGGGAAGACGAGGGCTATAGTCGGTCCCGGTGATTAGTAGCAGGGAGTAAAACATGGTTGACTGTAATGTGTCTGAGATCAAGTACCGGTTATTGTGATTATTTCAACTTGTTTTTCATGATGCCACTCCTAACAGCCTTAAGTTTATGGGTTTTCTTAAATGATATGTTTAATATTAAGAGCCTGTAGTTGGACAATTAGGTGTTGGTGTACTATGTAAATGTATTGCTTAAGTATTTCCTTCCTGTTTTCCTTCATTCCTTGCTTCATTTCTTCCTTCTTTTCTTCCCTCCTTCTATCCTTGTATCTAGTTGGATCCATGGCATTCCTGATCATGCATTTGGAGGGGATTTTTCTCTTCAGTTTTAAGAGGAGGTGTGAACAAAGAGGATGGGATTCCTGCTGTTTTTAGGGCAATGCTTAGTAGTTGTCCTTCTTTAAATCATCTATGTAGTCTCTTCCTTGGATGCAGTACAGCTCTGATTGGCAAATATAAATAAACACTGGAAATAGGTCTGTGGTTGGCCGACTTCTTATTGAAATTGCCAATGAATGCTTTTTAAAAATGTTTTTGAAAATTCTTAATACACAAACATACAAATAGGTGCCCTTGTGTGTCCATGAATGCGGCGCACAAACAAATGTATTTAACTGCTTCTGCAGAAATGTTTCATAGAAATATGCATAAAGGTGACCATGTGCATTGATGGATATATGAGAATGCAACTAACAATACAGAAGAATACATTGACAGAGCACTGTTTGGACATCTGGGTAAAGCCTTGATATGACAATATTCTCTATTTCCAAGGAGTGAAAAAAGAGAAGGAAGATGGAGAAAGCAGAGAATAAATTCTAAAATCGGTGGTTATTCTCAAGTAGTAGTATCATTAATGTTCAGCAGCCTTTTTAAATGCAATTTTTGTTAATTTATACAATACATTTTTTATTTGAAAAAAGAATGGGATTAAAACTTTTTCCCAAAAAAGTTACCACCCCTGCAGTACGAATGTGGTGCACATCAAGCAGCATTGGCAGCTCAGTAGACTGGAGGCCTACCTGGTCCATGCAGGAAACAAAAATAGAAAATAAACACATAAATAATTAGGAATAGTCCCAAACCACTCAAGGTGATTATTGTTGGGGCAGAAGTGGAGGGATCCAACGGCTGGCCAATTGCAACGCTGTATGCTGTGGTGTGCTGAAGGAAAGCATCAAGGACACAAAAAAAGGCAAATGAATGAAGAGAGCTAGCTGAAACCTCCTCAAAGCCTTGACTAACACAGGGCCTAGAAATATTCTTTGCATGCCTCACATGGTATGCATTACATACAGTGGGCCTTCAAATTATGATAAGTCTGCAGCTCTGTGGTGGATACGTTTCAGGCTATAAGATTCTTACAGCAGAGGCTGCTAAGTTTCCGCTGTCTGAAACCAAGAATTTCTACTAACTCAATCTGCAGTGAGGAACTAAATTTCGCTGGTAATGGTACCACAAACTGCTAGCCCCTGTGTTGTCTAGGAGAACAGAGTGATTCAAAAGCACTGTTGTTATAGATGTTTTTCTGCCGTTTCAAAATCTGTTATGGTTTTAAAGGGAGTTAAACTCATTGGGACATGGTGACCAACTGTTGTTTTTTTTTGTTTTTTTCTCACACAATAGAGGGGAGAGGGTCAAACGGCTACTCTGCCACCCCAAGTCACTATTCTACACACGTAGAGGGGTGGAGAGGACAAAAACACAAATAGTGAACTTTTCGAACAGTGACAAACTCATATGTAAGGAAAAACTGCCCTCACTCACACACAAATGTGTGCGACATGCTTCATAATAGGGTCTGCTGCAACGCCCTGGTGTAGCCACGTACAGGGCGGAGCAAAGGGAGGGGGAACATATAACGTAAAGAAATCACAAACACTAAACGTGACAAACAGTGTACTGACCAAGACGTGTCAGTACAAGACTGAGTACAGTGATAAGAGAAAGTGCAGTCACAAAAGATAGTTTAAAACTGACTCATGGATACCTAACATCCGTTTATTTGTTGGTTCCAAGGTCAGGATTAAAATACAATGACGGATGTCGGTGTTAAGGAAGGACTATTAGGAACCTATAACACCCCTCCTAAACTGCTGGAGTCAACATGTTTTGACCTGAGTTTGCCCCCAATCAGTAGGTCACTTTGGTCTTCGTCAGGACGTCTATCAGTCCCAGTCCAAATGAAACCTCCTTACCTTGATACGTAGTCAAGGAGATAATGTTAGATCTAATTGATCCTCTCCGTGTAGAGGAAGTTCCGTCAACACGGAATACATAAACAAGTTTATTAGCCAATTAAACTCGAAATAGCATTGTTGGGGTGGAGTTCCAAAGAGCACAACTGCTCTGCTGTACGCCTCTGTCATCTCCCGTGCCCCTAGATACGATGCCGCGACCAACTGTTGTTCCCAGGATTTGGTATAAGGGCAACTAGCAAAAAGAAATGGAACCATCTGCACATTTTTAATGCTGGCTTGTGGGAGGCCATTTCCGTAGAATCCATCTTTGAGAGGGCCAAAATCTTCAAGATCAAAACTTTAGGAAGGAAGCTCTTTTAAACTCGACACAGGAGGTTCCCCAGATTGTCCATTGAGTGTGTAAGGTTTTACCAAAAGATGGTTGGGCAGGTTCTAAAACTGTCAACTTTCTGGAAACATCACTGGATTGAACATTGAGAAGATATCACTGGAGATAATTCATCCTAATGCTAACCTATAAATGTACCGGAACCTTTGTTAGACAGTCCAACTTCCATTGGCAGGCTAGGTTTTTTGCCCTTTGAGTAAAATGGTTCCTTTTCACGTTGGCCCAGCACAGAAGACCCACAGCAACACATGGATGGATGTTTGATTTTTTTTATATTTTGCATATGCTGTCAATGGGTATCATTGACCTAAGTCCTTACAATGGCAATACTCATACTCTTTAAATGTTTTATTGTTCCACATTCTTTGTGTTTCTTAGTTAATGCATATTCACTATTTCTAGAAACTTGCTCCGGACCATGGCTGCGTTGTTTTATTATGTGCAATGTTTTAGATTTGTTAGTCCTGAACCCACCATGAGTAAATCTATGACTCTCCCCACCAATGTAATGGGCAAGATACAGATAATTTGGTCATCTTTGTTTTCTTTTGTTTTGTTTGCTTTGCTTGTTTTATAAAATGTTGGAGTCTTTACCAACTCTCCACTTCAGGATTGGAAAGGAATGCTTGCTACTTGGAAATAAATGATAACGCAGAGTAATTTAATTTTTGAGCAGCTGTTGTCTTTCCAGACTTGCCTTCTACAAATGTGTTGAAAGTATTGTTTTCCTATAAAGTTAATCAAAATGGTTAATACCTGAGACCCTTTTCCACCCCAGATGCTGACATTCTTGTCAATGACCAGTCGTAGGTGTTTGGGAACACTGACGTCATAGGTCCCCAATGTCACAAAGCTTCTGGTTTCATTGGATGTAATGTGCCAATATAACAAATCAAGGAATGAACGGAAATCTCCAGATGCATCAAAATAGGACTCGCTGCCAGCAGATCTCCGCGTTCGTGCATTTTTCACATAATGCAACATCTGCAAGCAAACAATATTGTGAGACTTCAAAAGGGATGAACTTTGGAAGGTCATTCATTATACTGCTTGGAATATGTAATGCAATTGTTGAGGCCACAGATATCTTATGCAGTGAGCCATGCTTCAGAACATGGTACTCTACTATAGGTAGAGCAGATTACAGTGATGTGAGTATGAGTTGGGGAAGGAGTTAAGACACACTACTATATAGATAGCATTGTTAGGACAATAGCAAAACTGTATACACCATATTGGTGCCCTCACCTGCCATGGCTCAAAAGGTTTAGGATCTGCACATGAACCATTGGTGAAGGGACCTTCTGGAGCTTTACAATGAAGCAGATCATGTAATGCCTGGGCCAAGGCATAGATAGCTTGGTATGCTGAAAAAGGATACCGGAAATCATTCACTTCAAATACTGAGGTATCAAGAGATTTAAGATTTTCTGTCCCACTGCAGAGAACCTGCTCATCTTCTTTTTTCTCAGATTTTGTTCCATTAAATGTGTTCATCCATTTGCAACTAAAAGCCTCCTCCCAAAAGGTCGTCATGTAGATGTCCTTGGTGTCCCTGAGGGGGTGTATATTGTACATGAACTCTTTGAGTCCAGGGATGTCTCCTCTGTGCACTGCCAGTCCCAGCGTGCCATTTAATATAAGCCACATGTCCCTCCATGAAAAAACTTTTGATGGAACCCAGCTTGGAATACCGATCCATAATTTTTCAGACATCCATCTCAGAGATATCTCCTTTAGAAATGGTGCTATATCTGTCACATAGGTGTAGCACACAACCACTCTAGCAGTGGATCGTTGCACAATATCAACTGCATGGGCTAAGGATGCCCTGCTGGATTGTGTGGGCAGAGTTTCAAAGAATTCAATGCAGATGTCATTCTTTGCAGCCTCCTCTCTAAGCATCTGACTCCCTTGGAGACCATGGTCATTATTTGAGACCAAAATTCCAATCCATGTCCATCCAAAGAGGAGCAACATCTCCATCAAGCCATCCACATGGAAGGTAGCACTTGTCACTGTCCGTAGGAATGATGGGAACTGAATTTTATCACTTAGGATTGGAAGTGCTGCAACATAGCTGATCTGTGGAGAAAGAAACAATTTTAATAGCACAAATTGAACATACATACATCTAGGGGCAGATTTATGTTAACTGGCGCATCCCCAGGGATGCGCCAGTTAATGTGCGCCACAGTGCGCCACAGCTCCACTACCCATGGTGCGCCGCATTTACAATGCGGCGCACCATGGGGCAAAAATGGCACAGATGCGTGACGCATCTGTGCCGTAAAGGTGGCGCATTACTGGAGTTGCGTCGCAAGCGCGACGCAGCTCCAGCAAGGCTCGGGGGTGCACCATCTTCACAATGCTGGGTCAAGACCTACGCCTGCTTCAAGCAGGCGCTGGGTTTTGACGCAGCATTGGCCTGAAAGTGACTGAGTGAAATCTTATAGATTTCACTCAGCCACTTTTAGGAGGCGTTCCTGCGCAGGAACGCCCCCCCTTGCGCAGGAACGCCTCCTTATGGCGCAGGGCTTTACAACGTGACGCATCTCCTAGATGCGTCACGTTGTAAATAGGACGCATTGTTTGCGCTGCCGTTGCGTCAAATAAAGTGACGCAATTGCGGCGCAAAGAGGCGCAAGGGCCTCATAAATCTGCCCCTTAGTGTTTTTAAAATAAATTTAGCTTTGATCATTCTAGAGTAATTTCATCTTTCTTTTGTAAATTTTGAAGACATACATAAACCAGCATGCCTGCATTATATTTACAATCAGGACAACAGTTTTTTATCTATACTATGTATTCGTTAATCACATGGCAAACAACCAATAATGGTGATAATATTTGTGCAGCAGAGTGGGTTTCAATCTTTCAGAGTCTGAACAACCCCAGGTTGCCACAGCAATAGTAGACCATTTACATCAACCATGGAGACATATGTAATTATAACCTGGCTTGTAATGCTATTACATACCCCTGATGTCGTAATTTGGCAGCACCTGAGTTAGCGTTTAGCTCAGCTACACGACCTTTTCTGTTAACTTGACTTAAGCGTACGGGGGCCATTTTGTATTTTGTGGCTTCCATTTTGTACGAACATGCGGCCTCGTGGTAGAGTGCCCTTTTGTCCTTCCTTCATACCAATGAACCTTCCTTTGCCCAGCAACAGGCTATTTTTAGCGATGGTCAGTTTCACGCATGCGCACACACGATCTCTGGACTAAGAGAGTGGTCACTCTTTAGGAATGTTCCCCTAACTGACCAGTGGTATTAAGCTCCTCCCACATGCTGACTGTGCGCCAGAAATGTCCTTATATGTACCCAAAACTGTTCAAATGTGTACCGCCTATCTTTTTATTACCTTTAAACTGTATAAAAGAGGTCGCGCACCGATGTTCGGTGTGATACTTCTTGCATTACCGAAGGGTGCTGTAGGAATGTACCACCACCCCATGGGGTCCTAATAAACTTGTCTCTTTGTATTTTCAGTTTCCGTGCCAATTTCCGTCTATGGTGTTTGAGTGTTTTTGCAGAGTATGTAGGCCTGACAGAACCCGATACCTCAATTGGCGACCACGAAGGGACTCATCGGCGACTCGGATGCCCGAAGGAGAGGTCACGACGAAGGATTGGAAACTCGCTATGGACGCGTACGCTGCCACTGAGTGACCCGAGTCTCGGCACCCACGGTGTTTTTCCCTTCCTTCTGATCTGACCTTCCAGGTGGCGCCGGTCTTCGACTGAGATCCTGATCGGTTGGTTTGTCGTGTAGTGCCCGTTTTGGCTGATTCGGCTACGGAACTTGGCAGTTGGAAATCTGGACACTTTTGAAGATATTTGGTAAGCTTATGTTTGGTAAGGTAGTCTACTGACACTTCCTGTGGCTTTTTTGAATTTGAATTTGAATTTGAATTTGTATGAGTTAGCTAACGTTTGGACCTATGATTTGAATTATATGTGGAGTGCACCTCACATAGGCAGGCATGTAGGGATATTTCTCTGATTTTGAATTTGTTTGAATGGCACATCATGCGTAAGTACCTTTTAAGTGCCATTTGTTGTAATATCACGTTTTTGTGATATTTTGAACATGCCTGTTCTCAGCACACTCCGTGGAATGTGCTGTTTTGGAAATGGTACCAGTTATCGATTAAATGAATCTCAGCCGGCTCCCCCTGAGGGGACTCCTAACCGCGAAATGTACATTAAATTTGGCCTTCCTCCCATAATGTATAGCACGTTATGGCACAAATATACAAAATCTGATCGTGAATTGCAATGGCCACTACATGGGTCATTCGACTTGCGAAAAGTCCATTATGTGGAGCAGTGTTTGTTCCAGCGCAGGTCTAGACAGGACATGTTTGATTGTATGCGTATGTGGGAGAAAGCGGTGCGTGAAGGAATGAAGCGTGAAGAAGCCTTGGCGGACAAAGAGCAGCGCAAGGCTGCTCGGGATAAAGCTTTGCAGCTACAGGAGAAGGAATTGCAGGAACAGAAAGAAAAAGAGAGTCGAGAGCGTAATTTACAAGTTAATGGTCAGTTTCCTCTTCGGCGTCCTCTCTATCCTGTCCTTATTAATGAATTAGATGATTTTTCATTGTTAGATCGTTGCCTGCCTCCGTATGTTCAGCCTACGGCTCCGGATGTGGAATCGGACGCGGATAATCAGGACAAACAACGTACCAGGTTACATGCCGAGCGTATGACGGAATTGCGTTCGATTGCCCGTAAACTTAATGTAAATTCTATAACTGTTTCAGAGGTTGATGATTTTATGAGTAAGTGGTCCGACAAGGAACGATTGTATTTTTTAGATCATTTTGCAGACGAAGTTGTTGAGCGGTTTAGAAAACAATCTCCTGAGTTTGAACCTAAGGATATATCAGTTGGTCGTGAGAATTTTCGTAAAGGTGTTTTTGCTCTTTCAGATGCGGAGGAATTTTTCCAACGGTTGATTTGGTTACGGGAGGAGGCGACACGATTGCGAGCGGTGAAAAAGGCATCGAACCCACCAGCGTCTGAATCGACGGAAACTTCTCGAGTGTGCCCTATCTATGGATCAGATAAGAGTGTTGCGATTAATGTTTTGCCTATGCGGGAAGCTGCACCTTTGTATGTCCCTCCCAAAGGGGACGGTATGGATGATGATAAGCCGTCTAAAGATTCAAAGGGCTATTTTGTGTATAATTGGGTTTATACGCCATGGAATAGAGCAGATGTTATGGGACTTAAGAATGCTTTGCCTGATCCCCGTAAAAATCCAGCAGCTTTATATGAAGGTGTGGAGGGCGCTATTTCTTCATGTATTATGACGTTAGTTGATATTGATCTTTTCTTTGGGTTGATATTGCCTCCTGATATGTGGAGGGCGGTTCGTAAGTTTGACGATCGTACGATATTCAATGTGTTTTCGGGCCTTGATTATGTGGATTGACATGAAAAGGGTGCCGATCACACAACCTCTCGGAGTCTGGTACAGGCTGACACTCCTAAAAGTAACCCTATAATTCCCTCCTTAGGGGAGGGATGTCGAATAATCTTTCTCCCAGAACTGACCATTAATATAAATTCTGGTACGGGTGAGGAGCCTTCTCCTTCTAGCATTATTATAGCTCAAAGGGACGAGACTGGGAATAACAGTGGGGAAGTGAGCTCTCAATGTAAGGAGATAGACCGTGATATCTCCTCGGTGCAAGAGGTAGGAAGAAATAAAAAACAGGATTCCTGTACATTCCTATCTTGGAATGTAGCAGGTTTAAAAAATAAGATAGATAATCCATCACTGAACCTAATTCTAAATGAGCGGGAGGTTGTGGTCCTTCAAGAAACATGGTCCACAGAACCCGTGCATCTAAGTGGGTACAGAACTTTCTTTACCCCAGCTGAGGCCGGTCTACATGGCCGTGCGAAGGGAGGTTTAATAACTTTCCTTTCGAACAAGCTTAAATATGAGAAAGTAACTTTTAAACCTAATTCGAATTATTTTCAACTTATAACCATAAGCACTAAGGGACTTACTGTACATTTGATTAATTTTTACAATAATATCCCGAAAGCTCAAATACTGATTACCTTAAGAACACTCAGAGAAAAAATACAACATGAAACAGAAAAATCAAACAAGGAAACGGTAATTTTATGGGGGGGTGATTTTAACTGTCCACTCTGTACAAGGGGTAAAAAGGGGCTTTGTGGCCTAATGTTAGAACAAGATACACATCTAACACACTTTGAACATTCCTTGATTGGGGACCTACTCAATGAACTAGTATTTATGTATGATTTGGGTTTCGTGAATGAAATAGCTCAGAATCCCACTCCATTCCAACCGACATTTGTTGGCAGAGGTGCAATGTCCATTATTGATTTTGTTCTCGCATCAAATAGTTGTGGTAATAGAATCAATAGTCTATCGATTTTGGAGTTGCCCCTAATTGATCATTTGCCCTTATTATTAGAGGTCGTGAATGTTTTTTGTGAACCCTCTGAATATACCCCTTCTCGAGATATAGCCCCTGATTTGACTTTAGGTAGGCAAAATGGGTATACTCTAAAATGGGGCAAGGTTATGCCTGAAAAGTTTCTGGCAAAATTGTTAAATACTTGTTCAGATAGTTTTTTCTATATGCCTAGGGGGATCAGCCTGCTCCATTCAGATTTTAGAGCATTTTGATAAAATAGCCCTTGAAATTAAGAAAAGTTTGTGGGTGGAGCTAAGAAATAAGACTAGGCGTACCAAAAGCTGGTTTGATACCGCTTGTACCAGGGCACTAAGTGACTTGAAAAAGGCCATCCATAAATCACCCCGGGATCACTTAGTAATAAGAGGGTTAAGGAATTCCTACAATAAGGCCCTGAAAAATAGGAAAAATGTTATAAAAAAGGAGGCCCTTGAAGAACTCTGCGAGGCTGCACAGTCTAAAGATGCTTCGGCATTTTGGAGGGCAGTTAACGCACCTTTTCTCTTCGATAGTCACAAGGCCCGTATTGAGACGGTGATTACCGAAGAGGAATGGGTGGAACACTTCTCAACTTTATATAGCTCGCAGGATGCCCCATGTTCGACTAATGTTTTTACATCTGTGAATAGTGCAATGGGTGTGGAAAAGTTGGTGATATCCCTGGAGGAAGTTTTAACCGGATTAAATGTCACTAAGGGTGGTAAGGCTGCTGGTCCAGATGGGATCCCCGCAGATTTATATAAAGCAAATGTGGTGATTTGGGGTCCCATGTTGGCACTGCTTTTTAATGCCGCCCTAGCCAACGGCATGCATTCATCCTGGTTCACCTCCATAATCGTGCCAATTTTCAAGAAGGGCGAGAGACAAAATTGTGCTTGCTATAGGCCAATTTCCCTTCTTGATTCATCTGTAAAAATTCTTGGGAGAATAATTTTGGCAAGACTTCAGAACTGGGCTGAAGATAACGAAATTTTGAGTGACCTACAGTACGGTTTCCGGAAAGGTTTGGGAACCGTGGAACAATGCTTAAATTTAATGATTATCCAACAAAAATATATTAGGGTTAAAGGGGAACGGTTATATTTTACATTTGTTGATTTGTATTCGGCATTTGATTGTGTTTCGCATACTAAACTATGGGATATTCTGCAAGGGCTGGGCATTGATGATGCCATAATTTGCTTCTTGAGAGATTTATACTCAGGTGCCACGGCATCAGTCCGCTATGGCCGTGGGGGAGAATGCACTAGAAGATTTGGTGTGGGTCGCGGAGTACGTCAGGGCTGCGTTCTCGCACCGTTTCTATTTCTTCTTTATATTAACGGACTTGAACATCGTCTTCTGCAGGAGGGCAGGGATTTGCCTAGAGTGGGGAGGAGGTCGATCCCTGCGCTCCTGTATGCGGACGATGCTGTCCTAATGGCTCAAACCCCTTTGGCCTTGCAGAAACTGTTAGTATCCTTTGAAAATTTCATGTTGAGTTTAGATCTGAAAATTAACTGTGGTAAAACATACTCCATGAACTGCGGCACAAAATCTGGTAAAAAGTCGAAAACTATGTTTTTAAATAAGGTCCCCTTGGAAAATATCTCGTGTTTTCCCTATTTGGGTATTTTGTTTCATGAACGGGGAGGTTGGTTGAGTGCCATAAAGGCCAGAACTCTTTTGTTCCAAAAAACTTTAATGGCCGTTAGGATTTTCATGAAAAAGCTGGGGAAAAAACCTATAAAAGAAATCTTGACCATATATAATGCTACATGTATATCCGTAGCCCTTTACGGTGCGGGACTCTGGGGCTTTTCGAATATTGACCAACTACAAATTGCTGAAAACATTTTTCTACGGGATATTTTATCTGTACCACAGAGTGTTTCTACTTACATTTGTCATGTGGAGCTGGGTCAACCTTATTTGTCAGATTTAATTCGAATACAGCCCATTCTCGTGTGGTACAGGGTGTGGACTACCAATGAATGTGTAGTTAACCGGGCTGTGATACAGGACATTTTGAACAGTGAAAATTTGGTAGAGGTCGAATGGTTAGCAAATATTAAGCAATTTATGTTTGATATTGGTCACTGCGAATACTACGAGGATCCATTATCTATGGGAACCATACCCAGAAGTTCTTTGAAAAAACTGTGTTTGGAATACCTGGTGGATAAAAGAAGAAGAGCAGAAGCAAACAAAAAGACAGTTGCTTGGCATAACCAGATACTGACTGGAGTAAAAGTACAGCCCTATTTGACCCTGTTGATGTCAAATCATGATCGATTTCTTTTAACCCGTTTTAGATTGAACCTCGTTTTTAGACTTCTGTCCTTCCCAAAGATGAATTTATGGTCACAGACTTTATCTACTTGCCCTTGTGATGATTCCTCGTCCCAATCCGATATCCACATTTTTTTTGTAAATTTTACTCTATTCCCGTCGAAATTTTTTAATCCCCTTTCTTAAAGATATGAATTTAAAAAGATGTAGTTTAGCATTCCTAGAATGTCAGAGAATGGACACTGTTTTTACTGTTGTGGTTCTTTTAAATTATTTTAAACATGTATTGAAATTAAGGAAAAGTATTAGTGTAAATGAAATATAACTAGTATGTCTATTTTTAATCCAGTTTCTTTATGTAGTATGCTGTCTATGTTGTTGTTACTTTTATGGTTAATGATTTTAGCCGAATAAAGTACTTTCTGATTCTAATTCTGAGGTGCAGATTGGAAGGAGATAGTAAGAGCTGACCTAGATAGGGAACCTGCATGTAAGCCGTGCCAGTTAATTTTAGAATTACCGACGGCTATCTTGACTAAATTAAAAAAGCTTGTCCCCCCTAAGAAGATAGATTGGACAGTATTGGCATCTTGTAAACAGAAGCAAGATGAATCAGTCTCTGACTTCTTTTCACGTTTCGAGGAAGCATTCCATGACTACAGTGGTCAATCATTAACAGAGGACACGGGCAGGCATTTGTTTGTAGATAAGTATGTGGCTAATCTTCTACCGGAGATTGCAAAACGATTAAAGGCTAGTGAAAGTTCATGGACCACTGCAACGCCCGCTTCTTTATTAACCATGGCTTAGTATTATGAACGACAGGAATTAGAGGCAAAAGAAAGTAGTGATAAGAAAGTGAAAGACTTAAAGACGAAGGTGATGTTGGTACAAGTTCATGCTACGCAATCGAGAGGGAATGATAGGGGTAGACGGGGATCGTACGTTACGTCTCCCCCTCGTTCCGACATTTCTGAGGATCAGTGTGCATACTGTAAACAGTTTGGACATTGGGTTGCAGATTGTCCGGTACTTCGTGAACAGCGTAGTCAGAGGGGTCGAGGAAGTGGAAGGTCACGGAATAGTTATTCAGGACCGAGAGGTGGAGCGAATGACCGTGGTAGGTTTGAAGAGAGGGGTCGTGGTCAGGTTGAACATAATACTTTTGATAGACGGAATCAATATCAGGTAGCTGAAGGAGAACATATTGAGTCACAGGATAATAGACATGCATAGGATTGCGTAGGATGGGGTGTGGAATCGGTTGAGGTACCAGTCGATCAGAAGGGTCCATATATATCAGCACATGTTTTGGGTTCTACTGATCAGTTTCTGGTTGATACAGGAGCTACTCGTAGCGCTCTGTCCAAACACTTGGTTCCAAGGGCTCCCCTGTCTGGCGAAACAATTACAGCAATAGGGTTCAATGGAACACCTTCTCTAAGCCCATTGTCTCAACCTCTTACATTTCATGTCGACAAATTCACTGCCCCATGTCCGTTTCTATTATCCCCAAATACACCAGATAATATTATGGGACTTGATATGCTGAAGAATTTTCGTGCAACAATACGCTGTGCCCCTGAAGGGGTGCGGGTTATTTTGAATGAAAACTACCCAGAAATTGAGAGATTGTGCCTCATGCAAGAGTCCGATGCATTAGCTTCCCTTCCAAGCACATTATGGGCCACTTCTGATACTGATGTGGGTCAAATGATTATTCCCCCTGTGCACAATACTGTGAAGGAGGGAGCGGTTTTACCTCGTGTTCATCAGTACAAGATCTCTAGAGAAGGCGAACTGGCTTTGACACATATTGTGAATGACTTGATAACGGCAGGGGTGGTGGAGGAAGTTCCCTACAATGTTTGCAACAGTCCAATTTTGCCGATTCTAAAGAAAGATACAGACTCCAAGATTTATCGTTTCATTATTGATTTGAGAGAAATTAATAAGATAGTTGTACCCCAGTATCCAGTAGTGCCCGATATCACCACATTACTTACTCTGGTTCCACCCACAGCTACTACATTTACGGTGATCGATTTGAAAAACGCTTTCTTTTCGATCCCCATTCATCCTGATAGCCGATATTTGTTCGGTTTTACATTAAATAATAAATCTTATAGATTTTGTCGAGTTCCTCAAGGTTACACAGAAAGTCCTAGCATGTACAGCCAGGCTTTGAAAAGACAGCTTGATTCTTTTGATTTGCAGTCTGGGGTGGCGCTTATCCAATATGTTGATGACATTTTACTTGCGGCAGACACACAGGAGCAATGCGAGGAGAGTACGCTCTCCCTGCTTTCTTTCCTTGCTGAACATAATCATACGGTTTCACGGAAGAAGCTGAAATACTGTAGACCAAAGGTGACATATATTGGTCATCTTTTGTCTAAGGAGAGACGTGCATTAACATCAGACCGAATTCAAGCAATTTTAGATACACCAGTCCCTTGCACACAGAAGGATGTTCGTGCTTTCATAGGTTTGACGTCCTTTTGCAGGCAATGGATATTAGGATTTTCATACATTGTAAAACCTTTGTTAGCATTGCTGTCCAAAACTGCACCAACCTCCCTTGAATGGAAGGATGAATGTCAGAACGCCTTTGAACAATTGAGACAAGCTCTTTGCTCTGCACCAGTGTTAGGTACACCAGATTATACAAAACTCTTTACACTGTATGTACACGAAAAGGATGGGTGCGCATTGTCAGTTTTAGTACAATTGCACGGAGACAAACAGAGACCCTGTGCATATTTTTCAGCGGTACTCGATCCTGTGGCTCGAGGACTGCCTGGATGCCTTCGAGCAGTTGCAGCAACAGCAGTAGCTATACGGCAGAGTGAGGGAATAGTTTTATCGCACAAATTGTTGGTGTTAGTTCCCCATGCAGTAGATGCGCTATTGAACCAAACGAAAACGCAGCATCTAACCAGTGCCCGTTTAACAGGATACGAGTTAACACTGCTAGCGCCACACATTACATTGAAGAGGTGCGCCACTTTGAACCCCGCCACTTTATTGCCATATCCTGTTACTGAGACCCAGGAAGAAGAACAACACGATTGTGTTTTTCTGACTGATGAACAAACAAAGGGTCGTGTCGATTTACAGGACACGCCGCTTCCTGATGTAGATGGGGAATTGTGGGTTGATGGGTCGTGTGTGAGATTACCAGATGGAACGGCCTCCGCGGCCTATGCGATCACGACACTTAAGACGGTGGTAGAAACAGCACGGATACTGCAGAAATCGGCTCAAGCAGCTGAATTGATAGCCTTAACGAAAGCATGTGAGCTAAGTGCTGGATTATGTGTGAATATCTACACCGATAGTCGTTATGCCTTTGGAGTAGCGCACGATTTTGGCCTACTCTGGAGGGCACGAGGGTTTATGACTTCACACGGAACACACATTATGTACGGAGAGTTGGTATGTGATCTCCTGAATGCACTATTATGTCCAAGGAAGGTGGCGATAATAAAATGTAGTGCACATAAAAAGGTGACAGACAAAATAGGGCAAGGAAACACTTTTGCAGACCGCATAGCGAGAGAGACTGCCATGTTGCAAAATGACTCCCCTACGTATGTGGTGAGATCGCAAGCCGAGCGATGGCATGATGCTAGAGAGGAAGTTTTAGACATACAGAAGTCAGCATCTGAAGTAGAACTTGCAGCATGGGCAGCAGAGGGAGTATTGGATGATGAGGGTTGCTGGAGAAGCAAAGACATGAGGAGATGGAAATTACCTGCTGCTTACTTGCAGGCAATGGTTCAAATGACACATGGGTTGGCACATATTGGAGCTCTTGCAATTACTAAATTGCTTACATGAGTTTGGGAGCATCCTGAGATTACCAGCACGGCTAGGAGAATAGTACAGACCTGTCTGATATGCCTACAGTACAATCCTGCTAAAGGGACCTCTACTCCTAAAGGAGGGTTAGTTCCACCTACTGCACCATTCGAATTACTGCAAATGGATTACATCTAGCTGGAGCGCTGTAATAACCTCAAGTATGTCCTGGTTGTGGTATGTGCTTTCAGTAAATGGGTTGAAGCCTACCCCACGAAGGATAATGCAGCATTAACAACAGCTAAAGTGTTACTAAAAGAGTACTTCCCACGTTATGGTGTTTGTAAATTTTTGTGGAATGATAATGGTCCTCATTTCGTTGGGAAAATAGTGGAGCATGTCCTGAAAGGATTGGGAATAAGACAAAAGTTCCACGCTGTATTCCACCCGCAGTCAGCAGGTCTAGTAGAACGGTATAAAGCGACTCTGAAGCTGAAGCTAGCAAAGATCGTGGCATCCACGTCTTTGAAATGGCCGGACGCTTTGCCATTGGCATTATTGTCTATTAGATCAGTACCACACTCTCGGACTGGCCTCACACCCTATGAGGTGGTGTTTGGAAGGCCCATGAATATCTGGGGAGTTCCAAAGCCTCGTTTGATACATGATGTGCCTTGTATAATGATGAACGATTATTTGGCACGATTAACAAATGATTTATATTCTATTCATCAACAGGTTCGAGAAGCGCTCCCCGACAATTCCAATGGAGAGGCTCACAAGCTTCATCCTGGCGACTTTGTGATGATCAGGGTGTTTGAGAGATCCAGCAGCTTGGAGCCGAGGTGGCGTGGCCCTGAGCAAGTGCTGCTGGCAACGCGGACGGCTGTGCGTGTAACGAATAAGAAGCGGTGGATACATTCGACGCACTGCCGACGTGTCTCTCCAGATCTGGTGAACCCTACTGTGCTGTCCGACTACAGAGACATCTTGGACGCGGAGAAGAGCCCAGCTGTTACGCCTCACGAGTCGGAGGGAGCCTTCCCGGACCACACCGATTCTGGTGGAGTGAAGTACAATCTACGGCCAAGGAAATAATTTTTTTTTTTATTTTTCATGACTGGTTGGTAGCCGTTCTGAGGTTTGTGAAACGGAAGCCGGGAATATCAAGGGGGGGGATCAGTTCTGTCCAGTGTAGCGACACCCGTCTTGAATCTCGGAGAAAAACTCAACGGCAGCCTCGGTTCTCAGCACCATATTTTTATTTTTTAGTTTGTTTCTTGAGACTTATGTTCATTGTACCATGGCACCTATGACATTGAGAAACAGAAGAATTTTGGGTGCGGTTCTTTTTGTTGCGACAATAGTGGTAATAGCAGTAATAGCTTGGACTATAGAAAGACTATTTCCTGCACGGGACTATTTACTGCCTACCACTCCAATTCCATCTGAACATTTTCATTTTACTTTGCCCTATCACGAAGAAAGACATAGACAGACTTATTTGAATAATAGTTTCATTCAGATATTACATCACACACATAATATGACCAATACGTCCAACTGTTGGGTAAGTGGGATGTTACCTGGGCATCAGAAGAAGGGAGGAACCCCACTTATTCCTCTTCCTTTTTCTCACAATGGGTCATGCAATGCGTGGTACACTCTTCTTTTTACTTTGAGATGGCCAACAAAAGGTGGACTACTTTTTCGACTGAACAAGGTCTGCTATAATGATCGAGATGGCTATCCACAAGCAGAAGGAACTAAGTTCCAGTGGGAAGAATATCGACCGGACAATGTATCTGTACCTCGCATCTTCACTAATCAGAGACTTACAAATATGTCCAGTTTACACGTAATTACTGTCATTGATACGAAAGCAGATCTCTGTATTAGGAACAAGGGAACAATTCCGGTGGGGAGAAGTGAATGCAATATTACTCTTGCTTTTGATACTCCGAATGGTATTTCATTTGTGGCCTCACGAAACACTTATTTTATCTGTGGTAATAAAGGTTATCATCATCTTCCTCTTGGATGGTTAGGCACATGTTACATATCCTTTGTATTACCCCCTGTGTTTATTGCTCCTCCTATGTACCATAATGATTTTGTATTATATCATGATTTTATTTTGAATAGAGTTAAGAGGACATTGGACATCGATGGTGTTGATCAAACTGACACTTCCCTACAACAATATGTGGATTTTAATTTAGGGTTATTTTCCTTTGTGGGCGTTGCTCTAAACAGCAGGGAAATTAGGCGGCTAACACTTGTTGTGGAGGCAGTTGCTAATGAAACTGTTTCTGCTTTAGGGAATATAACTGAAGAGCTCCAGATTACTAGAATTGTTATGCTTCAGAACCGAATGGTTCTGGATGTAGTGTTAGCTGATCGTGGGGGTGCATATCGTATCATCGGAAGTAGTTGTTGTGTCTATGTCCCTGATAATTCGCCTTCTGTGTATGATGCCATTTCCAAATTGCACAAAATCGCCTCTGAAATTCACACTGACAATGGTACTTGGACTTTTTCGGGTTGGTTTTGGACTATGCTCAGTACATGGGGCTGGAAACTGCTAACGATTCAATGTGTAATTATTGGAATATTCTTCTTTTGCTGTTTATGTATTCAATGTGGTCCTGCTCTATGTTCTGTGTGTATTACGGCCTGTATCCCATCCAAACGAGCTATTGCTAAAAATGTACAAATGAGTAATGCCGAAGTGAGGCGGATCATGATGATCGATATCGAGGATGAACATCCGGATTATTTCCATTATGAGGTAGCTTCAGCTAAACGCTAAAAGGGCCGTCTGTCGTAATTTGGCAGCACCCGAGTTAGCGTTTAGCCCAGCTACACAACCTTTTCTGTTAACTTGACTTAAGCGTACGGGGGCCATTTTGTATTTTGTGGCTTCCATTTTGTACGAACATGCGGCCTCGTGGTAGAGTGCCCTTTTGTCCTTCCTTCATACCAATGAACCTTCCTTTGCCCAGCAACAGGCTATTTTTAGCGATGGTCAGTTTCACGCATGCGCACACACGATCTCTGGACTAAGAGAGTGGTCACTCTTTAGGAATGTTCCCCTTACTGACCAGTGGTATTAAGCTCCTCCCACATGCTGGCTGTGCGCCAGAAATGTCCTTATATGTACCCAAAACTGTTCAAATGTGTACCGCCTATCTTTTTATTACCTTTAAACTGTATAAAAGAGGTCGCGCACCGATGTTCGGTGTGATACTTCTTGCATTAGCGAAGAGTGCTGTAGGAATGTACCACCACCCCATGGGGTCCTAATAAACTTGTCTCTTTGTATTTTCAGTTTCCGTGCCAATTTCCGTTTATGGTGTTTGAGTGTTTTTGCAGAGTATGTAGGCATGACAGAACCCGATACCTCACTGATCCCAAATCACCCAGTCCAATGAAATTACGAACCATCCATCCACAACAATGAAGTCAATTCTTAGGGGCCAGTCAGTTGAGATGTGGAAGATGCTTTAATCAGATAGTAAAAGAATGGGAGCAAAATATTGCTGGGTCATGAAGTCACTTGGTGGAAGGCCAAGCCCTGTGGTCAGCCGCCTATAGGCACAGTCAAAGGCCATGAGTTGGTGGGGGTTGACTTTACATATGGTATTAAAAAAATACTTTATGTTTAAAAGAAAATTAGTAATCACTGACAAAACCAAAGGATAAAGTAAAGTTATAGGTAGTTTTAAGAAAAAAGATCTCTTTCTTTCAAAAAACTAATTAAAAATTCACTGAAAGAACCAAAGATTAACATGGCATTATAGTTCAGTGAATATGCCAGTCAGCACAGAAATTCAGCAGTTATAGATAACTTAGTTATAGTTAGTGTTGTCTGGTTAGTGGTATGAAATAGTGTGCAACGAGGTCAGCTACTTATGATAAGTTGAAGGTGGTGGATAAATTGTTATACCTTTAGAATTTTTTAAGTTTGTGTAGTCCAGTGTCACCATTAGGGAGTTGTTATGTAGAGTGTTGTGCAGTATAGTGGAGGAGAGATTTGCAAAGTTTATTGACATAGACTAGAGTATTGGAGATTTGAATCGAGTGGAGTAGAGAAGAGTGTTGCAGTATATCATACAGTGTAGTATAGTGTTGTATAGTGTAGTGGCATGGTGTTTCATGCAGTGGAGTGAAGTATCTTAGACTGGAGCAGTGAGTTGTACAGTTGAATCTCACGTCAAACAGTAGAGCAGGATGTAGTAGACTGTCATAAAGTGGAGTAGAGTTTTTAGAGTGAAGTAGGGTGAAGTAGAGTGCCTTAGAGTGGAGAATCATCAAGTAGAGTGCTATATAGAACTAAGGTCAGAGTGTTGTAGAGTGAAGTGTTGTGTCATATAGTGAAGTAGCGTATCATAGAGAGAAGTTGAGTGGCGTGTTGTTGAGTGTCATACAGTGTAGTACAGTGTTAAAGAGTGGCGTTGCATACAGGAGAGCAGGGTGTCAGACAGTGGAGTGACGTAGAGCGGAGTATAGTACCGTGGTGTATAGTGGGATAAAGTGTAGTACAGTGGAATATTGTTGAATGGAGTACACTTGAGTGGGGAGTGGAGTGAAGTGTCATATATTATAGTGGTGTGGAATGCAGTAGAGTAGAGTGGCGTAGCATACTGTTGAGTAAAGTGTTTGAAATTGGAGTACCGTGTTGCACAGTAAAGTGTAGGGGGTGTTGTACAGTATTGGAAAGTGATTTAGACTACAGTAGAGTAGAGTGGCATATATTCTAGTTGACTTTTGTTGAATGGAGTGGTGTACATGACAGTACAGTGTTATAGGGTGTTGTACACTGGATTGGCATAAAATGTTACATACTACAAGGGCAGTGAGTGGCATAGAGTGGAGTGGCATACAGTGGGGTAGTGGAGTAGAGTGGAGTACTGTGTCAGATAAAAGTGGATTAAAGTGGTGCGCTGTGGCTTGCAAAGAGTTGAGTACCGAGTCATATAGTAGACTTGAGTGCCGTAGAGTAGAGTGGAGTAAAGTGTTGTCAAGTGGTGTATTGTACAGTACAGTGTTGTACAGTGGAATGAGGGGCTTTAAGCAGGAGTAAAGTGTCAGAGAGTGGCAAACAGTGTAGTAGAGTGTTGTAGAGTGGAGTTGCATATGTTATGTTATGTTATGTTAAATGGGGCTTATGGAGCGCACTAACACCCGAAGGTTTCTTGGCGCTGGCTGGAGGGACATATGAATGAACAGAAAAGAATTTATTCAGGAAGGGTGAACAAAAAAGTCTTAAGGAGTTTCCGGAACTGAAACAGGGAGTTGCTGGATTTAATAGTCGAAGGAAGGGAGTTCCAAAACTTGGGGGCAAGAAAAGCAAAACGACGGCCACCAAATTTATGAAGTTTAAATTTGGGGATGACAACCAAGTGATGGGAGGCTGAACGAAGAGAGCGGGCAGGTTGATATAGGGTAATCCGGGATTTCAAGAAAGCAGGAAGAGGACAGTGAAGGGAATTGAATGCCAGGCAGCCCATCTTGAAGGCCACTCTCTCCTTCACTGGCAACCAGTGGAGCCTGCGAAGCAGGGGCCTCGCCGATTGCCACTTGGGGATCTTGAATATGAGGCGGGCTGCCTGGTTTTGGACCACCTGAAGACGATGTAAAAGAAAACGTGGGAGTGCATGATAAAGGGAGTTAGAAAAATCCAGGCGCGATATGACAAGGGACATGACGACCTGACACAGGGCCACGTGTGGAAGTAGGTGCCTGATCTTCCGGATTTTTCGGAGTTGGAACATGCACGAAGAAATCGTGGCACCCACTTGGGCCTTAAGTGACAGTTCGGCGTTGATTGTCACCCCCAGACTCTTGACGGACTTGAGGGGTGTCGGGGGGAGCCCAAGTCAGGAGGCCAAAACTGCGGGCCCCAAAACGCGGCACTGGCACCAGGAAGGAGTAGCTCAGTCTTTCCAGGATTGAGTTTCAATTGATTCTCATTCATCCATTGATGGATATGGATCAAGGCGGCGTGAAAATTGTTAGTCGCCTGAAGAGAATCAAGTGGAAAGACGAGCTGCAGATCGTCAGCGTAATTGAAGACGCTGACGTCCCAGTTGTGAAGGGAAGAAATTAAGGGACGCAAATAAAGATTAAATAATAACGGGGAAAGTGAAGAACCCTGGGGAACACCACAAGTGATGGGGGATTTAGTTGCAGTGAAGGGACCAAGGCGCACGGCTTGTGATCTTCCCGTCAGGAATGACTCCACCCACTTGAGAGCCATACCCCGGATGCCGGCTTGTTCGACACGGTGGAGAAGGATGTCATGATCCACCGTGTCGAACACGGCAGACAAGTCCAAGAGAACCAGAGCCTGCGGTCTCTTGGCATCAGCGTTCTCTCTCAAGGTATCCATGACTGCCAGGATGACTGCTTCCGTGGAATGGGCCGGCCTAAAGCCGGCCTGGTTGGGCTCAAGGAAGCCCGAGCTCTCGATGAAAGTAGAGAGACACCCGGTGACATGGGCCTCAAGGAGTTTTGACAGGTAGGGCAGCAAAGATATTGGGCGATAGTTGGAAAGTTCAGCCGCATCAGCCCCTGGCTTTTTCAAGAGAGGCAAAAGAATAGCCTCCTTAAAGGTTCCGGGGACTGTGCCAGAGGTGAGCGAGGCATTCAGAAAGGGAAGTACACACTCCGGCAGTTTTAGACAAACCTCCCGCAATACCGCGGGAGGGCAATGATCCTCCGGCGAGCCCGATTTTAGACGATTGGCTAGCTTCGCCAAGGAGGGGGGATCCAGGATGGGAATTGAAGTGAAAGAGGATGAATTGCCCGGGGGGGTGTCCAAGAGTAGTGACGGCCGAGGAGTAAAGATGATAGAATTTTTTATTTTAATGATTTTTTCAGAGAAAAAGAGGTTAAGAGCATCACAGGTCTCTTTAGAAGGGGTTTGAACTGGAAGAGTCCTATCGTCTGTGGTGAGTTCATTCATAATCCTGAACACCTCACGAGATTTGTTGGTAGCAGTGAGGATTGTATTAGAAATATGCTCCGATTTGGCTGACAAAATAGCCAATTTATATTCCCTCCGGGCAGTGACAAACATCTGTCTGGAAGACAAGGAATAATCCCGTCTCCAGATACGTTCCCGTTGGCGTACCTCAAGTTTCATTTGCTTGAGGTTGGTAGAGAACCACCGGTTGGCATTAGGATGTCTGGTACAGGGGAATTTGGCTACTGGGGCAAATAGATCACTAGCCCCTTTCAACCAGCTGCAGATGTTAGTGTCGAGCCTATTGATATCCTCATAAGGGAGAGTGTTCGGACAGGTAGAAGCCAGGGTAGTTATAAAACCCTTGGAATCGTAGTTCTTCCAATTGCGTGCAGAGCCCCCTGCCCTTAGTGGGGCCTTGATTCGCCTACTGAGTGTGATGGTCAGGTCAACTATAAAGTGGTCTGACCAAACGCATGGGAGTGTAGAAGGGGTTGACAGGGATATATTCGAGGTCCAGACCTGATCTAGTATGTGGCCTTTTGCGTGCGTCGGAGAGATGACTTGCTGACTCAAATTCAAACTAGTCAGAGTCTCAGATAATGCTGTGGCATGTGCCCCAGCATTAGTGTCATCAAACCAGTAATTAAAGTCCCCAAATAGGGCGAAGCTAGGTAGTGAAGGCAAAAGGGCAGATAGCTGTTCGCAGAGTTTCTCTGCGAAGTCTGGCATGGGACGGGATGGACGATATAAAAGGCCGAAGGAAAAGGCCCCCACTTCCGTCCCCAGATTAATGACCAGATTCTCTACTTGAGGAAGTGCAAGGGAAAATGAAGAGATAAAATGAAAGCGTTTCGAGATAATGGCAGCCACCCCCCCACCGGGATGATCGGCAATGCGGTCAGCATGGAGAATAACATAATCTGGGGGAAGGGCTGCCAAGATGTCAGGAAGACAGGACTCAGTAAGCAAGAGGAGATCCGGGCTTTCTTGTAGCAGCAAGGTGAAAATATCTGCCTGGTGTTTGACCATAGAGCGGGTATTTAAAAGTAAAGTCCGAATGGAGGTATGAGTCTGTGCAGGGGCCGACCAGGATACCGGGGGGCCGGGCGAAAGGGGGGGGTTGCAAGAAATACCAAGTGCAGTGAGTTTCCCCATGATGACAGAAGGGGGGGCCAGCCCAGGTAGGTTGTAAAGTCTGAGTTGGCTAGCAGTGTATGAGATGTTATGGCAAGCCCCTCCTGCCCCTTGCCCCTGCCGGCCGCGGACGGGCGCAGACGGGCTTGACTCTGGTGCGACTCCGGCGCGCCTACGTCGCGCCCGCTGCGCTCGTCCGCTGCGCTGACACATAATGGTTGTTTAAGTAGTGAGGAGACGGAGGGGTGTGGCGAGGATCGCCGTCCGCCCCTACCCAAAATGGCGCCCACAAGCGCAATAAGCACCGGCAAGCGTGCTAAAAGCCAGGTAAGACAGATAAAACCAAATGCTGCTAGTAGTCAGCAGAGCGGATAATGGCAGGGGAGTTAAGATTTAAAAATTAAGGTCTGCCGCTCGTGGTCAGCGGGACCGGTCAAAAAAGATAGTTAGCGCCGCTAGCAATCAGCGGAAGGAGCAAAGAATTGTTTTGAAATTATCATCAGTCGCACTCCAGCAGTCGCTAGCTAGCCCACTGCCACTGGGCTGCCGACGATCACAGGGGGCGGAAGAGGGCAGGTCCTAAGTAGTGAGGAGACGGAGGGGTGTGGCGAGGATTGCCGTCCGCCCCTACCCAAAATGGCGCCCACAAGCGCAATGAGCACCGGCAAGCGTGCTAAAAGCCAGGTAAGACAGATAAAACCAAATGCTGCTAGTAGTCAGCAGAGCGGATAATGGCAGGGGAGTTAAGATTTAAAAATTAAGGTCTGCCGCTCGTGGTCAGCGGGACCGGTCAAAAAAGATAGTTAGCGCCGCTAGCAATCAGCGGAAGGAGCAAAGAATT
This sequence comes from Lissotriton helveticus, assembly GCF_964261635.1. Classification (NCBI taxonomy): domain Eukaryota; kingdom Metazoa; phylum Chordata; class Amphibia; order Caudata; family Salamandridae; genus Lissotriton; species Lissotriton helveticus. The sequence continues at coordinate 60,177,778 of NC_136071.1, forward strand.
GTTTTAAAATTATCATCAGTCGCACTCCAGCAGTCGCTAGCTAGCCCACTGCCACTGGGCTGCCGACGATCACCAGCATAGAGTACTGTATTGTGTGAAACAGTGGAGCTGTGTAGAGTGGATAGTTGTATAGTAGCGTAGAGGGAGGTAAAGTCTTGTTCAGTCGAGTAGAGTTGATTCAAGTGGTGTAAATTAGTGTGGAGTAAAGTACAATAGAGTGTATTAGTGTTGTAGAAGAGAGTGACATGGAATCGAGTGTAAAGGAGAAGTGTAGGTAGTAAACTGTTATACATTGGAGTGAGGCCTCATATAGAAGTGTGGAGTGCTGTATCATGCACATAAGTGCTGTTTAGTGAATTGGGGCATTGTACATTAGTGTGTATGGCCATATGTAGTGACTGAGCTATTTTTATGGATAAGTGGCTCGATTATGACCATTGCCCACTACCATCTCAATATATTTTAGCCTAATATAGTGATATGTAGGCCTGTTTCTGATTTTACCTTGTCTTATGGCAGTGCTGACTATTGCCTTTGACATGCTCTCGTGTCATTTTGCTTTGAAATGTATATTATCAAATACCATAGTGATGTGTAGGCCTGCGTAGTATGAAAACGCTAAAAAGTAGGGTTTGATTATGTACCTTTCTGACTTCATCTTGCTTAATGGCAGGGCTTGCATATTGGCTTTGGCATGATCTTATGCCTTCTTGCATCTCTTTGCAGGAGTAGAGGCCTATGCTTTAGCAACTCCATATTCTAAACTGCTGCCATCTTCTGAGCCTCTTTAGGTGAGAGGTTATGTTTTAATTCCTAGTTGTTATTCGCTCTTGCTAAACTAGAGAGGACCGGTTCTTATCAGAGGAATGTGCTCACTAGATGCCGGAGTCATAGCAAAACGCTTGGCCAGCTGCTTGTTGTGCTCTCTTGGTACGAGGTGGTACAGGAATCCAGTGAGAATGGTAGGCGGAGTTTGCTAGAAACTTTGATGGAGAGCTGCATTCTATATTCGAGAAAGGGGGTCCGAGAGAGGGTGAGATGTTGGTCTGGTGGTTTTGGCGGTCTGGTGATACATCACGGTGCAGACGTGACTGTGGAACAGAGAGTCCTGACCGAACCAGAGAGGGAAAGAGAGGCGGACCCTTCTTCAGATACAAAGGTGCCTAAGATTATGGTGAGGTGTTCCATGTATACCTCTTGTATCTAATTATGTCTTTTATTTTCAGGTTTACGTATATGTATGTGTTGGTGATTGCTACAAATGTTTACTGTGATGTTTAGTTATTTCTTTCTCTTGTCATCCTATTATCATGTAATAAAGAAACCCCATAGCATATAATTTGTCTTTATTCGTTGTCAGGGAAGGTAGGGCCCCTTTTTTACCAAGTGCTCACGGAGGGATGGGTAGGTTCCCCTCCAACGGGTAGTTGTTGATACGGGAGGGAAGTCGGTCCCAGCAGGGATGTCTAAATTCAAATTATTCTATCCAATACATTGCTAGGAGGAGCATGCGCTGTGTACCATCTCGAATGGGGAGGTGTTGTGATTTGCTGTGTACCCTCTCGGATGGGAAGGTGTTGTGACTTGTTGTTATTTGCGAGCTCCTCGGCAATGGTCTTATATGTTGTTAGTGTTTATTCCTTTCTCAGGTAAGTATTCTAAAATGTGGTGTTTTTATGAGTCCTGAGAAGGACTGTGGTAAGTACTGGCTTGGTAACTGACAGCGGCACAAAAATATACGGAAAACCGAGTCATTACAATTTGGCGTAGTCGGTTGCAGGATATGAACGTTGATTTAAAAGGGGAAAAAATGTTTTTCTTTTAGAATTTGAAAGACTCTCAGATATCATTTGATTTATTTGCATGGGGTAGCCCATATGGTGTTCTGGCTCATGAGTGAGCTAATTGTGTTGGGTTGAATGAGAATCTCTGTGTTTAAATGTGTTTTGTATAAAGGGCTTGTAAATAGCTTGTTGAGCTACTTGTGCTCTGTTGGATGAAATGTGTTTTGTATAAAGGGCTTGTACATAGCTTGCTGAGCTACTTGTGCTCTGTTGAGTGTAATGTGTTCTGTATAAATGGGTTGTAAATAGATTGCTACGTTAAGCAGAAAAGGGATGGATCCTTTTCAAGTGTTCAGTAAAAGATGCATTTAAAATATGCTCAGCTGCAACATGAATGTAACATCTCAGAATATAACTCTGAAACGTGGGATGACATTTCAGATCGAGATGGTGGGGTTATGGTAAATATGCTGTTTAACATGCATCCACAATTTGTGCACTTGCAAACAGGATTAAAGGTGTATGATTCAGAGGTCAAAAATGTTACAGAAATACAGTCAGGTTGCAAGTTACACGGATAGTTTTAATTAAACCTTCCGAAGAGGGTTTTCAGTCAGAAAGGAATGTGCAAGAAGATAAGCAGACCAGTGTTTTAGAAGTAATGATCACCGGTTGTGGAGATAAATCAGACCTAACAGTGCACGATACATTTTGCTTTAAAAGACAAATGCAACCATATGAGTTTGAAAGTGTACAACAGCAAATTGTGTATGACTGGTTAATTCAAAGGTTTAAAAATGTATTTTGTGATTTTACCCAAAAGCACTTTTAGCAGGGAAGAAAGAAGTCAAATGACCATGACTCTGCGCTTTTGCACACTAAAAGAGACTGGACAGAGCAGTGTGAGAGAAAATGTGATTTGCTTATGGGAGATTGCATTGGTTATTAAATGGCCTATATAGACAGAAAAGCAGTTTGGTAGGATTTCACAGAAGCAGGGTTGGTGACTCCAATAACTAATGTTTAGAATGATTTTATGCAGCTGGTGCACAAATGTGATAATTCTTTGCCCATGATAGTTGATTGTTACAAATTAAACAAACATATACCTTATTTGACTGATGCTGTACCAGATATTGTTACAGAAGTACCATGAGACTTTGTATGTGACTTTTGATGTTGCTAATGTTTTTCTTTTTGTGACCAAGAGAAGGTTTTGCTGGAGGTCAGGAGAGATTAAAGAGTTTTTAGACTGTGTGACATGTGTTTTCTTTAAAAAAAAAAAAAAAAGTAGAAAATATGAAGGTGCATGCATTCAAAGGTGGACTGTTCAGTGTCGAAGCTTTTGGTGAAGGGAGGGTCTGGCTAGAGGAGCAGGCAGCAAGGAGCAGAGACGTCTCAGATTGTTAAGATTGGCAATGGACTAGTGTTCGTCCACGAAGCTTTTGTAAGGGAGGGGCCATCCCTGCTCCTCGCCACAGCAGAATGAGACAGCTTCTTTTAGATGGATGTTTGGGAGGCTTGCAAATGAGCAGGCTTCCTCCTCCCCCCATGAGGAGAGTCGCAGAGCAGATAGGAGCAGACGAAAGTTGGCAGGCGTGCATGGCACTTCGGCCTTGGAAGAGATAAGATGCAGGCCGGAAGCAGGGAGCAGAACTGTCTCTGCTTGTTATGATTGGCAATGGACCAGTTTTGATCCGCAAAGCTTCTGTGAAGGAGGGGTTAGCTAGCTAGGAGCGACTGAAGAGTGAAGCAAGCTGCCCCAGCCCTTCTGACTGTGTAAGAAAAAGTTAGATCTTACCCAAATAAACTTAGTGGATATAGTGCAGGTAGTATTCTCAAACTATTCCCCAGATCTAGAGGAGAGCTTTGCAGACAAAAATAAAGATCTTGGACTTTTAGAAATAAATATATATATATATATATATATATATATATATATATATATATATATATATATATATATATATATATATATATATATATATGTCTATATATACATATACATATATATATATATATATATATATATATATATATATATATATATATATTACCTACTGGCGGTCGCCAGTAGGTATATATAGTTAGGATGTTTTCTCTAGGGGAATTTTGAAAATTCTATGTCTAATAACTTTGGTGTTTGTGGACGGAATTGGCTGAACTTTTCAGGAAAATGGAACATTTTGTTTCTGAGCAGCCCCTGAAAATCTGGGGGGGTTTCGTCAAGGGGGGGCCGAGAAAATAGGGGGGTCCCAAAACGTGTTTTTAACATTGACTTTTCCATAGGGCGGTTGGCCTCACTTTTAGCCCGAACGGCTGAATGGATTTGCACGAAACTTGGCAAAATTGTAGGGACTGGTAGCCCGATGTGCCTTTGCTAGGTCTCAATATATGTGCTCCAGTGGATTTTGAGAAATTAACGTTCAAAAAAAGATATATATCTGTAACAGCGGACCAGGCAGCGCTCCAGTTCGCGTACTTTTCGCGTTACGGAGCTTTGTGAAGCGAAGCTGATTGGTTCTCCGGCGTCTGTAAACATTCCAAACAGTCCGTAGCGGCCGCCATCTTGTCTCTCGGTAGGATCGAGAGACAAGAGGAGGCCAAAGCGAAGGGGCAAATGACCATAAGGGGGCATAGTAGATCCTCCCTGACCCTCTAGGTTTGATGTGGAGGTTTTAAAAGGGCCCCGCGGGGCAAAAAAATAAATAATAATAATCGAACCGCTGAATGGATTTGCACGAAACTTGGCAAAATTGTAGGGACTGGTAGCCCGATGTGCCTTTGCTAGGTCTCAATATATGTGCTCCAGTGGATTTTGAGAAATTAACGTTCAAAAAAAGATATATATCTGTAACAGCGCTCCGCTTCGCGTACTTTTCGCGTTACGTAGCTTTGCGAAGCTGATTGGTTCTCCGGCGTCTGTAAACATTCCAAACAGTCCGTAGCGGCCGCCATCTTGTCTCTCGGTAGGATCGAGAGACAAGAGGAGGCCAAAGCGAAGGGGCAAATGACCATAAGGGGGCATAGTAGATCCTCACTGACCTCTTAGGTTTGATGTACCATTTTGCCAAGTTTGGTGTAATTCCGTTCAGCCATTCAGGCTGTAGACGTATCTAAATGTCCTATGGAAAATTGCATGGGGAAAACACATTTGAAAGTGTTGAAATTTAGAACCAATTAAAATGTTACTTTGGTTTTGTATTTGTGTGTGATGAAAGTTAATTGGTTATGTATATATCTAAAATGAGAGGAAACCACAGCCATTTTGTGATACTACTGTCTGAGGTACATTTGTGAGGAATTTTTGGTGCTCAATTTCTGGTGTTTGATTTACACAGTACTAACACTTCTCCTACTTTCAAAAAGGTGAGTTGTTAATTTGTAAGGGGAACTATGTTGTACACTTTAAGATAATTTGAAAAATGTTTTCTGTTATTCATTTTCAGTCCTTCTGTTATACTAAATACTTGATAAAGTTAGTTTTATATTATGTATTACTAAAAACGATAAATGAAAGTGATTATTTTTTTCTAAAATTTACAGCAAGAAATTTCAAAATAAAATGGATCACAATGAAGAGACCGTGGCAATTTCTTTTGAATTATCCACTACATTTATTGAAATTGACAGCACCAATAATGAAATATTCTCACAAGGAGGAGATGACTTGAATGATTTTTTTGATCAATCTCTTGACGGCGAATTTATCGAATGTTTGGAGACCATAGAGTTACAAGAATCATCATTGCAGACTTTTCATGAGGAGATTTCTGATGAGATGATTGAAGAGGAAATTCCTGATGAGGACATGTTACTAGTTCTTTCAAATTATGAAAATTCAGAAGAATAAATTTATGTTTAGAAATCAAAAATTGTTTGAGACATTATTCATTTTTATTTTTAATTTATGAGGTTGTAGCGAAGTGATTGTAGTATAAAAAAAGACTTATAGTATAGAGTGCAAAAATTGGTTCTTTTTGGAGGGGCAAAAAAAAAAATAGTTTTTTTGGTGGGGTGCGCCCGGTTAGCGTAACGGGAAGTGGACTGGGGAGCGTACTACAAGGAAAGAAGAATGATTGACTTTTAACTTATTGTATGTTTATAGACTTGTTTTTCTGCTGAGTGACGTCTCGGCCTATCTCCACGGGATGCAGTCCCTACCATCTCGGCGTTTAAGCCCAGGGGGACCGGTAGTGTGGGAGAGATAACGGGGCATATTATCAAGGGGGTTTATCTCTGCTTTTTTGGCTTTAAAAGCCAAGAAAGCGGAGATAAAATTATCTCCGTATTACGTAGCTGTCGCTAACACCAGTTAGCGAACGCTAGTAGGAGATAGCGACCATCTTGGGCTCCACTTTGCATGTCAGTGATATTTATCACTAATGACATGCAAAGTGGGCATGCCAAGATGTTAGCGACTGGAAACAGTCGCTAACATCGCTATCTCCTATTACCAACTTTTGGAGATATTCGCGCTAAGCGCGAATATCTCCAAAAAGTAACACCTGTCCTGAGCAGTTCTTAGCCATGTCATCCAATGGGAGGTGGATAACATGGCTAAGAGCATTAGCTCGGTAATGCATGAATATCGCTGACTTTTCAGCGATATTATTGCATTGCGGCCGTTTTTTATCGCATTTGCGATAAACCTTGATAATAGCAAGGTTTATCTGCGATAATTTCTGACGATGCTTAGCGGTAAAATATTTGTTGCTAAGCATCGTTAGGGATAAATATCGCTTAACTTTGGTAATATGCCCCAACGTCTGTTAACGTTCGATTCGAAGGAAATGAGGAAGTGTTGAAAAACATTGTCTGCGCCATCTTGCCTTTTTTCAAATGCCACACTTTTGTCGTGCACGGCAGCCATTTTAGATGCCTTGACCAGACCCACTCTCTGCACGCTGTCGATCCGTAGCATGGCTCCCCACCCTCGCAAGCATCTTCCCCAGGCACTGGTCACCCCCGCTCTCTGTCTTATGCATGGGCAATAAACCTCCCCCCATCTGCGCTGCTCTTCCCTGAGAATCACACCCTGTGCCCGCCCGACACCTCCCTTTCGCCCTATTCACTACCGCACCCTCTGACACTCCTCTTCCTCTGTGTCCGATTGTCCAGGCCGGTCCCAGGCTATCAGCTAGCCCTGCAGATGTAGTTTATGGCCCCAGCTGTAAAGAATCACCCCTCTTCAAAGGAGTTATAGTAGATCAAGGCCCACACCCGATGAGATCCGTCACACCACACGCGTTCCTACTATCTGAAAACCATCCTGTATTGTGATTGGGGAGGGGACCGAGCCTGAAGCGGAAGATTCCAGGGATGACTCTTTGTACATCAAAGTTTTTACAATTATGTGTCACATTAAAAATATATAGCACTCCAACAAAGTAGTAGGAATATAAAACTTTAATAACTTATTAATATATACAACAAAACAAAAACAGTAAAAACATTTAAACAATGAAGAGACCGTGGTAATTTCTTTTGAATTATCCACTACATTTATTGAAATTGACAGCACCAATAATGAAATATTCTCACAAGGAGGAGATGACTTGAATGATTTTTTTGATCAATCTCTTGATGGCGAATTTATGGAATGTTTGGAGACCATAGAGTTACAAGAATCATCATTGCAGACTTTTCATGAGGAGATTCCTGATGAGATGATTGAAGAGGAAATTCCTGATGAGGACATGTTACTAGTTCTTTCAAATTATGAAAATTCAGAAAATGTTGCCTGGGGGTGGGTCATCAGTAGCGGTCTGTTGTGCGAATAGTTCCAAGGCAGCAGAACGCGCTGAAATCTGGATGGCACCAAGGTGATGTCCAGTAAGTTGCCGCCCACCAAATAACGGCGTGGGGCGCCGCGGGGGGGGGGGGGAGGCAGTCCAAAGTTCCGTTAAAAGGGCAAAGGAAAGGATCGGTGGTTTGAACCATCAGTCAAAAAGGGGAGGGGGTGCAACAATTTTTCCTACCGGGTCACACTGTGCTTTCACCGGAACTGAGGTCTGCAGGATTCTAGTCATTCAAACTGAGGCTGGCGCCAGCATGGGAGCACCGACGTCCCGCGGCTACAGTTTCGTCACTCCACGGGCGATCATGGCAGTCATTCCCCATCGGGGGTGTCTGCGGGGGTCGGGGACTCCCGCGGCTCCTCTAGAATCTTCAAGGTCGTGGAGGACTACGGTGGTGGAGTCAACCAGTGACCGGGCCATTTCTTTATGCTGGGCCCGCTCTTGCCAGGTCGACCGCCATTTTGAGAGTTCGGTAGCTACCGGCGATCGCGGGGTCAAATGAGCGGACGGGCTCCACCCTGCCGGGCAAGACGTTGCAGCATCGCCACAGTGGAAGAACCCTTTTCCGGGCGCCTGGAGCGCTGAGGGTGCAGCTGGGAAGCCTCCACCTGGGGAGGCGGGAGAGGCCTGTTCGCACCGTCTCTCCCTCCCAATGCACCCCACGGCGTCTCGCTTGACATTTGTTATGGCCGGACCAGGCGATGAGGACGAGGGGGGGGGTCGGAGGCATGTGCAAGACATCCCCCCCCCAGTGTTGTCGCAGCCATTATAAAAGAAAGAAGAAATGTCCCGTCCGTCTTTGGGCCGGACCTCCGGTGGATGGCGGCCGGACGCCCTTTGCTCTGGCCCCATGAACGGGTTCCTTGGCTCATCCGGTGGGGCAGGCCTTGGCGTGTGGTGCCTCTTCTGGGCCTTTCGTGCAGTGGCCTCTCCACTCCCAGGCCCCCCATGGATGCTGGCCCAGACTGGGAGAGAGAGGGTCTAACCTGCAATTCTCCAGGGTTACCGCCACCGCGGCCGGATCCCGTCGGCCTCGGCCTCTGGTTGATGGTGGCCGGACTGGGAGAGAGAGGGGAGGTTCGAGGACACAGACATTCCCCCCCTTGCAACTCTCCAGGGTGGTCGTAGCAATCCCCCTGGACGGGTGCCATTGGCCTCGGCCTTTCCTCCGGCTACACCCTACGTGATGATCTTCTGCCGACGGTTGGCAGCAGGACCCGCCTTATATGTGTTGCTTCCGGCTGGGCGTAGCCGGAAACCTGTTGCACTTTGGAAGTTTCCAGAATGGGGCGGATGTCTGCTGACTTGTATCTTTCCCAGTTTGCCGTTATTTGGCCGTGGCAGGCATTGGGACAGACACGTTTTGGGGCAGTGAGGGGCGATGAAGCCTCGTTGCCTTGTGGCCGTTGCAATGTCACACTTGGTTTCTCTTACTGTTTTCAGGTTTCTCATTACGGGCTTACTTCTAACGTTTCTTGTTTCTAGGACAATAATAGGTTTTATCATTACGTATTGTTATCGTTTCTTTGTTTGTTATTTAATAAAAAGTTTATCAGTGGCCTACTGATTTTAGTTTTCCTATTCCTTTCTTTCCAGGTTGTTTCATGCTAAAGTTTCTGTTAACAGGATACAGTGATCACTTCATTATTATTGCATATGTCCTTTTCACTAGGGGTGCTCTCTGGTCGGGCCAGATGACCTATCTCTAGTAAATGGTCCGGGTGAAACAGGTGCATCAATCAGTGGGGAGTAGATAGGCATGACAGATTATAACGGGGGACAAAGGTCCGCATTACCTACCCTTTCACTACTTGCAAAGATTTTCCTACGTTTATTTGCAAACAGGGAATACCTCCAAAAAGAACCAATTCCCAAACAGTCAATGTTCGGGCAAACAATCAATCAATGAGGAACGAAATAGGCACGATGTGTTAAAGGTTTGCGTTACCTACCCTTCACTATCTGCAAAGGGAGAGAGAATATTCCTATTCTTCCCCGTTTGCAGGCAGAGAAGATCCTTAAGAGAACCAACTTCGAACAATTCAATGCTCGATTCAATCAATCAATCAATGGGGAGAAAAATAGGTATGACGGATTACAATGAGGACAAAAGTCTGCATTTACCTATCCTTCACTATCTGCAAAGACTAAACAGAGTATGGCGATTCTGTGCTTGTTTGCAAATGCTTGGATAACAATCAATCAAATGGAGAGAGAAGCAGGCACGACGGATTACAACGGGGGCAAAGGCCTGCGTTAACTAACCTTCACTATCTGGAAAGAGAGAGTACTCCTAATAGAAATGAGGGGGGGCAGCATTGAAAGCAGATCAGTGTGCATAAACACGAAAATGTTTTTTCTTACCACGTACTTGACAATCGACAGCTTATGATATTTGCTATTAAAAAACCATTGAAATTCACTGAAAAAACCATAGGTTATAGACCATATATAGTTAGGAATTAGCATTTACAAAACCTTGAAAATTCACTGAAAAAACCATAGGTTATAGACCATATATAGTTAGGAATTAGCATTTAAAAAACCTTATTTTACTCACACAAAACCATTGAAATTCCATATATAGTTAGTAGTACTAACTATATATCGCGCACCCGCAATCCACTGCTGATCATGTCACATATTACATAATTCATGACATGGTCAGTGACATCACTGATGACATCACTGATGACATCTTAAATGACATCACTGATGACATCACTGATGACATCTCAAATGACATCACTGATGACATCACTGATGACATCTCAAATGACATCACTGATGACATCACTGATGACATCACTGATGACATCTCAAATGACATCACTGATGACATCTCATTTGACATTACTGATCACATCACTGATGACATCATTCATGTGATAATACGATGAACCTCTTCAGACTCTAATATAACCTTAGATACACTCAGTGTAAACAGACACTCACAGACTGTCACTCATCCATGGAGTTACTTACACACCTAGTCAGTCATGCAAAGAATCAATCACACCTCAATTTCCTCAACTATACAGTTATACACACCTTACTTATTCAAACATATACTAACACATATTTACTCTCTTTTACAATCCCTGATACAAGTTCACAATGATCCATACAGCCACTCACACATTCACTGACTCTTATGCACAGTTATTTATATATGCCAATTCTCACATGCACTGTGTTTCACATATGTACTTACTTTGACATGTAGCACTGAGATATCCATTCACTCACCAATACACTCATGCACACAGTCAACCGCCCATACAGCTGTTTCCACATGCACTTTTGAACCCATACATCTAGTGAATCAACTGCTCACACATCTATGCACAGAGTCATACACCTCCCAGCCACCCACACACACACTCAGTCTCCCATACAAATACTTGAGCAACCAATCAATAACCCATATACTTACTCATATAGCTACTGATCAACACATGCAGCAGTTTACAGAACAACAAACATAATGATGCACAAATTAAGACAGTTCGTCACTAACCCATGCACTCAGTGAGACACATTTAACCACTCACTCATACAGTCAGGCATGCACCTACTAAATCCTTCATCCAGACACTTCTACATCCACTCATTCTTCAATATGTAAGACATATTTTAACTTTACAGAAATACACAGTCACTGGATGTTGTCATCAGTGATGTCATTTGAGATGTCATCAGTGATGTCATCAGTGATGTCATTTGAGATGTCATCAGTGATGTCATCAGTGATGTCATTTGAGATGTCATCAGTGATGTCATCAGTGATGTCACTGACCATGTCATGAATGATGTAATATGTGACATGATCAGCAGTGGATTGCGGGTGCGCGATATATAGTTAGTACTACTAACTATATATGGAATTTCAATGGTTTTGTGTGAGTAAAATAAGGTTTTTTAAATGCTAATTCCTAACTATATATGGTCTATAACCTATGGTTTTTTCAGTGAATTTTCAAGGTTTTGTAAATGCTAATTCCTAACTATATATGGTCTATAACCTATGGTTTTTTCAGTGAATATATATATATATATATATATATATATATATATATATATATATATATATATATATATATATATATATATTTATATATATATATATATATATATATTACCTACTGGCGGTCGCCAGTAGGTATATATAGTTAGGATTTTTTCTCTATGGGATTTTTGAAAATTCTATGTCTAATAACGTTGGCGTTTGTGGACGGAATTGGCTGAAATTTTCAGGAAAATGGCACATTTTGTTTCTGAGCAGCCCTTGAAAATTTGGGGGGGGTTCGTCAAGGGGGGGCCGAGAAAAAAGGGGGGTCCCAAAACGTGTTTTTAACATTGAGTTTTCCATAGGGCGGTTGGCCTCACTTTTAGCCCGAACGGCTGAATGGATTTGCACGAAACTTGGCAAAATTGTAGGGACTGGTAGCCCGATGTGCATTTTGTAGGTCTCAATATATGTGCTCCAGTGGATTTTGAGAAATTAACGTTTAAAAAAAGATATATATCTGTAACAGCGGACCAGGCAGCGTCCCAGGACGCGTACTTTTCGCGCAACGGAGCTCTGTGAAACGAAGCTGATTGGTTCTCTGGCGTCTGTCAACATTCCAAAAAGTCCGTAGCGGCCGCCATCTTGTCTCTCGGTAGGATCGAGTGACAAGAGGAGGCCAAAGCGAAGGGGCAAATGACCATAAGGGGGAATAGTAGATCCTCGCTGACCCCCTAGGTTTGATGTGGAGGTTTTAAAAGGGCCCCGCGGGTCAAAAAAAAAAATAATAATAATAATCGAACGGCTGAATGGATTTGCACGAAACTTGGCAAAATTGTAGGGACTGGTAGCCCGATGTGCCTTTGCTAGGTCTCAATATATGTGCTTCAGTGGATTTTGAGAAATTAACGTTCAAAAAAAGATATATATCTGTAACAGCGCACCGCTTCGCGTACTTTTCGCGTTACGGAGCTTTGCGAAGCGAAGCTGATTGGCTCTCCGGTGTCTGTAAACATTCCAAACAGTACGTAGCGGCCGCCATCTTGTCTCTCGGTAGGATCGAGAGACAAGAGGAGGCCAAAGCCAAGGGGCAAATGACCATAAGGGGGCATAGTAGATCCTCGCTGACCCCCTAGGTTTGATGTGGAGGTTTTAAAAGGGCCCCGCGGGGCAAAAAAAAATAATAATAATAATAATCGAACGGCTGAATGGATTTGCACGAAACTTGGTAAAATATTAGGGACTGGTAGCCCGATGTGCCTTTGCTAGGTCTCAATATATGTGCTTCAGTGCATTTTGAGAAATTAACGTTCAAAAACAAGATATATATCTGTAACAGCGCTCCGCTTCGCGGAGATAAAATTATATCTGTATTACCTAGCTGTTGCTAACACCAGTTAGCGACGGCTAGTAGGAGATAGCGACCATCTTGGGCCCCACTTTGCATGTGAGTGATATTTATCACTAATGACATGCAAAGTGGGCATGCCAAGATGTTAGCGACTGGAAACAGTCGCTAACATCGCTATCTCCTATTATCAACTTTTGGAAATATTCGAGATAAGCGCGAATATCTCCAAAAAGTAACAGCTGCCCTGAGCAGTTCTTAGCCATGTTATCCAATGGGAGGTGGATAACATGGCTAAGAGCATTAGCTCGGTAATGCATGAATATCGCTGAGTTTTCAGCGATATTAATGCATTGCGGTCGTTTTTTATCGTATTTGCGATAAACCTTGATAATAGCAAGGTTTATCTGCGATAATTTCTGACGGTAAAAAAATCTTTGCAATGCATCGTTAGGGATAAATATCGCTTAACTTTGGTAATATGCCCCAACGTCTGTTAACGTTCGATTCGAAGGAAATCAGGAAGTGTTGAAAAACATTGTCTGCGCCATCTTGTCTTTTTTCAAATGCCACACTTTTGTCGTGCACGGCAGCCATTTTAGATGCCTTGACCAGACCCACTCTGTGCATGCTGTCGATCCTTAGCATGGCTCCCCACCCTCGCAAGCATCTCACCCAGGCAGTGGTCACCCCCGCTCTCTGTCTTATGCATGGGTAATAAACCTCCCCCCATCTGCGCTGCTCTTCCCTGAGAATCACACCCTGTGCCCGCCCGACACCTCCCTTTCGCCCTATTCACTACCGCACCCTCTGACACTCCTCTTCCTCTGTGTCCGATTGTCCAGGCCGGTCCCAGGCTATCAGCTAGCCCTGCAGATGTAGTTTATGGCCCCAGCTGTAAAGAATCACCCCTCTTCAAAGGAGTTATAGTAGATCAAGGCCCACACTCGATGAGATCCGTCACAGCAGAAGCGTTGCTATTATCTGAAAACCATCCTGTATTGTGATTGGGGAGGGGACCGAGCGTGAAGCGGAAGATTCCAGGGATGACTCTTTGTACATGAAAGTTTTTACAATTATGTGTCACATTAAAAATATATAGCACTCCGACAAAGTAGTAAGATTATAAAACTTTAATAATTTATAAATATATACAAGAAAACAAAAATAGTAATAACATATAAACATTTTTAGGGAAAAACAACGAAGTAGCGGTCGGCTGTGCGAATAGTCCCAACGCAGCACAACGTCCAGATTTCCGGCGTGGGGCGTCGCGGGGGGTGGGTCATCAGTAGCAAACTGTTGTGCGAATAGTTCCAAGGCAGCAGAACGCGCCGAAATCTAGATGACACGAAAGTGATGTCTAGTAAGTTGCCACCCAGCAAATAACGGCGTGGGGCGTCGCGGGGGGTGGGTCATCAGTAGCAAACTGTTGTGCGAATAGTTCCAAGGCAGCAGAACGATGGCACCAAGGTGATGTCCAGTAAGTTGCCGCACTGGTTTTGGTATCCTACAATGCTGCTCCGAATAACGGCGTGGGGCGCCCCGGGGGAGGCGGCGTGAACGGGCCTCTCCAGGTGGAGTGTCATCTGTTGTAGTGGGGCGCCCCTTTACCGTTTCAGTTGCCATTCCGTCCGTTTTTGGTCCACTGTGTCAAAAGCCGCAATTCAGCTGAGTTGCGCCCACTCTTGCGGTGCAGCGATAGGCGGCTGTCACAAGACTCTCAAAATGGCGGCAGGCTCTTTCCTTTTTGGGCCTGGTCCACTGAAATGGCCCTGGGACACCTTGGAAATCGGACGCTTGTCTGCTAGGACTTGGACCCCATTCTCGAAAGCGTCCCCTCCGCCTTGAGAATTCATCAAAAGTTTTGGGGGCCCCGACTCCTGCAGGCTTCTGGTGGGGAGCGGCTGCCATGATTGCTCGCGGAATGACCACGACGGAGCTACGAGATGGTGGTGCTCTCATGCTGACGCCAGTTTAGTCTGAAACATCCAGAAACAAGGTGGGGCTTTCATCGTTTGGGAAAAAAAAAAAGTTTTCATCCAATGAAAAGTGTTGTTTTTAGGTCATATGATCAAGCCTTCCATCATTAGGAAACCAAAAGTAAAATGAACCAATGAAAAGTTTTATAAACAAGTCACATGACCTGTTATGCGGCATAGGGTATAAAATGCGTAGAAAATACGTTGGCACGTGAGGCGGCGTCAGTAGCGGACCGATGTGCGAATAGGCCGAAGGCAATACAACGCGCCAAGATCCGGATGGCACCGAGGTGGTGTCCAGCAAGTTGCAGCACTGGTGTGGCCATCCTACAATGCTGAAAGTCGGCGTGGGGCGCCCCGTTGGCCTGTTAGTTTGCGTCAGTAGCGGACCGATGTGCGAATAGGCCGAAGGCAGCACAACGCGCCAAGATCCGGATGGCACCGAGGTGGTGTCTAGTAAGTTGCCGCACTGGTGTGGCCATCCAACAATGCTGAAAGTCGGCGTGGGGCGCCCCGTTGGCCTGTGAGATGGCGTCAGTAGCGGACCGATGTGCGAATAGGCCGAAGGCAGCACAACGCGCCAAGATCCGGATGGCACCGAGGTGGTGTCTAGTAAGTTGTCGCACTTCTGTGGCCATCCTACAATGTTGAAAGTCGGCGTGGGGCGCCCCGTTGGCCTGTGAGATGGCGTGATAGCGGACCGATGTGCGAATGGGGCCAAAGGCAGCGCAACAATATTTTCTGACTGACACCACAAGGCGCTGAGATGCCAAGATCCGGATGGCACCGAGGTGATGTCTAAGTTGCGGACTGATGTGCGAATGGGGCCAAAGGCAGCGTAACAATATTTTTTGTATGGAAGATACCACTAGGCGTTGAGATGCCAAGATTCGGATGGCACCGAGGTGATGTCTAGCAAGTTGCTGTACTGGTGTGGTCATCCTACAATGCTGAAACTCGGCGTGGGTCGCCCCATTAGCCTGTGAGATGGCGTCAGTAGCGGACCGATGTGCGAATAGGCCGAAGGCAGCACAACGCGCCAAGATCCGGATGTCACCGTGGTGGTTTCATAGTTGAGAGGCACTTCATCTGCAGTGGGGCGCCGAGATCCGGATGGCACAGAGGTGATGTCTAGCAAGTTGCTGTACTGGTGTGGTCATTCTACAATGCTGAAAGTCGGCGTGGGGCGCCCCATTAGCCTGTGAGATGGCGTCAGTAGCGGACTGATGTGCGAATGGGGCCAAAGGCAGCGCAACAATATTTTCTGAAGAGAAGACACCAAAAGGTGCTGAGATTCCAAGATCCGGATGGCACCGAGGTGGTGTCTAGCAAGCTATGCAGTTGAGTTGTGTGCGCACTTGCGGCGAATAGGTCGAAGGCAGCATAACAATGTTTTTTGAATAGAAGACACCACAAGGCGTTGAGATTCGGTTACCACCGAGGTGATGTCTAGCAAGTTGCCGCACTGGTGTGGCCATCCTACAATACTGCTCCGAATAACGGCGTGGGGTGCCCGAAGGGGGGGGGAGCCGGCGTGAATGGGCCTTCCTAGGTGGAGGCTCGTCTGCTGTAGTGGGGCGCCCCTTTACCGTTTCAGTTGCCATTCAGCTGAGTTTCGGCTGCTCTTGATGCTACAGCGACAGGCGGCTGCAAGAGGACTCTCAAAATGGCGGCCTGTTCTTTGGATTTGGGCCTGGTCCACTAAAATGGCCCTGGGACACCTTAGAACTCGGACGCTCGATTTTTTTTTCCTTTCCTGTACATGCAAAAAAAGGTAAATACCCGGTACGTTACACGCTTCATCTGCCACGATGAACTCTCCAGAGGAACCGAAAAAAAATATAGTTGTGGTAACTATACCATGCATCGTCATATGGAGAGGTGGCACCAATTAATTTTAGTGCTGCATAAAAGAGAGATTTGGAGGAGAACCCCTGACCTGCTAGTACATTCATCAAAGAAGTGGCACTGAGAGCTTCAGAGGCAAGGGAAACGGTCCCAAATATTTAGAAGAACTTTGGAAAGATTAAAATGACATGTTTAGATTGTGGCAAATTAATTTCATGTGGACAGATGAGTGTTACTCTAATAAATACAGCATATGAACATCATCATAGTCGATGGTTGGTAGAGACATTTTGACTATATCCTGGACCTGCCCGTCCTCGCCCAAAATGGCGCCGGAATAAATGGGACTCGTAACTCCTTGTTGTGTACTGGTTGCAGAACCTTGAAATCACGAGATACGTATGCAGTTTTGAAGCACATGGCGGGCGGGGACGAGAATTGATTGACTATTTCGACATCCCTATTGATATTAAGTTCTGATGTGTTATTGATTACTGTACTGTTGAAAGTTCGAATTAACGTCACCCATGGTACTTGCCCGCAAATGTATATCTAGATAATTTTATTGTAACTGGCCCTGTCGTATTTTAATTATAAAATGTACGTCCACCGATTCCGTAACTGTTAGACACCTTAGTTCTTGCAACCTAATGGCCCGCCCGTTACGTTCCTCTACAGTGTAAATGTCTATTCATCATATACGATTACAGTTTGCTCTGTGGCAGGCCCACGTGGTTATAGGCTCGTATTTGTATAATGACATTTTCACAATAAAGGTTTTTAAAAGAAAACATGGTAGTAGTATATACATTGGTAAAGTTTTTAATAATAGTGACTGTTTTAGAATCATTAAAAGGCAAGTGAAATAAAGCAGACCAATTACATGAAGGGTAAAAGGTATAATACGAAGGAACGCAGTAAAGATAAATGGTCAAGGGCTGTTGTGTTTTCTATTCCTGCAACATAAAGTGATCGATAAGAATCTCATATTCAGGCGTATCGGCGACTAAGACAGCAGGTCGACCCTCTTTTGCTCAACGGCTCCGTCATGGGACGAAGAAACGCTCTTTTTCTCGAAAAAAGAATATATTTTACTTGCAGGACAGTTGTAAAATTTCCGGGAAAGTACATTAGCCTGGAACATTATAACATATATTTAAGAAAAAATAATGTTCGGAAGTAATGAAAAGCGTAATTTTTAGGTCATATGACCAAGCCTTTCATCATTACAATAAGAAAAGTAAAATGAACCAATGAAAAGTTTTATTAACAAGTCACATGACTTGTTATGCTTACGTTACGCGCTGCGCGCCCCGGATGACTTCCGGATGCGCTAACGCGGCGCGTCATATGACGCATTACGCGACAACTCAGGTACAGAATATAGTCAAAATGTCTCCACCAACCAGCGGTCGGAACACAACCCCTTTCAGCAGGCTAAATAGTTCTGTTAAATGGCAACAGAAGGGACAGGCAACAAGAACCATCAGTCAAAGAGGGGAGGGCTAGTTCTTCTCTACCGGGTTACATTGGGGCGCTACCGGAACTGATCGAATTGGTAGTCTACAGTGTTTCTGGATGTTTCAGACTGAAGCTGGGGTTAGCATGAGAGCAGCACCATTTCGTAGCTCCGTCGTGGTCATTCCGCAACCAATCATGGCAGCCGTTCTTTATCGTTATTTTGGGCGGGGTGGGTGGCGGAGCCGAGCTGTTTTGCAGCCATCATTGTGTGGAGTTCAGTTCATCTCACTAGTTTTGTATTTGTCATGAGGGGTTGTTCCTAATGTTTCTATTTTAGCGAGGTCAAAAAGAGATCCCATTAGTGGCCTACTGATTTTGCTCGATTCCTTTTCTTTTTTTTTACACGATTTTTCGTTATCTGCAAAGACTAAACAGAGTATTGCGACTCTGTGTTTGTTTGTAAATAGAGAATGAACCAAAGAGAACTAATTCTAAAACAGTAAATACTTGGATAACAATCAATCAAATGGAGAGAGAAGCAGGCACGACGGATTACAACGGGGGCAAACGCCTGCGTTAACTACCTTTCACTATCTGCAAAGAGAGAGTACTCCTAATAGAAATGAGGGGGGGGGCACCATTCAAAGCAGATCAGTGTGCATAAACACGAAAATGTTTTCACTTACCACGTACTTGACATTCGACAGCTTATGATATTTGCTATTAAAAAACCATTGAAATTCACTGAAAAAACCATAGGGTATAGACCATATATAGTTAGGAATTAGCATTTACAAAACCTTGAAAATTCACTGAAAAAACCATAGGTTATAGACCATATATAGTTAGGAATTAGCATTTAAAAAACCTTATTTTACTCACACAAAACCATTGAAATTCCATATATAGTTAGTTGCACTAACTATATATCGCGCACCCGCAATCCACTGCTGATCATGTCACATATTACATCATTCATGACATGGTCAGTGACATCACTGATGACATCACTGATGACATCTCAAATGACATCACTGATGACATCACTGATGACATCTCATTTGACATCATTCTTGTGCTAATACGATAAACCTCTTCAGACTCTAATATAACCTTAGATACACTTAGTGTATACAGACACTCACACACTGCCACTCATCCATGGAGTTACTCACACACCCAGTCAGTCATGCAAAGAAACAATCTCACCTCCATTTCTTCAACTATACAGTTAAACACACCTTACTTATTGAAACATATACTAACACATATTTACTCTCTTATACAATCCCTGATACAAGTTCACAATGATCGATACAACCACTCACTCATTCAGTGGCTCTCATGCACAGTTATTTATATATGCCAACTCTCACATGTACTGTGTTTTACATATGTACTTACTATGACATGTAGCATTGAGATATCCATTCACTCATCAATACACTCATGCACACAGTCAACTGCCCATGTAGCTGTTTCCACATGCAGTCTTGAACTCATACACCTAGTGAATAAACTGCTCACACATCTATGCATAGAGTCACACACCTTCCAGCCACCCCACACAAACTCAATCTCCCATAGAAATACTTGGGCAACCAATTAATAACACATATAGCCTCTCGTATAGCTAATGATCAACACATGCAGCAGTTTACATCACAACAGACATAATGATGCACAAATTAAGACAGTTTAGTCACTAACCCATGCATTCAGTGAGACTCATTTAATCACTCACTCATACAGTCAGTCACGCACCTACTAAATCCTTCATCCAGACACTTATACATCCACTCATTCTTCAATATGTAAGACATATTTTAACTTTACAGAAACATACAGTCACTGGATGTTGTCATCAGTGATGTCATCAGTGATGTCATTTGAGATGTCATCAGTGATGTCATCAGTGATGTCACTGACCATGTCATGAATGATGTAATATGTGACATGATCAGCAGTGGATTGCGGGTGCGCGATATATAGTTAGTGCAACTAACTATATATGGAATTTCAATGGTTTTGTGTGAGTAAAATAAGGTTTTTTAAATGCTAATTCCTAACTATATATGGTCTATAACCTATGGTTTTTTCAGTGAATTTTCAAGGTTTAGTAAATGCTAATTCCTAACTATATATGGTCTATAACCTATGGTTTTTTCAGTGAATATATATATATATATATATATATATATCCAGCTCCAAAGTTACCCACAAGTTTGAGGAAGCACTCGGGCAGCAGCAATGCTCGGCAGACCACACACGCAGCAGGAGCAGCCTGACACGTTTCGGAAAACTCCTTCCTCGTAGGCTCAGTCCCATAGAAAAAGCAGCAATTCAGCCAACACTACATTTATTGTTTAAACTGCCTTCTAATAGGCTACTTCACAAGCCCATCGTGATTGGTGTACAGGCCACCCTGGAATTCTGGGACATGTAGTGCGGCAATCTCACCCTGATGGGTGCTGTGTCCTCTGGGTCCTTGATGCAAAGCTCTTCAATGGGCCCCACTGTGCATGCAGTCTGAGTTCCTGGCACTGCTTGCCCCATGTAGAACTGGACGTATTTCCAGCCCCTAGCCCGCTTCTCCAATTCTAGCAGTGGTGCCTCCTCCACGGCTGGGCAGCCGCGAAAATATCCAGCTCCAAAGTTACCCACCAGTTTGAGGAAGCACTCGGGCAGCAGCAATGCTCGGCAGACCACACACGCAGCAGGAGCAGCCTGATGCGTTTCGGAAAACTCCTTCCTCATAGGCTCAGTCCCACAGAAAAAGCAGCAATTTAGCCAACACTACATTTATTGTTTAAACTGCCTTCTAATAGGCTACTTCACAAGCCCATCGTGATTGGTGGACAGGCCACCCTGGAATTCTGAGACATGTAGTGCGGCAATCTCACCCTGATGGGTGCTGTGTCCTCTGGGTCCTTGATGGAAAGCCCTTCAATGGGCCCCACTGTGCATACAGTCTGAGTTCCTGGCGCTGCTTGCCCCATGTAGAACTGGACGTATTTCCAGCCCCTAGCCCGCTTCTCCAATTCTAGCAGTGGTGCCTCCTCCACAGCTGGGCAGCCGCGAAAATATCCAGCTCCAAAGTTACCCACAAGTTTGAGGAAGCACTCGGGCAGCAGCAATGCTCGGCAGACCACACACGCAGCAGGAGCAGCCTGACGCGTTTCGGAAAACTCCTTCCTCATAGGCTCAGTCCCACAGAAAAAGCAGCAATTCAGCCAACACTACATTTATTGTTTAAACTGCCTTCTAATAGGCTACTTCACAAGCCCAGCGTGATTGGTGGACAGGCCACCCTGGAATTCTGGGACATGTAGTGCGGCAATCTCACCCTGATGGGTGCTGTGTCCTCTGGGTCCTTGATGCAAAGCCCTTCAATGAACCCCACTGTGCATGCAGTCTCAGTTCCTGGCGCTGCTTGCCCCTTGTAGAATATATATATATAGGTTATAGACCATATATAGTTAGGAATTAGCATTTACAAAACCTTGAAAATTCACTGAAAAAACCATAGGTTATAGACCATATATCGTTAGGAATTAGCATTTAAAAAACCTTATTTTACCCACACAAAACCATTGAAATTCCATATATAGTTAGTTGCACTAACTATATATCGCGCACCCGCAATCCACTGCTGATGATGTCACATATTACATCATTCATGACATGGTCAGTGACATCACTGATGACATCTCAAATGACATCACTGATGACATGACTGATAACAACATCCAGTGATTTTTTGTTTCTGTAAAGTTTAAATATGTCTTACATATTGAAGAATGAGTGGATGTGTAAGTGTCTGGACGAAGGATTTAGTAGGTGCATGACTGACTGTATGAGTGAGTGATTAAATGTGTCTCACTGAGTGCATGGGTTAGTGACTAAACTGTCTTAATTTGTGCATCATTATGTCTGTTGTTCTGTAAACTGCTGCATGTGTTGATCAGTAGCTATATGAGTAACTATATGGGTTATTGATTGATTGCCCAAGTATTTGTATGGGAGACTGAGTGTGTGTGTGGCTGGCTGGGAGGTGTGTGACTCTGTGCAGATCAATGTGTACTTGTATCAATGATTGTATAAGAAGGTAAGTATGTGTTAATATATATGTTTGAAAATGTAAGGTGCTCTATGTTTAACTGTATAGACAAGAAAATGGAAGTGTCATTGATTCTTTACAGGACTGACTAGGTGTGTGAGTAACTCCATGGATGAGTGGCAGACTGTGAGTGTCTGTATAGGTGTATGAGTGCATATGATAGTGTTGTAAAGATGAGTGATTGTATGTATGAATGATTGTATGGGTGAATGAGTGAAGGTGTGTGTAGACGTAGGAATCAGTGAGTGCGTATGTAGTAACTAGTATTGGTGTGTCAATGGTTTCAAAAATTATACTCTGTATTTAACACTGGGTGAAACAGAGGTTATATTAAAATGTGAGGAGATGCATTGTATTGTCACATGAATGATATCATCAGTGATGTGGTCATTGATGTCAAATGAGATGTCATCAGTGATGTCATCAGTGATGTCATTTGAGATGTCATCAGTGATGTCATCAGTGATGTCACTGACCATGTCATGAATGATGTAATATGTGACATCATCAGCAGTGGATTGCGGGTGCGCGATATATAGTTAGTGCAACTAACTATATATGGAATTTCAATGGTTTTGTGTGGGTAAAATAAGGTTTTTTAAATGCTAATTCCTAACGATATATGGTCTATAACCTATGGTTTTTTCAGTGAATTTTCAAGGTTTTGTAAATGCTAATTCCTAACTATATATGGTCTATAACCTATGGTTTTTTCAGTGAATTTTCAAGGTTTTGTAAATGCTAATTCCTAACTATATATGGTCTATAACCTATGGTTTTTTCAGTGAATTTCAATGGTTTTTTAATAGCAAATATCATAAGCTGTCGAATGTCAAGTACGTGGTAAGTAAAAACATTTTCGTGTTTATGCACACTGATCTGCTTTGAATGCTGCCCCCCCCCCCCTCATTTCTATTAGGAGTACTCTCTCTTTGCAGATAGTGAAAGGTAGTTAACGCAGGCCTTTGCCCCCGTTGTAATATGTCGTGCCTGCTTCTCTCTCCATTTGATTGATTGTTATCCAAGCATTTACTGTTTTAGAATTGGTTCTCTTTGGTTCATTCTCTATTTACAAACAAACACAGAGTCGCAATACTCTGTTTAGTCTTTGCAGATAACGAAAAATCGTGTAAAAAATCAAAAGGAATCGAGCAAAATCAGTAGGCCACTAATGGGATCTCTTTTTGACCTCGCTAAAATAGAAACATTAGGAACAACCCCTCATGACAAATACGAAACTAGTGAGATGAACTGAACTCCACACCATGATGGCTGCAATACAGCTCGGCTCCGCCACCCACCCCGCCCGAAATAACGATAAAGAGCGGCTGCCATGATTGCTCGCGGAATGGCCACGACGGAGCTACGAAATGGTGGTGCTCTCATGCTAACCCCAGCTTCAGTCTGAAACATCCAGAAACACTGTAGACTACCAATTCGATCAGTTCCGGTAGCGCCCCAATGTAACCCGGTAGAGAAGAACTAGCCCTCCCCTCTTTGACTGATGGTTCTTGTTGCCTGTCCCTTCTGTTGTCATTTAACAGAACTATTTAGCCTGCTGAAAGGGATTGTGTTATGACCGCTGGTTGGTGGAGACATTTTGACTATATTCTGGACCTGCGTTGTCGCGTAATGCGTCATATGACGCGCCGCGTTAGCTCATCCAGAAGTCATCCGGGGCGTGACGCGCAGCGCGTAACGTAAGCATAACAGGTCATGTGACTTGTTAATAAAACTTTTCATTGGTTCATTTTACTTTTCTTATTCTAATGATGAAAGGCTTGGTCATATGACCTAAAAATTACGCTTTTTATTACTTCCGAACATTATTTTTTCTTAAATATATGTTATAATGTTCCAGGCTAATGTACTTTCCCGGAAAATTTACAACTGTCCTGCAAGTAAAATATATTCTTTTTTCGAGAAAAAGGCCGTTTCTTCGTCCCATGACGGAGCCGTTGAGCAAAAGAGGGTCGACCTGCTGTCTTAGTCGCCGATACGCCTGAATATGAGATTCTTATCGATCACTTTATGTTGCAGGAGTAGAAAACACAACAGCCCTTGACCATTTATCTTTACTGCGTTCCTGCGTATTATACCTTTTACCCTTCATGTAATTGGTCTGCTTTATTTCACTTGCCTTTTAATGATTCTAAAACAGTGACTATTATTAAAAACTTTACCAATGTATATACTACTACCATGTTTTCTTTTAAAAACCTTTATTGTGAAAATTTCATTATACAAATACGAGCCTATAACCACGTGGGCCGGCCACGGAGCAAACTGTAATCGTATATGATGAGTAGACATTTACACTGTAGAGGAACGTAACGGGCGGGCCATTAGGTTGCAAGAACTAAGGTGTCTAACAGTTGCGGAATCGGTGGACGTACATTTTATAATTAAAATACGACAGGGCCAGTTACAATAAAATTATCTAGATATACATTTGCGGGCAAGTACCATGGGTGACGTTATTTCGAACTTTCAATAGTACAGTAATCAATAACACATCAGAACTTAATATCAATAGGGATGTCGAAATATTCAATCAATTCTCGTCCCCGCCCGCCATGTGCTTCAAAACTGCATACGTATCTCGTGATTTCAAGGTTCTGCAACCAGTACACAACAAGGAGTTACGAGTCCCATTTATTCCGGCGCCATTTTGGGCGAGGACGGGCAGGTCCAGGATATAGTCAAAATGTCTCTACCAACCATCGACTATGATGATGTTCATATGCTGTATTTATTAGAGTAACACTCATCTGTCCACATGAAATTAATTTGCCACAATCTAAACATGTCATTTTAATCTTTCCAAAGTTCTTCTAAATATTTGGGACCGTTTCCCTTGCCTCTGATGCTGTCAGTGCCACTTCTTTGATGAATGTACTGGCAGGTCGGGGGTTCTCCTCCAAATCTCTCTTTTATGCAGCACTATAATTAATTGGTACCACCTCTCCATATGACGATGCATGGTATAGTTACCATAACTATATTTTTTTTCGGTTCCTCTGGAGAGTACATCGTGGCAGATGAAGCGTGTAACGTACCGGGCATTTACCTTTTTTTGCATGTAGAGGAACGGAAAAAAAAATCGAGCGTCCGAGTTCTAAGGTGTCCCAGGGCCATTTTAGTGGACCAGGCCCAAATCCAAAGAACAGGCCGCCATTTTGAGAGTCCTGTTGCAGCCGCCTGTCGCTGTAGCATCAAGAGCGGCCGAAACTCAGCTGAATGGCAACTGAAACGGTAAAGGGGCGCCCCACTACAGCAGACGAGCCTCCACCTAGGAAGGCCCGTTCACGCCGCCTCCCCCCCCCCTTCGGGCACCCCACGCCGTTATTCGGAGCAGTATTGTAGGATGGCCACACCAGTGCGGCAACTTGCTAGACATCACCTCGGTGGTAACCGAATCTCAGCGCCTTGTGGTGTCTTCTATTCAGAAAATATTGTTGCGCTGCCTTTGGCCCCATTCGCACATCGGTCCGCTACTGACGCCATCTCACAGGCTAATGGGGCGCCCCACGCCGACTTTCAGCATTGTAGGATGGCCACCGCAGTACAGCAACTTGCTAGACACCACCTCGGTGCCATCCGGATCTTGGCATCTCAGCGCCTTGTGGTGTCTTCTATTCAGAAAATATTGTTGCGCTGCCTTTGGCCCCATTCGCACATCGGTCCGCTACTGACGCCATCTCACAAGCTAATGGGGCGCCCCACGCCGACTTTCAGCATTGTAGGATGGCCACACCAGTACAGCAACTTGCTAGACACCACCTCGGTGCCATCCGGATTTTGGCATCTCAGCGCCTTGTGGTGTCTTCTAGTCAGAAAATATTGTTGCGCTGCCTTTGGCCCCATTCGCACATCGGTCCGCTACTGACACCATCTCACAGGCCAACAGGGCACCCCACGCCGACTTTTACCATTGTAGGATGGCCACACCAGTGCCACAACTTGCTAGACACCACCTCGGTGCCATCCGGATCTTGGCATCTCAGCGCCTTGTGGTGTCTTCTATTCAGAAAATATTGTTGCGCTGCCTTTGGCCCCATTCGCACATCGGTCCGCTACTGACGCCATCTCACAGGCCAACGGGGCGCCCCACGCCGACTTTCAACATTGTAGGATGGCCACACCAGTGCGGCAACTTACTAGACACCACCTCGGTGCCATCCGGATCTTGGCGCGTTGTGCTGCCTTCGGCCTATTCGCACATCGGTCCGCTACTGACGCGAACTCACAGGCCAACAAGGCGCCCCACGCCGACTTTCAACATTGTAGGATGGCCACACCAGTGCGGCAACTTACTAGACACCACCTCGGTGCCATCCGGATCTTGGCGCGTTGTGCTGCCTTCGGCCTATTCGCACATCGGTCCGCTACTGACGCTACCTCACAGGCCAACGGGGCGCCCCACGCCGACTTTCAGCATTGTAGGATGGCCACACCAGTGAGGCAACTTGCTGGACACCACCTCGGTGCCATCCGGATCTTGGCGCGTTGTGTTGCCTTCGGCCTATTCGCACATCGGTCCGCTACTGACGCCGCCTCACGTGCCAACGTATTTTCTCCGCATTTTATACCCTATGCCGCATAACAGGTCATGTGACTTGTTTATAAAACTTTTCATTGGTTCATTTTACTTTTGGTTTCCTAATGATGGAAGGCTTGATCATATGACCTAAAAATAACACTTTTCATTGGATGAAAACTTTTTTTTTTCCCAAACGATGAAAGCCCCACCTTGTTTCTGGATGTTTCAGACTGAAGCTGGCGTCACCATGAAAGCACCACCATCTCGTGGCTCCGTCGTGGTCATTCCGCGAGCAATCATGGCAGCCGCTCCCCACCAGAAGCCTGCAGGAGTCGAGGGCCCCCAAAACTTTTGTTGAATCCTCAAGGCGGAGGGGACGCTTTCGAGAATGGGGTCCAAGACCTAGCAGACAAGCGTCCGATTTCCAAGGTGTCCCAGGGCCATTTCAGTGGACCAGGCCCAAAAAGGAAAGAGCCTGCCGCCATTTTGAGAGTCCTGTGACAGCCGCATATCGCTGCACCGCAAGAGTGGGCGCAACTCAGCTGAATTGCGGCTTTTGACACAGTGGACCAAAAGCGGACGGAATGGCAACTGAAACGGTAAAGGGGCGCCCCACTACAACAGACGAGACTCCACCTGGAGAGGCCCGTTCACGCCGCCTCCCCCCCCCCCGGGCGCCCCACGCCGTTATTCGGAGCAGCATTGTAGGATACCAAAACCAGTGCAGCAACTTACTGGACATCACCTTGGTGCCATCGTTCTGCTGCCTTGGAACTATTCGCACAACAGTTTGCTACTGATGACCCACCCCCCGCGACGCCCCACGCCGGATACCGAAATCAGTGCGGCACCCAGGCAACATCACCTGGGTGCCGTCCAGAAATCTGGAGGTTGTGCTGCGTTGGGACTATTCGAACAACCGACGGCTACTTCCTTCTTTTTCCCTAAAAATGTTTAAATGTTTTTACTGTTTTTGTTTTGTTGTATATATTTATAAGTTATTAAAGTTTTATAATCCTACTACTTTGTTGGAGTGCTATATATTTTTAATGTGACACATAATTGTAAAAACTTTGATGTACAAAGAGTCATCCCTGGAATCTTCCGCTTCAGGCTCGGTCCCCTCCCCAATCACAATACAGGATGGTTTTCAGATAGTAGGAACGCGTGTGGTGTGACGGATCTCATCGGGTGTGGGCCTTTATCTACTATAACTCCTTTGAAGAGGGGTGATTCTTTACAGCTGGGGCCATAAACTACATCTGCAGGGCTAGCTGATAGCCTGGGACCGGCCTGGACAATCGGACACAGAGGAAGAGGAGTGTCAGAGGGTGCGGTAGTGAATAGGGCGAAAGGGAGGTGTCGGGCGGGCACAGGGTGTGATTCTCAGGGAAGAGCAGCGCAGATGGGGGGAGGTTTATTACCCATGCATAAGACCGAGAGCGGGGGTGACCAGTGCCTGGGGGAGATGCTTGCGAGGGTGGGGAGCCATGCTACGGATCAACAGCGTGCAGAGAGTGGGTCTGGTCAAGGCATCTAAAATGGCTGCTGTGCACGACAAAAGTGTGGCATTTCAAAAAAGGCAAGATGGCGCAGACAATGTTTTTCAACACTTCCTGATTTCCTTCGAATCGAACGTTAACAGACGTTGGGGCATATTACCAAAGTTAAGCGATATTTATCCCTAACGATGCTTAGCAACGAATTTTTTACCGCTAAGCATCGTCAGAAATTATCGCAGATAAACCTTGCTATTATCAAGGTTTTTCGCAAATGCGATAAAACACGACCGCAATGCATTAATATCGCTGAAAAGTCAGCGATATTCATGCATTACCGAGCTAATGCTCTTAGCCATGTTATCCACCTCCCATTGGATAACATGGCTAAGAACTGCTCAGGGCAGGTGGTAGCTTTTGGAGATATTCGCGCTTAGCGCTAATATCTCCAAAAGTTGGTAATAGGAGATAGCGATGTTAGCGACTGTTTCCAGTCGCTAACATCTTGGCATGCCCACTTTGCATGTCATTAGTGATAAATATCACTGACATGCAAAGTGGGGCCCAAGATGGTCGCTATCTCCTACTAGCGGTCGCTAACTGGTGTTAGCAACAGCTAGGTAATACAGAGATAATTTTATCTCCGCGAAGCGGAGCGCTGTTACAGATATATATCTTTTTTTGAACGTTAATTTCTCAAAATCCACTGAAGCACATATATTGAGACCTAGCAAAGGCACATCGAGCTACCAGTCCCTACAATTTTGCCAAGTTTCGTGCAAATTCATTCAGCCGTTCGATTATTATTATTATTTTTTTTTTTGCCCCGCGGGGCCCTTTTAAAACCTCCACATCAAACCTAGGGGGTCAGGGAAGATCTACTATGCCCCCTTATGGTTATTTGCCCCTTCGCTTTGGCCTCCTCTTGTCTCTCGATCCTACCGAGAGACAAGATGGCGGCCGCTACGGACTGTTTGGAATGTTTACAGACGCCGGAGAACCAATCAGCTTCGCAAAGCTCCGTTACGCGAAAAGTACGCGAAGCGGAGCGCTGTTACAGATATATATCTTTTTTTGAACGTTAATTTCTCAAAATCCACTGGAGCACATATATTGAGACCTAGCAAAGGCACATCGGGCTACCAGTCCCTACAATTTTGCCAAGTTTCGTGCAAATCCATTCAGCCGTTCTATTATTATTATTATTTTTTTTTTCCCCGCGGGGCCCTTTTAAAACCTCCACATCAAACCTAGAGGGTCAGGGAGGATCTACTATGCCCCCTTATGGTCATTTGCCCCTTCGCTTTGGCCTCCTCTTGTCTCTCGATCCTACCGAGAGACAAGATGGCGGCCGCTACGGACTGTTTGGAATGTTTACAGACGCCGGAGAACCAATCAGCTTCGCTTCACAAAGCTCCGTAACGCGTAAAGTCCGCGAACCGGAGCGCTGCCTGGTCCGCTGTTACAGATATATATCTTTTTTTGAACATTAATTTCTCAAAATCCACTGAAGCACATATATTGAGACCTAGCAAAGGCACATCGGGCTACCAGTCCCTACAATTTTGCCAAGTTTCGTGGAAATCCATTCAGCCGTTCGGCCTAAAAGTGAGGCCAACCGCCCTATGGAAAACTCAATGTTAAAAACACGTTTTGGGACCCCCCTTTTTTCTCGGCCCCCCCTTGACGAACCCCCCCCCAAATTTCCAGGGGCTGCTCAGAAACAAAATGTTCCATTTTCCAGAAAATTTCAGCCAATTCCGTCCACAAACGCCAAAGTTATTAGACATAGAATTTTCAAAAATCCCATAGGGAAAAAATCCTAACTATATATACCTACTGGCGGGGGGGCGTGGCTTGCCGCTTGAAGATGGTGGTCGCAGCTTGAGCGAGCTCCGGCCAGCCCGCTAATTATCCTGTGGTTATCCTGCCTCTGCCCTGCTTTCAGGCGCCCGTTGCCAGTGTACGGGGTCTGGGGCTGCCTGTCGGCGATCCGGTGACCTGAGCGGAGCTCCCGGGGCTGGGGACGCGACGCGGACCGGCGTCCCGCTTGGAGGCCTACATCAGTGAGGCGGAGCCGGGGACCTAGAGTTTCGCGCCCCCGGGCCTGGACACCTACCGGGCGGCCTGGGGCCACGGAAGACAACCGGCGACCGGGAACCGCTGGAGGCGCCTGCTGACGTGCGCTCACCTGTACCCCTGCCTGGGTCTTGGAGGGCCGTCGCTGGCCCGGAGGCGGGGTCCCCGACTCAGCGGGGAGAGGCGCGCTGACTGAGGAGTCCCTGTCGCAGCGCCGGCCATTTTGGGCGGCCTGGGCGCCCGGCGGGATCCCCGGCCTCGCGGGCGCGAGCGGCCGACCTGCGGTGCGGGCTGCTCGGCCTCCGCCACCCACGCGAGCCGGCTTGGCGGCAATACCGCAGAGACCTTGTCAGACGGACGCGGCCATACCGCGGTGGCGCAGGGGCAGCGGCAGTTGGTGGGACCCCTCCGAGGACAGATCGGGCCGGCGCTGGTGTTGGCGGGGGCTTTGAGATCCGCGGCCTACCCCCAGGAGGGGGCATATGCTGGTTGGTGACGTTCCCCCCATTCCTCCTGCCTGCCTTACTTGGAGGATACCCCGAGGATCCGGCACTGGGGGGGCCACTGAGGTATCTCGGAACAGGAACACTCTGCTGGGCGCTGTAGGCTTGGGGGCTGATACGCTGGGGAATCCTCTGCACTGAGTGCCTTGACTCCCGGGACTGGTGCTGGCTGGCTACAAACTGGGACTGGGCCCCCCTTTGCTCTGAGGCACGGTTTGCCCGCTTGGAGGGGTTACACACGCTATGATCGCCTGAACCCCTGGCTGGAGAGTGCTGGGACCCCCTGGGCTGCGGTGAGGAGCTACCGGGGACCCTTCTGCACACTTAGTGTCCTCCGGGAGGAGGGGAGTAGTGGGGCCCTACGAGCCATGGGGCGCCGCCAGAAGCCCCCGACGGATGTGGAGGAGGGGGCAGCGAGCAGCCAGAGCTCTGCCGTGAGTGAGGGTCCGACGCCGGGCCTACCTCAAGGCCAACTGGAGCAGATTCTACAGGCCATCGCAGACACCAGGGAGGCCCTGCGTCTAGATATCAGCCAAGTATCCACGAGCCTGGGACTTTTGAGAGCGGACCACGGCAAGCTAGCGGACCGGGTCAAGCAGACTGAAGGCCGTCTGGACGCGCTGGAACCGACGACCAATTTCGGCCACCTTTCGGGACTAAGGGTCAATTGGAAGAAGTCGTGCCTCTTCCCGCTAGTGCCGGGAGCGGACGACTCCCAACCAGAGGACGAGCTGCGGTGGGAATATCACTGCCTCCCGTATCTAGGTACGCGCATATACCGGTCCCAATTGGACCTCTTGGAGGGTAACATCGAGAGAGCGATCCGGAACCTGCGAGGCTGTATGGGGTTCTGGCGGACGCTCCCGCTGGCGGTCGCGGGGCGAGTGGCGTTACTCAAAATGGTGGCGCTGCCCCGCCTCTTATATTTGTTTCGCACTCTGCCAATCTGGATCCCGGCTTCTGTGTTCGCCAGATTGCGATCCTTGATCACCGGGTTCATTTGGGGTGCGGGCAGGAGGCGAGTAGCGCTGACCACACTGATGCGCCCTAGATCGGACGGGGGACTAGCCGCCCCTGACTTCGAATGGTACTATTTAGCGGCCCAGCTGCAATGGCTTACTCAGGAAGTGGCTCTTGAATTCAGAGGCCCGGAAGGGACTGCAGGCGGATTCCTTCCGAGACATGTCATGTCCTTCATTATTCTGGCCCAGAAACTGGACCTTTCCCTACTCTCCAGCGAGGAACGGACGATCCGCAATTGCTGGCTGCGGTGTCATAGACGAGCCGGCGTCGCTCGCCCGTATGCCCCGGAGATCCCACTGGGGATGTGCACTGCCTTCCCGCATGGAGGGGATTGGTCAGCTTTGGCGACCTGGGAGGACCTAGGCCTGCAAATGATCGGTGATCTGTACAAGGAGGGATCGCTGCTGTCATTCCAGGAGCTGTGTGACGTTTACGACCTCCCGAGGGGGGATTACCTGTTGCACGCCTCGCTCGTGGCTAGCATCCAACGCCACTGGAGGAAGGGCCTCTCTGAACCGCCGATGTCTGAGAGTTGTCAGTATGTGGTTATGGCGGCTGGTACTTACAAGGCCGTCACCTGTCTATACCGGAGGCTGTCGTCAGCGACGTTGCAGCCCCTGGACGGCCTGAGAGCCAAATGGGAAACGGATATTGGACGACCGATTCCCGACACGACTTGGCCGCAGCTTTTGCGGCGTGCATGGAAAGGCACGAGGAATGGCAGGTTCCAGATGATCCAATTTTTCTCTCTTCACCGGGCTTACTTGACACCGGTCAAGATTTCGCAGTACTTTGAGGGCGCGTCCTCACTCTGCCCCAGATGTGGAGTGGAGGAGGCGGATTTTGCCCATATGTTCTGGGCTTGTGTGAAGCTGACCGATTACTGGGAGGCGGTGATGGCCTGCCTGAATGCTGTCACGGATCGGAATATTGGAGCAGATATGGGCGTTTGCTTGCTATTGTGGTTCCCTCATACCCCCCGCACTCGCGTCACCAGCAAATTCATTGACTTGGGCCTGATATTGGCCAAACGGGAAATCGCCATGCACTGGAAATCCAGCCAGGGCCCCAACTACTTGCGCTGGCGATCTACACTGGAGAGATGGGCTAAGGCAAAGGGCGCACTGCAGTTGCAACAGGCCAGGCGGCTAGATAATGACAAGGCACTAGACACAGCCAGAGCATGGGAGGCCCTTGTGGCCGAGCTGCGACTCCCTGAGGGCGACCGGGAGGAGGATGATGAGGCGCCGACGCCATAGGGGGCTGTAGGGGTGAGGTTCCCTGTTCCAGATACAACACACACCTGCCATAAATGACGACAAAGTTTGTGAGGGTTAAAGCCCCCCACTGGGAAGCATCACTTACCTCCCCCTTCAAATGCCCGGAAGGAGGGCGGGATTGTTGAGCATTAGCTGTTGAATAGAGGACACTGGCACACTGACAAGGGGGGTGGGATCCAGGGAGGGATTGGTTGTGGGTTTGTTTTTATAAATGGTGTGTTTTCAGAAAAGACTCCTATTCTTATACACTTCAATGTGCATGCAAGCAATGACCGTTGTCTTGAATGTCTTTATCTGAAATGCCAATAAAAATTGTTTTTGCAAAAAAAAAATATACCTACTGGCGACCGCCAGTAGGTAATATATATATATATATATATATATGTGCTTTTGAATTGGAGTTTTTTGCAAGACAAGTGATACTTGTTTATCGTTTCAGATTGCGGCGCCAGGGTGCGAGTGATACCCTCCCTGTATACATGGGACCCTCCCCCTTCCCACCGCCCCCCAAACCCCTCCCCCAAGCCTGGAGCCAGACCGGACGGTGGAAGGTGATGTCCTGTGGCTGATGGCTGACAGGAGCTGATGATCTATGGCTGACCAAATCGGATGGGGTTCTTCCTTGTCGAGGGGATACAGATGAAGATGGATGTCGGAGAGCTGTCACCTACACAGATGGATTGCTTCTTTCCAAGCGAGGAAGGGATCAGCAGAGTGTGCTACAATTGGAACTGTCCCCTTCAAGTGAGGCTGACTTTGAAAGCATGAGAGCTGTGTGTCTTTCGCACAGGAGAACTGCTTGTGTAAAAAGTGAAGAACTGGTTTTTTTTTCAAATTGGAGATCCACCTGACAAGAGACAGCTGTGTTTTTGTTTTCCTTTTTTCACAGAGAAAATTACTCTTTTTTTTAATAGAAACAGTTTGCTGCAATTAGAGTAGATATTTTCTGAGCTACAGTTGGCTGCCTTGGCAGTAGATTTTGCAGTTTATTCAGGAGAGGTTCAAATGACTCAAGCATCCAGATATTTCTGAATTATTTTTAGATATTTCACCTGAGTTATTGATTTTCAAAGAATTTAGGTAATGCAGTCTACTGTGAATATCATATCTTTTGCTATGTTTTTCAATCATGTGATGTAGTTCTTAAAAATAGTTAGTCATGACCTGCTTTGAATTCATCTGTTTTCAGTTACATTATGCTGTTGCATTCAATCTGTGCCTAGTCTTTTGAATATGTTTGGCCCTAGGACTGTTTTTGCCCATTCTGTCAGTTATGTTTCTTCTTATTCCAGTAATAGTTTGCATACTGTTTTATGTTTATATATACGTTTGATGGTGTTGGACAATGGTCAAGGGTGAAATGTAGAGACTGAGCTATTTTTATGGATAAGTGGCTCAATTATGACCATTGCCCACTACCATCTCAATATATTTTAGCCTTATATAGTCATATGTAGGCCTGTTTCTGATTTTACCTTGTCTTATGGCAGTGCTGACTATTGCCTTTGATATGCTCTCATGTCATTTTGCTTTGCAATTTATATTATCAAATAACATAGTGATGTGTAGGCCTGCATAGTATGAATACGCTCCAAAGTAGGGCTTGATTATGTACCTTTCTGTTTCTGACTTCATCTTGCTTAATGGCAGGGCTTGCATATTGGCTTTGGCATGATCTAATGCCTTCTTGCAGCTCTTTGCAGGAGTAGAGGCCAATGCTTGAGCAACTCCATATTCTAAACTGCTGACATCTTCTGAGCCTCTTTAGGTGAGAGGTTATGTTTTAATTCCTAGTTGTTATTTGCTCTTGCTAAACTAGAGATGACCGGTTCTTATCAGAGGAATGTGCTCACTCGATGCCGGAGTCATAGCAAAACGCTTGGCCAGGGAGGGAAATCGGCTACCAGCAGGGATGTCTAAATTCTAATTATTCTATCCAATACATTGCTAGGAGGTGCATGCGCTGTGTACCCTCTCGGATGGGGAGGTGTTGTGACTTGTTGTTATTTGCGAGCTACTCGGCAATAGTCTTATATGTTGTTAGTGTTTATTCCTTTCTCAGGTAAGTATTCTTAAGTGTGGTGTTTTTATGAGTCCTGAGGAGGGCTGTGGTAAGTAATGGCTTGGTAACTGACAGAGGCGCCAAAATATACGGAAAACCGATTCATTACACCATAGAGAGGACTATTGAATTGGATCATGGAGTAAAACATCACAGAATGCCATGAAGTGTGGTAGAGTCCTATAGAGTGGAGCTATATAGATTAGAGTGGCATACAATGGAGTGACATAGAGTGGAGTGGCGTACACTGTAGTGGAGTAAAGTGGATTTCCGTAAAGTAGAGTAGCATACAGAGGAATAGCATAGAGTGGAAAACCGGACAGTGGTGTGTAGAATAGCGGGGTGGCATCGAGTGGAATAGCATAGAGTGGACTGATGTACAGTGGAGTGTAATCAAATGGATTAGGGCGCAGTGGATTAGCATTGAGTAGGGTGGCATACAATAAAGTGGCATAGTATAGAGTTGAGGAAACTGTTATAAATTTGAGTGGCAAATTATATATTAGAGTGGAGTGCTGTGTCATACAGTTCTGAAAAGCCAAAACAGAGTAGAGAATAGGGTTGTACAATTCAGTGTATGGGCATAGAGTCAAATGCAAATTTGGACAGTGGAGTGTACGGGGATATGGTGGATTAGAGTTTAGTTGAGTGGCATAGCGTGTAGTTGTTTTTTGTCGAGTGCAGTTATATAGAGTGGAGGAGGGTACACTGGAATAGCATAGATTGAAGTAGCATAGATTGGAGTGGTGTACAGTGGTGTGGCATAGAGTGTAATAGCATAAAGTGTAGTAGTATACAGTGGAGGGGCGTAAAGTGTAATAGCATATAGTGTAGCATCATACAGTGGAGTGGCGTACAGTGATGTGGTTTATCCTGGAATGGTATATTATGGGGTGGGATAGAGTGTAGTAGCATACAAGGGAGTGTTGTAAAGTTGATTGGGGCGCCATGGAATACCATCCACTAGAGGGCTAAACATTGAAGCTGTGTACAGTGTGATAGTGTAGAATGGAATGGCGTACAGTGGAATAGCATAGACTCAATCAATCAGGGAATTGTAAGTGCGCTAGTCACTTGTGATGATCTCAAGGCGCTGGGGGGATGCAGCTCTGGCCAGTCGAAAAGCCAGTCCCTGAGGGTCTTCCTTAAGATGTGCAGGGTGGGGGCACACCTGATGTTGATCAGTAGCTCTTTCCAGGTCATGGTCATGATGTAGAAGAAGGTTCATCTTGCTCTGAGAATGCACGGGGGTCAGTGACGGCGAAGTCGGCGGATCAGATGTTCCTCTTGGGTGTGTGGAAGGAGATTCCGTCATTGAGGTATTTGGGTCTGGTGTTATGTAGGCATTTGTAGGCATGGGTGAGTGTCTTGAAGGTTACTCTTTTCTCAATGGGAGCCATTGGAGGTTGTGCAGGTGCTGGGTGATGTGTTTGTGTCGAGGGATGCAAAGCACGAATCTGGCTGGGGTGTTCCGTATGGTCAGGAGTTTGCAGAGCTGAGACTATTTACTCCTAGCATAGAAGGTGTTTCCATAGTCCAGTCTGCTGGTTATGAGGGCGTGGGTGGCGGTCTTCCTTGATTTGGGGGGATCCATTTGAAGGTCTTTTGGAGTATGCAGAGGGTGTTGAAGCAGGTGGAGGTGACTGTGTTGACCTGTCAGGTCATGGAGAGGAAGGAGTCGAGTACGATGCCGAGGTTCCAGGCGTGGTCCGTGGGGGTGTGCCGAGTATGGTGGGCCACCAGGAGTTGTACCATGCAGAGGGGGAGGGTCCTAAGAGGAGGACTTCTGTCTTCTCTGAGTTGAGCTTCAGGCAGCTGTTGCTCGTACAGGGTGCTACATCTTACATTCCTTCCTAGAAGTTGAGTCTGGTGGTGACGGGGCCTTGGTGAGGGAGAGGATGAACTGGGTGTCGTCAGCGTGGGATACTATTCTGAGTCGGTGCTGTCTGACGATGGCAGCATGGGGGGCCGTATAGATATTGAAGAGTGTGGGGCTGAGTGGAGAACAATGGAGTGGTTTACAGTAGTCTAGCATAAAGTGAATAGCGTAAAGTAGAATAGTGTAAAGTGGAGTGACGTAAAGTGGAGTGGTGTAGACTGGTGTACTGTATAGTGGATTGGGGTAGAGTAAAACAGCATATAGTGGAGTGGCATAGAGTGTAGTGACACCCAATGGAGTAGTGTAGAATTGAGTGGTGTAGAGTGGAGTGGTGTACACTGGAGTGGCAAAGAGTGAAGTAGCATATAGTGGAATGGCATACAGTGGAATAGCGTAGAGTGAAGTGGTGTACTGTTGAGTAGCATAGGAATAGGGTATATGGAGAAGCATAAAAAATAATAAAAAAATAGGGTAAGGAGGGTCTAAAGGGGTTGTTTAATGACCAGACAGCTCAGACCCCTACAAATACTGGAAAAACAAGTACCTGCTGAAGGGATTTGTTCCAACCCAGTGTTACTCCAGGTGTGACCTGATGGACCTACGGTTCTAGTTCTGACACAACACACAAACAGTTCTGTGGACCAGGCATCTCCTCTTGTTTTTCCAGTATTTGTAGGGGTCTGAGCTGTCTGGTCATTAAACAACCCCTTTAGACCCTCCTTACCCTATTTTCTTAGTATTTAGTGCAACTTGTGTTGCGGGTCTTCTTTCTCTAAAGATATTAAAAAATCTTTCTGCAG
Source organism: Lissotriton helveticus (assembly GCF_964261635.1). NCBI lineage: Eukaryota > Metazoa > Chordata > Amphibia > Caudata > Salamandridae > Lissotriton > Lissotriton helveticus. The sequence continues at coordinate 60,215,799 of NC_136071.1, forward strand.
GGTTTTATCCCTGCCTTTTTGCTCACCCAGTTGATTTTTATTTGAGACTCCCCTGGCAAACTATGGCTGACTTTGCAGGTTTGGCTTTTGATGATGAGATGCTCAATTCAATTTTAGATGAGAATCCATGCCTTTTGGACTCACTGCCTGAAACTACCAACACAGCTAAGGATGATTGGCTTAACTTGCTTAACCTGAAGAAATCACATACACGTACTTCTGCTCATGGAGCTATCATGGCACAATATCTTTGGGGTAAATGTGCACCCACGGGCCTAATTGTTACCAATGCGCCTCGGCTTTTTCAGACAGACAAGGATTTCATGCGAGACTGGTCTTTGATAGCGTGGCGCTGCACGCGAGACTGGCTGATACTAATCATCAGTTCAGCGAAAAGGATAGCGGATGCAATCCTTATAGAGATTCAGGTTCTAGAAGGCCAGATCAAGGCAACCTGCAGTACTCTGTTTAAAAAACACTTGGAGGAGACCAACAAGACCAATAAGGACTACAAAGACAACATATTAGCAAGTAAGATTGACAAATTTAAAAAAGATCTTGCACGCTTTTCTCTGGAAAAAATCTATCCTTATACCAGTGATAGCTATGAAGCCCCAGGTTTCAATAGCAAAGGGAGACGTTATGGGTCCAATTACTCAACCTCCGGCTCCGATTCCAACTCCAGTGATTCAGATACATCCAACCCTGCTGGAGCATACTCCCGGGGAGGTGGTCAACAGCAGCGAATGTTCAAAAGAGGAGGCCGACAAAAAGGAGGCATGTACAACAACTACCCAGGCAACTACCAAAACCCTGGACCCTGGTGGCCTCCAGGCCCATGGGGTTTTCAACCACCACCGCCGTTTGCGCAACAAATGAACTCATATATCCACTACCCTCAGTTCTTTCCAGACCAGTCTTTTTTAGGACGTGGTCGGGGACAAAATAGGGGAAGAAGAAGAGGGCAACAGACTGTCCAATGGTACACAGATCCATCATTCCCCAACACACGGAGCAGGAGAGCGGCGCAACAGAGCAACAGCACAGAGGCGACCGGTACATAACAGTCAACTTGAGCTCCCGCACTTTAACGCCAATTGAACAGACAGTCTTGGAAAAGGGTTTAGGCTTTGTACCTACTAGCAGAGGAGACCCATTTCAGATTAGAACTGAACTCGAAAAATTCTTCCGTAAGGTGCGCTTACATTTCTTTTTCAAGGACAAAACTGATTGTGGAGCTGAAGTTCAGCTCTCCAATACAGGGCTGCGTCCTAGGTCTACTTTTACCCCCTTGAGTCACCAAGTTCCATCACAGGTGACTACCTTTGAACAGGCGGTTAGACATGATATCTCAGAATTACAGGATGCTGACATTCAAAAATTTCAAAACTTTTCCAGATTAGAAAGGAATGCTCTCACTGGCCTGACGAAGGATCCGTCTATAATTATAAAACCAGCGGATAAAGGGGGAGCAACGGTAGTCTTGGACATGGTCCAATATCGACAAGAGTGCCTAAGACAACTGGGCAGCCATCAATTTTACCGACGCCTGTCTGAAGATCCTACTCCGGGACTACTTAATGAGATCAAAACTCTGGTAGATGAAGGAAATACTGAAGGGTGGATCACACCGCAAGAAGCAAGGTTTTTGGTGACAGAGAACCCAGTTACACCGGGGTTCTACTGCCTACCGAAGATCCACAAAGCCACTAGACCACCTCCAGGACGTCCCATTATCTCAGGGATTGGTTCCCTTCTCGAACCACTATCTACTTTTGTAGATTTTTTTCTCAGACCCCTCGTCAAAAAAATGCCTACGTACCTAGAGGACACAGCTGATGTCCTTAGACTGTTACCGAGTATAGAGTTCAACATCGAGACTGACCTACTAGTCAGCTTTGATGTTGAGTCTCTTTACACCTGTATACCTCAACAAGACACCCTTGACACTATAAGACATCTTTTGTCGCTAGAAGATCTTGATAGCATCACCCCTGTAAATTTCATTCTAGCTTGTGCCGAAATAGCCATGAAGAAAAACTTCTTCAAATTTGAAGAACACTTTTTTCTACAGATCTCCGGGACATCCATGGGGAGTGTTTTTGCCCCGAGCCTCGCCAACCTCTACGTCCATCAATTTGAACAGGATCACGTGCTCAACCATAGCAATCCATTTCTCCATCAAGTGGTGCTATGGAAGAGATATATAGATGACGTCCTGCTGGTATGGCGAGGCTCCCAACTTGAGGTACAGTCATTCCATCAATGGCTGAATGAACGAAATCAGTATCTCAATTTTACAGTCGAATACAGTCATGAGAGAATTTCCTTTTTAGATCAGTCAATCTTCCCAGAAGCTGGGGGTCTAAAAAGCGAGCTCTTCACCAAACCTATGGCAAGGAATTCTCTGCTACTATTCAATAGCCATCATCCTCGCTCTTTGAAGGAAAACCTTCCTGTTGGTCGATTCCTCCGGCTCAGGAGGAATTGCTCATCCATGAATTTGTTTAACAAACATGCTACCATCCTTTCCACTCAATTGCAGGAACGCCAATATCCCCAACACCTTGTTAAAAAGGCTTGGAAGCGTGCATCAAATAACAATCGCGAGGCACTAGTGGATAGACGCCCACCAAAACCACCACTGGATAGGCTAACATTTGTTAGTACATTCAACACATTGTCTAACAGAATTCAGAAGACTGTACGTAAACATTGGGGGATTTTAAACATCACTGACGCCAACATTCCCCTACCCTTGTTCTCGTTCAAGAGAGCACCTAGCCTACGAGACACCCTGGTCCATACGAGACCCAGGACACAGAAAACTGAGAGATCCATGACCTTGTGGAATCTCGCTCCAGTTTCGGGCCATTACCCGTGTGGGTCATGCCGTGTTTGTCCTCAGACGACCAAAACAAATACAGTTGACCTTGGGACAGGGAGGACTTGGCTCCTCAAAAAACATACTAATTGTAATACTGATAAAGTAATTTACATGATCACCTGTCCGTGTTCCCTCAGATATATCGGATACACCACCCGTAAAATCAAACTACGAATTGGGGAACACAAAAGTACAATTAGGTGCCACAAACAATCCACGAGACTTACCAACCATTTCCTGACTTTCAAACATACAGCGGATGACATGCAGTGGGTGGTTTTAGAACATCCTTACATTCCCCCCCACATAAGTGATGTGTCAAGATTTCTATTCATTAAAGAACAGAAATGGATTTTCCATCTTAAAAGTGATACCAATGACGATATACCGTGGACATCGCTATAATCGATTATATTGATACTGTGTCATGTTGTTCATGGCCCTTACTGAATAACAGCTCATGGCCCCTACTGAATAGCTGATAATATCTTTGCTGTACCCTATAGCCACATGATAGATAGAGCTATTCTTAAAAGGTATAGCAGCCGGCTCCTAAATATAAAATATGTTAAGAATGTACATCCTTGTGACTTCATTTACCACTACATCATGTTATGTCTGTGTTGGTCGTCTTTTTCTATTCCATTTTCACTTTAATTATTTGAGCATCATTTACATCATATAATATCCAGAGTTAGGACAAATCAGCAGAGTTCAATATTAGAGCCAACCTCGTTAATATAAACCGCGAGGGTCTTTCCATTGTAGCTGTCCCGGTTTAACTCTGCCACACGCGCTCACCGCGCTGTCGCTTTGATGCGCATATGCGGTTAGAGCAGCATTTTCGGGAAGCGCATGCGCGGTTAAGTATACTACCGGCGCATGCGCTTCACGCAAACGTCGTTCCTACTCGGATTCGGCGCAGTTGGGTGCCCCAGATAAGACTCGGAATCGGCCAGGTGCACCCTATCAAACAATTAACCTACATAAAAAAAGTATAAAAAGAGATGCGCGAGTGGCGAACAGTCACCTCCACTCCCTCTCGGACGACGGCCCAGAGGAACCGACGGATAGGTAGGGTCTTTTCATTGCAATGTTAGACCTTATACTGGGGGGTGCAGATATGACGTAGCTCCCGTTTTCTTTCTGTTTAAAGGGATCTTACTCTCTCTTTTTCCAGCCTAGCTTTACAGAGAAGCCCTATCTCCTAACAGAGCCTCTCATTAACATCAGATGCCCTGCTCTTTAAACAGGTCACACTCTATCTTTTTGATTGGTAGATGAGAAAAAATAAACTTTTTTACTATTAGCCTTCCTTGCTGAGTCACAGGCATTTGTTTATTTGGGTTTGAGTCTCTCCTAGGACAACTGTTTTTTTTGTTAGTAAACTACTGGGAATGACTAATTAATGTATTGATGCACCTCTGAAGATTCTCTGAGGTTCTCTTTGTCATTTCCACTCTAACAGAGCAGTGCCTCCTTCTTCCCGAGCGGGTGCCGGGCGAGGTGAGGTAACGTCCCACAGAATGCTGGGTAAGTTATATTTTATAAACATTTTTACCTCTAAATGTGTATTGGTAATACCAGGAGAACTTTTTGTCTTCTGAGTGGCGTAGAGATTTTCTCTTTCGCCCTGTTTGTGTTGTTGTGTTGTGTTCCTTCTACCGAAACACCATCATGCACTATGTCACTGTTTGCTGTTGTGCACTTGTTTTCCTCTAGGAGAAAATGAATGATTGGACATCCGCCAGAAAACATTTGGGCTCAAAGTATCTGGTAGGAACTTTCCAATATATCTGTGCATATATTCTAGCAAAACTTTTCTAAATGCAGTCGCAAATACCATCCGGTCCTGAAGAAAGCTTGGACACCCTGTCCAATTGAGCTGAAACATGTTGACCCCACTGCACTGCGCCATCAGATAGTTATTATTTTAAACTATCAGGCGTTGTTTTAAGTCTTGACCTCCGGACAATACCTTTTAAACTTAATTTTTGCCCTGAGAGTCAATTTTATTTTCACTTTTCACTTTATTTTTCACTGGCACTGCACTCCATTAGCACTATCTGAAGAACACTGTGGTCTGGAAGAATACTTTCAAAATCCATCTCCGCATCATCAGATCTGGATTCATGATGTTTCCCACATGACGATATTCCATCATAAGGGTGGGCTGATGGGATTTGTTCCAACCCAGTGTTACTCCAGGTGTGACCTGATGGACCTACGGTTCTAGTTCTGACACAACACACAAACAGTTCTGTGGACCAGGCATCTCCTCTTGTTTTTCCTATATGGAGAAGCATACTGTGCTGTTGTGTACAGTATAGTGTTGTAGACTAGATTGATGTACCATGAAATGGGGTGCAGTGTAATGCCATGCAGGGTATTGGGATCCAATGGAATAGCCTAGAATGGAGTGGGGTAGTGTGGAGTGGCATACACCTGAGTGGCATAGAGTAGAGTAGTATACCGGTGAGTGGCATACAGTGGACTAACATAACATGGTGTGGCATACAGTAGAAAGACTTAGAGTGAAATAGCATATTCCGAAGTAGCGTATAGAGGAGTGGTATACAAAGAAGAGGCGTAGAGTGGAGATACATACATTGTAATAGCGTAGAGTGGACTGGTGTAGAGGGAAGTTGTATACAGTGTAATAGTTTGGAGTGGAGTGGCATACGAAGAGTGCTGTACAGTGGAGTGGCATAAAGTGTAATAGGGCATAGAAAAGTAGTGTACTATGGTGTGATGTATAATGGAGTGGTGTGTACTGAAGCCGGGAGCTTGTTTCCTTCCCAGTATAAGAATTGGCTTGGTAGTTTGGTTTGCCCTGTTCCCATCATGCACTGGGACAGGAACAGACTAATTTGCATATAGCCAGGTTCTGAGCTGGGATGGTGCAGTGAGCTAAAAAACGGTGATGGATTAAAACCATGATCTCTTGACTTGGTAAGAGTATTCTGCATCATTCAGAAACTCTGTCCATCACCACCCCCCTTTTCCAAAATCGGTTTTATCCACACTATGTGTGGGAGGGTATACTCAGACGTGAGTCCCTTGCTCATTGCACCATCAGGATTCAAGCAAACCGGGCCGAAGAAGGCTGTGATGCCAGAAACCGGTCCCCGGGAGCTTGTTTCCTTCCCAGTATAAGAATTGGCTTGGTAGTTTGGTTTGCCCTGTTCCCATCATGCACTGGGACAGGAACAGACTAATTTGCATATAGCCAGGTTCTGAGCTGGGATGGTGCAGTGAGCTAAAAAACGGTGATGGATTAAAACCATGATCTCTTGACTTGGTAAGAGTATTCTGCATCATTCAGAAACTCTGTCCATCACCACCCCCCTTTTCCAAAATCCGTGTACTGAAGTAGCATACAGTGTGATAGCATACAGTGGAGTTGCGTTCAATTGAATAGCATAGAATGAAGTGGCATATAGGGGAGTGCCATATACTGGAGTGGCGTGGCATATATTAGAGTGGCATACAGTGGAATAGCATAGAGTGGAGCGGCTTCCAGTGGAATAGGGTAGAGGGAAATAGCATATACTGAACTAGCGTATACCGGAGTGACATACACTTCAGAGGTGCTGAGTAGAATTGCTTATAGTGTGATAGTTTACAGTGGCCTGGTGTAGACTGGAGATGTGTACAGTGCAATATTATAGATTGGAGTGGTGTAGACCGGAGTCTTTATACGATGAAGTGGCATAGAGTGTAATAGTGTACAGTGGAGTAGCATTCAGTGAGGTGACATAAATTGAGTGGTGTAGACTGGAATGGTGTACATTGGAATGGGGTCCAACAGAATAGCATAGAATGAAGTGGCATAGAGTGGATTGCCATACACTGGAGTGGCGTAATATGGAGTAGTGTACTGTGGAGTGGCATGTGGTGGAATAGTGAACAGTGAAAGGTTGTATAGTGGAGTGACATACAGTGTAATAGAGTACAGTGGAGTGGCATACAGTAGAATGGCATAGAGTGAAATAGCTTATTTTGGAGTAGTGCACAGAGGAGTGGCTTACACTGATGTTTGTACAGTATAATAGCATAGAGCTGGAGTCTTGTACAGTGAAGAGGCATATTGTGGAATGGTGTCGAGTGGAACAGCGTAGAGTGGAGTGGCTACAGTGACGTGGCATACAGATGTATGTCTCATTTAGTAGAAATGTAGATTATTGTGTGCAGAGTAATGCCAAAGAGCGAAATGCACTGCATTGCATTTCTCTAGTTTTCACATTCAACACAGGGCCACCTGTGGTGGCCTTGCATTCCTTTGTAAATCTTACTGAGTCTGAATGAGACTGAGTAAGTCGGACTGACACAAGGGCACCATATCCAATAATACAACAAGGCCTTAGTTATATTTTGGGCCATGTTACACCATAATACCTTTACAGTGACAAACCAGTATATAATTGGTTAGAGAATAAAAAGGCAGCCATATTGTTTTTACTACACTTTGGCTGTGTTCAGTGTTAGGGCTGTAGATATAGGTAAGTATTAGGTCCTTACCTAATATCACTTTATTAATTGATGTAGTCATTCTGAAACTTAACATGTGCAGTGTAGTTTTTTTTTTGGGCGGTGCTTCCTTGCTTCTTTTAGTATGATTGTGCTACATATAAAGCCCAAAGTGAATGAAAGCCATTCGTTGTTATAAAAATGAAGATTATTGTTTTCTTCCTAATGGCCATTTATCAGGTCCTCCATATAGTAGTTTGTGTAGCTCACTGCAAGTTCACGTTTCCATTTTGGAGCACAGGAGTACATAAGGAAGATGGCTTTTGTTTGGTTTGTTGGGCACAGTTTTATTTTGTAAGCCAGAGACCATGCAAAGAAAATGTATGTAAATTAAGATGGATTCTATTCATTATGTATTTGTTTATAGGTATCCATTAGCATGTGACAATAAATGTGACTTTCAGGTGTTCATGTGGTAACTCTAAAACTATATATATATATATATATATATATTACCTACTGGCGGTCGCCAGTAGGTATATATAGTTAGGATTTTTTCTCTATGGGTTTTTTGAAAATTCTATGTCTAATAACGTTGGCGTTTGTGGACGGAATTGGCTGAAATTTTCAGGAAAATGGCACATTTTGCTTCTGAGCAGCCCTTGAAAATTTGGGGGGGGTTCGTCCAGTGGGGGCCGAGAAAAAAGGGGGGTCCCAAAACGTGTTTTTAACATTGAGTTTTCCATAGGGCGGTTGGCCTCACTTTTAGCCCGAACGGCTGAATGGATTTGCACGAAACTTGGCAAAATTGTAGGGACTGGTAGCCCGATGTGCCTTTTGTAGGTCTCAATATATGTGCTCCAGTGGATTTTGAGAAATTAACGTTTAAAAAAAGATATATATCTGTAACAGCGGACCGGTTAGCGCTCTGGTTCGCGGACTTTTCGCGCAACGGAGCTTTGTGAAGCGAAGCTGATTGGTTCTCCGGCGTCTGTCAACATTCCAAACAGTCCGTAGCGGCCGCCATCTTGTCTCTCGGTAGGATCGAGAGACAAGAGGAGGTCAAAACAAAGGGGGAAATAACTATAAGGGGGCATAGTAGATCCTCGCTGACCCCCTAGGTTTGATGTGGAGGTTTTAAAAGGGCCCCGCGGGGCAAAAAAAAATAATAAAAATAATAATTGAACGGCTGAATGGATTTGCACGAAACTTGGCAAAATATTAGGGACTGGTAGCCTGATGTGCCTTTGCTAGGTCTCAATATATGTGCTCCAGTGGATTTTGAGAAATTAACGTTCAAAAAAAGATATATATCTGTAACAGCGCTCCGCTTCGCGTAACGGAGGTTTGCGAAGCTGATTGGTCATTCTGTCACTGGGCTATAGTTGGGCTACATCTGGCTGATATTTGGGCTACATTTGTTTTTTTGTGTGTCTGGCGGCCATCTTTGGGCTACATTGGGCTACATTGGGCTTCATTGGGCTACATTCGGCTAATTAGCAAATAGCTCATCGCAAACTAGGAATGGTAAAGAATCGCTATTTATTCCTTAAAGTTCGCTATTTAGGAAATGCAAATAACTTTGATGATACATATGGCGGTTCATCTCTAACAAGATAAGAAGCATAGGGATAGATTTATGATGACTGGCGCATCACCAGGGATGTGTTAGTCATTCTGTGCCGCTGTTCCGTCACCTATGGTGTGCTGCATTTACAATGCGGCGCATCATGGGGCAAAAACAGCACAGATGCGTGATGTATCTGTGCCGTAAAGGTGGCGCATTGCTGGAGTTGTATCGCAAGTGTGATGAAGCTCCAGCAAGGGTCGGGGGTGCCCCTGTCGCAGGGTTTCTGTTCTCACACAGAACTGTGGACAGAGGATTGGAACCTCGGCGAATTAGGGTGTCCCAAAACTCACGTTAGTAATCAAAAACTATTTAGCAAGCTAGGTACAGTGTCACATTGGATATAACAAACTCTCAATGTTTAGACAATCCAGAATATGAACTTATAGTACCTCAGGATACGTGGAACTCATGAACAGTCGGTCGTTATATATTTCTTAGAAACCAGAACATGGAGTTAAGAAGAACACATGTGTATTTGAAATGTTTATTTACTAATGCCGTCTTCTCAGGCGTAGTACCTTAGATAATAAAAGTACACATATTATCAGTAGCAAAATTACCAGCATAGTTACTAGTACATAAAAAGTGAATGGTGATAGTATGTTAACATGCTGTAAATGAATAAGAGTTAGCAACACTTATAAGCAGCCGCGGGCCGTGGAGGGAGTTACGGTGAGGCAGGGAGGCGGGGAGGGGGAGAAGCAGGGTGGAGAATACAAGTACACATATTATCAGTAGCAAAATTACCAGCATAGTTACTAGTACATAAAAAGCGAATGGTGACAGTATGTTAACATGCTGTAAATGAATAAGAGTTAGCAACACTTATAAGCAGCCGCGGGCCGTGGAGGGAGTTACGGTGGGGCAGGGAGGCGGGGAGGGGGAGGGGCAAGGTAGAGAGGGCTCCACCCTGCTTCTCCCCCTCCCCGCCTCCCTGCCCCATCGTAACTCCCTCCACGGCCCGCGGCTGCTTATATCTCACCCTCCCTAATACACATATTATATTATTTGCTAAGAAGGTCTCTTTGTGTTGGTTTAGGGCGTGTCCATACTTTAGTGTCTTAGATTTGAAGGAATCACATCAGCATACACCAGCTCTCTCTTCATGTGAACCGCATCAACTGTTGTGTATGTGTGTTCGGCAAAGCAATATAAAACCCGCCTCATGCCCAGAATTGGCAGAAGTTGCACTTATGTTATGAGTATGAAGTCGTGGAGATCAGACCTCATAACAATTCTGTATCGTGTTGTTCTTGAAACTTTAGCACTCGCTGTACAGATATAGTTTAACAAGTAAAGCAGATAGTAGACCAATAACATATTATTCTCATGTAAACCACGATGAACTACTAGGTGGAAAGCTAAAGCAACAACTAAGTGTCGTGTGCAGAAGTTGCAAAAAAGGAAAAATGGCGTTTAAACCGGTAATGAGCCCATGCTAACTTAACACGGTGTAAAGATATCCAGGACCTAGATGACACCTCCTCATGATCCGGAAACGAACTGAATAAGATAATAGAAGTGCCATCTCATGAGAGCAGATTGCAAGTTTATATGTGGACGGTCCGCAAGGTAAAGCATTAAAAACTAGGAAAATTCAATGCTAAAGAAAAATAAAACAGCCAAGTACTTTATCGAGTCTTAAGCCAATAGGCAAGGTAAATAATAAAAACTTGACAAATAAGTCAATGAATTGTCAATGAAATGCTAGTACTCAGCATATCAAACATGAAAAAGGTCTATGACATAACTGTGTATGCAAAATAAGCTGCAACAGCCTCCAATAGGAAGTCACCGTCTTCATCCGAAAACAGTTCAGCCATCCAATTTAAAAGCGGAAAAGAACATACGTGCTCTCCCAGCACCGGATCCTCTATCACCATCAGAGGACAGCTCGGTGGGTTTTCAAGAAAGCTGTGTTCCAAGAAAGACTGTGCTGCCGCCAGTAAATTCCAGGGACCAAGTAGTCCATGCATCAATGCCACAGCCATAATCCTTTCGCCAGGACAAATCAACTCGTGAGTAATGATAGGAGTCATCAGCTGATTAAAGTCGACGTCAGGAGAAACCGGTCCGCAGAGACACAAATCAATGGCCCAATCGAAATCACAGGTCAGGCAGTGAAATACAGGCTGGACACAGGTGAAGTAGGAGAACCGAAAAGATAATCCATATGCCGTGCTTAATATCGCCAACGGCATTGTGCCATAATATTCTAGCATGCGATTGCGGAACAGTGTCAGCAGCTGCAGGGTCGGAGGTTGCATAGGAGGGACATCCATATTTAAAAATGTAAAAAAGCACAAGAGCGTCCGCTGGTAATGCAAGTAAAAATGCAATCCACGAACCAGAGTGGAGAAAATGGAATGAAAGGGAGCAGGGATGACTCCAAAGATTTTCTCAAATGAAGTCACGAGACCACTGGTAACAACTTTAAAAAAGTGTGCCAGGGATTTTGTGGAGGATGCGTTAAAGATAGTCGGAAACATGTTGCTGAAATTGAAAGGCAAACCTGTGTACGGGTGTTCGCTATGTGAAGTACGAAAGTTTCACGGGCCGAACTCAAGGCCACCTCTCTCTGAGACAAAAGAGCTCTTATTCTTGTCATGCCGTTGAAACGTGTCCCAAGGTTGGTATTTGTGGCCAGATTGAAAACTCCCTATGTTCATGTGTGGGAGGAAATAGAACATTTCTGCAGCAAATAACCCGTTCACTTACTGTTACGATAAAAGGAATACTTTTAATTAACTCAGAACAATCTTCATTATTGAGCATCAAATAACTACCATTTTCCAACAACTTGAACGTGGGGATGATAGCAGGAACTGGCGTGCCTTGCAACACGCAAGCCATATTTGGTCGGTGTTTGTTGCATGAATCGTGTAACTGTATGTGCCTACACATTAGTGAATGATCTGGCGTCTCAGTGCATTCCTCTCCATTCAGATAAACTTCTTGATCATCTTTGAAACATCTGTATGTGTATGGAAGCGACCAGACCTCATGAACAAAAGCACTACCTAAAGGTTCATAAAGACCTATTGGTATATATTTCATACAATTTGAAAACTTATATAAAGCAAAAGGCAGCGTTATTAAACCGTGGATAAGGCATGTTGCCAAAAAACCCGCAATCCTCTGCTGATGATGTCACTGAGCATGTCATGAATGATGTAATATGTGACATCATCAGTAGTGGATTATGGGTAATAGTATCTCTAGTTTACTCCCGTATAGCTGTCTTTCTTTTAACATAAGTGTGTGTTTCCTTCCCTTATACTTACTGTTTTTGGTTCGCTTCCAGTTCGCGTACCAGCGAGCGAACTAGGAAGCGAACTAAGAGAAATAGAGGTTGGCACAGTTCCAAATATTGTACCAATTTTTTAATAACGGGGAGGTAGTTCTGAAAAGAACTTTTTTTTTTATTTTTCTGAACATTTTTTTACTGTTTTTGAATTTTTCGGAACAGTTTTATATTTTTTTGGGTTTTTCTTGGAGGGGGCAATGAAAACGATTCATTGTAAAGGGCTCAACAGGAGCAACAAAACAAAAAAAAGAAGTATTTATTATTTTGGGCGTTTCGGACAAACTTGCATATGATAGTCAATAGCTCTGTTGATCAGAGTGATGCTTCTTTCTCCGTAGGAAATGAACCCATCGCAAAATACGCAGGTGTGTTTTACTTCACCAAATCTCATTTGTATATTTGGCACCATCTCCCTGCCCTCTGGTCCCGTTACTTCCGGTACAACAGATCTTCTGGCCATAATAGGGAGATTATCTAGGTCGTTCCGAAACTGTGCAGCACTGTAGTTGTTAGGATGCCACCTAGTCATATGGCGATGCATTGTGTAGTTTCCGAAACTGTATTTTTTGTCGGTCCCTCTGGACAGTCTATCTTGACATATAAGGCAAGTTACGTATCTTGCATTTACTTTTTTCTGACCTTTGGGAATTTTAAAAAATTGCCAAATGAAGTTTTCTTTCCGGTGAGACGTCTTGGGCTGCTCAGGCAAAAACTGCCTCTCTTCGTGCTCGTCCTCCTGTTCCTCTTCTTCTTCTTCTTGTTGAATTACAACTTGAGCAGGTGGTCCACTCTTCCTTGGATGTGGTGGAGGTGGTGGGGAAGCACCAGCTGAAGCTACTAAAGAAGCCATTGCTCAGTGATCACAAAGGGTCTTTCTCTCACAATGATGAAAGTCAGAGTGAGGAAAGAAGGAGGGATTTTCATCATTTGGGAAAAACAAGAGTTCTCAACCAATCAAAAGTGTTCATTTTAGATTATATGACCTAGTCTTACATCATTAGGAAACCAAAAGTGAAATGAACCAATGAAAAGTGTTATTACCAAGTCACATGACTTGCTGTGTTTACGTTAAGCGCTTTGCAGGGCCTCCCGGTTTGCTTCCAGAAACCTGCGCTTTGGCACTCGCTTCGCGTACCAGTTCGCTAACGTAGCACGTCATATGACGTATCAAGCGACAACGTGGAACGTCATGCGGACGGGAGGCGTCACGATGTTGTTTTCTAACGCGGCACTTGCGGTAAAGAAACGTTTACCGGCTCGCGGTCTATTTCGCGGCATCAAGGTCAGCTAACGGGAAGCTTCCCGATTCGCGAAGCGGGAACGAAGAAAAAAATAATATTTTTAAAAAAAATTATTCATAAACATATAAAATATATTTTTGGATTTAAAGAAGAATACATTTTACAGCTACAGATATTAGCTGTTAAAAAACCAATGAAATTCACAGAAAAAACCATAGGTTATAGACCATATATAGTTAGGAATTAGCATTTACAAAACCTTGAAAATTCACTGAAAAAACCATAGGTTATAGACCATATATAGTTAGGAATTAGCATTTAGAAAACCTTATTTTACTCACACAAAACCATTGAAATTCCATATATAGTTAGTTGCACTAACTATATATCGCGCACCTGCAATCCACTGCTGATGATGTCACATATTACATCATTCATGACATGGTCAGTGACATCACTGATGACATCACTGATGACATCTCAAATGACATCACTGATGACATCACTGATGACAACATCCAGTGACTGTATGCTTCTGTAAAGTTAAAATATGTCTTACATATTGAAGAATGAGTGGATGTATAAGTGTCTGGATGAAGGATTTAGTAGGTGCATGACTGACTGTATAAGTGAGTGATTAAATGTGTCTCACTTAGTGCTTGGTTTAGTGACTAAACTGTTTTAAATTGTGCATCATTGTGTCTGTTGTTTTGTAATCTGATGCATGTGTTGATCATTAGCTATATGACTAACTATATGGGTTATTGATTAGTTGCCCAAGTATTTGTATGGGAGACTGAGTGTGTGTGTGGGTGTCTGGGAGGTGTATGACTCTGTGCATAGATGTGTGAGCAGTTGATTCACTAGATGTATGGGTTCAAAAGTGCATGTGGAAACATCTGTATGGGCGGTTGACTGTGTGCATGAGTGTATTGGTGAGTGAATGGATATCTCAGTGCTACATGTCAAAGTAAGTACATATGTAAAACACAGTACATGTGATAGTTGACATATATAAATAACTGTGCATAAGAGCCAGTGAATGTGTGAGTGGCTGTATGGATTATTGTGAACTTGTATCAGGGATTGTATAACAGAGTAAATATGTGTTATTATATGTTCCAATAAGTAAGGTGTGTATAACTATATAGTTGAGGAAATCGAGGTGTGATTGATTCTTTGCAAGACTGACTAGGTGTGTGAGTAACTCCATGGATGAGTGACAGTCTGTGAGTGTCTGTTTACACTGAGTGTATCTAAGGTTATATTAGAGTCTGAAGAGGTTCATTGTATCATCACATGAATGATGTCATCAGTGATGTGATCAGTAATGTCAAATGAGATGTCATCAGTGATGTCATCAGTGATGTCATTTGAGATGTCATCAGTGATGTCATCAGTGATGTCACTGACCATGTCATGAATGATGTAATATGTGACATCATCAGCAGTGGATTGCAGGTGCGCGATATATAGTTAGTGCAACTAACTATATATGGAATTTCAATGGTTTTGTGTGAGTAAAATAAGGTTTTCTAAATGCTAATTCCTAACTATATATGGTCTATAACCTATGGTTTTTTCAGTGAATTTTCAAGGTTTTGTAAATGCTAATTCCTAACTATATATGGTCTATAACCTATGGTTTTTTCTGTGAATATATATATATATATATATATATATATATATATATATATATATATATATTATTCCGTTTGTCTCTTTGCAGAGACGCTTTTCCTCCTTGGATGATTTTTCATTTTGCTGCACGTGGGTGCATAAGAAAGATGTTTTTTGTTTGGCATGTTGTTCCACTGTTATTTTCTGAGCCTGAGAGCATGCAAAGAAAGCTTATGTAGATTAAGATGTGTTCTATTTGTTCATGTAGTAAACCTGAAACTTATGTAAGGCAGCACCCAAAAGAATCATTTGCGTACCCTAATATCTAATGCTGCCAATTTTCTGCAAAACACAACTCGCAGGTTTAGTGCTATGAAAATACAAAAGTGTATGTAAAATGCATTGGATTTCAATCCAATTTTGAGAACCTTTTTTTATCTTTGCAGCCCCTTGAGCAAACACTGCAAAACTATCAGTCCTCTGACAATAAAAGAGGTACAACAGGTCTCCAAAATTTTACAAAAATTCGTCAAACAGGTACAAAATTATTAATCCAAAATTTCCTATCTCTGGTGACCCTAACTGTAACTAAAGAGTGGCTACTGCTGTTGCGGTGACTCTGCTCATGTACCGAACTATGCGCAGGAAACCAGGACCTCTGTGTATTCTGGTGTACCAAAAACTCATCTCAATGCCCAGAACCCCCTATCCGACTAGCATCAGTGTCTCATTCATTCTCTGTACTACAGTGAAGCTACCAATGATTAGACAACCAAGGACAAGCGACTTTAGGACCTCTCAGGAATAGTAGGAATCAAGAGCACTCTTTCGTTTTTATTCTCATAAAAATCCACAAAGTGAGTAATCAGAGACACAGTGTAGTTTAAAATGTTTATTTCAACTACGTGCTCTAAGACACAGTATCTTTGCTAACATAAGTGAAACAATGCATAAAATCAGTACAATCAGCATTGCTACAATTCCATAAAACACAATGGGAGAAATCATGTTATAATGATAGTGGAACCAGGATCTGAATGCTAATGGCGAGGCCTTGCTCCTGCAATGAATAAAACTCTGTTGAGTCATCTTCTGTAGAGTGCGCTTTTTGTCTTTTTGGACTCACTGCACCACCATCAAAGTGGATAATAGGGGGCGCGAGGGCATAGAACTGATCACTGCCTCAATGCGGTAACAACAGATGAGTAATAATAGCCTGGCTATTAGTTACAGAGGCCCACTGGAGGCCTTAGAACATTAATTAATATTTAGTAACAAACGGAAGACACCCACTAGAGGGTTTCAGTTTTAGCACTACAAGTCCAAAGATGCACGGCAACAATATTGAACTCACCTGCGAGATCCCACTGAAAGGAAATTAAATAAAATGCCGGAAGCTTTGTTGTTCTGTTTGTCACGATTCCCTGTGAACAAGAGCCACAAAGTTCGAAACGCGTCAGGCGCTTACAATCATCTGAATGCTAATGGCGAGTCCTTGCTCCTGTAATGAATGAAACTCTGTTGAGTCATCTGCTGTAGAGTGCGTTTTTCATCTTTTTGGACACACTTTGGAATATGTAAATGGCTGTCCTGCCATCAAAATGGATAATGACGGCCGCGGGGCATAGAACTGATCGCTGCCTCAATGTGGTAACAACAGATGGGTAATAATAGAATGCCTATTAGTTTCAGAGGCCCACTGGAGGGCTTAGAACAATAATCATTATTTAGTGGCAAACGTAACACACCCACTGGAGGGTTAGAATTTTAGCACTACAAGTACCAAGGTGCAAAGCAACAATATTGAACTCACATACAAGATCCCACTGAAGGGAAATGAAATAAATTGCTGGAAGCTTTGTTGTTTTGTTTGTCACGGTTGCCTGTGAACAAGAGCCAGGAGGCTTGAAATGCATCAGGCGCTTACAATCATCTGAAAGCTAATGTCGAGTCCTTGCTCCTGCAATGAATAAAACTCTGGTCGGTCTTCTGCTGTAGAGTGGCGTTTCGTCTTTTTGGACACACTCTGGAACATATATATATATATATATATTCACTGAAAAAACCATAGGTTATAGACCATATATAGTTAGGAATTAGCATTTAAAAAACCTTATTTTACTCACACAAAACCATTGAAATTCCATATATAGTTAGTAGTACTAACTATATATCGCGCACCCGAAATCCACTGCTGATCATGTCACATATTACATCATTCATGACATGGTCAGTGACATCACTGATGACATCACTGATGACATCTCAAATGACATCACTGATGACATCACTGATGACATCTCAAATGACATCACTGATGACATCACTGATGACATCATCCAGTGACTGTGTGTTTCTGTAAAGTTTAAATATGTTTTACATATTGAAGAATGAGTAGATGTATAAGTGTCTGGATGAAGGATTTAGTAGGTGCGTGACTGACTGTATGAGTGAGTGATTAAATGTGTCTCACTGAGTGCATGGGTTAGTGACTAAACTGTCTTAATTTGTGCATCATTACATCTGTTGTTCTGTAAACTGCTGCATGTGTTGATCAGTAGCTATATGAGTAACTATATGGGTTATTGATTGATTGTCCAAGTATTTGTATGGGAGACTGAGTGTGTGTGTGGCTGGCTGGGAGATGTGTGACTCTGTGCAGATCAATGTGTACTTGTATCAATGATTGTATAAGAGAGTAAGTATGTGTTAGTATATGTTTGAAAATGTAAGGTACTCTATGTTTAACTGTATAGATTAGAAAATGGAAGTGTGATTGATTCTTTACAGGACTGACTAGGTGTGTGAGTAACTCCATGGATGAGTGGCAGAGTGTGAGTGTCTGTATAGGTGTATGAGTGCATATGATAGTGTTCTAAAGATGAGTGATTGTATGTATGAATGATTGTATGGGTGAATGAGTGAATGTGTGTGTAGACATAGGAATCAGTGAGTGCGTATGTAGTAACTAGTATTGGTGTGTCAATGGTTTAAAAAATTATATTCTGTATTTAACACTGGGTGTAACAGAGGTTATATTAAAGTGTGAGGAGATGCATTGTATTGTCACATGAATGATATCATCAGTGATGTGACCATTGATGTCAAATGAGATGTCATCAGTGATGTCATTTGAGATGTCATCAGTGATGTCATTTGATATGTTATCAGTGATGTCATTTGAGATGTCATCAGTGATGTCATCAGTGATGTCATTTGAGATGTCATCAGTGATGTCATCAGTGATGTCATTTGAGATGTCATCAGTGATGTCATCAGTGATGTCACTGACCATGTCATGAATGATGTAATATGTGACATGATCAGCAGTGGATTGCGGGTGCGCGATATATAGTTAGTACTACTAACTATATATGGAATTTCAATGGTTTTGTGTGAGTAAAATAAGGTTTTTTAAATGCTAATTCCTAACTATATATGGTCTATAACCGATGGTTTTTTCAGTGAATTTTCAAGGTTTTGTAAATGCTAATTCCTAACTATATATGGTCTATAACCTATGGTTTTTTCAGTGAATTTCATTGGTTGTTTAAAAGCTAATATCTGTAGCTGTAAAATGTATTCTTCTTTAAATCCAAAAATATATTTTATATGTTTATTAATAATTTTTTTTTTAAATATTTTTTCTTCGCGAACCGGGAAGCTTCCCGTTAGCTCATCTTGATGCCGCGACCCAGTCCGCGAACCGGTAAACGTTCTGTTTGCGCAACTGCCGCGTTAGAAATCAACATCGTGACGCGTCGGGGAAGCGCAACGGATCACGTTGTCGCGTAATGCGTCTTATGACGCGCCGCGTTAGCGCACCCGGAAGTGCTCCGGTACGCGAACTGAGACGCGAAGCGCAGCTCCCCGGAAGCGATTCGCGGCGCGTCGCGAAAGCGCGACGTATCGCGTTGCCGCGTAATGCGTCTTATGACGCGCCGCGTTAGCGCACCCGGAAGTGCTCCGGAGCGCGAACCGAGGCGCGAAGCGCAGCGACCCGGAAGCGATCCGGGGCGCGTTCCGCAGCGCGTAACATAAGCGTGAGAGGTCATGTGACTTGGTAATAAAACTTTTCATTGGTTCATTTCACTTTTGGTTTCATAATGATGTAAGGCTAGGTCAGGTGACCTAAAAATAACACTTTTCATTGGTTTAGAACTATTGTTTTTCCCAAATGATGAAAACCCCTCCTTCTTTCCTCACTCTGACTTTCATCTTTGTGAGAGGAAGACCTTTTTTCATAGTTGAGCAATGGCTTCAGTAGTTGCTTCAGCTGGTGCACCCCCACCACCACCTCCACCTCCTCATGGGAAGAGAGGACCACCTCCCCAGTTTATCAGCCAGACAGAGGAGGAAGAGGATGAACTAGAGGAAGAGGAGACCGAAGGACCACAGTTCTTACAGGAGGTGCCCCGGGTTTCCCATCGGAAAGCCAGCTTTATTTGGCAGTTTTTTTCACTCCCTCGAGGGCAAAAAAAAGTAAATGCAAGGTATGTCACCTGCCTGATTTGTAAAGACCGGTTATCCAGAGGCACTGACAAAAAATATAGCTACGGAAACTATACAATGCATCGTCACATGAGCAGGTGGCATCCTTTGAACTACAGCCGGGCGGAGATACGTGACATGCAAGATAACCCAACAACAACTCCTGTGGCCAGGTCAACATCACTAATATCGTTGACAGGAGCAGAGGCACGGGAAACCGTGCCAAACATCCAGGAGAATTTTGCACATATGAAATTTACTTGTATGTACTGCGGTGCATTGCTATCATGTGGTAACATGAGCATTACGTTAATCAACGTAGCTTATGTAAATCACAATTGCCCTAACCGCCCCAGACAGTCATTTTTTTTTTGCTCCTGTTGAGCCCTTTTCAATGCCTGTTTTTTGTTGTTTCCCCTCCATCAAAAACAAAAAAAAACATAAAACTGTTCAAAAAATACAAAAAAAACAAAAAATGTTCAAAAAATAAAAAAAATATATAAAACAACAAAAACATTAAAAAAAAAGTTCTTTTCAGAACTACCTCCCCTTTCAAAAAAAAATTGCTAGAATGTTTAGCACTCTGGCAAGCTCTATTTCTTTTAGTTCGCTTCCCAGTTCGCTTCCCGGTTCGCGAACCGGGAGCAAACCAAAAAAAAAAAAAAAAAAAAAAAAAAAAGAAGAGTAAGTATAAGGGAAGTAAACAGAGAGTAATGTTAAAAGAAAGACAGCTATAGGGAGTAAACCAGAGATACTGTTTAATAGATCTATTTACCGAAGAAAAGATTTAAGAGGGTATAATTGTGAAAAACAAAATAGATAAGGAAGTGAAAGAAAAAAAAGAGAGTAGAACAATAACAAAGAAGAGTTTCTTGGACAATGTGAGTGAATGTTCAAAATCAGAGTAAAACATGTGGAATAACAGAGAGAAAAAACAGAAAACAAAAAAGAAAAAATAACAGAAAAAGATTAATTGAAACAGCAAAGAAATGTAAATAACATAGAGCCATATCATCAACATAGGCAATAAAAGTTTTGCAGCTTTTATCGGCAGAAATGTGTCGCTAAAGCCGCTTTTGCGGCGGAAAACTGCCGCTAAAACAACTTTTGCAACACTTTTCTGCCAATAAAAACAGCAATAATTTTATTGGCTGTGTTGATAATATGCCCCTTAGTGTGCTTCAACTACACAGAAGAAGCATAATGAACAAGTAGTGAAAGAGTGATCAGTCAAAGACACTAAGAGTAATAGAGACGGAGTGAGTGAACAAGAGTGAGGAACTATGAGAAGAGAGGGACTGAGAAAAGGAGTGGAAGGAGTAGAGTAAGTAGGTAATAGAGAAAGGAATGAGGGAAGTAGCAAAGGCAGGAAACTGAGGGTTAAAGAAATGAAGCTGTCAAACTACTAGTAGGTGAATGTGATAGAAATGTAACGAAAAGAGTACAAAACATTTACCTTATAATTGTCATTAACTTACTCACTTTTTGTTTTTATACTTTCAATCTGTGAAAGAGAGAACAAACATTTGAAAAATATTAAAACATGTATTTAAAAATTAGAAAAGACAAGGGAAAAGATTGAAGGACAAACAGTTTTTCAACAACTTTGACACTTACAGAAGCTTCTGCTTCTCCAGGCCCTGTACACAGTCCTAAAGATATACATTTTAAACTAACAGTATCTTGATGCAGATGAAGTGAGGCCTATCTTGGAACATGGTGCATTTTTTGCACTGCTGTTGTCTCACAAAAGTGTCGCAAGACACTAACATTTTAAATGATTGTTTCAAGATGCCAATAAGATGTGTCCTATCCAGAGGTTTGTTTGAGGTAAGGCCTACTCAGGGTTCGAAATGAAATTTCGAGTTGTTGAAGAGAACAGAGGACATAATACATGTGAAGGCCTACCAATGAAGTAAGTCATGTCCACTTCACTCTTGAACAAAGGCCAGACCTCTTCTGTGTCCGTGGACAGACCTAAACTTCATCTGCACAATGTCATTCGTAAACTTAGGAAACACAGGTGATGTAATTGAAAAATGTGGAGTTTCTTTTCCTCATTTCACAATCACATCACCTGTGTTGCCTAGGCTAAGGTATCTCATAGTGCAGATGTAGTGCAGCATATTAAACAGTACCCAGAAGTGCACCACTGCATGCAACAACTTTGACACTTACAAAAGCTTCAGCTTCTGCATGCTCCCTACACAGTGCTAATTATATACATTTTAAACTGATGGTATCTTGCTGGAGATGAACTGAAACCTATCTTGCAACATGGTGCATCTTTTACACAAAAGTGACCCACAATGGAGCAAAAGAGGCACACGGCCACCATAAATCTGACCCTAACATTTTAAATGATTGTTTCAAGATGCCAATAAGATGTAACCTATGCACAGATTTGTTTCAGGTAAGTCCTACTCAGGGTTGCAGATGGAATTTAGGTTTGTTGAAGAATACAGAGGAGATAATACATGTGGAGGCCTATCAACGAAGTGAGTCATGTCCACTGCACTCTTGAACAAATGTCAGACCTCCTCTGTCTCCAGGAACAGGCCTAAACCTCATCTACACAATGTGATGTGTAATGTTAGGAAACACAGGTAATATAATTGAAAAACGTGCAATTTATTTTGCTCATTCCACAATCATATCACCTGTGTTTCCTTTGCTTAGGTATCTCATTGTGGAAATGTAGTCTATCATATGAAAGACTACGTAGAATATGAGCACTGTATGCAACAACTTTGACACTTACAGAAGCCTCTCCTTCTCCATGCCTCCTACACAGTTCTACATGTACATCATAAATGCAAACAGTACAGAATTAATTATACATGTTAAATGGTTTATTTTTGCTGTTCTCAGAATGTATCAAATTTCACTAAAAACAGTGACTTGAAGGTATTCATCATATAACAGCGGGGAAAAAACCCACAATCAAAATGATTGTGTTTAAAAAACCCATACAACATAACAAATCAGAATTCAGAACTCCTTAAAGTTAACTTACTTTCCATGACGTCGAAGGATGTCCTATGAACAGCTCTGTTGTGCTGTTATTACTTTCAGACCGCCACTTTCTGAAAGAAAACCTCCATCGTTTTGAAAAACATGTTACATACAATAAATGACTTCTTGCTCTCTACCACACGTTTCCACAAGGCCAAATCATGTCTGAGCCATTTATAACTCTTAGAATTCTTGTAAGCCAATCCCGTCATGTTGTATTTCCGCAACTTTCACAATTAAAATGTTGAAGATCATTTTCACAATCCTGGACTAGTAATATCTTCCCCTTCTTGCTCAGTCATGTTCTACATTTCTACATTTCCTATGACACTGATACTGCTTACTATGAAGCAGACTTACACTACCTCTATGACTACTACAATTATTTAATTCTCTACATCACTTTTAATCACAAAGCAATGTAAAACAGTAGACAGCATTGCAGACTTACATTCCCTCTACTCCATGTTTTGATTGGCTGCTTCAATTAGCTTATAAAAAGAAACAGTTTTTCTGAACTCATTCAAAGTGCACTTATTTCTCCATGACGTCCAGTGTTATGGTAAGAAGTTATGTCTCTGTACTACACTTATCCTCAAGGCCAAATCATGTAGGAGCCATTAGAACTTCTTGAAATTCCTCAGAGCACATCCCGAGATTCTTTCCCTAAAATGTTGGTTTTAAAAACACCACGTAAGAGTTTTTGAGGTCATACGGCAATTTTTTTTTGAAAATTAAAACAGAATCGTTGCAGAATGACCAGCCATTTTTAGACTTTAAATAAGCTGTGTAATGTCCTGATGTTATTGAAGGACCGTCATGATATATAATTGCTGCAGTTACAAAAGTACTTCCTGATATTGACAACTGTGAAGCCACAACATTTTTAATTAAAGTTGTCAATTTTGTTCCATCAGGCCTACATCGTTGGAACATTAAAATGACATACTGGCCATATGTTCGTATAAATAATGTGGACATCATTTCAGATTTACATTGGCTACACTCCATGTTGTGATCAGCTGCTTTTACTAGCTTATTAAAAGAGACTGATTTACTGTCTGGCAAAGTTAAATATATAAATCTTTCTGAGTCTACACTAGTAGTACTTGATACCCTACAGTTCTCGCAGTCATGCTGCCATTGATAAGAAAGCCCAAACAGGTGATCTACATCTACACCTTCATCATGCAATACATCAAGCATATACATTAAAAACTCCTGACAATCTTGCTGACTATTTTGAGAGAATTGTGTTTGGCCTGAACATCTGTCTAACAGATTTCGAATTTCAGACACACTTTCTATGTTTGTTCTATCAGTGCTACATTTCTCTAACACAGAATTTAACAAACTGCAAAATCTTTGATCAGAATTGACCACAATCTCTTGTTTTACATTTTCTAGAGAAAACAAAACATTAACCACTACATTAGCATAGCAGTTGACACCAGAACTGTTTTCAAATTGAAAACCAACAACATCTTCAACAGAATCCTTTTTGTTTCTGCTTATAATTTCAGGTTCATCGACTTTTCGTCTTTTTGCTACAACCTCCCCAGTATTGGTCACATTTCTTCGTTTCCGGCCTACCACACGTTTCTCAAACAAAGGATATTGAGGCAAATGTGGCGCATACTCTCTTCTTAACCTATTGTATTCCTTAACACAATCTAGATCCGCACAAATGTTTGTGACATCACACTCAATCAAGTACAATCCCGATAAAGTTCTAACTCGTGACAATGCCACATATGCCATACCCTCCTTGAACACAGAACTGCCAATATTCACCAATGCACTGTCTACACTTAAACCTTGCGATTTATGGATTGTCACCGCATATGCCAAGCAAACAGGAAATTGCTTACGGCGAACATATAAGTCTTTTACAAGCAAAAATCTAGCAGAACAACGACCAATTAGCTGTACTTCCTCAATGCCATCAAATTTAATTTTTAAAAATTCAATTCCATCTCTATTTCTGTATTTCACAAAATCAACAACATTACCCATTGATCCATTTACCAGACCTCTTTCAGCATGTAAATTCCTTCTTAAAATTATACGGCAGTTCAAGCACACATTCAGAGTCTTTTCGAAACCTACAGTTTTAGATATACTCTTCTCTAATGAATCCAATTTTGTTTTCAGATTCTCAGACAAAATAATTGTTGATCCCATATGCTCTACTCTGTCAATAGCTTCCAGTTTCACAATCTCTTGCTTTTCTAAATGCAACATTTTGTTGTTGAATTTGGCACATTCTGCAAGAGTTGGCATCAAACATATTCCAGATTTCTTCTCAGTAATTTTCTGAAAAATATTCTCAGGCACAACATCTTGGTCTGGATATAAATTTGTCAGTAATCGTGCATGTAAAGCTTCTTTCCCATGCTCGGTCACTTTTCCAATTCTAACATCTTGTAGAATAGTCTTGTAAACTTCATCCTTCGCCTGACGCATATTTTCATGCAGTTCAGCATAATTGAAGTTTAACCATATATTGACGTTGCCAATGCTCCCTAGGCACTTCCTGGTATCTTCATGCGTGAGCATTTTGAACACAGGTTGCCCTTTCACTGGTGTCAGCTGCAGAAGATCTCCGAAAACAATGATGTGTTTGCCACCAAATAACACATCATACTCTGTTTTGAAAACTTCTTGCATTCTCAAATGCACAAAGGCAAGCATGACATTGGAAACCATGCTTACTTCGTCAATGATAAGAAGTTTCATTTTCCTCAAGACTCTTGAAACTTCACAACAAGCATCTCCAGATAGCTTGTGATATTGTAATTTGTTGTCATGCTCCACTGGCAGCATCAGTAAACGATGTAAAGTAATCCCTTTAATGTTATGTGCTGCCAGTCCAGTTGGAGCGGTGACAACACAAGACAGCGATGACTCTGTCCTTTCCTGCAAATAACATGAAATTGCTTTAATGAGGAAACTTTTTCCAGTTCCCGCTTCTCCACTCACGTACAGTCGGACAGGCTTCAACGACGTACATGAGCACTCTTTCTTGTCATGACTTAATCCATGATCAATTTGCATGGTAACTTCGTCATATATTTTCCTCTGCTCAACGTTGAGTTGTCTTTCCAACTCTTCTAAGTTAACCGCATCCTCCTGAGCATGTGCCATGGCTCTTTCCACTTCATTCATAGCAGTGGCAGCTTCATTTTCGATAACAGGTCCTCCTAGTGGATCCTGACTCAATGAAGCAGAACTCTGACTGTCCTGAGAACTGTCTCTGGCAATCTCGGCTGCAATCGTTGCTTCCTGCTCGATTTCCGCATTCAACATTTCTACATATTTGGGAAAAGCAGGACATTCTATGGTCTCCTTGGCAGCATTGAAAGAGTCTTCGTAACAGAGGAAATCTCCAAGCAGTTCCTCTTCTGCACGCCAAGGCTTGAAAAGTTGCAAAAGTGCTAAATAGAAAAACTCCTTTTTTTCAGGAGATTCGCCACTCAATTTTCGATGGTTTATCAAGTGGCATTTTCTTTGCTTGACCAGACATCCCTCACTTCCTATTACAGCATACACTCCTTTCTCAGTATCTTCTTTGATGTTCCTCTTGAATATGTAATTTTGAAGAACCTCATACAGACAAACATTCTCGAGGTGACTGCTTCGATTTGGATAATATGTATCCAACATGTTGGTCTTCAAAATGTCGGTACTGTTTGGCTCCTTTTCCGCCAAATACTCAATTTCCCGCACAGGTTTGAGAACTCTATTACGCGTTGCAGCAAGACCAAGACTCGCTCAAACGATACTCCTGGACTTGGCATAGAGACTTGCTGAAGACAACCGGTCAGAACATTCGTAAGCTCCGATTTCTCGATGCGACAACATCTTCAGACTGAAACTGTACAACTTCTTGCTGAGGCTCTTTTCATGGGAAATGTCCTCCCACATATCCTTCAATTCTATCTTCTCTTTTTTGGTGATGTAAGATGTCACATACCGAGCCACAGCCATACAGTTATCAGCCACAAACTGTATATCCATGTTAGCATTCCACATGGACAAAATCACCGGGTTGTAGTCGTTGATGTACTTAGACTCTTCGTTCCTCTTCAAATTGTATGTGTTTTTAGGTGATTTCTTCATCACATTATGTCGCAGCGAAGACATCAAACTGTTCACTCTTCCTTTAGAAATCACCGGTCGTGGAAAGCCGAAACGACATTTGGTGTAGAACTTGTCCTTGTTTCGGAATTTACGACGACAGTACTTTCCACATCGATGGCTTTGGAAACGTAGAACTTTTTCTCTTAGGCTTTTCTTCTCCTTTGCGTTTGGAACAGCACACGTAGAATACTGTTGTATGAAACTCATCACTGAGTCTTCTGGATCCGTTCCAAATTTAGGTGCATCCTTGATCCACAGCAACATATGTATATGAGGAGCACCTCTTGCTTGGTACTCCTTTCTCCAGAAGAAATCCAACACCTCTCCAAGAGGTGGATTCTTCTTATTCATGATGAAAGACATCATAGCTTCAAATCTATGATTGAAGTACCTACATACATTGACTGGATCCAAAGAGCACAGTTCTCCGGGTGTCTTGAATTCGATGTTTTCTATGTTAGCATTTGCCTCTCGTAGAAATTCAAGTAAGTCTTCCCAGCCATACTCGGCACAGCTCAGAGTGAGGAACCATGTGGGAGTTCCTAAGTTCCTCAGCATACATTTTAAATCACCATGACGACAGTACCAGTACTCATTAGTACCACGCTGACACGCCATGAGATTAATCAGGTGAGAATCCAAAATACTGTCTTGGACATTGACTTTATCCATAAAGTCACTTGCCGAGATGTTTTGCATGTGTATACCACTTTTCAAGATGTGGTTCACTGCATATGACAGTCCAGACAGATCGCTTTCAAACAGGAGATGAAACAAATAGGGAATGCATTGTCGAAACCTAGCATCTCCTGCATACAATCGCAAAGTCCGGTATTCAGAAGCAGGAATTTGATGAGGTCGCTCATCATATCTTCCTCCCTGACCTGTTGGAAAAAGCTGTGGGAAACACCGAGCTTCCAAACTTTCCTCCCAAACACTAATGGGACTCCCTTTGGCTTGTTTCATTTGAAACAACTCAATAGCATTCCCCATGACTTCCTTGGAATGCAAAGGATGAACACTATAATGTTCATATATTTCTTCACTAGTAGAGGGTTCTACTTTCTCAATTTGACCAGCACACAAATCGCTATCCTCTTCCTCACTTACTTCCTCTTCTGCAACATATACATTCTTATAGTATTTATTATTTTTTTTCAAATACAATGTTGCCTTTTTAACTTTCCTAACATCCACTAAATCTTGCCATATTTTCTTATTCTTTGTCGGAACCCCATTAACTAAGATAACCAGAGGTTCCTCTTCCACTTTTTCTACTCCAATTGTGTTAATGTTTTTCTTCAAATCTAGAGGCAAATAAACAACTCTTCCCTTTAATCCTCTCTGTAAATCTGATGGAGGCAATTTCCCTGTCTTTGGCTCCATTCTTACAATAGCCTGAAAGGGATGGATACTTTGAATCAAAATAGATTCATAAGTATTTAAATCCTTCAATTCAGAAGGAATCTCAACCAATTCCAGATTATTATGAACTGCTCTAGCAGGCATCTGGTTTTGATTTAATTTGTTACAACAATAAGTACACACACGTTGATCCAATCCCAAATCAAAACAATTTTCTACCATCAAGTATGTTGTGAAATCCTTCCATTCACTATTATTTTCCCTTTCACTTTTTGCATATAAATCCACTAACTTAGTCTGATTCTTATAATAAGTGCGTCGACAACACACACAAATTAAATATTTGGCCTCTCACTTGATTTGACCTGAAACGTCGCAATTTCCCTCTGGAAATTATCTGTACTGGAAACCTGTACACTATCTTCCACATTACCCGCTTCTTCTTGGTCAATTTCAACATTCTCCTCTTTACTTCCAAAGTAACAAAACTCAATTTCTTCACATATATTCTTCACATCTATTTCAGAACCATGCAAAAGAGCAGCGCATAATTGTTTAAGCATAATTGCTGGACTCTTAGCATAATACAACATTCTAACTAATTTCCTCACTTTATTATGATGCACTGCTAGCATCCTGAAATGATGAAAAACACTCTGGCATACTCTCCTGGAAAGACAAGCCAGTGAATGACCATGCAAACCTGTCACTTCTCTCACTCTGCAAGGATCTAATTCTTGCAACAACTTCATTTTCTGCTTCAAACTTTTCTTATTAAATGACCGTACAAAATCACAAAGCAAATTGATGGAATCCTGTCGCACACTGCAAATACTACTACACTTCCAGGTGTACACAGGACCCTTAGGACGTCTTCCTAAAACCTCATTACCTAACACCTCTTCTGCCTCTGTTGTCACAAGTTTTTCTTTTTCAACTGGACAACCATCTTTCACTTCATAAGCTCGACCACTGGTATCAACTGCATGCACCAAATAATTATCCTGGAAATAACTCTCCTCATTAAAAAATGCCTCACAGCTTGAACTATGCATCCATTCTCCAGAAAAAACTTCACAAAAATTACTACGATTAACTATTCTCTTCCATCTACTATTTCTTTTGAAATCATAAATTGCCTTGTTTAGCTTCCTAATTCTATTGATTATCAAAATAAATAACTTACGTTTAATTTCAAATGCCTGATCAATAACTTTCTCAACTATTTTTTTTCTCTTATAAAAAACCACTTTCTGTTGACCTTTCTTAATATTTTTTAACAAATTGCCAATTATCCTGTTGCGGAACATTCGTTTACGAATGTCCCTAAACTGTTGTTTCCTTCTACTATCATGCACAGAGTTATCTCTTGCTCTAGCAGTAACATTTTTCATTGGCCTTTCCTTTCCGTTTGAATTGCTTCTCTTTTTCTGGACTGAAACATTTTCTGTAGTAATATTTTTTTTTACTACAGATATTTCTTATGAATGTTTTTGTACTCTTACCCGGTGCTTTCTTGGTGACTTGAGAAATCTTTTTGTTAGTGGACTGCTGCTTTTTTTCATTGACCTGCTGTCTTTGACGTTTTGCAGCCTTTCTCAGTCTTTCTTTAGTTGGCATGGTGAAATCTTGAAATGATCTGCAGTTGAATCTGTGGTAAAATATATTAAAAAATTGTATTAACCACTATTACCCAACAGTAAATCAATAACAGTAATCAAAAACTTAAAACACTACTTGACATTTTTACATAGAAGATTTTTTAGTGCTTGGCAAATTTAGAATACACAAATAGCAGAAAAGAAAAGGAATTTATATTCCTTTTACCTGTGCTGTTTTATATGTGAATCTGATCAAATTTTATGAGCATATTTCAATATTTTATTGAAGACACTACACATAACCTGTTTTTGAAGGTGTCTTTATTTTTAAATTAAACGGTTTACATTTTTACTTTTTATTTATTATAAATTTTTAAAATAAATGTTTATAGTTCCATAGGCTCAAGCACGTCAGCTTCCCATCCTATGTCATACAATTCTGACAAATCTGCATCCTCATCACGTTCTTCTTCATCCTCAGGATTTAAATCATCCAAGGGATCAACATCCACTGATGTTTCAATTACGAGTTCAATGATGAGGTCGAAATCAACTGATTGCTGATTGTCGCTCATGTTGATGTTGTCTTTATCTTTAAAGAAAGATAACAACAATGAGATGTTGCAGAGTAAGAGACAAATCTCAGAGATTATAATAGTAAAATTGTTTAACAAGAGTAACATTTTGCAGCTATTATTTAGCCATGTCCAGCGATGCTGAGGAGGTGAAGCCTATGTCCAATTTTTCAGTGAACAGGACTCATCTCTTCTTAACCTTGGATAAGCCTCACCGACCTTGTGTCCCCTGCACATACTTAAATGTAAAGGGGCAGATTTATGTTAACTGGCACATCCCCAGGGATGCACCAGTTAACGTGCACCACTGCTCTGCCACCCATGGTGTGCCGCATTTACAATCAGATAGGACAAAGCTGCGTCAAAACCCTGCGCCTGCTTGAAACAGGCATAGGTCTTGACGCAGCATTGTGGAGATGGGGCACCCCTGAGCCTTGCTGGAGCTGCATCGCACTTGCGATACAACTGCAGCAATGCGCCACTTTTACGGCACAGATGCGTCACACAACTGTGCCATTTTTGCCCCATTCTGCGCCGCGTTGTAAATGCAGCACACCATGGGTGGCGGAACAGCGGCGCAGGATGACTGGCACATCCCTGGTGATGCACCAGTCATCATAAATCTATCCCTAAGCTTCTTATCTTGTTAGAGATGAACTGCCATATGTATCATCAAACTATTTTGCATTTCCTAAATAGCGAATTTTAAGGAATAAATAGCGATTCTTTACCATTCCTAATTTGCGATGAGCAAATTGCTAATTGCAAATTACCCATTCATTTGCATGGGCCAGGAGGCCCATAGGAATGAAGGTGCAATTTACGATTAGCAATTAGCTCATCGCAAATTAGGAATTTTTCCAAGGCTGCAGGGGTGTCTCAAGAACACCCTGCTGCACCCCTGAAAAAGAAATTTGGGGGCATATGGCGCACATACATGCCCTAAGGGCATGTATGGGCGTCGTATGGCACCTTTTCTTTTTTGGGAAAAAAGCTTTTTGAAAAGAATTCGCAAATAACCACCAACTAAAAGTTGGTGGTAATTTGCAAATCCTTAATGGCATTTTTTGTATATTTTTTGTTTGATACATTGCATTTAAGGAATCGCAAAATTTGCAAATCCTTAAGTGCAATCGCAAAATAAGGAATAGCAAATTTTGCTATTCCTTATTTTGCATCAAACTTGTTTGATACATACCATTTGTCTAATTAGCATTCGCAAAGGCGAATTTCGGCCTTTGCGAATGCTAATTAGCTTGATACATATGGCCCCAAGTGAGGCCTGTCTTGCAACATGGTGCATCTTTTGCATCACTGCTGCATCGGTTTCATGTGGCACGGTTTTTTTACACCATGACACATCTGCCTAAATGCATCAATTTGTAATTTTGTCGCCTCATAGCAAATCTTTTCCACCGCCACTGCATCAGAAAAGTGACGCACAGTGGCTCAAAAGAGGCATACACCTATCATAAATCTGTCCCTAGCATTTTAAATGATTAATTCAGGATGACGATAAGGTGTAGCCTATCCAGAGGTTTGTTTAAGGTGAGACCTACTCAGGATTGCAGATTAAAGTTACACTTGATGAAGAATACAGAGGAGATAATACATGTAAAGGCCTACCAATGAAGTAAGTGATGTCCACTTCATTGCGCCAGTCATCATAAATGTATCCCTAAGCTTCTTATCTTGTTAGAGATGAACCGCCATATGTATCATCAAACTATTTTGCATTTCCTAAATAGCGAATTTTAAGGAATAAATAGCGATTCTTTACCATTCCTAATTTGCGATGAGCAAATTGCTAATTGCAAATTACCCATTCATTTCCATGGGCCAGGAGGCCCATAGGAATGAAGGTGCAATTTACGATTAGCAATTAGCTCATCGCAAATTAGGAATTTTTCCAAGGATGCAGGGGTGTCTCAAGAACACCCTGCTGCACCCCTGAAAAAGAAATTTGGGGGCATATGGCGCACATACATGCCCTAAGGACATGTATGGGCGTCATATGGCATCTTTTGTTTTTTGGAAAAAAAGCTTTTTGAAAAGAATTCGCAAATAACCACCAACTAGAAGTTGGTGGTAATTTGCAAATCCTTAATGGCATTTTTTGTATATTTTTTGTTTGATACATTGCATTTAAGGAATCGCAAAATTTGCAAATCCTTAAGTGCAATCGCAAAATAAGGAATAGCAAATTTTGCTATTCCTTATTTTGCATCAAACTTGTTTGATACATACCATTTGTCTAATTAGCATTCGCAAAGGCCGAAATTCGCAGAATTTCGGCCTTTGCGAATGCTAATTAGCTTGATACATATGGCCCCAAGTGAGGCCTGTCTTGCAACATGGTGCATCTTTTGCATCACTGCTGCATCGGTTTCATGTGGCACGGTTTTTTTACACCATGACACATCTGCCTAAATGCATCAATTTGTAATTTTGTCGCCTCATAGCAAATCTTTTGCACCGCCGCTGCATCAGAAAAGTGTCGCACAGTGGCGCAAAAGAGGCATACACCTATCATAAATCTGTCCCTAGCATTTTAAATGATTAATTCAGGATGACGATAAGGTGTAGCCTATCCAGAGGTTTGTTTAAGGTGAGACCTACTCAGGATTGCAGATCAAAGTTACACTTGATGAAGAATACAGAGGAGATAATACATGTAAAGGCCTACCAATAAAGTAAGTGATGTCCACTTCATTGCGCCAGTCATCATAAATCTATCCCTAAGCTTCTTATCTTGTTAGAGATGAACCGCCATATGTATCATCAAACTATTTTGCATTTCCTAAATAGCGAATTTTAAGGAATAAATAGCGATTCTTTACCATTCCTAATTTGCGATGAGCAAATTGCTAATTGCAAATTACCCATTCATTTCCATGGGCCAGGAGGCCCATAGGAATGAAGGTGCAATTTGCGATTAGCAATTAACTCATCGCAAATTAGGAATTTTTCCAAGGGTGCAGGGGTGTCTCAAGAACACCCTGCTGCACCCCTGAAAAAGAAATTTGGGGGCATATGGCGCACATACATGCCCTAAAGGCATGTATGAGCGTCATAGGGCACCTTTTGCTTTTTGGAAAAAAAGCTTTTTGAAAAGAATTCGCAAATTACCACCAACTAGAAGTTGGTGGTAATTTGCAAATCCTTAATGGCATTTTTTGCATATTTTTTGTTTGATACATTGCATTTAAGAAATCGCAAAATTTGCAAATCCTTCAGTGCAATCGCAAAATAAGGAATAGCAAATTTTGCTATTCCTTATTTTGCATCAAACTTGTTTGATACATACCATTTGTCTAATTAACATTCGCAAAGGCTGAAATTCGCAGAATTTCGGCCTTTGCGAATGCTAATTAGCTTGATACATATGGCCCCAAGTGAGGCCTGTCTTGCAACATGGTGCATCTTTTGCATCACTACTGCATCGGTTTCATGTGGCACGGTTTTTTTACAGCATGACACATCTGCCTAAATGCATCAATTTGTAATTTTGTCGCCTCATAGCAAATCTTTTGCACCGCCGCTGCATCACAAAAGTGACGCACAGTGGCGCAAAAGAGGCATACACCTATCATAAATCTGTCCCTAGCATTTTAAATGATTAATTCAGGATGACGATAAGGTGTGGCCTATCCAGAGGTTTGTTTAAGGTGAGGCCTACTCAGGATTGCAGATCAAAGTTACACTTGATGAAGAATACAGAGGAGATAATACATGTAAAGGCCTACCAATGAAGTAAGTGATGTCCACTTCATTGCGCCAGTCATCATAAATCTATCCCTAAGCTTCTTATCTTGTTAGAGATGAACCGCCATATGTATCATCAAACTATTTTGCATTTCCTAAATAGCGAATTTTAAGGAATAAATAGCGATTCTTTACCATTCCTAATTTGCGATGAGCAAATTGCTAATTGCAAATTACCCATTCATTTCCATGGGCCAGGAGGCCCATAGCAATGAAGGTGCAATTTGCGATTAGCAATTAGCTCATCGCAAATTAGGAATTTTTCCAAGGGTGCAGGGGTGTCTCAAGAACACCCTGGTGCACCCCTGAAAATGAAATTTGGGGGCATATGGCGCACATCAATTTTAACAACAATCCTTTACCTCAAAAACGATTTTCAAGTCATAATTTGAAAACACTGCACATGGGGAAATGACTTAAAATGTCCTTAAGACACATGAAAGCGTTTTTTGATTGCCTTTACAGCATGTTTGGGTCACTTTTAACATGGCTATGTAACGCAAACATTCAAAATCTAAATTTGCCATGCACAGGTGTGAGCATATTTACAAGCAATTTGCTCCACAGGGAAAGGTCTTACATTAAAATGGGAAAAATAACATCAGAGACACTCAATTTCCTTATAAAGAAGCATACACCATTATGTCCTTGTCATAAATATTAAAACAATTCCTTTTCCTCAAAAACGATTTACAAGTCATAATTTGAAAATACTCCACATGGGGAAATGACTTAAAATGTCCTTAAGACACATGAAAGCATTTTTTGATTGCCTTTGCAGCATGTTTGGGTCACTTCTAACATGGCTATGTAACGCAAACATTCAAAATCTAAATTTGCCATGCACAGGTGTGAGCATATTTACAAGCAATTTGCTCCACAGGGAAAGGTCTTACATTTAAATGGGAAAAATACCATTAGAGATACTCAATTGCCTTATAAAGAAGCATACACCATTATGTCCTTGTCATAAATATTAAAACCATTCCTTTTCCTCACAAATTTTACAAGTCATACTTTGAAAACACTCCACAGCTCCTATGCACATAAAAACCCTGTCAGTACTAATACTTCACATTTTCTCCAATTACAATTTCTCAAAGAAACAAAATCTATTTGTAAAACACTTGAGACAAAGCAACATTTGAAAAACACAACTTTCTTCATAATTTTCTCCTTAAAGCACACTATTCTCTATCTAAATTAAAGAAATCTTTTCTCACCTTAGCAAATACTTTGAGTTTCAAAACAGTCTCAGAAACACACCAATTTGTCTTCAGCAGAGCAAAAGGTATGCACTCCAGAGTCTGCAGCTATCAAAAGCACACAAATGCTGTAATTCTTCACACATATCTCTCATGTCACCCAATCAAAACTCTTGCCTCACTTTTTTTCAAATCAAAACCCTTCCCCCCTCTGCCCTCTCTGCTTTTTTTGCATAGCAACCACCTCTTGGAAGACCTCTGGTGTTTGCAAGTTCACACAACAATGTTGCAATTGAACTCTGAACTCTCAGTGCACCTGCATATCCAATGCATTCTTTCATTTAATGATTTTTTCTTGACCACTCAAAATACATCTTTCAAAGAACTCATCCATGCACCCTAACTTTCTGTTTTCAGCAATCAAAATCCACCAATCACTCTTACTGCTTCATTAACACAGAAACTCCACAGTTTTTTTCATTTTACACTCTTATTTTTTCAACTGCCATTTCATTGCCACACTTCATCTGACTGCAGGAGAACCTTCTCCCACCATGTTTTCTGTCTGGATTGTTGGACATAGTTACATCTATTGGGCTCAGAGGTATGCTGAGAACAGAAATTTACCTAACCTCAATTTACAAGATGTGGAAATTAAGTGGTTTGGCCACAGAGGATTAAAATGTCACCAATTGATACCATTGGTGAAAACCTTTATGCATTTGCCAAAACCTGACCTGTTAATTGTGCACTGTGGAGGTAATGATTTGGGCACTTTGACTGGGGTAGGTCTGGAAATGCTTTTAAAGGACACCTTTGAGCAATTAATGGCACTTTTTCCTCAGACTGCCTTGGTATATTCAAATATATGCCAAAGACAGAAATGGAGGTGGTCAAACCAATTTTGTCCACAAATTGAGAAGTTGAGGAAGCATGTAAACAAATCTGTTTCAGCTTACATGAGAGACCATGGAATGGGCTCCATGTACAACAATAACTTGCGTTACTACATGCAAGATATCTACAGAGGAGATGGAGTTCACTTCTCAGATGAGGGCAACAGAATTTTCACTCTGAATTTAAGACTGTGCATTGGTACCTACTTATAAGTACCTAAATGTACCATAAACCCAAAAGCTCTTCTCAGAGCTACCCTACATCTGATCACTCACAATTATTATTTTACTCTAACTTTTTTCACAAATTTTCAACAAAGTACGCTCCCTGGGGCGCTACCCGGTACGCGAACCGGGAGCTAACCTCGCTAAATTTTTTAAAAAATGTTTTTTTTCGCACATATGGGCCTCCTCAGCCACCCTCAGAAAACCTAGGGGGTCAAGATAAGTCTACCGTGCCCCCTTCTACCCATTCTGAACATTATTTGCCCTCCATCTTGTATCTTAATTCGACCGAAACACAAAATGGTGGACTCCCGTAACGCTTCAGGTTCACGTACCGGGGCGCTCGCCAGTTCGCGTACTGGGGCGCTCCCCGGGAAGCGCTCCATCAAAAAAAGGTGGGAAAGTAATTTACAGAAAAACGACTGGAGACACTTTCACCAAATATAGATTAGCTCATACTACATACCAATCCCTACCATTTTCACAAATTTGATTGAAATTCCATTTAGCCATTTAGCCTGTAGACCTCTCTAAATACCCTGAGGTAAATTACTTCACAAAACACATCTGAAGTGTTGGAATTGACAACCAATTAAAATGTTACTTTCATTTTCTACTTTTTTTACCTGACATTTGATTGGTTATGTACCTGAATATATATAAAGGAAGAGAGAGAAACACAGCCATTTTGACTACTACTTCCTGAACTACATTGCAAGATCATTTTCACTGACAACTTAAACTTGTTTTTAGAAGGTGAGATATTATTTTATAAATTTGAAATCATTTTCAGATAGTTATATACTATCCCTCTGTAAGAGTTAGACATTGAGAAAGGCTTCTTTATTATAATTATGGATTGATTTAGATTTCTGTGGTATAATTATGAATTTACTTAGGCTTCTTCAGAGGCACTTTTTAATAGTACTACTTCACGCCTGAAACCATACAGTGCCCATAGATTACTTCTCTGTTATAAACTCACAAGTACCTGTCTGAACTTAAACCCAACAGTGCCCTATCTCTAGTGATATATTTATTTTTTATGCAAATTGTTCTGGAGAACAACACAGAAAAAGATATTGAGGACAATGATGACTCAGATTTCATGGATGAATCACGGGACCATGAATTAGTTCAATGTGTAGAATCTGTGGATCATTTACTTCATTATGATGACGGTCAAATGTGGGAAGTTATGTTCACTCAACAAGAGGACATATCTGACAGTCAAATGTTAGACATTCTATTAAATTTTGAAAAACAATCTGAAAAATAAAATTATATGTAATATTAAAAAATTATTTGAGTCTTTAATCATTTTTATATGTAATTCATAAACTAGTGAAATGTTAGAAATGTTATTAAATTTTGAAACACAATTACAATAATAAATAATTGCTTAAAAAATAAAAAAATTAAAAAATAATCAACAAAACCAACAATCAATTAACATACAGTATTTGAAAACTCTATCATTCTTTTTTCCTTATAGTACGCTGCCCAGAACGCTTCCCGGTTCGCGAACCGGGCGCTACCCACGCAAAAAAAAATTAGTTTTTTTTTTTTTTGCCCCGCGGGGCCCTTTTAAAGCCTCCACATCAAACCTAGGGGGTCATGGAGGATCTACTATGCCCCCTTATGGTCATTTCCCCCTTTGTTTTGGCCTCCTCTTGTCTCTCAATCCTACCGAGAGACAAGATGGCGGCCGCTCCGGACTGTTTAGAATGTTGACAGACACCGGAGAGCCAATCAGCTTCGCTACGCGAAGTTCCGTTACGCGTCAAGTACGCGAACCGGAGCGCTGCCTGGAGCGCGCTTACAGATATATATCTTTTTTTAAACGTTAATTTAGCAAAATCCACTGAAGCACATATATTGAGACCTAGCAAAGGCACATCGGGCTACCAGTCCCTACAATTTTGCCAAGTTTCGTGGAAATCCATTCAGCCGTTCGGGCTAAAAGTGAGGCCAACCGCCCTATGGAAAACTCAATGTTAAAAACACGTTTTGGGACCCCCTTTTTTCTCGGCCCCCCCTTGACAAAACCTCCCCAAATTTCCAGGGGCTGCTCAGAAACAAAATGTTCCATTTTCCTGAAAATTTCAGCCAATTCTGTCCACAAACGCCAAAGTTATTAGACATAGAATTTTCAAAAATCCCATAGGGAAAAAATCCTAACTATATATACCTACTGGCGACCGCCAGTAGGTAATATATATATATATATATATTAGCATTTAAAAACATTGGAAATTTACTGAAAAAAACCACAGGATTCAGGGACGTCATAGTTAGAAATTAGCATTTAAAAAACCTCTGAAGTTCATAGAAAAAAAACACTTTGACAAACTGGGGACACTTTGACAAACCTGCCTTGCTGTTTGGTTCGCCCGTGGATTCTTTGCATCTCCATCAACGCCTCGCGGAACCCGCTGCGCGGGTCCCGCTTCGCAGAGGGGCGCTCTCCTTCGTGGGCTGTTAGCTGCTGCTGGTTTAAGACAGGGGTTGAGGGCTGCGAGCAAGAGGGCTGGGACTACATTTCCCAGGAGTCCCAGTAACCCCGCCCGTTCCACCTGGGCTGCTCTCCCTCCCCGCCCCCAACGACCGGGTGATTTAATACCGGCTTGGACTGCACTTCGTGGGACACTTTGACAAACCTGCCTTGCTGTTTGGTTCGCCCGTGGATTCTTTGCATCTCCATCAACGCCTTGCGGAACCCGCTGCGCGGGTCCCGCTTCGCAGAGGGGCGCTCTCCTTCGTGGGCTGTTAGCTGCTGCTGGGGTAAGACAGGGGTTGAGGGCTGCGAGCAAGAGGGCTGGGACTACATTTCCCAGGAGTCCCAGTAACCCCGTCCGTTCCACCTGGGCTGCTCTCCCTCCCCGCCCCCAACGACCGGGTGATTTAATACCGGCTTGGACTGTACTTCGTGGGACACTTTGACAAACCTGCCTTGCTGTTTGGTTCGCCCGTGGATTCTTTGCATCTCCATCAACGCCTCGCGGAACCCGCTGCGCGGGTCCCGCTTCGCAGAGGGGCGCTCTCCTTCGTGGGCTGTTAGCTGCTGCTGGGGTAAGACAGGGGTTGAGGGCTGCGAGCAAGAGGGCTGGGACTACATTTCCCAGGAGTCCCAGTAACCCCGCCCGTTCCACCTGGGCTGCTCTCCCTCCCCGCCCCCAACGACCGGGTGATTTAATACCGGCTTGGACTGCACTTCGTGGGACACTTTGACAAACCTGCCTTGCTGTTTGGTTCGCCCGTGGATTCTTTGCATCTCCATCAACGCCTCGCGGAACCCGCTGCGCGGGTCCCGCTTCGCAGAGGGGCGCTCTCCTTCGTGGGCTGTTAGCTGCTGCTGGGGTAAGACAGGGGTTGAGGGCTGCGAGCAAGAGGGCTGGGACTACATTTCCCAGGAGTCCCAGTAACCCCGCCCGTTCCACCTGGGCTGCTCTCCCTCCCCGCCCCCAACGACCGGGTGATTTAATACCGGCTTGGACTGTACTTCGTGGGACACTTTGACAAACCTGCCTTGCTGTTTGGTTCGCCCGTGGATTCTTTGCATCTCCATCAACGCCTCGCGGAACCCGCTGCGCGGGTCCCGCTTCGCAGAGGGGCGCTCTCCTTCGTGGGCTGTTAGCTGCTGCTGGGGTAAGACAGGGGTTGAGGGCTGCGAGCAAGAGGGCTGGGACTACATTTCCCAGGAGTCCCAGTAACCCCGCCCGTTCCACATGGGCTGCTCTCCCTCCCCGCCCCCAACGACCGGGTGATTTAATACCGGCTTGGACTGCACTTCGTGGGACACTTTGACAAACCTGCCTTGCTGTTTGGTTCGCCCGTGGATTCTTTGCATCTCCATCAACGCCTCGCGGAACCCGCTGCGCGGGTCCCGCTTCGCAGAGGGGCGCTCTCCTTCGTGGGCTGTTAGCTGCTGCTGGGGTAAGACAGGGGTTGAGGGCTGCGAGCAAGAGGGCTGGGACTACATTTCCCAGGAGTCCCAGTAACCCCGCCCGTTCCACCTGGGCTGCTCTCCCTCCCCGCCCCCAACGACCGGGTGATTTAATACCGGCTTGGACTGCACTTCGTGGGACACTTTGACAAACCTGCCTTGCTGTTTGGTTCGCCCGTGGATTCTTTGCATCTCCATCAACGCCTCGCGGAACCCGCTGCGCGGGTCCCGCTTCGCAGAGGGGCGCTCTCCTTCGTGGGCTGTTAGCTGCTGCTGGGGTAAGACAGGGGTTGAGGGCTGCGAGCAAGAGGGCTGGGACTACATTTCCCAGGAGTCCCAGTAACCCCGCCCGTTCCACCTGGGCTGCTCTCCCTCCCCGCCCCCAACGACCGGGTGTTCATCGTAATAGCTATATCTTAACGTGTGAATACCGCTGCGCGGGAGCGCGCGGGAGCTCGCCGGGAGAAGCCCGGGACAAGGGCGGGACCGTCTGTGGCCGTCCGGGGCAGGAGGAGGCAGGGCTGGGCCACCCCCCTTACATCCACTGCAACAGGTCTAAGTTCTTGGTGCTTCACTGTGGGCCCGGAATCCAGCATGTCAACCCGTTCCGGTAAGACCTTGAGGGGTGGTGGTGAAAGTGCCCCAGGGGGTGCCATGTTCGGCTCCATGGACAAATTCCTCACCAGGGTGGCAGCTGTTATCGACAATGAGATCGCCATATCAGAACGGCGCCTCTCTCTTGACTTCCCCCCTTCCAAAAGTCCTTCTTTGGCACTAGTGATGTCCTCATCAATCTCCATTTCCCCTGCACCCTTGCTTGGGGATTTACCTGGGGATTCGCATAATGCATCACTAGAGGTTGGAACAGATGGGGTAGAAAGTTTGCTAATTGTTCCTCACCTCGTCAGCCCTTGTACCGTGGTTGTAGAGTCCCGCCCCGACCTTCCCACAGCCAGCTCTCCTGGCATTCTGTCCCAATCCCGCCCTGACGTTCCCACACCCGATTCACAACTACTGTCCCAGACTCCATCTATCCGGGGGCCAATGAAAAGGAAAGGGAAAAGGGCGACCATCATCCGAAAGGGTTGTCACTCCACGCTTATTAAGCACCCTAGGTATCAGCCCCAGAGGGGCCCCACACTTCCAGGTGCCGGAGGACCTGCACCACCTGGGAATTCCAATGCCCCTCAAACTGTAGCTGATACAGTGCTACCCCCCCCCGCTGGTCCCAGCAGTACTTGACCTAGCTAACGAGGGCTTCTTTCTGGAGCCGATCGAGAAACTGGTCAAGTCTCTTTTGGTACCACTTATCGACCAAGTCAAAAGTTTGGGGGACAGGCTTGACCGTTTTGAACAGGTCACCAGGGACAATTTCTTTTCCCTGAAAACCCTGTTTAAACTACAGCCGAAGCCTAGCGAGGATAGGACAGATAGGAACACTGGGAAAGAGGTTTTAGTGAGCCATCCTCCAGGAGAACAGTCGACACTGCCGCCCAAGTCACCAGCCCCTGGGAATGCTTCTTCGGTCGCCTCCCAGGCTGGTTTGAGGCAGACAAGGCCGAATGTCTCCACTCATGCTGCCCAAGTGCATGCCATTCCTCCCCCAGTTGTAACAACCCCTGTGCCTAACCCAGGTCATAAGAAACATCAGAAGGGAGGGACGGGACCAACTTCACAACCCGGGGCCGCTTCTCACGCCAAAACTGGCGGTGCAGCGATAACCCTTAAGGTTAAACCCACCACCCTTCCGCCCAAAAACCCTTCTCCACTGGCTATTCCGCAGAAACCAACACGTAAGTGTCCCCCAGTTAACCTCCCCCCTGAGTGCCACCCGTTTGTTGTTGTCCTCACTAAAGTCCCCCCTATTAAGGATACCCAGCAGGAAAACCATCAGGCGCTAAAGAACAAGGTCATCCATTGGCTGAAAATCAACAGGCCCCTCCCTCCCGGAGTGGATGGCCTAATTCTTGGCGTACGCAGGGTGGGTTGGATTGGACAGGGGAAAAAATCTTTTGAAGGGGTCTGTGTGGTGGTTAATTTCCAAGACACAAGAGTCACCCATTTGATATGCTCTCAAGGGCGATCCGCGGCTGGAACGGGTGTTGACGCAGTCGACTTAACATTCTTCTACCCACGGACTATCACGACCACTCCTTCCATCCATCTTGGACAACTCCCCTATAATAGCATTCCTCGGGGTCAATTTTTCTCAGGTAATACCGCAACGCAGGCGTGTACAAGCCCCATTCTACCCTTTTGGGGAGCGGGGGGTTGTTGACTTCTTGAGGCTGTCCATGAGTTTTTCGCGAATAGGAGGGCCGGAGTCGCTCCCCCTGTTTCTGCAAAAACTCACAGCCCTTCGCCAGTATTAGAAGACCAGGTTGATGACGGAACTTTAGGGGAATCTGGGGAGGTGAGGGTGTCACCTGACCTCTCAGTTGGGTTATCACTGGTGGGTGCCATAGGATCACCAGCTCCTGTCGAGACCTGCGGCATTGCAGCTGTGACGGACCCACTCATCAGGGTTCTCAGCTGGAACGTAGCAGGCCTTGAGAGAAAGTTGGCACTGCCCAACTGGGACTCACTTGTGGAGCAATACTCCATATGCCTGTTCCAGGAAACATGGAGTAAGGAGCCCCTACACAAGGCAGGATATTCTACCTACTTCTCACCAGCTGTCCTTTCGGCATCTGGTAGGGGGCGCCCCTCTGGCGGGCTCCTCATCTGGGTGGCCTCTGAACTTAACTGCAGGGTGGTGGTGCGGGATACCAAATGCCCGGATTTGCTCAATATCTCCCTGAAAAACCCACAGGGTCGAGTCATCTTAAACATTTTTAACATCTATGCCCGAGGTACAAAGGGGGGTAGAGAATCCCCAATTATAGCTTGCCTGGAAGCCCTGCTGCGTTCGTCCCCTTATAAGCATTGCACTCTGGTGGCAGGCGATTTAAACTGTACGTTTGAGCCCCTAGGCCTCGAAATCTCTCAAGACCAAGAGGCATATGATAATAGGTGGGGGATACCGCCCTTAGAACTCAGCCCCATTAAAAAGTGGACAGAGGTGGCACTTCAGTTAAACTCCATAACCATGGAGTTTGGACTAAGGGCCGCTAATGGCAGGACAGGATCAGATAAAGCAGGAGCCCATACATACAATAGGCCTGGATATTCGTCTAGAATTGATTATTTTCTTCTAGACGTCAACCTGTGGAGCATGGTCAAAGATATGGTGATTTCACCCTCCGTTGAGAGTGATCACAATCTCCTCTCACTCACATTGTCTGCTAGATGGCTATCTGGCACTGAGAGTAGAACTCTCTGTAATTCCATCCTGGACTCGACAGCAGTTTCTAATTGCGGTCGACGACTTAAATGGGCAAAACTGTCTCTCTCAGAGGAGAAGACTAATGCCATAAGGCAACTTCTCACCACAGCTTTAGACAACCCTGTCCCTTGCGAGGCCGGTTGTTCTTCGAATGTAACTACTAGGTTCTGTGCCCTAACGCAGGCTATCAGTGACCTCTTTATAGTACCGGTTAGCACCAACAGGAGGAATCCCCGTTTAAGGGCTAGACAGGGCTGGTTTAACGATAAGTGCAGGGAGGCAAAGTCGCTTCTCATCGAAGCAGTCAAATCCAAAAAGCCCATCAGGACCAGGGTGGCCAGAAGACACTATTCCCTTTGTCAGAAAAACGCAAAGAAGGAGTGGGAGGACAATTACTGGCAGGACCTTTTGGCAGACAGTAAAAGGAGAGATGCCAAAGGCTTCTGGGACTTGGTGGGAAACAGGAGTCGCCCTGATGATACACTGAGGACCTGTAGTATTAATGCCCAGACCTGGCTCACCCACTTCCAATTACTCTACTCACCCATCAAAGGCCAGCTCAATGATCCCTTCACTCTCCCGCCATACATCCTAGACAGAGACATGGTCTTGTTCTCAGCACGGGATGTTACAAACCAGATTAAAACCCTGGTGCCACTAAAAGCTGCTGGCCCGGACGGCCTCCCAGGAGATATCCTCCGAGCCTATGCAGACGAATGGGGGGTACTGATTTCGGACCTTCTTAATGCAATTATTATGGGTGGTGCGGTCCCAGATTCCTGGAAGGGGGCCGTGGTAGTACCAATTTTTAAAAAGGGGTGCAGGGACCTTCCTGGGAATTATAGGCCCATAAGCCTAATAGATTCGAGTCAGAAACTGGCGGGGAAAGCTATCTTGGGGAGAATTTTAGAACGGGTGGATGACAATCACGTCTTGTCCGACATGCAAGCCGGTTTTCGGTCAGGTACCGGAACAATAGAACAAGTGTTTACGCTTATGGTATTGTACTGGAAGGTGGTGGAGCTAGGCAAAGGCAGTCTTTACCTGGCCTTTAT
Source organism: Lissotriton helveticus (assembly GCF_964261635.1). Taxonomy (NCBI): domain Eukaryota; kingdom Metazoa; phylum Chordata; class Amphibia; order Caudata; family Salamandridae; genus Lissotriton; species Lissotriton helveticus. The sequence goes on from NC_136071.1 coordinate 60,260,561, forward strand.
AGATCTAAAGACTGCCTTTGTCCTGGTCCCGAGGGAGGAACTCTGGAGGGTGTTGCACGGTTTAGGGATGCCCCCGTACATACTCAACCTGCTCATCAAATTGCATAATGCCACCTTTGCCCAGGTGAGATGGGGCCTAAATGGGGAATTGACCGATAAGATCAGGGTCGAGAGGGGAGTGCGGCAGGGCTGTGTGTTGGCTCCCACCCTATTTTCCCTTTATATTAACGGGGTGGTAGAGCACCTGCTCGGCGAACCAGCAGACGCCCCCACTCTGGGAGGCGTAAAAATTCCAACACTATTGTTCGCGGACGACACCCTCCTCATTTCAAAGACGCCCCAAGGTCTCCAGAAACTCTTGAATTGCTTCCAGCACTTTTGTACCTCCAGAGGCCTTGTTATTAACGTGGACAAGACTAAGTACTTAGTCATGCACCCCCCCCCCGCAAACTAGGCCGTCCCCCTGTCCTGAACTCAATCCCCCTTGAAAGAGTGGCAGAATTTGATTACTTGGGAATCCGTCTAAGTGACTCAATGAACTGGACCGCTCATATCAATAAAATGATAATCGGCCACAAAAGGGTGGGAGGGGCCCTCCTTAAGGAGTACAGCAGTTCTACCAAACATTGTGTTGCCCCACTGATCGATATCTATAAAGCACGAGCTGTCTCCGCGTCACTCTACGGAGCCGAACTGTGGGGACAAGGTAAACTGGACTCCTTGAGCAAGGCCGAGAATAAATTTATCAAAGATCTCCTTGCCATCCCGTCGAGCACTCCAACAGTTCCGGTACTAATGGATGTAGGCTGCAAAGCAATTGGGGATCAGGCACGACTTCGCCCTCTCCTGCTGTGGGCCCGCCTGTGGAGGGTTCCGGATTTAAAACCTTACGCTGACGGGTTAGCAGAGGTGATGCGCTCCACTGGTTGGCGGAAGATCAAATGGCTCAGGGAAACCAATCAACTTCTAAGGGAATTAGGCTTGGAATCCTGTTGGCTTACCCGTTCAGCCCCCCCAAAGGACTCCCTAAAAAAACTGTATTGGGATTGGGTCTCTGCGAAGCGCACTAGTAACCAGCAGCACTGCAAAGCCACTGCAGCTTTTCTGCTTATTAAAGATGTTGTTGCGCTAGAGCCCTACATGGACCTAATCACCATCGCCATGGACCGGTCCTTGTATATCAAATTCCGATTAGGAACTTTACCCCTCGCCGACCTTTGCTCCAGGTGGAACAAGTCAGTGCCCGTATCACGTCATTGTGCTCTATGCTCTGACAAACCAGAGACTGTGCCACACTTTCTATTTGAATGTCCGGACTATGGGCGCCCCAGATCACGATGGCTTAAACCAATTTGCAGAGAACTGGGCACACGCCAGCACACGGTGGCCATCCGGATACTTTTAACCAATACAGCCCCTAACATTGTTTGCGCTGTCTCCAAATTTTTAAAATGGGCTTGGTTGATTCGACTTAAAAGACTGGCCGTATCAATTTAATGCTGTTTTAGATAATTTATTCTACTTAATTGTGTTCTTATTTCTTTTATATCTAAATGTACAGTCTCTTTTTTCGACATGCTGTTTTATTTTCTGTAATGCTTTTATGATATATGCATATCGAAATAAAGCAATCAACCAACCAACCAACCAGAAAAAAAACAAAGGGTACCGGGACACCCCAATATAAGCTATCATACACCTACTCCAAACTTCAGACTACCATTCTTGTAACCATTGACACACTGATACTAGTACGTACATACTCAGTCACTGAAAAATAAATTAGCATTAATTAATAATAGTACAACACACATGCCTCTCAAATCAGATACCTTTATTAGCCCAAGACATCTTCTTTGACTTTGACTGGGGGACAGAGATTTCTTGTTAATTATTCACTTCCGCAGTTCCTAGAAACAATACTGAAAGGTTTCCATCAACCACAATATTATATTTTATATAAAAGAATATAGGGTTGGGTGGTTGGACGACTAACATTCATCGCAGCAGGAATGGGACCGCCCAACAAGGAGTCGGAGGTTCCACACGCTGTATGATGATAGGACTGCCAGCCGGCAGTCAGAATGTGCTCAAAAGCACTGCAGCTTGTGTTCTTGAGCACTTTGCGCACATCCATGCACCATGTGCCAGGCACCAATAGGTGCCTGGCACATGGTGCATGGATGTGTGGGGGGCACCTCATGTGCCCCCGGCCACTTAGCAGTGGCCCATAGGGGTAGGAGGCCCTGCTTGAGGCCCCAAAGTCCCTTTCTGTCTGCCCTTACATGGCAGAGGGACTGCCATGTAAAGATTGAGGGATAGGGACATATTTATCCCTATGGCATCGTCTGTGCAGGCACAACCTCCATTTTAGGGGTTACAGTCTGACCACCGCCCAATGGGCTCCTTCATCCTGTCGGAATGGGGGCTCTTTCCCCCCAACCACTGCGTTTCGACCACCGGTATCAGAATCTGGCAGTTGGACCGATGCCCTGGATGTTGGGCGGACCGCCACTGATGGTCTGTCGGTGGCGGTCTGCCCGACATCATGATGAGGGCCTCGACTTTAGTAAATATAAAGTGTTACTTTTAGGTTCGAGTTGGTTTTCTACTTTAACAAGTTGTATTTAGATTGATAATATGGGAAGTCCAATCTTTGCCTTAGCAAAAGTGAAAACACCTGGGTGAAAAATAGTCAGAAATTAAATATAAACAACTGATCCTCACAAGCAGCAAATAGTTTAGGAACACTGATGCGAATTTACAGTTAAATAATTATGTGTGTATATGTTCATCAGCACCCGTCATAGTACACCTTAATTTCACTGTTATGCTTGCATTGTTTTACCGTACATGATAGGCTCATAACTTACCTGAGGGAACCTGCTGAGCCCAAGTATTCTTGCCATGGGAAGAGCTTCTGATGATGGCCCATCTCCAATGAAGCCAACCAGCTTGGGGCGTGAAGGGCGGCTGTAGTTAGGTATTGTCTCTTTGCCCCCTGACAGCAGCTGCAGGGTCCCCTGAATAGCCCCCAACTCAGAGACACAAGAGTCATAAATGTGAAATCCCACAGTGGTGTTAGGTAGAAGATCTGTAATATTATTAATTTCTCTGATGGCAAAGACCATGGCAAGGACACTTTGATAGAATTCTGAATGAATCCTGGACACAAGAAAACAACATGAAACCAGAATAAATTTAAATTAAAGCAGTGCGTCATATAAAATTAGAATCAAATGGCTTTTATATCAATTGAAAGACATATAGGTAGCATAAAGTTAGCAAACCATCTGGTCACACGTAATTAAATTTACATACAAAATGTTTCAATATTATTTATTACTCTTTACATTATTTTATTTTTGTTTTACTTCATTTTGTTTAAATTAATTTCACCATATTTAGTAGAAGCATTTATAACGTTTGTTTGAGACTATTAAATTACACACAGAATTGTAAGCTTCATTGCACATAAGACATTTCTGCAGTCATTGTATTTCTAAATTGTTGGAAGGAGAGGGCAGGCTCATTTGCAGTGAGATTTTAGTCTATTGTCCTCCAACAGAGTTTGAAAAGTCTTGCCTTCCTAGCTTTCCCTGTTGCCTTTTCTGGGCATCTAATGCTGACAGGATTTTGCTCTTTGGATTGCCGAACTGTACCAAAGTAGAGAGTTTCTCTACAAGATAACTAGGCTTCTAGTGATGGCCTTGAAGATGATGCTGCATCCTACACTGGAAGGGGAATTCATTAGGAGTCTCAATGTAGTGGTGGCCATGAGTGAAGGAAAGATAACCTTCAAGGATGCCAACAATTGTGTTTAGGAAGGCAAAGACCACAATATGCATAACATGGGGTTGTATTGTATTGCATTTTATTTGCATTTATATTGCACTTCATACCACTAACAAGGTGCTGAAAGTCATATGTGGATACATAGAAGGCTGATTGGCGGCAGAACTTGATGGATGAATGAATGACTTGTGTTAAAGTGTGTGTGAAGACCAGAGTTATGCTCTTATGCTGTTTTTGTTGACACATCTTGGAGAGTATTGAAGAAGAAAGGAGTGAAAAGATAGGATTCTTACTCACTAGCTAGTGTATGGATGGGTAAAGAGTACATGAGTATAGGGGAGTCCATGTTGGAAGTGCTTTTGGTGTAGTGCAAATATGTCAGAAAAGGCACATATAATGTTGCTGTGAACACTTAGCTGCATGTAAGCATGAGTTTAAGAGAAAAGTGTGGGAACAGATGGAGTAATGCATTTGGATACCTACCATCACTGTAGTATTCTTTATCATGTTTTTTTACAGAGTTTTATATAGCACAAACTTGACCCAAAGGAATTGGGTATCAGAGCCCTTTACATAGTACCAGTTGTGTTACATGAAGACACATTTATTTTTTGTTAGGCACAGGAGATTAAGTGATTTGACCACTTTCACAGGATGTTCAACCTCATTGCCGAGACTCGAACCCAGTTCCCCAGAATCGAGGTCGACCGCCCTAGCCGTTAGACCAACTCCTCATTTGATAAAGCAAAAGAAAAAAATGACCATACGTGAAAGATGCTAATCTTTGAAGAAGCATTCTTTCATGGACCATAGTATATTCTTAGCGACCTCCACTCTTAGGAATATGCAGTATTCAACTAGCAGTAGAACATTCTCTGACGGTTTCAATCATGTGTGGTAGGGAACAAACCATCCAAATGGACAGTATACAACCAACACCCACCCATACCAAACAGAGGGCCATCCATTAGAAGAGTATGGCTTTGATACTCAATTAATTTTAAGGTCTCAGGATTTCTCCTAGGATGATGGGAGTGTAAATCATAATAGATATCTGGGGTCAATTAGAAGGAAAGCACTGCTGAGGAGAAAAAAAGGTGTTGAGGAGGAGAGGCGTTGAATGGATGAAATGGATTATGTGCCCACCCATGCCCGCTTAATAAAACCACAATGATCTAATACCAAGATGAATTGAGGCTGATGGCTAATCTAGTTGAAGAATGTTGTTAAATTAGGACACTGAAAAAGAGTGGCGGAGATACAGATCCAGGGAGGGGGTCATCCTATGGTCCCATCAGGCTGTAATATGCCCAAATACTTTTTAGTGTGTCTCCCTCAGTAGGACGGGAATGCCCAGACCTGACTTTCAAACACACTGTGTCACTGGAACCAAGCTATACACCGCTAATGAGTCCATAACTGGGGTGAAATTGGTCCAGGTTGCTTGTGTTCTGGTTCAGGGAGGACCTAGGTTGGCAGTTGGGCTGGACTGTTCTGATTGGAGCAGGGTCAAGACTGGTTCGCAAATAGCTGGGTCCAAACTGAGGTGATAAAGTGTGCAAAATAACAATAGAGTGCGATATATCCAATTGTAACAGCATTCCAACCATCACTTTTTCGTCTACTCTAGCGTGTCACCCTAAGTAGGACAGGTATGTCCAGACATGGGTCCCATGCACAAAGTGTAATTGCAACAAGCTATAGTCGGCTGATGAGTCTATTATAATGGTGAAACCAGTTCTGGGTTGCTTGAGTTCTATTCAGGAAGGACCTGGCTTGGCAGTTCAGGCTGACTGTTCTGATTGGAGCAGAGTCAAGTTTGATTTGGTAACAGCTGTATTCAAACTGAGGTAATATAGTATAAAAAATAACGATAGATTGGGATGCGTCCCAGCGTAATTACCAGCTGTTGATCCAGAGTAACACCAGGCTGCAACCACAGGCCTACCTAGCCACTGGCTTCTCTCGGGCAACGAAGGAAACCTTCTTGCAGTTGAGGATGGGGGTAATACCATCAAAAGAACACCTACCCCCATGGAAACACTTGGATTCCAACATAAAGTGCAGACTCTGCAAAGAAACTAAGGAGGATGTATTGCATTTGCTATGCAGCTGTAAAGCCCTAGATACTGAACGAAGGAGACATCTAACACAGCTGTGGAACCAAAAACGCCTGTGAACCCGTCAACAGGCATTGCTGGCCTGCTTTAACGGGGAGGACATTCAATTAGCTTGCAGGCTGGTTCGCTTCATGAAGTCAGTAAACATTGCACTAAACCCAGCCGTTACTCTATGAACTTGGAAAACTATGACCAGGGAAAAACTCCGACAAGTAAAGAACTTTTCACTAGTGAGTGTTTGTCTGAGTTTATGACTTCCTTGCTACTGCAACTACACAGCTACCCACGGACAGTGCCTCACAGGTTTCATTGGGTTTTTAACTTTTTCTCACTTAAGGCCAGCACAAGATGCACTTTTGCACACACTGATTCTATTTCATATTTAATATTGCAAGTTAAGAATTGTTTTATACTAATGTGATTGTATGAAATGTCTAATTTTTATATCTAGCTTTTATGTACTCTGAATGGTGCTCGCTAAGTATTTTTATGAACAATTACAAAGATTTTTATTAATCAAGCAATAAAGAATTTACTTACTTACTTACTTAGCTGTTGAGATTAAGTCAAACATTCCATCCAACACTTTTTGTATACTTTAATACATCGCCCCAAGTGGTTCATGCATGCCCAGATATCGAACCCATGCAGCCTGTGTCACTGGAACTAAGCTGTACCTGTCTGATGAGTGCATAACTAGGATGAAACCGGACGTAAGTTGCTTGTGTTCTGGTTCAGGGAGAACCTGGCTTCACTATTTGGTTCAGACACTTCTAATTGGAGGAGGGTCAAGACTGATTTGCATATAGCCGGGTCTAAATTGAGGAGACATAGTATGCAAAATAACTATGGAGTGGGATGCAGCCGAGGAATTACAAGTAGCAGAGATTAATTCACGCATTCCATCCATCACTTTTTTGTATACGTTAGTTCTTCCATGATGAGGTCCATCAACCAGCTGAATCAATGTGGTACAGGTTTTCAAACTGCCGAGCACAGACAGTAAAGTGAGCAATAAATACTTTCTCTGTGTTTTTGTAAGTGTTTGCCAAGATATCACCAATATCTTGGCAAACACAAGCACAAACACAGAGAATATATTTTAAGTAGTTAAAGACATATTGCACCTAGTGGCATTACCATCCGGGAAACATCCTTTACAACGCAACTTTTACCACGCAGTGCCTTTACGACGCAACTATTACAACGCATGTCATTACAACGTATAGCACTGGGGGGCGCTCAAGGATAGGGAATAGATTTAATTTACTATCCAACACCTTCCCTACTATCCACGGGGACTGGAGTTGGAATAGTAAATTAAACTATTCACTATCCAGCACCCCTAAGCGCTATGCGTTGTAAAGGCATGCGTTGTAAAAACTGCGTTGTAAAGGCATGCGTGGTAAAAGCATGCGTTGTAATGTCATACATCCCATCCTAATGCTGCCTATGGGGTTCCTTCTTTGGATCTTCATTATCACATCTACTCTTAACCCCACCCTCATTATTCTCAGGCATTTTATCACAGATATATATGGAAAATAGCATAGAAGACTATAATAGAACCAAATTTGACAGTTGTATAATCTTAAGAGCAAACATTGTGGTGCTAACAGTTCAACCTTCCCATTGAAAGACAGATGTTGATGTTGTTAAGTGTATAGAAGTGTGCCCATCTATTTGAGTGCCTTTGGACAGTCTCTGTTTCTTGCAATGGTATCATCAGTGATGACTTATGTGGCATCCTGCATTACCTACAAATGATGTATTGATGAGCATAAGTGGTGTGGAAGATGATGACTAACTACATGTGCAGTACAATGGTAAATTGTTTCTAATGAAAAAATAATAATAATGTGTTCCTAAAAGGCAATATGGTGAAAGTTATTCATTGCAAAGAGTCACCGTATTGACACTCCTTTTGATGTATTTTACACAAAGTCAAAATTGTTATGGAATTCAGACTTTATTAATTAGTCCTAGATTAGTTAATCAAATGGAAAACCTGACTCAATCATAGGAAGTAATTGCTGTAAGGATATCCAGGACCGGTTTTGCTCCAGGCCTGTCAGGCACTAATCTTGTGCTTGATGCAGGAACCAATGGAAGTATTCAACCAGCTCACTGCATTGGTACCCTGGCAATATGAACCTCATGGATTAGCGTTGATAGCTAGAGAATACTGTGTGCTGTAAGGAAAAAGGAAGCCTGGATTAGGAGAAGGAGAACACAGTCCACCAGTACCCACCTTAGGATCAGGCAAGGAAAGAAAGCAGGCATTGCAAAACATAGAGGAAATATTGTACTGATGGATGCATGTCTCCACCATATAGTATGAATCATTCACTCAAACATGCCTTCAGAAGGCAAACTTAAAATGTGCCATAAAAAGGTGGCACACTTTCAATGTGCCTGCTAAAGGCAGCAAACTGGAGGGAAGGAAGGGGGTTCCATGGACCCCAGACCTCCTCTTGAAGCCGGATAAAATCCCTCACTGCATCTACCTGCAAGGGGATCTCTCTCCCTTCTTGAGAGTGCCTGTGGGTTGCCGCCTGCACTGTGAAACACCGAGCAGTTGTAAAGCAGCCCTTTGTATTTCTCTTGAATGTTCTACTCCCAGGGCAGAAGGAGTTTGCTTCTGCTCTGACAGCAGCACACTCACCATAATAGGATCAGTTTCCCTGTTTGTGCCCGGTTCACCTGTTTTAAGGTGTGCCATGGTGCAAACTTCGAAAGTGTACCCTGTGTGTCATGAGGTCACAAGTGCCTTACAGAAAACAAAGAGGACAATGGTATATAGCTTCCCTCAATGTAATAGGAAATATCCTACCCCATCTAATGCTAAGCAATTGCAATCCATGGTAATAATTGTCCCAAAGGAAGAACATTCACATTCACTGTCAGGGCAGTTAAGTAGTCACAGAGGTACGTAAATAGTATTCAATACCTAAAAGGGCTTTATGGAGCTGGCAGGGATTTACCAACAAAGTTTATATAAAGTGCAGGGCTGGCCGGAAAGGATTCCCCCAATGCATAGCAGCAAACAAGGCAAAAGAAGCAGGTGCCATAAACCTTCCAATCTAGGTGAGCAAGGGATGTCAAGAATATCTCCAAACATAAAAATAGAGTAACATTTAACAAATAAAATGTAACCAAAATAACAGCAATCCAATCAGTAGGTCTGCAGATATTGAATTTTAAAATTGTTGGTAAGTGTAACACGTTAAAGCACACAGTGCCAATCTCTTGGTCATCTGGTCATGCTAGACTGGTGGAAAGTCACAAGTTCAGGATGACCATGATGCAGCATAGGTCGGAAACAGGGACCAGGTTAATCCTGCTGAAAAGTCTAGATCAAAGTGTCTAGTTCAAGGTGGAGAACGCCATAAAGAGTAGGGACAGCATCCCAGGTCGACTGTAGAGCAGGCGAGTCATCTGGATGACAATTGTTGTTGGAGCGTAGCTTTGCAGTCATCCTGGGTTCTAGCACAAAGTGCAGGTCTCACAGTGACAAAAAACGCTGATGGTTGCTGTAGCACGAAGATTCGGGTTCACTGGAGCTTCACATTGAGAGTTGTCACAGGCAATATAGTCTCGATGACAACAGGCCCATTTGTAGTCCAAATCTTCAGGATTGCTCCTTTTTTTTGTTTAAGGAGGAGCTCCACGGATGCCAGCTAAGGGACTAGGACCTAAGGAGGTTCCAGTTGCAGTTTAAAAACTCACTCCAGCAGTTTAGTAGAGATTCAGCTGGTCCAGTTGCAGCCAGTCATCTGGGCAGTTGGAGGGGGCCTCTGGAGCTTGCTGTGTCTCCATGGAAAAGAACAGGAAGCCAGCCAACTACCCCTTGAAGCCACTCAGGTTATCCTAGAATGAAATGGACTAGATCCAGTCTTCCTTCTTGGAGAGCAGGGCTGGCCCCTAGCATAGTTCAGCATTTGATAGTATCAGGGTAGTCCTCTGGGGAACAAGCCAGTCCTTCTTCTATAATGGGTACAGGTGCAGGAGTGTATTGAAGAGGTATCTTGAAAGTTCAATGTTTATATCATCCTTTGAAGAGGGGGGACTCCCTATAATACCCCAACATCTGGTTCTGGAAATGTCTTTCCTTTCCCTGCCAAGGCTCCAAGAAGCCTGGGGTGACAATGGCTAGAATGAGGTTCCTTGGTGTGCTCTGGAGGTAAGCCCTTTGAAGTGGAAGTGGAGCAGGAAACAGCACTACCTCAAGCCATCCTGCCCGGGTGGGCCGTTTGTCCTACACAAATCCTTGTGTCTCACCATTTTTCAAGAATACACAAATCCCAACAGCAGAGACATTTACATTCATGTGACCAATGACAATTGCTGCAAGCACCAAATGATTAGGATAAAAAAATTCAACTTTTATTAAATATGATTTAAAATTACAATTCATTTGAGTGTAACATGACCTGTCTAACTTCTCCCAATTCAAACTTATTACTTATTAAATTTAATAAGGTAACCCAATGTTATCCAATTGGTCTAATAGACCTTACTGTAGTCAAAACAAATGTAGGAGTTTTTCACTACCATGATATGTAAAACTTAAAACCACATGTCCCACTTTTTAAATATAATGCCCTGGCCCTATGAATATTTAGGACGTAACTTAGGGATGACTCATATTAATTAAAAGGGAAGGTTTAGGCCGGACAAAAGGTTTGATTTGCCAGGTAGAAATGTCAGTTTAAAACTGCACTACAGGATGCAATAGCATTTAATTTACTGCCCCTAGGGCAATAAGATGTTCCTCTTGGGTGTAGGCCAATGTGACCATGTTTAGGGAGAGAGTGCAAGCACTTTAGCACTGGCTGAAAGTAGTACAGTGCACAGAGTCCTAAAGCCAACAAAAACAAATTCAGGAAACAGGAGGGATGTAGGCAAAAGGTTTGGGTTAAGTCCACCAATAAGGATATCAGGTCAAACAAGCAGCTAATGTGTCATCTACTAGATTGGCAACAAAACCTGGCTTCATGCCTACATATGTAGCCTGGCTGCTGTAACTTTTAAACCTATAGGCAAACCTGTCAAATGAAAGGAAGGAACCCTATTTTAAAATATTGAACAAGCCAATCCCAAGGAGCCTTATAGCCCATAAGTTAGTGAGACATGCATTTAAAAGAGGAACATATATATTTTTTTATATTAGCACGTTCCTACAGTGGCTAACAGCCAAAGTTATTTTCACTAAAAAAGCCTGTTACTGATCTTATGATTAAAATTAAAATGCAATAGAAATGTTGTTTTTGGTATCATTGATTTGGGAGAATCTACAGAAATAATGAAACACTTCACCACACTTTTTAATATGTATTAAAAATCCAATTCCATGCCAAGGCTGACAGATATGCATGTAATGTAACTTTTAAAAAGTTAAGCTGTATCTGCCTGAAGTTCCATTGGCTAATTAGTATTAGCCTGCCAGAAACTGCCCTCTGCCAGCATGTCCCACTTAATAAAATGTGCAAGCTGTTTTAGAGAACAGAGACAAATAGTTTAGATCTCTTGGGCAGAAGACCTGGGTGTGAGGTATGTGATTCCCATAAGCTCAGGAAGGGTAGTTGAGGAGGGCCCTGTAACCTCGTTAACTTAAAAAGGGACAAGGGTGAGCTCTGTCCATCCATAGTTAAGTGTAAAGTGAGACCTGTGGAAGGGAAGCCTTTTATTCCCAGAGCCAACTGTAGCCAGCTAAGACCAGCCCATTAGGAGGGAGCAGCTGATGCCAGGAACAGTTTGGAATTGCTAAGGAGGAGAGAACAATTCATTTACTTAGGCACACCCCTGGCTGCAACACAAGACAGATCTAAAGGCAGAAGGGTTATGCCATGCAGGAGTTCAGTTAGACTAGTGCATTGTGGGATAGTCTGCAGTAAGGCAAACAGGATGTCCTGCAACACAGAAAGGGGTGGCCCATTAAAAGCTTGAGCTCAATAAATAGGGAAATTCAGAAGTCATTCCTTGCCACTGGATAGTGAATCCCAGAAAAGTGGCACCCCACCCCCTACATATTAGAACACTTTCCATATGTGTAAATGAACACATTAGGACTTGGATTGGTGTCTTTGACCTGTGTGGACATTTCAAGGGCTGGATCTGCTTCCAAGGGTCCGTTGGCTGGCCTTATATGTGGCCGCATGGGTGGCGCCCTGAATACAAGACATTCCAAGAGGCCCTTTTCTGGAGTCACCTGCTGACCAGTTGCAACTGGACCTGAACTGGACCCAGCAGATGGTCACTGCTAGAGTGGGTTCTGGTGCTATCACCTAATTGCAGACGCTTCCTTATGAACCACAAATTTTCATTATTGATCAATTTGAACAGTCAGTTTCAGAGAGAATGACATTGTGAACATGTTCTGCAGCAGTGACAATGGGTCTGATGTATTAAAGGGTTTCCCTATGATGTTTCTATGGTAAATTTCAATGATATAGAAGGGCCATTTTTCCTCTAGTTTTTGTAGGACTTTTCCGTTTATGATGCACAGCTCTTGTTATTTCAGGCATGGATTTTGCTCACAACATGGTTGAGAATGCAAAATTGCTTTTCCATTTGATTATGGAAGCTAGATTTCAAATCCTGAAATTTTGGGGTGAGACTGTCCCATTGTCTGGTTAGGGGATATCAAGATCTGTTTTATGAGGGGTGGTAAAATAAGCAAGCAGACGGTCATCAATAGAATAAATAAAATTCACATTTAAATCAGAGATATACTCAATCCATGTTTCCTGATCCACAGGGTTAGTTTCATTTTTTTTACATTGCCCATTCTTTCCCTGTTAAGTCCCAGAACCTCTTAGTTCCCCTTTCTCTTAGAGCCAGTATGATCAAGGTCCACTTCCATTCCTTCCCATGATAAGTCACTTCTCTAATTGCTTTCCTATATTTTTTTATAAATTGTTTAATGGTGAACTCTCTGGGGCCTATTTATAAGCCTCTTGAGCCCCTTTGCGTCACTTTTCCCATTTCAAAAGTGAGGCAATTCAATTCATAAGTCTTTATTTCGATTTTTTTAAATCATAAAAGACATTTACAACAACAAATCATGTTCAATACTTAGATTTTTAATTTTTTTTTAAATTACCCTCCATAGACAGTTAATAACAATCACTAAACACCGCATCAGTTATTGGCCATCCAACAATAATTTAACACGTAAATTACATAGATATAAACAAATATTAATTAAATCTAGTTAAAAACACATTATTATACAGTTTTTTTTTATAACCATTTCTATAGTTAAAATTTTTTTTCAACTTTATAAGTTCATCATTAGACACATACTATATTTTCAGGTGGGTTTAACCCATAAAAGAGACATTAGGGAAAAAGGAAGTGCCACTGAGATATCACTGTAAGCTCATTTTACGGGACCGAATGAACCACAACCAGTGAATAAACTTAGCGACAGCTATAACCACAGCCTGGGAATTATTAGTTCGAAGGATCCTGTCAAAAGTGAGGCAAAAATGGCACAAGGGGCTTGTAAATCTGCCCTCTATATGCAGGATCTCCTTTAAATACTTCTCTTATGCTCCTTTTTAATTGTGCTCTAGCAGGTCCTATTGGAAAGCACATCTTCTTCTATGATGAGACTCCATTACTAGGTCAATTGTTTGCACACACCCTTGTTGCAAAAGAAATAATAATTGTCGATTCTTTTCTCTGGACCCAGTGTAATATATTTTATCACTGATATCTTAATTGTGATGACCAAATAATCCTTGTGTCCTTTCTGCATCTAATATGTTCACTGTTGTTCCAAATTTCTCTTGCCTTAAACCAATGGTTAAGTGACAGAAATAGATGTTTGTTGTCACTGCTGTATAAATCTCCTACTTTCATATCCTTTGGTTACAAAAATTGACCAATGTGGGTTTTGCATAGTTCATTAGGGAAGATGTTCTACTGTTGTTAAATGCAATTCTCGCTGTTGATCACTTTTTTATTTTCCCATTCATTATTGTCAAATTTAGGCTTCTCAGAGCCACAATTTTCTCCTATCATATTTCTCCTTCGATACATAAGGGATTACCTAGAATTCACAAGTCTTTCTCCCATTTGCTAAAAGTAATGGCCGCCCAAATCCAGCCCAGTTTGTCCTATGGCTTGGCCCCTTGGTGCGGCAAAGAAGCGCACTTATTGAACGAGTTGCAGACAAAGATCTACAAAGCTGTCTTTGACCTGTCAAAATGTGCCTCGCCCTCCCAGGTCAGACTGGATTTCGGCCTCCAGCATCAGAAGTTCCAGGGAATGAGCAGCTTTATAAAACTTTGTCACACATTTCGCTCCTCAGACCCGGGCACTCTGAATAGTTTATGCTGGGATGAAATTTAACTCCAGGGGGAGTTGGAAACTCTTAACTACTGGGAAGCTTTTTGAGTGACTCTCTGGCCGAGTTGGATCTACAAACAGCATTGGACAAAGGGCTAGACAGAGGAAGCTTTGGCAAAATAGTAAACATTGCAGCCAAAAAGAAATCCTTGTGAGAGGACAAAAAGGCGCTCACCAATAGGCGGCATGGGTGGACAGTCATAAACTCCTACAGATTTTTAAAGCAACAAGCATACTTATCCGCCCATTTTAGCTCTCAGCTAAAAATGAGCTTCATAAAGTTTCGAATGGGTGCGCACGACTCAAAGGACATATACCCTCTGTGGAAAAAGGCCTTTAAATTAGAGTCCTGCCGACTATATGGCTTCAAAAAAGAAACCCTAATCCATCTATTATGTGCCTGTCCAGCTTTCCAAGACCAAAGGAGACAGTACTTGAAATACATTTTTAATGACCTGAATATTCGGTCCAGCAGGCAAGCGGTGATACGCTGGTTAGAGGGCACGTCGTACATCCTGGCATGCCGAGGAGTTAAATACATGAAATTAGTTAGTAGACTTCTACGGGAAGCCGATGGAGATCCAACATAAATTTGTGTAAAAGGACACTAACACCCTCTGTACGGGGTTCACACTCTGTCAACTCTGCTGTTCCGAGTTTAAAAGTCGCCAACGCAAGACCTTTTATATCTGAATTTTATCGCTATGTACTTTTTATAACAAAAAAACTGATATGTATTTTTTTACAGAATGATAATGCTATCGCATATGTAACTCCTTTATCTGTTCCTGGGGGGTATTGTAATGATTTTAATTAATCAAACAATAAAAACGAACTTGAACTTGAACTTGAACTTGAGACACATATTTGCTATAAGGATCGCAATGTCCTTAAAGAATTAGGGTATAATGTTGTTGTAAGTTCTGACTTAAATGTGTCAATTAGAGGAGTTGCTATTTACCCAAAGACATTTTTCAAAGCTGAGACAATTAAAACCTTGACAGATAAAAATGGTAGATGGGCTATCGCCCAACTTATTATAGAAAATAAGACGTACATGCTTTGTGTGGTCTACGGTTCAAATATAGACGATCCCACTGTTATTGATAAGATAAATGTTGAACTTCATGTATGGGAGGGGGAGCATTTGATATTTGGTGACTTTAACTGTATCATGAACTATGATATTGACACTACCAGACAGGGGCATTTAGGAGGGTGCGTAAAACCAGGGCAGCAATTTTAGAAATTGGGCGCATCCACAATATTAAAGATGCTTGGAGGGTATTACATCCTGATGTTGCCGGTTATACTTAATATTCTGGGGCGCACAAATCATGCTCTCCCTGTATCAGGATTTATCTCTACTTTAAGTCATGTCATCTTCACTGACGGTTTTATCACTAATATGAATCACCTCTGATGAAAATCATGTCACCTTCATTATGTAAAGCCTGTGTGAACATCCTTTGCTGGAACTTTATATAGCATTTGTAGGTACCAAGGCTTGTTGTGTCTTATATGTGCCTTTGTGTTTGCCAACGCTTGATTTTTGCTTCCCAGGTGCAGGTAGTTACCTTTTGACCTCTCGCAACCCCCGTAGTTACTTAGGAGGCCATCTTTGATCCAAGCGCTATTTAAGGCAGCCACGCCCTGAAACCCTTGCGGGTTATTGAGAAGACTTCGTCGTGAGAAGAGGTCCTTGCCGATTCCGGTCCTGAGGTTGAAGTCCTGCAGAGGTTCCCGGTGTTTCCTTGCTGCTGCTATCTTTTGGTGGATTCCTACCACTGCGATCAGTTTAAAGAACACGCAGGTAGGATCCATCCAGTTATTTTGCCCGCGCTTCTGGAAATAGCTGTCAGTACTCAGTCTCTGAGGAGCGTCTTGTTTTCTCTTCTGCGGCTTTCATTCCCGAAGCGTTCCGACTTTAAGTTTCTAGGCTTCATGTACTATTCCTTTGAAAATGAATTGCCCCACCTTGCTTGCACAAAATTAGAGCAATGCTTAACACGAACTAAGTTTCTTGCAGTGCGAAACCGATGTAAATTGCTAAACGTTCTTTTGTTTCTATTTCTTGCTGCAAAGTTGAAGTGAATTGTTTATACAATCTTTTGTCCGTAAGTTAGCAGTACTAAGCTAAGCCAGAGAGAAGTGCTGAAAAGATCTTTGGTGTTTATCCTGCATTGCAATATTGGTATTGCTACTGACATGATTTTGTTTCTTTTACATTTACAAAGCTAGAGTGACTTTTGACACAATCGTTTATTTCTTATGCTATCAAGCTATCATGTGTATGAATGAATGCTACATGCTATACGAATGAATGCTAATTACCTAGTGACATTTACCTTGGCTCCACATTAAGAATTATTCTCCATGCTTAATCTACATGTTATCGAACTTCTACAAATGCAACGGAAGTGAGTTGACCGCATGTGTACAGTGACTAAACCTAAATTGTTTATGTAAAACTATTTGCACTTTAGCAGTGAGATTATTAATGAAACCAAATGGTTCTAACTTCGTAATTACACATATTAAGAACTAATTCTTTTTAGGTATTATAGAATTAGCATCGAAGGATTATCTAAAGATTTCTATGAAGGCTCCAGCAGCAGCTAGTTAGAGCTTACGTGTTGTTTTGTGAATTTTCCGTTCCAGATCTCCCTCCCCGCAGTACCCTTCCTTTTCTCCCCTCGTCTAGCCACTTTGATCCTCTGCGGAACTTATTGTGCAGAGTCGAAGCTGCTGGAAGGTGGGCTTTTGGGTACTGCTCCTGAGGAACATAGGGAAAGGGCAATTCCCATTGAGGTTCTGACAGAATAACCCGCCCACGATTTTTGTTCTTCCCGAGCAATCTACAAAAGATGGCCACCTTGAATGACCTTTGTGCTATGTTAGGGAATATGCAAAAAAGAGCTTGTAGCTGCCCGACAGGAAACAGTGGCATTAACAAATAGGGTATCCCAGCTGCAAACTCGTTTGTATTCAGGACAATCAACGACTCCTTCACAGGCCAATGCTTCAGGTTCTGCTTCAACCGTTTCTGTTACAGTACCAACGTCTGTTCCTTTGGCACCTCCTGATAGGTTCACAGGGGAACCAAACAAATTTCAAACCTTTTTGACTCAAGTACAGTTACATTTCATGGTTAAACCAGTCTCATTCCCGGACGCTCAGTCCAGAATCGCCTTTTTGATCTCCTACTTAAGTGGGGAAGCAGCAATGTGGGCAGTTCCGCTGGTACAATCTGATGATCCTTTCTTATATAACTGGTCGCATTTCAAACGTGAATTTGAAAAAGTCTTTGACAGACAAACTATTACTGGTTCAGCAGATAGAGAATTGTTAGAACTAAAACAAGGCAATAAAGATTTAGTCCATTATCTCACGCAATTTAATCGATTAGTAGCAGAAACCGACTGGCCCATGGAGAAGAGAGCAGCCTTATATTATCAAGTACTCAGAGATGAGCTAAAAGATCTCATTGCACCTATCGATCCTCAACCATGATCTTGTGAAGATTTGATAGCATTAAGTCTTCGGTTGGATCATTGGGTGGCAGATTTTTGAGGAGACAAAAGACGTACGGGTTTTAAAATATTCACTCGAGCCAGAGAAAAAGCGCATTCAACCACGCAGGAGAATGGAGAGTCTATGGAAGTTGGTAGTCTGAGGAAACCTTTAACTTCTGAAGAAAAAGAATCCCTTCAAAAAAATGGTCTCTGCTTGTATTGCGGAAAGAAGGGCCATTTTGTCAGAGATTGTTTAATAAAAAAGTGGATTTGGCCACGAGATAAAACTGAGAACAAATCGGGAAACTAGTTAACTCGGGGTTTAAACAGGAGACTTCCTCGCGTCTACAAGTATCTCCTGAACGATCTGTGGCAAATACTCTTTAACTGGCAGTACCTCATTTAATTTTGAAAGTTCAGTTTCTGTTACCTGATCAGAGACATTTGATGGCCGCAGTCATGGTGGACTCAGGGGCTACCGGGAATTTTGTTGATACAGCCTTTGCCAAAAAAGTAAACATACCAACCATTGTGAAACAAACCCCAAAATGGTTCACGCAGTGGATGGCACGCAACTGACTTCAGGCTTAATCATTCATTATACTTGTGACCTTGTAATGATTTGTACTACTCAGAATCAGAAACATGAGGAAATCATTTCGTTCAACGTAATTGATGCACCTCAATTTGGAGTTATTTTGGGTATGCCCTGGTTGACCCTGCATAACCCAACCATAGACTGGGCTAACCGTTCCATTGACTTTACCTCAGAGTTATGCAAACAGGAATGTTTTGTCTCGCAAAATAAACCATCAGAATCTCCAAGTCCTCATCCAAGTAACACATCAGCTTTTTACATTGCTACAGCATCCGAACAGGACATAGAACTACCATCCATTTATGACTCTTTCTCAGACGTTTTTTGTGAACAAAGTGTGGAGAGTTTACCCCGCCATAGGGACTATGATTGTACCATAGACCTAGTGGCTGGGGCTAAAATCCCTTGCATTAGGATTTACGCACTAACGGATCAAGAGAACCAACATCTTCGAGAATATCTTGATGAATTTTTAGCAAACGGGTTCATCAGACCCTCTAAATCTCCTGCAGCCTCGCCACTATTTGTTGTGCCTAAAAGCAATGGAGAAATGCGTCCCTGCATTGACTACCGAGCTTTGAACAATAATACTGTAAAAAATCGGTATCCCCTGCCTTTGATTCCAGTCCTCTTAGACCAAGTACGTTCTGCTACCATCTACACGAAATTGGACTTGCGAGGGGCTTACCACTTGGTGCGCATAAAACCTGGAGACGAGTGGAAAACGGCCTTTCGAACTCGATTCGGCTTGTTTGAGTATGGCGTAATGCCTTTCGGCTTATGCAATGCTCCAGCCGCATTTCAATTTTTTATTAATGACGTCCTTCGAGATTTTCTCGATAGATTCGTCATTGCATATATTGATGATATGTTAATTTTTTCCTCTTCCACAGAAGAACATGTGCAACATGTTAAAACCATTTTATCCACCTTGCGAAAGCATGGCTTATATTGTAAGCTGTCCAAATGTGAGTTCCATACAACAAAAGTCAAATTTTTGGGTTTCATACTCTCTCCATCTGGAATAACCATGCCTTCTAGAAAGATCCAAGCAGTATTGGATTGGCCTACACCATCGTCTGTGAAGGACATTCAACGATTTCTAGGATTTGCTCATTTTTACCGTCGATTTATTAAAAAAAATTCAACTCTGGCTACTCCTTTAACTCAGATGTTAAAGAAAAACGTCAAATTCAATTGGACTCCAGAGGCCGATTTGTCTTTTCAGACACTAAAAAAGACTTTTACTCAAGCACCTGTTTTACGACATCCTGATACTGATAGGCCTTTTATTGTAGAAGCTGATGCTTCTGATTTTGCTGTCGGAGCCATCCTTTCACAAAAGGATACAGTAAGTAATGAATTACATCCAATCGCTTTTCTATCAAGAACATTTTTGCCTGCTGAAACTCATTACACCATAGTAGAAAAGGAGCTGTTGGCTATACGCCATGCCTTTAAGGAATGGCGTCATTACTTGCTAGGAGCAAAACTAGTGTTCACTGACCACCGCAACTTACAATTTTTACGAAGTGCAAAGGCATTAACCCCAAGGCAATTGCGATGGACCTTATTTTTGCGGAATTCGATTTCATCATCACATTCAGACCAGGAACCAAAAATAATAAAGCAGACTCTTTATCAAGATATGATACAAAACAGGATGAGTCCCTTCTCACCCCCAAATCCACAAAAATGTTTTACAAAAATCAGATAATAGGTGCCACCATGTCAGAACAATTTTTTCAGCAGATAAGACAGGTTACGCCTCTACCAAAACTGTTACGTTGGATTCAAGAGGGTACAGGCAGAACAATAAACCAAAACTTACCCTTTTATTTAAACTTACTATATATCCCAACTAAAGGTTTACAAACACAAGTCTTACAGTGGTGCCATACTAAACAGTTAGCTGGCCATCCTGGAATTACGAAAACAAAAGAACTGGTACATAGAAACTTTTGGTGGCCAACTTGGAACAAAGATGTTATTTCTTTTATCCAACTTTGCGATACCTGTGCTCAAGATAAAACTGAACGTGGGAGTAAAAAAGGTTTACGTCATCCTCTTCCAACTCCAACATAGGTCTGGGAAGACATTGCCATGGATTTTATCACTTATTTACCGGAAGACCAGGGAAAGACCAACATTCTTGTAATTGTTGATCGACTATCAAAGATGGCACATTTTATTGCATGCAACAAAATCCCTTCTGCTCTTCAACTCGTACAACTACATTTACAACATGTAGTGCGATTGCATGGTTTGCCACGATCCATAACGTCAGACAGAGGCCCAGAGTTCATCTCAAAAGTATGGAAAAACTGGTGTGAGGCACTGCATATTAAAAGTAATACTTCAACTAGTTTTCATCCCGAAACAGATGGAAAAACTGAACGTGTTAATCAGATTCTTGAACAGTATTTAAGATGTTTTTTATTCAAAAAACAGGGCTCTTGGACCAATCTCCTTTGGGAAGCAGAGTTTGCGTATAACAATCTGAAAAACGCTTCAACTGAAATGTCACCATTATTTGCATCCACATTTCTTGCCTTTATTGCTAGACCAAACAAAAACAAACATAGCCTCTTTAGATTCACATTTCCAAAGAATAAGTGTCATCACCAAAGAACTACAAAAAAATGTAATAAACGCAAAAACTTCCTACAAGAAGTTTGCGGATCGAAAAAGACGAAAAGGACCAAATTATCAAACTGGAGATATGATTTGGCTTTCCACCAGGAACTTCCAATACCGGAAACGCTATAAATTTCACCCGAGGTTTATTGGACCTTACAAAATAGTGCAATGTATAAATCCAGTCACGTATAAGTTACTATTACCTCAGAACATGAAAATTTACCCAGTCTTTCACACTTTGCTGTTAAAGCCAGCTGCAGTGAAATATAGATCACGACCACCTGCAATCCGGATCAACAATCAGGAAGAATTTGAAGTACGTTGTATCAAGGATAGCAAACGCATAAGATGGTAACTATGGTATTTACTCTATTGGAAAGGCTACGGTCCTGAGGAAGACTCTTGGGTATCTCAAGAGGCAGTGCATGCTCCACAAAGAGGTGTGGCGCCGCGGCCAGGGCGACTGACGCTGGAATCTGGGGACCACGGTTCGATCCCCGGCTCCGGCGGCAGGTTAGCCCAGCACCATGTGACTCTGGGCAATAGCTCGCTTAATCTTCCCGACGGCCCCCCAGCGCCTAGAGACCCTTACGGGTGATTGTGCGCTTTACAAATGTGGACTTTACTTTAAATGTGGACTTTACGACTCGTACAACAGTTCCATGTACGACACCCAGAAGCCCCATCCTGAACTTGATTGGGGAAGAGTGCCACCGTTTTTGTTGGGGGAAACTGTCAGGATTTATCTCTACTTTAGGTCATGTCATCTTCACGGACGGTTTTATCACTAATATGAATCACCTCTGATGTAAATCATGTCACCTTCATTATGTAAAACCTGTGCAAACATCCTTTGCTGGAACTTGATATAGCATTTGTAGGTACCAAGGCATGTTGTGTCTTATATGTGCCTTTGTGTTTGCCAACGCTTGATTTTTGCTTCCCAGATGCAGGTAGTTGCCTTTTGTCCTCTCGCAACCCCCGTAGTTACTTAGGAGGTCATCTTTGATCCAAGCGCTATTTAAGGCAGCCACGCCCTGAAACCCATGCGGGTTATTGAGAAGACTTCGTCGTGAGAAGAGGTCCTTGCCGATTCCGGTCCTGAGGTTGAAGTCCTGCAGAGGTTCCCGGTGTTTCCTTGCTGCTGCTATCTTTTGGTGGATTCCTACCACTGCGATCCGTTTAAAGAACACGCAGGTAGGATCCATCCAGTTATTTTGCCCGCACGTCTGGAAATAGCTGTCAGTTCCGTGCAGCTCAGTCTCTGAGGTGCGTCTTGTTTTCTCTTCGGCGGCTTTCATTCCCAAAGCGTTCTGACTTGAAGTTTCTAGGCTTAATGTAACATTCCTTTGAAAACTAACTGCCCCACCTTGCTTGCACAAAATTAGAGCAATGCTTAACACGAACTAAGTTTCTTGCAGTGCGAAACCGATGTAAATTGCTAAACGTTCTTTTGTTTCTACTTCTTGCTACAAAGTTGAAGTGAATTGTTTATACGATCATTTGTCCCTAAGTTAGCAGTACTAAGCTAAGCCAGAGAGAAGTGCTGAAAAGATCTTTGGTGTTTATCCTGCATTGCAATATTGGTATTGTTACTGACATGATTTTGTTTCTTTTACATTTACAAAGCTAGAGTGACTTTTGACACGATCGTTTATTTCTTTTGCTATCAAGCTATCATGTGCATGAATGAATGCTACATGCTATACGAATGAATGCTAATTACCTAGTGACATTTACCTTGGCTCCACATTAAGAATTATCCTCCATGATTAATCTACATGTTATCGAACTTCTACAAATGCAACGGTAGTGAGTTGACCGCATGTGTACAGTGACTAAACCTAAATTGTTTATGTAAAACTATTTTCACTTTAGCAGTGAGATTATTAATCAAACCAAGTGGTTCTAACTTCGTAATTACACATATTAAGAACTAATTCTTTTTAGGTATTATAGAATTAGCATCGAAGCATTATCTAAAGATTTCTATGAAGGCTCCAGCAGCAGCTTGTTAGAGCTTACGTGTTGTTTTGTGAATTTTCCGTTCCAGATCTCCCTCTCTGCAGTACCCTTCCTTTCCTCCCCTCGTCTAGCCACTTTGATTCTCTGTGGAACTTATTGTGCAGAGTCGAAGCTGCTGGAAGGTGGGCTTTTGGGTACTGCTCCTGAGGAACATAGGGAAAGGGCAATTCCCATTGAGGTTCTGACAACCGCATTGACATGGCATGGATGTCAGATAATATTCTGGAAATAAGTAGCATGGAGAAATGCCCACGGGTCACATCAGACCACAATCCTATTATCGTTTCTTTTAAAATACCTACGAAGAAAACTAACTATCGGGTTTTTTTCATTCCCACAACATTTGCTGCTTAATTCAGATTTTATTCTTAAACTTAAGGCCCACATAAAAGATTTTGGGGAAATTAATATTGGTTCATCTTCTTACAGAATGGTTTGGGACTCCTGTAAGGCCAGCATCAGGGGTTTTACTCAGCAATACATATTTAGGCAGAACTCTGCAAATAAAAAGGATACAGATGATACCATAGCGAAAATATTCCATGCAGAAAAGCAGCTAGCAACAGCGCTGTTACAAGGGTCTAACTCAGAAGAAGAATTAACCTATGCTTTAATTTGCCTTAAATCTGATTTAAAACAGGTGCTGAGAGTAAAAAGTCAAATTAAATAAATATCGTCCCTCCCAGTATGAAGATGGCGAAACAGCAGGAAACATATTAGCTTATAGGGTGGCAGACAATAAGGCTAAAACACTGGTTAGGACTATTAAAGGCCCAGACAATGTGATATATAATAATTCTCTCCAAATACTAGAACAGTTTGCTAGATACTATAAGGAATTATATACTCCTGAAAGACGACCGGGTCTTAATGATATTAATCTATATTTACAGACAAATAAAGTGAACCGTATTGATATGGAGCAAGCAGATATGCTGAATAAAGAAGTTACTCAAGCTGAAATTAGAATGGCAATCTCTGCTTTACCCTCCGGCAAATCATCTGGGGAAGATTCGATCCCGGTTGAGCTTTATAAACATTGCTTAGAGGAATTAGCCCCTATACTTAGCCAAGTGATTGGATTCATTGGAGAAGAGGGGAAAGCTCCTGAGTCATGGAATATCATGCAAATTATATTTTTTCTTAAGAAGAATAAAGCATCAGATGAATGTGGGTCTTATCGACCGATTTCGTTAATAAACACTGATGCGAAAATATTTGCCAAAATAATGGCTAATTGTCTTGCCCCAATAATATCTGCCCTGGTTTCTCCACAACAGCATGGATTTGTACCCGGTAGGGATACTACGACTCATATTAACATGGCTTTTACTGCTTTTGATGTTGCTAAGGTAAGTTCCACCCCACTCGGTATGATACTACTTGATGCAGAGAAAGCATTTGCCCTCTGGGCTGTGCTGAATAAATTTGACATCAAGGGCCCATTCTTGAAATGGATCAAGGCTCTGTATGATAATTCATGAGCTAAAGTGTGCTATGCAGGGATGCAGTCGGATACATTTTCTATCTTGCGTGGTACCCGCCAAGGATGCCCACTGTCGCCCTTATTGTTTGCCCTATCCATTGAACCATTTCTAGTGGCATTACAAAATAACCCGTGTATAGTACCGTTTTCATCTGGTTTAAATACTCTTAAAATGATGGTATACGCGGATGATATTGCGGTTTATTCGATAAATATAGATGAGGCAATGACAGGGATTATTACGGAGGCTAGGATGTTTGGTTTAGTATCTGGTTATAAGTTGAACACTAATAAGACGCAAATTATAATGAACTATAAACCAAAGGATACAATTCAGGGAGTGTTCAAAACTGTTACTTATCTTGGAGTAAAAATGTCTACTTGCCCAGAAGAGATAGCTACGCTGAACTATGAACTATTGCTAAAAGACACAGCTATTGTTTTGAAAAAATGGCATAAGGTTCCACTTAGTTTAATTGGTAAAATTAATTTAATCAAAATGAAGATTCTTCCCAAATTTATCTACCTATTCTGATCTATCCCATTACGTATTAATAATCTTTTTTTTAAATGCCTAGATCGTATATTAAGCAGCTTTGTATGGGGCTATAAAAAAGCACGCCGGGCAATTGAGCTAATCAAATTACCCTATGGAAAAGGGAGCCTTGACTTCCCTGATTTTAAAGCATACTTTTGGTCGACATTTATAGGACGCATTCTCAGTATGATACACACTTATAAGGAACCTTTTTTTTATTATGCATTTATGTTGGAATTGAATCCCAAATTCTTTTATACCGCACTAACGACCCAAATTACTTTAAGAGGGTCAAATTTAAGACCGCAGTGACATAGTATATCTTTGGAGAGCCATTGTTAGTAAATTCAAAATGTCATATCATTCTAGACTACCTTTATGGGACAATCCAGCTCTCCCAGGAATGGGCACAACTGGGTATCAAAAATCTTGTCGACTTATATGATAATACTGGGTTTTTATCATTTGGGAGACTTCAACTTCTTTATAAAGTGACGGAAAATATGCCTCCTAAAATATTATCAAATTTTAGACTATTTTATACGCAGTCTTAATATTACTGAATTAACGGACTCTAGCATATGGAAATGTATTCATTTAGCTGAAGGCAAATCACTGATCAGTTCTGCATATAAAAGTTTTAACTCTCAGAAAGATGGTGATTGTAGGAAACTCGCCATAAGCTGAAGTCAGAAACTGGAGTCTAACATTACTGCTAACTCCATATCTTTTGCATTGGATACTATCCGTAAATCAGTATATTCGTCTAGTCTGAGGCTGCAATCATTCAGGACTATCTGCCTCCTTTATTATACCCCTGCACATATCTCAAAATGGGCAGCAAATAACTCAAGTAGTGATCGGACCAAATGCCCAAAATGTGATTTATATGCAGCTGAGTTAGCGCATATGTTTTTTTCATGCCCATTATTAATAACATTTTGGGGAGGACTGGAAAAGACTGTGTCCTATAAACTTAATAGACTTATATCATTTACGGCTACGGATATATTACTGGGCCCACAATCAGGTGACCATAGCTCGAGAGAATTTTTTCGTATTATATTGGCTTCTGCTAGGCTAGCTATTGCTCGAGCATGGATCGCACGAGATCCATCATCGTTGGCAGAGTGGTGGGCAATAGTAACAGATACATATAATATGGAACGTGCATTAGCTAAAATCAGAGGTGTAAGAGCATTATGTAAATTGGAATAAATTTGTGGAGAATTTGACTAGGAGGGAATGTGTTAAGGAAACTGTTTATTTGTTTATAGGAAGTTGTGCTTGCTTAACATGGATTTTTGAGCTTTCTCTGTGCAAGATTATTCCCCCTGTGTTTGCCGCAGCAAAATGCATTAACCTTTGCTGTTTGCCACAATTGCCAGTTCCTTTTTCTATTTTTTTCCTTTTTTTGTATGTTGAGTTTGTCTTTTTATCTGCTGCAACTTTGTCCTCATGTAATTCTTAAAAATATATTTCTTTTAAAAATGAATATTTGTTTGCTCTTAAAATTCATTCAAGTATGTTTAGACCACCCACTGGCCTTCAAAATCTTCCTGTAACAGTAATTTTACTTTATACAAAGTAATCCTACAGTGCAATATTATTTTATCAAGTTTTTGCCACACGGCATATCTTTAAATTTTGCAAGACAAATTTGAAATGTGCTATCATCAGGACTGTTATGGCTTTGAAACCTAGGTTTCTGTATTAATGGCAGCTCTAACCCCATTCCAGTCATGTTCTTTCACCAGGATAGCTGTGTATATATATCACCCTTTTAAAGTATGTTTTAGCTATCCCAATATATTCATGTACAGGCATATCCTTGATCCCAAGGATTATCTAGGCCCATGAGGATATTACCATTTTTGTTTCCCCATCTCTGGTGGGACAGGTGAATTTATTCCCCACATAATTTAAAAAGACCAAAACCTAAGTGTCTGATTTCATCCAAAGAAGCTTAAGATGTCCTTGGTCACTAATGTTGAATAAAATTCAATAACTGCATTTGGTTGCTGTTTAAGTTATTTTCAAGTGGCTCAGAACAGCACCGAACGTATTTTTTAGCAATTTAAAAATGCATTTGTATCACAATTGGCAAACATGTCCACCAGGATTTCCACCAGTCAATGTTCTTTCGGATCGATGTAAGGAGTTGTAGGCTTATGTTGACAATCGGGTTCTTGCTGACTATCGACTCTACTCCCAATTTTGATCCCATTGCAGCTCTAAATCCCTGGTAGGCATATTTTCACATAGATTATTAACAACCATCATGGACTTTATTTCAATAACCTTAGTTCTGGGAGATGACAACAAAATTGTTTGTTAAAGATTGTCTACTTGAGGGCAGTTTGTATTGGCAAACCAAAGCAATCTTGGGCCCTTTTTTCCAAATTCTCCTCTTCCATTTTCTTCTTTATTTTTTAGGACCTTACATTTGTCAACTGTGAACCTAGTCTGATCGGCGAGCCCCTCGCCTTTATTTGCTGGTGTCATATCAATCAACTTTCCCAAAGGTACACCATCATCTACTATGACAATGTCAATTTCCTCAATTTCCATCACTACAAGGTTCTGTGAAATATTTCATGCATTTTCTCCTGCCGCAGGATACGTGTGGACCATCATATGACTTTTTGATAATCCCTCACTGCATGGCGCAGGTTCTAATAAGAGAACATCTTCAGAGCCAGATTTGCTTTTATCTTATTTTCACTAGATTGTTTTAGAATTCGGATCCAATACGTGATGTTAAATTGAAAAACTGATATCTGTTTTGTGGCCCATATCATTCAGTAGTTTAGACAGATACCCATAATAGATTCGAGCATATTTCTAAATAATGTGACTAATTAGACACCCTCCACTACATCAGAATCTCAAACTGGAATAGATGGCCTCCGTGATTCCTTCATCTACTCCTCACACCATTCCATGACATTGGTTTATCTGAGAAGGGGCTTCCATTCCTTAGAGTAGTGTAAGTCATGTAAGCCAAGGGAATTCATTTTTGCCTTGTGGGTACCATTTTATATATCCCGTGTGTTTTTGGGTATAATCAGCACCAAGCTCCAATTCTCCCAATACATTGAACAAAGAGACACATCAGTAGAGTGCCGCACTGAAAAGACATTCCAAAATAGAGTTATCAACTATTATGTTGAAATCAGTGTTTTGCCTGGAGAACCCTGGACTTTTTCAATCCTGTCCATTGGGACCAAGCTTATCTTGCTCCAGAGCTTCATTGGGGGAAAAAATAATTGCCTATAAAGAAGGCACACTTGATGCTTGAACTGTGACTGAATGTTAATTTATAGCAAAGATATTTATGGTGTATGTGTTCTCTCTCGGCTTCCCTTCTAATTTAACCATTATGTTTTTATCAGTTCCTATTTCATGTGGAAGATGCTTATGTTGACTTTACATACCTCAGCTATATATCATCGGAAGTAAGGGTATAACCAGCATCTGTTTGGGAGGATTGTTCTCTAAGATGACCTGCTTTAAAGAATTCTGTCAATTACGCTCAGGAACTTTCAAATATCACTCTTTAGCTGGTGCAGCTACCTCAAGTACTTTAACAATAGGTTTCATATAGTCTCTTATGGTTGACTTTCTACCATCACTTTTTGCTTCAATGGAATATTTACCCCAAGAGAGAGTCCATCTTCGCTGTTTGATTTGCCTTATCTTCAGTAAGATTAGGGGCTAGATGTAGGTAATTTAGATTTACCGATCCTAAAATACCGAATTTTACTGATTCGGTATTTTTTAGAATCGGTAAATCTGATGTGGGTAATAATTCGGTATTTTTTTACCGAATCGGTAAGATTCGGTATTTACCGATTCGGTAAATACCGAATCGGTATTTGCTATTGAATCCCATGGGCCTTGAAGCCCATAGGATTCAATAGCAAATACCGATTCGGTATTTACCGAATCTGTAAAAATACCGAATTGCAAAGGGGGACAGGGTGTCACTTTGACACCCTGTTGCACCCCTGTAACTGGCTTGTGCGCCATGTGGCACACATACATGCCCTTAGGGCATGGCTGTGTGCTACATGGCACAGGTGTACATGCACAGATGTGCATGTACACAAGAATTCGTAATTTACTATGCAATTGTATTGCATGGTAAATAACGAATTCTAAAGGCCCTGTAGCACTGTTAGAAGTGCTACCTACATAGGAAAATACAGATTCGGTAATTTTACCGATCGGTAAATTTACCGAATCAGTAAAATTTACTGATTCTGTAATTTTACAGAATCGGTCATTTTACCGATTTGGTAAAATTAGCGATTCGGTAAAATTACCGAATCTGTATGTTTTCAGTGCCCCTACATAGCAATGTCAAAATACCGGTCGGAAACGGCCGACAATCGGTATTTTCGGCCGATTCCGACCGGTATTTTGACACCTACATCTGGCCCTTAGTTCCTTCTCATAAACTAAGCACGTACATCCTCATTTCATTTCCTCTCCTTAGTCATGGTGGCCTTCCTCGTGGCTGAAGTTAATTGCTTAAAATGGCCAATTGAGAGAAGCTGGGATGTATGCTCAAATACTTTAAGTGGCTTAGTTAGCTTTCTTCTATATGTTTGCGATCTCATGGCATAAGGATTAGCTTATTTTGTACAACTGTGGTTAAATTGCTTTTCAATGTATTTCTCTCTTCCCTTCTTTCTTTACTCCTACCATTATCATTGCTTTTTCTTATGCTTTATCCATCGTAACAGATCACACAATCCTAATATCCAAAACTCATGAGCACAAACTTTTAGCTTGTGCAAAAAGAAACACCCCGCCTTGCTTGCGATCACAGTATTGTCAGTTTAATACTATACAACTCCACCGAACGGATCACAAGTATCTAGACAGTATTCTAATAGGTTCTAGCAACCAGATCCACGATCAGACTCTACAACTAATGAATGATGGCCAGTGGCCAAAGGTGACCA
Source organism: Lissotriton helveticus (assembly GCF_964261635.1). Classification (NCBI taxonomy): domain Eukaryota; kingdom Metazoa; phylum Chordata; class Amphibia; order Caudata; family Salamandridae; genus Lissotriton; species Lissotriton helveticus. The sequence goes on from NC_136071.1 coordinate 60,290,609, forward strand.
ACATCAATTCCTGCACCAGCTGCTCTTTAATCCATTTTAGAATGATCCAATGCATCTTCTAACTCTGAGAGGGAACCAATGCTAATAATGCAGTAATGTTTGATGCTAATTGAGCTTGTGCTGCTCACATCACTAGAGCCCCCGCTTGGATCAATCCACCTGTCCTTCAGTTTTCCATCATCAAGGATCCTCTATACAGCTACGAGTGTTTTTGCAAAGTCCAAGTGTCTGGTACAGCTGGTTTGAAAACAGCAGCAGCAAACTTTATCAATGAGGTAAAAAAATTCATATGGAGGCTAATCTGCATGTGTGGGGCTGTATGGGGCCTCATGGAACCTCACACACACACAGGAACACACAGGGATGAACTGAAAATGGAGAGCAGGCCAGTTGAGTATTCCCAATAGAAACCAATGAGCCGATAAAATAGTCAATAGATATTGGACTGATATTGGGAATGCCAGTATAGATATAGTCCTGATAGGATGACTAATGGGTCAGATGTGAGGGGGAGAGGCCTTTGTATAGAAAATAGTGGGCTGGAGAGCAAGCTGAATCAGCACCTGGGCTAACAGTTTCTGTGCTTCCTTGGCAATTCATGTATCCTTATTGTTCAAGTCTCAGTTTTCCCTTTGGAACTCCCCAAACTCCATTGACCTTCCCAACCAGCAAAAGCAGCTGGCACGTCCACCTAGAATATTGCCAGCAATGAGCACCAGCAGCATCCTTCCGTGTCACTTTCTACTCTCCTCGTGTCACATGACCACCAACCAGTTCAAAGTAGATAGAAAAAAATAGACCCCCAATAAAAGTCCAATGGTCCAAGGAATCCACCAAAAACCTTAAAAATTATATAAATGAATAAATGTTCCACTAAATGAAAAATCAAGGATAAAGTCAAATATAATTTTGGGTGACAATATCAAACTCTTTTGTTCTGAAAAATAAAATGCAACCATGTAAAAATAAAGTTTGATGTCCCAAAATAAAAAGCTGTTTGGCGGAGTTTTGCTGGAACTATGAACTCTGCCCGAGGAGTGACATTTTTCGCCCACCCTTACAGTAAAGACATCTTAAAACCAATGCTAAACACATAAAAAGCACATATAAAGTACAATTACACATACAATCTCACAAATAATGACAGCTGCAATACCATAAACTAAGACATACTGTTTCAAAAGAATATACACTACAACAATATCTAAATACAATGACTATTCTAAATACTCCCCAGACCCAGATTTAAAATAGTCTCCCTGAACTGGAAACCAGCAACAAGAAATGCAACTGCAAACTCCACTAACATCCTAAAATATCAACAACAGAGGAAAACAGTTACAAAATATTTATTTTATTTGTTCATTTTTATAAGATAATGAACAATGTGTTAAAAATGTTAAAACACTTTTCTATGTTTAAATAGTGCGCAACAGTGTTTTTCAATGTTTTCATTTAGGAGCATGCATAAAACAGCATGACAGTATGAATATCATAATATTATTCATTACTTTAGATAATCTCTTCATTTTCCCATAAATAGGCTGAAATTTGAAAATTGATCCTCTCAGTTTAGTTATATGGCACTCAAGTTCATATGCTTTTAGGGTTTCCCGCCACCATTCTTAATATGTGGGCACAGACTCCAATGACCATGTTTTTGCAATAATCAGCCTGGCAATAGTTAGTACATAGAAAACCCAATACAGTCATTTTGGGGGTGAGAAAGCCCCTATTTTGTTCTATAGAGGAAATTTTTTGGGGAGATCAAGGCCCAAAAATCATTAGCTTTCTGACAACTAATGAGCATGTGAATATTATCAGCAGCCACCGTTAAACATCATGGGCAGCAATGAGTTATTTTACAACATCTTCTCAGTTTGGAAAGGTAATATAGAAATCAAATAAAGTCCAATATACTTGACCTCACAGTCCAGTGGGTTTAGTGATTTTACAAAAGTGCGCAAGACCATCAGCGACCTCATGTTCCATAAAATCTCATCTACGATTATTGACCACTTGTCTGCCCATGGTCATAAATAATCCTTTTGTTGTTATACATGCAGCACTCCTAATTAAAAAGATATTTGAAAAATTCATTTAGATGTAATGAAAATTCCAACTGTAAATCTAAAAAGGATTTAGCCCCCTGGTTGTCAAACAAATCTAAGGGGAAAAGTATTCAGGTAGTTCTGAATTGTCCAAAAATAAATTATGTGCATGCATTTCCAGAATTTCTTAAAAAAATATGTACGCCCAAGTCTTTGTTAAAGCTCCAGTAGTTTTCAATCTGACATTTTTTGAAGAATTTCTTATTGTTAAATTTGCTTTCTATATTGCTTGGATTATTATTCATGGGTATTGAGCATAGCCAATTCATTGAGGTATTGTTGTGTAGTAGCTTCATACAATTACCAATACTTACCCAGTAGTACAGTCACCAGTTGGGAAGTGCTCATCCCCCTCGGATTATGGGAAGTTTTAGGAACGTAATTACCCTTTGCTCTTTCTTCCCTTTCCAGATAAATTTGGATTCCATAGAATCAAACTGCTTAAAATATTATTATAAATGTAAAGGGGCAGCTCCCAGAAATAGAATAACATTTTAGGTCGGATATTCATTTTAACTAAGTTAATTCACTTATTAGAGAAATAGGAAGATGCATCTATTTATTCAGTAAAGCCTTTATCTGCAGTGATAACAAAATATAATTATATTCAAAACGGAGTCTTAAAGTTGGCGCAGTATAACCCCCAAATATCTAGCTGTGGTGACCAATCACAGGTTTAATCTAGTAATCCCCTACCAATAAGAGTTGAGTTTTGTGAGAATTCAATTAATAACCAGAAATATTTACACGTTTAACGACTTCTTTTTGGATAATGTTCAAAGTGGGGTAATACAATGTGAAAATGCCAATAAATCATCAGCATACAAAGTGAGGGGAGATACCAGGCATATATTAGAATTGCTCAGAATATACTTATATATATACACTCCAAACCAGGAAGTGTTGGCAGCCATATTGTGCCTCGGTAGAACCAAGGCACAAGAAAGCAGTAAAAAAAAGGTGGAAAACACGCAAAGGGAGCAGGGTAGAAGCACCCTGACCCCTAGGCCTGCTCAGGGTGTCCCACAAGGACCCCCCAGGCCCCAAAAAAAAATTTGTTTTTAAATCGCGGGGTACGCGTACCGTGCGCGTATGTACTGGTACGGTATGCGTACCCCGCCATTTAAATTTTTTTTATAATTTTTCGGGCCTGGGGTGGTCCTTGTGGGACCCCGTGAGCAGGCCTAGGGGGTCAGGGTGCTTCTACCCTGTGCCCTTTTTGAGTTCTACACGTTTGTTTTTCTGCTTTCCTGTGCCTCAGTCTATCGAGGTACATTTTCTCAACAACTACTGGATGGATTTACACCATTTAAACAAAAGGCTGTACTGCGTAGCAGTCCCTACCATTTTGCCAAGTTTGGTGTAATTCCGTTCAGCGGTTCGGGCTGTAGCCGTGTCTAATCGTCCTATGGAAAATGAGAAAGTGTTGGACTTCAGAAAAGAAAAACATACTTTTCCCACTCCAATGTTTGCAACAGTAAGGAAAGCACTGGATTACAGAAGGGTTACATTTATGATTCCCACTCTAATCTGTGCAACAGTAGGGAAATAGGTGGACTACTGTGGGGTAAAATGTCCTGTTCCCACTCATGTGCAACAGTAGGGAAATCGTTGAAGTTTGGAGAGGTAACATTTACTATTTCCATGCCAGTGTGTGCAACAGTAGGGAAAGTGTTGGACTCCAGAGGGGAAAACTGTACTATTCCCACTCCAGTCTGTGTAACAGTAGGAAAAGCAATGGACTCCCAAGGAGTACATTTAGTGTTCCCATTCCGGGCCTTGCAACAGTAGAGAAAGCACTCGAGTTTACAGGGGTAACATATACTGTTTCCGCTCCAGTCTACTGACCAACAGTAGGGAAAGTGTTGGCCTCCAGAGGGGTAACATTTACTATTCCCACTCAATTATGTGCAACAGTAGGGAAAGTGTTGGGCTTTGGGGAGATGATTTACTATTCACCCTTCAATCTGTGCAACAATAGGGAAAGTGTTGGACTTCAGAGAGGTGAAATGTACTATTTCCACTCCAGTCTGTGTAACAGTAGGGAAAGTGTTGGACTCCAGGTAGTAACATTTTCTGTTCCTACTTCCATCTATTCAACACTAGGAGAAGCGCTGGACTCCAGGGGGGTAACATTTACTATTCCCACTCTAGTCTCTGCAACAGTAGGAAAAGCATTAATGAGCAAAAGAACAGTGGATTTAACCCAGATCTCTTGAATGTTTGATTCAATCAGCACTCCATCCTTCAATTTGTTGCCACAGCACTTTTCGCCCTATGTGGGATAGGTATGCCAAGATCTGGGTCCCTTGGTCGCTGTGCCACAGGATTCAAACTAGCCTGAGGAACAGGGTCAAGACTGATTTGTATATGGCTGGATCTAAACTGGGGTGGTGTAGTGAGAAAAAGAATGATAGATCATATATAGAAATATGTAAATCATAAAACAAGACCGTTTTATGTGAAAATATTTTGTAAAGCCATTTTCCATCTCACACACAACTCACAGTATGCCGAGTAATGTGTTTTGCATGTGCTTCACATGCCCCAAAATGTAGGGACCATTGTCACAGTTAAAGCTTTTGCTAACATTATCTCGTATAAAATCAAAATTGTAAATGCTCAATCTTCTTCAGGAGCTGAAGTGGAAACCAGGCTGTTCTGTATCTGCAGGGCCAAAGGGTAATGGGCTTATTGCTTTGTTGGCACGAAGTGCTCTAGCACACACCCATCGCCCATGTCCCTAGCTGTGTATGAGTCTTGCATCAACTTTCCTTTGTCAGACAGTCAGCTTTAGTCCTGTACATTCACTGAGGTACTACCTCTCTAGTGATTACTTATCCCACTCTCACAACAATTCTGCACCCACAGCTCAAGAGATTACTTCCTGGAGTGCAGGTGGAAATTTCTTACTGGCAATTGTTACTCCATACAATGCAATGACGAGTACTCACATTAGTCAGTCCAAGGTCACCCGCTTCTCAGCCACTAATGGAATGCTCCCACCCACATAGCTGGATTCTACATGAGTACAACAAGATCAAAAGTTGCTCCCCTTAATTAAAGAGACAAACATTGGTAGCTAATCGAGCTATTTCAATGATGACATATGACATAACATTCGGCAACAATTTTACAATTTTGTTAATAACTTTATTAAGAATTTATGCTGCTTATACAAAAAGTGAAGACTTGAATATATCCTGGATTTTATTTTACAGGAGTATTTCTCTTACCTCACATCAGTGATTAATTTGTAGAAAAATATGTTCCAGTACCTAAAGCTCAGCTCAGAAGCGCATGGCCGCCACCTATGCATTAAGTACCAAGGCTATGTAACCTGGAATCTACCTCATGCTTCTTTAATCCTCTTCCAGACACTCCCTGCCACTTTATCTCACTCTTACAGGTTTCTGCATTCTCCCTTTGTGTCTTTTTTGACTTTGGCTTTCTTTCCTCATAGTGCATTTAAATAAGTACTAGTCCCCAGTAAAGAGTGTCAGTTGGCCCTCTCAGTAACTACCAGCCCAAATTAAGCACTACCTTGCTTGGGAACATGTGCTACAGATTCAAGCTGCCCACTTAACAACAATAAAGTCAGTCTCAGGGTGGGAACATCAATAAGCATTCAAGAAAAGCATGGCCCCTTGCTTTTGTCCATGGGCAAAGCAGTGCAGTGCACTCTTTGAATTCAGGGCAATATGTAAAGCATTTCATACTCACATTACCCAATAATAACTCAATGCCATAGGACTAAATTTCAACCAAATTTTGCCAAATAACCACTACAACACTTAAAACCTGTAAATGGATTCAATGTATTAATGCAGAAAGAATTAAGGTAATAAAGGCAATCTAATTACCTTACACAGTGCCTGGGAGAAGGGGGCTCTGTGAACAAAGACTTGATGGGAGGGTAAACTGTTTCTTCATGAACAGATGCCAGAATGCCAAATAAGACATCCCCTTCCTTGGAATACATCTCCACGTTCGGTAGTGAGAGTCCACAATTGTGTGGTCGACCATCAGATGCAGCAGTGGATGCAGTTGCCCACAAGACCATTACAATTATAATGCATTTTATACGTATTTCCATGTTTGGAACTTCTTGGGAACCACACTGGGCCTTCTACCTAGAGACGATCTTCAAGCTAGAAAAACAAAAAGGTGGTCAGTGTGTGAGGGTAAGATAGTTGCTTAGGTCTAAGAACATGCTCATGGCTATTATAACCTATTGGTTACTGTTCTCAAACTTGACATGAAAGACATCACTCAGTAAACCACACCCAACAGCCTAGCCTAGTGGTGGCAATCCATTATTACCATGACATAAATTAGCATAAACCATTGACTCTTGAAAAACTCATAACCAGGTGTTGAAAGAGGGCAGGTGCCACAAATGAAGATAACTTCTTAGAAGTCAGCAGTATGGTAGCTGGTTGATGTTGATAATTATATATGCTGTACAAGGCTGTTTACAAGCTACCCAGCAGAATGGCTCCCCAGTGAAGCTTCTACTTTGGTAAACCCCCCTCTGTAACCACGTACACAGCAATTCAATGATTCCCCAACATTCACTGACCTCATAGGCCTGGTGAGCAGAGGAAAGAATTCATGAAAAAGACAGATAGTTATAACAGATGTTTTATTTTTTAACAAACATTGGACACCATGGCTTTAACAATTTTATTTGGTGAGTTAGTATCCAAAAAGTTTTAATTTGCTGCAATAAAATGTCTTATTCTTTTTTTCTTGAGATGACCATCCCACTATATATTACAGTTTTAAAACAAATTGCATGTTATAGATTTCTGACTTTGCCTTTCAGTAGTAGCATTGTCTTGAACTCTTGGTAAGTTATTCCTGTAACATACAAAACTTGTTGGGAGGAATGCTGGCAATTTGTCTAACCACTGGCGATTGCTCAGGGTAGAATCCCAAGCCATCATTCTTTTGCTCACCATGTCACATTCAGTTTGGACCCAGCCATATGCAAATCAGTCTTGAACCTGTTCCTCATGTGAACAGTCCAGCTCGAACTGTCAGGCCAGGTTCTCCCAGAACCGGAAAGATGCATCTTGAGACCGGTTTTGGGTTTTCACCCCTCATCAGCAAGGCTAGCTTAAACCCGTGACACAGTGAGCATGGGACTCACGTCTGGTAATACCCATGCCATTTAGGGTGGTGCATGAAACACACAAAAGATGATGGGAGGAATGCTGGCAATTTGACTAACCACTTTTCCTTTTATCGCCCTCAGTGGGAAGGATATGCCCAGATGTGGGTCCCTTGCTCACTGCACTACTGGATTCAGGCTAGCCCTGCTAGTGATGCCCCACACCGGTCCAAGGATGCTTTTTCTGGTCCAGGGAGGATCTGGCTTGGCAGTTAGGGCTGGACTATTTCCATGAGGAACAGGGTCAAGACTGATTTGGATATGGCTGAGTCCATACTTGGGTGGTGTGCTGAGCAAAAGAACAATCGATTTAACCCACATCTTTGTGACCTTGCGTGAATGATTGCATTTTTCATCATTCCGTCATCGTTTGTTCCTTTTGCTTAAGTTATTTCTGTAGCCCTGCTTGTAAGTTTTGCTTCCTACTTAAAGTCATTATACAATGTCTAATAACACTATTCAAGTTGATTAGTTTCCTGATTACACACGCTCATCTGTGCAAAATAAGGCTGGCCCTATACCGTGTAGAAGTTAAGCCTTATAAGGACATTGTTGGTATGACTGAGCATGGCGGGTGAATTGATCGGGGAATTCCCAACTGTCTACCAGCTTCCTGCTATATTGTGTTAGACCAGGTTGATTGAATGCAGCAGGGTAGGAAAACATGTGGCAGCTTGGTGAGCATAGAAAAACCACAATATTATTATGTATGTTAATTATTTAGATCATACCATTTTGTTCACTGTCACATATCAGAAACATCTTCCCTACATACCTCCAAATGCAGGATGGATGCACTGCAAAGACATTCAATGATCCATTATAAATCGCTCATAATATCAGATTATGCACATGGCCTCTCTACCCATTTCCTCACTCTTCAAACACCCAGCCACTATGTCTCAACAAAGGTAGAAGGAAATACAGGTCCTGAACTTAGGTGCCAGAAAGTGTATTTTAGCATCCTCATCTTGTGCTTCAGATGTCTAGATCACACAAGGGGAATTGAAATATACTCCTTTGATGCAGTCTACAGAACCATCCATGCCTGATTCATCTTGTCCCGTACAGTTCCTTAAGCTTGGCTATTGCTCATTGGCCAAGGTCTGAATTATGCAACCAATGTCCGCCTTACACTTCACCTGAGAGACACGCTTGGTTAGAACATCACAGTAAATGGATAAAGTTGAATCTAAGATTAATGAGGAGAGTGCATCTGTCCACAAATACCATTTCCTACGTCACACTAATGCAACAGGGGGACAATGTTCCAGGATAGGATCTGTCACACTGTACAGAACTGAAATATAGGAAAGTAAAATTGTCCAGGTGCAGGTTTCAAGGGGATTCTATATTGTTAAATCACTTTTTAATTTGCCCCAAACACCCCTCTTGAGCATTTCTTCTTTGACACAGATATCAAGAAAATTGACCGCCTCACTGTCGTAAAACCATTATTATTTTGAGCCAGATTGTGGACAACATCTGAGCTCGACTTTTATAGGGCTTGTCTACTAGAAATCTTATCTCTAGGTAAGGCAGTTACACTGCCCTGGTTAGGCCATGTAAAGCATTGGCTAAGTACCTTTGGGGTAGCAATCATGTGGTTTGAGCCTTGTTCCATGCACCAGACATCCAAGGGTACTTTTAAAGCTTCTTATTAACATTGTGTTGTGTGCAGGAGTCATCAGTGTCCACAAAATGGCAGTTTAACTGACAAATGTTTAGTGTTTAAGCAATTTCCACCCACATTTGAATTGCACTTGGATGAAATATTTCCAAACAAAAATACTTTTTATTAACTTTAGGTTTGGTACCATGCATATAACCAGTAAATGGAAGAATAGCTCTGATGACAAGACTAACAAGTGTGATATGCGTAATCACAATGTACATTTTTTTTTGCCCATTCTATCAGATTGTGAGGAGAAACTAGATTCGCCTTTAGGTCTTTTTTGTTAAGTTTAGGATCTACTTGCAGCATTTGAAACTTTGTATGATGTTCTATTTTATGCATATTGTACATTTTAACTATGGGCTTCATTATGATAGCATCGTACCAGTAATGGGACCACCCGACAAGGAGTCAGCAGTCTCGCTATCAAAATTTGGATGTGACTGCCTTCACAGTGGTCGGAAAGTGTATTTTTCCTATTGCAGGTTGCTGTGGGCTGCAGCACAAGCTGCTATAGGAAAAATACAGTTTTGAAGCACCCATGCACCGTGTGGCAGGCACCATGCGGATGTTTAGGGGAGCACTACAGGTGCACCCCAGGGCTCATAACAGAAGGCCACAGGGGACAGGGACACCGCTAGGTGGCCCCAAAAGAACCTTTCGCCAGCCTTTTCATGGCTGAAGAACTGACATGAAAAGGCTGTTAGAAAGGTGTATTGTAATGCTCACCGAAGTGCCTGAGCAGGCACAACCTTCATTTTGGGGATTACAATCCACCCGCGGCGCGGATGGGCTCCTTGAACCTGTCAGAGGCAGACCAGATTTCCCCACAGGCATTCGTCGGACTGCCTGTATCCCAATACAGTGGTCAGACAATTGCCTCAGATGCCGGGCCGACTGCTAATGACGAGCTGTCTGATGGCCTTCCACCGACATTGTAATGAGGCTCTTAGTGTTTTGTGGGGTTATGCCCTGAAATAGTCATATGATTGCTTGACAAGGCAAAGTTACACTCGCACATCTTAGAACTAATTTCTCATCTTTGCAGATGAACCACCAGTGATCTTAAACAAGTAGACTTTACAAATGTCATTAGTACACACAGATATCATGTCTGCAGGTAGATTGTTGCATCTCATTGGAAAGCATTATCCGTAAGTATGATGGGTCCCCTATTCCACCCAGCTATGGGGACTGTCTGAGTGCTCATGTCAATGACTGACCAATCAAAATAAAATCCTAACATGACCAGTTTCTTCACGTCCAGAGGTTCATCAGGTTTCTGACCATCTCCCTTACTCAAGCAAAAAAACGCTGGCAGAATGTCATTTCTCCAAAACTAACAACACCAGAAAATGTATGACTTGTCAAGTCAACTTTGCGTTTTAAATCTCATGCTGCTTTATCCTTTAAAAAATGAATGAATGTGACCTGGCAAAAGATTTATACAATGTCAAACTACTTTGTTGCCCAAAGTCTACTTTCTGTTGCTTAGAAAACAAATAACTAAAACACATTAGAAATTAAAATAGTACTTACTGAATTAATACAGAAAAATATAAGCATGTTAGTAGTGAAGATAATCTGCATGTCTGCAACAACCCGAACAGTTACAGAACATTTAGTATGATCAGCATTTTTATAACATTTTTCTTTCCTAGGCATGGCTGTCTCCAGAGAAATTGCTTCATAGTAATCACCTGTGCTCATCCCTTGATGGTCCACCCACCACCCCACAGCCAGTCCTCCTCCAGGTAATGACAGGTTAATACAAGCAGAAAATAGCCACCTTTCATCAATATGATCATATCCTGTCTGCATAACAGGTAGTTATCAGGCACAGCTGTCAGTGACATCTACATCGTGAAGGACATCTCTGAAACCTAGGCTGTGACCAAATGAATTCATGCATAAGCACTTGTGGATGACATGTGTGCATGCTACCTTCAGGTCACAAAAGCAAATGCTAGCAATGGCAAATTAGAGCCTGATTTAGAGTTTGGTGGATGGGTACTCCATCACAAGCTAGAAGGATATCCTGTCTGCCTTATTACATGCATACTACATTTAACATTGATACCACATGTACCTTAAAACACTTCAAAATGGCATACCTGCAGTAATAAGTGCTTTTTGAAAAATATGTTATCGACATGATTGGAATTAGCTGTAAAAGGAGTGTATTCATGTGCTGAAGGAAAATTGTTTCCCCATTTCATTTCTGCTTACTGGTTCATTACCCAATCATAAAGTGAAATCCTATCCGAAAATGAATGTAATTTTTTAAGCTTAAAAAAGATATTAGCAGCTTGAAATCACTTCCCCTCGCTCTCTTGGGCAGGGCTGCACTGTTCAAAATGATTTCCTTGCCTAGGTTCCGCTACGCCCTGCAGAACACCCTGGACCCTGTTCCAATGCATTATTTTAGGAGGTTGAAGACCTCCAGAGAGACCTGCTATGGGACGGAAAACTGCGCATTGCCCTGAATAAGTTGACGTTAAACTGGTATGACGGGGGCATCAGCATCCCAGACATTAAAAAATACTACTGGGCAGCACATCTAGCAGCCGTCAACCATGGTACGTACAGTCATATCGACGATCCCGGCTATGCCATGGATAGATGGCTTCTTCCCAGAGGCAACTATAACAGGGCATTATATTCACGACCTAAAAGATACACGTTAACAGGCCCCACCAAACATACCGTTCAAACTTGGCATGACACCACTAATTCTCTTGGTTGGGGACATAGATTGACATTAACCCCCCCCCACTTTGGGATTCTGAAAAACTGGGTAAATTATGGAGGTCAAAGGGTTTCGACAGATGGGACCTTATTGGCATTTCACATATTAAAGACATTTGGGGAGAGGGAGGGGTCAAGTCCTTCACCACGCTGCAAACAGAATACAAGCTGTCAGGCACTGAATATTTCCGATATGCACCAGTCCTACACTCACTCCAGTCTTTTCTACCTAGGGGGATGCTCCTCCCGAGGAGTAACCCTTGGAGGACAGAGTTTTGGATGGTCACCTACCCAAAAAAACTATTTTCTTAATATACAAGAAATTAATCAATAACATGACGGATCCCTTCCCAACCGTTGCGGGAGAAATGGATGCGGGATGGGATTGAGATGGATGATGAGGACTGGCAGGATAGAGTGTCCTCCCCTAGAGTGGTTGGTATTCCAACGCGCCTTAGGTTGGTACAGCTTAAAATCCTACATAGAAAATATATCACCGGGCCCCGTTTGATACATTTGGGGAGGACCGATAGTGGGGAATGCAAACGGTGCTGTGGCCATATGGGAACATTCATGCACATCATCTGGGAGTGTAAATATGTCAGTTCCTTCTGGCACAAGGTACATGATACAATCAACGTGGTGCTACATGTCTGTCTCCACCCGAAGGTGCGAAGGTGCCTCCTGAATACATGGGAACCCGCAGACCTGAACACTCACCAGACAAAGGGGGCTACACTAGGGTTCATGCTTGCTGAAAGAAATGTTGCGCAATTATGGGACACATCTTACTCACCCACACTAGAAGCCTGGAAAAAGGACCTTGATTGGTGCATGTATAGAGAGAAGACGGTGTACTCTGCCAGGGGATGCCCCAAAAAGTGGTCCCATGTTTGTAGCCCTTGGAATACCTACTGTGGAGAGATTTGTGTACCGCCTCGTTGTGCTGAACAAGTTGACCTCCTCACTCTCAGATCGAAACACCGTTGACTATTCAGAGTATACTTGGCATCATTGTGGTCTACTTAAACAGCCTTAATGAAGAAACCCTTATTGTATATATTCTTTATCGTTTCATTGACCACTATTTCTGTATATAATCCCTGCTCCGTTCATGATGTTTTTTCACTCCTTTGTGTCACTGCACTGTTCACTATCACTAGCACATTCAGTGCACAATTGTGTGTTTTGGTTACTTTCCCTTAACCATATTTTAGTGCTTATATAATACGTACAGCAAAGAATTTATTTCCTAATGAAACATTCTGTGGTCTCCCTTCTTTCCCTTCTCTGAGTGATTGGTACTCTCCTAGTACTTGCCCCCCCTAAATGATTACCGGTTGAAACGTTATTCTTTAGTTAGAAACTTCACCCGTGTCTCAGCTGGGTTAACGGGTCTACTCCTTAACATTGACTCCAAAATATTAATAAGTCATGTCACAAAATCCCCATTTGGAGATGGATGCAGTTCAGCCTATCTCATCAATATTCATGAGGGACGTTGCAAGTTGTGTAAACACAGGCCCTGATTTGGGGTTTGATGATTTAAGTAGTGTGAACTAGTTTATCTCTAATCCTTGCATTACTTTTAAAAGAGAGTACCGGCTTCTCTAAATTCAATTCATTTGAGTTCAAAATACACCAATTTTAATTGATCATTTTGTGACCTTTGTGAGTTGAGTTGTTGTTATAGGTACAGTCAGAGATTGTCTGTTTTGGTTCAGTCCTTTATCTTTCTATTAATAAAGAGTCTCACTAGCTGTATTTACTCGTCTTCCTAGCTTTCCCATTTATCTTTGTTAGGTAATCTCTAGTAATAATTTATTTTGCTTAATACTTCTGCCTCTGATTTGAAGTTCTTCAAATTGGAGCTGTTCGTCAAATTCTTAGGTACTGCCCAAATGGTAGATTCTCCTGAAGAGTAAGGGCATACTCAAAAAAAAGTAAGTCATTGTTGTCTGTTAGTTGGTTCTATACTTTTGTGAGTAAGGTGCTACAAACCTCCATGATTAAAAGATCCAGAAAGAAATATCTTGTTTGCTCATTGACTCATTGATGTTCGATATTGATCTGTTCATTTATCCAATCCACAAAACTGTTTGCAAATTTTTCAAACCCCGGCCAAATGACGAAATGTCATCAATATATTGACACCAAGTGCATGCAGTGAGGATTATTTATCCAGATGTGTTCTTCTATAAATTGGTAGATACATAGGCAAATCAGACTTGGAGCAGAAGTACTCCCCATGGAAGTTCCCATGTTGTTTCAATACAAATAATTCCTAGTAAGTGTCAGCTTGGCTACTTTTAAAATGAACTCAACAGGTGTTTTAAAGGTTCAGTTCTCTGCATGTAGTAGTTCTGAAATGGTACGCAAGCTTTGTTCTTGCAGTATGTACGTCTATAGTCCTTCAACAGCTAGATAGATTATTTTCTCAGCTGTGCATTAAAAGTTTGTTCTGCATGGTTTTTAACACATCTTTTGTATCCTTAATATAGGATGGCATCTTAGCTACCAAAGGTTGTAGAAACAACTTCACAAATGAAGAAAAGGGCTCTAACACAGAGCTTATCCGATAAACTGTATGGTGGCCTGGCTGAGGCATCCTACCATTGGGCATTCTGGGAAGGGTATAAAAGTATGATTTTCTAAGACTCAATGTTGTTATAAATGTTGCTCCCTGTTGTGATATCCAGTCTCTCACCCTAGCCTCGGTAACTAGCTTGTTAATTTCAGACTGTAATTCTCTTGCTGGATCTTGTTTAAGTACCAAAAAAATCCTACATTCTTGTAGTAGTTTTCTACAGTCTTGGTTATAGTCAGATTTGGTGTGTAGGACTATGGCCCCACCTTCATCTGCAGCTGTTATAATTGATTTGCATATGGTTGGATCCAACCTGGGGTGGCATGATGAGCAAAAGAATGTTGGATTTAACCCATATCTCTTGACTGGGTGTGCCAGGTATATCCAGACGCAGGTCCCGTGCTCACTGTGCCACTGGATTCAAGCTAGCCTGGCTGATGAGGGGTGATGCCCTGAAACAAGTCCCATGATCTTTGTTTCTGATCCAGGGAGGACCTGGCTTTGAAGTTCAGGCTGGACTGCTCCCGTGAGAAACAGATCAAGACTGATTTGCATATGGCTGGCGCCAAACTGGGGTGGCATGGTGAGCTAAAGAACAATGGATTTAACCCAGATCTCTTGACTGGGGTTGAATGTTTGATTTGTTCTGCATTCCATCTATCATTTGTGTGCCTTTTGCTTTCTCGCCCTAAGTGTGCCCAGTAAGCCCAGACCTGCCTCCAGGTCTCACTGTACGAATGGATTCAAGCTAGCCTTGCTGATGAGGGTTGATGCCCCCAAAACTGGTCCAATGATGCTTGTTTATGGTCCAGAGAGGACCTCGCTTGGCAGTTCGGACTGGACAGTTCCCATAAGGAACAGGGTCAAGACAGATTTGAATATGGCTGGGTCCACACTCCACACTGGATAGCAGGGTGAGCAAAAGATTGATAGAATTCATCCATATCTCTTGACTGGGGGATGAATGTTTGATTTGATCTGCCTTCCGTCCATCATCTGCGTGTCTTTTGGCTTCTCACCCTAAGTGCACTGGGTATGCCAAGACGTGGTTCCCGGGCTCACTGTGCCACTTAATTCAAGCTAGCCTAGATGATATGGGGTAATGCTGCAAATCCAGCGCTAGGATGCTTGTTTCCAGGCTCACGAGCACCTGGTTTGGCAGTTCGAGCTGGATTGTTCCCATGAGGAACAGGGTCAAGCCTGATTTTCATATGGCTGGTCCAAACTGGGGTGGCTAGATGAGCAAAGTACAGTCGATTTAACCCAGATCTCTTGACAGGGGGTGCATCTTCGATTTGCTCTGCATTCCATCCATCATCTGTGTGTCTTTAAGTCTTATAAATATGTCATTCCTGGTACTCAATGACTCTATAGCAATTATTTCTCCTTTTGTTGTAATGGGTCAGGTTTGGACTCATGGTTTTAATGTTTTTATTGCTCCCCCATTGCCTTTGCAAATCCCCCAGGGGTTCTGTCTCAGTGTATTAGATTCTGTCCTAGGGAGGTCCAGAAAAGCATCTGAAGTGCTATTTTCTCCCAAGTACAGTATGATGGTAATTGCAGAAAACCAAAGATAGACTTTACATCTGCAGAAAAACATTCAACAACTAAGAGCACACAGCATCACCTCTCTGGAAAATATCCAACCTCTCCGTAGACAGAGTCTAGTTGCATTCAATTCTGTGAATTACATGTATTGATAGTTGCTGTGCTTTGATTTGAGCTGAGTTTCAGCATGTACATTGCAATTGGGCTGATCTGCATGACTTAAGTGCAACGCATACAATTAACCCCAGACACAGACTAATTTCAATATTTTTAATGTGTTTATGATTCTTGAGGTGTTCTTAACCACTTATCTTTTAAACTGCAACTTCCCCAGTTTAACTCTTTATTTTGCTTGCTTTCTGGTCCACCGTGGGTTTATTCCATTTGAGTGGAGAGTGCGAGCAGTCTAGTTCTCCCCCCCCATTTCCGATCATGTCACTTCCGGCTATGGCGCTCTAGGGGGGGCGTGATAATTCCCCTCAGCCTGTCTATTTAATGGACAGAATCCTGCAGATGCACAGCGGGCGTGCTGCTGGCACGCCGAAGGCACGCAAAAGGCAAGCCTGTCTGTGTCCGTCCACGCCCTGCTGTTGCCAAGAGCCAGGACCCCTGCCCCTGTTAACAGCCGTTCTATACAGAGTTTCACCTACACTAATGCAGAGTTTAACAGCATACACCGGTCAGCAAACCTAACTGCTGCCACATGGGGATGTCATGCAAATGCTCTCTTAGCCAATTTGGTGGGGCCATTTTTTTGTAGATTCTGCCACTACCAGATTCTTATAGTAAGTGCTACGGGGTAAGTACAATCACCCCCAAGACTCTGCTGTTGATTTGAAGCCAGCAACAAGCTCTTTTACGGTACATAAAGGGGGGTGGTCCCAGTGGAAACACAATATTCCAAAAATATAAACATCACCTGTTAAATAAATTACAATCAATACTTATTCATGTAGAAATATTTCAAAACATAGAGCTGTCGATGTTTCGACCAAGCAGCTAGTAAACGGATGTGAATTCTGCCTCAAGATATTTGGAGCACCTTGAATTATTCATGCCTATTTCTACAATATTAAAGAAATAATCTGAATCCATTACTAATTTTCACCAAGAGTCTGTCCCTCTCTGACCCTAGATCCTGCGGGCCCTTGTTTGTCAGTTCTTTCCACCACATGCCCTGGTGGACGAAGGGTGCCCCCCACAGTCCTGAAGAAGACCCTTCTGTAAAGAGTAGAATTTCCTACACGAACCCTGGGTAGAAACGTCAACAGTACTATGTTTTTTACCATATACAGATGACAGTGATAGGATCACCGTGTCTTCTCTGACATTCTGGTTTTGTAAATAATTTAGCCTTGGTTAAGGCTAGACAGGCTTTTCAATTTTTTTGATGTATATACTGTTCACTGCCCTCCCTCTCTCAATTACCCTCACTTATGAAAATTTCTGCACCAGTCCCTCCCTCCTCCCCTTTTGAGGCACCTATGCACACATTTATTGACAGATGTGCTGTCTTTTGAACATGATAAAATATATGTTCAACTTGATGAAATATTTTCAACATGAATAAGTATTGATTGTAATTGACTTAACAGGTGATGTTGATATTTTTGTAATATTGCGTTTCCACTGCGACCTTTATGTACCATATTTTACTCAGGTCCTAGTAATGTGTTTGGGTTACCTCCATTGTTTTTTGACCCCCCCTTCTGTGACAGTAGGCAGAAAGGCCTCACTCTGTCCTACCGATAGTTGGAGTGACTTTCTCATAAATGTCAGGTCCCTGCTTAAACATTGCACGGGAATATGGAACTTACTGAACCCTCAGGTCCCTGACGTAGAATTACTAACAGAAACTTGGCTTAAACCCTTCTCCATTCTGGCCATTGCATTAGCCCTCCCAGACCAGTATCGAATTTTGCATCTAACCAGGGATGCTAAACTAGGTGGAGGTGTTGCTATTGTTTTCAAATCAACCTTGAACATCACAATAACAGATACTTCCTTAGACAATTAAATAGAGATTTGCTTTTTTAAGATTGAACTTTCACCACAGGATTGCTGGAAAGGCGCTTTAGTATACCACCCTCCAGGTTTATTAATGACTTCTCTATAAATTTAATGGAAAGGATCACCCCCACGTCATATCTTCCAAACAACTTCTCCTATTAGGGGACCTTAACATACATGGTAAAAATAATGAGAATACGGATTCTGCTCGCTTCCTGGCAGACATGTCCTCCCTTGGGCTGGAAACAATCAACTCAGGGCCAACCCACATAGAGGGGCATACGTTAGATCTTATTCTGACCAACTTTCCAAACATACACGTCTATCCCCCAGTGCCAGTTATTTGGTCAAACCACTCTCTACACAACTTTCAGATTAATAGCACTAATCAGATTGAGGCCAACACCCCTCCCATCGGGAAGAAATTGAGACAATGGCATACAATCTCAGCAGAAGCTTTTTCAATGGGTTCAGTCCACCTACCTTTGGCAATCCCAGGGATATAAATGTTACACTTCTCATTTGAGTGGAGAAAGCCAACTATTGATATTCTCCACTTCTCCCTGCATGCCGCCATTAGGGATGTTAGAGGTCTAGTTCATCACACCTCCGGATAAATAATCTGATGATGGGCCGGGCGAGAAGTGGTCCATGCAAACACTGAGGCTTGCTTCTTTACAAATGTTTAATGAATGTTAACGGTTTGGGGGTGCTAATCTGCTTTTCGGGAATTTACTTACCTGCTTCTAGGCCACTTGGCTTTTCGGTCCACCGTGGGCTTTCCCGTTTAAGTGGAGAAAGCCAGCTTTTCATGTTCTCCACTTCCCTCTGCATGCCGCGATTAGGGAGGTTAGCGGTCTAGTTTACCACACCTCCAGATATAAACTCCTAAGACCGGTGGGGCGCGCAGTGGATGTGGGCAGCGGATGTGTACAGCCATTGTTGCGCCAAAGTCAAGCCCGTCTGTGCATGTCCATGCCTGAATATCGTTAGGAGCCAGGACCCCTGCTCCTTTCCCCCTAAAGTTAGTTTTCTCACCATTACGTACTCTTCTATGACACTTGTTAAAATATGGGAAAACTGCAAACTCTCACCATTATAGAATCAAGACTGTTTTAAATGCGTCACACCAACACTAGAGAGACCCTTGAGTTGTCCTAAATGTAAATTTAGTTGTAAGCCCTACATTTCCAACAACATAAGGTAAAAAGCTATCACTACTCTAGTAACAGGCACCTTACTTCAACACCAGTCCTCTTAATACCCGACTCCCACATATGGGATTAGGTGTTTTTTATATAATGCAAGATCTCTACCCAAGCCGGCACCAAAGTCTGGGATCTTCTTTCTTCCCTTATACCTGATGTTGGCTTCTTGATGGAAACATGGCTAAGTCCCGGGTCTATACCTGTTATTACGCAGGTTAATAAATCTAGCATTGCCCAAGAGTTACCTATTTTATAATTTGTTTGTGTATCTGTATTTTTTCTATACATATTTTGAGGCTTGAGCCATTCCAGGTGATTACAAGGGGCTTTGGTTAAATGCGCTGAAGTCAAACAAAGTGAGTGTCAGTGGGTTGGCCTCTCTGCATAGCACACAGAACAATGTTTATATATTCCATTTGCAACTGAAATTCTGTGTTATGGGGGTACACAGATGTTACAACATCTGCAAGGCAAAAGTAACAGAAATTAAAGTGCTTACATTTAAGGAAGTGCAGTGCATGTTGGGAGCGGTGAAGTAACAGAGATGTGAGGAAGTGCATTTGGGGAAGAGTGAAAAGAGGATGCTGAAGAGGAAAGACAGGTGGTTGAAGATGTGCAGATGGGCAACATATGCAGAAAAAAGAGGATACATATCTAACATAAAGCACACATAACTGAAAGCCAAACCTCCTTCGACAATCAGTCCTCAATGGCATTTAATTCATAGACTCACAGTTTCAGAATTGAAACATTTCCAAAGTTAATTATTTATTATGACAATTGTTTTTTTTCATTCATGTTTACAGCTAACACCCTTTGACAATGCCAATCATACTGACAGGCTTTAGGTGTGAAACCAAAATACAGATCAGATGGCACACCATGGGAATCACAAACATGTATTTGACACGTTCCTTTAAAAAAGAGACCCCACTCTTACATATTTCTATATGACTAGTTACAGCCAGCAGCTCTGGGTGCTTCACAAATTCTGGTTAGAGCATATTGGTCCAAAGTTAATGCTGCATGCAGTGCAAGCCGCTGGGAAAGCATGCATTTTAAAGGCCTACAGTTGACATGCTGTCCAAGTTACACATTAAAGTAACGGTTGAACATATTAATGCAGGATGATATGGGACAGTTTTTAACGTGTTTGTCCGTTGGACTTGTTAATATCACTCGCTATATAAAAGGCATGCCCTGCAATTAAGGCTCACCACTTTCAAATGTCACCAGCCACCACTGGTTCGGTTAGGTGTTTTGTCTCTGTTACCCAGTGCAGCAAGTGCCCTGAATGGAGCCAAAAAGCAAGTATTGAAATGGAAATGTGTACAACAGAGTAATGCAAATATATGCCTGAATGTCTGGGTATGCAGAGTGCACTCTAAACCAATTGCCTTCATGTAGTTTTTCACTATTTTGGAGTTTGGCTATCAGCTGGCAATCCTCTGAAAGTCCCTTTGCAGGGCCAGAAAATGAACTGAAGAGGGATACTGAGGGTTAAAATTGTATATCTGGTGCCTTCTTTGAAGAATGAGATGTTTCTGGAGAATTTCTGCTGAATTGGTTGTAATGTCCTGCATGCCCGGCTTAGGTTCCAATCTAACTACAGGCACAATGAGGTAGTGTGAACTCCTGTGTTTGAAGGCTGCCTATTTATTTGCAAGTGTGCGGTGCCCAGCTCCTCCCCACATCCTGCTTGTGATGGACTATCAAGGAACACTTAATACCTCTATTTTATGGCTGTCTGGGAGGAATATACAAAGCCCAACTGCCACCTACACCCAGTCATGTGACCCAAGACCCGGCCGCAGGCCCAAAATAGTGAAGACAGGAAAATTGAAAACTTCTAAAGTGGCATTTTTAAAATTGTGACTTAAAATCTAACTTTACCATTGAAGAGGATATTTTACAATTTCTTAGACACCAAACAAATGTACTACTTGCTCCCAATCAAAAAGCACTAATGAAATGTAATAAGGCAACATAATGTTATCCTATGGGAGAGGAAGACCTCACATTAATGACAATCCAATTTAAGAGTTTTTCACTAAAAGGACATGTACAACTTAAAAGTACTTGTCTAACCTTATAATTACAATGTACCCTTCCGTATGTGCTCGATAGGGCTTACCTTAGGAGATACGTATATGCAATAGAAGGGCAGTTTAAGGCCCAGCAAGGGATTTATTTTGCTAAGTCAAATTGGCAGTTTAATACTACATTCAGGCTGTAATGGCAGACCTGGGAAAAGGGGCTACTTAAGTGGGAGACACAATAAGTGCTGCTGGCATATAATTTGTGGGTCCTGGGTAAATGGTGTAGCAAATTACTAGGGATTTATTTGTAAATTAAATGTGCCAATCTCATGTAAGGCAATTTTACGATAATTTAGGGAGGGAGCACAAACACTGGTTGCCATTGACAAAGTGCACAGAGTCCTAAAGACAGTAAAAACAAGTTCAGGAAAACAGGAAGATGAAGGCAAACATTTTGGGGGAAGACCACCTTAAGGCTGACAGGTATAACACTTCCACTAAATCTAGTCTAATCTGATTTACTAATGCAAATAGTATGTGGCTATATTGGAAGTTAATCCTACTTGTAATAAATTTGGTCATATTTGGAAGCACAAGTCCTTGTTTCAGGCGTGTGAATTGACTTGTCACAACCCAACCTGAGCATTGTTGTTTTGCTCATTATACATTGGTGGCAGAGCTGGAGTGTGTAGGTCATTATTGGCATCATAGAATTCGGTGGCATGGCTGTCTGATTCCAGGGCCTTTTTGTTGGTCCTGCTATCTTGCAGACTTTGGGGCATATTTACCAGCGCTGTCGTAGCTTCACTTTTTTGATGTTCCAGTGGTGCACAATGCTTCACTATATTTTCAAGGCCACCAAAGCCATCCTGCTTGGCTTTACATGCCCCCCTTTCATGCATTACTCTGCAGAAAAGGGCCATTCCATTGGTGTTTTTGTGAGTGTTCCCATGCAACAACCATGGCTTCTTATACATTGCCAAATTTAAAAAGTTTCGTAAACCTGGGAATGCATCCCCAGGGAAGGCGTTAAAGTACATAATGAGGAGAAATGCCTTCTTTTCTCCTTGTTTTTTGCTTTTTCTATGTGCATTGCATTCTGGAGGAGGAAAACACCATCAAATATTGTTTTGTGCAGGAAGGGGTCCCCTACTACACAAAAATATTCATCCCTGCAATGCAGGCACCCTTGCACCATGGTGCAAGGGACCCTGCATTGGCGCTAGGCAGCCAATTGTGCACTAGCGCAGTGGAAAGCACAGGAGTGCATCGTATTGCTGTAAATGTAATGCAACACTACACTTACCTCACGATGTTGCACGGCATAGCAAGGTGGCTTGCAGCTCTGCATGTGTCATTTTTTAGTAAATATGCCCCTTTATTTCTTCTACTTAAATACGGAACATCGGGCCTCGCTGTTGACATTATCTAGCTATGGTATGGTGCGAACATATAAGTATTGCGCCTAAAGGAAAATGGTGAAATTGGTTCATTCAGCAAATAATTAATTGTAACTCCTAGCATATATATTTAAACAATTACTCCAGATTTGGTCATCATTTCACCTTGTTCATTCTAAAAAACTATTACTGTGGCTTGCTTAACAGTGTCTCAGGCCACCTTCACCATACTTCCTCAGAAAGGTTTCCTACCTGTCCTCTAAGTCATTAACTTCTGCAATCATATCTCCCTCTCCAATTCTTTTATTCTGACTTCTTGCCAGGACAGTTGATCATATATAAATTTAAGTCGTCCTGTAGGTAAACGTTTATACACTGTGCATGTATTCAAATCAAAATATTCTTGTATTGCTAGTGATATTTTAATGTTGGGGTGGACTCAAAGTTTTGTTCTGTCCAAAGTGTTGGCGGACTTTTCGTCACTCTGCGTTACTCTTTAATGTGACGTTCTGCCAAGGTCAGCCAAACACCCATGGTGTAATTTTTCTCGTGCAAGGCTCCAGAAAAGCGAGCTGGTGAATGCAAGCCAGATTTGGCATCTCCTAGAGTGATTTTCGAATGCAGGTGGTAACTGCTGGTTGCAGACTAAGGGCTGCCTCTCGAGTAGATTAGCTGTCACTCAAGTGCATTTTCTACTCGAGGAACAGCAAAATCAACTTGAATGGCGCAAATTGTGGTGTCTGTCTGGTTTGCAACACTGTCATGTCAATATTGTGCCTTTAAAAGTAGGCCTAACCTTCCCTGTGTATTTGGTTATTTAGGGCCTTATGTATGAACACATTTCTCATAGACACAGAATGGGTAAAACCCTTTGATACATCTGGCCCTTAATCCTCTTGCATTCTAGGTTAATAAGGTGGCTTTTTTCTCAGGTTGTACAGGGGTCAAGTCAACAGTGTGTGGTGTGTTCGTCATTAATATAATATGAGTGGTGTTTATCTACCTCAGTATCTGTCTTTGTCTGCATAAAAAAAGAAATCCCTTCTTATGAAATCCACTGACACACACTGATCCAAAACCAATCAGTGGTATGCAACGAAATGAACAAAACATAAACTCTGGTTAGAACATCCAGTGCTAAGTTATGGAGCAAACTCGATGGCCCATCTGTTTCTGTATGGACAAAGCTGTGGTATATTAATGGTGTATATCTCATTCAGATGAAAAGCAACAAAGTCTGTGATAGATCAACTTCACATATATGCCACCACAGGTAGTACCGGTTTTTTGTTCACGTATGTGCCAACAGGATAATCCTGGAGTTAGACAGATATCCATGGAGATCTACACATGTCTAATTTCATATTTAGTAATAGATTGTCTGTCTCAATAGTTTATCAAAACAGCATTCTGGGCCCTCCTGGTCTCAATGAGCCTGATTCACAGAACTAACTTAAGACACAATCCTAAATTTACTACCATTTTGTTATTCACAGAAGGCACTACTAATTTTGGTATTCACAGAAGGCACTTACTCATTTCGGTATTCACAGAAGTTAGGAGTCCTAACTTTAGGACTCCTAAATGCCTTCTGTGAATACCAAAAGTCTTAAAGTTAGGATTTTTCTCAGTTTAGGAGTAGTAAAGTTAGGACTTCTAACTTTAGGACTCCTAAATGCCTTCTGTGAATACCGAAAGTCTTAAAGATAGGATTTTTCTCAGTTTAGGAGTGGTAAAGTTAGGAAAACCTCCATAATAATATTACTATCTACAAGAGGTAGTTTCATCTAAAACCTCAACATCAGAAGTATGCAATAACATTCCTAGCATGTTTATCAAGTTAATACGGCTAGCGCAAAAGAGAATCATAATATAACAGCCCACCCCAGTCACCTTGGCTGTGGATAGAACACAACCATATGGTCATCAGCCAGACCCTCAATCCATTGTGTAGCAGAGCGCCAAATCCGAGCCCCCAATTTCTGCAATTTTCAACTTTTACACTCATAAAGCGTGGTCTCCATATAGTAAATAGCCAGAAATCTGGATCTTTATTAAAAAAATTGGAGGGAACTAGATTTAACCATCTTGTAGCAATACACATATGTGCAACTGTCATAGCAATGAAAATCATATATATATTTTAGCTAGCCGATTCTCCACTGAGACCTCTACCACCCCTAATACCCCCAATGTAGCATTGGTTTTGATCTGGCACCCGACCCCTTTTCTAAAAATGTACCAATCTCTTGATAAAGAGATCTCAATAACAGCATGAATGGAACATATGTACTATTTCGACGGTCCAGAGCCAAATCGATGAAAACAATTGTTATCTCTCCTACCCCACTTTAATATATTCTCTGGGGCATAATACCGATCAAAAATCGTTTTAAAGTGTTGGCTTCTTACTCCGGCCGTTAAGAGTACTTTGCTATCTATATCCAGTGATTCTTGCAATACCGTCCCCTCCACTCCCAAACTCTTCTCCCATTTGGCATTTTATAACTCCAAATCATCCGGCAATTCCTGTACCAATAAATCATAGAGGGCACTGATCTGAACCCTCTTATTGATTGCCTCTATGATAGGGATCTTAGTAATTGACCCTGAGATCCTATACAACGTACTAATGTATTCCTGGATCTAGAGATATTTAAAAAAATAGTTTAGTAAGTCTTGATTTTTCCTGAAGATACCCGAATGGGCATAGTTGTTCTCCATCAAATGAACCCCCTAATTTTAAAATCCCTCTCTGTCTCCAATTCCTATCAGATCTTGAAATATCAATGGTAATAACAGTATCCCCCAAAGATATGTCTAATAATGATATTTGAAACATTTTCATTTCTTTTTATGATCGTGCCACAATCGACAAGCCTGTGCAAAACTTAGTATTTTGTTTTCTTGTGATAGCTGTGTTCAATGTTTTTTAGCAGATTGCCTTTAGTCTCTTTTCCCATTATCAGCTCATATATTGATGGGGACTCATCTGGTCTAATCGTCACCATTGATTAATATTCCCATATTTTGCAGCATACATGCCCAATAAAACAGGGCTATATTTGGTACACCTCATCCTCCAAGATTCTTGGGAAGAGTAGTTTACTTAGAGCCCTTCTTATTTTTTGGAATCTCCACAGAAAGCCATAGCACACACTCTCGATTTTCCCTAGCCACTTGCGATTGAATTCCAATGGACTCCCCGGAATTTGGGTAAAATAGTCATTTTTAAAACGTTCCCCCTTTCCACCAGTGATAGATGGAGATGATTCAATCACCTGAGTTCCTGTTCAATTGAATGTATCAGGGGAGTTATGTTTAAACCTACTGTATCCTCAACAGCTGATGAAAACCGAATCTCCAAATAGGTTGCTTCTTCCACCACCCGAATATCAAATCACCCAATGTTCTGGTACATACCACTTAGGTTTTCACCAGATTCAATTTATACTCTGACGAAGCCCTGAATACCTTTTCTGTTTCCTCTATCTCTCACAAAGCTTGCTGAGGGTCTGTTGTAATAATTGCTATGTCATCTGCATATGCTAATACCTTATATTCTACTTGCCCTACAGATATCAGAATAATCTGCTGATTCATTTCCAACATTGTACTAAAAGGGTTGATATACAGGGCAAAAAGAAGTGGTGAGGATGGACAGCCTTGTCTTGCCCCATTGCCATTGTCTATGCAGCTCTCTTCTGATTCTATCCACATAGTCCGTAATTTAGCCTTGGGGTCAGCATATAGTGATTTAATAGTTCCAACAAATCCTTGGGCACATCCATATCTCCCTAACATTGCCCACAAAAAGGTCCATGACACCTGGTCAAAAGCCTTTTCGGCGTCTAGTAAAATCAGAACCATATTTTACCAGGTTGTTTTGGCAATGTCAAATATGTTTATTACTTTTAATATGATTGACTGTCCCATGGCCCGGGATAAACCTGTGTTGTCAAGAGGATACTGGAGTTGAGATAAAACTGCCCAGCCGATTCGCCGACATTTTTAAATATATTTTGGCATCATAGTTAATTGACCCTGGTTTATTTTCTTCTTAAAATACGACTATATGTGTTGCCCCCCATGAAGCTTGCGTCTCCGCTGCCTGAGCAAAGGGAGGTGTCAATAGGGATAGAGGCAATTGAAGATGAGCAGGGATCTAAACATGTTTCACCCAGTGAAAGTGTGAACGTTTTAAAAGATTTTTATGATTTACTGTATACGATGGAAGGGTGCCTTTGTGGGCAGGCTGTAACGAGGTCTCACAATTAATTGATGAGGCCAAACTTAGCCCAGCAAATGGGATCATTTTAGAGCAATCAATTTCTGGATATGAAATCATAGCAGCACTTAGGTCATTAGCTGCTGGGAAGGACACAGGTCCCAATAATATTCCTCCGGAACTGTAGAAGGCATTTTACAAAGAACTTGTAGAATACATCTTGTAGGTTAAGGGTGTTTTAAGGGGATATATTTATCAGTCAGTTATGTCTCAACTCTGAGATGGGAGAGCACTTTTGACAAATGGCAATATAGAAGAATACAAATAGATATTCTAGCCGGGTTATATGTTCATTAATATACAAGGTAATATTAGCCTAATGGCAACTGGCTGCTGGATACCTGAACTACATGACAAAACTGATAATGTTAATGGTTTTTGTATAGATGTAGTGTTGGTATTTGATTTTTCAATGACTGATCTCACACAACAATGGCAGACACTTGGAACCGCACCTCCCAAGGCGACTATAAGATTTTGAAGAAATCTGACTTATTTGACTACATTTGAGCAATATGTAGAAAGATGAGCATCTAAAATTAATAAACCTATATAAGGGATGAATCAGAGTGTCCATTCCCCACATTAAACCAGAGGGGGCTCAGGATGTACAGCAAAACAAAGTATAGGTTATCATGGTGATCGTCAAGGTGCTGATATCCTCTTCAACATCGCACAGCTGGTGGCTGAGAATTACATGTGCCTACCATAGAGACCAGCACAGATTGCTTTTCATGAAGGTGTAATTTTCAAGTGGCACTACCCAGTCATTAAAGAAAGGGGATGGACTGTCAGATGAAGGGTAGACCACCAAGGGATCAGAACAGATGATTAGACAAAATCTGTTTCTCTTGAGCTAAATGGTATAAAAGAGGTCATCTGGCGAATAATACTGTTTCAGTCGCTGTACATGCATAGGTCACTCTTAAAGAAGCTAACACCTATATTCATCTTTGACAACTCGGTACGTGCTTTGACCCAAAGATTTCCATTACTCATTTTTCTTATCAATAAGTGTTTTCTGAATGAAAAGGAGCATGGATAATTGATCTAAAAACGGGTTTGTCTTTTACATTTTTACTTATGTGGGCTACTTTTAGGTGTTTGACACCTCAGGCAAAATTCATACAATGGCATGTTGGGAAAGTGTAAAAAGTTACAAAGATGGGGAAAAGGATTACGATAAGCATTGTCAAAGCCAATGGGTCTGGAATGTGTACGTGGATGTGCTCCTTTGTTAATTGTCACCTTAGTATGTCTTTGTGCAGTGGGTGAAACATCATGGTTCCCGTATTGTAGTTTTGCTTGTTTTTTTTAAAAGCAGAGCTACAAGTCCCACAATGCAAAGAACTACACCAGATTCTAAAAGCTACCTACACTTGACATAGAAAAACTTTAAAATCTGTATTTGATATCACCACCCTTGTTTGGGTAATTGACTCCTGGCTACGATGCTGGCAGCTACTAAAGCTGACACAGGTAGGAAATGTGATCCATTTGGTAAAAAAACATAATTTCACTGGAAAATTTGCCTGAACATTAATAGTGGTTCAAACTGTTTCCTGGCATTGCTGTCTCTGCATCAGTGGTGATACTGTTTATCATATGACAGGCATCCACGGTGTGATGAGGCCCGCCATTGGACAAGTGCAGCTCCAAATATACTGATAATTCTTGACATTTTGTGGGCATATATTTTATGAAATATTAATACATGGACATTTTCATACAGAATCTAGCAATATGTGGCAGCAAGCTGGCTCTTTTGTTTACCTGTCACCCCTCCAGAAACATGTCAGTTATATACAAGGTGTTTTTTATGACATATTGAATGATTTTGTGTTTTTGGTGTTATATTAAATGGCCCCCTTGTCAATTATGTAATGCAAACCTGGTGTATAGTGTCGTGGTGGTACTTCCTTTCCAATGTAAATCCGGATTTGCATAGAAAGGTTGTGTAAAGTAATACATACTAGCGGTATGAGCTACCTTGGTCAAGGGGACATACAATGGGTTTTACATGGGCATTCCCATGCAACCACCCATGGGTTTTGACATAAATTCCTATCTACCAGCATCAAGAGAATGCCCTCTTGACGCAAAGTAGTACAAAGAAACACAGAGCTGGGAAACTTTCCACTTCAAGTCCTTGTTTTGATGGATAACAAATTACACCAAAGACTTTGCACTGTGTCTTAGTAACTTCTTTTAATGCAAACCCAGTGCAACGGCTTAGTAAATCGCTGTGGAATCCATGTGGAACTGATTTTGATTACATTATCGAGGTTGTCCCCACTGATAATCATCAACCTCCACAACCTTTCCGTTTCTAATGTATATTTTTATTTTAGCTATATGAGCCACTAAGTTGGGGTGTTCTTGCCAAGTGTCTGTATGGACAGATTCCACCCGTATAGCATAGAAATGGATTTGTGTTACCCTCGGTTGATGTATTTAAACCATAATATAGGCATAAAAGGCTGACTTTCTAGCAGAAACTGATAGCATAGCGAGGAATCCCTGCAATGTACTCTTTGATATTATTTTGTAGTCTCTGTGTTTTCAGTGACCTGGACAATGGCCATCCTGTCGCCATGTTACAACTGTGAGACATAAAATTCTAGTGCATTTTTGCTGCTGACTATGTTTAGATGAACATTGTAAACAGAATTTAAAAATGCTTTGAGGTCGTTCCCAGAAAACCTGTGCAATCTAAGGGTGCAATTGCTGGTCCTCCACTCCCTGAAGGATTTTGAAGACCGAGCTTGGTTCAGGCATTCCATTTCTTATTTCAAAGACCTCCTGAGAAGAATAAACACATGGAGGGCAATGAAAACTGTTCATGCATACAAGACCTGCAGGGAGTATTGAAAAAAAGCATGTGAAGGGCAGAGTATAAAAGCCTTCTGGAACTGTAACTATTCCTTTCGGTATCTCTCTTAATTCATGTGCATGTGCTGTGCCAATCACTCTGCAAGATCGAACAAAGTATCATTTCAAAGGGAAAACATCAGTTCTGTCCCTCATCACAAACAAGTGAAAGCACTACTTTTAGCCCAGAAAAATGATTTTTTATTTTTTTCCCTGTGAGTTTTTATTATTTATATTGCACAGTTACCTAAAACCATTTGCAATACATCTTGCATGCCAATAAAAAGAAAGGTTAAAAAGACAAGAACTATATAAAAAAAAGACATAAAATAGAACAATAAATTCTAAGAGAAGACATTTGTATATAACACTCTCAAAACAGTATATAAAAGACAATAAATGTTAAATTATGTATATATATACATTTGGTAATTACTAAAATAATATCTTCTTCGTCTGATTAATGGAACAAGTTGGCTTATTAAACTGAGTTGGCTTTTATCTTGCCTAACCCCTCGTCTTCCATAAACCTATTTCGAAGTTCGGCCATGTATTTCCCGAACCTGGCCAGGTCCGAGGGAAGAGTACAGGAGAAAAGTACCGAAACGGCTTATTTTACTGTTCGAGCCCCATGTCGTAACCAAATTTGTTTTAAAAGGATCTGTCGGGGCGAAAGCATTGCAGGGCAGCAACAATTCATGTGTAGCAGAGATTCGTGTTTATAGTTACAGAGTCTGCATCTTATTTTCTGTTCAAGGGACCTTCACCCTGGATTTAGCTCTTTTATATGAGGGGCACTAATATGGCCCATATAATGTTTTTTAAGTGCTTTCCTTCCAAGTGCTTGATGAAGATAGGGCTGAAATTATATGAACCAATATAATTATGTTAGGAAGAAGGCCAAAATTGCTAGGGTACATTGCCCATCTAACGATAATCCATCCAACCAGGGGGTAGCTTCAATTCCTGCTGTCCAAGACTTGGTCCTTCCAAGTGTTGCTGAGATCTGCTCAAGCTTGTGCCCAACTGATACTGCCACCCTACAGGTGAATACTGGGGTGGAATCTAGTGTAGATGGGGGAAGTGATGTGGAGTTCTTAGAAACAGTTTGGAACTCATTAAAAAACTCCTTTCCCCGCTAGACCTCAGACTCACCCGCATTGAAAACCACCTTTTAGAGATGGAAAAAAGTATCATAAATCTGGCAAGCCTTAGTCTGCAAAGCGCTAAAGGGCCTTCAATACCCGAAATGGATACACCCATCAATATTCCAGTTGTATTGCCCTCTAGCAAGCCAGTACCTAAACCACGCACCAAAGGCTTTGATCTCAAATCCACCAATCCCACTGTCAAGTCACCATCACAGTCCCTACAACAGCCAACTAAATCCACTAAAGAGGCTGTTACCCACAGGGTGAACACAACTAACTATAATCGGTCTACCAAGCAGGGTCAACGGAATGCTGAAAATGTTCGTGGGGGGTATATAGACCTACCCCCTGATGCAAGGCCCTTTGTGATAGTATTAACGGGAGTTCCCGTACTGGGGAGTTCCATCCAAGAAAACTATGGGTCCCTTAAAAACAAGGTTATCCATTGGTTGAACACCAATAGGCAGCTTCCAAGGCACCTGAGAAGCAAAGTCCTAATGGTGCGCAGAGTTCCTTGGATAGGACCATCACGTAAATCTATCGAAGGCGACTGTATTGTGGTCTCCTTCGAAGATCCACAGACAGCACAACATATTTGTTCGTGGAACATCGGAGAGGATAATTCTTCTATTGCTGCAAGACCCTTAACTTTCTTTTACCCCCCGCGCCCTGCCCAAAATCATGTCAGCGAGTGGTCATATCCCCGTTATCCGGCCCGAGGATGGGAGAGTGGGGATTGGCACTATTCCAACAGGAGGTGTCAGGGAATAACAATCGCAAACAGGTTTGGCTGTCTAGACGAGGTAGACTGACTCTCTCTGCCTCCCTCTATAGCCCATGACGCCAAAACTAAATTATCACCAGAAGCTCTGGTTTTACCAAATCCTGAGAGCAGTTTAGTTGAGTGTAGCCCTGTCCTGTGCGAATCAGTAATACCTGACGGAGCATTGCCCACCACTCCAATTCTCCACCTCCCTATCTGTTATCCATCTGACCACTTTAACCTATATGCAGAAGCTGACACGGGGCTTATGAGTAATGCTACCCAGGAAGTAGCACAGCAACTAATTATCTCGCCCCAGTTTAACTCTCCATCATGGCCGCACCCACTCCCACTCACCCAAATTCATTGTGATAGGGCAGTTCCTATATTGGCTTCCATGGAAGACAAACTTATAGCTGGTACAGGGTCACATCCTAAACTGGATAATCTCATAGCGGATGTTATGTAACTACCTGCTGGTAGGAATCTTGAGCCTAATCTCCTAGTAACTGATCCACCTTCGGGATCGAGGGCTACTGGGAACACTGTTCCGGGTACTGCGCTCCGGATCCTGAGTTGGAATGTAGCAGGCCTTGCACGCAATCTTAATATCCCCGACTGGAACCTCGTTGTTGAATCCTTTGGGATCTGTTTAATGCAGGAAACTTGGTGCGTTGAACCTTGTCATAAGGTGGGTTATACCACATACTTTGTCCCTGCTCTCCATTCATCCGGATCCAAAGGGCGCCCCTCAGGCGGCCTCTTAATCTGGGTTAGAATTTCCTTGGGCCTTTCCTTAAGGCACCTACCCACAAAGTCCCCTGATCTATTGAGACTATTAGTTAAAGGTCAGGGGGGGAAAAATATGGAAATATTTAATGTTTATCTAAGGGGGGCAAGGGGTGGTGTATCCATGTTGTCACAGACAGGCCTAGAAGAGGAACTTGGAACTTGCAATGCCAATTCTTTTGTCCTACTTGCAGGGGATTTTAATTGCTCTTTTGAACCTCTCTCTAGCGAGGACATTCTAGACACTTGGGAGGATGACACTAGGAGAGGCATCCCCCTACTAAAACTTAATCCCATAAAAAAATGGTCACAGGGGGCCATAGACCTTAATGCCCTCTGCATGGAATTTGGTTTAAGGGCAACTAATGGCAGATCCAAATCTGACCCCAATGGGGCACACACCTTCAATAGGGTCGGTCATACCTCTCGGATCGATTACATCCTCCTCAATTATAAGCTTTGGGACTACCTGCTTGATATGGAGGTTTTGACAACGGCCGATAGTGACCACAACCTTCTAGCTCTGTCACTATCTTCCCCTTGGAGGCGTTCGAAGCTAAACCCTCCCCCCCACTTATGGAAGTCCTCTCACGAAGTATGTCCTTCGAACTGTGGAAGGAGGCTCAAATGGAGTAAAGTTGCTGCGGATGAAGGGAAAATGTCCTCAGCCAACTCAATAATGTTCAAAGTAAAAGCAGAGCTTGACGTCACATGTCCTGGTGATACGGATGCTTTACAACTTTTCGTTGAAACAACTAAAGCTCTGGGAGATTTGTTCATCATTACCCCAACAGCTGGGAGACGGAAGGGAAAAAGTACTCTAAAAAATGGTGCATCCTGGTTCACCCCTGCTTGTCGCACTGCTAAATGTGAACTTATCAGAGCAGTGAAATCCAAGGACGCTAACCTCATAAAAATTGCCAGGAAAAGATACCGGAAGGCATTATCTACGGCTAGGGTTGACCACGAAACGCAATTTTGGATCGACCTAAAAGAGGCGAGCTATAGAAAAGATTCTAAGGGCTTTTGGGATTTGGTGAGACTGAAGACCAAACCCGATGCCTCCCTCTTGACCTGTAACATTACTGGGAAGGTGTGGTTTGCTCATTTCTTCAAACTTTATTCCCAAACTGGGGGTTCTACGTCCAATCTCACAACTCAACGACCTGGTGTTCGCTCTCACCTCAACAGCTCAGATTACACCGAGGCTGATCCTTTTTCAATTAAGGAAGTTGAGGGGGCAATTAAATGTTTGGTTCCGAATAAGGCTGCGGGGCCCGACGGAATCCCAGGCGACTTACTAAGGACTAACACACGAGAATGGAGTCGCCTAATTGCCGCACTTCTGAATGCTGCTATGGAGGGTGGAGCATTCCCGGACTCATGGAAGGGAGCGGAGGTCGTCCCCATTTATAAAAAAGGGTCTCGGGATGACCCCGCAAACTATCGCCCAATTAGCTTGCTTGATTCCACGCAAAAGATAGCTGGTAAAGTAGTCCTTGGAAGGATCCAGCAGTGGATGGAGGACAATAATATCCTTTCGGAATATCAGGCGGGGTTTAGATCAGGCACTGGCACCATTGAGCAAACATTTCGGCTCTTAATGATTCTTTGGAAAGTGGTTGTCCAGGGTAAAAGCAGCTTGTACCTTGCGTTTATTGATCTACGCACTGCATTCGACTTAGTTCCACGAGACCAACTGTGGCGTGTACTGGACACAATGGGCATCCCTCAGTACTTACTACATATGCTCATCCAATTACATGAAGCTAACTTTGCTCAGATCATGTGGGGAGACCAGGGCCAAAAAACACCTCGCATTCCTGTGAATAGGGGAGTCCGCCAGGGCTGTGTCCTTGCCCCCACTCTATTCTCTTTATATGTCAATGGAGTGGTGGAGCACCTTCTTAAACATCCAGCCGACGCACCTTCCCTGGCTGGTAGGAAAATTCCTACTCTCCTCTTCGCAGACGACACCCTCCTGATCTCAAAAACACCAGCAGGTTTGCAACGCCTCCTTACCAGCTTTAAGGACTTCTGTGACGCTAGGGGCCTATCTATAAATGTTACCAAAACCAAGTTCCTGGTAATGAATGCCCGGAAGAAACCTGTCACTCCACCATCTTTGGATTCTGTTCCACTCGAAAGGGTAAAGGAATTTGACTATTTGGGCATTCGGCTAAGTCATTCAATGAGCTGGCAACCTCACCAACAAAAGGCATCACTGGCCCACAAGAAGGTGGTAGGGGCACTCATGAAAGAACAACGAGCATCAGTTCTCAAACCCATTGGTCCTGTTTTGGACATTTACAGGACAAGGGGAGTGAGTGCCGCACTTTACGGATCCGAATTATGGGGCTTTCAAAAAGCAGACCTTTTGACCAGAGTGGAAAACAAATTCCACAGAGACCTCATGGGATTGCCGCACAGCACCCCTGCTCTTCCAATCCTTCTAGACGCAGGTACTCGTCCAATAGGAGACCAGGCGAGGTTGCGCCCTCTTCTCCTTTGGGCACGCATCTGGAGGGTACCCGAATTGTCTAGTTATGCTGATGGTCTAAAGGAACTGCTCTTAACCCCAGGTTGGTCCAAAATTTGCTGGCTTAAGGAAGTTAAGCTTCTTCTTACAGAATTGGGCCTTGAGGATGCGTGGGCAAATAGATCTGCCCCGCCCAAACAGACACTCAAGACGCTGTATTGGTCATGGGTGACGAACACCAGGAATTGCAATCCACCCTCTGTAGAACCTCTGTTGAATTCCTTTTGTTCAAAGATGTCCCTTCCTATGAACCATACCTGGATCAAATTAGCAAATCTTGGGATAGGGCACTCTACATCAAATTCAGGTTGGGTTTATTGCCAGTGGGTAGACTGATTGCCAGCTGGAGGTCATCATCGCATTTATCCTTATATTGCCCTTTTTGCACCAGCAGGCCAGAGTCTGTGCCCCACCTACTGTTTGAATGCCCAGCATATATTGCCCCGCGAGGCACCTGGCTAAAGCCTTTGTGTAGGAGTCTCGGAACTCGATCTCACCTCGAGGCACTACGCATTTTAAGATCTGACCCCCGCCCCTTGTTTGCTTTTTGTCTAGCTAAATTCCTGGCTTGGGCCTGGCGGATCAGATCTCTAAAGTTAATAGCAGTACACCATTAGCAAATTGCATACCCTGTACTATTGCCCATATTGGTTGCATGTAATTTTTTTAATGAAATGTTTTTATATTGTATCTTTTTAAAACTTATATATCTGTGTTTGTAATGCTTTTTAAGATATGTGCAAATATCGAAATAAAGCTTGTTTCTACTATGTTAATAACTTTGATGTAATAAATTACTTGAGCAACAAGATATGCATGTGACTTAGGCATCAGCACCGCACCACACCTCTGTCTGACTCAAACATAACTGCTATGGATGGTCACACATTGTAAGTTCACCCATTTCAATAATAATCGCTGGTCAGATCTAGTGGCAAGAACTTATCAGACTGGCTCTGGCTCACAATTGCATTCCTGGAATCAGGGGTCCTGCACATGGAAATGGCAGCTGCAGCTTTCCTTCTCCTTGTCTTTCATCCTTTGGTAGGCGTTTGCAACAAGTGATATCAGAGGGTCGCTGCACTTTGACCACCATACACAGGGACATATGTACAAGGAAATGGCGCAATGTAGTGCTGTGGCAAATTTTACAGCTCAGCACTGTGCCATTTCCAAAACGCTGGTATGCACAGTATTTACAAGAATATGGCACACCCCTGTGTTTTCCCTATCGCTGGTGCTGAAAATGACTGCCTAACACTAACACAGACACTTGCCCCATAGTGCAACAGTGCCTGCACTGCAGGGATGATTATTTATGTGCAGGAATGTGTCCCTGCCTGCACATAAACAATCATTAATGGCAATTTACTAATTTTACGTGCGGTGCATAGTGCAGCACACATAGAAGTAGCAAATTGCCATTATTTAATGATTGGTTTCATGCATGAAGGAACACCTTCATGCACAAACAAAACAATCATTAATGGAGTTTTGCTCTTTCTATGTGTGCGATTCAGAAAAGGGGGTGGTGATGAACAGAGTGTCTGAATTAAGCAGACCACTCTTACCCAGTCCAAAGATCAGGGCTTGATCCATCACCGTTATTTAGCTCACTGCCCCATCCCAGCTCAGAACCTGGCTATATGCAAATTAGTCTGTCCCTGGCCCAGTGCATCATGGGAACAGGGCAGACCAAACTACCAAGCCAATTCTTCACCAGAAAGGATACAAGCTACCGGGGACCGGTTTCTGGCATTTCAGCCTCGTCGGCCCGGCTTGCTTGAATCCTGATGGAGCAGTGAGCAAGGGACTCATGTCTGAGTATACCCTGCCACACCTATAGTGGCCAAAAACGATTCAGAAAAGGGGGTGGTGATGAACAGAGTGTCTGAATTAAGCAGACCACTCTTACCCAGTCCAAAGATCAGGGCTTGATCCATCACCGTTATTTAGCAGCACACATAGAAACACACATAGAAACAGCAAAAACAAAGAGAAATAAAAGTATTTCACGTTGTTGCACCAATCTAACGCCTGCTTTTTCATCAAAGCTGCCTTTGATTTACAGATTCTTGTGAATCTGGGGCAGCATCATAAAGCAAGGGCTGTTGCTGTGGAACGCCCACAGCAACACCCATTGCAGGCCCCTTTCATGCAGATACCTGTTTTAAAGGGTACCATATTTACAAAATGGTGCTGAGCCACAAACCTGGACTTAACGCCACTTTGTAAATATGGGACAGTGCATTGAGCCATGGTAACATCAGGAAAAGTGACATTCCCCTTGTACATATGCCCCAAAGTCTTTCTTTCTTTCCACTTCTCCCCATCCTGCTCCAAGGCTCCTTACTTGCCCCTGAGCTCGGATTTCCCCACAGTTTCAAAGACAATCCAACGTCTTCCTTAGCTTCACCCCTACATATGGAGTTCCCTTGGAGAGAGAATGAGAGAGAGAGAGAGATATGCACTTCAACACTGCTCTGGCTCCTGAGTCCCTTCCAGGGGCTGCAGGATGTCCCACCTGGCCCAGGTGGATGTTTTCAACAATAATATAGTTTTGTTGAAAACATCCCAATTTTCAGTCAAATTGCTATTTCTTTTACAGCACTCACTCAAGCCATCATCCTTCAGGTACACGGCGTGAAGGTGCTGAGGCTCTTTACGTAGCCAAGGGCCGGATGTAGGAGCCCAAATACCGGTCGGTAACGGCCGATTTCGGCCATTACCGACCCGTATTTAGAATTTGGCATGTAGGGGCCTTTATTTTACAGAATCGGTAATTTTACCGATTCGGTAAATCCAAATGTAGGCGGGACTCTTCTGAGTCCCAAAGGCCCTACAGATTCGGTATTTTACCACCCAATTGAATTGGGTGGTAAAATACCGAATCCAGGTGTGCATGCACATGTGTGCATGCACACCTATACCATGTGACAGACAGACATGCCCATAGGGCATGTCTGTGTGCCACTTGGCACACATGCCTGTATTTGGGGTGCTAGAGGGTGTCAAAGTGACACCCCCTGCACCCTGGCAGGAATCTGTATTTACCGATTCGGTAATTACCGAATCGGTATTTCCCATTGATTCCTATGGGCTTCACAGCCCATAGGAATCAATAGGAAATACCGATTCAGTATTTACCGAATCGTTAAATGCCGAATCTTAACGATTCGGTATTTACCTATTCAGAAATACCTAGATCCCCCCCTTCTATTTTACCACTTCTTAAATACCGAATCGGTAAAATTCGGTATTTAAGAAGTGGTAAAATAGAATTACCTACATCTAGCCCCACATCTTTTAGGCACAGAGGGCCAGTTGTACTTTTATATGTTTTACCAAATCGTAATTTGCGATTCCTAAGAAATCGCATTTTGAGATCTGGTAATTGAAATGCACTATCTTGTAGATGTTCTTAATAGCGATTTCTAAGGATTCGCTTTCCTAAAATGCCAAATCGCTAAAAGTGATTTCTTCTAATTTGCAATTGCGAACAGCCCCAGGCACACACTCATGAAATCACAATCAGGAAATACATTTGTGCAATGCCAATCTGAAGCACAGGAGCATGCAGCGGGGACCTGTTTGTATTTCCAGCTACCTCTTGGTGCCAAAATTACAGTATAGAAAGGGCAGGCGTTGGACTCTTTCAGAAACTGCAAGCAGAAGTTCTCTGGTGGTGAGTTTGCGATATAGGAGGAGGAGTGTGTAGAAAACAATTAGCAGATTTTTAGAGAAATATCTCTAACTGTCCCTAAAGCCACCAAAAATATATATGGAGCCATATCAAAGAAAGGATGAATGCTGAGGAGGTGATACATCCAGTATTGCTGAAATTCAGTAGTAGTGGCACGGACTTCACTCTCAAAAGAAAGAACATCTGGCCAGAGGGAGGAAAGAATAAACTGGCACTAAAGGAGGACATTTCACTATGCCACCAACTACACCATTGGAGGTTAAATATTGACACCTCTGAACCTCCTCAGCAGCATACAGGTTAGTGTTGAGAGATTTTCTTAAATTAAGATAATACAAATATACTGGCAGATGCATCAACGTAGGCTTTTGCGATTCCTAAATAGCGATTTTTAAGGAATCGCTATTTAGGAATCGCAAAAGCCTATGCATGTAGGAATCGCTTTTAAAATAGCGATTCCTAAACATTCCTTAATTGCTACTCGCAAATTGCAAGTCGCAATTTAGGAATGCTGTCCCATTCATTCCTATGGGCCTACAGGCCCATAGGAATGAATTGGAGATTGCATGAGCAATTTGAGAGTAAACCAGTAGGTACTCGCAAATTGCTCATGCAATTTCAAGGGTGCAAGGGTGTCAAAATGACACCCTGTTGCACCCCTGAAATTGATCTCTGCACATATGTTGCACACACACATGCCCTAAGGGAATGTGTGTGCGCAACATGAAAAGTGCATTTTTCAAAGCTTTTGCAAATTACAATGAAGTTCAACTTCATGGTAATTTGCTACTTCTATTAGCAAAATTGCACATTTTTTAACTTTCATGCATTGCATTTAAGGAATCTCAATTTGGGATTCCTTAAATGCAATCACAATTTAAGGAATCGCAATTTAGAGAGTCCTTAAATTGCGATTTTTGCATTTAGGATGATGCATCCCAAATGCAAAAATACCGGTCGCAAAGGGGCAGATTCTGAGAATCTGCCCGTTTGCGACCTTTTTTTTGGGTTTGATGCATGTGCCTGATGGTCACTTAAAATATTTGTATTCAAAATGTAATTTATTTCTTTATAAACAGATAAAATTTGAGTTTACCAGTCAATTTCGTATTATGTGCAACAAATTGCATTATGGAAT
The DNA here is from genome assembly GCF_964261635.1 of Lissotriton helveticus. Lineage (NCBI taxonomy): Eukaryota > Metazoa > Chordata > Amphibia > Caudata > Salamandridae > Lissotriton > Lissotriton helveticus. Next base: position 60,330,353 of record NC_136071.1, read on the forward strand.
TTGCAGTTCAATCAGTCTTTCAGCTTTTAGTAGTGAACTAAGAGGCACAGTTTAATATTGTGTTATAAGGGAATGCCTTTACTAAATAGAATATCTTCAACCTTTAGTACCATGACCTTAGAAGGACAAAATTTAAATTAGTGAATCGTAGTTTTAAGAATCTTTTACTTCAACATATGTTGGTTTGTGTCATAGTAAAGCAAATACATTTTAACGAAAATGATATTACATTTCAAATACGCAGACAGAAGACAACATTACCGAGGAACATGATATTTACAATCTGGCTGATGTATAGGATCAGGAGTTTAACAACAATGACATGCTTCAAGCAGTGGGCTCACCAACACCAAAAATGTGTGATCCAACATTGCCTACAAGCAGATACATACCTAGATCTATAAGAAAGGTATGTTCAACTGCACAACTTAAAACAAACCTTTATATCCAGAGACTCGGAAGTCAAAGATGTGCCCCTGGCCGGGTCCCTTAGCACTCGATGTAGCCCCACCCCATAACCTCCCCTCCTCCCAAGCCCCACCCCAATCACATCTTAAAATGGTGAGTACCTGCACTTATTTTTTCCATTTAAAGCACTGCACATCCATCAATGTCAATAGTATGATTTTAATTATCTTGACGCCCTGGAAAGCTACATTGGCCAAAAAATACATAGTAAGCCAAAACCCAACATTGTGTTGAATGTGGAAGCATAACACTGCAGCTTTAAATAGTATTTGTTTTTTTTAACCATAGCTCATGCTGGCTTGTTTTTCAGCCCTTAGTAACATGCTCACTAAAAGCTGGCCTGGCTCAATATTCATTAGCCTAGGCAGAGAAGAGGTTAAAGTCAACAGCACATTTCAGAGTCCGTCTGTTACACATTTTGCACAAAAGCATATTTGTTCACAAGGCAACGCGTGCGAACCCGCGGGCACATGGCCTCTTGTTTATTATGAGGCTGGGTAAGCATCATGCCCCGGACACTTCCACCCTATTCTCAGCTCAGCACCCTCTTCACTTGAGGTTGCCTCCACCTCCTTCACCTCCATTCCAAGAGTGCGTCCTGGGACCTGGTCACATAGAGAACTGAATAAGAGGAGTGAGGGGGTCCGCAGAGGGGCCTCTCTAACAACAGACTGTCGGCTCTCTGCACAGGAGAGACATTTGGCCGTCGCCAGGCTCCTAGTGGTGCCCTTAGGAAGTTAGAGGGGGGAAGCGCAGTGCAACATGAGGCTGACAAAAAAACTCAAAATGACAACAAAAAAAGATGCATTTCCCTGCATTAATGTAAAAAAGACGTGTGTTGCTAATGCGTTGCAGAAGGTTCTGACTCCTAAATGCCTTCTGTGAATACCGAAAGTCTTAAAGTTAGGATTTTTCTCAGATTAGGAGTCCTAAAGTTAGGAGTCCTAACTTTACTACTCCTAAACTGAGAAAAATCCTAACTTTCAGACTTTCGGTATTCACAGAAGGCATTTAGGAGTCCTAAAGTTAGAACTCCTAACTTCTGTGAATACCGAAATGAGTAAGTAGGGAAACATCCTTTACAACGCAACTTTTACTCCGCACTACCATTACGACGCAACTATTACAACGCAAGTCATTACAACGACTTGCGCTGGAGGGCGCTCTAGGATAGGGAATAGTTTAATTACTATCCAACACCTTCCCTACTATCCACGGGGACTGGAGTTGGAATAGTAAATTAAACAATTCACTATCCAGCGCCCCCCAACGCAAGTCGTTGTAATGACTTGCGTTGTAAAAGTGGCGTCGTAATGGCATGCGGAGTGAAGTGCCTTCTGTGAATACCAAAATGAATAAGTGCCTTCTGTGAAAACCAAAACGGTAGTAAGTTTAAGATTTTGTCTTAAGTTAAGTCATTGTCACTGTATTTTGATGATACTCTGTGGGTAGGGTCTTGCCATGTGAATACTCCATCCATGCGAGCAGCGCTTTCCTCCATCCCATCTTTTGTGGTACTTGAAGAATTGCATTGTTTCTTCTGGAGTCTAAAATGTGTGTTATCCTCGCTCTGTCCCTTAACCTAGAGGGCAATACCATCACATATTGGACTTTGTGTGCCTGTAGTTTGTTCCTGATTCTGACAAAGGCTTTGCTTGCTACCTGCATGTTTGGGGTGGGGGATATGGATACCTTGGTTCCATTGCATTGAATTTCTCATTTCTCACTAACATTTGGGGATGGTGCTTCAATCTGGACAGTTTAGCAATGTAGCTATCACATGTTGCAGTGGAGTGTCTTGATGGTATCTGGGCTCAAAGGGCCTGTGTGCTCTTTCAGTCATGAACATTAAGGAGAGATTGTCTTTTGCAAAAATATCAGCATTAATATATATCCAATTCAATTCTTCATTTTGCGCTCCATCGTCAATGTTGCAAACCTTACAATACAGAGATCATTTTGCTATGATCGTGACTCTAGGGGGGAGATTTACTAAGATTTTGCGCTGTGTTTGCATCACAAAAGTGACGCAAATCTGTGCAAATTTGTTTTCTCTGCTTCACAATACTTTACGCCATGGGGGCATACCAAGGGTAGTGCATGGACGTTCCCATGCAACCACCCAAGGTTTCTCACGCTAAACCCAATTTACTAGTAGATTGGAATTAGCGTGAGAAAACTGCACCCTTTTCAAGTAGGCCCACGGAAAGAGAAATGCTTTTATTTCTCCTTCCTTTTCCGACTTTGCATGTGTGCTGCACTATGCAGCATGCATACAAAGTGAGACAAGCTTTCCATCATGTGTAGGTATAGTATTGTGTACAAGAAGGATACCCTTCCTGTACAAAACCTATGCTAGACTCATGCACATCCTAGCGCTAAGGTGTGTGCATGGCACACAGTCCTGAAATCAGTTCTGGCGCAAGGGAAAGGGGAGGAGTGAGCCATATCTCTGAAGATCTGGCTCTCTCCTGCTCCCTTGTCATGTATTCCTATAGGTTCTGAATCGATCCCCCTATTCCTGACCCTATTCTAGTTAAACAAACCAACAAGTTAAGTAGCAGTCAGCCCATGAGGCAGAAAACCCCCATGATGCAGATACCGTTATCTGACGCAGTCACACTACGGCACAGGAACGTGTTATCTGATTAGGTCATAACACTTGCGATCTAATTAGACAAGCGATATTCCTCCAGCCCCTGATAAGGCATACGGAGTTCTCATAACAAATCAAACCTATGACAACCTGGGCAAAACCCTGCGGCCATTGTTTTGATTTCACCGAGAACTTTAGTAAAAGAATGTGCTAACGAGCAAATCGTATGACATCTTTATTGACGTATCTATGTCCATCCTTACGTCAATCTCGGCACCTTAAAGGTATAAATATTACCGATCTTGCCATATGCAAACACACTCGTGGTGACGAGACGGAGCAGCCATACTTGCCGAAGCCAAGAGCAGAGCAGACCCCGCTGGCAGCAGCCCCGCCTTTCTGACGCGCTGAGAGACGCGCTGCTTTCTCCTGCCGAGAATCCAGCACCGGCGTTTCTGGGCAGCCCTCGCAGGCAGCCTGGAATATCGAGACCAGAGAGAGAGATACCATTCCTCATTCATCCTAACTTCCAGGTACAGAACTGAATAACCCCTCACAGAGAATTCTTTAGTTATTCACTTGGCAAAAACAAACTTAACTTAAACTGTAACTATCTATTCCCGCCCACGTATTAGACTTAGGTCAGGTACACGGGGTAGGCGTATCTAGAAACACCAGTTGAGTACGTTTAGTCAAATGTATATGTGTATGTAATATATTTTATTCATTTTAAAACATCTTATGGCTTAGAAACCATATCAATGTTTTTACAGTATTATTTTATACTATTGCTTTTAATGTATGCACTTTACTTAACTATAAGTATTGCAATAATATCGATCCATTTCTCTTGTATGAGAAAAGAGACTGATCAATAAATAACACCTTTTTATTGAACACGCCCGTCTCTTCCTTTTCTCTACATTCTGATGAGACTAAGAATGCACGTACTGACTGAGTAAAATAATTTGCCTTTTGTTCACACGACTCTCGAGATTGACTCTTGATTAGGGGAGAGCAAAGTTGTCATGTTCTATGGTTGTCAGAAACTAAATCCCTTCTTGTCTAATCAGGGAAGTTAATTCCTCCTTGAACATTCGAGAAAGTTTCTAGTGAACTCTGAGCTAAGCTGGCAAACCCAAAACTTTAAGTCTAGTATCGACAGTAGTAGACCTAGTTAACGTCTGGCCTAGGCCTTTACTGCTGTAGGTATTATTCCAATGCGCAGAGCCTATTGGGAAGATAGGAACTACACTACACCCTCCCTGTCACGCAATGCAGTGCAGCCTCTCGGGGGGGCCTGCTCTGCCATGCATAACTTTTTTTGTAAATCTCCCTCTAAGTCTCATTCTTGCTGTGAACTAGTTCAAAGGTCATGTCATCCGTAGTATTATCAATTAGCACCCACCTCCAGAACAATCATAAATATTTTAATTTCCCAACAATGGCTGTTAATATTGAATACATCTAAATATTGAGACATAGTTGTTCAGCCCTGTTTCTCTTATCTGTTGTCAAAATAATGTTCTATGCTCATATTACCATGCCTATCTTTCTTAAATATATTTTCTGTGCTATGTGCACACTCCAAAATTAGATGAATGCTAGTTCACAACAGACATCCCTTATTACCTTCTTTAGGGTGTTTTTTTTGTTTAATGATTTTATTTGCATTTGAAACCACCACAAGAGCACAAATCAGGTTAACACCAAGTAAAACATTTCTCCAAATACATTATAAACCACAAATAACAATTGATCAGTTGTCCTCTTCAGGAATCAAAACAGATGAATTATTAGCAGTTATGCAAATTTAGCCATAAAGGTTAAAAAGTATAGTACATCTTGACAATAAATAACATACAGTACAGTACACGATAATGCAGTGCATTGGAGATCCCAAAAATAGAAAAAAGTGTAGGTGCAGCAGACAGTGCTTAAAGAAATGAATCATGGAAAATCTCCATAATAATATTACTATCTACAAGAGGTAGTTTCATCTAAAACCTCAACATCAGAAGTATGCAACAACATCCCTAGCGAGTTTTTCAAGTTAATGCGGCTAGCGCAAAAGAGAATCATAATACATACACCCCACCCCAGTCACATTGGCTGTGGATACAACCCAACCATATGGTCTTCAGCCAGACCCTCAATCCATTGTGTAATAGAGCGCGAAATCCGAGCCCCCCATTTCTGCAATTTTCATCTTTTACACTCATAAAGCGTGGTCTCCATATAGTAAATAGCCAGAAATCTGGATCTCTATTAAAAAATTTGGAGGGAACTAGATTTAACCATCTTGTAGCAATACCCATATGTGCAACTGTCAAAGCAATGAAAATCATATATCCCTCTTTTTTGGCTAGCCAATTCTCCACTGAGTTCTATACCACCCCTAATACCCCCAATGTAGCATTGGTTTTGATCTGGCATCCGACACCTGTTCTAAAAATGAATCAATCTCTTGATAAAGAGATCTCAATACCAGCATGAATGGAACATATGTACTATTTCGACGGTCCAGAGCCAAATCGATAAAAACAATTGTTATTTCTCCTACCCCACTTTAATATTTTCTCCGGGGAATAATACCGAACAAAAAATCGTTTTAAAGTGTTGGCTTCTTACTCCGGCCGTTAAGAGTACTTTGCTACCTATATCCAGTGATTCTTGCAATACCGGCCCCTCCACTCCCAAACTCTTCTCCCATTTGGCATTTTATAACTCCAAATCATCCGGCATTTCCTGTACCAATAAATCATAGAGGGCACTGATCTGATCCCTCTTAGCGATTGCCTCTATGATAAGGATCATAGGGCCCGATGTAGGTCGGTCGGTAATGGCCGAAAATCGGTATTTTCGGCCGTTACCGACCGGTATTTACAAATCGGTATGTAGGGCCACATATTTTACAGATTCGGTAAATTTACCGATCGGTAAATTTACCGAATCTGTAAAATACAGAATCAGTATTCATACCTATTCGGTATTTTTGCTATGTAGGTGGGACTCTTCTGAGTCCCACAACCCTTACCGATTCGGTATTTTACCATCAAATATATTTGATGGTAAAATACCGATTCCGGTGTGCATGCACATGTGTGCATGCACACCTGTGCCATATGACAGGCAGACCTGCCCATAGGGCAGGTATGCCTGCCACATGGCCCCCGAATCTTTTTTGGGGGTGCTAGAGGGTGTCAAAGTGACACCCCCTGCACCCTTGTCAAAATCTGTATTTACCGATTCGGTAAATACCGACCGGTAATGCCCCATTCATTCCTATGGGCTTCAAAGCCCATAGGAATGAATGGGGCATTACCGGTCGGTATTTACCGAATCGGTAAATACAGATTTTTACCGATTCGGTAAAAGGAACATCTGGATGTTCCTACATCTCCACCCCTTAGATTTACCGATTTTTAATTACCGAATCGGTATGATTCGGTAATTAAAAATCGGTAAATCTATTTTACCTACATCGGGCCCATAGTCACTGACCCTGTGATCCTATACAACTTACTAATGTGGTCCCGGAGATATTTAAAAAAATTGTTTAGTAAGCCTTGAATTTTCCTGAAAATACCTGAATGGGCATAGTTGTTCTCCATTAAACAAACCCCCTAAATTTAAAATCCCTCTCTGTCTCCAATTCCTGTCAGATCTTGAAATATCAATGGTAACAACAGTGTCCCCCAAAGATGTGTCTAATAATGATATTTGAAACATTTTCATTTTCTTTTTATGATGCTGCCACAATCGACAAGCCCGTGCAAAACCTAGTATTTTGTATTCATGTGATAGCTGGGTTCAATGTTTTTTAGCAGATGGCCTTTAACCTCTTCCCCCATTATCAGCTCATATATTGATGGGGAATTGTCTGGTCTAATCATCAACAGTGATTAATATTCCCATATTTTGCAGCATACATGCCCAATAAAACAGGGCTATATTTGGTACACCACATCCTCCAAGATTCTTGGGAAGAGTAATTTATTTAGAGCCCTTCTTATTTTTTGGAATCCCTACAGAAAACATAGTACACACTCCCGATTTTTCCTAGCCACTTGGGATTGAATTCCAATGGATTCCCCAAAATAGATATCATAATTTGGGTAAAATAGTCATTTTTAAAAGGTTCCCCCTTTCCACAAGTGACAGATGGAGATGATTCAATCAGCTGAGTTCCTGTTCAATTGAATGTATCAGGGGAGTCATGTTTAAACCTACTATATCCTCAACAGCGGATGAAATCCGAATCTCCAAATAGGTTGCTTCTTCCACCACCCGAATACCAAATCACTCAATGTTCTGGTACATACCACTTAGGTTTTCACCAAATTCAATGTATACTCTGACGAAGCCCTGAATACCTTTTCTGTTCCCTATATCTCTACCAAAGCTTGCTGAGGGTCTGTTGGAATAATTGCTATGTCATATGCATATGCTAATACCTTATATTCTACTTGCCCTACAGATATCAGAATAATCTGCTGATTTATTTCCAACATTGTAATAAAAGGGTTGATATACAGGGCAAAAAGAAGTGGTGAGGATGGACAGCCTTGTCTTGCCCCATTGCCTATGCAGATCTCTTCTGATTCTATCCACATAGTCCATTTAATTAGCCTTGGGGTCAGCATATAGTGATTTAATAGTTCCTTTTTTTTTTTTTTTTTACTTTTTTATTAAGTTTTACTCCCCGTTTTTCCAATAATACCAATATATTTTAGCAGTACAGAAAAATGACTGTAAGAATATCAATAGAGACATTTCACAAAATTCAGATACAGGTACAAAATTCAAAACTTAAATACAAACAAAATCAGCCTTCATATATTTTTGGCCTCTACTTACTCCTATTCTTCCATTTCTCTATGGGTGACCAGATCCTACCCCCCAATGCCCTTGCCCTTCTACCTTTCCTATCATAAATGGCCTTCTCTAGGTTATAAGTGGAGAGAAGTCTTGCTATCCATGTCTGAAATGTGGGTGCAGTCTTGTCAAGCCAAGCCCTTGCCATGATAATCCTTAACACTGCTGTGGCCATAAACAAGAATTCAGTGTGTTCATTGCAATCTCTTGTATTCACCCCTAGTATTATCAGTTCTTCCGACAATTTAGTCTTTATCCCTAATGAGGTTTCCATAAATTTTTCTATTGCCAGCTTTAGTGTATACAATTGTGGGCATTGTGCGAACATGTGTACAATGTTAGCACCACTTGAATTACATCTTGGGCATGTTATGCCCGTCATGCCCCCCCACTGAGCAATTCTTGCCGGCGTATGATAAAGAGAATAAATCGTTTTGTAGTGCTGAGTTTGCAGCGTGGCTGAGCACAGCACCGAACGTCCTAAATCTAATGAGATTTGTAGGCCGTCAAGATGCGCCCCTAATTGTTCCGCCCATTTCTTGGAGAATTTCTCTCTATCATCTGCTTTTAATGCAGAGAGTTCCGCATAAATTTGTCTAATTGTTACCCGTGTACTACGCTCCAAGTAATCCATTATCCTACAATGAGACATCCCTGCTGTCCCACCCTGTTTCTTATAAAAATAGCTCCTAACTTGTAGATATTTAAAGAAATTACATCCTGGAATATTAAACTTAATTTGAATCTCTTGAAATGACAAAAATATCCCTTCTGCGTCCAGCAGGTCTCCTAATTTTTTAATCCCCTTTCCGTCCCATTCCTTCATAACTGTATCTCTGAAGATTTCTGCGGGGAGGTCAATGTTCGTGAGCAACCTAAGATATCTATTATATCTCCCGATTCCTAATTTTTTCCCGACAGCCTTCCAGATTTTGAAAATTGCACTCAGTCCGTAATTTAGCCTTGGGGTCAGCATATAGTGATTTAATAGTTCCACCAAATCCTTGGGCACATCCATATCTCCCTAACATTGCCCACAAAAAGATCCATGACACATGGTCAAATGCCTTTTCGTGGAACTATATAAGGCATTTTACAAAGAACTTGTAGAAGACATGTTGTAAGGGTGTTTTAAAGGGATATATTTACCAGTCAGTAATGTCTCAACTCTGAGATGGGAGAGCACTTCGACAAATGGCAATAAAGAAGAATACGAATAGATATTCTAGCCGGGTTATATGTTCATTAATATACAGCGTAATATTAGCCTAATGGCAACTGGCTGCTGGATGCCTGAACTACATGGCAAAACTGATGATGTTAATGGTTTTTGTAGAGATGTCGTGTTGGTATTTGATTTTTCAATGACTGATCCCACACAACAATGGCAGACACTTGGAACCGCACCTCCCAAGGCGTCTATAAGATTTTGAAGAAATCTGAATTATTTGACTAAATTTGAGCAATAAATAGAAAGATGAGCACCTAAAATTAATAAACCTATATATGGGATGAATCAGAGTGTCCACTCCCCACATTAAACCAGAGGGGGCTCAGGATGGACAGCAATCAAAGTACAGGTTATCATGGTGATCGTCAAGGTGTGGATATCCTCTTCAACATCGCACAGCTGGTGTCTGAGAATTACGTGTGCCTACCATGGAGACCAGCACTGATTGCTGTTCATGAAGGTGTAATTTTCAGGTGACACTACCCAGCCATTAAAGGAAGGGGATGGACTGTCAGATGAAGAGTAGACCACCAAGGGATCAGAACAGATGATTAGACAAAATCTGTTTCTCTTGAGCTAAATGGTATAAAAGAGGTCATCTGGCAAATAATACTGTTTCAGTCGCTGTACATGCATAGGTCATTCTTAAAGAAGCTAACACCTATATCCTTCTCTGACAACTCGGTACGTGCTTTGACCCAAAGATTTCCATTACTCCTTTTTCTTATCAATAAGGGTTTTCTGAATGAAATGGAGCATGGATAATGATGGATCTAACAACTGGTTTGCCTTTTACATTTTTACTTATGTGGGCTACTTTTAGGTATTTGACACTTCAGGCAAAATGCGCACAATGGCATGTTTAGGAAGTGTAAAAAGTTACAAAGATGGGAAAAAGGGTTACGATAAGCATTGTCATAGCCAATGGGTGTGGAATTTGTACGTGGATGTGCTCCTTTGTTAATTGTCACCTTATTATGTCTTTGTGCAGTGGGTGAAACATCATGGTTCCCGTATTGTAGTTTTGCTTATTTTTTAAAAGTGGAGCTACAAGTCCCACAATGCCAAGAACTACACCAGACTGTAAAAGCTACCTAGACTTGACATAGAAAAACTTTTAAATCTGTATTTGATATCACCACCCTTGTTTGAGTAATTGAATCCTGGCTACGATGCTGGCAGCTACTAAAGCTGACACAGGTAGGAAATGTGATCTATTTGGTAAAAAAACATAATTTCACTGTAAATTTGGCCTGACTTGTAAAACATTAATAGTGGTTCAAACTGTTTCCTGGCATTGCTGTCTCTGCATCAGTGGTGATACTGTTTATCATATGACAGACATCCACGGTGTGATGAGGCCCGCCATTGGACTAGTGTAGCTCCAAATATACTGATAATTCTTGACATTTTGTGGGCATATATTTTATGAAATATTAATGCATGGACATTTTCATACAGAATCTAGCAATATGTGGCAGGAAGCTGGCTCTTTTGTTTAACTGTCATCCCTCCAGAAACATGTCAGTTATATACAAGGTGTTTTTTTATGATATATTGAATGATTTTGTGTTTTTGGTGTTATATTAAATGGCCCCCTTGTCAATTATGTAATGTAAACCTGGTGTATAGTGTTGTGGTGGTACTTCCTTTCCAATGTAAATCCGGATTTGCATAGAAAGGTTGTGTAAAGTAATACATACTAGCGGTATGAGCTACCTTGGTCAAGGGGACATACAGTGGGTTTTACATGGGCATTCCCCTGCAACCACCCATGGGTTTTGACATAAATTCCTATCTACCAGCATCAAGAGAATGCCCTCTTGACGCAAAGTAGTACAAAGAAACACAGAGCTGGGAAACTTTCCACTTCAAGTCCTTGTTTTGATGGATAAAAAATAACACCAAAGACTTTGCACTGTGTCTGAGTAACTTCTTTTAATGCAGACCCAGTGCAACGGCTTAGTAAATCACTGTGGAATCCATGTGGAACTGATTTTGATTACATTATCGAGGTTGTCACCACTGATAATCATCAACCTCCACAACCTTTCCAATTCTAATGTATATTTTTGTTTTAGCTATATGAGCCACTAAGTTGGGGTGTTCTTGCCAAGTGTCTGTATGGACAGATTCCACCCGTATAGCATAGAAATGGATTTGTGTTACCCTCGGTTGATGTATTTAAACCATAATATAGGCATAAAAGGCTGACTTTCTAGCAGAAACTGATAGCATAGCGAGGAATCCCTGCAATGTACTCTTTGATATTATTTTGTAGTCTCTGTGTTTTCAGTGACCTGGACAATGGCCATCCTGTCGCCATGTTAAAACTCTGAGACATAAAATTCTAGTGCATTTTTGCTGCTGACTATGTTTAGATGAACATTGTAAACAGAATTTAAAAATGCTTTGAGGTCGTTCCCAGAAAACCTGTGCAATCTAAGTGTGCAATTGCTGGTCCTCCACTCCCTGAAGGATTTTGAAGACAGAGCTAAGTGCAGGCATTCCATTTTTTATTTCAAAGACCTCCTGAGAAGAATAAACACATGGAGGGCAGTGAAAACTGTTCATGCATACAAGACCTGCAGGGAGTATTGGAAAAAAGCATGTGAAGGGCAGAGTATAAAAGCCTTATGGAACTGTAACTATTCCTTTCGGTATCTCTCTTAATTCATGTGCATGTGCTGTGCCAATCACTCTGCAAGATCGAACAAAGTATCATTTCAAAGGGAAAACATCAGTTCTGTCCCTCATCACAAACAAGTGAAAGCACTACTTTTAGCCCAGAAAAATGATTTTTTATTTTTTTCCCTGTGAGTTTTTATTATTTATAATGCACAGTTACCTAAAACCATTTGCAATACATCTTGCATGCCAATAAAAAGAAAGGTTAAAAAGACAAGAACTATATAAAAAAAAGACATAAAATAGAACAATAAATTCTAAGAGAAGACATTTGTATATAACACTCTCAAAACAGTATATAAAAGACAATAAATGTTAAATTATGTATATCTATACATTTGGTAATTACTAAAATAATATCTTCTTCGTCTGATTAATGGAACAAGTTGGCTTATTAAACTGAGTTGGCTTTTATCTTGCCTAACCCCTCGTCTTCCATAAACCTATTTCGAAGTTCGGCCATGTATTTCCCGAACCTGGCCAGGTCCGAGGGAAGAGTACAGGAGAAAAGTACCGAAACGGCTTATTTTACTGTTCGAGCCCCATGTCGTAACCAAATTTGTTTTAAAAGGATCTGTCGGGGCGAAAGCATTGCAGGGCAGCAACAATTCATGTGTAGCAGAGATTCGTGTTTATAGTTACAGAGTCTGCATCTTATTTTCTGTTCAAGGGACCTCCACCCTGGATTTAGCTCTTTTATATGAAGGGGCACTAATATGGCCCATATAATGTTTTTTAAGTGCTTTCCTTCCAAGTGCTTGATGAAGATAGGGCTGAAATTATATGAACCAATATAATTATGTTAGGAAGAAGGCCAAAATTGCTAGGGTACATTGCCCATCTAACGATAATCCATCCAACCAGGGGGTAGCTTCAATTCCCGCTGTCCAAGACTTGGTCCTTCCAAGTGTTGCTGAGATCTGCTCAAGCTTGTTCCCAACTGATACTGCCACCCTACAGGTGAATACTGGGGGGGAATCTAGTGTAGATGGGGGAAGTGATGTGGAGTTCTTAGAAACAGTTTGGAACTCATTAAAAAAACTCCTTTCCCCGCTAGACCTCAGACTCACCCGCATTGAAAACCACCTTTTAGAGCTGGAAAAAAGTATCATAAATCTGGCAAGCCTTAGTCTGCAAAGCGCTAAAGGGCCTTCAATACCCGAAATGGATACACCCATCAATATTCCAGTTGTATTGCCCTCTAGCAAGCCAGTACCTAAACCACGCACCAAAGGCTTTGATCTCAAATCCACCAATCCCACTGTCAAGTCACCATCACAGTCCCTACAACAGCCAACTAAATCCACTAAAGAGGCTGTTACCCACAGGGTGAACACAACTAACTATAATCGGTCTACCAAGCAGGGTCAACGGAATGCTGAAAATGTTCGTGGGGGGTATATAGACCTACCCCCTGATGCAAGGCCCTTTGTGATAGTATTAACGGGAGTTCCCGTACTGGGGAGTTCCATCCAAGAAAACTATGGGTCCCTTAAAAACAAGGTTATCCATTGGTTGAACACCAATAGGCAGCTTCCAAGGCACCTGAGAAGCAAAGTCCTAATGGTGCGCAGAGTTCCCTGGATAGGACCATCACGTAAATCTATCGAAGGCGACTGTATTGTGGTCTCCTTCGAAGATCCACAGCCAGCACAACATATTTGTTCGTGGAACATCGAAGAGGATAATTCTTCTATTGCTGCAAGACCCTTAACTTTCTTTTACCCCCCGCGCCCTGCCCAAAATCATGTCAGCGAGTGGTCATATCCCCGTTATCCGGCCCGAGGATGGGAGAGTGGGGATTGGCACTATTCCAACAGGAGGTGTCAGGGAATCACAATCGCAAACAGGTTTGGCTGTCTAGACGAGGTAGACTGACTCTCTCTGCCTCCCTCTATAGCCCATGACGCCAAAACTAAATTATCACCAGAAGCTCTGGTTTTACCAAATCCTGAGAGCAGTTTAGTTGAGTGTAGCCCTGTCCTGTGCGAATCAGTAATACCTGACGGAGCATTGCCCACCACTCCAATTCTCCACCTCCCTATCTGTTATCCATCTGACCACTTTAACCTATATGCAGAAGCTGACACGGGGCTTATGAGTAATGCTACCCAGGAAGTAGCACAGCAACTAATTATCTCGCCCCAGTTTAACTCTCCATCATGGCCGCACCCACTCCCACTCACCCAAATTCATTGTGATAGGGCAGTTCCTATATTGGCTTCCATGGAAGACAAACTTATAGCTGGTACAGGGTCACATCCTAAACTGGATAATCTCATAGCGGATGTTATGTCACTACCTGCTGATAGGAATCTTGAGCCTAATCTCCTAGTAACTGATCCACCTTCGGGATCGAGGGCTACTGGGAACACTGTTCCGGGTACTGCGCTCCGGATCCTGAGTTGGAATGTAGCAGGCCTTGCACGCAATCTTAATATCCCCGACTGGAACCTCGTTGTTGAATCCTTTGGGATCTGTTTAATGCAGGAAACTTGGTGCGTTGAACCTTGTCATAAGGTGGGTTATACCACATACTTTGTCCCTGCTCTCCATTCATCCGGATCCAAAGGGCGCCCCTCAGGCGGCCTCTTAATCTGGGTTAGAATTTCCTTGGGCCTTTCCTTAAGGCACCTACCCACAAAGTCCCCTGATCTATTGAGACTATTAGTTAAAGGTCAGGGGGGGAAAAATATGGAAATATTTAATGTTTATCTAAGAGGGGCAAGGGGTGGTGTATCCATGTTGTCACAGACAGGCCTAGAAGAGGAACTTGGAACTTGCAATGCCAATTCTTTTGTCCTACTTGCAGGGGATTTTAATTGCTCTTTTGAACCTCTCTCTAGCGAGGACATTCTAGACACTTGGGAGGATGACACTAGGAGAGGCATCCCCCTACTAAAACTTAATCCCATAAAAAAATGGTCACAGGGGGCCATAGACCTTAATGCCCTCTGCATGGAATTTGGTTTAAGGGCAACTAATGGCAGATCCAAATCTGACCCCAATGGGGCACACACCTTCAATAGGGTCGGTCACACCTCTCGGATCGATTACATCCTCCTCAATTATAAGCTTTGGGACTACCTGCTTGATATGGAGGTTTTGACAACGGCCGATAGTGACCACAACCTTCTAGCTCTGTCACTATCTTCCCCTTGGAGGCGTTCGAAGCTAAACCCTCCCCCCCACTTATGGAAGTCATCTCACGAAGTATGTCCTTCGAACTGTGGAAGGAGGCTCAAATGGAGTAAAGTTGCTGCGGATGAAGGGAAAATGTCCTCAGCCAACTCAATAATGTTCAAAGTAAAAGCAGAGCTTGACGTCACATGTCCTGGTGATACGGATGCTTTACAACTTTTCGTTGAAACAACTAAAGCTCTGGGAGATTTGTTCATCATTACCCCAACAGCTGGGAGACGGAAGGGAAAAAGTACTCTAAAAAATGGTGCATCCTGGTTCACCCCTGCTTGTCGCACTGCTAAATGTGAACTTATCAGAGCAGTGAAATCCAAGGACGCTAACCTCATAAAAATTGCCAGGAAAAGATACAGGAAGGCATTATCTACGGCTAGGGTTGACCACGAAACGCAATTTTGGATCGACCTAAAAGAGGCGAGCTATAGAAAAGATTCTAAGGGCTTTTGGGATTTGGTGAGACTGAAGACCAAACCCGATGCCTCCCTCTTGACCTGTAACATTACTGGGAAGGTGTGGTTTGCTCATTTCTTCAAACTTTATTCCCAAACTGGGGGTTCTACGTCCAATCTCACAACTCAACGACCTGGTGTTCGCTCTCACCTCAACAGCTCAGATTACACCGAGGCTGATCCTTTTTCAATTAAGGAAGTTGAGGGGGCAATTAAATGTTTGGTTCCTAATAAGGCTGCGGGGCCCGACGGAATCCCAGGCGACTTACTAAGGACTAACACACGAGAATGGAGTCGCCTAATTGCCGCACTTCTGAATGCTGCTATGGAGGGTGGAGCATTCCCGGACTCATGGAAGGGAGCGGAGGTCGTCCCCATTTATAAAAAAGGGTCTCGGGATGACCCCGCAAACTATCGCCCAATTAGCTTGCTTGATTCCACGCAAAAGATAGCTGGTAAAGTAGTCCTAGGAAGGATCCAGCAGTGGATGGAGGACAATAATATCCTTTCGGAATATCAGGCGGGGTTTAGATCAGGCACTGGCACCATTGAGCAAACATTTCGGCTCTTAATGATCCTTTGGAAAGTGGTTGTCCAGGGTAAAAGCAGCTTGTACCTTGCGTTTATTGATCTACGCACTGCATTCGACTTAGTTCCACGAGACCAACTGTGGCGTGTACTGGACACAATGGGCATCCCTCAGTACTTACTACATATGCTCATCCAATTACATGAAGCTAACTTTGCTCAGATCAGGTGGGGAGACCAGGGCCAAAAAACACCTCGCATTCCTGTGAATAGGGGAGTCCGCCAGGGCTGTGTCCTTGCCCCCACTCTATTCTCTTTATATGTCAATGGAGTGGTGGAGCACCTTCTTAAACATCCAGCCGACGCACCTTCCCTGGCTGGTAGGAAAATTCCTACTCTCCTCTTCGCAGACGACACCCTCCTGATCTCAAAAACACCATCAGGTTTGCAAAGCCTCCTTACCAGCTTTAAGGACTTCTGTGACGCTAGGGGCCTATCTATAAATGTTACCAAAACCAAGTTCCTGGTAATGAATGCCCGGAAGAAACCTGTCACTCCACCATCTTTGGATTCTGTTCCACTCGAAAGGGTAAAGGAATTTGACTATTTGGGCATTCGGCTAAGTGATTCAATGAGCTGGCAACCTCACCAACAAAAGGCATCACTGGCCCACAAGAAGGTGGTAGGGGCACTCATGAAAGAACAACGAGCATCAGTTCTCAAACCCATTGGTCCTGTTTTGGACATTTACAGGACAAGGGGAGTGAGTGCCGCACTTTACGGATCCGAATTATGGGGCTTTCAAAAAGCAGACCTTTTGACCAGAGTGGAAAACAAATTCCACAGAGACCTCATGGGATTGCGGCACAGCACCCCTGCTCTTCCAATCCTTCTAGACGCAGGTACTCGTCCAATAGGAGACCAGGCGAGGTTGCGCCCTCTTCTCCTTTGGGCACGCATCTGGAGGGTACCCGAATTGTCTAGTTATGCTGATGGTCTAAAGGAACTGCTCTTAACCCCAGGTTGGTCGAAAATTCGCTGGCTTAAGGAAGTTAAGCTTCTTCTTACAGAATTGGGCCTTGAGGATGCGTGGGCAAATAGATCTGCCCCGCCCAAACAGACACTCAAGACGCTGTATTGGTCATGGGTGACGAACACCAGGAATTGCAATCCCACCCTCTGTAGAACCTCTGTTGAATTCCTTTTGTTCAAAGATGTCCCTTCCTATGAACCATACCTGGATCAAATTAGCAAATCTTGGGATAGGGCACTCTACATCAAATTCAGGTTGGGTTTATTGCCAGTGGGTAGACTGATTGCCAGCTGGAGGTCATCATCGCATTTATCCTTATATTGCCCTTTTTGCACCAGCAGGCCAGAGTCTGTGCCCCACCTACTGTTTGAATGCCCAGCATATATTGCCCCGCGCAGCACCTGGCTAAAGCCTTTGTGTAGGAGTCTCGGAACTCGATCTCACCTCGAGGCACTACGCATTTTAAGATCTGACCCCCGCCCCTTGTTTGCTTTTTGTCTAGCTAAATTCCTGGCTTGGGCCTGGCGGATCAGATCTCTAAAGTTAATAGCAGTACACCATTAGCAAATTGCATACCCTGTACTATTGCCCATATTGGTTGCATGTAATTTTTTTAATGAAATGTTTTTATATTGTATCTTTTTAAAACTTATATATCTGTGTTTGTAATGCTTTTTAAGATATGTGCAAATATCGAAATAAAGCTTGTTTCTACTATGTTAATAACTTTGATGTAATAAATTACTTGAGCAACAAGATATGCATGTGACATAGGCATCAGCACCGCACCACACCTCTGTCTGACTCAAACATAACTGCTATGGATGGTCACACATTGTAAGTTCACCCATTTCAATAATAATCGCTGGTCAGATCTAGTGGCAAGAACTTATCAGACTGGCTCTGGCTCACAATTGCATTCCTGGAATCAGGGGTCCTGCACATGGAAATGGCAGCTGCAGCTTTCCTTCTCCTTGTCTTTCATCCTTTGGTAGGCGTTTGCAACAAGTGATATCAGAGGGTCGCTGCACTTTGACCACCATACACAGGGACATATGTACAAGGAAATGGCGCAATGTAGTGCTGTGGCAAATTTTACAGCTCAGCACTGTGCCATTTCCAAAACGCTGGTATGCACAGTATTTACAAGAATATGGCACACCCCTGTGTTTTCCCTATCGCTGGTGCTGAAAATGACTGCCTAGCACTAACACAGACACTTGCCCCATAGTGCAACAGTGCCTGCACTGCAGGGATGATTATTTATGTGCAGGAATGTGTCCCTGCCTGCACATACACAATCATTAATGGCAATTTACTAATTTTACGTGCGGTGCATAGTGCAGCACACATAGAAGTAGCAAATTGCCATTATTTAATGATTGGTTTCATGCAAGAAGGAACACCTTCATGCACAAACAAAACAATCATTAATGGAGTTTTGCTCTGTCTATGTGTGCAGCACACATAGAAACAGCAAAAACAAAGAGAAATAAAAGTATTTCACGTTGTTGCACCAATCTAACGCCTGCTTTTTCATCAAAGCTGCCTTTGATTTACAGATTCTTGTGAATCTGGGGCAGCATCATAAAGCAAGGGCTGTTGCTGTGGAACGCCCACAGCAACACCCATTGCAGGCCCCTTTCATGCAGATACCTGTTTTAAAGGGTACCATATTTACAAAATGGTGCTAAGCCACAAACCTGGACTTAACGCCACTTTGTAAATATGGGACAGTGCATTGAGCCATGGTAACATCAGTAAAAGTGACATTCCCCTTGTACATATGCCCCAAAGTCTTTCTCTCTTTCCACTTCTCCCCATCCTGCTCCAAGGCTCCTTACTTGCCACTGAGCTCGGATTTCCCCACAGTTTCAAAGACAATCCAACGTCTTCCTTAGCTTCACCCCTACATATGGAGTTCCCTTGGAGAGAGAATGAGAGAGAGAGAGAGATATGCACTTCAACACTGCTCTGGCTCCTGAGTCCCTTCCAGGGGCTGCAGGATGTCCCACCTGGCCCAGGTGGATGTTTTCAACAATAATATAGTTTTGTTGAAAACATCCCAATTTTCAGTCAAATTGCTATTTCTTTTACAGCACTCACTCAAGCCATCATCCTTCAGGTACACGGCGTGAAGGTGCTGAGGCTCTTTACGTAGCCAAGGGCCGGATGTAGGAGCCCAAATACCGGTCGGTAACGGCCGATTTCGGCCATTACCGACCGGTATTTAGAATTTGGCATGTAGGGGCCTTTATTTTACAGAATCGGTAAATTTACCGATTCGGTAAATTTACTGATTCTGTAAAATACCGAATCGGTAATTTTACCAATTCGGTAAATCCAAATGTAGGTGGGACTCTTCTGAGTCCCAAAGGCCCTACAGATTCGGTATTTACCACCCAATTGAATTGGGTGGTAAAATACCGAATCCAGGTGTGCATGCACATGTGTGCATGCACACCTATACCATGTGACAGACAGACATGCCCATAGGGCATGTCTGTGTGCCACATGGCACACATGCCTGTATTTGGGGTGCTAGAGGGTGTCAAAGTGACACCCCCTGCACCCTGGCAGGAATCTGTATTTACCGATTCGGTAATTACCGAATCGGTATTTCCCATTGATTCCTATGGGCTTCACAGCCCATAGGAATCAATAGGAAATACCGATTCGGTATTTACCGAATCGTTAAATGCCGAATCTTAACGATTCGGTATTTACCTATTCAGAAATACCTAGATCCCCCCCTTCTATTTTACCACTTCTTAAATACCGAATCGGTAAAATTCGGTATTTAAGAAGTGGTAAAATAGAATTACCTACATCTAGCCCGGCACAGAGGGCCAGTTGTACTTTTATATGTTTTACCAAATCGTAATTTGCGATTCCAACGAAATCGCATTTTGAGATCTGGTAATTGAAATGCACTATCTTGTAGATGTTCTTAATAGCGATTTCTAAGGATTCGCTTTCCTAAAATGCCAAATCGCTAAAAGTGATTTCTTCTAATTTGCAAATTGCGAACAGCCCCCAGGCACACACTCATGAAATCACAATCAGGAAATACATTTGTGCAATGCCAATCTGAAGCACAGGAGCATGCAGCGGGGACCTGTTTGTATTTCCAGCTACCTCTTGGTGCCAAAATTACAGTATAGAAAGGGCAGGCGTTGGACTCTTTCAGAAACTGCAAGCAGAAGTTCTCTGGTGGTGAGTTTGTGATATAGGAGGAGGAGTGTGTAGAAAACAATTAGCAGATTTTTAGAGAAATATCTCTAACTGTCCCTAAAGCCGCCAAAAATATATATGGAGCCATATCAAAGAAAGGATGAATGCTGAGGAGGTGATACATCCAGTATTGCTGAAATTCAGTAGTAGTGGCACGGACTTCACTCTCAAAAGAAAGAACATCTGGCCAGAGGGAGGAAAGAATAAACTGGCACTAAAGGAGGACATTTCACTATGCCACCAACTACACCATTGGAGGTTAAATATTGACACCTCTGAACCTCCTCAGCAGCATATAGGTTAGTGTTGAGAGATTTTCTTAAATTAAGATAATACAAATATACTGGCAGATGCATCAACCAAGGCTTTTGCGATTCCTAAATAGCGATTTTTAAGGAATCGCTATTTAGGAATCGCAAAAGCCTATGCATGTAGGAATCGCTTTTAAAATAGCGATTCCTAAACATTCCTTAATTGCTACTCGCAAATTGCAAGTCGCAATTTAGGAATGCTGTCCCATTCATTCCTATGGGCCTACAGGACCATAGGAATGAATTGGAGATTGCATGAGCAATTTGAGAGTAAACCAGTAGGTACTCGCAAATTGCTCATGCAATTTCAAGGGTGCAAGGGTGTCAAAATGACACCCTGTTGCACCCCTGAAATTGATCTCTGCACATATGTTGCACACACACATGCCCTAAGGGAATGTGTGTGCGCAACATGAGACTTTGAAAAATGCACAAAAGTGCATTTTTCAAAGCTTTTGCAAATTACCATAAAGTTCAACTTCATGGTAATTTGCTACTTCTATTAGCAAAATTGCACATTTTTTAACTTTCATGCATTGCATTTAAGGAATCTCAATTTGGGATTCCTTAAATGCAATCACAATTTAAGGAATCGCAATTTAGAGATTCCTTAAATTGCGATTTTTGCATTTGGGATGATGCATCCCAAATGCAAAAATACCGGTGGCAAACGGGCGGATTCTGAGAATCTGCCCGTTTGCGACCGTTTTTTTTGGTTTGATGCATGTGCCTGATGGTCCCTTAATATATTTGTATTCAAAATGTAATTTATTTCTTTATAAACAGATACAATTTGAGTTGGCCTCATTTTACCAGTCAATTTCGTATTATGTGCAACAAATTGCATTATGGAATTTGCAGTTCAATCAGTCTTTCAGCTTTTAGTAGTGAAATAAGAGGCACAGTTTAATATTGTGTTATTAGGGAATGCCTTTACTAAATAGAATATCTTCAACCTTTAGTACCATGACCTTAGAAGGACAAAATTAAAATTAGTGAATCGTAGTTTTAAGAATCTTTTACTTCAAAATATGTTGGTTTGTGTCATAGTAAAGCAAAAACATTTTAATGAAAATTATATTACATTTTAAATACGCAGACAGAAGACAAAATTACCGAGGAACATGATATTTTCAATTTGGCTAATGTACAGGATCAGGAGTTTAACAACAATGACATGCTTCAAGCAGTGGTCTCACCAACACCAAAAAAGTCTGACACAACATTGCCTACAAGCAGATACATACCTAGATCTATAAGAAAGGTACGTTCAGCTGCACAACCTAAAACAAACCTTTATATCCAGAGACTCGGAAATCAAAGATTCTGGCCACAGGTTCCAACCAGACCTGGAAATACAGGTGCCATATCATCTAGATCCAAATTTGTCCAAACAGAGAAATCAATGTTAGCTTTCAAACAAACAGTTTAATTGTTTTAGTATGATTGCAATTGGCATGGATGAAGGCATGTCTGCTATTATTAATAGTATTGGCAATTTACTTGAAACAATGAAGTCATTATGTGATTCTATTGTTGAGCAGACAGAGCAACAATATATAAAACATCAACAGGTATTATATAAAAGGCAACATTTTACAAAAAGTATTGACACATTGGCAACTGGAACAGGGATACTTGGTCATTGCACCATACATATCCAGCAAGAAATGTTGGAAAAGGGCTGCAAAATGTTTAGGGACATACCCATCATAAATAAAATCACGAATAAATAGTATGGTTTAACTAATATTGATGTAAAAAAATTCAAATGCCTAAAATAAAATCATCCCAAAATCCTCCTCTTGTCAGGCGGTGTATAAGGCCCATTGCCGGAATATATAGGAGTGGAACCTGAGAAGTTTGCTTCAAGGTCAATGATTAAAGAGTGAGTATTGCAAACTATACGGATCACTAACAGAATATAGAATGCCAAAATATTGAATATCGACCGACCAAAATATAGTGGACAAAATATAGAAGGTGAAAATATCGAATTCCTCTCTGCAAACGGGTAAGTACAAAAATATCGAATGAAAAATATCGTTGTAAAAAATATAGTAAGTCAAAATATCGATTTTTTTGAATGTCTTAAAAGTAATTTAAGATTAATTAAATAATAAATATAAGTAACTAAAACATACTCAAAAATACCTAAATAATATTAAAATTAATAAATAATTAATGTAAGGAAAAAATAAAACCATACAAGTTTATTTTTTAACACATATATATATATATTAACTTAATATTAATAAGAAATATGCAATATTTTTACCATAGGATAGCAGGAGGGTAAAATTTACTATTCCCACTCCAGTGAGTGCAGCAGTAGGGAAAGCGATGGATAGAGTAGGGGTAAAAATTACTATTCCCACTCCAGTGAGTGCAACAGTAGGGAAAGTGTTGGATAGTGGGAGGGTAAAAATTACTATTCCCACTCTAGTGAGTGCAACAGTAGGAAAAGCGTTGGATAGCGTAGGGGTAAAAATTGCTATTCCCACTCCAGTGAGTGTAACAGTAGGGAAAGTGTTGGATAGCGGGAGGGTAAAAATTACAATTCCCACTCCAGAGTGCAACAGTAGGGAAAGTGTTGGATGGCGTAGGGGGAAAAATTACTATTCCCACTCCAGTGAGTTTAACAGCAGGGAAAGTATTGATTTAATATATTAATACAAAATTAAATATCAATACCAATAAAAGATTAATTAAAGGTAATTACCAATTTAATATTATGTTATAATTAATCAATTAGAAATACAAATAAATATTAGTTATTAAAAAATGATTACCTATTCATAATTAATTAACAACAAATTAACTTCAATAACAAAATTATAATACAAATCAATACCAACTAATAATTAACAGTAAATTAATTATCAATACACAAAAAATATTTTTAATATGTAATAATTACAATTACATTACTTCCCACACTATTCCCCTGTAAACCCACAAATCATTACAAAAAATAAATGAATAAAATTATCATAATTATCAATTAATCAATTAATACAAATGAATTACCAATTAATATTTATTTCACCAATTAATACAAATTAATTACCAATTAAAAATGTATTCAAAATAAATTAAAAATCAATACCAATAAATAAATAAATATTTAATGAGTTACAATTAAATTACTTCCCACCCTATTTCCCTATAAACTAGGGGTGGGCGGACATCTCCGTTCCGCCAACGGAATGTGCGATAATTTGCACTTTTCGCCTTCCACAAAGAAGGCGGAAAAACGGTGCAAATTTCAGCACAATCCAGAGCGGAACGGAAATTGGCCACCCGCCCGCCTCCCGCTTCCCACCTGCCTTATTAATTATATTTTAAAGCTGGAAATAAAGTTAAAAGAAAACTTACCTTATTATTGCGCCGCAAAGTTCCCGGTCCGGCTTCTTCTTTGAAACTGCGCATGGGCGGGAGCCTGTGCATGCGCATTCCTCACCAGGAATGCGCATGCGCCCACCCCTACTACCCTACTATAACCCACAACCCTCTACAGAACTAAAAAGCTAAATTAAATTACAAATAATTAATAATTGCTAAAAATTGATATTTAATTTAATATAATTAAATTACTTCCCACCCTATTTCCCTATAAACCCACAACCCGCTACAGAATTAAATTAAGCAAAAATTAAATAACATACAATTCATTACTTAAAAAAATTATACAAACATTTCAAAAATAATATACACTTTTCACACATATACTAACATACAAAAAACTTTAAAAAATTCAATATATATTAATGCCTATATTGTATACTTCGAAATTTTGACTTCTATATTTTCACAATCGATATTACTTACCTTCAATTCGATATTTTTAACCACTATATTGCGTCCATTCGATATTTTGTCCATTCTATATTTTTACTTCGATATTGAGTCTATTCTATATATATATTTTTATATTATGTCTAGTTACTGTTTAAAATATACTGGCTCTTCTAATTCCTGTAAAAGAAATCAGTAGCACTAGGGTGCCAAAGTAAGATGTGTTCCATCAGTGCAGCCTATAACCTGTGGAAAATGCGCCACAAGAAAAAACAAACTAATTCTGTTTGGTGAAAGTCTGAGTGAGGACTGGGAATTTATACATATATTATATAAATATGTGTGAATGGTGAGCAGCAATGCAGCTAAACAATTCCTAAATTCACATGACAGTACACCTTGCATATCCCCTCCTGCTGTGTCAACAACCCCCTGACAGCTCCCTGAGGCTACAGGTGTATTCAGCAAAGTACCTTAATGTGGGTTGGGATAGAAACACATTCTGGGTGTGTCCTTAAACAAAGGCTCTACTTCAGCCATTGCATACAAAATAGCAGTGCTACTGAGACACAATCACATTGCAAAAGCAGAAATCGCAAATATAGCGATTTCTTACGTTGCGATAACAAGAATTCTGCGAATTCCCTAGCGATTTCTTAGCTTGCGATTTTCTCAGTTTGCGAAAATCATAAACGGGCGCAAACAGGGATATTCGCAAATTAAGAAATCGCTATGCAATGTATGAAAAAATCACAAATAGCGAATTCACGAAATTCGCAAATTAGGGAATCGCAATTAACACCAAGTATGAGCAGATGGTAACCAGGTGCAAACTATTTAAGGAGTCCCACAATGCAACAGATTTTTCCACAATGGCTGGGCTGTATGTGATAGCCAGTTGGCTGCGACTCAGAGCTGCTGCACAGAGGAGGAGACGCCAGGAGAGGATATTCTGTGCGCGCAGTACCCTGCTCCAGCGGACTGAGGAGGACATCCATACACACTACAGGCTGGATGAAGAGAGCATCCTTGTTTTAATTGAGGAACTCAAACCTATTATTGAACACCCCACACACAGGACACACACCATCCCCACCCACATCCAGGTCCTGTGCTCACTGCACCTCTTGGCATCAGGTAGCTTCCAGGGGGTGATATCCTCAGTAGGAGGGGCGTCACAGAGTGCATTGTCGCTTTTTTTCCACGCGTTCCTTGGTGCCATAGTTCAGAGGCTGCCTCACCACAGCCACTTCCCCTGCACCCACAGGCACTAGACCAGACCACGCAGGAGTTCTATCAAATAGCACAATTCCCCACGTCATTGGATGCATAGATGGAACACATGTCGCCATGTCCCCCCCCCTCCCAGAATGAGTATGTGTTCAGGAATCACAAGTCATAGCATTCCCTGAATATAAAAGTGGTGTGTGATGCCAAGCACATTATCACTGACATTGTATCTGAATACCCAGGCAGCACCCGCGACTCGTTCATCTTTGCCAAAGTGGGATCCACCGTCGACTCACTAATGGGGAGTTTGGAGAGGGCTACCTTCTGGGTAATTGCATAGGAAACAGTGACACAATAGTAAAGCACAGCAGTGGCAGGACAGTGTGTATCCTATTTTCTCATGCCTCACAGGTGACAGTGCATATGCAGTCTGGGACTTCATATTGACCCCATAACTAAATCCTGCAAAACGCAAGGGAGCAGAGGTACAACAGTGTCCACACTGCCACCCGCAGTACCATTGAGCGGACCTTTGGCATACTCAAGACCGGTTTCAGATGCCTGCATAAGAGTGGGGGAGCACTGCAATACAGCCCTGAGACCTGCAGTCAGATGGTGGTTGCGTGTGCCATGCTGCATAACATCGCCACCCAGAAAGGCACCCCAGTGGAGCTCAGCGATTCAGACACATCAGATGAGGAGGGGCAAGCTCCAGGATGCAGACCAGCCGGTGTGATTGCAGTGGCAGCTGGGCGACAGAGGCAGGATGACATAACACAGAACTATTTCTAGGAGAGAAAGGATGACACAATGCTATTTATTCAGGATAAACTGTGTTTAATATCATTTAAGTCAGGATTCATAATATCACACAGCCTCTGTGGCACACAATGTGGATAGTATTATCACGCACATGTTTGATTCACAGTGCAAAAACAAAAAATTGTCACTGTTCTCTTTGTGCAATGGGTTGATCCACCCATTGCCATTAGTATGTCCTGGCACCTCAACAGCAGCGCTGATGTCCCATTGCTCTGCGCCCAGGGGCACATTTCCCTTATCAGTGGCATCTGCAGCCCTGCCATGACGCTCACTATGGCGCCTGTCCTGTTGGGGGGTGGAGTGAGGCTGCTACGGCTTGATTGTGCGTCCTCCTCTAGGGAACTGAGGACTCTTGTCCCACCAGTAGCAACTGTCCACAGCTGATCCACAGCACATGCAACCTGTAGTAATCCCCTGGCCATGTCCTGACTGCTGTGTGCAACCTCCCGCTGCATGCTAATGCTGCACCAGGACTGGATAGAGGTTGCTAAGGCCAGTCAGTTAACAGCCCTTGTGAAGAGTTCAAGGCATGTGTAGAGGCGCTGAGTTTCCCGGCGCGTAGCAGCAGGGATCGCCCTTATCTCCGCACAGAGTAACTCCAGGCCACATGTAATGACCCTGAAACCAACCCTAAGCTGTCTTTGAATTTGCCATATTCCTCTCCCCTGCAGGAGCTGTGCCTGAAGCATGTTTTCCTCGAGGTCGTGGAACACTGACTGCTCTCCTACTGCAGATGTACCTGAGGATGGAGCCCTGAGCCTGGATGGAATGGCAGGTGTGGGACTTTGAATTGCTCGTGGTCTGGATTGTGGCACAGACTGTCCCTGGACTTAATTGGCTTGACATCTGTATCACCGAGTTTGTCCTCCGGCGGTGGCAATGGAGCCACTGAAATGTGCCAGGGGCGTTTGGGTGAGATCACTGGGCTGCCCTCCTCCTCCTCCTCCACTTGCCCTGGTACTGCTGCGCTGTGGGACTCTTCCTCCCGTCCAGGCCTCTGGCCCTATGTTTCATGTGATGCTATGGACGTAAATGCACACATTAATTTGCTGTCCAGCCTTGCATTGGTAATGCAATAAATTGCACTATTTGGTTTATTACGTGGATCCTGACTATCTGTATAATGCCTTCACTTAAACATACTGCTTGAGCCTAGCTGGGTTTCACTGTTACACTGTTTGTTTGATGTGACTACATCTCCCATAATGCATTGCTGTGGTTGTGTGTGTGCCTGCACAGGATTGGAATCTGTGATGTGTGCCTGGGTCTCTCATGGGGGTGGGGGTGGGATAGGTTGGTATCAAGGGTGTGATGGCATACTTCGTACCTTGTCTTTGTCCTGTTAGGTCGGAGATGTCGAGATCAGCCACACCGCTCACACTCTCCAGTAGTAGAGTACCCTCCACCAATTCCTCCATTGGCGTGGAAGCGGGGGCAGTGGATGTCCCTCCACCAGTAACTTTTGCCTCCTGCAGCCTGGCAGCAACCCTTTCCTTCGAACACTGGTGCATATCGTTCCATCGTTTTCGCAATTCCTCGACGCTGCAGTGGATGACGACTATGAAATTGACCTTTTCTTGGATCTCCGCCCATATTCTCCTTTTCCGGGTCTTGGCATTCTGAGGGATTTTTTTCCAAATAAAAGCTCATGGCTCTGCACCATCTCCTGGATGAGCACCTCCTGCTCCCTTTCTGAAAACTTCTGTTTTCTCTTTCTTTGACTTTCACCCTGCTGCTGCTCCTGTGTAGCCATTTCTCCACTCTCTGTTGCCTCAGCCCTGCTTCCAGCCTCTCACTCTGATTCTGGAACTCAGGTGCAGCATAGGTAGTCGCACTTCCTGGTTGTGATGTCATCAAGCTGCACCTGAGTTTCAGACTCCCCGTTTTGCGATTCCTTAATTGCGAGTTCGCAAAATCTGCAAATTTTGACTTAAGGAATCGCAAAACGGGTAATCGCCCAAAAAATCTGCGATTTATATGAAATAGCTATTTATTTGCGATTTTTTGTTTACATGCCGATTTGCGATTCGCAAAATATGATTCGATAGGAATCGCAAATTGGGAATCGCAAAATCGTTTTTTCATACATATGGCCCTATATGTGTTATATATCTCCTCTTCACTCTGCTGAAATTAGGTTACCCTGATTCTAAAAATGTGCTCCTCTTTTTACCTTCTCCTGTGGTGGTGTGTAGCAAACAGTTGTCATACCATACAGAGCATATAGTGCAGTCATTATGGAAAAAACACAAGTTTCCATCCCATTCATAGTTTATACCTGATTACCGCCTGCTTCCACTTGATCCAATTTGTGAGTGCTACAACCTGCGCTTGCAAATATTCATAATTTGTGAACCAATAGTAATTCCAGGATAACAAATGGGAATTGTGAATCTGAATATTAAAGAGCTAATTCCAGTTGCTAAAATGGTGATTTTTTACGGTTCACATCTTTTTTTGGGGGGGGGAGGGGGTTTGAAACTGAAAAACACTTTGATACATACAAAACTTAACCTTTCTGCATCCCTAACCTATTTGCAACCAATTTCGGAATCGCTTTGATGCACACAATTACTCTCATTGATGCATGCATTTTGTGTGGCCACTGATACTCTTGACTAGGCTCAGTAGTGTATGGACTGTGTTGTGCATTGTGGTGCTAACAAGTGCTAACGTGCTTGTGCTCTCTCCCTAAGACAAGGTCAAATTGGCTTATACCCAATTGGCATATTTAATTTACTTATGAGTCGCTTGTTGAGTGGTATATCACATACCCAGAGCTTCTAATTTAAATGCCAACAGTGGGCCACTTAAGTAGCACCGTAAAACATGTCCCAGATCTGCCATTGCAGCCTTCATGCAGTTTTAAACTGTAATGTCGACTTGGCATTTAAACCCACTTGCCAATCCTTAAACTTCCCTGTTATTACATATTGATCAGCCGTTAGGTAGGCTCTAGGTAGCCCATAAGGCAAGGTGTTGTGTAAGTAAACAGTTTGACATGTATGTGTAGGTTTTACCTGTCCCAGTAGTGAAAGACCCTTACATTTGATTTTCCCAAAGGGGAGGCCCACCCCTACCATAGGATACCAGTGGGGATTGCACATTACTTTTAATAAGTTGCAAATCCTAAATGGGAGCAGGTAGATATGTCATGGAGGTCCCCATGAAATTGTAATGATAAACTTTATTTAATGGTAAAGTCTGATTTTTCATTACAATTCTGAAAATGCCACTTTTAGAAGTTAGCATTTTCTTGCCCTTTGTGTCTGCAGCCTGTCTTTGGTCATATGACTGCGTGTAACTGACAGTTAGATTTTGTAAAGTTCTCCCAGACAGTTACAATAGAGCAATTAGGGGTGCCTCAATGTGCCATAAACTGGCAGGATGGGTTGGGAAGCTCAGCACAGACTTATTTATACCTGAATAACCTGTGTTCTTCCTACACACAAAAGACTTAACAACCCTGTATTGTCACTGCAACCATCTTGGAGCCAGGGCAGAGGAGTCAGGAAATTCCATGCACTTCAAAGAACCTTTCCAGTAGGTCCTCCCACCTTTCAGAAGAAGGGTACCAGGGTATTACCATAGGACCTTCAGACCTGCCTATTCAGTTCACTGCGGGATTTGCGGAAAGACTCTTAGAGGACTGCTTGCTACTTTGACCAGCTATGCACTCTGCCAGACTGCTGCTGTACCTGGAAGGACTGTGTTGCTGTCTGTGTAGCTTGCTTTGAACCCTTGGAGGCCAGACCTACTGTTGAGCCCTACTTCTTCAACTGTACCAATGATTGCCAGAAGTAACTCTAAGTGCTTCTTAGCTGGCAACCTGTCAGAGCTGCAGGGACATAAATAGCTCCCACCATCTTGAACCCCACATGGACCCAGCCTGAGCGAGTCCTGAACCCTGAGAGGTGTCCCACCAGTACTCAGCCCTTGGTTGTGGTGTCAAAATTGGCCAGATTGCCATTTCCCAAAATTGAGGACTTAAACTAAATTTGGCCAAAAGTGCTCTAACAACCAGGAGGAGACTGGTACGAACCTGCCCGCATATCTGCCAGAGGTGGATCTCTGGTCAGATTGAATTCACAGCTTCTCCTGCGATGTTCTTCTCTGCAACAGCAAATCCATTTCAGTAGTCCTTCGAAAAAGGGGAATCCGACCTCTTGGAACTGTCTTCAACCACAGCCCTCTGCTTCATCCTGCATCCTGCATTTTCACTGAGACTTTGACCTAAGACCATCTAACAATGAAGCTCTCTCCTCAGGCACCCCCTTCAGCCTTGCCCCAATGAACTTTACCTTATCAGACATTTTTCTTCAAGAATTCTTTCAAGTCTGAAGGTAAACACTGACTGGGCCCAATCAACTTATTTTACCTGAACCACTCTCCAATGTGGTCCACCATAACTTTTCACTTTGATCGGTCTCATGCGACTAGATGTCCAGGGTTGGCGATTTGATCTTTTAGGCACAATATTTCATTTTAAACTTAAAAAATCTTAACTCATGTTATAATGATTGGATTTCTAGCACTTTGGTGTCAAATATTTTATTAAAATGTACTCTCCTACTATAAATTAGTTTGAGATTTTTATTGTGTTGTGTTTTCACTTTATTTCTGCTTGTATGCTGCATAAATACTTGGTGTTACAGTAAACAAATGATGCACGGAATGCTGACAATGTAAACATTCTCCCCCAGTCAAAAGATCCGGGTTAAACCCATTGTTTTTTTGCCCACTACGCCACCCCAGTTCGGACCCAGCCATATCCAAATCAGTCTTGACCCTGTGCCCCATGGGAATAGTCCAGACCGAACTGCCAGGCCAGGTCCTCCCTGGACCATAAACAAGCATCCTGGGACCAGTTTCAGGGTATGTCACCCTTCTTCAGCCAGGCTAGCTTGAAACCAGTAACAAAGTGAGCAAGGCACCCACGTCTGGGCATACCCACCCACTTAGGCAAGCGACATTCATTATTTAGCCAATTAATGGATGAGCAGCCACAAACGTTTGTTGCTTGAATCTTTCACGGCATGGACTGTCTGGTGCCATTGGAATTTATTGCCCAGCACATCAATATGCAGTTTGAGGGCCATATGAGACTTTTCTTAATTGTCCTAGCGAACTTGCCAAATTTCTAAAATCAGCTGTCCAGTGTCCACATTGACGCCAAACCCCTTTTTGGTCAGCCAGAGGCAGCTTTAGCTTTCTTCCTGAACTTATATAAAAAATAAACAGAGAATTACAGTAGTTCACCCCTTCAGCCATCAGAGTTGCAAATAACATTCCGAGTTTTTAAGGTCATACAACAACCAATGTAAGTGTCATTGATGAAATAGGGGGAGTTTCGTCATCACAGGCTTCCATCATAAATTTAGGAATGTAAAAAGTCTATCTAGGTCTAGGTATTTCTTCCATTGAAATGCTTAGATGTTGAAGCAGCCATACACTTGACTACTTTTGAGGGTGCCTATGGTACACCTTGAGATTGCTGCGTTAGGCAGCGTAATGGAACTGTATACCATGGCAACCCTTACGCAAAGAACACGTACCACAAAAAAGCAAGGTCATTTGAGTTTTTTTGGGATTTCTTCAACATGTGATTGCTCTCTTTGAACAGCTGGTTGTTTCAGGGTAAAGTTTCATCACGTATATAGTAGATTGAAACGTCTTGAGTTTTATTGTGTTTTTCTCCAGCTCCAATGACGCCCACGCGTGTATAACAACCAGTTGTTTTGATAGAAATGGTCACGAGATTAGCTTTAATACCATAACTTGCGCTCACACGCTGTCCTTTGTTTTGCCTTTCTAGTCTCCTCTTCTGGTCCATGCTGTGAGAGAATTTATCCTAGTGCTCATGAGCCCTCACCATGGTAACGGCACTGACAATCATCACTATACTGATACACCTGTGGGCAGCAGTTCCCACTGCAGTTGCCTACCAGCCAGGCTGCCATGGACTATCTACACCAGCCATGGAGGCCTATTCCAGGGAGGGGGATGTCGTGTTTGGCATTTTAGCCGCAGTCCATGAAGACAATGTGTTTCCCTCCACCAACCTCTTGTTTACCGATCCTCCTGCTCCCAGACGCTGTGAAAAGTAACTATCTTCTCATTAATTTCAATTATTTACAGGTGATGTTGGCACCTTTGACGGATCAGAGGTGTTATACTGTTTTATTTAATTAGTTTATTATATTTAGTGACGTGTTTTCAAAACATGTATATCTAAGTTTATCAGATGTCTCGATTTCACCACAGTAACGATTACATGCTGCAAGGTACTTGCGGGTTGCAAACTCAGCACACGCAATTACTATTGGAACACCCCACTAGTACAGTTAAGGTGGTACATTCCTGCCAGAGTCTTTAAATGGTGTGAAGCTTAAGAGAGAGAGAGAGAGAGTGCAAGGCTAGGGGATCTTAGGGATGGGGAATAATAGTTCTAGGATTGATGAGCATTGTATGGTCCCCCTCAGGGGCGGCCTTAGTGTGGAAAAGTAAATTTTGCCATGTTCTGTGTCCCTACGTGTTCCCCATCCTATGTTATATGTGCATGATTAATATGCATATGTGTTCCCTTATGATCGATTAAAGACGCAATTACAGTTGTGTCCAACTCTAGTATGCCAGTTCCCAGTTTTCGTGAATACAACGAATATCAGGCCTATGTAAAGCTACGTTGCCACGTTTCACAGTGTGCACGTTATTTCATTGTAAAGTCCCCGTTTCTAGGCCTCAAAAGGGCCCAGACTCAGATTCAGCTCCTGTCTTCTGAACCCTCTCCGAGGAGCGATACAGCCCCCACCTGTATCCCTGACCCTTCACTTACTTCCTGCCTCACAGTGCCCGGCTCGGCCTGGCTCTGCCTGCCAGTCTGCCAAGAGTATGTTATGATTCTAGTTATCAGTCCAGCTCTCCTTCTCTGCATTCCTAAGTTACTGAATCGCATCAATAATTTCCGTCATGGTCTAGCCTTTACGTCTCCATGTAAGAGAAATACTGTATTAATGGTCATTTAATATTCCTCAACACGCACTACATGTAGAATAATGCATGCACCAGTCTTAGAATCTGTTAGCCTTTACCCTGATAACTTTTGGATTCTATCAACATGTTCTCTAAACATCAGATACTAGATAGTGTTTAGTACATGTCGCTCTGACTCTCCAGACTTTCGTCTCTCCTTCTAGCGCAGAAGTCATAGCCCCCAGTTCCTCCTAGTAACACGTCATTGCCAGCTTGCGCGCACCACTAGGTTAGAGGTCCCGGCTCCTTAGGTAGCCCCCTCCATGTTTCCGCCCCATTTATGACATATTCTGTTACGTTTACATCACATGTCTATGTATACGCCCTGTTCACACCTCTTGTTACACCTACTTCCAGCCTTATCTTTCGCGACTGCTACGAACCCCACCCACTGCTACGCCTACTGCATGTACTGTAATGCAATTGTTTTAGTATATATGCTTGTGCACTGTTATTAAAAGTTGCTAGCCATCCCAGATCTTGCCCGTGCAGGTTGTCCTGTTCCTGTCCTTTATGCTGTATTAAACCTGCAAACTCTAGCTACCTCGAATCTTGACTCTTATTTATTGAGCTATCTGTTATTGTATATCTAGTCAAAAATAGAGGTATTATTTATTTATTTACCACATAATGGCGCCCGAACAGGGACTTGCCCTTTCCCCACGCGCCGGAGAAGCCACGCAAGCCCCCTGATCCTCTGCAGTCGTGACGGAACCATCCTGCGCAGTGGCAGATATTTCTGCTTCAAGTATCCCTCAGGCCCATGGAGGAGACAGAGGTTGCGGTCCAGCGTCCAGACGAGGCGGTGGAGGAACGCGGCGAGTCCCGACCAGAGCCCAAGCCGAGAGTCCAAGGTCCGAGGTATCCGGAGGCCCACCCGTAACAGAAGTCCGAAGTTCGTCCGTCCGGCGTCGTAGCAGTCCAGTCCAGTCCGAGGCCTTCCGTTCTTGCTGCCCGGTGAGTACCGTTGCTGGGGTAGTATCTAGACAGGGTCAATTGCATTGTCTCTGGTCCGTGGGTTTGGGGTACACAGATCCAACACGAAGTGTCCACTTAGGTGGATGCGGGTCCTGACGTGTCTCTTTATGAGACCGGTAAGTTTCGTACTGTTTTAGTAGTGCATCTAGTTTCTGTTCTAGTCCGTTCTGTTCTCGAGAAATTCATGTATTCTGTTTTCAGTATTCCAGGTGGAATTTTGTCCGAACTGTTATTTTAAATGTCGTTCATGTATTTCAATGTCGTGGTATGAAAGTGGTGTTTTTCAAGTCATTATTGTGTTCATTGTGTATTGTATTGTGTCTAGGCTCCAGCCCAGTCATGCCTTTGTTTTCTAAATTACGTCAGTTAAGAACTAGAAAAGGTCTGTTAGAAGAAGCAGTTCCTGTCCCGCCTAGGGACAGTCCAGGTCACTTTATGTATCAAAAGCATGGCATAAGCGCCATATTATATCTAGATTTATGGGTGGAGTACACCAAGGAATTAGAGGAGAAGTATAGATGGCCCGTATCAGGTACGTGGGATGCCGAGTGCATCATGCGAGTAGAAGAAGTATTATGGAAAAAGAAAGCCAGACAGTCACAGAAAGATGCCATCGAGTTATGGCGCAAAGAATCTCATAAAAGAACCGAAAAAGAAATCAGGAAGTCAGAATTATGTAGGGAATCCGCAGAAAGAGCCCAAGAAAGGGAACTAATCGAGATAGGTGAACGAGTTAAAACCGAACAGTCAGACAGACAGAGAAATGCCCTTATTAAGGGTATGTATCCTCTTCTTGCCGAGGGCTTGCCAAAAGCAACCCCGGAAGCATCCAGTAATTTTCCGCCACCGTTAGTTCCGACCAAGCTACGTCACAAACCGACCGCAGCTGATATTTTTCTCTCGTCCTATTTGGACGACACAGTCCCAGAATATGCAAATCCTGCTCAGCCAGCTCCTGTGAATAATGTAATTCCTGCTCCTCCAGTCACCGGGGCACCTGTTGCAGTACCTATTACGGTACCCCCGGTCCAGCCCGCAGTACAAATCCCCGCCACATCAGTCACCTTGCCAGCACGAAGAGTATCAGTCGACGATTCCAGTATAGGAGCCGCAGGAGGAGGTCCTCCTGGTACGCCGCCGCCAAATAGACGTCTAGGAGCAGTCGAGTTACATGAACGTGCATTACAACGTACGCCCAAATATCAGTCCATTGCAGAAATCAGGCTTCTTACTGAATGCTGTTATGATCCAGTCCCAGGCGAGGATAGTATGGTTCTATATTCCGTACGTATAAGACAGGTGTCCGAGTATTTGGTCACCCTACCAAATATGAAAGAAGATCTAGACAGAATGTATCGTTTCATTCGTACAGGACAAGACCCAGAAAGTATTGGTGAAGTCATGTCTCTCAGGAAAGCTGAGATCCAGTTCATGTTATTAAAGTTTCTGATCAATTGTTTAATACGGGAACAAGATTCCCCGACTAAAGATCCGACCGAAATGAAAATTCTGACAAAGTGGAGTGATAATATAGCCGAGGGTAAGCACAAGACACTCAATAGTATAGAGAATATGTACAAGAAAATACGTAAAGAAATAATAAGGTTACACGAACAACGCAGAGAAGCACAAGTAAGCGAGAAAGAAAATGACTCTCCTACTGAAGAGGTAGACGACGAGAATACCGCCAGAATAGCGTATGTAGGTAAATCTAGGTTCCCAGACCGACATTTACGCCTAGAACACAAGAAAGTCTTTCATCTTCCAGCACCAGAACAAGGCTCTCTAGAACAAGTATTTCAAGCTACCGATCAAATTCTGAAATCACGAATCGGTTATAGTGAGTTAAGTACTATGCATGAACAAGAACTAGCCTGATCAGCAGTCCGATGGATTACTGATTCTACCACTTTTCCAGACGAAATAGTGGCACAAATGTTTCTGAAACTGCCCCCAGCCGAGCAGCGACTGGTGGGTATGTATATGATCCAACACCTCATTACACTATATGAGGATCAACATTCTGATCCAGGCCCGTTACATGATGTCCTGAACGAGTTACTCCAGTATAGATGGAAAGGTTTAGGTACCGATTTAATTAGTGTCATTCTAGAACATCGCCATAAATATAGAACGTTTTTGAACCCACATTTTGTTCATGTCTCACCTCCAGAAAGTAAACCGTTTTACATAGACAGACAGCATCCGTTACGAGAAGTACACCCAGTTAGGACAGCGGGTGGTGAAATGCAACGAGTATTTGTTTACACCCCAGTTATCAAGATGGAACTCTTAGAGATGAAGAAATTAATTCCCTGTCACGACAAAGATCCAGCAGGGTTCCACCGAGAATTAAAAGACATGCTCCGTATGGGAGAATACACGTATCCAGATATTATTAAAATGTTAAAAGTCCTGTTGCCTGCGGGCATATACGAAAAACTCAAGGAAAAGGATTGGGAGGTGGGAGAGAAAAAGATCGATTGGACAGCTCTAGAAGCTGAAGATAAGATACGAGTACCAGGTACCGGTCTTGGAGACAAATGTAAAGAATTACCTGAATTATTAATACAAGTTTTACCTAGATTATTAGCCACTAAAAAGGAAGACTGGGATGCAATCTCAGCCTGTAAACAGAAACAATACGAAGACACTAGTGATTTTTATTCTAGATTTGAGAAATGTTTTATAATAAACAGTGGTTTGAAGACGAGTAGCGAGTCATACCCTCATCTTTTCGTTACTAAACTAGTCGAGAATTCAAGTCCACAAGTTAAAAATCGAGTTTTGAAAGTCGAAAGTACATGGCAAGCTAGTACTCCGTCACAGATGTTACAGATGCTCCAGTATCACCAGAATAGAATCAGAGAAGAGCAAGAACACGAGAGAAGACGTATGAAAGACACGAAAATGAAAGTACTAGTTGCACAATCTGTTCCACAAGACAGTCAGAAGAGGGGTCCGAATCAAGCCAGTCATCCTGCAGTTCCCGTTAAAGGGACCTGCAATTATTGTAAACAGCCAGGTCATTTTATAAACGAGTGTGCAGTTCTGAAACACAATATAGCTACCGGTAAAACTAAAGAAAGACCACGTCCGCCTAGACAAGAACAAGTACCACAGACTTCTCAGACACCACAGAATGCACAACAGACAGTTCCAGCACCGCAGCCTATCGCTGCAACACAGCATGTTACACAGCAGATGTACCAGTATGCACAGTCCGAGTATCCAGAGTACCAGCAGTATTCATGAAACAGCCTAGAGAGGGAGGTAGGCTTGCCTCTCATCGA
The DNA here is from genome assembly GCF_964261635.1 of Lissotriton helveticus. NCBI lineage: Eukaryota > Metazoa > Chordata > Amphibia > Caudata > Salamandridae > Lissotriton > Lissotriton helveticus. The sequence continues at coordinate 60,368,123 of NC_136071.1, forward strand.
GATACCTGTAGATCAAGAGGGTCCCTATGTTCACAGTCAAGTATTAGGGAAAGACAGAAAGTTTCTGATTGATACAGGGGCAAGTAGGACGACTATTAGTCACGACGAGGTTCCAGGGGCTCCGCTCTCAGGCTCAAGAAATGTTTCCCTTGGATTTTCAGGAAAGCCTATTGTAAACGAGATATCAAAACCAGTTACTCTAGAAGTAGGTCCATTGTCCCGAACTACTGATCTGTTACTTACTAAGTCATGTCCAGAAAATTTGTTAGGTATTAAGACACTGAAAGAATTAGGTGCAGTTATTTGTTGTTCCCCAGAGGGAATACGTTTGTTTTTACGTGACTTCAAGGGTCACTATGTTTTACGTGATTTTGATCCCAGATTATTGAATGTCCCCCAGCATCTATGGGCGCAAGGTCCAACTGATGTTGGTTTTATGCAAATCACACCCCATCGTGTGACTCTCAAGCAAGGTGTAGTGTTACCACGAATCAGACAGTACAGATTGCCACCTGAGGCTGTAGCAGCCTTATCCAAAATTATTGACGAGCTCATGGCTCAAGGAGTAGTTGTAGAAACTGACTCCAATGTATGTAATTCTCCTATCATTCCAGTCATGAAACGTACTGATCCAAATGCACCCCCAGTATATCGATTAGTGATTGACCTTCGAGAACTCAATAAATGTATCATTCCCCAGTATCCAGTTGTTCCAGATATCTCATCTCTATTGACAGCTATTGATCCTGAGGCAATATTCTTTACCGTAATCGACCTCAAGAATGCATTTTTCAGTGTTCCAATTCATCCAGACAGCCAGTACCTTTTCGGTTTTTGTTTAAATGGAAGGAGCTATAAATTCACACGAGCTCCTCAAGGTTTCACAGAAAGTCCTAGTATTTACAGTCAAGCCCTTAAGAGACAACTAGACAACATTCACATGCCAACTGACACTGCCCTGCTCCAATATGTCGATGATCTACTGATCACAGCCCGTTCTGAACGTGCTTGCGAGCGAGCGTCACTTACAGTTCTGTACTTCCTAGCCGAGATGGGGCACAAGGTGTCCCCTTCAAAGCTTCAATTCTGTGTCCAGCAAGTGATCTACTTAGGCCACTTACTGTCCAAGTGGGGTAGGCAGTTGACACCTGACCGTATTCAGTTAATTGCGAGTCTTCCTCAGCCTAAGACCCAGAAGGAGGTGCGTGCTTTTATCGGCCTTACTTCTTATTGCAGACAATGGATTCCTCAGTATGCATTTCTAGCCAAACCACTGATACAGTTAACGACACAGGAGGCAACCGTATCGACTGTCCTCCCTTGGACATCTGAACATACACTTAGTTTTAATGAGCTAAAGAAAGCTTTATGCCAAGCACCTGTTTTAGCAACACCGAACTACAGTAGGCCTTTTACACTTTTTGTCACAGAACGTGATGGTACTGCATTATCTGTTCTCACACAAGATCAAGCCGGACAATACAAGCCCTGTGCTTATTTTTCGAGCACACTAGATCCAGTAGCCCAGGCTCTGCCTGCGTGCCTCAAGTCAGTTGCAGCCACAGCACTAGCTATCAGACAAAGTGATTCCATAGTATTAGGACACTCCTTGACAGTACAAGTTCCACACTCCGTGGAAGTTCTTTTAAACCGAACACAGGCTCAGCACTTGACAATTGCACGTTTGACAGGTTATGAACTGACACTGTTCCAGCCACACATAGAAATCAGACGCTGCAATGTTCTGAATCCTGCTACACTGTTACCGTCAGTTATTTCAAGTCCTGCCACACATGACTGTGTGGAAGTAGTTAACACCATGACCAAGCCAAGACAAGACCTGACAGATATTCCATTACCAGATCCCGACCTGACACTTTATGTGGATGGTTCATGTATGAGAACAAGTACAGGAGATCTAGTAGCCGCGTATGCAGTGACTACTGACACTAAAGTTATAGAGACACACCGTATTGACACCCTGTCTGCTCAAGCTGCAGAGCTAGTTGCTCTGACTCAAGCCTGCATACATGCCAAGAACCTGAAAGTTAATATTTACACAGATTCACGCTACGCATTCGGAGTTGTACACGACTTCGGAGTGCTCTGGCAAGAGAGAGGTTTCATGACTTCTCATGGAACCAAGATTCAGCATGGGTTCCTTATTCAAGCTCTGTTAGATGCAATACATTTACCGACATCTATCGCTATCATGAAGTGCAAAGCACATACTAAAGTTACTGACATTATTTCTCAAGGTAATGATCTAGCAGATCGAACAGCCAAGCTTACAGCTCAGACACCAGACACTCCAGTTAACAAGACACCGACATCCACTCTAGAACAGACTACTTGTATGACAGTTAAGGACCCTACTCAAGATGTCATAGATATCCAGTTACATGCTACTCCCGAAGAAATTAAGAAATGGTCCGAACAAGGAGGGGTCCAGACAGATCAAGGATGGTTGACGAAGGGAAAAGCCACATGGTTTCTCCCCGACTCAATGGTTCAAGTCATTATCAATACCGCACATAGTCCTGCACATTTAGGGGAAAAAGCTATGTTAGACAGTATCCAGAACATTTGGTTCAACAAGCATTTACGAGCTGCAGCCAAGCAGAAAGTCCGTACTTGTATGATATGTTGTCAGTTTAATCCAGGTAAAAGTGTCCCGGTGGAACAAGGTGGATTCCAGCCCCCTGACCACCCTTTTGAAGTCCTTCAGATGGATTACATTCAGATGGAGCGATGTCGAGGTTTCAAGTATGTCCTTGTAGTTGTATGTGCCTTGTCCAGGTGGACAGAAGCATATCCAGTCCCAGATTACACAGCCGCGACCACTGCCAAGCAGTTGGTTCGTGAATTCTTCCCCCGCTATGGACTCCCTAGGGTCGTGTATTCTGATAACGGCCAGCCATTCTCATCCGAACTTATGAAGCACGTTTCCCTTTTGTTAGGGTACCAGTGGAAGTTCCATTGTGTACGCCATCCTGAAGCAGCAGGTCTCGTAGAGAGACATAATCAAACCTTGAAAATACGTATTGCTAAAATATGTAAAGAGAAAGGTGTGGACTGGCTAGTAGCTCTGCCAGTCGCCCTATTTTATATGCGCATGGTCGCACATTCCAGATCAGGTCTGTCCCCGTATGAGGTCGTATTCGGCCGCCCCCCGAATATGTGGGGTACACCCAGACCCCGAAGTATTACAGATGTTTCCAGTAATATGCTGACAGATTACCTAGCTTCCTTGATGTCTGCCCTACACTCTTGTCGCTCACAGGTTGCCGCTGCATTTCCCGACAATACTGAAGTCAAGCCACACGAGATCCTTCCCGGCACCCTGGTCCTCGTCCGCAATTTTGATCGTTCAAGTCCGCTGGAGCCTCGCTGGAAGGAACCGAAGCAAGTCCTTCTGACCACCCGTACGGCCGTGAAGTTGGAGGGCCGTAAGGGGTGGGTCCATCTGTCTCACGTCAAGAAATTTCACGGACTAAAACCTAAAACTTTTGCCAAGGACTGCATTTTACCTAAAGACTGCCAAAATACTATTCTCAAGGACTGTCCCGCAAATGACATTGATTCAAAGCCTTCCCTGTTAGAGGAAACTCCGCAACAGGAGTATAAAAAGAAGCTACGGTCTAGTAAAATAAGTCAGCCAGTTTAATTGTCTAAGTCCTCCCTTAGGTGAAACGGTTAGACAGGTTTCTGACATGTATGAAATAGACCCCCATAGTGAGAGAGTTAGTCAAAACTCAATCCGATGTATCGTTTTTCTAAGTTTTATATTATTTTTAAGCTTAATGGTTACCTGCACGAGTTATGCATTTCATTTATGTTTTCCAATCTCTCATGTAAATAAGTTTTCTAATGCTACAGTAGAGCACACGTTTAGTGATCTGCCTCCTCATGAACTATCTTATCGTCTTGCTATGCGCAACAATTCATTTATCCGTATGTTACATTATTCACACCAGACCAGCAATGCCACTAATTGTTGGGTGTGTGGTCGACTCCCCCCTTTCCAGACACCGAAGGGAGTTCTGCCACTGTTTCCTTATCCATTTTCACATAATGGTTCATGTGGAGCCTGGTCCACGTTAACGTCATCTTCAACAGATATGTCCTTTCTGAATAGTACATGTTTTCCAGACAAGCAAGGTCTTCCCCACAGAACAGGGTTAGATCTAGAAAATGAAGTTTATAATTTGGGTAATTATTCTTCGAATTTCATGGTCCTGAATGTTCAGTCTGATCCTACTCCAGACTTACCTGCTATTTCAGTACTACCAGTCAAAGGCGAATTATGTGTTAGAAATAATGGTTCCGCACATGTAGGACATAGTGATTGTACTACTATTGTCGAGTATAGTGACAGTGGGAAATCTATTTTCAAAGCTTCACGTCATTCTTATTTTGTTTGTGGTCAGACCGCATATGTTCGTCTGCCCCTCGATTGGGAGGGAACCTGTTACATTGCCTTCCTACTGCCACCCGTTTTCCTAGCCCCATCCGATTATCATAGAAACACACATCTAGTACACATTAGACATAGAAGGGAGATCGAGTCCCCGATTGTCGATCAAACTGAAACTGCTCTAGAACAGTATACAGATTTCAATAAAGGATTCTTCTTCTTTATAGGCCCTATCCAGAACAGTAAGTTAATCCGTAGGTTAACCAGAACCCTTGAAGCAGTAGTGAATGAGACTGCCTCTGCCCTAGGTAACTTAACCGAAGAGCAATCTGCTATGAGATTTGTCGTGCTCCAAAATCGTCTCGTTCTTGACGTCATACTGGCCGATAGAGGAGGAGCATGTAGAGTCATCGGATCCAGTTGCTGCATTTTTATTCCTAATAACGCGCCGTCTGTTTATTCAGCTATAACCAGACTTCATAAAATTGCCCATCAGTTACACCAGAATCCAGGCACCTGGACATGGTCCGGTTGGTTCTGGAGTATAATTTCTGCCTGGGGATGGAAAGTGTTGTCATTCCTAGGTATTGCAGTAGCGATCATATTCAGTTGCTGCCTCTGTATACAATGTGGCCCTGCGATTTGCGGCATTTGTGCTACCTCTTGTATTCCTAGTCCTAAGTCCCGTCCTAGATCCCGTTCCAAGACAATTCGAGGCGAGCAAATGATACTGTATGAAATGATAGATGGTATCATGAATATTGATGTTTCCTGATGGAAACGTAGTGACAAGGAGGGAATGTGGAAAAGTAAATTTTGCCATGTTCTGTGTCCCTACGTGTTCCCCATCCTATGTTATATGTGCATGATTAATATGCATATGTGTTCCCTTATGATCGATTAAAGACGCAATTACAGTTGTGTCCAACTCTAGTATGCCAGTTCCCAGTTTTCGTGAATACAACGAATATCAGGCCTATGTAAAGCTACGTTGCCACGTTTCACAGTGTGCACGTTATTTCATTGTAAAGTCCCCGTTTCTAGGCCTCAAAAGGGCCCAGACTCAGATTCAGCTCCTGTCTTCTGAACCCTCTCCGAGGAGCGATACAGCCCCCACCTGTATCCCTGACCCTTCACTTACTTCCTGCCTCACAGTGCCCGGCTCGGCCTGGCTCTGCCTGCCAGTCTGCCAAGAGTATGTTATGATTCTAGTTATCAGTCCAGCTCTCCTTCTCTGCATTCCTAAGTTACTGAATCGCATCAATAATTTCCGTCATGGTCTAGCCTTTACGTCTTCATGTAAGAGAAATACTGTATTAATGGTCATTTAATATTCCTCAACACGCACTACATGTAGAATAATGCATGCACCAGTCTTAGAATCTGTTAGCCTTTACCCTGATAACTTTTGGATTCTATCAACATGTTCTCTAAACATCAGATACTAGATAGTGTTTAGGTACATGTCGCTCTGACTCTCCAGACTTTCGTCTCTCCTTCTAGCGCAGAAGTCATAGCCCCCAGTTCCTCCTAGTAACACGTCATTGCCAGCTTGCGCGCACCACTAGGTTAGAGGTCCCGGCTCCTTAGGTAGCCCCCTCCATGTTTCCGCCCCATTTATGACATATTCTGTTACGTTTACATCACATGTCTATGTATACGCCCTGTTCACACCTCTTGTTACACCTACTTCCAGCCTTATCTTTCGCGACTGCTACGAACCCCACCCACTGCTACGCCTACTGCATGTACTGTAATGCAATTGTTTTAGTATATATGCTTGTGCACTGTTATTAAAAGTTGCTAGCCATCCCAGATCTTGCCCGTGCAGGTTGTCCTGTTCCTGTCCTTTATGCTGTATTAAACCTGCAAACTCTAGCTACCTCGAATCTTGACTCTTATTTATTGAGCTATCTGTTATTGTATATCTAGTCAAAAATAGAGGTATTATTTATTTATTTACCACATTAGGCATGTGCAAGCTGTGCACCTTCACAGGGCCACCAAACCCCAGGAGCCACCACCCCAATATAGATCCTTAATATAATAATTCTCTGAGGATGGATACACATTTGCGTGGTTCCACTTCCAAACACATTCCTGAGCTTGGGGCGGGCTCCGCCCTGCCCGGACCCCCTCTTCCGGGGCCCCCTATCTACGCTCGCTGCCCAGGGCCGCCATGAGCCTAGAGCCGCCCCTGGTCCCCCTTGCCAGAGAAAAAGCTCAGTTGCTGCCTGGTTGGGTCTCCAGCTGAAGACTCAAGCAAATTTACAAGCTTTTATTTCAGGCTGATAATATCGAGGCTTGTATTTTCACAGCAAGGAAAACCAGGTGTCGGTCCACCTCGCCAGTCAATAAGTGAAGCATAAATTCACATCGGAATTCCTCTCCTATTGACTCATAATTATAGCCAAGGGGTGCAATCCTTCGGTTTAAAGTTAGTGCTTAACAACGTAAAGAATTCTGGAAGTTGTAGTCCATTTAAACTTCAGGTAATTCATTTTAACTGACAGACCTGAAAGTCAGGGCTGGTTTTAGGATTTTTGGGGCCCCGGGCGAAAGGTAAGGTGAGGGGCCCCTTTAATTTACATGAGTGACACATTTCAGTGCGCTGGATGCTGCTTTATGCAGACTCCTACTAGGCCCCAGCTCCTCTCAGCCACCTACAGGCACAAAGTGTGTGAATTGCTTTGGGGCTTATACCTGGCTGTCAGGGGTCTAAAGTGCTGATAATGGGCGTCCCGCAGTGTCCCTGAATGGGCAGCCCGAGAGGTGTCCCCCTCCACTAGGCCTTCTCACACAATCCCTGAGAGGCCCAGGGAGAGGGTCCCTCCCATGGGCCCAATTGTAAAGAGACCGCTTTCTTTCAATTGGATGGGCAGGGGTGCATGAGAACCGATGATGTGTTTCCATTGTGCGGGGCCCCAAACTGGTAGGTTGTGTGGGAGGCCCTGGGCAGCTGCCCACACTACCCATGCCTAACGCCGGTCCTGCTGAAAGGATTGCTAAAGGCAAAATAAACAAAGGATTGTGGGGCATATTACCAAGCAATAGCGATAATTTGCTTGGTTAGAGACAATATTTTACCGCAAAGCTGCGGCGATTTTTATCGCAGATAAACCTTGGTATTACCAAGGTTTATCGCAAATGCGATAAAAAACGGCCGCAATGCATGAATATCGCTGAAAAGTCAGCGATATTCATGCATTACCGAGCTAATGCTCTTAGCCATGTTATCCACCTCCCATTGGATAACATGGCTAAGAACTGCTCAGGGCAGTTGTTAGCTTTTGGAGATATTCGCGCTTAGCGCGAATATCTCCAAAAGTTGGTAATAGGAGATAGCGATGTTAGCGACTGTTTCTAGTCGCTAACATCTTGGCATGCCCACTTTGCATGTCATTAGTGATAAAGATCACTGACATGCAAAGTGGGGCCCAAGATGGTCGCTATCTCCTACTAGCTGTCGCTAACTGGTGTTAGCGACAGCTAGGTAATAGGGAGATAATTTTATCTCCGCTTTCTTGGCTTTTAAAGCCAAAAAAGCGGAGATAAACCCCCTTGATAATATGCCCCTATAACATTAAACCATTGAGTTCCAGGAGTCCTCTAGTAACATTATGCTTAGTATAATTTAAGGGATTATTAAGAGCTCAATGAATGGGATTCCCGCTTAGAAATGTGGCGGACACCTGGTCCGCTGTATTACAGGTGCATTGTAGATTACTGCACTTGTAATAGGGCACCTGGGATATGAGCCACATATGTGGCAGAGTTTCCAGTCTACAAAACTTCAAATAAGGCCCTATGGCCCAGATGCATGAAAGGAAAATCTGGTCGCAAAGGGGCAGATTCTCCGAATCTGCCCCTTTGCGACCTGTATTTTTGCATTTGGGATGCATCATCCCAAATGCAAAAATCGCATTTTAAGGAATCTCTAAATTGACATTCCTTAAACGCAATGCAACAAAGTAAAAAAAATTGCGATTTCGCTTATAGGGGGAGCAAATTACCATGAAGTTTAACTTCATGGTAATTTGCGAAAACTTTGAAAAATGCACTTTCTTGTTTCATGTTGCGCACACACATGCCCTTAGGGCACTGGGCAACCGCATCCCCGTGGTGTGCTGTAAGTTGGGGAATTATTTCCCCTTCAATCCGGAGGACCCTGGGGTCCAACTAGCCCACCAGGTACCTCCAGTTAGCGCCACAGGGCTGCGTTGCAGAGAGGTGGTCCAGGCCACGTCCCTTTTTACACCTCTCTGCAAGGCAGCTCTGTGGCGCTTACTGAAGGTACCTGGTGGGCTAGTTGGACCCCAGGGACCCTCAGGATTAAAGGGGACTTAATCCCCCAACTTACAACACGCCACGGGGTGCGATTGCCCAGTGGAGAAGGGAGGGGGTGGGGCCCGAGGTGACAAATGTGCAAACACACCCTGTGGCACGTTTTAAGTTAGAGAATTAATTCCCCTTCAATCCTTCTATCCTGAGGGCCCCTGGGGATAACTAGCCCACCAGGGGCCTCCAGTAAGCGCCACAGGTCTGCGCTGCAGAGAAGTGGTCCAGGCCATGCCCCTTTTTACTCCTCTCTGCAATGCTGCTCTGTTGTACTTACTGGAGGTATCTAGTGGGCTAGTTGGACCCCAGCAACCGTCAGGATTCAAGGGGACTTAATCGACCAACTTACAGCAAGCCAGGAGAAAGGGGGTATGGCCTTTGTCTACCTCTCACCAATCCCATTGTGTGGGGCTTACTAGAGGTACTAGGTAGGCTAATTGGCCTCTAAAGGACCTCTAGCAGTGAAGGGGACTTCAATCCCCCTGCAAGAGCATGCCAGGGAGCTCATGGTAGAGTGGTGGGCAAAGTGGGTGTGGCCTGGAACGAGTACTTACCAATGCTGCTGTGTGGGACTGACTGAAGGTAATAGTTTGGGAAGTTGGCCCCCAAGGATGTCCTTGGGGGCCAGCTACCCCTCTTGTTAACTCCAGTAAGTCCCACACAGTGGGATTGCTAAGACGTCTTCGGAGGCCATGGCCCCCTTTCTCTACCACTCTGCAAACGTCCTTTGTGGCAGACTACGGGATGAGGGATGAAGTCCAATTTAGTCCTGAGGGAGTTTGAGGGCCAAGAATGCCTGCTGGTACCTCCTGTAAGTCCGACCCAGCGGAATTCCTGAGCATTGGTTGGACGCCCAGCCCCGTTTCTCCACCACTCAGCAAACGCGACTACTAGTTAAAGTAGCATATTTCTGCACCTCTGAATTAGAGGTAATTTTAATCCCCCTGCCCTATTATGTACTAGGACCTTTCAGAGGAGGTCATGCTAATCACAGAGGTTACCCCAACGCGTAGTGTTCCCTAGTGTATGTAGGTGTTTTTACTGTATTCTAAGTGTCTTTCAGCATTGCACTGGCTCTAGGCCTGGTTAGCCAGAGTTAGTTACCACCAGTACCTGTCTGAAAAAGTTGTGGGCACAGGATGATTTTGCAATAAGGACACTTTCTGCTTCCCTTTAGGTTCTTTCTGCACATGTCTTGCTTCTTCCTGCACTTGTCTTCGTCTTTGTGCTTCTTTCTGTGTGTTTTTTCTTTCATTCACATGTCCTACCTTTGTAGGCATAGTTAGAAACTACCATTTAAAAAACCTTAGAAATTCTTTTAAAAAACCATAGGTATTAGGCACGTTATAGTTAGAAATTAGCATTTAAAAAAACCTTTGAAATAAACTGAAAATCCCATAGGTTTCAGGCATGTTATAGTTAGAAATTAGCATTTAGAAAACCTTTGAAATTCACTGCAAAAAAACATAGGTTTGAGGGGCGTTATAGTCAGAATTTAGCATTTAAAAAACCTTAGAAATATACACAAAAAAAACGAAGGTTTCAGGGGCATTATAGTTACTTGGAGATTTCACTCGTACAAAACCTTAGAAATGTGCCTGTTATAGTTAGTAGAACTTAATATAACTCGCGCCCCGCAATTCAGTGCTCACTGATAACATCTCAAATGACATCACTGATGAGATCATCCAAGTGATCATCTGATGCACCTCCTCATACCCTAATAAAACCTTTCATATGTCCACTCTAAAATACAGACCACCAATATCGAAACCATAGACAGACCAATAGCAGTTAGTGCATACCTGCTCAGTGATTCCTATGTCTACACACACATCCACCCACAAACCCATACAGTCTCTCATACACACAGTCATTCATCTATACAGCCACTGATATATCCACTCATACACCCATATAGTCACTCACACACTGCCACTCACCCAAAGAGTTACTCATACACCTGGTCAGTCATGCAAAGAAACTATCACACACCTGTTTCCTTGCTTATACAGTCATACACACACCACCACACTTATTTATACAGATACTAACACATACTTACTCTCTTAAACAATCATTCATAGATACACACACTCATACATACAGATACTCTTGCAATAATTTACTCTCACATATAGTCATTTATATACTCCAACACTCACATATACTGCTTTAAAACATATGGCGTTACTCACACATGCACCACTGAGACATCCATTCGCTCACCAACATGCCCATGCAAACACTCACCCACCCATACAGCTGTGTCCAGATGCACTCTTGAACCCATACACTCAGTGAAACAACCACTCACATATCTATGCACACACCCCCCACCCACCCACAAAGACACTCAGGCACCCATACAGATACTCACACAACTAATAAATAACCCATATAGACACTCATGTAGCTACTCACCAAGCCATACAGCCGCTTACACACCAACTAACAGACTAATAAAGACATTCACATAGTTAAGTCACTAACCCATGTATTCGGTAAGACACATTTAATCACTCACTTATACAGTCAGTTACACATCTACTAAATACTCCATTCAGACACTCATACTTCAATAGACCTTTGCATATATATATATATATATATATATATATATATATATATATATATATATATCACCTCCTTATGGCTCTCTCCTTCCCCTGTTAAGGCGCTGCAGTCGTGGTCGCGTCGCTCCCGCAGTTGAGCCCAACTGCTATTTATTTACACAATATCTCTCCCTCGTGGGGCGAGAAAACGGAGTCGCTTTGAAAAACAATTCCAGCACTTCACTGCGTTTAAAGTTCCATCTTGGTTTATTTATCCATGGGGTCAAAAAAACAACAAACACCAACGCGTTTCGACAACGTCCGTTGTCTTGCTCACGGTCAGTTTGTGTGTGTGGCTCACAATGTTATGAAACCTTTTCCAACATTACAGGTACCGCCCACAAGGAGTATATTTACAAGCATTATGGGACTTGTGGTTCGAAGTGTGATTGTGGTTTACATGAGGCATCAATTCTTTTGCAATGCATTCTCTATTACTCTTAATCACACTGTTTAGATTGGAAACAATTATTGAACTTAATTTTAAATTTTCAAAGGCTTAACTTAAAGACCAGTGCTGCCCTCTGGTGGGCACATTATTCTGACACAATTCTCAGCATTGTGGGATTTATGGTTAAAATAGTGTTCATATAAACATATAGTGTCTCCAGTCGCTAAGTACCTGTGAGATATCAATATGTGTGCGGGAAATTACAATGGACTGCTGTCTTAATTTAAAGACCAAAGTACTGCCCTCCAGTGGGCTAATTTCCCGAAACTTATTTTGTGAGCCCGTGTGCCAAAGGGTAAGGGAGAAGGGGGATGTACAGGGGTGACGTTTTCAAAAAAACAAAAATAAGTGAAAAATTGAAATTAACAATTGTTATGAATGAACGGGCGGAGGCAAAACAGTTATAGCATAGATGTTACAATTGATCAAGAGTCCACTTATAAGTGAATGTAAAGTTCTTCTGACTGGTTGAGGCCGAGGGGAGTCATAGTTCTGAATGATAAGATGTGTCTGGATTCTTTGCGCCTCAAAACTTTTTCCATGTGGCCTCCCCTTTCTGAGAGAGTCATTGTTTCCAAACCACAGAAGCGCAGTTGCTTCCAATCCCCGTTATGTTCCGCCTCCATGTGCTTGGCAACAGCATTACTCCTGTCTCTGTGGATTGTTGCCCGCACATGTTCCAGGATTCTTTTCTTTAATTCACAGATGGTGCTGCCGATATACCTTTTGTTGCAGGGGCACTCAATCATATAGATGGTATACTTGCTATTGCAGGTTATGCATTCTTGGATTTTCCAAACTTTCTTGTTTGGCATTATGAGTTCAGTGGTGGGTTTCGCAATCTCGCACACCTTGCAATTGTAGCACTTGATGAAGCCCCGGGTTTTAAGCCAGTTCGTCTTTTTCTTAGTTGTTTGGAAGTGGCTGTGGACCAGTTGGTCCTGCAAGTTTTGGGCTCTCCTATATGTGATGACAGGGTGGTTGCCCATTTTGTGACCAATGGTTTGGTCCAGTTGAAGGATTTTCCAGTTCTTTCTCAGAATACGGTTTACTTGTTTTGCCTCCATGCTGTAATCAAGAATTAATCTGATTGGTTCTTCCTCCACATCCGTTTGTTTGGGTTTCTTTTGTAAGCACTCCAATCTGGAAATTGTGTCAGCTCTCTCCCAGCATCTTTGGACAATTTTCTTATTGTATTTTCTCCTTTGGAAACGGTTTATGCATTTGGCACTTTGTTCCTGCCATTCTGTGTTCTCACTACAGATTCTTCTTAATCTGAGGAATTCACCGTAAGGGATGCTGGAGATTAAGGACTGCTGGTGGAAGCTGGTTGCTTCCAGTGTCGCATTTGTTGCTGTCTTTTTTCGGTGGAGTGTAGTGTGTATCCGATTGTTGTTTATGTACACCTCGGTGTCCAAGAAAACCGCCCTGTTCTGATTTACCGTGTGGGTAAATTTTATACATGGAGTGCTGTTGTTAAGGATTGTGAAATATTCCATGAATTTTTCATTTCCACCGTCCCATATGATGAACAAGTCATCAATGAAACGTTTCCAGGTGATGATATGCTGGGTATAAGTTCCGTATTTATCCTGCCAAGCTGTTTTTTCCTCCCACCACCCCATGGCAGTGCAGGCATAGTTGGGGCTAAAAGAGAAGCCCATCGCGGCTCCGTTCCTTTGTCTATATAGTTTGTCCCCAAACATGAAGATGTTGTTGGTTAACACACAATTTATCATAGTGAGGAGCATTTCATTGTGTTTGTGAAAATGAATGTTCCGTTCTCGTAAAAAGTGGTCGCATGCCTGTAGCCCTAGATGGTTGTCAATATTAGTATACAGGGCAACCACATCCATGGTGATCATCATATAATGAGGTTGCCAAGTTATTTGTTCAACCTCATTATATGATTATATGATGATCACCATGGATGTGGTTGCCCTGTATACTAATATTGACAACCATCTAGGGCTACAGGCATGCGACCACTTTTTACGAGAACGGAACATTCATTTTCACAAACACAATGAAATGCTCCTCACTATGATAAATTGTGTGTTAACCAACAACATCTTCATGTTTGGGGACAAACTATATAGACAAAGGAACGGAGCCGCGATGGGCTTCTCTTTTAGCCCCAACTATGCCTGCACTGCCATGGGGTGGTGGGAGGAAAAAACAGCTTGGCAGGATAAATACGGAACTTATACCCAGCATATCATCACCTGGAAACGTTTCATTGATGACTTGTTCATCATATGGGACGGTGGAAATGAAAAATTCATGGAATATTTCACAATCCTTAACAACAGCACTCCATGTATAAAATTTACCCACACGGTAAATCAGAACAGGGCGGTTTTCTTGGACACCGAGGTGTACATAAACAACAATCGGATACACACTACACTCCACCGAAAAAAGACAGCAACAAATGCGACACTGGAAGCAACCAGCTTCCACCAGCAGTCCTTAATCTCCAGCATCCCTTACGGTGAATTCCTCAGATTAAGAAGAATCTGTAGTGAGAACACAGAATGGCAGGAACAAAGTGCCAAATGCATAAACCGTTTCCAAAGGAGAAAATACAATAAGAAAATTGTCCAAAGATGCTGGGAGAGAGCTGACACAATTTCCAGATTGGAGTGCTTACAAAAGAAACCCAAACAAACGGATGTGGAGGAAGAACCAATCAGATTAATTCTTGATTACAGCATGGAGGCAAAACAAGTAAACCGTATTCTGAGAAAGAACTGGAAAATCCTTCAACTGGACCAAACCATTGGTCACAAAATGGGCAACCACCCTGTCATCACATATAGGAGAGCCCAAAACTTGCAGGACCAACTGGTCCACAGCCACTTCCAAACAACTAAGAAAAAGACGAACTGGCTTAAAACCCGGGGCTTCATCAAGTGCTACAATTGCAAGGTGTGCGAGATTGCGAAACCCACCACTGAACTCATAATGCCAAACAAGAAAGTTTGGAAAATCCAAGAATGCATAACCTGCAATAGCAAGTATACCATCTATATGATTGAGTGCCCCTGCAACAAAAGGTATATCGGCAGCACCATCTGTGAATTAAAGAAAAGAATCCTGGAACATGTGCGGGCAACAATCCACAGAGACAGGAGTAATGCTGTTGCCAAGCACATGGAGGCGGAACATAACGGGGATTGGAAGCAACTGCGCTTCTGTGGTTTGGAAACAATGACTCTCTCAGAAAGGGGAGGCCACATGGAAAAAGTTTTGAGGCGCAAAGAATCCAGACACATCTTATCATTCAGAACTATGACTCCCCTCGGCCTCAACCAGTCAGAAGAACTTTACATTCACTTATAAGTGGACTCTTGATCAATTGTAACATCTATGCTATAACTGTTTTGCCTCCGCCCGTTCATTCATAACAATTGTTAATTTCAATTTTTCACTTATTTTTGTTTTTTTGAAAACGTCACCCCTGTACATCCCCCTTCTCCCTTACCCTTTGGCACACGGGCTCACAAAATAAGTTTCGGGAAATTAGCCCACTGGAGGGCAGTACTTTGGTCTTTAAATTAAGACAGCAGTCCATTGTAATTTCCCGCACACATATTGATATCTCACAGGTACTTAGCGACTGGAGACACTATATGTTTATATGAACACTATTTTAACCATAAATCCCACAATGCTGAGAATTGTGTCAGAATAATGTGCCCACCAGAGGGCAGCACTGGTCTTTAAGTTAAGCCTTTGAAAATTTAAAATTAAGTTCAATAATTGTTTCCAATCTAAACAGTGTGATTAAGAGTAATAGAGAATGCATTGCAAAAGAATTGATGCCTCATGTAAACCACAATCACACTTCGAACCACAAGTCCCATAATGCTTGTAAATATACTCCTTGTGGGCGGTACCTGTAATGTTGGAAAAGGTTTCATAACATTGTGAGCCACACACACAAACTGACCGTGAGCAAGACAACGGACGTTGTCGAAACGCGTTGGTGTTTGTTGTTTTTTTGACCCCATGGATAAATAAACCAAGATGGAACTTTAAACGCAGTGAAGTGCTGGAATTGTTTTTCAAAGCGACTCCGTTTTCTCGCCCCACGAGGGAGAGATATTGTGTAAATATATATATATATATATATATATATATATATATATATATATATATATATATATATATATATATATTTCGCTCCAAGGTTCCACCGGTAGCGAGTCACTCCGAAGACGGGTGCTGTAGCGTGGCGGTGTACCACTCCAACATTATGCTCCAAGGAGTGCCCTTCTGAATCCTGCCCAAAAGAGACACACAGCACTCGCGGGGTCACAAAGCATCGAACGCCAAACTTTATTTCAACAGGCGCGTTTCGGGAAAGACTCCCTTCATCAGTATCGCAGAGAATGCATTTTGCGGCACCATTTTTAAACCCACGAGAGTTGTCGGGAATTAACATAAACAAGGGACTAGGCCTCGTATTCTCATATGGGCGCCATCTTTGAGAATGTTTTTCTCACACAGTTTACATACTGCAAATAGCTTTCAAAGGGGCATGTAACCACATATTACACACAATTCCCAGAAGTTATCATCTCGCCGTGGATCGGCAATTGCAGCACAATAATGCTGCCCATTGTCCCACTTTTCAAATGTCCTTTCCTGATTCCATAGCCTAACATGATGCATTGAAGTGATAAACTTGTCATACACAAACCTACTATTATTAGATTGCGTATATTATCTTCACATTTATGTGTATAGTTAGATCAGTATTTGAACCCATAATTCATATGACTTCAATCCATTATCCAAATCTTGCCGTGGATCGGCAATGGCAACCCAATGGTTGCCCATATGTATATCCACTTCAATCATATTTACTATGTAATTCAATTCTTCCCGTGCTCTAAAATAAAACATTTTCCAATATTGATAACAACCTGATTCTCACCCTTCATTAGCATAATTGCACAGTAAATGTTACAAAAAAGAGAAGAGAAAGAACATTGCACGTACTTTCGGACCAGTTGTGACTATTCATAATTCCATCAAGTTGCATTTTTACAGATTTAAATTACATAATTCTCTTATCCCAAATGTACAGACAGTTCTTCTCCAATATTAAAACCTCCCGGAGCTTTTGTTTCTAAGTCAACAATGTAACGTGACTCCAATCTCCTGAGTTTCAGGAGTCTGTTGCCCCCCCTAGCATGTTCCGGGACACAGTCCAAACAAAAATATTGTAGGAGGTCTATGTTGCTCTGATGTTTTATAGCAAAATGGCGTGCAACAGGATAAGAGAAGTCTTTATTAGCAATTGCCCTCATATGCTCCAAAATTCGTAATTTTACTGGATTGATAGTGCTGCCCACGTACCGCAATTTGCATGGGCAGCTCAAGCAATATACTGCATATCCAGTATGGCAGGACATAAATTTAGTCAGTTTTTTGCCTCCCTTCAATCCTCGGACATCATAAGTTAAAACACGTTTGCTGAAGGCACATGCCTTGCAACGTCCACAAGGAAAGAATCCTTTGGCATCTTTTAATGTGCCCTTTGATTTTATCACTGTGTCTAAGTGGCTATGGACCAACTGATCCTTTAATGATCTAGCTTTTCTGAATGATAACAACGTGTTTATGTCTCAAATGAATAAAGGAAATGCATTTTTATCATTTGTAACTTATTTATGAATTGAAAAAAACATGATTTAGTGTTGCTCTTTTTCTTCTTTTACAATGTAATAACTGTACTGTGATTGTTCTATATGAATTATTGTATACATCTATGTCATTTTTTCACTTTGATAATGAATCCACTGCTGTTTTCATATGCCTTTTTGTGTTTTTTAAAGAATTCATATACCATTCTACCAAAGTGTCCTTGCCATGGTGTTTGCAATCAATGAAATCAATAAAAATCCCAATTTCCTACCTAACATCACTGTGGGATTTCGGATTTATGACTCTTGTCATTCAGAGGTGGCAGCTATTGGGGCAACACTTCAACAGCTTTCAGGCGGGAAAGTGACAATCCCCAACTACATCTGCCAATCAAACCCAAAGATGGCCGGCTTCATTGGAGATGGCCCATCAACTGGAGCACTCCCTATGGCTAACGTACTTGGCATCAACTCGTTTCCTCAGGTAAGAGATCAATCTGTCATGGATAAAGGAACAATTAAATTGTGTATTTAAATATCATGAACAGGCTTTGGTTTTGTTTAACCACCTTCGATAAATACACAGAGCCTTATTATGACTTTGTTGGTCCTCCAGCGGCACCCCCACTATGCCATCTGCTGAAGGACAGCCAAGCTGTGGTTCGCCTGCCAAGTTGCAAACATAATTCTGGTCATGTGGCTGCTAAGGCGACAGTCTCATAACAGTGGGTTGTTAGGCTCATAGAAGAGCCTAACATGTAGCCCGCCACCATGAGAGCGCAAACTGCACATTCCTTGCACATTCCTCCACGGTGTGGCATGCATGCCACACCGTGCTGGAACTGGGGGTGCACATCCAGGGGGGCACTGCACGTGGCCAACAAGCATGAGCCCTCAGGCCCAGGAGTGGCATGGCCTCCATGTTAGGGCCTCTTTGTTGCCACTCTGCCACCCTTTTAATGGCGGCCTTACCGTCACGGAAGGGGCGGTAGACAGGTTACTTGTAATATGCTTAGCAGTGCCGCAGCGATACTTCCAGCATATTGCAGCTCCCTGACTGCTAGTGACCGCTGTGGGATCCGGGGTCCCCAGTGGTCGCATTGGTCAAGTGGTGGTCCGACCTCCCAACTCATAATACTTCAGGCAGTGCCGCGGTGTGCCAGTGGTGGGACCGCCACTGCAAGTATGGCAGTCATATGGACCATTGTAGGACCACCATACTCGTAATAAGGCCCATTGATTACAAATTATAAAAATGTTTACACCTAACTATATCTGAGGAATAAGTTTTTGCGTGTTAGGTGTGCCTATTTTTCTAAAAAGTGTATTTGTACTCTTTACTTAGGACAGGTGTGAAGGTATCAAAAGAACTGCTTGTGACTAAGGCTGATTTAATAATTACATTTTAACTTTTTTCAAGTATTTTCTACTTTTTCTGAAACTTTTGTGAGTATGGTGTATTTATGAGGGGAAATTCTGGTGCTGGATAGAAAGGGCCAGATGATGAGTGCGGTGGTCGTAAGGCCACTGCATTCATGCTGGCAGTTTTCCGTCTGTCACATTACGATTCTAAAAGTTGTTGTGACAGAGGACCTCCAGTTATGACAAGGAACAGACATTCCCTGGTGGTGGTGGAGCTGCATTACAATGTAACAGGCTCAGCTGGCCTGGCACAGTCCTGCTGAGCATACTAGGAGTTCCTGCACTGCCAGCCATTTCCTGGCGGAGCCCTGCCATATCAAGGCAGGCGGTACAGGAACACATGCCCTCCTGTCTGTATTCCCCTAAAGTTCCAGCACGGTATGGACATCACCAGCCATGCCGTCCTGGTGTAGAAGCCTAATTGAAATAATAGCAATCAGCACATATGATAAAGAAAATGTATTATAGAAGACAAGATAATACAAATTCGTGCAGCACAGAGACAGTCAGCGTAGCCTCTGAGTGTCTGAAGAGAAGACGTTTCTGACAGCTTTTATTGGTACAAACCAGAAAAGGAAAAGTGTCACTATCCATCCAAATATATTTAATAAAAGTACAGGATTATGACACTTCTTAAGAAATTAAGCAACGGGTGGCTTCAGCCCATCAGTTACCTCAGCAAGTTACACAAGTATAGAATACTACGCCAATCAGTAGATGACAACACTGCGTGATACCTGCAATGTCTGCATGGTCTGAGGTGGTGTGACATGTTGCTACCCATGTGTCCTGAGTACGTGACAAACTCTGGGACTTTCCACTCTAATGAAATGTATTAACCTTAGTACTTTTCCATAGAAATGATTGCAATATCTAGCAGGTAGTGGGGTTATTTCTAAATATGATGTGCTGAAACACTTGCGGCTGTTCTGTTGTAATGTAATTCTTGAGCAAGCCTTGAGTTACGAGAGTAGCTGTACTTCGAGCCATGGAAAATACAAGCACTTGTCTGATTGTTTTATGTCAACTTTACGAGGGCCTGAAAATTTAGACATTTGGAGGGTCATTAGGATGACGGGCGGACTTTGTCCGCCCGTCATCCTAGCGGGGTTTGGGACCACCCGTCATAAGGGCGTGGGTCCCAGGGGTGGTCTTAGGATGTGCCCGCCACTGTGGCGGGCACATCCTGCATTTCTAGCATTGCAACACCGCCCGCCACAATGCTAGAAATGCTTTTCAGCTTTGTTCAAGCAAATGACGGGGGGTATCCCCCCATGTGCAATTCCCACCCCTCCTTCAGAGTGAAGACACATGCCTTTCCAAAAACGCATCTACCAAAGCCCATTGTAATATGGCTGGCGGTGTCTAATAGACACCGCCACCATATTAAACATTTTCCGCCCTGGCCGCAAGGCGACCGGGGTGGAAAAGTGGCGGGCGGTGTTTTTCTCCACTGCGGTCCCCCCGCCATTGTAATATGGCGGGGGGGAATTCAGGGAAGGATGTCGGGCGGTTTGCCCCCTCCATGGTTGGCTGTGGCTACGGCCATCCTGGTGGGGGCAATTCGCCCGACATCCTAATGGGCCCCTTGGTATCAACTAAGAAAATACAGTTTCTACACTGGAACTTTTATTGCCATTCTCATTGAGGTGTCTGCTTTCCAGGCTCGCCATGGGAAGGCAAAGGACCGTTTGCCTTAAACAAGTTCAATTCGTATTAAGGCGGGCGGTCCTTGCACAGATTTAGCGGTGCTGTGTCGGCAGAAAGCCGGCACAGCATCACCAAACTCGTAATCATGCCCCAAAGATACAAGCCAATATCTCCTTGTCAAAATATTTCCATGACAGGTATTTGTTTCTAGAATACAGAATATATGTGAGGGCCAGAACAATTCCTCTTCTGATTGTGTGTCCAACTATGGTGATATTGACCACCTGCTCTACCTCAGGCAGCAGCCCTTGCGGAAACGTCCCTGTGGTTTTACTTAGTTTTAAACCACATCCAGTCATACTGTGCCTGTTTTACTCTGCCTGATAATTTTAGGTGAGGGCACATCAGGCACTGTGGGGCATATTACCAAGGGCCTTATCGCCGCTTTAGCGGGAATTTTTCCCGCTAAAGAGGCGATAATGTTATCGCCCTATTACCTAGCTGTCACTAATACCAGTTAGCGACAGCTATTAGGAGATAGCGATCATCTTGGGGCCCACTTTGCATGTCAGCGATAATTATTGCTAATGACATGCAAAGTGGGCGTGCCAAGATGTTAGCAACTGGAAACAGTCGCTAACATCGCTATCTCCTATTACCTACTTTTGGAAATAATCGCGCTAAGCGCGATTATCACCTAAAGCTAACGCCTGCCCAGAGCAGTTCTTAGCCATGTTATCCAATGGAAGGTGGATAACATGGCTAAGAGCATTGTCACGATAATGCATGAATATCACTGATTTTTCAGCGATATTCATGCATTTCCCACAATTTGTACTACTTTTGAGATAAACCTTGATAATATTAAGGTATCTCAGCGGTAAAAATCGTCGGAGCGCGGCCATATTATTATACCCGCTAACCAAGCTTAGCGATAATTATCGCTATTGCTTGGTAATATGCCCCTGTATTTTCTTCAGGATTACCTCTCTACCATTCAAGTAATGAGTGTCAAAGTGTGCATCTGGTTTAAAAAACATATAACTGTTTTGATTTGCCATGACAGAGCAATACTAAATGCAAATCGAATATATGACGTTTTTGCTGCCAAGATGAACCAAATGAAGAATTGAATAATCAAATGTTGTTGAAGATCTCTGAACAATTATTCGCTGATGTAAAGGAATTAAAAAAATAAAAAAAATAAAAAAGATAAATGAAAGGTCAATATAACTGTAAAAAAAGAAAACCTTAAAAATGTATTTAACAAATGACAAAAAGGCAAATTAAATACAAAATCCAGAAAAAATAGCTGTACTAATTTAAATAAAGTCTAGTAAACGTATCAGTGTACAGATAACAATTCTATTTAATTTGGACTCATACAATATTCTGATACATTTTATAGTTGTTGCAAGGAGTGTTTTAGCAGGATCAGCATACAATTTGGTTCTCCTGTTTATGCAACTATAAATGGTTTTTAAATAGCAGCTTCTCAATGTAGCATCTTCAGCCAATAGTATAAATTATTATTATTTCCAATATGACTATTTTTAAATAATCACAGAAAACAGTTTCTTCCAAAGACTTTGGAAGACAATTTACAAGTCATAAGAAGTAAGGCTGAATAAGTTACATTTGTGGCAATTAAAAAAGCCATATAAAATTCTATGAAACACATGTTTACAATAGCTTCATGTGGGGGGAGGAGTCCGGCTGCCGAGGAAGATGGCAGCCTTACAATATACCTTTGCTGCCTAGAAAGGCCAAAGGGAAGCCAACAGCGACTTACAGAAGGCTATTTAGTAATCGCGACGAGGCCAGACACTCCACTGCCTTTAACATCGGCTGAGAACCCAGCATAATCACCGCAGCCTGGAGGCTGTGACCAGTGCTCGGCATGGCTGTTCCCTTGGTTACCATACCGGCGTGCCACTCACAGTCAAACAATCTAATGTGGGCCCATGCAACACGCCTGTCATCACCCAACACTCCAAAGAAGAACATGGACCGCTAGACACCCTGGAATAGAGCCACTGATATGATGGTCTCCTCAGTACCAGAGCCAAACCTCCCTTCATCAAGCCTTCCCATCCTGAGCCTGAGCATTCGGGCCCCTTATAGATGGCTTTGCCCCTTCTCTTTACCAGGACCCAGGGGTCACTGCCTGCACAAGGGTGGCACAGCTGGCCTAACACACTAAACGCTGCCCTCTTTTGATATTGACACAAACATGCTCCTGGCTATCACAACCAACTGCTGCGAGCTGGCATAAGAAAGGCTCACCCCCCACTAAGAGGGCTTAGACATTTCCCTCTACCTTGGGGGAGTGATCAAACGTGCTAAGAGTCTCCACACAAAAGCTCCACGTAGAGGTGCCTGTCAGTGACCCCTGGCCTATATCCCACAGGCTTTGGTCAGTCCTGCACCAACTCTGGGCTCTTACCTGAATCTGCTCTCCTCCCTCATCCATTGGAGGACACAGTGACCACTGGAGCCAGCAGGAGGACCCACTGTAATTGACATCGGAAGCACTCTGAGGACCATTAGCCACTGACTGATGCAGCTTGCTCCTCTATTCACCCATGGCATACCATAGCCTAACTATTCCACTATTTTACTTCATCCCAGGAGGCAAGCACATCTCTAACTGACCACTATGGTGTCCAGTAAACCTTCATGGCAGCTGCTTTGTACTGAGGTAGTGTCTCATAACATGTCTTACACCACCGCCACACCTGGGCACCAAGAACATACAATGGACCTAATTGTGAAGGAAATCAAGATAGTGGGTCATAGGCTTGAGATCATAGATGCGAAAATAATGGACCTCACTGCCAAAATGAAATCCATCCAGGCAGATTTAAGTGATCAACGTTTGACGACACTAGAGGCATGATGGATTCATGCCCACACTAGGGACACTGAACTCTAGTGCCTGCACAGGAACACTGCACATTTATTTGGTATCCCCTACAAGGCATAAGGGGTGGACATGCGTGGGATCCCCTGCCAGCCGCTTCCCTGCCTACTCGAGCTAACCTTCCCCCTGCCCTTGGAGATCTAGAGTGTCCATAAGATTTGCTCTTCCAGGCTGGTTAGATCCCAAAGAGGCAAGGACAAGGAGATCTAAGCAGTAGTGGACCTCACACAATGCAGGGGCCATGACAAATCCCACTCCCCATTTAAGTCCTGCCCTGAAAAAGACTGATCCATTATCCCATTGATCCCTCTGTGGGTTTGCCCGCTTAGAGCAGATGAGTATGGTCTGCATGTTGCTCTTAATTACACTGTAAAGTTATTTACTGTGCTTTCATGTGCTTTCTTTTGCCCCCTGACATTCCCAGAGTTGAATGAATATGTTGTTATTGCACTGTAATGTTGAAAGTCGACTGTATACTCTGTAACCTGTGTAGCATTTAGGGGTGCAGTTGATTCTTTTAATATGTTTGCTGGTTACTGAAGTTATTGTAGTTGCTATCTTGCTCCATGTTCTTTTATCACCCACCATGGCTCATAGGATGCTCTAACCGACGCATCTCTGGCCCGTCACTTGCACTCATATGTCTCATTAACCCCCCCATCAAGTATTTGGTCTTTGAGAAACACCCATTTCTAGGGTCAGGAATTGCCAAACTCAAATATCCCTACTCCTCCCCCTTCAGAGGGGGGGGGTGTTCTGCCCAACTCTTCTGCAAGCCCCAGAGTATGCATCTATCCTGGTCAGCCCCGCTGGCCCCATGGGTGCAGCTAACACCACAAGTTTGAACCTGAAGCCTACAGATTTTGAATGGCCCTTGACCTATGACTCTTCGGACACAGCCAGTTTTCCTTCAAGTTCATTCAGGGCGCACCTACTAGATTTGATCTTTTCTATTCCCATCCACAACTCCCCATTCTGAACACCCCGAGCACATGCTGTATGCACACACACAGACACCTTCCCATAACACATGCATGGTACGGGATTCCCCCTCTTTCCCATTTCACCGGCCCTCCTCACTCAGCTCCCCCCTCCCTCCCAGAGCCACATCCTCTACCCCACACAACCATAGGAAGCCTTGAGTTTGATTTTGATGAGAATCAATTTCTCTCTTACCAGGTCAGCAAACTGTCTTCTACCTGCTTGCTTTATTGAAGACCTCATGGAAAATTTCTCTCCTTATTCATCTTCCCAATTTCCTTTCTATCTCTCGAGGAACTTCTGAGAATTAGGAAATCCCTAAAGATCTGTCTTTATATTCTCTAATTGTTTGCCGTTTCAGTTCAGTATGAAACTGGCTGTTATTAGTGCCAGAAATGTGATGCTATGTCCAAGCTTTTACTTTATGGTACAAGGCTCTCCTTGTCTCTGATTTGAGTATTTGGTCCGATCTATCCCAGGGCCAGCAGATAGAGCAGGTAATTTCCACAGCCTCTTTGCCTACTTGACACCGTACTCTTCCTGCCACTACAGATTATTCTCTCCCCATATACAACTAGGGGAAAGGGCAGCCCTTTTTGCACAAGAATGAGTGATAATTCCGACTTATCCTTGGATTCCTCAAATGGTCTGGGGGTTTCAAACAGATTTCTATGCCACACTGGTAGAGACCAGGTTCCCTACCCTAATTCAGTTTCTTTAAGATAGGGATCTCCACCCATATGTTCTTTATCAGCATTTGCAAATGGAGACAATAGTCAGTTTTAGTGATATTCTCCTCCCATTCAATAAGGCATCTTTATCTAGAGGATGCCCCTCTCCAGGTGCCAATTTCTTCAGATCTACAATTTCTCTGGCAGGAGTATGTATTCAGGTTCATGTCGGTACAATTCAGCCTATTCTCTGCACCTTGGGGTTTCACTAAACTGTTAAAACTCCTTGTGGCAGTTCTCAGGTCTCAGGGGCTGTGGATGGTTGTGTATCTGATGATATAATATTTATAGGTCAGGAGGAAGTTATCTTTTGTTGAAACAGGTATGGTCAGCCAAAGACTTGATTCAGATTCTGTGTTTCATTGTGAATACAAAAAAGTCGGATTTAATTCCCACAAAAAGGATGAAGTTTTAGGTTTTTTCATAGATTTATTAATAGAGGTTCTATGTCTCTCCTACTCAAAATGGAACATAATCAACAAAGAAATAAGCTGTTGCTTAAGTGACAGGAATACTTTCAGGCAGTTTGCCTTTTTACCTACACCTCCAGATCTAGTATAATAATCAGATGTGAGTCTCCAGAACTAGAGTGCCAGATGTGGAAACTTCATAACTGAAGTAAGATGGTCCAAGAAGGAGTTATCAATGCACATACATTGTTTAGAGCTTCTTGCAATCTGCTTTGCAGTGCAAAAGCTTATTAAAGAGCAGAATGAGATGTCCACTGCGTCTATGTATGGCAATTTAACAGCAGTCAGGTATATAAACACACTATGTGGAACAAGATCAAAATAACTGGTGGTGCAGGCCAGATCACTGTAGGAGGTGTGTCTCTGTCAGAAGATTTCTCCAGTGGAAGAGTTTCTGCCAGCTGTGATTGGGACCTAAACCTTCAAGTTTTCAAACCTCTGAGCAACAATTGGGGACCATTCAAAATCAGCCTGTTTGATTCCCAGTAGATAACTCGTTTACAGAAGTATTTCAGCTGGGGACCAGATCACGACGCATTAGCGAAAAATGTGTTTTTTTCTGAATCGGTCTTATGCAACTTATCATGGTTGTCTGCTTTCCATCTTGACCCATAGGTGGGTACACAGATCAGCAAAGGTAGTCTTGATAACGCCTTTTAAGTTGCTTACAGACATGGCAGAACTTTCAAAGTCACCTCTGGCTATATCAAGGCTACCTGGTTTCAGGGTAAACGTAGAGCCTATAACTGCTTTGTGAAATGGGGTATTGATCCTGATTCATCAGGTGTCAGAGTGGTTCCAAGCCTTTTAGCATGCTTGGCAGATGGTAGGAGTCTCAATAGGTATACACCAGCAATATCAGCTGGGCACCAAGAGAGTGAAGAGAAATTGGTTAAGGAACACACTTTCCTATTTAAAATATTGAAGGGAATCAGCTATGCTAAACCCAGTACTCTGGAATCTCTTCAATGAGAATTCTCTTAGCAGAGATTTCACCCGAGTGCATAGACTCCCCACCACTGCGGGCTTCCACCATGAGTGTGTAGGCCCTTTGAGAATCAGGCTCAATACGTGCAACCAATGACAGCTTGAAAACATCATCCCTGTAACTAATAATCTCATTGATTAAACTGTTTACTCTAGTAAATTCAACTATTTTAAGTAGATGGGTTAAAGGATTAATAGCTTTGGCAGGGGTGGGTATGGGATATTTCAAGGCTAATTCTGTCTGTGGTACCTATGACTTTGCCTTTTTGGCTGGTGTCAGGCTGGAAGACATTCGTAAGTCTGAAGACTAGTCAAGGGTTTCCACATGCAAGACCTTTCATTGTAAACCAGTTCAGCAAGCAGCAATATCAGAAGTAAATATGCTTTAAACTTGCACAATAGAGCTTCTCATTGTGTAATAAAATTGCAGATTCTCCGAACCAGTTGTTGAAGAAGAGTTCATTAAAGATAAAGGAGATGATTATTATCCTGCCACTGATTTCTTTGACAATTCCTGTAAAGTTGTATAACAAATTATTTTGGGTGTTTATATGACCAATTTCAGCTACTCAGGTGTTAGTCAGAGACAACAAGCTGCGGACGTCTTTAGGGGGGGGTGTCTTGGGGGGAATCTTTCCTCTCATGGATGAAACATTGTAAATTGATGATGACCAAAGAGAAGAAGAGGTTCTATGGTTGCTTCTAGTTTTTTTGCTGACATTTCTATTTTTTGGATGAGAGCCTCTGTTGCCTACAGACAATAATCATCAAGAAAAGAGGAAGTAGGCATTGAACTAAAGCAAAAGGAACAAGTGATGGACGGAATGCTGAAAAATGCAAACATTCACCCCAGCCACAAAGATCTGGTTTAATCCATTGTTCTTTTGCTCATCATGCTGCCCCAGTTTGGACACAGCCATATGACAATCAGTCTTGACCCTGTGACTCATGGGAACAGTCCAACCCGAGCTGCCAAGCCAGGTCCCCCCTGGATGAGAAATAAGCATCCTGGGACCAGTTTCAGGACATCACCCCTCATCAGCCAGGCTAGCTTGAATTCAGTGACACAGTGAGCACGAGACCCACATCTGGACATACCCATCCCACTTTAAGCGACAAAAGCAAAAGTAACAAATGATGAACGGAATGCTGAACAATGCAAACATTCACCCCCAGTCACAGAGATCTGGGTTTAATCCATTGCTTTTCTGCTCAGCACGCCACCCGCTTTGGACCCAGCCATATGCAAATCAGTCTTGACCCTGTGCCTCATGGGAACAGTTCAGCCCCAACTGCCAAGTCCGGTCCTCACTGGACCAGAAACAAGCATCCTGTAACCAGTTTCAGGGCATCACCCCATATCATCCAGGATAGCTTGAATCTAGTGGCGCAGTGAGCACGGGACCCACATCTGGGCATACCCATCCCACTTAGGGCAACAAAAGCAAAAGGAGCAAAACAAGCAATTGATTTGGGTCCAGATCTCTGTACTGGGGTGAATGTTTGACATTGTTCAACATTCTGTCCATCAATTGTTTTTTTTGCATTTGTCACCCCTAGAGGGATAGGTATGCCCAGATGTGGGTACCGTGCTCTCCTAGCCACTGGAGTTAAGCTAGTCTGGCTGATGAGGGGTGAAACCCTGAAACCGGTCATAGGATGTTTGTTTTCCAGTCCAGGGAGAACATGGCCTGGCAGGTCCTGCTCAACTGTACCCATGGGGCACAGGGTCAAGACTGGTATGCATATGGCTGGATTTAAACTGGAATGGCATGAGGAGCAACACATGATGGATTTAGGCCCATATCTATGTACTGTGGTGAATGTTTGACACTGTTCAACATTCTATCCATCAATTTTCCTTTGTGCATTTGTCTCCCCGAGGGGGACGGATATGCCCAGATGTGGGTCATGTGCTCTGCATGCCACTGGAGTCAAGCTAGCACGGCTGATGAGGGGTGAGACCCCAAAACCGGCCCCTGGAGGCTTGTTTTCCAGTCCAGGGAGAACCTGGCCAGGCAATTCGGGCTGGATTGCTCCCATGGCAAACAGGGTCAAGACTGATTTGCATATGGCTGTGTTTAAACTGGAATGGCATCTGGAGCAAAAATAGGATGGATTTAGGCCCAGATCTATGTACTGAGAACTATAATCATTGCCACTGATTGTATATTTTTTGTCAATTATATGTATTGAAGTGAATTTGTCAAAATTGTTTTTCTGAATTTTTTAATGTATGTATATGTTAGTATGACAGGTGATGTCTACTTTTTAATATGATTGTTATTAAATGAATCGGAATCTTTTTTAAAAGAAATCATTTTTTGGGCTGGTTTCCTTTGAATATACTTTTCCCTATAATCTGTAGTTGTCTATTATGACCTATAGTCCTGTATCTAATGTAAGTTGCAATTCACACACAACTGGGGTGAATGTTTGACATTGTGCAGCATTCTGTCCATCAATTGTTCTTTTTGCATTTGTCACCCCAAGTGGGAAGGTGTGCCCAGACATGGGTCCCGTGCTCTCTGTGTGGAGTCGAGCTGGTCTGGCTGATGAGGGGTGAAACCCCTAAACCGGTCCTAGAATGCTTGTTTTCCAGTCCAGGGAGAGCCTGGTCTGGCAGCTTGGGCTGGACTGTTCCCATGGGGAACAGGGTCAAGACTGATTTGCAAATGGCTGGGTTTAAACTGGAATGGCATGGGGAGCAAATGAACGATGTATTTAGGACTAGATCTCTGTACTGGGGTGAGTGATTGACATTGTTCAACATTCTGTTCAATTGTTCTTTTTGCAGTAGACATTGGAAATTATGTACATCTTCTTAGAGGAGGTTTGTGGGCAATGTAGTGTACTTTGAAAATGGCATGTTAAAATGCTATGTTATATAGCCACAGGAAAAGAGGCTGCGTACTATTTGCTGCCTTATTCTTTAATAAAAGCAGGACTCTCCTTCACTGACTGGCTTGGAGAATCCGCAAATTATGAGGGGGGAGATGCATGTGTATGTGTATGTGTGTGTGTGTGTGTGTGTGTGTATATCTCATGAGAAATACATGAACTTCAGGTTTGATCTAATAAACACATTAAATTATGCCAGTAAGACATTGTTGTGCAGTACATTAATACAACTTTATTTTTTAGAGATAAGAAAATTAAATTCAATGTATTGCTATCTCTGGTTCCTAAATTCAAGTGTTATCCATAGTATGTACCAAAACTGAAACACTGCCATAACTACATACATACATTTGTGCAGCATGTGCTGAATTGTGCAATTAAGCTAAATGAAGGTGGCCCACTTGTAAGAATCTTATCCTGGATACATTGCAAATGTCCATCACATGATGATCTTATTGAATACAGCTGGACTTCCTGGTATGAACACGTCACTATCTACAGTTTTAACTATGCTTACAGAGGTGTATACAGGCTGATTTGATGATTTAATTGAAAGACAGTTCATGGGTAGTTAAATTAATAAAATCTCGGATTATCTTTTACTCAATTTACTGATTGGAACAAAATAGGGTAAGTACTCAGTACATTGACAGAAAAGAAACACAATCGCAACACCCTCACTCTGTTTAAAATGATCTAAAAGATTTATACTTTGCTTCCTGATTTTCTTATTTGGTTTATTTTTTTTTATTTTTGTTGCATCGCCATAAACTGACCAGATAATGGAGTCTGACATTATGTTTACCTATGATCTGCCATGTGCAATCCCTTCAATTGAAGAGTTATGCATTTTGCTTTGCTCACAATTTAAGCTTACAATTGAACACAGTGGCCATCCATAAAATCTCACTGTCTGCCAATTCGATAATTTTGTAGCGCAAGCACAGTTTTGGCATCAGTGGTGTGATTTTAAATGTTTCAGTACTGTTATCAATGATGTTATAGAACTGTCATGACGGATGTCATATGGAAAGTAATTAACAACACAGGGTGAGGTGCAATTCCGCTCAGCAGGTTTTGCTGGATCGTTGTTCAAAATTCATATGGAAAAATGAATTGGGGAAACATGTTTTAAGACCACCTCTTTTTTCTTGGCTCCCTCTTAATGAATCACTTGAAACATTCCAGGAAGGAGCTGAGGTGGATAAACTTTGTTTCCCAATGTTTCAAGAAGCTTTGTAAAACAGCGGCAAAGTTATTAGCAAACCAAAAAAACCATTGCCTCCGGAAGCCTGTTCCTAACTATAACTATTCAGCAATGACTGCCACTATATGTGTGTGTGTGTGTGTGTGTGTGTGTGCATGTGCGTTTATATGTGTGTGTATGTGTATATATATATATTCCAATTCTATGTGATGAAGGCCGCATGTCTGGCGTCCGAATCGCGTCATTTGGACACTTGATACTATAATAAATCATCATTATTCTTCAAGCTTTGCCTGCGGAGTCTGTTTCCTTGTGTTGCGCCGCTCCTTTGGAAGGTTGTACCCCTGGGATCCTGTTGTGATATATATATACATATATATATATATATATATATATATATATATATATATATATATATATATATATATATATATATATATATATATATATACTACTATTATAAAGCGAGAACTGGGAACCTTTGAGGCGGGTAAACTCCAGAAGTACACCATCAATCACAACACCCAATACAGCGTTGGAAAGGGGAGGTCCAGGAGATGGACATAGGCTATACGTTTCTACAACATATACATTACGAAGGGCAAACAACATTCCGGAGAAAGTCGTTCCTTCTGGGCGTTGTTCTCATAGGCGTGTCAAACTAATGTGGGTGGTAACATTGGCAGAGGGGCATGTCCCATTCACTCGGTTACAGGAAACACAGCCCCTTAAAGCACTCAAGCACACACAAAACACCAGCTTCTGCAAACACACACAAGCACACACAAAACCCAGCAACTTCAGCAAGCAAGCTCTAAGTGGACACATAAACACCGTTTTATGCACGTCGACTTCAGGAGCATTACGGATCATAGTGGTGACATAAACAGCGTTTTTCGCATCTGTGCAACTAAAGATGTCGGCAAATTCGGACTGTGCAATGGGCTCAGTACTCACTGACTCCAGGATACATTAATCAGGGTTCGGAGCCAACATAAACAAAGGGGCGCAGCTTCGGGAGGAAAAGGGGCGCGGTAACACAAGGCGATCAATGTTTGGCAAGCCTTGCACAAGCATCCAATCGCGCAAAATGAATGCAAACACTATTGGCCACGCCTTCCAGCAAACAACCAATGGCGCAACACGCATTACAGAAAGAACCAATCACGCAACATTACATTAAAGTACCACATTCATTGAAAACGAAAATAGCAAAAACCTTCAGCCATTGGTCCAACACGCACGTGATTCTAAACGCACTATGAGCATTATTGCTGTCGGGGCCACAAACGCGGGCAAAAAACTGACCACTACTTTGAGAAACACATTGTCAGAGGGCAGGGAAAAATAAACACGGCGATTTCAAAAAGCCTCTTTTACATTCCACAACGAGGCATGATGTACGGTCTTTAAAGCCTATTCCCGTACTCGCGCACTAACAAACCCACTTCAAACACGTCTAACGTTGTTGCAAGGGGCTGCACGGGGCGGCCAGGAAAAAAAAAAGGTCAATTCAACAAGCCTAATTTACATTACAGAAGGAGGCATGATGGACGATAATTGACAGCGCTTTACAACCGTCTAACGTTGTTGCAGGGGGAAGGAAAAAACCGTGCTCAGAGCACTCCCTGTATTTCGGCCACATAGCGCTTTCAATACGCACTCTGACCATTATTGCTGTCGGGGCCACAAACGCAGGAAAAGAACTAAGCACTACTTTCACAAACACATTGTCAGAGGGCAGGGAAAAATAAAAGACGCCGAATTCCACAAGCCTCTTTTACATTCCACAACGAGGCCGTCTAACGTTGTTGCAAGGGGCTGCACAGGGGGCGGCCAGGGAAAATAAAAAGGCAAATTCAACAAGCCTCATTTACATTACAGAAGGAGGCATGATGTACGAGAATTGATGATGCTTTACACACGTCTTACATGGTTGCAGGGGGCAGGAAAAAGCTGTGGTCGCAGCACTCACAGTAATTGCAAAATTAACTGCCACATAGCGCTTTCCACACGTCCAACGTTGTTGCAGGGGAAAACAAAAAGCCCTGCTCTGACCCCTCGCTGTAATTTTCAACAAAACACCAACAGTTTTCAAATATCTACAAAACATCACAGGTTCAACAAGGGGGCAGGCACTGAAAGAAAACACATGCACATTTAACCCCTTCATTGCGGCGGCTATTCCGCCGCAGTGCTAAGGGGGAGGGGGGGCCGCGCGGCGCTCCCGTGCTCGTGACGGAACCGCTCCGTCACGAGCCTAGGGTGAGCTGTGCTTGTGACGGAACGGTTTCGTCACGGCCCCGCCCGCCCAATAGAACGCGCAGCGCAGGCATGGAATTCGTGCCGCGCAGGCGTGGCGAGCGGGCCGCGACGGACCCGTTCCGTCACAAGCACAGCTCACCCGAGGCTTGTGACGGAACGGTTCCATCACAAGCATGCAAGGGGTTAAATAACACTCATCAAACTTCAACAAACTGGCGCACTACATTACACATTACCACAGGGGACGGACAGGAAAACAAAAACAGGAGGAATAAGCCTCATTTACATTCAGAAAAGAGCCATGATGTATACTAATTGACGCCTATTTCCCAAAAATCATATTTGGGGGCTGGCACTCAAAGAAAAAAATGAACATTTAAATAACACTCCTTACACTTCAAAAAAGAGACGCAGTACATTACACGTTGACACAGGGGGCGGATAGGAACA
This sequence comes from Lissotriton helveticus, assembly GCF_964261635.1. Classification (NCBI taxonomy): domain Eukaryota; kingdom Metazoa; phylum Chordata; class Amphibia; order Caudata; family Salamandridae; genus Lissotriton; species Lissotriton helveticus. Next base: position 60,401,588 of record NC_136071.1, read on the forward strand.
CAAAAACAGGAGGAATTCAATAAGCCTCATTGACATTACAAAAATAAACATGATCTATAGTAATTGACAGCGCTTTACGCTACTTGATGCTGCGTTGCTATGTGGAAAATATAACCACACTTACCCACGCTCACAAACAGAACTAGGGATATTTAAAAGGACATTATTTCAATACAACGCTAACACCACCTAACAACGTTGTCCGGAGCCAACATTTTTACCGTTATCTATACTACTATTAAAAAGCAAGAACTATGAACCTTTGAGGCGGGTAAACTCGGGAACCACAGCGCCAATCCACACACCCGTTACATCATTGTAATCATCAGGGTGTGCAGATGGAAATAGGCTATATAAACTATAAAAATATGCATTATTTAAAAAATGTAACTTAAAAAAAAAAATTGTCCCTTCGAAGTAGCGCCGGCCGTGACCTGCGTGCTAACGTCAGGAGCGTGGGGAGGAGCGGCATCCAGGAGCGGCGGACTTGGCGTGGGGTAGGAGTGGTGACGAGCGGCGGACAGGCGGTGTGGACCGGCGGACAGGCAGGAGGAGCGGTGACAAGTGGCGAGGAGCGGTGAACTGAGGAGCGTGGGGGAGAAGCGGTGGCTGAGGTAAGGCTCCAGGGGACCCATGAACAATGTTGGGGCAGGCGTCGGTCGGGGCAGGTGGGGGACAAGGCAGGCTGGGGATGGGGCGGGCGGGGGCCCCGGCTGCTGGACAATGTCTGGGCGGGCGGGGTCCCGGGCTGCTGGAAAATGTCGGGGCGGGCGGAGGTCGGGGAAGCCTGATTGCTCCCGGACAAGGTCGGGACGGGCTGCTAGTATATATATATATATATATATATTACCTACTGGCGGTCGCCAGTAGGTATATATAGTTAGGATTTTTTCTCTATGGGTTTTTTGAAAATTCTATGTCTAATAACTTTGGCGTTTGTGGACGGAATTGGCTGACATTTTCTGGAAAATGGCACATTTTGTTTCCGAGCAGCCCCTGAAAATTGGGGGGGGGTTCGTCCAGGGGGGGTCGAGAAAAAAGGGGGGTCCCAAAACGCGTTTTTCCCATGTTAATTTCCATAGGGCGGTTGGCCTCACTTTTAGCCCGAACGGCTGAATGGATTTGCACGAAACTTGGCAAAATTGTAGGGACTGGTAGCCCGATGTGCCTTTTGTAGGTCTCAATATATGTGCTTCAGTGGATTTTGAGAAATTAATGTTCAAAAAAAGATATATATCTGTAACAGCGGACTGGGCAGCGCTCCGCTATGCGTACTTTTCGCGCAACGGAGCTTTGTGAAGCGAAGCTGATTGGTTCTCCGGCGTCTGTCAACATTCCAAACAGTCCGTAGCGGCCGCCATCTTGTCTCTCGGTAGGATCGAGAGACAAGAGGAGGCCAAAGCGAAGGGGCAAATGACCATAAGGGGGCATAGTACATTGTCGCTCACCCCCTAGGTTTGATGTGGAGGTTTTAAAAGGGCCCCGCGGGGCAAAAAAAAATAAAAATAATAATAATCGAACAGCTGAATGGATTTGCACGAAACTTGGCAAAATTGTAGGGACTGGTAGCCCGATGTGCCTTTGCTAGATCTCAATATATGTGCTCCAGTGGATTTTGAGAAATTAACGTTCAAAAAAAGATATATATCTGTAACAGCGCACCGCTTCGCGTACTTTTCGCGTTACGGAGCTTTGCGAAGCGAAGCTGATTGGCTCTCCGGTGTCTGTAAACATTCCAAACAGTCCGTAGCGGCCGCCATCTTGTCTCTCGGTAGGATCGAACAGCTGAATGGATTTGCACGAAACTTGGCAAAATTGTAGGGACTGGTAGCCCGATGTGCCTTTGCTAGGTCTCAATATATGTGCTTCAGTGCATTTTGAGAAATTAACGTTCAGAAACAAGATATATATCTGTAACAGCGCTCCGCTTCGCGGAGATAAAATTATATGTGTATTACCTAGCTGTTGCTAACACCAGTTAGCGACGGCTAGTAGAAGATAGCGACCATCTTGGGCCCCACTTTGCATGTGAGTGATATTTATCACTAATGACATGCAAAGTGGGCATGCCAAGATGTTAGCGACTGGAAACAGTCGCTAACATCGCTATCTCCTATTATCAACTTTTGGAAATATTCGAGATAAGCGCGAATATCTCCAAAAGCTACCACCTGCCCTGAGCAGTTCTTAGCCATGTTATCCAATGGGAGGTGGATAACATGGCTAAGAGCATTAGCTCGGTAATGCATGAATATCGCTGAGTTTTCAGCGATATTAATGCATTGCGGTCGTTTTTTATCGTATTTCCGATAAACCTTGATAATAGCAAGGTTTATCTGCGATAATTTCTGACGGTAAAAAAATCGTTGCTAAGCATCGTTAGGGATAAATATCGCTTAACTTTGGTAATATGCCCCAACGTCTGTTAACGTTCGATTCGAAGGAAATCAGGAAGTGTTGAAAAACATTATCTGCGCCATCTTGTCTTTTTTCAAATGCCACACTTTTGTCGTGCACGGCAGCCATTTTAGATGCCTTGACCAGACCCACTCTGTGCACGCTGTCGATCCTTAGCATGGCTCCCCACCCTCGCAAGCATCTCCCCCAGGCAGTGGTCACCCCCGCTCTCTGTCTTATGCATGGGTAATAAACCTCCCCCCATCTGCGCTGCTCTTCCCTGAGAATCACACCCTGTGCCCGCCCGACACCTCCCTTTCGCCCTATTCACTACCGCACCCTCTGACACTCCTTTTCCTCTGTGTCCGATTGTCCAGGCTGGTCCTAGGGTATCAGCTAGCCCTGCAGATGTAGTTTATGGCCACAGCTGTAAAGAATCACCCCTCTTCAAAGGAGTTATAGTAGATCAAGGCCCACACTCGATGAGATCCGTCACAGCAGAAGCGTTGCTATTATCTGAAAACCATCCTGTATTGTGATTGGGGAGGGGACCGAGCCTGAAGCGGAAGATTCCAGGGATGACTCTTTGTACATCAAAGTTTTTACAATTATGTGTCACATTAAAAATATATAGCACTCCGACAAAGTAGTAAGATTATAAAACTTTAATAATTTATAAATATATACAAGAAAACAAAAATAGTAATAACATATAAACATTTTTAGGGAAAAACAACGAAGTAGCGGTCGGCTGTGCGAATAGTCCCAACGCAGCACAACGTCCAGATTTCCGGCGTGGGGCGTCGCGGGGGGTGGGTCATCAGTAGCAAACTGTTGTGCGAATAGTTCCAAGGCAGCAGAACGCGCTGAAATCTAGATGACACGGAAGTGATGTCTAGTAAGTTGCCACCCAGCAAATAACGGCATGGGGCGTCGCGGGGGGTGGGTCATCAGTAGCAAACTGTTGCGCGAATAGTTCCAAGGCAGCAGAACGATGGCACCAAGGTGATGTCCAGTAAGTTGCCGCACTGGTTTTGGTATCCTACAATGCTGCTCCGAATAACGGCGTGGGGCGCCCCGGAGAAGGTGGCGTGAACGGGCCTCTCCAGGTGGAGTGTCATCTGTTGTAGTGGGGCGCCCCTTTACCGTTTCAGTTGCCATTCCGTCCGTTTTTGGTCCACTGTGTCAAAAGCCGCAATTCAGCTGAGTTGCGCCCACTCTTGCGGTGCAGCGATAGGCGGCTGTCACAGGACTCTCAAAATGGCGGCAGGCTGTTTCCTTTTTGGGCCCGGTCCACTGAAATGGCCCTGGGACACCTTGGAAATCGGACGCTTGTCTGCTAGGTCTTGGACCCCATTCTCGAAAGCGTCCCCTCCGCCTTGAGAATTCATCAAAAGTTTTGGGGGCTCCGACTCCTGCAGGCTTCTGGTGGGGAGCGGCTGCCATGATTGCTCGCGAAATGACCACGACTGAGCTACGAGATGGTGGTGCTTTCATGCTGACGCCAGCTTCAGTCTGAAACATCCAGAAACAAGGTGGGGCTTTCATCGTTTGGGGGAAAAAAAAAGTTTTCATCCAATGAAAAGTGTTGTTTTTAGGTCACATGATCAAGCCTTCCATCATTAGGAAACCAAAAGTAAAATGAACCAATGAAAAGTTTTATAAACAAGTCACATGACCTGTTATGCGGCATAGGGTGTAAAATGCGGAGAAAATACGTTGGCACGTGAGGCGGCGTCAGTAGCGGACCGATGTGCGAATAGGCCGAAGGCAACACAACGCGCCAAGATCCGGATGGCACCGAGGTGGTGTCCAGCAAGTTGCAGCACTGGTGTGGCCATCCTACAATGCTGAAAGTCGGCGTGGGGCGCCCCGTTGGCCTGTGAGTTTGCGTCAGTAGCGGACCGATGTGCGAATAGGCCGAAGGCAGCACAACGCGCCAAGATCCGGATGGCACCGAGGTGGTGTCTAGTAAGTTGCCGCACTGGTGTGGCCATCCAACAATGCTGAAAGTCGGCGTGGGGCGCCCCGTTGGCCTGTGAGTTTGCGTCAGTAGCGGACCGATGTGCGAATAGGCCGAAGGCAGCACAACGCGCCAAGATCCGGATGGCACCGAGGTGGTGTCTAGTAAGTTGCCGCACTGGTGTGGCCATCCTACAATGCTGAAAGTCGGCGTGGGGCGCCCCGTTGGCCTGTGAGTTTGCGTCAGTAGCGGACCGATGTGTGAATGGGGCCGAAGGCAGCGCAACAATATTTTCTACTATATTTTCGGAGTAGAAGACACCACAAGGCGCTGAGATGCCAAGATCCGGATGGCACCGAGGTGATGTGTAAGTTGCGGACCGATGTGCGAATGGGGCCAAAGGCAGCTCAACAATATTTTCTGAAGAGAATACACCACAAGGCGCTGAGATGCCAAGATCCGGATGGCACCGAGGTGATGTCTAAGTTGCGGACCGATGTGCGAATGGGGCCAAAGGTAGCGTAACAAGATTTTCTGTATGGAAGATACCACTAGGCGTTGAGATGCCAAGATTCGGATGGCACCGAGGTGATGTCTTATACAATCCCTGATACAAGTTCACAATGATCGATACAACCACTCACTCATTCAGTGGCTCTCATGCACAGTTATTTATATATGCCAACTCTCACATGTACTGTGTTTTACATATGTACTTACTATGACATGTAGCATTGAGATATCCATTCACTCATCAATACACTCATGCACACAGTCAACTGCCCATGTAGCTGTTTCCACATGCACTCTTGAACTCATACACCTAGTGAATAAACTGCTCACACATCTATGCATAGAGTCACACACCTTCCAGCCACCCCCACACAAACTCAATCTGCCATAGAAATACTTGGGCAACCAATTAATAACACATATAGCCTCTCGTATAGCTAATGATCAACACATGCAGCAGTTTACAGAACAACAGACATAATGATGCACAAATTAAGACAGTTTAGTCACTAACCCATGCACTCAGTGAGACACATTTAATCACTCACTCATACATTCAGTCATGCACCTACTAAATCCTTCGTCCAGACACTTATACATCTACTCATTCTTCAATATGTAAAACATATTTAAACTTTACAGAAACACACAGTCACTGGATGACGTCATCAGTGATCTCATCAGTGATGTCATTTGAGATGTCATCAGTGATGTCATCAGTGATGTCACTGACCATGTCATGAATGATGTAATATGTGACATGATCAGCAGTGGATTGCGGGTGCGCGATATATAGTTAGTACAACTAACTATATATGGAATTTCAATGGTTTTGTGTGAGTAAAATAAGGTTTTTTAAATGCTAATTCCTAACTATATATGGTGTATAACCTATGGTTTTTTCAGTGAATTTTCAAGGTTTTGTAAATGCTAATTCCTAACTATATATGGTCTATAACCTATGGTTTTTTCAGTGAATTTCATTGGTTTTTTAAAAGCTATAGCTGTAAAATGTATTCTTCTTTAAATCCAAAAATATATTTTATATGTTTATTAATAATTTTTTTTAAATATTTTTTTTTGTTTCGCTCCCGGTCCGCGAACCGGAAAGCTTTCCGTTAGCTCAATTTGATGCCGCGACCCGGTCCGCGAACCGGTAAGAAATCAACATAGTGACGGTATCGCGTTGCCGCGTAATGCGTCTTGTGACGTACCGCGTTAGCGCACCCGGAAGTGCCCCGGGGCGCGGACCGAGGCGCGAAACGCAGCTCCCCGGAAGCGATCCGCGGCGCGTCGCGAAAGCGCGACGTATCGCGTTGCCGCGTAATGCGTCTTGTGACGTACCGCGTTAGCGCACCCGGAAGTGCCCCGGGGCGCGGACCGAGGCGCGAAGCGCAGCGACCCGGAAGCTAACCGGGGCGCGTTCCGCAGCGCGTAACATGAGCGTGAGAGGTCATGTGACTTGTTAATAAAACTTTTCATTGGTTCATTTCACTTTTGGTTTCATAATGATGTAAGGCTAGGTCAGGTGACCTAAAAATAACACTTTTCATTGGTTTAGAACTATTATTTTTCCCAAATGATGAAAGCCCCCACCTGTTTTCTCACTCTGACTTTCAACTTTGAGAAAGGAAGACCTGATCATTTGCTCTGATTAAAAAATGGCTTCAATAGTAGCTTTAGCTTCTGCACCCCCACCACCACCACCACCATCTCCTCATAGGAAGAGAGGACCACCTGCACAGTTTATTGGAGACACAGAGGAGGAAGAGGAAGAACAAGACGGAGAGGAAGAAGAGGGACCACGATTTGTCAAAGAGTCCGGGTATCTCATCGCAAAGTTAGCTTTATCTGGCAATTTTTTTCCATTCCACCAGGAGAGAAAAAAGTCAATGCACGCCATGCTACATGCCTTATCTGCCAAGATAAGTTATCCCGGGGCACTAATAAAAAATACAGTTATGGAAATTACACGATGCACCGACATATGCAGAGGTGGCATCCAATCAACTATAGTCGTGCAGAGATGCGTGAACTACAACAGAACCCCCCAACTTCGGTGACAAGAACATCTACTGATATCTCTCTCACAGTTGGAGAGGCCAACGAAACAGTGCCAAATATTCAAAAAAATGTTGTCCATCTGAAGCTGACATGCTTATATTGTGGCACTTTAATTTCATGCGCAAACATGAGTCTGAAATTAATTAATTTGGCTTTCGAGAAACACCGATGCTCCAAACGCAGCAAGTTTTAATTTTTTTTTTTGCTCCTGTTGAGCCTTTTTCAATGCCTCTTTCTGTTCTTTCCCTTTGAAAAAAAACAAAAAAAACAAATAAGTGTTCAAAAAATACAAAAAAAACAAATAATGTTCAAAAAAGAAAAAAAAAATATAAAACAACAAAAATATAAAAAAAAAAGTTCTTTTCAGAACTACCTCCCCGTTATTAAAAAATTGCTAGAATGTTTAGCACTCTGGCAAGCTCTATTTCTTTTGGTTCGCTTCCCGGTTAGCTTCCCGGTACGCGGACCGGGAGCTAACCCAAAAAATGTTTTTAAAAAAAATAGAGTAAGTATAGGAAAGTAAACAGAGAGTGATGTTAAAAGAAAGACAGCTATAGGGACTAAAGAAGAGATACTGTTTAATAGATCTATTTACCGAAGAAAAGACGGAAGAGGGTATAATTGTGAAAAACAAAATAGATAACGAAGTGAAAGAAAAAAAAAGAGAGTATAACATTAACAAAGAAGAGTTTCTTGGAGAATGTGAGTGAATGTTCAAAATAAGATTAAAACATGAAGAATAACAGAGAGAAAAAATAGAAAACAGAAAACAAAAAATAACAGAAAAAGATTAATTGAAACAGCAAAGAAATGTAAGTAACATAGAGCCATATCATCAACATATGCAATAAAAGTTTTGCAGCTTTTATTGGCAGAAATGTGTCGCTAAAGCTGCTTTTGCGGCAGAAAACTGCCGCTAAAACCACTTTTGCACCAGTTTTCTGCCAATAAAAAGAGCAATAATTTTATTGGCTGTGTTCATAATATGCCCCTTAGTGTGCTTCAACTACACAGAGAAAGCATTATGAACAAATAGTGATACAGTGATCAGTCAAAGACACTAAGAGTAATAGAGACGGAGTGAGTGAACAAGAGTGAGGAACTATGAGAAGAGAGGGACTGAGAAAAAGAGTGGAAGGAGTTGAGTAAGTAGGTAATAGAGAAAGGAATGAGGGAAGTAGCAAAGGCAGGAAACTGAGGGTTAAAGAAATGAAGCAGTGGAACTAATAGAAGTTAAATGTGATAGAAATGTAACGAAAAGAGTACAAAACATTTACCTTATAATTGTCGTTAAATTACTCACTTTTTGTTTTTATACTTTCAATCTGTGAAAGAGAGAACAAACATTTGAAAAATATTAAAACATGTATTTAAAAATTACAAAAGACAAGGGAAAAGATTGAAGGACAAACAGTTTTTCAACAACTTTGACACTTACAGAAGCTTCTGCTTCTCCAGGCCCCCTACACAGTCCTAAAGATATACATTTTAAACTAACAGTATCTTGATGCAGATGAAGTGAGGCCTATCTTAAAACATGGTGCATCTTTTGCATTGCTGTTGTCTCAGAAAAGTGTCGCAAGACACTACAATTTTAAATGATTGCTTCAGGATGCCAATAAGATGTGTCCTATCCAGAGGTTTGTTTGAGGTGAGGCCTACTCAGGGTTGCAGATGAAATTTCGAGTTGTTGAAGAGAATAGAGGACATAATACATGTGAAGGTCTACCAATGAAGTGAGTCATGTCCACTGCACTCTTGAACAAAGTCCAAACCTCCTATGTTTCCCTGGAGAGACCTAAACTTGATCTGCACAATGTGATTCGTAATGATAGGAAACACAGGTGATGTAAATGAAATACGTGCAATTTATTTTGCTCATTTCACAATCACATCACTTGTGTTTCCTTTGCTTAGGTATCTCATTGTGCAGATGTAGTCCAGCATATGAAAGAATACGCAGAAGTGCAGCACTGCATGCAACAACTTTGACACTTACAGAAGCCTCACCTTCTCCATGCCTCCTACACAGTTCTACATATACATCATAAATGCAAACAGTACAGAATTAATTATACATGTTAAATGGTTTATTTTTGCTGTTCTCAGAATGTATCAAAATTCACTAAAAACAGTGACTTGAAGGTATTCATCATATAACAGCGGGGAAAAAAAAACACAATCAAAATGATTGTGTTTAAAAAACCCATACAACATAACAAATCAGAATTCAGAACTCCTTAAAGTTAACTTACTTTCCATGACGTCAAAGGATGTCCTATGAACAGCTTACACTCTGTTGTTTCAACCCGCCACTTTCTGAAAGAAAATCTCCATAGTTTTTAAAAACATGTTACATGCAATAAATGACTTCTTGCTCTCTACCACAAGTTTCCACAAGGCCAAATCTTGTCAGAGCCATTTATAACTCTTGGATTTCTTGTAAGCCAATCCCGTCATTTGGCATTTCTGCAACTTTCAGAATTAAAATGTTGAAGATCATTTTCACAATCCTGGAATAGTAATATCTTCCCCTTCTTGCTCAGTCATGTTCTACATTTCCTATGACACTGATACTGCTTACTATGAAGCAGACTTACACTACCTCTATGAGTACTACAATTATTTAATTCTCTACATCACTTTTAATCACAAAGCAATGTAAAACAGTAGACAGCATTGCAGACTTACATTCCCTCTACTCTATGTTTTGATTGGCTGCTTCAATTAGCTTATAAAAAGAAATCGTTTTTCTGAACTCATTCAAAGTGCACTTATTTCTCCATGACGTCCAGTCTTATGGTTAGAAGTTATGTCTCTGAACTACACTTATCCTCAAGGCCAAATTGTGTAGGAGCCATTAGAACTTCTTGAAATTCCACAGAGCACATCCCGAGATTATTTCCCTAAAATTTTGGTTTTAAAAACACCAGGTAAGAGTTTTTAAGGTCATACGGCAATTTTTTTTTGAAAATTAAAACAGAATCAATGCAGAATGACCAGCCATTTCTAGACTTTAAATAAGCTGTGTAATGTCCTGATGTTATTGAAGGGCCATCATGATATATAATTGCTGCAGTTACAAAAGTCCTTCCTGATATTGACAACTGCGAAGCTACAAATTTTTTTATTAAAGTTGTCAATTTTGTTCCATCAGGCCTACATCGTTGGAACATTAAAATGACATACTGGCCATATGTTCATATAAATAATGTGGACATCATTTCAGATTTACATTGGCTACACTCCATGTTGTGATCAGCTGCTTTTACTAGCTTATTAAAGGAGACTGATTTACTGTCTGGCAAAGTTAAATATATAAATCTTTCTGAGTCTACACTAGTAGTACTTGATACCATACAGTTCTCGCAGTCATGCTGCCATTGATAAGAAAGCCCAAACAGCTGATCTACATCTACACCTTCAGCATGCAATACATCAAGCATATACATTAAAAACTCCTGACAATCTTGCTGAATATTTTGAGAGAATTGTGTTTGGCCTGAACATCTGTCTAACAGATTTCGAATTTCAGACACACTTTCTATGTTTGTTCTATCAGTGCTACATTTCTCTAACACAGAATTTAACAAACTGCAAAATCTTTGATCAGAATTGACCACAATCTCTTCTTTTACATTTTCTAGAGAAAACAAAACATTAACCACTACATTAGCATAGCAGTTGACACCAGAACTGTTTTCAAATTGAAAACCAACAACATCTTCAACAGAATCCTTTTTGTTTCTGCTTGTAATTTTAGGTTCATCGACTTTTCGTCTTTTTGCTACAACCTCCCCAGTATTGGTCACATTTCTTCGTTTCCGGCCTACCACACGTTTCTCAAACAAAGGATACTGAGGCAAATGTGGCGCATACTCTCTTCTTAACCTATTGTATTCCTTAACACAATCTAGATCCGCACAAATGTTTGTGACATTACACTCAATCAAGTACAATCCCGATAAAGTTCTAACTCGTGACAATGCCACATATGCCATACCCTCCTTGAACACAGAACTGCCAATATTCACCAATGCACAGTCTACACTTAAACCTTGCGATTTATGGATTGTCACCGCATATGCCAAGCAAACAGGAAACTGCTTACGGCGAACATATAAGTCTTTTACAAGCAAAAATCTAGCAGAGCAACGACCAATTAGCTGTACTTCCTCAATGCCATCAAATTTAATTTTTAAAAATTCAATTCCATCTCTATTTCTGTATTTTACAAAATCAACAACATTACCCATTGATCCATTTACCAGACCTCTTTCAACATGTAAATTCCTTCTTAAAATTATACGGCAGTTCAAGCACACATTCAGAGTCTTTTCAAAACCTGCAGTTTTAGATATACTCTTCTCTAATGAATCCAATTTTGTTTTCAGATTCTCAGACAAAATAATTGTTGATCCCATATGCTCTACTCTGTCAATAGCTTCCAGTTTCACAATCTCTTGCTTTTCTAAATGCAACATTTTGTTGTTGAATTTGGCACATTCTGCAAGAGTTGGCATCAAACATATTCCAGATTTCTTATCAGTAATTTTCTGAAAAATATTCTCAGGCACAACATCTTGTTCTGGATATAAATTTGACAGTAATCGTGCATGTAAAGCTTCTTTCCCATGCTCGGTCACTTTTCCAATTCTAACATCTTGTAGAATAGTCTTGTAAACTTCATCCTTCGCCTGGCGCATATTTTCATGCAGTTCAGCATAATTGAAGTTTAACCATATATTGACGTTGCCAATGCTGCCTAGGCACTTCCTGGTATCTTCATGCGTGAGCATTTTGAACACAGGTTGCCCTTTCACTGGTGTCAGCTGCAAAAGATCTCCGAAAACAATGATGTGTTTGCCACCAAATAACACATCATACTCTGTTTTGAGAACTTCTTGCATTCTCAAATGCACAAAGGCAAGCATGACATTGGAAACCATGCTTACTTCGTCAATGATAAGAAGTTTCATTTTCCTCAAGATTCTTGAAACTTCAAAACAAGCATCTCCAGATAGCTTGTGATATTGTAATTTGTTGTCATGCTCCACTGGCAGCATCAGTAAACGATGTAAAGTAATCCCTTTAATGTTATGTGCTGCCAGTCCAGTTGGAGCGGTGACAACACAAGACAGCGATGACTCTGTCCTTTCCTGCAAATAGCATGAAATTGCTTTAATGAGGAAACTTTTTCCAGTTCCCGCTTCTCCACTCACGTACAGTCGGACAGGCTTCAACGACGTACATGAGCACTCTTTCTTGTCATGACTTAATCCATGATCAATTTGCATGGTAACTTCGTCATATATTTTCCTCTGCTCAACGTTGAGTTGTCTTTCCAACTCTTCTAAGTTAACCGCATCCTCCTGAGCATGTGCCATGGCTCTTTCCACTTCATTCATAGCAGTGGCAGCTTCATTTTTGATAACAGGTCCTCCTAGTGGATCCTGACTCAATGAAGCAGAACTCTGACTGTCCTGAGAACTGTCTCTGGCAATCTCGGCTGCAATCGTTGCTTCCTGCTCAATTTCCGCATTCAACATTTCTACATATTTGGGAAAAGCAGGACATTCTATGGTCTCCTTGGCAGCATTGAAAGAGTCTTCGTAACAGAGGAAATCTCCAAGCAGTTCCTCTTCTGCACGCCAAGGCTTGAAAAGTTGCAAAAGTGCTAAATAGAAAAACTCCTTTTTTTCAGGAGATTCGCCAGTCAATTTTCGATGGTTTACCAAGTGGCATTTTCTTTGCTTGACCAGACATCCCTCACTTCCTATTACAGCATACACTCCTTTCTCAGTATCTTCTTTGATGTTCCTCTTGAATATGTAATTTTGAAGAACCTCATACAGACAAACATTGTCGAGGTGACTGCTTCTATTTGGATAATATGTATCCAACATGTTGGTCTTCAAAATGTCAGTACTGTTTGGCTCCTTTTCCGCCAAATACTCAATTTCCCGCACAGGTTTCAGAACTCGATTACGCGTTGCAGCAAGACCAACACTCGCCCAAACGATACTCCTGGACTTGGCATAGAGACTTGCTGAAGACAACCGGTCAGAGCATTCGTACGCTCCGATTTCTCGATGCGACAACATCTTCAGACTGAAACTGTACAACTTCTTGCTGAGGCTCTTTTCATGGGAAATGTCCTCCCACATATCCTTCAATTCTGTCTTCTCTTTTTTGGTGATGTAAGATGTCACATACCGAGCCACAGCCATACAGTTATCAGCCACAAACTGTATATCCATGTTAGCATTCCACATGGACAAAATCACCGGGTTGTAGTCGTTGATGTACTTTGACTCTTCGTTCCTCTTCAAATTGTATGTGTTTTTAGGTGATTTCTTCATCACATTATGTCGCAGCGAAGACATCAAACTGTTTACTCTTCCTTTAGAAATCACCGGTCGTGGAAAGCCGAAACGACATTTGGTGTAGAACTTGTCCTTGTTTCGGAATTTACGACGGCAGTACTTTCCACATCGATGGCTTTGGAAACGCAGAACTTTTTCTCTTAGGCTTTTCTTCTCCTTTGCGTTTGGAACAGCACACGTAGAATACTGTTGGATGAAACTCATCACTGAGTCTTCTGGATCCGTTCCAAATTTAGGTGCATCCTTGATCCACAGCAGCATATGTATATGAGGAGCACCTCTTGCTTGGTACTCCTTTCTCCAGAAGAAATCCAACACCTCTCCAAGAGGTGGATTCTTCTTATTCATGATGAAAGACATCATAGCTTCAAATCTATGATTGAAGTACCTACATACATTGACTGGAGCCAAAGAGCACAGTTCTCCGGGTGTCTTGAATTCGATGTTATCTACGTTAGCATTTGCCTCTCGTAGAAATTCAAGTAAGTCTTCCCAGCCATACTCGGCACAGCTCAGAGTGAGGAACCATGTGGGAGTACCTAAGTTCCTCAGCATACATTTTAAATCACCATGACGACGGTACCAGTACTCATTAGTACCACGCTGACACGCCATGAGATTAATCAGGTGAGAATCCAAAATACTGTCTTGGACATTGACTTTATCCATAAAGTCACTTGCCGAGATGTTTTGCATGTGTATACCACTTTTCAAGATGTGGTTCACTGCATATGACAGTCCAGACAGATCGCTTTCAAACAGGAGATGAAACAAATAAGGAATGCATTGTCGAAACCTAGCATCTCCTGCATACAATCGCAAAGTCCGGTATTCAGAAGCAGGAATTTGATGAGGTCGCTCATCATATCTTCCTCCTTGACCTGTTGGAAAAAGCTGTGGGAAACACCGAGCTTCCAAACTTTCCTCCCAAACACTAATGGGACTCCCTTTGGCTTGTTTCATTTGAAACAACTCAATAGCATTCCCCATGACTTCCTTGGAATGCAAAGGATGAACACTATAATGTTCATATATTTCTTCACTAGTAGAGGGTTCTACTTTCTCAATTTGACCAGCACACAAATCGCTATCCTCTTCCTCACTTACTTCCTCTTCTGCAACATATACATTCTTATAGTATTTATTATTTTTTTTCAAATACAATGTTGCCTTTTTAACTTTCCTAACATCTACTAAATCTTGCCATATTTTCTTATTCTTTGTCGGAACCCCATTAACTAAGATAACCAGAGGTTCCTCTTCCACTTTTTCTACTCCAATTGTGTTAATGTTTTTCTTCAAATCTAGAGGCAAATAAACAACTCTTCCCTTTAATCCTCTCTGTAAATCTGATGGAGGCAATTTCCCTGTCTTTGGCTCCATTCTTACAATAGCCTGAAAGGGATGGATACTCTGAATCAAAATAGATTCATAAGTATTTAAATCCTTCAATTCAGAAGGAATCTCAACCAATTCCAGATTATTATGAACTGCTCTAGCAGACATCTGGTTTTGATTTAATTTGCAACAACAATAATTACACACACGTTGATCCAATCCCAAATCAAAACAATTTTCTACCATCAAGTATGTTGCGAAATCCTTCCATTCACTATTATTTTCCCTTTCACTTTTTGCATATAAATCCACTAACTTAGTCTGATTCTTATAATAAGTGCGTCGACAACACACACAAGTGAAATTTGGCCTCTCACTTGATTTGACCTGAAATGTGACAATTTCCCTCTGGAAATTATCTGTACTGGAAACCTGTACACTATCTTCCACATTACCCGCTTCTTCTTCGTCAATTTCAACATTCTCCTCTTTACTTCCAAAGTAACAAAACTCAATTTCTTCACATATATTCTTCACATCTATTTCAGAACCATGCAAAAGAGCAGCGCATAATTGTTTAAGCATAATTGCTGGACTCTTAGCATAATACAACATTCTAACTAATTTCCTCACTTTATTATGATGCACTGCTAGCATCCTGAAATGATGAAAAACACTCTGGCATACTCTCCTGGAAAGACAAGCCAGTGAATGACCATGCAAACCTGTCACTTCTCTCACTCTGCAAGGATCTAATTCTTGCAACAACTTCATTTTCTGCTTCAAACTTTTCTTATTAAATGACCGTACAAAATCACAAAGCAGATTGATGGAATCCTGTCGCACACTACAAATACTACTACACTTCCAGGTGTACACAGGACCCTTAGCACGTCTTCCTAAAACCTCATTACCTAACACCTCTTCTGCCTCTGTTGTCACAAGTTTTTCTTTTTCAACTGGACAACCATCTTTCACTTCATAAGCACGACCACTGGTGTCAACTGCATGCACCAAATCATTATCCTGGAAATAACTCTCCTCATTAAAAAATGCCTCACAGCTTGAACTATGCATCCATTCTCCAGAAAAAACTTCACAAAAATTACTACGATTAACTATTCTCTTCCATCTACTATTTCTTTTGAAATCATAAATTGCCTTGTTTAGCTTCCTAATTCTATTGATTATCAAAATAAATAACTTACGTTTAATTTCAAATGCCTGATCAATAACTTTCTCAACTTTTTTTTTTCTCTTATAAAAAAACACTTTCTGTTGACCTTTCTTAATATTTTTTAACAAATTGCCAATTATCCTGTTGCGAAACATTCGTTTACGAATGTCCCTAAACTGTTGTTTCCTTCTACTATCATGCACAGAGTTATCTCTTGCTCTAGCAGTAACATTTTTGATTGGTCTTTCCTTTCCATTTGAATTGCTTCTCTTTTTATGGACTGAAACATTTTCTGTAGTGATATTTTTTTTACTACACATATTTCTTATGAATGTTTTTGTACTCTTACCCGGTGCTTTCTTCGTGACTTGACAAATCTTTTTGTTAGAGGACTGCTGCTTCTTTTGATTGGCCTGCTGTCTTTGACTTTTTGCAGCCTTTCTCTCTCTTTCTTTCGTTGGCATGGTGAAATGTTGAAATGATCTGCAGTTGAATCTGTGGTAAAATATATTAAAAAATGTTATTAACCACTATTACCAAACAGTAAATCAATAACAGTGATCAAAAACTTAACACACTACTTGACATTTTAAATAGAAGATTTTTTAGTCCTTGGCAAATTTACAATACAGAAATAGCAGAAAAGAAATGGAATTTATATTCATGTTACCTGTGCTATTTTATATGTGAATCTGATCTAATTTTATGAGCATATTTTAATATTTTATTGAAGACACTACACATACACATTTAATAAAAGATTAAAGTTACGCTTGATGAAGAATACAGAGGACATAATACATGTAAAGCTCTACCAATGAAGTAAGTAATGTCCACTTCATTGCGCCAGTCATCATAAATGTATCCCTAAGCTTCTTATCTTGTTAGACATCAACCGGCATATGTATCATATAACTATTTTGCATTTCCAAAATAGCAAATTTTAAGGAATAAATAGTGATTCTTTACCATTCCAAATTTGCGATGAGCAAATTGCTAATTGCAAATTACCCATTCATTTCCATGGGCCAGGATGCCCATATGAATGAAGGTGCAATTTGCGATTAGCAATTAGCTCATCGCAAATTAGGAATTTTTCCAAAGGTGCAGGGGTGTCTCAAGAACACCCTGCTGCACCCCTGAAAAAGAAATTTGGGGGCATATGGCACACATAAATTTTAACAACATTCCATTACCTCAAAAACGATTTTCAATTCTTAATTTGAAAACACTGCCCACAGGTATCAGGTATCAAAATCTTTATTCGATTGTAAATTTACAATCATAAAAGTTCATTTTAAAACATCAAGAACACAGTTAAAAACAATTACACACAGTTCATTTACATAGGCAAAAAGACACAGTGAACAGTACAATATCAGACAATGAGAGCATGGGCAATATATAATTAAAAATATAAATATCTGTAGGCTTAAAAAGCACCAGCACAAAATTTTTCAGCATGGTTAGCCATCCATGCTTTTCCTAAAGCAGATGGCTTTTTTTAAAAAATTACAAATAAACAAGGTACAGTCAATGTTCAGTAGTTGTAAGTAATAAAGTGCGGGTTTAGTTTGTGTAAAACTCATTTTTTTAAGACACGGTTTAAGGTATAATTTCCGTGGAATGGAGTAATAAGGGCAAATAAAAAGGAAGTGTGCCAGATCTTGAGGAGACTTTCCGTCGCAGCCACAAGCTGGCAACACTTCGCCCCGCTGGGCGCCACTTGGGAATGCCAAAAGGAGGTGATAGAGGTCAAAGCGGAACCTTGTTAACAGGAACCGATCATAGCTAGACATAGGCCATGTCAGGTAAGGTTCTATTTGCAAACATGTTTTTATCATAATATGTTTCCTAATGCTGACCTTCTGTATCTCAACCTCTTCTCTGTCAGTACATCTTAACAAAACTATGGCATTCTTGACCAGGTTCACATCAGATTTTCTAATTGTGTTTGGGGCATAGAACAGGTCATGGCGGCCAATTGCCGTTAAACTGTCCTTTATATACTTGATCCATGGTACCTTAAATCTCCCGTCTAACTGTAAGGCTTCTTTTAGTATGGCATGTGTTAATGAGATTTCGTTGTTTAACCAACATTTCAGCCAACATAAAATTGGGCTTACTGCTAATCTGTCACCTAGATAAGGGACCCCCAGCTCCTCATGTACAGAATAATTCCCAATGCCCCTAGGTAATCTTAGGAGTTTTTTTAGGAAATTATTTTCTGTGACCTCTAGATCTTTTGCCTTACGATAGCCCCAAAGCTCGCTCCCATAACAGGCAACAGCAACGCTTTTTGCCTGGTACAGCTTAAGTGATGCGGCCAACGGGCAATTACCAATTTTTTTTGCAAAGCCAAGGATGGCCGCATTGACCCTTGCAGTTTCTCCCTTCTTTTTGGAGACTGCTGGGCCCCATGATAAATTGTGGTCTATCAGAACCCCGAGGTAAGAGAAGGAGTTGGTTGATGGAATTTTTGCCCCATTTATACTAAAATTACCAGGTTTCAGAATGCCCTTACCTGTCTTCATAACGAAGGACTTAGAGTTGTTTATACTTAAGCCACGTGACTCCATAAATTTATGGAAGGAATTTAATAATTTCTGAAGCCCAATTGCTGTTCTGGAGATAAGAACAGCATCATCGGCATAGAGTAGTACAGGTACCCCTCTACGCTCGACTAAAGGGTAGTCTGCTTCTACAAGTAAAAGAGATTCCTCCAATTCATTAATGTACAGGTTAAATAAAAAAGGGGCCAGGATACAACCTTGTCGGACGCCCCGTTTTATTTTAAATTCATCCGTTACGTTAAGATCTTGAGAGTAACGGACATTCGCCCTTGTATCTGTATGCAGATCGGCGAGAAAATTA
Source organism: Lissotriton helveticus (assembly GCF_964261635.1). NCBI lineage: Eukaryota > Metazoa > Chordata > Amphibia > Caudata > Salamandridae > Lissotriton > Lissotriton helveticus. Next base: position 60,420,300 of record NC_136071.1, read on the forward strand.
ACGAGGTTCCTCTCTACGCCCATTCTCAGCAGAGTAGCCCATAATAGGCTTCTATCTACGCAATCAAAGGCGGACGACAGGTCCATAAAGGCCATGTAGACGGTACCTTGTCTCGCCAATGTATACTTGCTTAGAATAAGGTATAGGTTCAGACACTGCGTGATAGTCGAATGATCTGGTCTAAACCCATATTGTATAGGTGAGAGGATTTTGTTTTCTTTAGCCCAAAAAGATAACCTGTTGAGGATTACACCCCCTACCACTTTAACTACTGAGTTCAATAAAGAAATTGGCCTGTAACATAACGGGCTACTGTGATCGCCCTTCTTAAAAATAGGAACTATAGTAGAGAGACCCCAAGTTCTTGGGCAACCAGTTTTCACCGCTGCATTAATTACGGCCGTGAGAACCGGGGCCCAAAACGGGATACTAGACTTAAACAGGTCCGGCGGCAATCCATCCGGACCCGGGGCCTTGTTGGAAGTAAGACCCTGTATACCCTTGACAGTCTCTTGTACTGTGAAACACAAAGGAATCACAGCTGGAGTTAAAAAGTCGGAGACTACCCATTGCTCATTGCTCTTGAAAATTGTACTGTAATGGGACACCCATTCCCCCTCTGGGATGTTTGTTCCAATAGCTGTGTCATTAGGATTTTCAAACAAAGGTTTGTTAATCATTTGCCAAAACTTGCTACTATTCCCCAGCACAGATGGATCTAGGAGGGATTCAATTACATTTGCCTTGATTTCCTGTTTTCTGGTGGCTATTGCTTTCCTATAAGCCATACGAAGATTTTTTATCAATTCAAGATCTCTTGGTTTTGTTTTTAATGCGAGTTTCAGATCCCTGCTTGCCTTTGAGCAATTATGATCAAACCATTTAGAGTTATTCACACTATATCCCTTTCTTGGCGTTGTGAGCATGGAGCTAATTTTAGTGACCAACCCCTCGAATCTACACACAATGCTCGAGGGGCTTGAGTCAGATGAAAGACAAACAGACAGCTCCGCTTCACATGCGCTGGTTATATTAGTGTACAGGGTGTCTTGATTTACCATTGACCATTTAATGCGACGCCTGCCATTTACACACCTTAACGTGCCAGGGTCGACACGTGGCTGACATTTAGCAAAAAAAGGGCCGCCCAAGTCTATAACAAGGGGATTATGATCACTATATATGCTAACGAGAATGGAAAAATACAAGACCCATTGAACAACATCCGAAGAAATTAATATATGATCAATAAAGGAACCCTGGCCATGCCCTTTAAAGGTTGGGGTGTCGAAGATTTTAGTATCCGGAGCCAACGACATTACTACAGTCAAGTTGTGCTCGTTCATTAGATCATTTAAATACTCCCCCCCCCTGCCATGGGAGAAGTGAAAACCTCCCTCATTGTAACACCCTAAAGACCCCATTGGCGTGCTGGCTGGGTTACCACATGGTTGAACGTTAAAATCACCTGCTATCAGCAAGTGCCGTGAAACATTGTAAACATTTTTGCTCAAAATATCATTTAAACAGGCAATATTGCAGGTTTCATTCTTACTATTGGCATTATAAAAATTAACCAGTGTTACCACAATCTTCCCAATTTTTAGATCAATCTTCTGTAAATTCAGATTTACATTATGATAATTGCTTGTATTACAATTCAAATCTTGGCTAATGAAGATGGCCAAGCCACCTTTGGCTCTACCCCTAGTCGAGGCAACTGCCGGGGTAATAAAGCTTAAGAAGCCCTCCATATGCACTTTAGTTTCCTCTATCCAGGTCTCTTGGAGACACACAATACTGAATTTTCTTATAAATGATAACCATACTGGGTCACGTAACTTATTTGCCAATCCCGCAATGTTCCAGGAAATTAATTTTGTGCTGTTATTAAGGGCTGGACTAATAACAACCTCTCTGGTTGATTGTGGGATAATTAAAGTAGGCGACATTACACCTCCCGCCACCGGACCCACAGTACGCTGTGCTTGTATCTCCCAGTGCTCAGATATGTCACTAATGGTTTGCCTTATAGCTAATGGGGGTGTGAGAGGCACCTCATTTTCCCCTGAGAGTGCTATGGGTAGTACTTTATTGGGACTACTGTTTTTAACAGTCATGCTGTGTAAATTTTTTCCATGACAGCAACCCCCTTGCTTCTCAGGTAACCTTAAGTTACATGAAGCACTTGCCCCACCCCCCATTACTTTTGGGTTCTTTAACCATCAGTCGCAGTCCTCTAGGCTGCTAAAAGCCATAAACCTATTGGAAAGCTCTAGGGGCGTAAATGGTAACAGGTTTGACGTGTTCCCATTGAGACCAGTTTTGTGGTTAAAAGGTATGGTGTTCCACCCGTATGTGGCTGATGGTAAAGCCGGTTGGTACATGTATACGGGATTTAGAGCCTCAATATTAGGGAACTGAGAAGAGAAAAAAGTATTGTTGTTATGGTGTTGTGGAGGGAAAACAACAGATCTGGGATAAAAGTATGTCAGGGGACGTGGTACTATGCAGTTCTTTTCATTTCCATAAGGCCAGTTCAGAATGTGTTGTACAGCTCTCCTGTCTCTAAAGTTTATTACCACAACATCTCCACCAATGTCCTTCACTCTACCCCCCAACCAGGACAGGCGCCGGACATGAACTATCTCACCGTTAATCGTAATGGGTTTGGGTCTATAGAGAGAGAGCCAATGCATTATTTTGTTGTATAACTGTGAGTATCCCTCTCTTTTCCCAGTGGGCAGTTCTGGGACCCCGGTGAGTATAACCACAAACGGTAATGCTTCTGGGGGGAGTTCTGTCGGTGGTGCCCTAGACGGGCCCCCTCTTCCCCAGTTATTCTCCTTCCCTTCTAGTCTGGGTGATCTCCCCAAGGAAGTATTGGGTTCCCTAGGTGGAATAATTACAGAGCTAGTTGGTAAGGAGATGGTAGGTTTACCCTGTATGTCAGTTGAAGTTGTTATTGAACGGGTTTTACAACTATTAACGCCAGGTGCTTTCGGTGCCACGTTTATAAGATTAGGAGTGGCTGAAGTTGCTACAGCAACCTGACTAAAACTTGAACTGGGTTTAGACTGTGTAGAACCCACAGCATTATTTGAGAGGGGTTTGGTTGATGTAGTGACTTGTTGGAGCTGTACTTTGGACTGACCTTGTGAACGAACAAAATTACCTAACACAGACAAATCTCCCTCAATTTTACCTAAACGTGCCTCCATCCCCCTAAATCTGTCTGACAGAGCAAGCATATAACTACGGATGATCAGCTCAATGTTGTCCAGAAGCGACTTTGGAGTAGCAGATTGCAACTCCTCCTCCGTCTGGATAGAGATGGTATCAGGATCTGTAGGAGCTTGAGGTAGAGGTAGCGGTAAAGTGGGGCTGACTGTTATAGTTTGGTTTGCATCAAGAGGACCCGTTGAAGGTAGTAAAACAATGTTCTTCTTTTTACCAAACTCAGTATGACTTATTTTGGGCTTGTTGGTAAGTAAAGTTTTTCTTCTTCTTTTAGGTGGAGGTGGCCCATGCGTTTTAACATGCGTTGCCCACAGGGAAATTACTTAAAATGTCCTCAAGACACATGAAAGTGTTTTTTGAAAGCTTTTGCAATTTTTTTGGGTCACTTTTAACATGGTTATGTAACTCAAACAGTAAAAACCAAAATTAACATGCACAAGTGTGACCATATTTACAATGAATGTGCCCCACGGAGAAAGGTCTTTTAATATAATATGGGAAAAATGACATCAGAGACACAGAAATGCCTTATAAAGAAGCATACACCATTATATCCTTGTCATAAATTTACAAACCATTCCTTTTCCCCAAAAACGATTTTCAAATCATAATTTGAAAACACTGCACATGAGGAAATGACTTAAAATGTCCTTAAGACACATGAAAGTGTTTTTTGATTGCCTTTCCAGCATGGTTGGGTCACTTTTAACATGGCTATTTAACACAAACATTCAAAATCTAAATTTGCCATGCACAGGTGGGAGCATATTTACAAGCAATTTGCGCCACAGAGAAAGGTCTTACATTAAAATGGGAAAAATAACATCAGAGACAGTCAATTACCTTATAAAAAAGCATACACCATTATGTCCTTGTCATAAATTTAAAAAGAATTCCTTTTCCCCAAAAACGATTTTCAAATCATAATTTCAAAACACTGCACATGGGAAAATTACTTAAAATGTCCTTAAGACACATAAAAGCGTTTTTTGATTGCCTTTGCAGCATGTTTGTATCACTTTTAACATGGCTATGTAACACAAACATTCAAAATCTAAATTTACCATGCACAGGTGGGAGCATATTTACAAGCAATTTGCGCCACAGAGAAAGGTCTTACATTAAAATGGGAAAAATAACATCAGAGACATTCAATTGCATTATAAAGAAGCATACACCATTATGTCCTTGTCAGAAATATTATAACCATTCATTTTCCTCAAAAACGATTCTCAAGTCATAATTTGAAAAGACTCCACAGCTCCTATGCAGCAAAACACCCTGTCAGTACTAATACTTCACATTTTCTCCAATTACATTTTCTCAAAGAAACAAAATCTATTTGTAAAACACTTGAGACAAAGCAACATTTGAAAAACACAACTTTCTTCATAATTTTCTCCTTAAAGCACACTATTCTCTATCTAAATTAAAGAAATATTTTCTCACCTTAGCAAATACTTTGAGTTTGAAAACAGTCTCAGAAACACACCAATTTGTCTTCAGCAGAGCAAAAGGTATGCACTCCAGAGTCTGCAGCTATCAAAAGCACAGAAATGCTGTAATTCTTCACACATATCTCTCGTGTCACCCAATCAAAACTCTTCCCTCACTTTTTTTCAAATGAAAACCCTTCCCCCCTCTGCCATTTCATGCCTTTTCTGCATAGCAACCACCTCTTGCAAGACCTCTGGTGTTTGCAAGTTCACACAACAATGTTGCAATTGAACTCTGAACTCTCAGTGCACCTGCGTATCCACTGCAATCTTTCATTTAATGATTATTTATTGACCATTCAAAATACATCTTTCAAAGAACTCATCCATGCACCCTAACTTTCTGTTTTCAGCAATCAAAATCCACCAATCACTGTTACTGCTTCATTAACACAGAAACTCCACAGTTTTTTTCATTTTAAACTCTCATTTTTTCAACTGCCATTTCATTGCCACACTTCATCTGACTGCAGCAGAACCTTCTCTCACCATGTTTTCTGTCTGGATTGTTGGACATAGTTATATCCACTGGGCTCACAGGTATGCTGAGAACAGAAAATTACCTAACCTCAATTTACAAGATGTGGAAATTAAGTGGTTTGGCCACAGAGGATTAAAATGTCACCAATTGATACCATTGGTGAAAACCTTTATGCATTTGCCCAAACCTGACCTGTTAATTGTGCACTGTGGAGGTAATGATTTGGGCACTTTGACTGGGGTAGGTCTGGAAATGCTTTTAAAGGACACCTTTGAGCAATTGATGGCACTTTTTCCTCAGACTGCCTTGGTATATTCAAATATATGCCAAAGACAGAAATGGAGGTGGTCAAACCAATTTTGTCCACAAATTGAGAAGTCGAGGAAGCATGTAAACAAATCTGTTTCAGCTTACATGAGAGACCATGGAATGGGCTCCATGTACAACAATAACTTGCGTTACTACATGCAAGATATCTACAGAGGAGATGGAGTTCACTTCTCAGATGAGGGCAACAGAATTTTCACTCTGAATTTAAGACTGTGCATTGGTACCTACTTATAAGTACCTAAATGTACCATAAACCCAAAAGCTCTTCTCAGAGCTACCCTACATCTGATCACTCACAATTATTATTTTACTCTAACTTTTTTCACTAATTTTCCACAAAGTACGCTCCCCGGGGCGCTACCCGGTACGCGAACCGGGAGCTAACCTCGCGAATTTTTTTTAAAAAAATGGTTTTTTTTCGCACATATAAGCCTCCTCAGCCACCCTCACAAAGCCTAGGGGGTCAAGATAAGTCTACCCTGCCCCCTTCTACCCATTCTGAACATTATTTGCCCTCCATTTTGTATCTTAATTTGACCGAAACACAAAATGGTGGACTCCCGTAACGCTTAAGGTTCGCGAACCGGGGCGCTCAACAGTTCGCGTACCGGGTCGCTCCCTGGGAAGCGCACCATCAAAAAAGGTGGGAAAGTAGTTTACAGAAAAACCAATGGAGACAATTTCACCAAATATAGATTAGCTCATACTACATACCAATCCCTACCATTTTCACAAATTTGATTGGAATTCCATTTAGCCATTTAGCCTGTAGACCTCTCTTAATACCCTGAGGTAAATTACTTCTCAAAACACATCTGAAGTGTTGGAATTGACAACCAATTAAAATGTCACTTTCATTTTCTACTTTTTTTACCTGACATTTGATTGGTTATGTACCTGAATATATATAAAAGAAGAGAATGAAACACAGCCATTTTGACTACTACTTCCTGGTGTACATTTCAATTGGATTTTCACTAATCACTTCAACTTCTTTCTAAAGGTAAGTTGTTATTTTAAAAACTGAACTATATTGTGCACTATCAGTTAATATGGTAAACTTTTTCTGATAGTTATATACTATCCCTCTGTAGTAGTTATAGATTTAGATAGACTTCTCTGTTATAGTTATGGATGGAGTTAGGCTTCTCTTTTATAATTATGAATTTACTTACGTTAAATCACATACACTTTTTTATATTCCTACTTCCACTCTGATACTATACACTGCCCAAAGATAAATTCACTGATAAAAAATGCCCATCTAAAATTAATCCCAACAGTGCCCTATCTCTACTAATATATATTTTTTTTATCCAAATTTCAGGCAACATGGAAGGCGAACAGAAAGTTTCATTTCAAATTGTCCTGCAAGAGAGCAGCCAAGAATTAATTGATCCAAATTATATAGAATTTATGGATGAAACTTGGGACCGAGAACTACTGCAATGTGTGCAAGCAGTGGATGACCTCCTTCAAAATGAGGACATTTTACACCCTCATAGATTACAAGCTATGTTCAATGAAAATGACGACATTTCAGACAGTGAAATGTTAGAAATGTTATTAAATTTTGAAACACAATCACAATAATAAATAATTGCTTAAAAAATAAAAAAATTAAAAAATAATCAACAAAACCAACAATCAATTAACATACAGTATTTGAAAAAGTCTATCATTCATTTTTCATTGCAGTACGCTGCCCAGAACGCTTCCCGGTTCGCGGACCGGGCGCTACCCACGCAAAAAAAAACAAAAAAAATTTTTTTTTTTTTTGCCTCGCGGGGCCCTTTTAAAACCTCCACATTAAACCTAGGGGGTCAGGGAGGATCTACTATGCCCCCTTATGGTTATTTCCCCCTTTGTTTTGGCCTCCTTTTGTCTCTCAATCCTACGGAGAGACAAGATGGTGGCCGCTCCGGACTGTTTAGAATGTTAGAATGTTTAGAAAGCTAATATCTATAGCTGTAAAATATATTCTTTATTACGTGACGTATCACGTAGCCACGTGAGACGCCTCATGACGCGTTGCATAACCGTGACGTATCGGCTCTGCAGCGCAAACAAAACCCGTAACGTAAGCGTGCCGGAGCACGCTTACAGATATATATTTTTTTTAACCTTAATTAGACAAAATCCACACGTGCACATATCTTGGGGCCTTGCAAAGGCACATCAAACAAACAGTCCCTACAATTTTGCCAAGTTTGCTGGAAATCTATTCCCTTAATTTTTTTTTTACTGTTTCTCTTGGTTTTCCCCTTGTTACGCTTACCGGGACGCTACCCGGTACGCGAACCGGACGCTCCAAAAACACAAGATGGCGGACTCCCGTTACGCTGCCGGTTAGCTGCCCGGTTCGCGTACCGGGAAGCGCCTCTACCGTGAAAAATCGCAACAATTTTTTAATTTTTTTTGCCCCGCGGGGGACTTTAATATCCTCCTCATCAATCCTAGGGGGTCAGGAGGGGTTTACCTTGCCCCCTTTCCTTCATTTCCCCCTTCTTTTTTCACCACATCTTGTCTCTCGAACCTACCGAGAGACAAGATGGCGGCCGCTCCGGACTGTTTACAATGTTGACAGCTACGCTGCCCGTTAGCTGCCCGGTTAGCTGCCCGGTTCGCGTACCGGGACGCGCCTCTACGGCGTAAAATCGCAAAAAAATATATATTTTTTTTTTTTGCCCCGCGGGGCACTTTAATATCCCCCTCATCAATCCTAGGGGGTCAGGAGGGGTCTACCTTGACCCCTTTCCTTCATTTCCCCCTTCGTTTTTCACCACATCTTGTCTCTCGATCCTACCGAGAGACAAGATGGCGGCCGCTCCGGACTGTTTAGAATGTTGACAGACACCGGAGAGCTAATCAGCTTCGCTTCGCGAAGTTCCGTTACGCGTCAGGTACGCGAAATGGGGCGCTAACCGGAGCGCTGTCACAGATATATATATTTTTTTAAACGTTAATTTCTCAAAATCCACTGGAGCACATATATTGAGACATAGCAAAGGCACGTAGGGCAAACCATATCTACAATTTTGCCAAGTTTCATGTAAATCCATTCAGCCATTCGAGCTAAAAGTGAGTCCAACCGCCCTATGGAAAAATGAATGGGAAAAACGCGTTTTGGGACCCCCCTTTTTTCTTGGCCCCCCCTTGACGAAACCCCCCCAAATTTTCAGGGGCTGCTCATAAACAAAATGTGCCATTTTCCTGAAAATTTCAGCCAATTCGGTCCACAAACGCCAAAGTTATTAGACATAGAATTTTCAGAAATCCCATAGAGAAAAAATCCTAACTATATATACCCACTGGCTATCGCCAGTAGGTAATATACATATATAAACATATATAATCTGCATATCTATATAAATATAAATGCATGCATACATATACATATATGCATACATATGCATGTTATTTACATGAAAGTTTTAAAAACACTAATAAAAGCAAAGCTAAAAAGCCACCTCATTACAAACAGAATGGCTTTAACTTAAACGAGGGCGAGATCTATTGCATTTTCAATGCTTGTTTACTTTGGTTCCGCCCATCCCTAATGATTTGGAAGGCATTCAGATGTGTCACACATTTGCCATAAATTCTGAATGTTAGCACTCTAGTTGCTCATTAGATCACTGTAGTAAAGCTAGTGCTCACCAGGGAAGTCTGCTGCTAATCATGGTTTGCAGCCATTTTCCCGCATTTTTTATCCCGCGGACTTTCAGTCCGCATACCATTATCCCGCAAGGTCATTGACCTCGCATACCATTATCCCGCATTTTTTCAAAACGCATGTGCATTTATCACGCATACCTTTACAAAGAATTAAGTTTTAAAGGCATGTATGGTAAATGCATTTGCGTTGTGAAAACCACAATGACGAGAGAGGTAAGTGGGTTTGTGTTAATTTTTTCGTGGGTTAGTTATATTGTAGTGTAGTGTAGAGTTGTGGTGGTTGTTTAGTGTAGGGTCATGCTGGGGGTAGTGTTTAGGGTTTAGGGTTGTGTTGTAGTGTTTGCGTAGTGTAGGGTCATGCTGGGGGTAGTGTTTTAGGGTTTAGGGTTGTGTTGTACTGTTTGCGTAGTGTAGGGTCATGCTGGGGCTAGTGTTTTAGGGTTTTGGGTAGTGGTGTAGTGTTTGCGTAGTGTAGGGTCATGCTGGGGCTAGTGTTTTAGGGTTTAGGGTAGTGTTGTAGTGTTTGCGTAGTGTAGGGTCATGCTGGGGGTAGTGTTTTAGGGTTTAGGGTTGTGTTGTAGTGTTTGCGTAGTGTAGGGTCATGCTGGGGGTAGTGTTTTAGGGTTAAGGGTAGTGTTGTAGTGTTTGCGTAGTGTAGGGTCATGCTGGGGTGTAGTGTTTTAGGGTTTAGGGTTGTGTTGTAGTGTTTGCGTAGTATAGGGTCATGCTGGGGGTAGTGTTTTAGGGTTTTGGGTAGTGTTGTAGTGTTTGGGTAGTGTAGGGTCATGCTGGGGGGTAGTGTTTTAGGGTTTTGGGTAGTGTTGTAGTGTTTGCGTAGTGTAGGGTCATGCTGGGGGTAGTGTTTTAGGGTTTTGGGTAGTGTTGTAGTGTTTGCGTAGTGTAGGGTCATGCTGGGGGTAGTGTTTTAGGGTTTAGGGTAGTGTTGTAGTGTTTGCGTAGTGTAGGGTCATGCTGGTGGTAGTGTTTTAGGGTTTAGAATAGTGTTGTAGTGTTTGCGCAGTGTAGGGTCATGCTGGGGTGTAGTGTTTTAGGGTTTTGGGTAGTGTTGTAGTGTTTGCGCAGTGTAGGGTCATGCTGGGGGTAGTGTTTTAGGGTTTAGGGTAGTTTAGTTGTTTAGTGTATCCTAAAGGCATATTCGTTCTAAAAGTTTTCGTTATTTTAATTTGCGGCCTAATAGTACATGCGGGATTTTTTTTGCGGACTGATGGTATGCGGGATTTCGTCATATATTCGCTAATCATACTTTCTATGGCAAAATGAACCCCATCATTTTGTTCCTTTTTAAATTAAATGTTTTAAGAGTTACCACTTTATTCCAATCAAGATGGCTTCAGGTGTGCCATACCTGTGTAATAAGTAGGACTGTTAGCACTCTAGTTGTTCTTTAGAACACTCTGGGACATTCTGTCATTGGGCTATAGTTGGGCTACATCTGGCTGATATTTGGGCTACATTTGTTTTTTTTTGTCTCTGGTGGCCATCTTTGGGCTACATTGGGCTACATTGGGCTACATTGGGCTACATTTGGGCTCCAACATATATATAGCCCAATATATATTTTTCAAAGTTAATTTTCGTAAAAACCACTGGAGCATATATCTTGAGACATAGCAAAGGCACATCGGGCTACCAGTCCCTACAATTTTGCCAAGTTTGGTGTAAATCCATTCAGCCGTTCGGGCTAAAAGTGAGGCCAACCACCCTATGGAAAATTGCATGGGAAAAGCACGTTTTGGGACCCCCCTTTTTTCTCGGCCCCCCCTTCACGAAACCCCCCCAAATTTTCAGGGGCTGCTCAGAAACAAAATGTTCAATTTTCCTGAAAATTTCAGCCAATTCTGTCCTCAAACGCCAAAGTTATTCGACATAGAATTTTCAAAAATCCCATAGGAAAAAAATCCTAACTATATATACCTACTGGCTATCGCCAGTAGGTAATATATATATATATATATATAGATATATATCTATATATATATATATATATATAGATATATATCTATATATATATATATATATAGATATATATCTATATATATATATATATTCACTGAAAAAACCATAGGTTATAGACCATATATAGTTAGGAATTAGCATTTAAAAAACCTTATTTTACTCACACAAAACCATTGAAATTCCATATATAGTTAGTTGCACTAACTATATATTGCGCACCCGCAATCCACTGCTGATCATGTCACATATTACATCATTCATGACATGGTCAGTGACATCACTGATGACATCACTGATGACATCTCAAATGACATCACTGATGACATCACTGATGACAACATCCAGTGACTATGTTTCTGTAAAGTTAAAATATGTCTTACATATTGAAGAATGAGTGGATGTATAAGTGTCTGGACGAAGGATTTAGTAGGTGCATGACTGAATGTATGAGTGAGTGATTAAATGTGTCTCACTGAGTGCATGGGTTAGTGACTAAACTGTCTTAATTTGTGCATCATTATGTCTGTTGTTCTGTAAACTGCTGCATGTGTTGATCAGTAGCTATATGAGTAACTATATGGGTTATTGATTGATTGCCCAAGTATTTGCATGGGAGACTGAGTGTGTGTGTGGCTGGATGGGAGGTGTGTGACTCTGTACAGATCAATGTGTACTTGTATCAATGATTGTATAAGAGAGTAAGTATGTGTTAGTATATGGTTGAAAACGTAAGGTGCTCTATGTTTAACTGTATAGAGTAGAAAATGGAAGTGTGATTGATTCTTTACAGGACTGACTAGGTGTGTGAGTAACTCCATGGATGAGTGGCAGAGTGTGAGTGTCTGTATAGGTGTATGAGTGCATATGATTGTGTTGTAAACATGAGTGATTGTATGTATGAATGATTGTATGGGTGAATGAGTGAATGTGTGTGTAGACGTAGGAATCAGTGAGTACGTATGTAGTAACTAGTATTGGTGTGTCAATGGTTTCAAAAATTATACTCTGTTTTTAACACTGGGTGAAACAGAGGTTATATTAAAATGTGAAGAGATGCATTGTATTGTCACATGAATAATATCATCAGTGATGTGGTCATTGATGTCAAATGAGATGTCATCAGTGATGTCATCAGTGATGTCATTTGAGATGTCATCAGTGATGTCATCAGTGATGTCACTGACCATGTCATGAATGATGTAATATGTGACATGATCAGCAGTGGATTGCGGGTGCGCAATATATAGTTAGTGCAACTAACTATATATGGAATTTCAATGGTTTTGTGTGAGTAAAATAAGGTTTTTTAAATGCTAATTCCTAACTATATATGGTCTATAACCTATGGTTTTTTCAGTGAATTTTCAAGGTTTTGTAAATGCTAATTCCTAACTATATATGGTCTATAACCTATGGTTTTTTCAGTGAATTTCAATGGTTTTTTAATAGCAAATATCATAAGCTGTCGAATGTCAAGTACGTGGTAAGTGAAAACATTTTCGTGTTTATGCACACTGATCTGCTTTGAATGGTGCCCCCCCCCCATTTCTATTAGGAGTACTCTCTCTTTGCAGATAGTGAAAGGTAGTTAACGCAGGCCTTTGCCCCCGTTGTAATCCGTCGTGCCTGCTTCTCTCTCCATTTGATTGATTGTTATCCAAGTATTTACTGTTTTAGAATTAGTTCTCTTTGGTTCATTCTCTATTTACAAACAAACACAGAGTCGCAATACTCTGTTTAGTCTTTGCAGATAACGAAAAATCGTGTAAAAAAAAGAAAAGGAATCGAGCAAAATCAGTAGGCCACTAATGGGATCTCTTTTTGACCTCGCTAAAATAGAAACATTAGGAACAACCCCTCATGACAAATACAAAACTAGTGAGATGAACTGAACTCCACACAATGATGGCTGCAAAACAGCTCGGCTCCGCCACCCACCCCGCCCAAAATAACGATAAAGAGCGGCTGCCATGATTGGTTGCGGAATGGCCACGACGGAGCTACGAAATGATGCTGCTCTCATGCTAACCCCAGCTTCAGTCTGAAACATCCAGAAACACTGTAGACTACCAATTCGATCAGTTCCGGTAGCGCCCCAATGTAACCCGGTAGAGAAGAACTAGCCCTCCCCTCTTTGACTGATGGTTCTTGTTGCCTGTCCCTTCTGTTGTCATTTAACAGAACTATTTAGCCTGCTGAAAGGGGTTGTGTTCCGACCGCTGGTTGGTGGAGACATTTTGACTATATTCTGGACCTGCGTTGTCGCGTAATGCGTCATATGACGCGCCGCGTTAGCGCATCCGGAAGTCATCCGGGGCGCGCAGCGCGTAACGTAAGCATAACAAGTCATGTGACTTGTTAATAAAACTTTTCATTGGTTCATTTTACTTTTCTTATTGTAATGATGAAAGGCTTGGTCATATGACCTAAAAATTACGCTTTTCATTACTTCCGAACATTATTTTTTCTTAAATATATGTTATAATGTTCCAGACTAATGTACTTTCCCGGAAATTTTACAACTGTCCTGCAAGTAAAATATATTCTTTTTTCGAGAAAAAGAGCGTTTCTTCGTCCCATGATGGAGCCGTTGAGCAAAAGAGGGTCGACCTGCTGTCTTAGTCGCCGATACGCCTGAATATGAGATTCTTATCGATCACTTTATGTTGCAGGAATAGAAAACACAACAGCCCTTGACCATTTATCTTTACTGCGTTCCTTCGTATTATACCTTTTACCCTTCATGTAATTGGTCTGCTTTATTTCACTTGCCTTTTAATGATTCTAAAACAGTGACTATTATTACAAACTTTACCAATGTATATACTACTACCATGTTTTCTTTTAAAAACCTTTATTGTGAAAATTTCATTATACAAATACGAGCCTATAACCACGTGGGCCGGCCACGGAGCAAACTGTAATCGTATGTGATGAGTAGACATTTACACTGTAGAGGAACGTAACGGGCGGGCCATTAGGTTGCAAGAACTAAGGTGTCTAACAGTTACGGAATCGGTGGACGTACATTTTATAATTAAAATACGACAGGGCCAGTTACAATAAAATTATCTAGATATACATTTGCGGGCAAGTACCATGGGTGACGTTAATTCGAACTTTCAACAGTACAGTAATCAATAACACATCAGAACTTAATATCAATAGGGATGTCGAAATATTCAATCAATTCTCGTCCCCGCCCGCCATGTGCTTCAAAACTGCATACGTATCTCGTGATTTCAAGGTTCTGCAACCAGTACACAACAAGGAGTTACGAGTCCCATTTATTCCGGCGCCATTTTGGGCGAGGACGGGCAGGTCCAGGATATAGTCAAAATGTCTCTACCAACCATCGACTATGATGATGTTCATATGCTGTATTTATTAGAGTAACACTCATCTGTCCACATGAAATTAATTTGCCACAATCTAAACATGTCATTTTAATCTTTCCAAAGTTCTTCTAAAAATTTGGGACCGTTTCCCTTGCCTCTGAAGCTCTCAGTGCCACTTCTTTGATGAATGTACTAGCAGGTCAGGGGTTCTCCTCCAAATCTCTCTTTTATGCAGCACTATAATTAATTGGTGCCACCTCTCCATATGACGATGCATGGTATAGTTACCACAACTATATTTTTTTTCGGTTCCTCTGGAGAGTTCATCGTGGCAGATGAAGCGTGTAACGTACCGGGCATTTACCTTTTTTTGCATGTACAGGAAAGGAAAAAAAAATCGAGCGTCCGAGTTCTAATGTGTCCCAGGGCCATTTTAGTGGAGGACATGATACAGCGATAATGCCCTGGATAAGGACACTTCCTTCGGGCACCCCACGCCGTCTTTCGGCGCAGCATTGTAGGATGGCCACACCAGTGCGGCAACTTGCTAGACACCACCTCGGTGCCATCCGGATCTCGGCGCCCCACTGCAGATGAACTGCCTCCACATGGAGAAGCGGGAGAGGCTCGTTTGCGCCGCCTCCCCCCCCCCCCTTCGGGCACCCCACGCCGACTTTCGGCGCAGCATTGTAGGATGGCCACACCAGTGCGGCAACTTGCTGGACACCACCTCGGTGCCAACCGAATCTCAGCGCCTTGTGTTGTCTTCCATTCCGAAAATATTGTTGGCAGCATTTTGAAAGGAAAGACAAACAGCCGTTTGTGGCCCTCACTACACCGTTCTCCTAGTGAGTCTCACATTGTTACATTTAGGAAGAATGTTGAAGAGTAGTATGTTGAAAATCTGAAGCCATTGTTATACAAACTCTCAACCAGCCTTGGATGGAAAAATCCTGAAGAATGTACAAACTGAAAACCAGTTTTTCTCTGTATAGCATCAGCAGCAACGCTTGAGTCAGCTTTGTGTGAAGCCGCCATTTTGATTCAATCAATAGCGTCCCCCTGCACACATTCAGGGACCTGGTCGTGTCTTCAGGTCAAACGGATTGTGGGACAAGATGCACAAAGGAAAAGGAAAAAAGTTCCGCCGGACCCCGGGAGGTGGCCGCCTATGTCATGGGCGATCTTAGGCCACACCAGGGCAATAGTGAAGCTGCAGCAGGTGCAAATAAGCTTCAGACAGTGTTACAAGCGCTGGTCAGAACTCTCAACTATGACACCACCTCGGTGCCATCCGGATCTTGGCGCCTTGTGCTGGTTCCGGCCTATTCACACATCGGTCCGCTACTGACGCCACCTCACAGGCCAACGGGGCACCCCACGCCGACTTTCGGCGCAGCATTGTAGGATGGCCACACCAGTGCGGCAAATTGCTGGACACCACCTCGGTGCCATCCAGATCTCGGCGCGTTGTGCTGCCTTCGGCCTATTCGCCACAAGTGCGCACGCAACTCAGCTGCATAGCGAGTGAAACACCAAGGGGCGCCCCACTGCAGCCGAGGAACCTCCATCTTGGGGGCGACGCACAGCATCACATTGCTTTCCAATGCAGTCAGATCCTCAAACAGCCCCCACTGACTGACGCGAACTCACAGGCCAACGGGGCGCCCCACGCCGACTTTCGGCGCAGCATTGTAGGATGGCCACACCAGTGCGGCAAGTTGCTGGACACCACCTCGGTGCCATCCGGATCTTGGCGCGTTGTGCTGCCTTTGGCCCCATTCGCACATCAGTCCACTACTGACGCCATCTCACAGTCTAATGGGGCGCCCCACGCCGACTTTCAGCATTGTAGGATGACCACACCAGTACAGCAACTTGCTAGACATCACCTCGGTGCCATCCGGATCTCGGCGCCCCACTGCAGATGAAGTGCCTCTCAACTATGAAACCACCACTGTGACATCCGGATCTTGGCGCGTTGTGCTGCCTTCGGCCTATTCGCACATCGGTCCGCTACTGACGCCATCTCACAGGCTAATGGGGCGACCCACGCCGAGTTTCAGCATTGTAGGATGACCACACCAGTGCAGCAACTTGCTAGACATCACCTCGGTGCCATCCGAATCTTGGCATCTCAACGCCTAGTGGTATCTTCCATACAGAAAATATTGTTACGCTACCTTTGGCCCCATTCGCACATCAGTCCGCAACTTAGACATCACCTCGGTGCCATCCGGATCTTGGCATCTCAGCGCCTTGTGGTGTCAGTCAGAAAATATTGTTGCGCTGCCTTTGGCCCCATTCGCACATCAGTCCGCTACTGACACCATCTCACAGGCCAACAGGGCGCCCCACGCCGACTTTCAGCATTGTAGGATGGCCACACCAGTGCGGCAACTTACTAGACACCACCTCGGTGCCATCCGGATCTTGGCGCGTTGTGCTGCCTTCGGCCTATTCGCACATCGGTCCGCTACTGACGCAAACTCACAGGCCAACGGGGCGCCCCACGCCGACTTTCAACATTGTAGGATGGCCACACCAGTGCTGCAACTTGCTGGACACCACCTCGGTGCCATCCGGATCTTGGCGCGCTGTGTTGCCTTCGGCCTATTCGCACATCGGTCCGCTACTGACGCCGCCTCACGTGCCAACGTATTTTCTCCGCATTTTATACCCTATGCCGCATAACAGGTCATGTGACTTGTTTATAAAACTTTTCATTGGTTCATTTTACTTTTGGTTTCCTAATGATGGAAGGCTTGATCATATGACCTAAAAACAACACTTTTCATTGGATGAAAACTTTTTTTTTTTTCAAACGATGAAAGCCCCACCTTGTTTCTGGATGTTTCAGACTGAAGCTGGCGTCAGCATGAGAGCACCACCATCTCGTAGCTCCGTCGTAGTCATTCCGCGAGCAATCATGGCAGCCGCTCCCCACCAGAAGCCTGCAGGAGTCGGGGCCCCCAAAACTTTTGATGAATTCTCAAGGCGGAGGGGACGCTTTCGAGAATGGGGTCCAAGACCTAGCAGACAAGCGTCCGATTTCCAAGGTGTCCCAGGGCCATTTCAGTGGACCAGGCCCAAAAAGGAAAGAGCCTGCCGCCATTTTGAGAGTCCTGTGACAGCCGCCTATCGCTGCACCGCAAGAGTGGGCGCAACTCAGCTGAATTGCGGCTTTTGACACAGTGGACCAAAAACGGACGGAATGGCAACTGAAACGGTAAAGGGGCGCCCCACTACAACAGATGACACTCCACCTGGAGAGGCCCGTTCACGCCGCCTCCCCCGGGGCGCCCCACGCCGTTATTCGGAGCAGCATTGTAGGATACCAAAACCAGTGCGGCAACTTACTGGACATCACCTTGGTGCCATCGTTCTGCTGCCTTGGAACTATTCGCACAACAGTTTGCTACTGAAGACCCACCCCCCGCGACGCCCCACGCCGTTATTTGCTGGGTGGCAACTTACTAGACATCACTTTCGTGTCATCTAGATTTCAGCGCGTTCTGCTGCCTTGGAACTATTCGCACAACAGTTTGCTACTGATGACCCGCCCCACGCCGGAAATCTGGACGTTGTGCTGCGTTGGGACTATTCGCACAGCCGACCGCTACTTCGTTGTTTTTCCCTAAAAATGTTTATATGTTATTACTATTTTTGTTTTCTTGTATATATTTATAAATTATTAAAGTTTTATAATCTTACTACTTTGTCGGAGTGCTATATATTTTTAATGTGACACATAATTGTAAAAACTTTGATGTACAAAGAGTCATCCCTGGAATCTTCCGCTTCACGCTCGGTCCCCTCCCCAATCACAATACAGGATGGTTTTCAGATAATAGCAACGCTTCTGCTGTGACGGATCTCATCGAGTGTGGGCCTTGATCTACTATAACTCCTTTGAAGAGGGGTGAATCTTTACAGCTGTGGCCATAAACTACATCTGCAGGGCTAGCTGATACCCTAGGACCAGCCTGGACAATCGGACACAGAGGAAAAGGAGTGTCAGAGGGTGCAGTAGTGAATAGGGCGAAAGGGAGGTGTCGGGCGGGCACAGGGTGTGATTCTCAGGAAAGAGCAGCGCAGATGGGGGGAGGTTTATTACCCATGCATAAGACAGAGAGCGGGGGTGACCACTGCCTGGGGGAGATGCTTGCGAGGGTGGGGAGCCATGCTAAGGATCGACAGCGTGCACAGAGTGGGTCTGGTCAAGGCATCTAAAATGGCTGCCGTGCACGACAAAAGTGTGGCATTTGAAAAAAGACAAGATGGCGCAGACAATGTTTTTCAACACTTCCTGATTTCCTTCGAATCGAACGTTAACAGACGTTGGGGCATATTACCAAAGTTAAGCGATATTTATCCCTAACGATGCATTGCAAAGATTTTTTTACCGTCAGAAATTATCGCAGATAAACCTTGCTATTATCAAAGTTTATCGCAAATACGATAAAAACCGACCGCAATGCATTAATATCGCTGAAAACTCAGCGATATTCATGCATTACCGAGCTAATCCTCTTAGCCATGTTATCCACCTCCCATAGGATAACATGGCTAAGAACTGCTCAGGGCAGCTGTTACTTTTTGGAGATATTCGCGCTTATCTCGAATATTTCCAAAAGTTGATAATAGCAGATAGCGATGTTAGCGACTGTTTCCAGTCGCTAACATCTTGGCATGCCCACTTTGCATGTCATTAGTGATAAATATCACTCACATGCAAAGTGGGGCCCAAGATGGTCGCTATCTCCTACTAGCCGTCGCTAACTGGTGTTAGCAACAGCTAGGTAATACAGATATAATTTTATCTCCGCGAAGCGGAGCGCTGTTACAGATATATATCTTGTTTTTGAACGTTAATTTCTCAAAATGCACTGAAGCACATATATTGAGACCTAGCAAAGGCACATCGGGCTACCAGTCCCTAATATTTTACCAAGTTTCGTGCAAATCCATTCAGCCGTTCGATTATTATTATTATTTATTTTTTTTGCCCCGCGGGGCCCTTTTAAAACCTCCACATCAAACCTAGGGGATCAGCGAGGATCTACTATGCCCCCTTATGGTCATTTGCCCCTTCGCTTTGGCCTCCTCTTGTCTCTCGATCCTACCGAGAGACAAGATGGCGGCCGCTACGGACTGTTTGGAATGTTTACAGACACCGGAGAGCCAATCAGCTTCGCTTCGCAAAGCTCCGTAACGCGAAAAGTACGCGAAGCGGTGCGCTGTTACAGATATATATCTTTTTTTGAACGTTAATTTCTCAAAATCCACTGAAGCACATATATTGAGACCTAGCAAAGGCACATCGGGCTACCAGTCCCTACAATTTTGCCAAGTTTCGTGCAAATCCATTCAGCCGTAAGATTATTATTATTATTTTTTTTTTTTGCCCCGCGGGGCCCTTTTAAAACCTCCACATCAAACCTAGGGGGTCAGCGAGGATCTACTATTCCCCCTTATGGTCATTTGCCCCTTCGCTTTGGCCTCCTCTTGTCTCTCGATCCTACCGAGAGACAAGATGGCGGCCACTACGGACTGTTTGCGGCCACTACGGACTGTTTGGAATGTTGACAGACGCCGGAGAACCAATCAGCTTCGCTTCACAAAGCTCCGTTGCGCGAAAAGTACGCGTCCTAGGCCGCTGCCCGGTCCGCGCTTACAGATATATATCTTTTTTTAAACGTTAATTTCTCAAAATCCACTGGAGCACATATATTGAGACCTACAAAAGGCACATCGGGCTACCAGTCCCTACAATTTTGCCAAGTTTCGTGCAAATCCATTCAGCCGTTCGGGCTAAAAGTGAGGCCAACCGCCCTATGGAAATTAACATGGGAAAAACGCGTTTTGGGACCCCCCTTTTTTCTCGGCCCCCCCTTGACGAACCCCCCCCAAATTTTCAAAGGCTGCTCAGAAACAAAATGTGCCATTTTCCTGAAAATTTCAGCCAATTCCGTCCACAAACGGCAAAGTTATTAGACATAGAATTTTCAAAAATCCCATAGAGAAAAAATCCTAACTATATATACCTACTGGCGACCGCCAGTAGGTAATATATATATATTCTCGCCACGAGTTCCGCCCATCCCTAATGATTAACCTTGAATTTGAATTTGAATTTAAAATATTTATTGAGCGCAGCATTCACCAGCGGTTTCTCGGCGCTATGGAGGGCAGGGTACCAATGGGGGAAGAGTGACCACCACACCTAAACTGATAGGCCTAAGGAGAAGTGAGAGCATATCACAAGGGAAAGGCCTGTTTAAAAAGAAAGGTTTTAAGGTCCTTCCGAAAGGGAAGGTAGTGTGTTGCCAGTCTTAGGTGATCCGGTAGGATTCCAAGCATACTCTGGGATTTACTTCTCTGTGAAATAATCAGTTACTTGGCCTGGCAGTGCATACTGCTTTGCACATGATCTTTTTTCCCAGGCCACTTCTTATGTTTCAATATGATGTACATTTTCAGTGCACATCAACCACATGTAGATCACTCCTACACAAATCAAGTGTTTCCATTTGTGAAGTAAGTACATTTTGCTCATTTGTAAATCATGCATCTCGAAATGGTGGGAGTAAATTTGGATGTCAATTATCATTTAGTGAATCCTTTACATCAAATTATTTAAAAGACTATTGTAGGATGAGGGAGCATTTATCCATTCAGTGTGGAGCTGTGTGGCTCTGCAACCCTTCTGTCATAGGGTATTGACCGGCCTTAAAGAGCTGTTGGCCTGAGACCTCCTCCACGATCCTCGACCTTTTACTTCACAGTACTGAAGAAATAGGTGGGAACCGATATAAGCAGCACCTTCTCTTTCTCGCCCATACAATTGCCAAAAGGGATATTGCTAAGCTATGGAGGGGTACTACTCCACCAACCAAAAGAAAGTGGCAAAGAGAACTAGACAATTGCATGGGTGCAGAGATGGCAGTTTTTCAAGCGAGGGGCTGCCCCTGTAGAAGTAAAAACAATAAAACATGAACATTGCCGGCGCCATTTTGCTTAGCGAGGGCCTCTGCATGCACGTAAGCGGCAACCATCTTAGATATCATGGCCATTTCCTACACTGCTGGTCACCTGTGAGTCACCCCGACCTCGCTATCATCCCTCCGCACTCTGACTAAACCTGAACACATGTACTGGGGTCGTAAAACCTGGTCAGCATGACAATGCCCCGGAGTCACTTCCCGCACCAAACCCGCTCGTCCTTTCATCCTCCACGCACGGGCAAGCCCCTTTTATAACCTCCTTCCCTGCACCTGGCTACTCAATATGGTCCCAGGCACTAACCGACCCCTGTGGACATAGTTTATTTCCCGCACACGGCAGGGCTTGTTTCGCCAACAAAGGGGCCTGATTTAATCAAAGACACAAACCCTTAGATCTGACCGATCCCACGTACTTTTAGATCCTGTCGGAATGTCCAGCTGCGAGATAGCGATCATCCATTAGATCTGGGTGGGGGGAAGATTGCTGCTAGGTTTGTGTGGGAACTAGCCTGAAGCGGGGATTCCAAGAATGTTTGACCATGCAATAAACTGACGCAAATGTGTATATAAGACCGAACCACAGAGAGGCAGTTAGAGCACCTCCTGATGATAACCCCAGTGTTTGAAGTGATGTGCTTTCCTCTGGAGTAAATGAATCTGTTCTTCGCCTTCCAGTTCCCAGCGCCTGACTCGTTATTTTGATAGCTAATCTTAAGGTGAATTAGAGGTGGTTTGCACCGAGCGGCATCGAAGGTCTTGGGAGTCACGCTGCTTTTTCATCACCCCCAAAACATGGCCTGGGCCTCTATAGCAGCCAGATGCTCATGAAAGCAGCAGCACAAAATAAGATCTGCATAGACTTTTTTGAGACTCTTACAACACAAATCAACAAGGAGTCCTTAGCCCGTGTCATTGGAATTGTGCAAAAATCCACAGCTAAAGTGATTGTATGTTACACCTATGTAGTGCATATCACTCCAATCCTAAGAGAAATTTCTCTACGAGGGATAACTTCAAAATTTTGGATTGGGGTTACAACCTGGGTTCCTTCAACTGTATTTAGCAGGCGGGACTTGTGGGGAACTTTGAATGGCACACTGGCGCTGGCAGTGTACAGTGCTGAGATACCAGGCTTCAGTGAATACTTCTACAACATCCACCCATTGAAAGACTCTGAGGATATTTTTATTAGGGCCTTCTGGGAGCAGGTATTCAATTGCAAATTTGCGGAATCATTTAGTGCAATGAAAACAGAGAACATGGGTAGGAGTGTTCTGATTAACTCAGATACTCTGCCCATCACCACCCCCTTTTTTGAAATTATTTTGGCCACCATAAGTGTGGAAGGGTATGCTCAGACATGAGTCCCTTGCTCACTGCACCATCAGGATTCAAGCAAGCCGGGCCGAAGACGGCTGTAATGCCAGAAACCGGTCCCCGGAAGCTTGTTTCCTTTCCAGTAAAGAATTGGCTTGGTAGTTTGGTCTGCCCTGTTCCCATGATGCACTGGGCCAGGGACAGACTAATTTGCATATAGCCAGGTTCTGAGCTGGGATGGTGCAGTGAGCTAAAAAACGGTGATGGATCAAGCCCTGATCTTTTGACTGGGTACGAGTGTTCTGTTTAACTCAGATACTCTGTCCATCACCACCCCCACTTTTTGCAATCTGAAGTCCTGCATTGAACATGAGATGTGCACAGGCTGTTTCTGAAGAAGTTGGGGCGCTTGTGATGCAGAGTTCTGCGTCATCATTGAGAATGCCATCGACAAAGGGCTTGCAATTTGCACAGACTATATACCGGTGATATGTGCAAGATAGGTGAAGGCTGTTCTGTCTCTGAGGCTTTTGGTCAGAAGGCCAGTCAACTGAACCTTGGAGTCACTCGGGGGTTCCTGGGTTAAAAGAACAGGCACAGTCCTTCACTCAGTAGCAGGGCACCAGGTATCACGACATTAGGACAACAGAGTAGCATTTCTCCTGACAGAGAAGCACAGCAGTCCAGAGGCATACTGAAGAGTTAGGTCTAAGGATAAAGTATGTGTTCCTGTTACCAACTTTGATGTAGGAGAATGTTCTGGAGGTTTCTCCCCCGAGGGGCATTTGGAAATTTCTCTCTCCCTGCCCGGTGCCAGCTTGTCTGGGATCACAAAATACTAGTGTCAAACCCTTTGCAATTATGATCAAGCGGAGTCTTTTTGATGTGCAAGTGTGGTAGGTGACAGGTCCTCCCCCTCATCATGTAAGAGAAGGCCTATCCTGCCAACACGTAGAGCCCCCAAATGTCAGCTAAACCTAGCCATGTAATCCAGGATACAGGCAGTTGCCATCAAATAGTATGGACGAGAAAATGACAATTTTCTAAAAGTGACATTTTCAGAATCGTTACTTAAATTCCATTTTAGAGAACTTTTAATTGAAATTCTTTAGACACCAAACTCGGCTTGACTACCTGCTTCCCATTGAAAGATATCACTTATTAATGTAATTAGTTGGCCCAATGTTTCTCTATGGGAAACGTAAATGTCACAGTAGTAAAAAACAAGAGAATTTTACTAGGAGCATCCAGTCACACTTAAAGTACATGTCCAACGTCTTAAATACACTGCACCCTGCACTCTGAGGAGTTGTGTATGACCTACTTTAGGGGTTACATATGCAGTAAAAAGTGTGGATTGGACCTGGCAGGAGATTTATATGGTCAGGTCAAAATGACAGTTTAAAACTGCAAATCCAGACTTCAATGGCGGGTCTGCAACATGTTTAAAAGGCTGCAATGATGGGTGTCACAATGAGTACAGCAGGCCCAATATTAGCATTTGATTTACAGGCACTGGGTACCACTTTACTAGGGACCTACAGGTAAATTAAATGTGGCAATTGAGTGTGAGCCAATTGCACTTAATCACTGATTAGCAGTGTCTGGTGATGTCTCTGGTAACACATTCCCCACTCCAGAACTATGTGCCTGGAATGTGAAATGTGGTGTGGGGGCATGTGGTGGATAGTTCAAGAAGTGTCAGTTGCTGCCAGACTGCAGACACTGTGGCCAATAAACTACTATACCTGTGCGAGACACGACTCCACCATCTTCTCTGAGTTTGTGTCACTATAATTTGCCAATGATTTGGGCGCAGTGAGGTACCCAATTATTTTTAGAGGCAGTCGAGCCTGCATGCCTGGCAGAATACAAATGAAACAAAGATGTCATGGAGCACGATGATCAGGCCCATCTGGAGAATGTTTGTGGATGTCGTGTATTAACTTTAGATGGAAAATTTCATAAGGTGGGCATGTAGCGAAAGTGTTTGGTGAATTTGGGCAAAAGTGGAGGTGGCACTGT
This sequence comes from Lissotriton helveticus, assembly GCF_964261635.1. Taxonomy (NCBI): domain Eukaryota; kingdom Metazoa; phylum Chordata; class Amphibia; order Caudata; family Salamandridae; genus Lissotriton; species Lissotriton helveticus. The sequence continues at coordinate 60,445,189 of NC_136071.1, forward strand.
GGTCTGTCTGCATGCTGTGCACGAGGCTTACAGCAACTGCTGGAGCGCGACATTGTAAAAGCAGAGCTTGAGCACTTACTGATTCATCAGCTGATGTCTCACAAGTGCTTGGCACCCTGAGCAACATTCTGGAGTGCTAGTCCCTGTCATCACTTCACTGCCTTTTTCTCACATGATGTTACAGGTTATGCAGCATGCTAGCGTAAGCACACTCTACTGAGACTCACGGCATGTCGGTGGCCCTAATGATGATGTACCGCACATTTATCAATAGTCACCTATACCCTTAAATGCCCGGTTACCTTCAAAAGAAGTCTATCTTGCTACATCTGTGACGCGCACACATCTTGTGCGTATTTCCGTAATTGAAAGTCAACGGATCCATGACACGCACACTTAGTCCAGCGTTTTCAAAAGAAATTTGGGTACATTCAATGCATTCGGAGTTACACATCTGTGATTCGCACATAAATGTTGTACGGTCTGTGAATCTTCAAGTAGAGTAACCGTGTTTAGTGTTTTAGAAACAGTTTCCCTCAGGTCTGTACAATTTTGCATCTGTTTTGTTTGGGGAAAAGGAAAGTTTATTTTGGTATCTACCACATTATGGGGGTCATTATGATGGCGGATTTTCCGCATACTCCGGGCCGGCGGAAGCCACCGCCGGCCCGGAGTATGCGGGAAATCCGCCGAGGAGGCCTGAAAGACCCACCGCCAAATCAGGATGGCTGGTGGGTCTCACAATCTGTCCGCCGCTTTTCCGCCGCGGTCGGAAGGCGACCACGGCGGAAAAGCACTAACATGGCTGGCGGTGTCTAGCAGACACCGCCAGGCATATTAGGATGTCTGCAATTCTATGCTTTTCCACGGCGGAAAAGCCGCCGTGAAAAAGCATACGGACCTTCACTTCGGGGGCCCGTTGCGGGCCCCCTGGGTGAAGGGGTGGTGGGGGGTGCACATGGGGGGTACCTATGGTACCCCCCTGCATTTGCGTGCACAATGCAGCAGGCACCGCGCGGTGCCTGCCGCTTTGTGCACGCAAATGCTGTGCATGCATTTTTTACATTGGGGCGGGTGCAGCTTGAAGCTGCACCCGCCGCAATGTTAGAGATAGAGGATGTGACCGCAACCCTGGCGGTCACATCCTAATCAGATCGGAGGGAACGCCGCAGCCCATGCGGACGTTCCCTCCTCCTCAGGGGTCGCGGACGGACTCAAGTCCGTCCGCGATCCTGATCGACCCCTATATGTACACATTACACTGGGTATATCAGTTTTGTGTTAGGGCATTTAGAAGTTACTACCTGTGTCCCCCACCATGAGAAGTGTTAATGCTCCATCCCCTTTACAGCAATCACCGGGTGACCCCCATCCCTTGGAGAAATTGGTACAGGGCGTTCAACTAAATACTTGGGAGCCATGGAAGAAATAGGTATTGCCCAGAACGGAAAAAGATTTTGCTAGAACATAATCTGGGTTTGAGGCTGATGAAGACATCGATGCGTATGTGTTGGCTGTAAACAAACTTGAAAAATAAGTTGATGTACAACCCAGCTTAATAGTTAATAGACACAAATGTTTTACAAGAGAGCAACAGCAGGAAGAATCTATTGGCACGTATTTAGAAGTGTTACTTAGCCGCAAAAACGGTTAATTTGTGAGAACTTTCAAAGAAGAACAGAACTTTTCAGTGGGGTAACTTGTGCCAAGACGAATTTCCAGCACTTAAAAATTGCATTGTTTCTGCAAGAATTTTAGCACCATTTGATCCTTTCAAAGAATGTTTTATCACTGCAGATGCCATCAATGATGGTTTGGGTGCCATCATTGCTCAACTCAAACGAACCTATGAAATGACGAAGGTGTTTGCATCCAGGTCTTTGAGAGTAAACAAAAAAGTATTTTTGGTCATTGCAAAGGAATTGCTGGGTTGTTGTTGGGTGGTGGAATGCTTCAAATGTTTTATTTGGGGAAGAAAGTTTACTCTCAGAATTGACCACAAACCATTAGTCAGCATTCGTGTGGGGAACGGTCATCAAGGATCATATACCCAGGTTGGCCAGGTTAACTTCAAAACTGTTACAGTACAATTTCAATGTAAAGTACATCCCAGGTGGAAAAAACCAAAGGGTGGACTATTTATCTCGGTATCCTCTCAGTGTTTCTCAGTGTACAGATAATGGGGATGAAGACGATGAGGAATTTTGAATTGCAAGCATTAATGTATGTCAAAATACCACTTTCAAGGAACAGGAGTGGATTGATGAAACTGTGAAGGATGAGGAACTGAATAGTGTCAGGAAATTCGTTATGCGTGGTTTGGAAGCTGTCAAAGTTGCTGATGAGCTTTCTATCTAGAAAAAAGGGATGCTGGTATTAGGAGACAAGTTTGTACCCCACATTGTTTTGAGAGATAAGATATTTTTTTGTTTTCATGAGGGGCATTTAGAGGACACAATCACCAAGAGAAAGATTAGAGACAGTGATTGGTGGCGTGGGATGGATGCTGCAATCGTAGCAAGTGTTTATGCATGTGCCATGTGTGCTACCAGTGATAAAGTTCTGAAAATGTAATCAAAATGTAATCTGTGCCCCTCCAACCTGTCTGTCTTCCTGAGAGAGTATGATCTAAACTGGCAATTGATGTTATTGATACTTTCAGTTCCTTGCCATGTAAGTTTAGGTTCGCCATTGTTGTTGTAGATTAATATAGCAAATGGTGAGAAGTCAAGTTCGTAGAGGAACCCAACACATCAGGTGTCATTACCTTTTTGATTTTTTTTTTTGAAGAAGAGTGGTGCGAAGGAGATTATTTCTGACAATGAAGTCCAGTTTGTGTCAAGAGAAATGAAAGCTTTCTTGGACAGCAATGCCATAATACATAAACGCATAGCCTTGTATCATCCCCAGGCTAACAGACTCGTAGAAAATAAACCTCACTCTGGTGGAGTGCATACAGTGGGCATTACAAAACAAGGTGGAGTTGTGTCAAGCTGTGGAGAATATGCTGTGGTCCCACTGGTCTTGTCCGAATGCTGTTTCTGCTTTGGCTCATTTAAAAATCATGAGGGGGCATGTGCCTGTGTCAAGGTTATGTCCTGCATGGTTGAGAGAGTGTCAAAAGAAAACTGATCAGATGATAGTTGTGGATAAAATTGTAAGACTTAAAGTTGAAATGTTTCAAGCCAAAATAAAAAGCCAGTATGATGCCACACACAGAGTCTAAGCTAACCGTTTGACTCTTTGTGTGAGTGATTGGGTGTGCATGAAAGATCCCACTAATGTTGGAAAAGGGAAATCTAAGTTTAGGGCACCCGTTAGAGTGGAAGTAGTCATTAGAGGCATGAATGGTGGAAAAGGAGCAGGGCGGTGAAGGTGAACAATGACAATGCATCCTCTGAACGCAAGGATAATGCTGATCCCTCAGGCGATAAGTCTGATGCTGGGGTTTGAAAACTTGCAGAGGTAATACACTGGCCTTACTCAATCCTTCTAACAAAGGAGTAGTTAATGTATTACATCGATATCCATATTAACATTGTCAAGATAGTTATGACTACACTCAAAGTCCTATTGGTGGTTCTAATGAAGTAATGTTGTTGTTCCTTCCTAGGATATCATATTTGTTGTCTCTTCAATGCTGTTAAAAATAAAGCAAGAAAAGAATGAATATTATGAACCTCTGGTCTTGTAATAAAAACATTTTTATTGCTATAAAAATTGAGATAATTTTTTTCTAGTGGTCAATATTCATGTCCTCCAAAAAGTAGTTTGTGTGGCTCACTGCTAGGGCAATATTTCATTTTGTTGCACAGGAGGGCATGAGAATTTTTTTTTTTGTTTGGTTTGTTGCGCCACTTTTATTTTGTGAGCCAGAGATCATGCTATGGAAATGTATATAGATTAAGATGCATCCTATTTTTATGGAGTTGTTTATAGATTTCCATTAGCATGTGACCATAAATGGGGCCTTTCAGTTAATGTAGTAAGTATGAAAGTTTACATATGCAGTCTGGTATATTTATTGGGCCTCCTTGTTACTTTTATTCAGATTGTTCTACATATGAAGGTCAAAATGAATGAAAGACAATCATTGATATTTATTATTAAAATTGAGATAATTTTTTTAAGTTGCCAAGTATCATGTCCTCCAAATAGTGGTTTGCATGGCTCACTGCTAGGTCATTATTTAACTTCTGTTGCCCAGGTGTTCTTTAGAAAGCTGGTTTTTGATTGGCTTGTTGGGCCAGTTGTATTTTGTGAGTTTGGGAACATGCAAATACAAACCTATGTAGATTAAGATATATATTTTTTGATATGTATTTCTTTATACGTTTCCAGTAGCATGTGGCCATAAATGGGTCTTTCAGATCTGAAACTTTACATAGGCAGTCTAGTTTTTGTGGAGAAGTGTGGCTCACTGGTTAGAGCGGCAGACTCTGATGCAGAAGTCTGGCCCGGGACCAGGGTTCAATTCCCGTCGCAGCAGGGCTCAATGTCCTCGGACCTGATAATTCTCTCGCCTCGGTGCCTACTCTAATCATGGGTCCCACTCTGCAACTCTGGGCAATAGCTTGCTTAATCTCCACACCTGCCCTAACGCTAGGATGCCTGGCACCTCACAGGAACAGGCCAGAATGGGTTCCTCAGTGGCACAGCGCGGGGACACACTGGATAAGTGTAACCAGGTGCTTTATAAGCTCAGGATTATTATTATTATTATTATGTTTCGGGCTTCTTTGCTACTTTTAGTGGTATTGTGCTACAAGTTATCACACAGTTTAAAAACCTTATAAATACTCACTCTACTTAATTGTGTACTCCACAGAATCATCTGTGCACCCTAATTTCGAATGCTCCTGAATTTAAGCAAACTTCAACTGGCCATTTTTGAGCTACACGAAATGCAACGTCTATTTAAAATGCATTGGATTTCAATCCAGTTTTGGGTCCCCCCTTCTTTCTTTGCACTTTCTTAACCAAACGCTGCAAATCATTCGGTCCTTCAACAATGAAAATGGGTGTAACAGGTCTGCAAAGTTTCACAGACATTCGTTAAACAGATGCAAATGTAGTAAGGGACAGCATTCCCCAAAATCCATTTCTCTAGTGACTGTAAACAATAACTAAAGAGTGGCTACTCTGTAATATATATATATATATAATATACATGTATCTGTAACAACATTGAAAACTTGCAGATGTTTATATTTAAATGTCTTGTCTGCAGAAGCAAAAAATGTTGATCTGTATATTGTTTTATTTGCTGCAAAACAGTGTTAACCTTTCTACAATCCAGCAAATATGCAAGGCAAACTCTTTTCTTTGCCTATAGCAAGTGGATACGATTGCTACCTGTCAGAAGTAAAAATAGTATTGCAGTCTTTGGTTATATAATTCCGAGCAGTAGTGAAATGTTATTGTACACTTGTGATTTTCCTTGAAAATGTACAGAGAACATATAGGGGCTTATTAACAAGCCCCTTGCCCTGCTGAAGCGTCACTTTTTTTATGCTGTGGTGGCACGCAATGTTTTACCATATTTACAAGGCAAGGCAAAGCCACTCATTACTCTGTCTGAAAGTGGAGTTCCATTGGTGTTCCCAAGCAACACCTGTTAAGTCTGTGCATTCCCACACTTACAAGGTTTCATGAACCTGGGAATGCATCAGATTTCTACGCCTTCCTAGCACAAAAACAATCATCCCTGCAACACAGACACACTTATACCATGGCGCATGGCAGCCCTTTGTGCGCCAGTTTAGGGGAAAAGGACAGGAATGCTCCATATCTTATAGATACAGAGCATTCCTGCCCTTTTCTTTTGATGCAGGGCAGTGCAGCAGGATTCCTTGTGGTGATGCTCTGCCCCAAAAACTCATAAATGAGGCACTAAGGGGCTGATTATGATGATGCACGGAAAGGCACCGACCATTGGTTGGAGTCTTTCTGTGCTGCATCTCAGTTTAATTTCCGACTACCACATTACAATGCTGGCGGTCCGAAATTAAACTGGCCGATCATTCTGGCTGGCTTCTCAAGGAGCCCATCGGCCAGTCGGAGGCTGGCTTGTGATCCCAAATGGCGGCCTTTCTGCCCTTGGGAATACCATATCAGTCTCCGGCAGGCTTTCCATGTTGGGATTTCCGACATGGAAAGGCTGTCAGAAAGAGTATGGGGGCCCCTTGCCTCTGTGGGCTCCAGTTGGGGGCCCTGAGTTGCCTGCCACATGGTGCAGGGATGAATACAGACTCTCATTCCTCTATGGGAGCTTGTGTTATGGGCAGTTTACCGCCGTGACACTAGCTCCCATAGATAAATTGAAATAAGCGACAGAACAGTATTCAGTCGCATCATAATGACGCAGTCGGGATTGCCGACTGGAAGTCGTCGGTCCCGTTTCCAAGATGATCTCGGTCGGACATGAGTCCCGACAACATCGTAATAGGCTCCTCCATGTTTATATAAAAACAACGCTATGAATAAATTCACAAAGTTTATTTCTAGTAGTAGTTGTATATCCCTGTCATCTAAAGTGTGACTTTAGTAGTAGGACATGCATACACAAGTGAAATAGATCAGTAACTCAGTCAAGAGTATTTTTTGTTTCATCAGCATGTTTTCCTCCTGGATATTTATGAGTAAATTGCAACTAAGCCTGCCAACCCTGTTGAATGTCTGGGGCCCAGTTATGAATTCCCAGGTTAATGCGTTCACAAAATGTAAAAAAAAATCTATTTTGACACTACATTGGCATTTTGCACACTTTGTTACATCAACTAATAGTACACACAGCCTCCTATTCAAGCCCAAATGGAATATGTTCCTTGCTTACATTCAGAAATAAAATGTAACAATCTGAAACAGGGCAGATGGCTACACTAAGGTGAGGGCTTGTGTTTAAAAGAAGATGAAGCTATTTTTAAGTCTTGATAAGTCAGCATTATTTGCACACAAATGCCTTGTGTAGCTATGGTCAATTCTATTGTGAAATGTAAATTTGAAGGAATGCTTTCCCATTACATTTAGAAAACAAGTCAGAAAGAACATTTTAGTTATTTCCAGCAAGCTGTTTTGACTTTACCCTATTGTTCTATCCTTTGATAGACAACTCCATATTTGCAGAATGTAGATACATATGGGTCCGATACTCTAAGGAGACATTGCATTACAGTTATCAACACTCTTTACATTTTTTTGTAATTTGTCATATTACCTGACTACACTTTATCTGAAGAAATCAAAATTCATTGACCTGAATCATGGAAAGATACTCCCTATGGCTCACAGACAATGTCCCTGTTTCTCACCTTATTATCTGTGTGATATTAAAGTCAACTTCATAGATTCAAGTAAAATTGCATATGGGAAAGTCCTATCTCACAGTCACACTTCATCTCCATTTGAATACAGATATGATATTTTCTTACTTTGTCACAATTGAGCCCTCGTACTATATGGATAAGAGCAAACGTGTCCAGGAGATATCAATAGTGTACATTAAGGCTTGGTGGTGAGGAGAAGTTTGGCCTTTGATAGTGTTTGGAGAGATTAGGTGAGAGGTTGGGGAAAGCTTAATCCTGCCATCTTGTTTACTGTAGGTAACACAAATAATTCTGATGATGTCGTTTAAGTAAAATAGATGTCAGATAAGAGTCCTGTTCAGGCTCTTATAAGATGTGTGTGATGGAAGTGCAAATAGGTTAGGTCAATTTGCTTAGGCGATGTTTCCATTCACATACAAGCTCATCTTGCAAGCTGAAGAAGAGAACTGCAGTCAGATTTTGCTGGAAAAAAATCAGATTTAAGATTGTGGAGAGATTTGTCTTCTGCTACATTGTCAATGCCTGGCATATGAAAGCTACCAACGGGATAGGGAAGGTAGCCTCTTGCTGACCTACAAAGACAAAGGGATCTGGGCCATGACAATGGAGACTGGGTGAATAGCAACTCTTAGAAAGCAAGGACACAGTGTTGTCCTGGAAGACAACAAATGAACCTGTAGCAAATTATATATTTTTTGGCCTTTACAAACTCACCCCTGTAGCTGTGAAGCAGAGATGCCTTGCATATTGAGGAAGTTTGGAGGTGCTGCAAAAAAACCTCTAGAACCATTTCCAATTCAGTATTTTACTGTGGTCCTCACTGGAAGAGACTTCTGACAATAAGTGGCCTGGTATCGAAGATGAGGTTTTTAAACATCTGTAGCAATGAAATAGTACAATTGTTTCTTAAAGATGGGACTTGGAAAATGTTCATGTTATGATGTTTAGGATATGGGGCCAAAGGTGACTAAAACACATTAATTAGCCACATTTTCCAAATGTATCAAGTTCAGAGCATTGATCCATGAAATTCAAGGCTACTGTAGGAGGGTGAAAAAGAAGTAGTCAGACTTTTGAAGTCCTGCTTCTACACATCATCCAGTCTTCCCCCCAGTCGAAAAATGAATGTATCTAATTAGATGAAGACACTTTGCACTTTTTAGGAGCACATTCCTAAATTACTTAAGGACTACAACCCCTTCCCCACTAGCTTCCCACTAGCTTAAAATTCTGGATTTCCACATTGGTGAACAGAATAGTGGCTAAGCACTTGTTTATGTCCACACCTATCAAGCTGTATTAGCAATAAATGTGGAATGGAGTTGAATGGTTGCCCACTAAGAGTTAATAGTTTGCCTTTAGACTGCATCTTCGGCGGTCAATTGCCACAGTGGGGTTAGGGACCTATGAGTGAGTGCACAGGGGTCTATTGGTCCAATGATCTCTTTGTTGACTGTAAATAAGACTTGGGTTCATGAACCCAACAGGAAAGTATGAGGTATGAGAAAGGTGCATCTTGCAATGAAAAGAGTGGGTGATGGGCAACCTACTCTAACACAATGACATCCAGAGATGTGCCTGGAGAAGTCCTACCATAGGCACTCAATTCTCCTATGATGGAATTGGCAGTGGCTCTAGTATGAATTTTAACAGATATTAATTTTAACAGCCCAAGGCAAGTTGACTTATTATTTGCTAACCTTAGTGTTAAATATTGCATTTGAATGCAGGTAGGGCTGAAAAAGGAGATTAAGTTGGCCAACCAAACATAGTTGGCCTTAATGGGGCATATTACCAAGAACGTGTGATAACCATCGCAAATTTAGCTTAATGTAACTTTGCATATCGCAGTCTATCACGGGAAAACAACGCCTTGTTAATGCGGTATTCTCAACCTGGTGGCACCATGCGATAGTCCCATGATAACGCACCAAATGACCACGTTACAATTAACGCGACAACGCAAAAATGTGAAACACGAACACGAATAAAGTTGGGATGAGGCCAACTGCAATACAAAAATCAGCAATAACTAGCCACAAGCATGCAAATCCCACCCGTCATGCGGGAAAATGCACTATAAAAGAAGAACAAGAAAAACACACCAAAAACAAAATAAACTGCATAGCAAAATGGATGCACCAGGAACAAATGCCCAGGTCAACGCGAATCCCACAAGCCCCACAGACCACCAGCACGGAACCTCAGATCGGGAAAGGCCAAGGAGAAGAGATACAGAAAGACGGGTACAGTCCGCATGACAACTGGATCATCATCATGGAGGTGACAGAACACTAACCACTACTGTCCGTCACCTCCACTGTGTCATTGGCAACACAGATGGAAAAATGGCATACTAGCATGAAAGCAGTCAGAGTGTCGAAGAGGCCAAGATGCACTGGCACAATGTGAAAAGCCAAACCACGCAGAAACCTGCTGCCAACAGGAAGGCAGCAATGGCAAATGGAGGTGGGAGTCCTGCGGCAAATGTAGGTGGGAGTCCTGCACCACAGAAGGAGCTTGAGCAAATGGTGGCCATAGTCATCAGTGTGCAATCAATCTCCAGGAGCAGGGCAGCCCAGCTGCATCAAGGTACCCCACCCCTGCTCAGATAATACAGCTGGACGCACCTACCACCATGGCTGGCTCCCAGCAGCCCACTGAAGAACACATTGCATTCCAAGGCCAGGTGTCAGACTGCCAGACAGGTGCGGTGGGGTTCTACCTCATGGAAGCCAAACTAGATCACATGTGTGGGTGTCTAAGTCCCTTCAGGGACCACCTACACTCCCCAACGGAGACCCACACTGCGACAGAGACACATGCCTTTGCATATTTCCAGTACTGAACCACACCCAGAGCCACAGGATTATCATCCACACCTCCACGTCGGACTGGCATACGCCGACCCAGTTCACTCCTCTTAGGTATAGAGCGGGGGACGACAAAGCTACATGTGCAAGGTCTCACTCGCTGCCTGCGGTGACATGGCTGCGTCCGCTGTACACAGCACAATGTAATGTTGTAGGCCCCGGGACCCTAATGCATACATAATGAGCACACGGACACACTCAGATATTTTGTTGAACTGACTATGTGCACATTTGCTCGACACCTTTATTGCCAGGGTCACATGTAAAGTGACACATATGCTGGATGTTTGTGTGGTGAGTGTAAGCCAGCCCTCATGGAATTGTTGGTGCTGGCAACAACTTGAACTGTGATCACAATTAAAGCAGAAACAGAAAACACCAGCAGAAACAACTGTGAAGCATCATGGTGGTAGCCGGAGAAAGTACAGTGTTCACCCAATATGCAACCAGAATGGTCCATGAGTGGTGGTGCACTGAGTTAGTGGCACCTGAAGAGCTGAGCAGGGTATCAAGATGATGATGGCACCCACGACTGGTGTGAGCAACTCTGATAGTCTAGCAGTAAGACACTTCCGACTCTGGCACCTGGTGTTTGGAGTTGGTCCAGGCGGTGGTGGTGTGTGCATCCTGCGGTGATGCGACGTACGGCCGCTCAAGACTCGATTTGATGTTTGAGCCCAGGTGGACCACATTTGAGGCCGGAGGCAGCAGACAGCATAGGGCCACAGACACATGGCCTTGATGACCCCCAGTCCATCGACCCATGCTATCAGACAGGATCCATGACTGGAGCTGCACAGAGTTAGTGGCCCCAGATGCACTGCGGCCGGCACAGGCACCCCACCAGGGGACGATGACTTGCGGTGCAGTGATTTCGGGCCACGTCTGCTGAGCGGATCCTCATTGATTTCAAAGGTGTATGTTGCGGAGGTTTGTGGGGACAGTGGAAGGTTTCCTCCAGGGCATGATGCAGAGGGCAGAAGCTGGCCGGAAGCGGCAAATGAAGAGTGGAATGCTACAGCCTCGTTTTCACCACAAAGTCAGTATCACTGACATGATGATGAAGACCCAGTCCATAGACTCAGTCGCCACCAAAGTTCAACCAGAAAGTGTCCATGGATGTTGGGGAACAGACTTACCGCTATATGTATCAACAAACCATTTTGCATTTCCTAAATAGCGAATTTTAAGGAATCGCTATTTAGGAAATGCAAAACGGTATGTATGTACAAAATCGCTTTCCAATAGCGATTCCTTAGCATTCCTTAATTTGAGATTAGCAAATTGTCAATCGCAAATTACCCCTTCATTTCCATGGGCCAGGAGGCCCATAGGAATGAAAGTGCAATTTGCAATTAGCACTTTGCTGATCGCAAATTAGGGATGTTTCCAAGGGTGCAGGGGTGTCTCAAGAACACCCTGCTGCACCCCTGAAAAAGACATTTGGGGGCATATGGCGCACATACATGCCCTAAGGGCATGTATGGGCGTCATATGGCACCTTTGGTTTTTATCAAAAAAGATTTTTGATAAGAATTCGCAAATTACCACCAACTAGAAGTTGGTGGTAATTTGCTACTCCTTAATGGCATTTTTTGCATTTTATTTGTTTGATACATTGCATTTAAGGAATCGCAAAATTTGCAATTCCTTAAGTGCAATCGCAAAATAAGGATTAGCAAATTTTGCTAATCCTTATTTTGCATCAAACTTGTTTGATACATTCCATTTGTCTATTTAGCATTCGCAAAGGCCGAAATTCGCAGAATTTCGGCCTTTGCGAATGCTAAATAGCTTGATACATATAGCGGTAAGTGGCACCGGAGCTGAAAGGGGATGTAGTCTGCGATGAGGCCAGTACAATGAGATAAAATCTGCCATGAATAAATCATGACTGAGTTCCCAATGTGTGACCTACTCGACCGCATTGTGGGCCCGAGGCAGTGGTCAGCAGGGGCCCACAGCCACGTGTCATTGGCTTGCGATGCACAGAGTTAGTGACCCCATAGCAGTTGTTGGCAGTGTTCGATCACCTCCGTAACGATAATCCTTTATTCCTCTGGACTGAACCGCGTCTTCCTCTTACTCGTCTCCTTGTGTACAATGATATGAACTCCGCCAAGCAGAAATTAAGACTCAGTTCCATATGTGTGACCTACTCAACTGCAGTGTAGGCCGAAGGCAGTAGTGAGCAAGGGACCACAGACAGGTGTCGTTCGAATGCTATGCGCAGAGTTAGTGGCACAACATCGAAGGGAGTACAGTGATACGAAATCAGCCATAAATGTTGTACTCTGCCATTGCATAATCAAGACTCAGTTCCTAATGTGTGACCTATTTGACCGTAGTGGAGGCCGGAGGCAGTGGTAGAGTACGTCAACGAGAAAGGAGTACAGCGTTAGCCGTGATGGTCTGACAAGGCTGCCAAACGTCGCCGCCATTATCATGCTGCACTCCTGAGGCAAAATAGCCGGGAGATCGAATGCTTTTAAATTGTTGTTTATTCCTGTGTTTTTAAAACTTTATTTACCAGCACTTGCTTGCACTCTACAGTGGATTTTAACGCTGATAGTTTTAGGCGCAGGACGCTTCTACTAGCGCTTTGCCTCGCCCGCAAGCCACGCCCCTTTTGCAGGCCACGCCCACTTCCCCTGGTCCTCCCAGCTTTAAATCATGTGCTTTCCTAGGAAGCACAGCGGACGAGCGCAGCGGGCGCGACGTTGGCGTGCCGAAGGCGCGCCTAAGGAAAGCCCGTCTGCGCCCGTCCGCGACCGACCGGGACCAGGGACAGGCTACTCTGCCTCTCCCCTTCTATATTCCTCTGCTCAGTTGTCCGGACTTCAAGGCCCCTGGCCTTTAGATGACTTGGTATTTTCTCGAGTCACTAAGCTTGGCCTCTCCAAGTCCCATGTTCCTCCCGATTCCCGTCCTCTTTGTCCGGCTCAGCTTAGCGGCCCTACCCCATTTATATCAAATAGCTCTTCTTGTATGTCTGTTTCCGGGATGTATCTCAACACTAGATCGGCTGTGAAGCATCAGCACGAACTCTTCACGTTACTAGACTCCAACAAACCCGACCTCCTTTTCCTCACAGAGACCTGGTTTTCCGATAGTTCCCTCCCTTCCCTGCTGGCAATGCTTCCCTCTTCTTATTATGCTCTTCGAGCTGATCGCACTCCCGGAAAGCTTGGAGGCGGAGTTGCCCTGATCGCTCGGAAAGATATTACTTTTCAACCTTTAGTATCCCTTCCATTAGGCTCTTCTGATTGCTTAGTGGCCCGCTCACTTTCTTTCACTCCCCCTCTTACCTGTCTTCTTATTTATCGTCCTCCATCCCCCGTGCAATCATTTCTTACCAATTTTCAAGATTTGCTGGCTACTCTGGCTGTCAACCACTCGTCTATTCTTGTCCTTGGGCACTTCAACTTTTGGCCCTACGATCCCGCGGAATGTAGGTCTCCAAGGAGTTTTCAGAGACGCTCAACTCCTTAAATTTCACTTCTGCGGTTCAAGTCCCCACTCACAGTCAGGGCCATACCCATGACCAAATCTGGCACCGAGAGTGTTCTGTCAACTCAGTATCCATTTCCCCCTGCCCCTGGTCCGATCACTTCCTCATCTCTTTTTCTCTTTCCCTCTTATTAGTCCCCAAACCCCCTCCAGTCAAAAACGTTTGGGCGCGTTCCTGGAATCGTGTAGACGTAGCTTCCCTGACTGCTTCGCTCTCGGCGTCCAGCCCGGCCCTCGGAGGGATGTCATCCCTCGACCAAGCCACAACCATCAACGATTGGTTGCGAGCCGGCTGTGACCAAGTCGCCCCCCTAAAGCGCATATCATCTAAGCGTACTAAGGATGCAAACCGTTGGTTCAATGACGACTTGAAGATGCAAAAACTTAACCTTCTCCGAGCAGAGCGCGCTTGGCGGAGGGACTACTGCCCTAACTCAGGATCTCATTATACGACTCTTGCGGCCCGATATAAGAATTCCATACTGGAAATTAAGAAGGCTTATTTTTCTTCTAAAATTCAGTCTGCGGAAAATAAGCCTAGAGAAATCTTTTCCATCGTTCAGGAGCTCGCATACTCGGACAGGTCCACGCTCAAGCCCTCTACCTCACAACCCTTCTGCGATTCCCTTAATTCTTTCTTTCTGGACAAAATTAGTTTGATCAGAACTAATATTCCCAGCCCTTCTCCCTTTTTTATTAATCCCCACTCCCCTCCGGTCACATCGCACTTGGACGATATTCTGCCTCTTACCAGGGACACTTTTCTTTCCCTCCTCCCCTTGGTTAAATCCGGTTCCCCCTTGGATCCCTGTCCTGCCCACATCCTTAAACAGATCTACTCTTCCTGTCCTTTACCCCCCTCACGCTTCTAAATAGTTCATTGTCTCAGGGTATCATCACCCCCTCACTTAAAGCAGCGGTGATCTTACCCATCCTAAAAAAAAACAGCGCCGATCCCTCGGTGTCAGCTAATTATCGTCCCATCTCACTTCTCCCTTTTCTGGCCAAGATACTGGAACGTCATGTTGCTAGAACCCTGACTTCCTTTACGGAAGCGAACTGTGTCTTGGCCCCGAGGCAGGCCGGTTTTCGACCCGCCCATTCCACAGAGTCCGTTGTTCTGTCAGTTTTGGACAACCTCAGGGAGGGGATGGACACCAGTCAGCCCCAGGCCCTGGTCCTCCTGGATCTTTCCGCCGCCTTCGACACGGTGGATCATTCCATCTTACTTTCCTGTGTCGGAGCGGCGGGCATCGGAGGTGCGGCCTTGGTCTGGCTGTCCTCCTTCCTGAGTGGCTGCTCACAAGCAGTTCGCCTGGGTGACTTCTCTGCCGATTTCCGGCCAGTACAGTATGGGGTCGCTCAAGGATCCTCCCTTTCCCCACTGTTATTTAATTTATACATTGCCCCTCTTATCTTTGCCTTACAGCAGCGGGAGGTCTCCGTGTTCAATTATGCGGATGACCTCCAGCTCATCTTTTCACTATCCTCTTCCCCTGCTTCTATATCCAACTTTCATTCAGTGATGACCTTTATTCAGGACTGGATGAACGACAACCACCTGAAATTAAATCCCGATAAAACGGAACTGGTGTTGACAGGTGGTTCCTCCAGTCCATGGTCTTCTCTCTTTTGGCCTCCCTCTCTAGGTTCCCCGCCCACTCCCTCTTCTTCCGTCAAAACCCTTGGTTTCAAAATTAACGACCAACTTTCCCTTCATTCCCATGTCAGCACGGTGGTTTCTTCAGCTTTTCTCTCCCTCCGCACCATTCGGAAAGTTTCCCGGTTCTTTTCCCCTTCCGCCCTTAAACTTATCCTTCTGGCGATGGTGACGTCCCACTTGGACTACGGGAATGCCATTTACTGTGGCATGCCGCAGTACCTAGTGAGGCGCCTACAGATGGTTCAAAACCAGGCGGCCCGACTCGTCTATAATCTACCCAAATTCCATCACGTCATTCCCCTTCTTAAATCTTTACACTGGCTTCCTGTACAACAACTCGCATTGTTTAAGCTGGGCTGTATCATGTTCAAGGTTCATGCTGGGCTGGCCCCGGCCTTGATCAGCTCAGCCATCCAAGATTACACCCCATCCAGAAATCTGCGCTCTTCCACCCACCAACTTCTGGTGATCCCACGTTTTAAACGTAAAAAATGGGGTGGCTCCAAGTTCTCGACTCTGGGTCCTGCCTTCTGGAACTCTCTTCCTATCCAATTGCGATCCTGCCCCCAGTATCTCCAGTTTCGCAAAGCCCTTAAAACCCTCCTATTCATTCAGGCGGGCCCTCTTTGGCACACACTGATGTCTGCAGGTGAGCAGTGAGGCTGCGCAGGGGCGGGCATGGCGGTTTGGGGACCAGCAGCCCGGGGTGCAGCAGGCACACATTATCGCAGACAACACTGCTCATGGCAACATCGCCTGCCTCGTGGGGGGTGGGAGGCACCGCCCTGGCAGGCATGTTGGGCATTCCAAAAGAGAACCACGCGCAGAGCTATGTGCTAATTGGTCACACCCCTACGCATGCCTGGCGTACGCCTGGCCAGCCCACTCTGCTCACGCTTACAGGGGGGGACATCACAAGCTACATTTCCGCGATCTTCCCCACTGGCTGGGGTGACATGGTTGTGTCCACTGTCCACTACACTCCAAACACCAGCGGTGCATGTAGACATGGATGTGTCTTTGGTCTGCATACTGCAGTCTGTCCAGCACATCTCTGCCACACTTGGCATTGTGTACATTCTGATTCATGGGTCACTTGCCTCCTTCGCATGTGCCTGGTTCCCACCTCTCCCCACATTCCGCTATTGTGTGGCTGAGGTGTCATGTCGTTGATGGCTCATGTACATGGCTAGCCCAGGTTGCCATAGTAAGTTGTGTTGTCGTGTCTGGTGGGTGGGCATGTTGTTTGACATGTTGTATGTGATTTGTAACGTGTGCATTGCCAGAGTTGTGAGTTGCATGATTCTGGAGTTGAGGTGTGTGGTGTGTTCATTTGGTACTTACCAACGAGCAGTGCATTCCCATAGGTGCCATCCTGGAAGTGCAGGTTGATGATGGAATGTCGGAAGATGAAGGTCCCTTTTCTTGGTCTCCAGCTGTTCCTGCACATTGTGGGGGACATATAGGTACTGGGGTACCAAGCTGATGATGGCATCCAGGACAGATGTGAGGAATTTGGATGGGGCTGGCTGTAAGACTCCTCCGACTCTCGCGGTTGTTTTTTGGGAGGTACCAGAGGCCAACAGGTGCAGCACAGCTGGCAGCTTTATCTGAGGTGGGATGTTGGTTGTCCACTTTGTTGGTACCATCAGCCTGTGGGCAATGATGGTCAGGATGTGGAGGATGGTTGTCCTTTTGAGCCTGTAGTGGGCATTGACATTGTTTGGTGTTAGGTCTGTGAGGCTGGTGCGTTTCCTGAAGGTCTGCTGTCTTTGTCTGTGCTGCCTCTGTAGTGGTCTGGGGGGGTCGGGGTGGTCAGGAGGGATCCAGGGGTGTTGTGGTCCTGGGGTGGTGGGTGTTGTTGCCCTCTTGGGGCACCGGTATGCATGTTCGGTGGCTCCATGGCATCTGTTGTTCTTTATGTGTGGCTCTGGGTTGGGCTCGCTTTGATGGTGCAGGTTGTCGTCCGACTTTACACCTGGTCAGAGCAGGTGTTAATTCTTTGCTGCTAACGCGCCTTAATGCCTGTTTTGTGGTCTTATCGCCGGTCTGGCTGGTTGTTGAGAACCTTGAGGTGTGGGGTTGTCGCAGCTTTTTGCTCGGGAATGCCTACTCTGCATCTCATTAGCGATAGTTGCCGGGGTCATCTGTGGCAATGTTTTTTGAGGATGCTATCGAAGGCAAACTGTTTGTATTGGCTGTTAGCAACAGCTTGTGAATGGGGCAATACATTTATTGCACTTTTAGCTGTGATAAAGTGCTGTTAACTCTGCGATAGATCCTTGAGAATATGCCACAATATTTACTATTGCCGGACTATAGACAGGGTGTGTCTATGGCCAACCAGTAGTTATTCTCACAAGCTAGGTGCTTAGGTGGTGCATTAAAATGCCGAATGAGTATGTTTATTGGTGGGATTCGAGTTTTGAGAGGTGCCCTGGCAGGAGATGAACTAATAAGTACAATAACCAATATGAGAGATTGACTACTTTGTTTTGTTTTTGCATTTGAATCTCCATGCGTACACACATGCACGATGCTCTGACGAAGGCCTTTTGACAAGCTAACAAGTGAGAGACGGGGATTTTTCAAATAAAGGTATTTACCTAATAGAAGCCAGATTGTCTGTTTACATCAAGACTGTGATTTATCCCTCACAAACTTAACAATACAGTTTCCATTCTGTTTGACCTATCATAGACCTGTTTGAGGTAGCTAATGATACACTGCATACATATCTACTTGTGGGGCCTTCTTAAAACGTAGTGGGGTAGATCGAGCGACATATTTATTTGATTGATCTTGTAATATACCACGCAATCTTTAATGTAGATTCGTAAAACAGCAAATAGCCCTCAGTGTTTAATTTAAGAAAAAATAAAAGTCAAAGGTTTTCATACAAGCCCACTGTCTGTATTGCAGAATGCCTGGTTGCTCAATACCAAGGTAGCAGTGTCTTGATTTCACCACATGCCTCTTTATTCCTCTGGCACTTGTCTCTTCATATCACTCTTCTAGACATGCTATTTATCTTAACGGGCATTTCACCAGTGGGCTTGGGCAACTGCAGGCCAATTAAGGAAGTGCCAGGGTCGCCTCTCTCGCTCTTTACAGCTGAGAGAGTGTTTATGAGAGACAGAGAAAGAGAGAAAGAGAGAAAGAGAGAGAGAGAGAGAGAGAGAGGAGAGAGAGAGAGAGAGAGAAAGTTGTTGCATTAGTTGCATTCATTGTAGCTTCTCAGTTTTAAAAAAAGAGTATTAGAATTGTCTGTTCGCATCCAGAATTATAATTAAGCATGCTCTCATTCTTACTAATATATTGGCAGAACAGTATATCCAGCTGCACTGGTTTGACTGTTTTTAAGTGATAATTCTCTGGCTGCCAATGGGTGCTGTCTTATTGTTGGTTTATTTCACATGTATTGCTTGTTGCATGATTGCCACTCGATTGCAATAGGGTCTTAGATCCCATTGGAGCTATACAGTGTTAATAGTGATGGCAAGACACATTGTGAAAAATATTTTGGAAACTGATTATTTTTTCAATGTGCGTTATATTCTAGGTCCCTTTGTCAGTCTGCAGTGAAAGTTGCACTGCAGGGTACAGAAAGTCTGCCATTATAGGATGTCCCACTTGCTGCTTCCATTGTGTGCCCTGTCCTGATGGGAGCATTGCCAATCAAACAGGTGGGATCAGATGTTTCCTCACAAGAAAGACATTTCCACTATTTGACATATAAATCTCCACTTTATCCCTAACCAGGAACGTATGTAAATTCCCCATCCTAAAATACTGAAATGTTCTGGCACCTCAGAATGAGCATTGTTTAGTAGCTGTAGCAATATGGAAAATTAGTGGATGTATATGTTCAAGATAAGCGAACATATTCTGCAAAGGGAGCAAAATTGGTAGTGATGCAATTGAATACCTGAACTACATACTAACCAATAAGCAACATTGAATAAGCTCTAAATGAAGGTATACTAAGTGGCTAAGGTTGCTTATTGGGATAAGAATGAAGCTGTAATAATTGTGATGTACAACCAAGTTACCTGTGATATATATATTCCTGTGTTCACATGAAGGAGTCCTTGTGGGGCAGCTCAGTTTTCTAGTGATGGTTAAATGAATAAATACAATTCATTTGGGCAAGATTATCATCCATTATCAAGAAACAATGCAATATGTCCCCGGAGGATAGCACTCTAAGTCAGATCAGAGATTCTTACAGACACCAATACCAAGATTAAATGTGGTAACTATGAACATTTGATCAACCACCAACTTGAAATCTCCAAAAACAGCACCCACACTGGTAGAGTAACTGGTTGGAAGGTCTGTCCTTATCTTGGGGGATTTGCTTTATTAAACTCAGGCATCTGTACCATTTCGAGCTATTCAACAGGAACCATTTGAGCTTTGCTTAAGAGCCAGTGGCTTCCCATTCCACATCTTCAGCTGTTTGAATCCCTGCCTCTGTAGTCCAGGATAAACCACAGGGGTCACTTCATAACTGATATTCTGGATACTAGTATTCCTTAGAGCAAATAAGGATGAAGACACCTCATGTTGTATCGATGCCAACTGTTGAAGCAATCTCAATGGCAAAGGCTTTGCAAGAAGACATGTGCACCCTCTTTGGGCAGGTACACTAACTGAATGAAAACTCATTGAAAAAATAAATATGTCATCATTGAACAAGAAGCATTGCTCTCAGGACCAGACTTACCACCAATGATAAGAAGAGTTTTAAAATAAACTATTCTTGTGGAGGCTTCTATGAATGGCAGACGTCCTAGAATTTCACTCAAGACTATCCTTGTCATTCTAGATGACAAAAACAAAGTGACTATATCAATGTATTTGCAATATTATTGTAATATTGTGTGCACCTTAAAAAATTGTAAGAAGATTGTGTTCATGAAATCATATATCCATTTCTCAAAGTGTAGATTTATAAACCTGGCACTTAGCCCCTATGTCTTTCCCAAACCATCAAAGCTTTCGTCAGATGAGATGTCTGTCTTTTATTGGGAAGTGGAATTCAGCCCAGTGTCCTAACTCTGGCTGTTGCTTACCAATCAAAGTGAAGGGGTGTTTTAGAACACTGATTGTGTATTACTAAGACCGAGGGATGAGGAATGAGAATGATGTTTGAGAGATGATGATGAGAAAAGTGGGTGATGGATCATTGGTGATGGATAAGATATAGAGAAGATGGATAATGAATGAGAGATAAGCAATCGTAATGAAAAGCATAGATGATGGATGATAAATAGGAATGAAGAGTAGGGATAAGGGATGATTAATAGGGATAAGAAGTGGGGTTCATGGATTAGAAGTAGGGATGATGAAAAACAAGTAGGGGTGATCATTATACATGAGGGAAGATTGATGAGAAGTAGGGATTAGAAACAGTAAAGATGAATGATAGATAAAAAATAGTAGCAATAGTGGCTAATGGATGAAAAAAAATATGATTGATAAGGAAAAGGGGTGAGCAGTAGGTTGATGCATGAGAAATAGGAATGAGAAATAGGGATGATGAGTGAGAAGAAGGGATGATGGATCTGTGAAAAGTAGGATGGTAGATGACATATGAGATCTAAGGATGATGGTTGAGAGATGAGAAGAGGTGCAGCAACGTTTAGCTGAACTCATACTCCTAAAGCATAACAACCACTGGGAACACTATTGTTATATTCCTTATAGGTACATAAGAAATAAGCTAGTTTCAAATGTACTTTGGATATACTGTATGTAAGACAATTCAGGCTTCTAAATTAACATTGTGGTACCTATAATAGGAATTGTTTTTTAAGATTTTAATAATAAAGACTCTGCCACTACATTCTTGCAATAAATATTTCCCCTTACCTTGGTTTGCTGCCTAATTACTACAGTATATTTACACTTCCCGCTGTGTGGGGCCTCTGAATGTGATTAAAGTTTTGTTTGTGGGAATCCAAGTTTGTTTTTGTCACCAAGGGACATACATTTCTTTCTCAATATTAAGTACGGCCTTGGTCCCTCTGGCTGGTGGGGCCTCCACTCTTTCTTACTCAGTATATACCAACTGTGTCATTTGATCCATCAATAAAATGTTGTAAAATGATTTTCTTCAGATTCCATTGACTGCATAAAGTGCCTAGAGGACCACTCGTCAAACATCAAAAGAGACAGATGCATGCTGAAGGAAATTGACTTCCTGCGCTACGAGGATCCACTTGGTTTCATTTTAGCTGTGATCGCCATCTTCCTCTTCTTCAATGCTTCTTTCACATTGGGTATTTTCATAAAATATCGGCAGACCCCACTTGTGTGAGCCAACAATCTACAGCTCAGTTACATTCTTCTTATTGCCCTCATGATGTGCTTCCTCTGTTCCTTGATTTTTATTGGTCGACCCACGAGAGTGACATGCATGTTCCGTCGGGTGATCTTTGGCATATCCTTCTCATTTTGTGTTTCATGTGTGATGGCTAAAACTATCACAGTACTCCTTGCTTTCAAGGCCACAAGGCCCAACAGTAGCTTAAGACAGTGGGTAGGCTCCAGAACGTCCTACCTCATTGTGCTGTCCTGCTCGCTCATAGAGTTTGCCATTGGAGTTATCTGGCTAGGAACATCACCACCATTCCCAGAACTTAACAACAGTGCCAGCAACTGGAAAATGATAGCTGAATGTAATGAGGGCTCCATCCTGATGTTCTATTTCATTTTGGCATTTATGGGACTTTTGGCTTGTGTAACTTTTGGGATTGCATTTTTGGCTCGGAATTTGCCAAATAGCTTTAATGAAGCAAAGTTCATCACATTCAGCATGTTGGTGTTTGTCAGTGTGTGGCTCTCTTTTATTCCAGCCTATCTCAGCACAAAAGGAAAATACCTGGTAGCTGTAGAGATTTTTGCATTTTTGTCCTCTGGTGCTGGTGTTCTCTACTGCATATTTGCTCCAAAGATTTATATAATCTTTCTGAGACCAGAGATGAATACAAGAGACTATTTGGTTAAAACAAATGTTCACAATAACTAGAAATAATTAGTGAATCAAAAAATATAAATTGCAAATCAAATTCTGATAACTACATTGAAAACCTTGACAACATGAAACTTGATGCTTAATTCCTATTCTTGTTGCTTGAATTGGTTTAATGCTTGGAAATTCGTTTTTTTAAATATCTAATACAGATCGAGATTTTCTACTTGGCTTATGTCATTTCACCTAAAACGAATGTTGATTGCTTTGAATAACTTTAATTCTCAATCACCAGTACTTTGTTTATATGACCATTGGTTTTTTACAATTTCTTTGAAGAGCTACTTATGCTTCACATATCAATTTTCCAATATCTTTGATTTGATGTTGTCACAGGTTTTTTTTATTAACTACATTTTCAGGTAAACATACAAAAACGAAATCCATAAATTATTAGACAGCTGAGTAGGCACCAGTAGTAAAATAAAGCATAGTTTTCCACAATCTTGTTGAGGCTCACTGTGTGTGAACAACATTACTCAAACAATTTAAGTAGCAATGACTACTTGGGGCCAATTTATTTTCTACCAAATGGAGTATTCTCCATTGGCCTGAAGAAAGACTTTACATCTGCCAGGCCGAGACTACTCCACCCATCAGACTTATAAATGGTTGCCTAGCTGGTGGTCATTTATAAAGGCATTTGTAGTGTTAGAAATAGGATTTCTGGCTTGCTAAGGCTTGCGCCAAAGCCAGGCAAAAACCACCACAAGTCATGGCAAGGGAGTTACATACTGATGATAACCCATGCTCATCCGCTTGGTAGCTTAGCACGAGCAGTCAGGCTTATCTCAGAGGCAATGTATAAAGCTTTTGCGCAACACACACAGCAGCAACAAACTAGGCACACCACAAAAGGAACTCCACACAAGGTTATATCAAAAATAGCCTTTGTATTATCATAAACACATTAGAAACATAATCACACATTTACACTGTGCCACTGTCACTAGGCAATATTCATAGGGGGTTATATACAGGACCAGGCCAATCTGGCCGTGGTCAGAACCATCAGAACAGGTAAGTAAATGTCAAACACAACCAATAACTACTGGTACCATAATGATCTAAGCATTACCACATTGGGCATAAAACACGCTAGGCGCAAACCTCATTAGCATAAGACACCCTCGTAAGCATAAACACCATACGCACTAGGACATCAGCAGCCCAAACACATTAGGCATTAATCATTGTGCATACATCACAGTAGGCATAAATCATCATAAGCATAAACGCATTATACCATCTGATTAGGCCTAAACATCACAGCATGACATTTGCATTAGGCATCACCTTAGAAACTGACCCCCAGGCCAACTGGCCTTCTGTAGTGCTCCAATGCCCTAAGTCCAGCAAAGTCATGGCTCAGCTGCCAATGCAGTAATTATGAAAAGTGCGCAATGCACTGGCCTAAACATAGCAGGCAAAAATGAGGGCACTGGAAAAACAGCGCTGGGCTTTGGCGCTTTCCCAATAAATGTAGCCCAGTGGGCACCGACAATGTGCTCCAACCAGCACCACTGTGCCCTTGTGAAGCCCCACTCCGGGACTTTGCAAAACAAATGCCCTCAGGATGCAACTTCCCACTGTCAGGTGGGGCAGCTGTGGATATTAGCACAGGCACTCACAGTGCCTCGGGGAGCCCCACTCACCGTGGCTCTTCCGGTGCCACTCCCAGCACCCGCTATACTCTGGATTCAGCCCCCACTCACCAGGGCTGCTCCTGGTTCAGGACACCACTGCCAACTGTGGCGTCCTCACTCAGCCTCTGCTCTTTGTACGAGGCTTGTGCACAGCCCCCCATTGAGGGCTCTCCTCACCATGGCTGCTCGCAGGGCAGCCGCCTCATTCGGCCACCGGGACATTAGTTAATATTTAAATGCAGAGCGAAGTCTCTACCGGCTGCCCCGCATACACCCAGACTTCACTTCTAGCACATCGCCCACAGCGGTTGGAGGCAGTCCTCTGACACCGCTTGTAGTAGCCTCAGCAACACCACGGGGCTCACCTCAGACCACCTCTGCCTCGCTTGAGGTCCTGCCGACACCGCGTCCCTGATGCCCTTTTGTTCTGGTGATACCCAGGGCTCTCAGCTTCCTGTAGCAGTCCCTGCCCACAACCAGGCGCCGTCACGCCTGACTTCCTCCTCTCAGTACTGCTCTCTCCGGCCAGCCTCGCCTACATCCAGGTAGCTTGCCTGGCTTCTGGCTCAGTCGCAGAGACGTTGGAGCTCTCTTCTCGGGCTTGAGGCAGAAAATTCCCGCGGTGCCTTCCTGCTTCCTCTGGCAATTCTCCGCTTCCAGGGGCACAGAATGCGGGGTGGACTCTTGCTCCTTCAGCACACAAAGGCGGGGTGGGCTCCCTCTCAAAAAGGGGCATAAAAGCGGGGTGGACTCCCGCTTCGATAAACAGCTCAAATGCGCGGTGAGCACCTGCATCCACAAATAAAGGCACCGGCATGCGGGGTGGGCTGCCGTTAAACGAAAAAAGGCACCAGTAGCATGGGGGAATCCCTACGCCGGGGATTCCCTGTGAAGCGATGTGCAGCTCAGCGCTACAAAGCCCCAGCCCTCCATTTCCTGGGGATAAGAAAGGTAGTGCTCAAAAGGCGCTAATTCCAAAATGCAGAGGGGCAGAGCTGGGCACAGGCAGGCCAGATCTAGGGACCCCCAGAAAGCTGCAGCTGGGTCCCACGGCGGTTCCTCCTTGCTCAGCAGTCCTTCGGCCTTCCAAAACAGGTGAAGAAGGCAAACCAATTGTGAGGTCACAGGCCCATGTTTATATTACACGTATCAAGAGAGAGAGAGAGGACTAGATAGCTAGTCTTTGTCCCCGTTAGTTTGTATGTATCATCAAAGGAGACTAGCTCAATATGACTTTTATGAAAGGACTCTGACTGGTTTTGTCAGGGGGCACCTCGTTGGTGTGTTCATGAAGCCCTCACCCACCATCCTGGTTGGTGGCATGCTTCATCATCGGACCCACCCAGTAACACTTAGCGTGTCCCGGGTGTACTGCGATGCCTGATTACAGCGGAGCCGGTATTTTACTGAGAGTGCAGTGTAGGGTGTGTTTGTGAAGTGACAGTTAAAACAGCTTGGCGGAGGTCCCAATACCCGAGGGTAAATTACACTTTAATATTTGGGCCGCCGTCAGCGGTTAAAAGTAAGGCAGGAGGATGTTTAGGTGGTGAGTTATGACCTTCTACATCCACACATGGGTCGACATGTTTCAGCCAGTGCCCTAAATATCCAGCTTTCCTCAGGACCTATAAAAAAAGTGATGGTGCATACTAAAAAAGTGGGTTCGTGTAATACAGACTATGTGTTAAACTCGTCGAAGACGGCACAAAAGGTTCTCGGCAGGCTCTGTCCAGTAAAGCTGGTCATCCCCTTGCCGCTTCTCTCCTGGAAGCATCTACAGCTAAAACCTAGCGTATGCTTGAGAAGGGAACCCCCCTCTCACACCTAGAAAAACACCTTAGCGAGTGTAACACATAGTCTGTATTACACGAACCCACTTTTTTAGTATGCACCATCACTTTTTTTATAGGTCCTGAGGAAAGCCACACAGCATATACAGAATATAAAAATAAACATAATTTGGGAAGGCAACATTTGATTTGTAATTCTTGGTGTGCCTTTGTACACCAATAAAAAATATAGGTGGGATATAATCTCCTTCACATTCTTTCTGGATAAATGCCCTGCTAATTATAACTATAACACATACTTACTGTAGCTACATTGCTGCATACAACTTGAAAGAGACTTATATACATACAGCTGAGCCTATACGGGAATAGAAGTTTCAGAATGAGGACACCGTTCTTGACACTGATCAGTAAATCATGAAATCAGTCGCGTTTAACAAGGATAACATCAATGATATGCTTCTCACCATGCCCCACCTCACATCTTACCATAGCCATCTTCATATCAAGTCTGCCAAGACAGCGGTCCTAATCACACTACACTCTGTGTTACTGGAAGTCACAAGAAACAAAATAATCATCTTACAATGATCATTTTGCAAACTTTTCTAAGTTTTATAGACGGGTACGAAATAGTGAGGAAAGTAACCTTAGTGGGAAAGGAGCAGGGGTCCTGGCTCCTAACAAAATTCAGGCACGGACAGGCGCAGAAGGGTTTGCCTTTGGCACACCAGTGGCATGCCTGCTGCATGCATCCGCTGCCGGCATCTACTGCGCGTCCCAGCCGTCTTCGTATTTTATATCTGGAGGCGTGGTAAACTAGACTGCTAACCACCACAGCTTTCAGAGGGAAGTGGAGAATGCCAACAGCTGGCTTTCTCCACTCAAACGTGAAAGCCCACGGTAGACCGAAAAACCAAGTAGTCTAGAAGCACGTAAGTAAATTCACAAAAAGCAGATTGGTACCCCCAAACCGTTAAAATTCATAACAAATTTGTAGAGTAAAATGAACATGAATCGCAGCCTCAGTGTTTGCATTGCCCGCTTCTCGCCCGGCCCGTCATCGGATTTTATATCCGGGGGTGTGATGAACTAGACATCTAGGGGCAGATTTACAATAACTGGCGCATCCCCAGGGATGAGCCAGTTATTGTGCGCCGCAGCTCCGCCACCCATGGTGCGCCGCATTTATAATGCGGCACACCATGGGGCAAAAACGGCACCAATGCGTGACGCATCTGTGCCGTAAAAGTGGCGTAATGCTGGAGTTGCGTCGCAAGCGCCACGCAGCTCCAGCAATACTCTGGGAGGGCCCTATCTGTCCAATGCTGCGTCAAGCCTTACGCCTGCTTCAAGCAGGTGCAGGGTTTTGACGCAACATTGGCCTAAAAGTGACTAAGTGAAACCTTGTAGATTTCACACAGCCACATTTAGGTGGCGTTTCTGCGCAGGAACGCCCCCCCCCCCCCCCTGCGCCGGAATGCCTCCTTATGGCGCAGGGCTTTACAACGTGACGCATCTCCCAAAGGGAAAAAAGGGAAAGGGAAAGCCTGTGGCAGACCAAAAAGTAAAGTAGTTTAGACACAGGTAAGTAAATTCCCAAAAAGTAGATTACTGCGCACACACTGCTAAAATTCATAAAACGTTTGTAAAGTAAAACGTACATGAATCACAGGCCTCAGTGCTTGATATTGAAAAAGTCTTCGAAGGCTTGGGATGGGATTTTATGCTTACATTTCTACATGATTCGGGGTGACACCTCTAAACTGGTCCCAGGGTGCTTGTTTCCAGTCCAGGGAGGACCTGACCTGGCAGTTTGGGCTGGACTGTTCCCATGAGGAGCAGGGTCAAGACTGATTTACATATGGCTGGGTCCAAAATGGGATCCATTATCTGTTCTTTTAGCTTTTGTCACCATAAGTGGGAAGGGTATGCACAGAGGTGTGATGTGAGTAAAATAACTGATGGAATAAACATACATCTGTGACTGGGAGTAAATGTTTTCATTGATTAGCATTCCGTTCACCATCACTCCTTTTTGCCTAAATCTCCAAATTGGTGCAGCATTGGCCTAAAATTGTTTTCCTGATTTCCTTGCTGTTTAAATCACCTAAGGCTTCAGTAATCGTGAATGGGGGGACGTCTCCTTTCTTTCCTCTTCAAAAATGTGTACTTAAAGGTCCTCATCCCTCATGCAAATTATAGAGCCACATTTTGGTCCCAATTAAGAATATATTTAAATACTGCTTCTAAAAGGTGTTTGCACGTATCTTATGTCACATTAGAGAATGTAAAACCTGCTCTAATATTTAATACACTTTTTATGCACTTGTAGCTTATTTCTTTATTTCACTTCTGCTCACTGTTATCATTCATTCTCTCTAGTTTTTGTTGCTACCATTTATACTTGTTCTGCAATACGATATTTATTATCATTTCTTTTCTGTTGCTTTACTTCTGTAATTTATTGTCTGCCCTTCACCTATCCTTATAAACGTTTCAAATAAACTGTAGTGTATTACTTGTTGATTATAGATTGCAATGTCTTATACTTTCCCCATTACTTCACTGCTTATTTTTTCAATGTATGCCGTAACATTTATCTTGTCTTGAAAAACTTGTTTGTGTTATATTCATTAAATAAAGATTTAAAACTTAAAACTTATGTGTCATATTATTATTGGGAATGGAACTAAGTTTAAAATGTTGTAGATATATTACTGCTATTACTCCATCAAATGTATTTTCTTGGTTCCCCTGAAGGATGTTATCGATTTTGGAAGCGGCTATCCCATCAGATAGTTCTAAGGTTTTGTGGATCACAATTTAAGTGAGCCAAAGTAGATCAATTTCTAAGTCAACATTTAGGTCATGGATGTCTGTGAACTGTCTGGGCAGGGGAAACAACCTTTACAACGAAGGTTTTACAACACGGTACTGTTACCACGCAACTTTTACAACGCAAGTCGTTACAACGACTTGCGCTGGGGGGCGCTCCAGGATAGTAAACAGTTTAATTTACTATCCACTTTCATTCCTATGGGCCTCCTGGCCCATGGAAATGAATGGGTAATTGGCGATTAGCAATTTGCTAATCGCAAATTAGGAATGCTAAGGAATCGCTATTGAAGAGCGATTTTGTACATACATACCGTTTTGCATTTCCTAAATAGCGATTCCTTAAAATTCGCTATTTAGGAAATGCAAAATAGTTTGATGATACATATGACCCCTAATGTTTTGTAACAAGTTTTAATAAAATGACCAAATGTGTGTTGCAGAGGAAGCAATGGAAGGAGTTGGTTATATTGAAAATCAGAGAGGAAGGTACTACTCTTTAAAAACCAATTAAGTTTCTCACAAGACAAGAAGCTGGACCTATGTCTCTGACCAGCCTAAAAGGGCATGCAATCAGGAAGAGTAATGACTGGAACCAATGAGGGATGTTACCCTCCTACCTAATTTTCATGATAGAGATAAAATCAGCTCAATGAGATCATATCACAAGCTGTGTTCAACCAAACCTACAGAATTACCAAAACATGGAGTTAGAAATCGTTTTGAACAGTGGAATTCTAAAGTAAACAACTCTTTGTGAACAAATGTACAATTTGATGGCTGATTTAGGATGAACAACTGCCAGAATCTGTTAGTGTGATCTCCCACTACTAATTTCCATTGGTTGATGCAGTAAAAGTGAACCACATCAGACCTCCAGCCATGGTTTTGGTCACAAGATTGGTTGCAATAACCAATTTAGGGAATACGATTTTTCTGAGCAAGATATGTTTTTATCACTCTAAATGAATGAATGAAGAATTTGTGTAGAGCACTGGATTCACCCCCGAAACAGTATATCCACGCTTGGAGTGGAGGTAGATAGAGGATAGAGAAACATTCCGATATTAAAGAGTTCAGCTTTCAATAGTTTCCTGAATTCAAGAAGATCAGGACATTTGCATAAGGCAATGGGGAGTGAGTTCCACAAACGTGGGGCGAGATAGGCAAAATATTTTCCCCCTGATCAAAGTGTATTAAATCGAGAGATTACTAGCAGCGCCTTCTCTCCGAGGAGCAGAGATCTGCTGGGATGAGAGAGGACAAAGTTTTCCCACCAGATATCTGGGCCCCTTATCTTTGATAGATTTATGGACCAGGCTACAGATTTTAAGCTTCATTCTGTCATGGATAGGGAGCCAGTGAAGTGATTTCAATAATGGCAGGGAGGCAGTTCTGTGAGGATTATTGAGTGCCAACCGTGCTGCCTTATTCTGAACTACTTGCAATCTGTTTAACACCACTTCATTTACTGCTCCCAGGAGTGCATTGCAGTAGTCCAGTCGACAGACCACTAAAGCTTGGAGTAGGGTCTTATTGACAGATAAAGGGAGAAAGTGGGTCACTCTCTGAAGGAGCATCAGCATGTGAAAACAAGTGTCTGAAAAGAATGCAACTTGGTCTTTCATAGATAAAGAAAGGCCTAGAGTTACACCCAGATTTGTTGCCTTGGGTGTAGTGGTTGGGGCGAGGCCTAATCCTAGCAGCCACCAATCAGGGGACCACAGGATGTATGCTCTGCCAAACAGAAGAACTTTCGTTTTACCAGCATTCAACTGGAGAAAATTCTTCGTCATCCAGAGATAGCTCGAATATAGTCTGCAAAGAGCTGTTTTGTTTCCTCCGTGTTATTACCGAATGAAAGAAGTTGCGTGTTGTCCGCATATGAAAAAGGAACAAAGCCATTGTCTCTGATAATATTGGCAAGGGGGTGACATATACATAAAAAAGAGTAGGACTAAGGCAAGAGCCCTGGGGAACCTCCTTCAATAGGGATTTGGCACCTGATCGAAAAGGACCCAGATTGACGGTTTGAGTGCGATGCTCTAAAAAAGCTGGAAAACCATTAAAGAGCCGGCCCTACCACCCCAAGTTCCATCAGTCTTTGAAATAGCCTTTGATGAGCTACAGTATCAAAAGCTGCGGACAGGTCTAGCAGCACTAGTGATACTGCCCTATTATTTTCTAGAGAAATTTTAACAAAGTCTGTCACACCTATGAGGGTGGATTTGGTGGAATATATTGGTCTAAAACCAGACTGTGAGGGGTCTAGACATAATTGGACTTCAATATATTCCATAGGTTGTGAGTTAGTATAATCTTCGAAAAATTTTGCTCATGAACGAGAGGAGCAAAATAGGGCAAAAGATAGAATGTTCTGTGGGGTGCACGTTACTGTTTTTACAAATTGGAAGGATTTGGGCAGATTTCCAAGCCAGAGGCACTTTCCCCTCACCTAGGGAGTAGTTAAATAACGTGCATGCTGAAGAGGCAAGATGCTGGGCCAGCAAGACGAATAGTCTAGCTGACATGATGTCCGTAGTGGAACCTGATTTAGAAGTTTTTAACATCTCTTCTACTTTAGAATCCTGCGGCGGGAAGCTGGCTAGAACCACATGTTTCTTTATCGGGTCTGTAGAAGAGGTAATGAGAGTGTCAGAGGTACTAGCATCCCTGTGAAATTTGTCAGAGATTTTAACATTTTTTCCTTGAAAAAAATGGAGATATTAACACATAAAATCTGAGAAACAGGGATAGGATTTGCGCAGGCAGTTGGTGTCGTAAAAGATTTAAGGATCGTATAAAGTTCCTACGCGGAACTCCCTGCTTCATTTAGTTGCGCAACAACATGTCCTTCCTGCATTAACTTCATCTTTTTTTGGTAGGTGGTTGCTGCCAATTTAAATATTTCTTTCAATGTCTGTGATTGGATTTTGTGCAGGATTTTCTCCAGTTTTTTATATTTGGAGTTTTCCCTCCGTAGTGCTGGGGTAAATCAGGCTGCATGCTTTCTTTGAAATTTGGGCTGCTGTTCCTTAAGTGGCGCAAAATGTCTAATGCTGCCCCTATAGCATGATGAAGTTCATTAAGTTTAAAATTGATATCCCTGGGCTTGCCAAAGGTAGGTGGACTGAACGCCGATGAAAAAGCTTCTGCTGAGATTTTATGCCATTTTCGCAATATCTTCCCAATGGGAGGGGTGTTGGCCTCAATCTGATGAGTGCTATTGATCTAATAGTTGATTAGAGAGTGGTCGGACCAAATCACTGGCACCGTGGGATAGGTTTGTATATGTGGAGAGTTGGTCAGAATAAGATCTACAGTATCCCCTGCTACGTGGGTTGGCCTTGAGTTGATTGTTTCCAGCCCAAGGGAGGACACGTCTGGTAGGAAGAGAGCGGCATCCGCATTCTTGTTATTTTTACTATGTATGTTAAAGTCCCCTAATAGGAGAAATTGTTTGGAAGATATGACGTGGGGGCGATCCTTTCCATCAATTTTAAAGAGAAGTCCTTAAGAGACCTTGGGGGGCGGTATACTAAAGCACTTT
The DNA here is from genome assembly GCF_964261635.1 of Lissotriton helveticus. Taxonomy (NCBI): domain Eukaryota; kingdom Metazoa; phylum Chordata; class Amphibia; order Caudata; family Salamandridae; genus Lissotriton; species Lissotriton helveticus. Next base: position 60,477,423 of record NC_136071.1, read on the forward strand.
TCCAGCAATTCTGTGGTGAAAGTTCAATCTTAAAAAACAAATCTCTATTGAATTGTCTAAGGAAGTATCTGTTATCGTGATGTTCAAGGTTGATTCGAAAACAATAGCAACACCTCTACCTATTTTAGTGTCCCTGGTTAGATGCAAAATTTGATACTGGTCTGGGAGGGCTAATGCAATGGCCGGAATGGAGAAGGGTTTGAGCCAAGTTTCTGTTAGGAATTCTACGTCAGGGGCCTGAGGGTTCAGTAAGTCACATATTTCAGTGAAATGTTTAGGTAGGGACCTGACATTTATTAGAAAGTCACTCCAACTATTGGTAGGACAAAGTTAGGCCTTTCGGCCTAAAGTCACTGAAGGGGTGGGGTGGTTTAAAAACAATGGGGTTAACCCAGACACGTTACTAGGACCTGGGTAAAATACAGTAGATAAATGGAGGTGGTCACAGTGGAAACACAATATTACAAAAATATCAACATCACCTGTTGATATTTTTGAAGTATTGATTGAAATTGATTTAACAAGTGATGTTGATGTTTTTGTAGTATTGTGTTTCCACTGGGACCACCCCCCTTTATGTAACAGCTGAGTCTAGGAGGAATATTGTACTTCCCCCGTAGCACTTACAATAAGACTCTGTTAGTGGCAGAATCTACAAGAAAATGGCCCCACCAGATTGGCTAAGAGAGCATTTGCATGAAATCCCCATGAGGTAGCAGCCAGGTTTTCCTACAATCGTATGCTGTTAAGCTCTGTATTAGTTTAGGTGTAACTCTGTAGAGAATGGTTGTTTCCAGGAGCAGGGGTCCTGGCTCCTGGCAACAGCAGGGAGTGGACTGGGGCAGACGGGCTTGCCTTTTGCATGCCTTCTGAGTGCCAGCAGCGCGCCCGCTGTTCATCTGCAGGATCTTGTCCATTTAATAGACAGGCTGAGGAGACTTATCCCGCCCACATGAGTGCCGTAGCCGGAAGTGACATGACCAGAAATGAGGGGGGGAAGCACTAGACTGCTCGCAATCTCCACTCAAATGGAATAAATCCATGGTGGACCAGAGTGCGAGCAAAATAAAGAGTTAAGCTTGAGAAGTTGCAGTTTAAAAGGTAAGTGGTTAGGAACACCTCAAGAATCATAAACACATTAAAAATATTAAAATAAGTCTGCGTGTGGGGTTAATTGCCTGATTATACCCGATGCACTTAGGGCAAGAGAGCCAAATACACTCAGATGATGGATGGATGCAGAGCAAATCAAACATTCAACCCCAGTCAAGAGATCTGGGTTAAATCCATTGTTCTTTTGCTCACCATGTAACCCCAGTTTGGACCCAGCCATATGCAAATTAGTCTTGACCTTGTTTCTCATTGGAACAGTCCAGCCTGAACTGACAAACAAGGTCCTCCCTGGACCAGAAACAAGCATCCTGGTACTGGTTTCATGGCATCACCCCTCATCAGCTAGGCTAGCTTGAATCAAGTGGCACAGTGAGCCCGGGAACCACGTCTTGGCATACCCAGTGCACTTATTGCGAGAAACCAATATACACACAGATGATGTATGGAATGCAGATCAAATCAAACATTTATACCCACTCAAGAGATATGGATGAAGTCCATTGTACATATGCTCATCAAGCCATCCCAGTGTGGACCCAGACATATGCAAATCTGTCTTGACCCTGTTCCTCATGGGAACAGTCCAGTCCGAACTGCCAAGCAAGGTCCTCCCTGGACCAGAAACAAGCATCCAGGGCCCAGTTTTGGGTGTATCACCCCTCATCAGCCAGGCTAGTGTGAATCCATTCATACAGTGACACTGGGACCCACGTCTGGGCTTACCGGGCACACTTGGGGCGAGAAAGCAAAAGACACACAAATGATGGACACAAATGATGGACAGAATGCAGAGCAAATTAAACATTCAACCCCAGTCAAGAGATCTGGGTTAAATCCATTGTTCGTTTGCTTACCATGCCTCACCAGTTTAGAGCCAGCCAAATGCAAATCCCTTTTTTTAACCATTTCATAAAGCTTTATTCGATTTTTACATCATAAAAGCATACATCGTAAAAATGCAAGACAATCATACATTTAATAATATACAAAAATTCATTTAAATCTTCAGAAATGGGATTTAAAATTTTAAAACCATAAAGCACCTTGGGTTAAAAGAATAAAAGATGGTCATGTACGTACAGGGTAGACATCGTTAACAGTTTTTAGGCTTAATCAGGCATTATGTTTAATTTTCCGTGCTCTCAGAGTCCATGCCCACCCTAAAAACTTAAGGGTACAAATGGGGGTGGTGATGGACGGAGCATCTGAACCAATCAAATACTCACACCCAGTCAAAAGATCTGGGTTTGATCAATCACCCTTCTTTAGCCCACTCTGCCACCCCAGTTCAGACATGGCCATATGCAAATCCGTCTGACCCTGTGCCTCATGGGAAAAGTCCAGCCCGAACTGCCAAGCCATGCCTTCTCTGGACCGGAAACAAGCTTCCGAGGACCGGTTTCTGGCATTACAGCCGTCTTCAGCCCGGCTTGCTTGAATCCAGTGGCAAAGTGAGCAAGGGACTCACGTCTGAGCATACCCTGCCACACTTATGGTGGCCAAAAGCGGTACAAAAGGGGGTGGTGATGGATGGAGCATCTGAACCAATCAAATACTCACACCCAGTCAAAAGATCTGGGTTTCATCCATCACTGTTCTTTAGCCCACTCTGCCACACCAGTTCAGACATGGCCATATGCAAATCAGTCTGACCCTGTGCCTCATGGGAACAGTCCAGCCCGTACTGCCAAGCCATGCCTTCCCTGGACCGGAAACGAGCTTCCGAGGACCGGTTTCTGGCATTACAGCCGTCTTCAGCCCGGCTTGCTTGAATCCAGTGGCAAAGTGAGCAAGGGACTCACGTCTGAGCATACCCTGCCACACTTATGGCGGCCAAGAGCGGTACAAAAGGGGGTGGTGATGGACGGAGGATCTGAACCAATCAAATACTCACACCCAGTCAAAAGATCTGGGTTTGATCCATCACCGTTCTTTAGCCCACTCTGCCACCCCAGTTTAGACATGGCCATATGCAAATCAGTCTGACCCTGTGCCTCATGGGAACAGTCCAGCCCGACCTGCCAAGCCAGAGCAATCACGATGGGCAAGGAGGTATCTGTGCGCAAGATACGGTCAGCCTCCGCCGCTACCCTGGTACCAAGCAGCTTGCAAATTGGTAAAAGCCAAACTCGCCTTGGGGCAGCATAGATGCCACAAACCCAGAGAATATGTGCCGTAGTCTCAGTGTTGACTGAGCATCCTGGGCACCCAGCTTGCGGGCATGAAGACCACTTCTGAGTAAAAGATCTGACTGGTAGGGACCCCACCCTATACTGGAAATACAATTTTCGATCCAAAGGTTTCGTAATTGCATCCCAGTATTGTTCCAGCCTTGGAACACATTTGTGGTCCAAGAAACGGCATGATAAAGAAGACAATTGTGATTTAGCGTTATTCAGGAAATACAATTCCCAGAACTTAGTCTTAAGAATGGCTTTCGATGGAAAGACAGTATTAGCAGGGTCAGTCTATAATTCAGACAATCCTAGCTCCCCTAAAAGGTTTCTTACTACCTGGAGCCATTTAATTTGATGTGATGTGTCTGATCTGATAATATTTAGGAAACCCTGGGCATAGCATTGGGGAGTGATCTACAGTCTCCTCCAGTACAGGAGAGGACGCAATTTAGCTATGGCTGCTATGGGTCTCTTGCCTAGATCAAACAATAGCGGACACATAGGTGAGCTCTGGGGAAGTCCAGTTAAATTTCTTAAAAACCTATTCTCTGCAGTGGTAATGTTATCAAGATTCTCACAGCCCCACACCTCAGAGCCATAAAAGCTTGAGCTGACAGCTTTCAAATTGTATATTTCGAGGGTGGGGCTGATAAGCTTGGATATGGAGCATTTATGCTCCTGAACAAGGACCCCAGCTATCTGTCTGAGCTTTAGTGAGGCTAAATCAATTTGCCGGTCCCACTTCATGCTAGCATGGAAGTTAACACCAAGATAGGTAAACTCATTAACTACGTCTAAAGGGCCCTCCTTCATTGCAAAACCTCTCGTGTTTGCCTTACGTGCATTAAATGCCATTAGCTTAGTTTTAGACATGTTAACCTCCAATCCTCTCTCACTGCAGAAATCCTCAAAAATTTTGAGAGCTTTCTTGAGTCCGCTCGGGGTTTTGGAGAGGATCAACGTGTCGTCGGCAAACATCAGAATGGGTACCTTGACACCACCTAGCATAGGAGCATCCGTCGGGTTTCTACTCAGGCAGTCTGCAATACCATTAATATATAACGTAAATAGGGTGGGGGCCAGAACACAGCCCTATCTCACACCTCGTTCCACTGGGAAAGATTCCGTCACATCCCCCTGTCCACCCCATCTTATATGGGCCTTATTGTCTTCATGGAGTCTGCTGATCAGGGTTAGGAGATCCAAGGGAAGGCCTAGATGTTTAAGGACAAGCCATAACTTCCACCGGGGAACTAGATCGAAGGCCGGCCTTAGATCAATAAAGGCAGCGTAAAGGCTAACCTTACCCAGGCTGACCTATTTCCAGTATATTAAAATGAATCTGAATACTTGGTCGATAGTGCTTGTGGCAGCTCTGAATCCAGCTTGAAAAGATGATAGGATGCCGAACTCCTCGATCCACCCCTGAAGTCTATTAAGCAGCTTTCTTCCAATTAATTTCTGGGTACAGTCTATAAGACTGATCTGCCTGTAGTTTCACGGGCAGTCTTTGTCCCCTTTTTTAAAAACTGGAATGATTTCAGCACTTTTCCAGGACACTGGGATCGGTGCCCCTTGGGCTATTGCATTGGAAAATAAAAGAATGTAGCGGCACCAACTTAGTTTGTCGTGTAGTAAGGTGTCTCCCGGTATGCCCTCGGGGCCCGGCGCTTTCCCTGGTTAAATGGAACCGAGCGCTTGCTCAACCTCCCACAGTGTGAAGGTATCTCCCTGGAAAAATACATTAAAATCTTCGTCTATTCCCACCATGGGGGTAGCTGAGTACTGGGGTTTAAAATAGTTCACCCATGCAGTAACGGAAACATTATTCTGTGGGCGCTCAGCCTGGCCCTTATTTGACCATTTATACATGTTCCAAAACCGCTTGGGGTCCCTAGAAGCACAAGCCTCCCTTAAATCAGTCCATCTTTGGTCCTCCCATGCCTTCTTAGCCCTAAGTTGTGCTGCCCCATAGAGTAACCTCGCTTCCCGTACAATAGTTGGAATGCCCCCTTGATCGCTTCCCCCATTGCCCTGCGTGTTGTTTGGCATTTTTCGTTATACCAACGACGCACAGCTTGGGGAAGCATTTTAGGTGTCCTTCCTTTTGTGACAAAGAAAGAATGTAGGAGGTTGAAAAAATCGGTCTGAATCTTACATGAGTAGTCAGGGGATCTGATCTGCAGTGCATTTCTCTCAAGGTCATTAATAGCGCATTGCAAGCTTTTGGCTATACTGTCTAGGAGAGTGGGAGAATATTTTACCTGAACCCACTTAAGTCTCCTCAGGTCATTGGCTAGGACGACCTCCCCGGAATAGCTACAATCTCCAGAGCCTATATCGAGCAAGGGCTGGATTAAGAAGAAAGAGCAACAAAGCGGGTTATGATCGCTTTCTACACGTTCAATAACCAACATGTCCTCCACCTGTGACCACAGACTCAAGCTTGCTAGTATATAATCTATTCTGCTTGCAGAGTACCCATTATTAAAAGTAGATGAGCCTTTCCTGTCAGATTTAGTACGTCCGTTCAAGGCCCTTAGGCCACGTTCCATGCCAATGCTATTCATCTGAATGATAACATCAGTCCACTTCTTAACTGGCTCAAGCTCTAACTCTGGGATCCTACAATTCCTGTCAATTACCACATCACAGGGGATATCCTCCAGAGTAAGTGGTTCAAAAGTAATATTGAAATCACCCATAACAATTACCTTGTTGATTTCCGGTAGGGTATCAAGGCGAAGCTCCAGAGCCGCTAAAACTCGCGAGTGCTTCCCCTTGGTGCCCCTAACATAAATATTGATCAACAAGATTGCTTGGCGGCTATTGAATGTTAGTTTTAAAGCTTGGATGTCAATATTCTTTGTAGGAATAACATCAATGTTCACTTTAAGCTCTTGCCGGACCCACAGCGTCAGCCCTCCTGAAGCTCTGCCTTTCCCCTCTCTTACTGCTGGTATGGAAAAATTCAAATAGCCTTCACAAAACAAGGGTGTAACTGCCCATGTTTCTTGGAAGGCGCAAATATCATGATTTCTCCCGAAAAGATTCCATTCGGGTAAAGGAAGCTTCGAGCTAAGACCAGCGATGTTCCAGCTCAGGAAGCTACACTTACTTAGTGCCTCGCCGTGGCTTGCAACAGGGGTAGGTACTATGGATGGGCTGGGTTGAACCACTATGGACAGGTCCCTCTATGTCACCTAATTGAGATGTCAAATTGCAAGGATTAACTGGCACTGCCCCACCCCTCTCCCCCAAGACCAGATGGTTTGACATATTTGGGGTTAAAACCTCTGGTGGCTTTACATGCGCGAGTCAATCATTATGTTCAAGGCTAGAGGAGCCATGTAGTCTTTGAGGACCCACCCAGAGATCGATCCGATGACCTGACGGTAGGTGCCTAAACTGGATTTTGGAATTATCAGGGCCACTTGAGCGGAATTCCAGCGTGAATAGATTATTAACCAGATCCGCATTACTCAAGGTCAGTTCAATACTATCAAGGAGTTGGCCATTAAGGAAGATTCTACGTGCACCCAAGATATCCTCCCTGATCAAGGAATGGCACCCTCTTACATGCCTGATCCAGTGGATGGATTTATTAATCAAAGAGTCCAAAGTCTCAGCTGCAACTGGGCCTTTTAGCTTTGGAACAATAATCATGTAGATTTTGTGTGGATCGAATAATTCTTCACTAGACCTTCTTGAATGCCCCTGATTCTGTACTTCAGTGGCAAAATTTGGCCTGTTAGGTCTACTGGCACTAGCCTCAGAACGGAGACCGCTGTTACTAGCATGACTACTACTCAAGGGAACAGACGGGCGGAGGGTTACTCTAGGAACAGTAGACCTCGCTGATTGAAATGGAGGACATACGGGACCATAGTTATTAATGGTAATTAGACCCTGGGGTCTAGAGGGGCAAAGGGGTGCATTACTCTGAGGCCCCCCTATAGCCGTGCGCGTTGGCCTGGGCAGGGTATCAAGATCTTCATTATCCCTGGTTGGTTGATGCTTATGTTGGTCAGTGCTTGTAGATAATAGCCTAACTAGGGTGAGCAACTCGGCCACAGATCCCTTCAGTTCCTGTACTTCTGCCTTCAGAGAGGACACTTCCTGCGTCAAATGACCTCTAGAACTCTCTAGATCACTGTTGTGATTACAGCATTTACAGGCGAAGTTAACAGTTTGTGTATGTGCATGTGTACTCATAGTAATGTTAGCCTTTGGCCCGTTTATTAGGTGTTCATCCCCCACTGCCGCATATCTATTAGTGCAGGTAACAATCGGGTTAATGTGTTTTGAACAATCAGTGCTATCATTACCACTATCCCCACCAAGGCTGGGATCAGTGGTGCTTTCAGGGGGTACTGTCGATAACCCAACGCCACCCGCAGCACTGCCTGAATTATGTTTGCGACGCTTGCAAAACATATCAGGAATAGATAAATGTTCATTCAAAGTCAGTACCTTGGGTAGTAATGGGGATTTGCTGTGAGGAGGAATGCGAGGGGCTATTTCAAGGATTTCTGTACACTCACTAATCAGTGTATCAATCCTGTCAATAACACAGTTGTTTGCAACAGACTTGTATGACTTTTTGGGTTTTTTCACACAGTTCTTTGTGCTTCCCTCCCCACTCCCATCTAGTGCTTTCCTTTTTCCCATAGCACGGTGGCAGAGACTAAACTACAGATATCTGGGTTTGACAGGAAAACAACAGGAATGACTACTGGAATATAAGTAGCCTCGCAGCACTATATTTGTAATTTGTAATTTGTAATTTATATTTATATAGCGCGTTATCACCAACGGTCTCTAAGCGCTTTGATAGAGGGGCCTGCTTAGTGTTGCGGGTGGGGAGAAGGTACTTTACTGCGCGCCCCAGGCTTCTTTAAACAGGAGGGTTTTGAGCTGTTTCCTAAAGGGTAACAGGAGGTGTTCCTTACGGAGGTTGTCGGGCAGCCTATTCCAGATCTGTGGAATGATAGCCGAGAAGGCTATTGTAACAATAGTACAGGAGACCTTAAGCGAATAGTCTGATCGATGAAACAGTACCTTGGAGGGCTCTGGACCCAGTCACTGTAGGCAGATGTACCAAAACCAAGGGGGGTGGTCCTGTCCTGGCTCCTCTGGCCTCTGAGGGCCACAGAGGGCCCGCCCTTTGCCCAGGCTTAGCCTGGCGGGACCCGCGCGCGGACCCGCGTGGCAGGGACGACGCGGCTCTTATGCGCCTCCTGGCGCGGTTGACTGGTACGCGGCTTCTGGCCGCATGGGCTTCTGGGGATTGGAGTCCCCTGGAGCGCCTTGGCCCGCTCTCTGCTCGGCGGCCGAACTCCGATGGACAGGGTGTGCAGCAGCGGGATGCAGGCTGGTGTCTCCGATGGGCAGAGGACAGAATGGGAGGCGGCAGGTAGGTTCACAGACCCCAGGAGGTCTGCAGGTCGCTTAGGGAATGTTTAGAGCCAGCCATATGCAAATCAGTCTTGCCCCTGTTTCTCATGGGAGCAGTCCAGCCTGAACTTCCAAGCCAGGTCCTCCCTGGACCAGAAACAAGGATCCTGGGACCAGTTTCGGGGCACTACCCCTCATCAGCCAGGCCAGCCTGAATCCAGTGGCACAGTGAGTCTGGGACCTGCATTTGGGTATACCTGGCACTCTTAGGGCGAGAAAGCAAAAGACACACAGAGGATGGATGGAATGCAGAGCAAATCCAACATTCCCCCCCCAGTCAAGAGATCTGGGTTAAGACCAACATTCTTTTGCTCACCATGCCACCCCAGGTTGAATCCAGCCATATGCAAATCAATTACAACAGCAGCAGATGAGGGTTGGGCCATAGTCCTCCCCACCAAATCTGACTATAACCAAGCCTGTAGAAACATGCTACAAGTTTGTAGGATTTTTTGGGTACTTAAACAAGATCCAGTAAGAGAATTGCATACTTAAATTAACAAGCTAGCCACGAAGGCTAGGGTGAGAGACTGGATCTCACACCAGGGAGCACGTTTTCTAACAAAATAGAGTCGAAGAACATCATACTTTTGTACCCTTCCCAGAATGCACAATGGTAGGATGCCTAAGCCAGGCTGCCCTAAAATGACTAGAATAAGCTCTGGGTTATTCGAGCCCCTTTCTTCATTTGTGGAGTGATTTCTACAACCTTTGGTAGCTAAGATGCAATCCTATATTAAGGATACAAAAGATGTGTTAAAAACCATGCAGAACAAGACTTTTAATGCACAGCTGAGACAATAATCTTTCTAGATGTTGAAGCACTATAGATGTACATAATGCAAGAAAAAAGCTTGCATACCATTTCAGAACTACTACATCCAGGGAACTGAACCTTTAAAACACCTGTTGACGTCATCTTAAAACTAGCCAGGCTGGCGCTTAATAGGAATTATTTGTATTGGAACAACATGGGAACTTCCATGGGGAGTACTTTTGCTCCAAGCCTGATTTGCCTATATATCTACTAATTTATAGAAGAAAACATCTGAATAAATAATCCTCACTATATATATATTGATGACATTTCATCATTTGGCAGGGGTCTGAAAAATTAGCAAACAGTTTTGTGGATTGGATAAAATAACAGAATCAATATCGAACATTCACTAAGTCAATGAGCAAGCAAGAGATTTCTTTCTGGATCTTTTAATCATGGCGGTTTGTGGCACCCTACTCACAAAAGTATAGAACCAACTAGCACACAACAATGACTTACTTGTTTTGAGCATGCCCCTACTCTTCAGGAGAATCTACCATTTGGGCAGTTCCTAAGAAATCGACAAACAGCTCCAATTTGAAGGACTTCAAATCAGAGGCAGAAGTATTAAGCAAAATAAATTATTACTAGAGATTACCAAACAAAGATACATGGGAAAGCTAGGAAGACAGCTAAATACAGCTTGTGAGACTCTAATTAATAAAAAGAGAAAGGACTGAACTAAAACAGACAATCTGTGTCTGTACCTATAACAACAACTCAAATCAGGTCACAAAATTATCAATAAACATTGGTGTATATTGAACTCAAATGAATTGAATTTAGAGAAGACGGTAATCTCTTTTTAAAGTAATGCAAGGATTAGAGATAAACTAGTTCACACTACTCAAACCATCAAACCCCAAATCAGGGCCTGTGTTTACACAACTTGCACCTTCCCTCATGAATATTGATGGAATAAGTTGAACTGCATCCATCTCCAAATGGTGATTTTGTGACATGACCTATTAATATATTGGAGTCAAAGTTAAGGAGTAGACTCTTTAATCCAGCTGAGACACGGGTGCAGTTTCTAACTAAAGAACAACGTCTCAACCGGTAATCAATTGGGGGGGGGGCAAGTACTAGGAGAGTACCAATCACTCAGAGAAGGATAATAAGGGAGACCACAGAATGTTTCCTTAGAAAATAAATTATTTGTTGTACATAGTTATATCAGCACTAAAATATGGTTTATGGAAAAGGAACCAAAACACACAATTGTGCACTGAATGTGCTAGTGATAGTGAACGGCGCAGTGACACAAAGGAGTGAAAAACAGTATGAACGGCACAGGGATTAGATACAGAAATAGTGGTCAATGAAACGATAAAGATTATATAGAACACGTGGAAACGCCGGTGTCATATTCAGCGTATACTTGGCATGTTGTGGTCTACCTAAACAGCCTTAATGAAGAAACCCTCATTGTATATAATCTTTATCATTGTGTTGACCACAATTTCTGAATATAATCCCTGCGCCGTTCACGCTGTTTTTTCACTCCTTTGTGTCACTATCACTAGCACATTCTGTGCACAATTGTGTGTTTTGGATACTTTCCCATAACCTGTATTTTAGTGCTGATATAACTACGTAAAACAAAGAATTTATTTCCTAAAGAAACATTCTGTGGTCTCCCTTCTTTCCTATTAATATATTGGGCATGGATGAATAAAATAGCCACGTGTGTTCTTTAGGAAGCAATGAAATCATTTGTTTATATGGAAAGTCAGAGAGGAAGGTACTACTCTTAAAAACAGTAAGCTCCTCACAAGGCTTGCAGTAGGGCTTATGGCCATGACCAGCCCAAAATGGCCTGCAATCAGGCAGACTGGAAGCACTGCAATGAAGAATCAGCTCAATGAGATCGGACGACAGGCTGAGTACAGCCAAACTGAAAGATCTTGGTAAACAGAGGAATTCAACAGTAAAACAACTCTATGTGAACAAATGTTCAATTTGTTGACTTTTTCAGGATGCAAAATTGCTGGATGCTGTTATTGCTATCTCGCATTTTTAATGGATTTTTGGAGCTAATAATTATTAATGGGCTGATGCAGAACAGATGAACCACATCAGAAAACAGCTTGCCAAGATTTTAGTCACAATAGTGCTTACGATATACGTTTTCGGGAATTGAATTCCTCCAAGGAAGATAATGTTTTTATCACTCTGGAGAGGTTGAATATAGGACACTCACACAAGAAACTCACACATTGTGGAATCTACAACAGGTAACTGGACTTCACCCTGTGGTCACCTGCTTTCTTTGTAACCTTACATCAGCATCTAAAACTATAGATAGAGGCTTACCTAGATCATAACATCAACATTCAAATTGCAATTCTACAAATGTCACTTACATGATTAGGTGCCCATGTGGTCTGACATATATTGGGATGACCTCCAGAAAAAAAAATGTAAGGAACTTAGAACAAGGCAGTAATATATGGTACAAACACACTACTACTAGGACGACAGCCCATTTCTTAGATTTGAGTCATTCAGGAAAAGCTCTGCAATGGAATATCATTGAAAAAATATCCCGAAATCCCAACATGGCATGGACATTATTGGCACAAGTACAAAGGTGAGTTTATAGATTAAGAACTCACATACACCGACTCAATGACAAAATCCCTTTGAATCAGTTACATTTGTTGGGATAATTATAACAAAGTCTAGACAGTTGTTAACCAACAGTTTAAAAACACATGACTATAATGACCACATAACAAAGAGGGATTGCGGTCACATTCTCTTAGAAAAATGAAAACATATTATTCTCATTAACCATAAGATCCCTTATGTTAGCACTGAAGCATGTGATTTAACAATTGCATTTAATCATTTGTTTCAAGAGGATAGCGGGACCTCTATTACTGCAATACAGATGACCTTGACTACATTTCCCAGAAGTCTTAGTCCCACCTCAGTTGCTGCACTGCGATGCATGAATGGGAGAGAGCTTAGCAGCACCATGTCTACTAAGAAATAATACTCTACAGCTCTTTGCCTGTGCTGGCAAACATGAGGCTGCCTAACGCCAATGCAGGCACCATTGCATTAAGATGCAAGGAAGCCTCCTTCATGGGCAGGATTGTTTTCATGCAGGGTGGCATTCCTTCTTGCACAAAACCAATTCTAATAGGCAATGTCCTCATTTTATGTGTGATTCATTCTGCATCACACATTGAAAGAGGAAAAAATGAGGAGAAATAAACATACTTCTCCTTATTAAGACATGATTGAGTTGCCATACCATTTGGTGTAATCCCATGTTTACTTATTTTAGTAAATCTTGGATTGCATCAAATGGAATTGCAGAGGTGAATGCAAGCTGCTTTGTTGCATTACATTTCTTTACAAAGTCACACGCGGTGGCAAAAATGACCCCTTACGTGGCTTTATAAATCTTACTCAAGACGTTGTATTGCCTTGCAACGCATTGCACAACACAATGACAATACAAAGGCTTAGTAACTCTGGGCCATGGTGCTTTCCTCCTCTCTTCTTGTCACGCAATGGAGAACAGCAACTTTTTGTTCTGCGCTGCATTGTGTGGCAGTTTTGTAAATCTGGGCCTGCGTGAGTTCCCTTCAATCTGGGAGAGCTGTGTTTTGCAGAGTAACGGATGCAAATCAGGTGAGAAGTGAACTTGCATTTCAAGTGTGTTTTAAAGTGTCAAATTTGGACTGGATATATTAGCATTTCTTTTATCTGTTGCTTTTCTCTTACTTAATTGATTATTTGGGGCAGGATCAGATGTAGGAGGTGACATCTGGATTGCACTCTCCTTGTCCACAGTAATATTTGTACCTTTAGCTTGAGAAAATGGGCCTGATTTACAAAGGTAAAGTTAGTTAAAAGTTTAACTTACAACTTTAGGAATTCACTAATGGCATTTACTCTTTGTAAATGCTCTTTGTGAATACCAAAAATCTAACTTTACGACTTTCAGCATGAATACCGAAAGTTAGACTTTCATCTAACTTTACCTTTGTGAATTGGGTCCAATGTCATTTCATTTTGCTCCTTTTGTTCTACTTCTACAAATGTTAGTTGCTAATTTATGTCATCTTATGTTACTCCCACTCATGTGGCGACATAGTTTTGGACTTGTCCAGGGCTGTCCAGGGGATACAGTACTGAGCTGTCTTGAATATATTAGAACACCTTTCTGTGATGTCATAGGTGCACATTCCCTCATGCCTCTGACCTTTGGGATGTACTTTCTCACATGGTTGTCAGTGGGTTGCAGTACAGGGTCTCAAAGAGATTATGCAACTGTTGGGTTGTATATGCAAATAAACACAGTGTTTCAGTGAGATTGTATTGTTGCATGGCGAGAGACTCACAGGTCAGTGGAGCAAGGTCTTTTGCTGTCCTGATAGAAGACCATCTACTAAATCTAGTGATCCTCAGCTATGTGGAGTGGATCTCCATGCTTTCTGTTGAATCCCTGCTTTTATGACTACACTGAATATACTGGTAGTATGCTATACATATGCCATGATCAATGATCTTCTTGGCAAAGTATTTTGTTCTACAATAACAAACGCTTCATATTTGATCTTGCCAAACAAAATAGCAATTTCTCAATACACCAAGAGCTTTCTCCCTGCTTGTGGCATTTTTTTACCCAGACTCTCCACATCTTACAAGGCAGAACTGGGTATGGAAAACAAGTGACAGGACAGGTCAACATTGCTTTGATCTGACTGTTGTCTCAGTGTCTTCACTTCGGATGCCTTGATTACTAGCTTCAATATTGACAGATTTCCCTCTTCTATCACGGACATGCTGTACAGAACATGCAGAACTTGAAAATGGAACACAGTGACAAGGGACAGTGGTTCCTCAAATCTGTGTCTCAGATATGGATAATGGAGAGAACAAGGTTCTTCAAATTACTTTAATTTGTGGATAGGATTTCCCTTTATGATTGGTTAATAAACCAGTAAGCAGAAATGAAATGGGGAAACGATTTGCCTTCAACACATCAAGGCACTCCTTCTACAGCTAATTCCAATCATGTTGATAACATATTTTTTAGATAGCACTTATTACTGTAGGTGTGCCATATTGAAGTGTTTTAAGGTACAGGTGGTATCAATGTTAAATGTAGTATGCCCTTGTAATAAGGTAAACAGGATATCCTTCTAGCTTGTGATGGAGTACCCATCCACCAAACTCTAAATCAGGCTCTAATTTGCCATTGCTAGCATTTGCTTTTGTGACCTGAAGGTCGAATGCACACGTCATCCACAAGTGCTTATGCGTGAGTTCATTTGGTCACAGTCTAGTTTTCAGAGATGTCCATCACAATGTAGATGTCACTGACAGCTGTGCCTGATAACTACCTGTTATGCAGACAGGCTATGATTATATTGATGAAAGGTGGCTATTTTCTGCTGGTATTAACCTGTCATTACCTGGAGGAGGACTGGCTGTGGGGTGGTGGGTGGACCATCAAGGGATGAGCACAGGTGATTACTATGAAACCATTTCTCTGGTGACAGCCATGCCTAGGAAAGAAATTGTTTATAAATCTGCTGATCATACTAAATGTCCTGTACCTGTTCGAGTCGTTGCAGACATGCAGATTATCTTCACTACTAACACGCTTATATTTTTCTGTGATAATTCAGTAAGTACTATTTTAATTTCTAATGTGTTTTAGTTCCTGGTTTTCTAAGCAACAGAGAGTAGACTCCAGTAAAATCGCCAAGGACCTTTGGGCAACAAAGTAGTTCGACATTGTTTAAATCTTTTGCCAGGTCACATTCATTAATTTTTTTAAAAGGATAAAGCAGCATGAGATTTGAAACACAAAGTTGACTTGATAAGTCATAGATGTTCTGGTGTTGTTAGTTTTGGAAGAATGACATTCTGCCAGCATTTTTGTGCTGGAGTAATGGAGATGGTCCCAAATCAGATGAACCTGTGGACGTGTAGAAACTGGTCATGTATAGGATTTTATTTTGATTGGTCAGTCATTGACATGAGCACCCAAACAGTCCCTATAGCTGTGTGGAATAGAGGATCCATCATACGTATTGATAATGCTTTCCAATAAGATGAAAAGATCTACCTGCAGACATGCTATCTGTGTACTAATTTAAAGTCTACTCGTTTAAGTTCACTGGTGGCTCATCTGCAAAGATGAGTAATTAGTTCTAAGGTGTGTGAGTGTAACTTTGCCTTGTCAAGTCAATATATGACTATTTCAGGCCATAACCTCACAAAACACTAAGGGGCTCCTTACAATGTCGGGGCGTAAGACTATATGACAGCTCGTCATTAGCAGTCTGCCCGACATCTGAGGCATTTGTCCGACCTCTGTATTGGGATACAGGCAGACAGATGCCTGCGGGGAAATCTGGTCCCCCTCTGACAGGTTCAAGGAGCCCATCCGCGCCGCGGGTGGATTGTATTTCCTAAAATGAAGGTGGTGCCTGCTCATGCACTTCGATGAGTATTACAATACACCTTTCTAACAGCCTTTTCATGTCAGTTCTCCGTCATGAAAAGGTTGGTTGAAAGGTTCTTTTGCGGCCACCTAGCAGTGTTCCTGTCCTCTGTGGCCTTCTGTTATGGGCCCTAGGGTGCACCTGTATTGCTACCCTAAACATTCGCATGGTGCCTCCCACATGGTGCATGGATGGATGAAAGTGTATTTTCCTATAGCAGCTTGTGCTGTAGCCCACAGTACAGGTCGCAATAGGAAAAAGACACTTTCCGACCACTGTGAAGGCAGCCACATCCAAATATTGGTAGCGAGACTGCTGACTCCTTGTCGGGTAGCCCCATTACTGGTACGATGCTATCATAATGAAGCCCATAGTTAAAATTTACATTCATACAATAGAACATCATACAAAGTTTCAAATGCCGCAAGTAGTACCGTAGTTCCTAAACTTAAAAAAAAATACCTAAAGGCGAATCTAGTATCTCCTCACATTCTGATAGACCGGGCAAACAAAAAATGAACATTGTGATTACGCATATCACACTTGTTAGTCTTGTCCTCAGAGCTACTCTTCCATTTACTGGTTATATGCATGGTACCAAACCTAAATTTAATAAAAAGTCTTTTGTTTGGAAATATTTCATCCAAGTGCAATTCAAAACGTGGGTGGAAATTACTTAAAAACTAAACATCTGTCAGTTAAACTACCATTTTGTGGACACTGATGACTCCTGCACACAACACATTGCTAATAAGAAGCTTTCAAAGTGCCCTTGGATGTCTGGACCATGGAACAAGGCTCAAACCACATGATTGCAACCCCAAGGGTACTTAGCCAATGCTTTACATGGCCTAACCAGGGCAGTGTAACTGCCTTACCTAGAGGTAAGATTTCTAGTAGACAAGCCCTATAAAATTCGAGCTCAGATGTTGTCCACAATCTGGCTCAAAATAATAATGGTTTTAAGACAGTGAGGCAGTTAATTTTTTAGATATATGTGTCAAAGAAGAAATGCTTAAGAGAGGTGTTTGGGGCAAATTAAAAAGTGATTTAACAAAATAGATTCCCCTTGAAACCAGGACCTGGACAATTTTACTTTCCTATATTCCAGTTCTGTACAGTGTGACAGATTCTATCCTGGACCTGCAAATCCAAGAGCATTGTTCTCCTGTTGCATTAGTGTGAAGTAGGAAATGGTATTTGTGGACTGACGCTCTCTCCTCATTAATCTTAGATTCAACTTTATCCATTCACTGTGATGTTATAACCAAGCATGTCTCTCAGGTGAAGTGCGAGACCAGACGTTGGTTGCATAATTCAGACCTTGGCCAATGGGCACTAGCCCAGCTTAAGGAGCTGTACTGGACCAGATGAATCAGGTATGGATGGTTTTGCAGACTGCATCAAAGGAGTGTAGTACAATTCCCCTTGTGTGATCCAGACATATGAAGCACAAGATGAGGATGCTAAAATACACTTTCTGGCCCTTAAGTTCAGGACCTGTATTTCCTTCTATCTCTGTTGAGACACAGTGGCTGGATGTTTGAAGAGTAAGGAAATGGGTAGAGAGACCTTGTGCCTAATCAGCTTTTATGAGCAATTTATAATGGATCATTGAATGTCTTTGCAGCGCACACGTCCTGCATTAGGAGTTACTTAGGGAAGATGTTTCTGATTTGTGATGGTGAACAAAATGCTATACTGTAAGTTAGCATGCATATTAAAATTGTGTTTTTGCTATGCTCACCAAACTGCCACATGTTTTCCTACCTTGCTGTATTCAATGAACCTGGTCTAACGCAATATAGCAGGAAGCTGGTAGACAGTTGGGAACTCCCCAATCCATTCACCCTCCATGCTCAGTCCTACCAACAATGTCCTTATCAGGCTTAACTCAAACACGTATTGGGCCAGCCTTACTTTGCACAGATGAGCGTGTGTAATCGCAAAACTAATGAACTTGAATAGTATCATGGAAGATCGTATAATGACTTTAAGTACATTAGGAAGCAAAACTTACAAGCAGGTCTACAGAAATAACTTATGCAAAAGGAACAAATGATGAATGTTGAAAAATGCAATCACTCACCCCCTGTCACAAAGATGTGTGTTAAATCCATCCTTCTTTTGCTCAGCACACCACCCCAGTATGGATCCAGTCATATCCAAATCAGTCTTGACCCTGTTCCTCATGGGAACAGTCCAGCCCTAACTGCCAAGCCAGGTCCAGAAAAAGTATCCTGGGACCGGTTTTGGGGCATCACACCTCATCAGCCTGGCTAGCCTGAATCCAGGAGCGCAGTGAGCAGGGGACTCACATCTCGGCATATCCTTCCCACTGAGGGTGTTAAAAGAAAAATTGAGTAGTTGCATTGCCAGCATTCCTATCATCATCTTTTGTGTGCTTCATGTACCGCCTCAAATGGCATGGGTATTCCCAGACGTGAGTCCCATGCTCACTGTGTCACTGGGTTCAGGCTAGCCTTGCTGATGAGGAGTGAAAACCCAAAACCAGTCTCAGGATGCTTGTTTCCAGTTCTGGGAGAACCTGGTCTGACAGTTCGAGCTGGACTGTTCACATGAGGGAGAGGTTCAAGGCTGATTTGCATATGCCTGGGTCCAAACTGAATGTGACATGGTGAGCAAAAGAACAATGGATTTGGATGCTACCCTGAGCGATCACCAGTGGATAGACAAATTGCCAGCATTCCTCCCATCAAGTTTTGTATGTTACAGGAATAACTTACCATGAGTACAAGACAATGCTACTACTGAAAGGCAAAGTCAGGAATCTACAACATGCAATTTGTTTTAAAAATGTAATAAAAACTAATAGTGGGCTGGTCATCTCAAGAAAAAAGGAATGAGAAATGTAATTGCAGCAAATTAAATCTTTTTGGACACTAACTAACCAAATAAAAATGTTAACCCCATGGTGTCCAATTTTGCTAAAAATACAATTTCTGTTATAACTATCTGTCTTTTTCATGAATGCTTTGCTTTGCTCACCAGGCCTATGAGGTCATTGAATGTTGGGGAATCATTGAACTGCTGGTCAGTGGTTACAGACGGGTGTTTATCAGAGTAGAAGCTTCACTGGGAGCCATTCTGCTGAATAGCTTGTAAACAGCCTTGTACAGCATATCTAATTATCAACAGCAACCAGCTACCATACTGCTGACTTCTTCATTTGTGGCACCTGCCCTCTTTCAACACCTGGTTATGGGGTTCTCAAGAGTCAATGGTTTATGGTAATATATGTCATGGTAATAATGAATTGCCATCACTAGGCTGTTGGGTGTGGTTTACTGAGTGATGTCTTGTATGTCAAGTTTGAGAACAGTAACCAATAGGTTATGATAGCCAGGAGCATGTTCTTATACCTTAGCAACTATCTTACCCTCACACACTGACCACCTTTTTGTTTTTCTAGCTTGAAGATCATCTCTCGGTAAAAGGCCCAGTGTGGTTCCCAAGAAGTTCCATACATGGAAATGCATATAAAATGCATGATAATTGTAATGGTCTTGTGTGCAACTGCATCCACTGCTGCATCTGATGGCCGACCACACAATTGTCGACTCTCACTACCGAACGTGGAGATGTATTCCAAGGAAGGGGATGTCTTATTTGGCATTCTGGCTTCTGTTCATGAAGAAACAGTTTACCCTTCCATCAAGTCTTTGTTCACAGAGCCCCCTTCTCCCAGGCACTGTGTAAGGTATTTAGAGTGCCTTTATTACCTTAATTCTTTCTGCGTTAATAAATTGAATCCATTTATAGCGTTTATGTGTTGTAGGGGTTATTTGGCAAAATTTGGTTGAAATTTATTCCTATGGCATTGAGTTATTATCAGGTAATGTGAGTATGAAATGCTTTACATATTGCCCTGAATTCAAAGAGTGCACTGCACTGCTTTGCCCATGAACAAAAGCATGGGGCCATGCTATTCTTGAATGCTTATTGATGTACCCACCCTGAGACTAACTTTATTGTTTTTAAGTGGAGAGCTTGAATCCATAGCACATGTTCTCAAGCAAGGTAGTGCTTAGTTTGAGCTGGTGGTAACTGGGAGGACCTACTGAAACGCATTTCTGGAGACTAGTACTTATCTAAATGCATTATGAGGAAAGAAAGACAAAGTAAAAAAAGTCACAAAGGGAGAAAGCAGAAACCTGTAAGAGTGAGATAGAGTGGCAGGGAGTGTCTGGTAGAGGATTAAAGAAGCATGAGGTAGATTCCAGGCTACATAGCCTTGGTACTTAATGCATTGGTGCCGGCTATGGGCTTCTGAAGAGAGCTTTAGGTACTGGAACTTATTTTTCTACACATTAATCACTGAATATCCAAGTCTTCACTTTTTGTATAAGCAGCAAAAATATTATTAGTAAAGTTATTCACAAAATTGTAAAATTGTTGCAGAATGTTATGGCATGTCTTGTCATTGAAATAGCTTGATTAGCTACCAACGTTTGTCTCTTTAATTAGGGGGAGCAACTTTTGATCTTGTTGTGCTCATGTAGAAACCAGCTATGTCGGTGGAAGCATTCCATTAGCGGTTGAGAAGCGGTTGACCTTTGACTGACTGGATGTGAGTACTCATCATGGCATTGTATGGAGTAACAATTGCCAGTAGGAAATTTACAGCTGCGCTCCAGGAAGTAATGCCTTGGGCTGCGAGTGCAGAATTGTTGTGAGAGTGGGATAAGTAATCACTAGAGAGGTAGTCCCTCAGTGAATGTACAGGACTAAAGCTGACTGTCTGACAAAAGCAAGTTGATGGAAGACTCATACACATGGGCAATAGGTGTGTGCTAATCAATCAATCAATCATGGCATTTGTAAAGCGCACTACTTACCCGTGAGGGTCTCAAGGCGCTGGGAGGTGGCAGATGCTGTTACTGCTCAAAGAGCCAGGTCTTGAGGAGTCTTCTGAAGGACAGCAGGACCTGGGTCTGCAGTAGGTGGATGGGGAGGGTGTTCCGGGTCTTGGCAGCAAGGTGGGAGAACGATCTGCTGCCTGAGGTTGCTCTTCCGGTGCGGGGGATTGTGGCCAGGGCAAGGTCAGGGGGAGCGGAGCTAGCGGGTGGGGGTGTAGAATCTGAGTTGGCTGTTGAGGTACGCTGGTCCAGTGTTGTGGAGTGCCTTGTGTGCGTGGGTGAGGAGCTTGAAGATTATCCTCTAGTTGATGGGGAGCCAGTGCATGTCTCTCAGGTGAGGTGTGATGTGGCTGCGGCAAGGGATGACGAGGTTCAGGAGTGCAGAGGCGTTCTGGATGCGTTGAAGCCGTTTCAGGAGTTTGACCGGGGCTACTGCGTAGAGGGTGTTTCCGTAGTCCAACCTGCTGCTGACGAGGGCCTGGGTGACCGTTCTTCTTGTCTCAGTGGGGATCCACCTGTAGATCTTGCGGAGCATGCAGCGGGTGTTGAAGTAGTAGGCAACACTACGCACACTACATGGACGGAGTGAAGTTGCCCGCCACCGCCTCCCTCTCGCCCTCTTCTAAATGCCTATTTTAATTTAAAATAGTGTAAAAGTAAATTAAAAGCAATTACCTGATATGCAGCGTCCTGGGGCTCCCTCTTCTGCTTTGCACTGACTTCTTCCAGCAAAATGCGCCTGCATGGGCCCCCGCTCATGCGCATTTCTCGCAAGAAAGGCTACGCGAACTGTGTGGGTGGGCGTAGCTTCCTGCACAGCTTCGCGTAGCCCCATTACGCACACTACGCCCACCCTTAGATTTAACCCAGAGGTCTTGACTAGGGGTGAATGTTTGATTTATTCTGCTTTCGGTCCATCATTTGTTGCTGCTGCACTTTTCACCCTAAGTGGGATGGGTATGCCCAGACGAGGGTCCCTTGCTTACTGTGACACTGGATTAAAAACTAGCTAAGTAATATTGTTTTAAAGCGTATCATTCTTTAAAATGATATTTCTGCATCACAATATTTTGTCCAAACACCCCATGTGGCAGAGGCTCTGTCAGAACTGGCACAACATGCTATCACTTAGCTAGGTGAGTTTCAGAGCAAAGGCAACCATACACTTAAGGTAATTACCACAAGGCATGTACATTGTCAGTAAAATAATGAACAGCCACCATGGCCTGTCTGTGCATAGTTTATGCTGTCCTACCGGGGGAAATGCTAAATAAAAAATTGCCTTAATTATAAAACCTTACCTCCAGACTGATTACAAGTTTAGGTGGTATTTATTACACATGACAAAACAATGATTCCATGGGTACTTTATTTATCGAGCAAGATAATACCACCTCTTACGTGTTGTTTAGAAATAACATTCAGATTTTGCTATTTAACACACCAAAATCCACATGACACAGTAATTACTGTATGGTTTTCCCCTGTTAAATTTCTGCAGCTTTGACCTGCCGATATTTAACGATGATTGAGCTATTTAAAGCATCTGATAATTATTGCATTTGTTAAATAAATAACGACTCATAATTCTAACCTGTGGGTAAACAGGTGTTTATGTATGAATGAGAAACTCATAATCAGAACTTTAGTATGCTAATTTCACAACTACATGATCTGTATTGGCAGGGTCAATGGCACCTACTGTGACCTCCACTACTGTTGCCATTGCCTGAGTTGTTGTAGGAACTCAACATTCAGATGAACTAATGATCCTTCTAACTCTTTATCAATGTAATTATATGTATTGTTTTGTGTAATGTCACCTACATGTACAGTCCAGACAATAATGTATATCACATTTTGCAATGCTGTGGGTTTCTCAACAGTTCTCATGACTAAATTGTCAAAAATCCAAGTGTGAGTTACTTCTTAAAAAAGGTAAAAACAATAGTAAGTCCCGCACCCAATATGGCTAACCACTGCTAATGCAACACCTTTGCATAGAAAATAAGACAGAAAGGAAAATAAAATAAAAACCCTATAGGAAATAACGCTGTTGAATATATGAATACATTCAATTTGATATTAAACTATAGAAAAAAGAACACATGTATTAGTCATTTACAAAAGATTTTAATATCTTGGGACCTAATAACGATCTCAGGTGGACTTGCAACCGCGCAACACCATGGCGGTCTGGAACCCAGTAGCAGTCTGGAACCACCTGACCATATTTCGGTGGTTCTGAGCAAATGATTTGGATGTGACCATACATAGGATGGTCGCATGGCAAGCAACTTACGATGCCTGCCACATGGTGCATGGATGCCTTGGGGGCACCATTTATGTCCCCAGGTCCCATAACAGAGGGTCAGTGTGGAAGGCGGTCCTGCTAGGGGACCCCTAAGTCACTTTCCGGCAGCCTTTCATGGCTGGTGGATTGCCATGAAAGGGTAGGCAGAAAGTGCCATCCTAATCCCGACAGCGGAGCCGAGCCTAGATTCGCCATCATTAGGGGATTATGGTGCCTCCCGACTAACCGACAAGCTCCTAGAGCCCGCCAGCACCATGCTGGAATTCTCCCACAGGTTTTACCCGACCGCCGTCATTCTAAAGCCAACTATGTTGGGCAGAAAACATCCGACAGCTGGTCAGAGGCTTTCCCCTAACATTGCAATTAGGCCCCATGTTTTGAATTGAAAAATGAATGTAGCAATAAACTTACTTAGATGTGTACATGTAATCAAAAGTTTAAGTTAAAGATAACTTTTTTATCAATTTACACTTTTGAGTAAGTTTACAACTGTTCGCTTATTCACCAAATGTATGTGCAACTTACTACTAAAAACAATTGATAAGTCCAACACCATACATGGAAAACTACTCGTACTGGGACACCTTTCAATAGAAAATAATGGAGGTAAAATAAAAACCAATAGGAAATAATGTTACATTTAATTACATTATTTAAAATAGTTAAAAATTTGAATGCATGTAATTGATTGTTAAAAAATATAGAAATAGTACATATTCATTATGTAATTATAACAAAGCTAAAATATCTTATTTTGAGTGTAAAAATTCTAGAAACCATAATGTCTAATAAAGGATCTATATCAAACCTAAAGACAATCCAGAAGAGAGAGCTAATTTCCAACTCATTTTCAAATGAAAAAATAGGCACGTAAAAAACACTTTAGAAAAAAAACATTCTATAAATTGGTTTGTAATGAATAGGAACTGCCATTTCCATTAAATGGTTTAGGTGAAGTAATTTCTCAGTGGGGGTGTTCAATTAAGTAAATTTTCTATGAAATCACATAAAACTGTTTTAAAGCTCTGACTTGCAATTTCAGCCTAGTATCCCGATTGGCAAGTGACTCCTTAAAAAGTTTTCACAACATAGGAAATAGTGGTGAAGGTTTTCTGGCAAAAAGTGAACAAGTACAGAATAGCACCAACAGTCACAACTATGTCCCCTCACATACACGAGGTACAGTGAAGGAAATGCGGTGTCCATCCCACTGAGCCAAGGACAATCATTCTTAAAAGGACCAAGTCACATTCAACACACTCATAGCAACCTCAGGTGGTGGTGAGAGAAGCCAGAATTATCATGATGTTAGCTATAACAAGGGAAACTAAAGCCCTGAGTGTCTCAAGTTGGACCTTATAAACGAAATATGTTTCTCGAGAAAAGTGGCTGTGATGGATGGAGGAGCCACATGGAAAACATGGAGACAGGGGTATCTGATACCACACTACAGACTTTGCTGTAGGAAAATATGCAATTAAGCCTAGCACACATAATTTCCCTGTGGGTCAAAGGTCTAGGGTTGCCCCAGCACTGACTTACTGAGGAAGACAGGCAATGGCCAAGACTAAACTGAGAATGAAACACATCCCCGCCAAAAAAACACTATACCAGCCAACCTCACATGGTGTCAATCAAAGTAGGATAGTGAGCAAGCCTGACCCTTCCAATAGGTTTTTTGGTCTAAGTCTCTACTAAAATAATTTGTAAATTCTCGGCAATGTTGCAAATATGGTTTCAATAATAAAGTTGCAAAAAATGGGTTAATATTCTTTGTATAATTGTTAATATTTTTAAATATAGTTTATGATGTTAAGTGATTTATAATGTCTTTATTTAATTATAATAGTAATTTATAATATCGTAGTGGGTTGCTAGGTTTGTAGGTGTGTAGGGTGGGAATATGTTGAAGTATAATCATTATTTATTAATGTATTACTAATTATGCCATTGATTAATAATTATATACATTAAGTAATAGTCATAGTTATTTGCTAGGCACAGTTCACTGGGTTTATAAGGGCATAGGGTGGGACATTAATTAAGTAATATATATTTTTTTCTTCTTTTTTTTTTGTCCTCATTTGCCATGCCCTCAGTATAGGAGATACCAACCACCTAGCGAGTCCTTTACTTTGCAGCAAAAGTGGTTTTCGTGCCCTCTTTCCTGTACCAGAACTCGAGTTATTGGAGGTGGAAGAGAAATCCCAGAGATTTGAGGTGTTTAAGCTGACTCCATCAAGGTTTATTTCAACCCTTGGGACCAAATATCGTATCGAGGCCAGACCCAGTCCACGGAGTGTTTACGGCATAATCATAGGACCTGGAAAAAAAAAAAAAACGGATTCTATCTCCACTCGGACAACACATCCCAAAATGCCAGATTGCGCTCAGTGCATGATCTATTGAGGTCTGCCTTAGATGTTTCATAGAACGATGTGAGCCATCCTGAGTGTAATGGGGCTGTTTTCTCTGTCCAATGCAAGCAGATTTGTCTTCTAGCCAGCAAAATAGCGTAAAAGAGGAATGACCTAGCTTTACCAGTAAGATTGTCTTCCAACCCAAAGATGATGAGTGGTAGTGATATCACGAGTGATATATTCAAGATGGAGTTTAGCGTGGCTTTCACTTCTTCCCAAAACTGACTAATTCCAGGACAATCCATAAACATATGGTTGTCGGATGCCCCCATAAGATTACATTTATTGCACTTTTTATCGGGGAGGAATTTGGAAAGTTTAAGTGGCGTGATATATGCCCGATGTACTGAGAAGAGATGATTTCTTTTTAGCCAAGATGGTTTTACAATCTTATGTAGAAGGGCAAAATAATTTAGCCATCTCTCCTCACAGTGAAGGCCAGTTACTGAGCCCCAAAGCTGATCCGGGAGGGTGAAGTCACCGTCAATTTCTTCGAGAATCTGCCAATACCATAGGGCTATCTCTTTTCTTCCTGCTGGTTTTTCTACTAGCTGTTGTTCCAAAAAACGTACTTTCCCCAGATGTTTGTCTTTACTACGCTGGGCTCTCATCCAACTCTCCAGTTGAAGGTACTTAAATCTGGACAATGCAGGGCCAGTATAGTCATATAGCTCGTCCCATGCCATGTAATTAATGAACCTTCCTTCAATATTTGACCCCATCTTGTTATCCCTGCGTGTTCTAATGTATGTGACAAGCTATCTTTCATGCATAACGGAAGTCCAGGGGATTCCCAAATTGGGGCAAAGTTTGAATAGTAGGACAGCCCCAGTTTTTTTCTGATGGTAAGCCACGTCTTAGCCCATGATTGTAGTATTTTAAGTTAGATTTTTTTGAAAAATTTCTGGCTAGCAAATTTAAACAAAAACCCGTCTACTGATAAGTTTGCCCCAATTAACATGGCTCTGTACATTGACCCGTTTGGAATGTTAGATGGAATTTTTAGGAGCATTCTAGAGTGTGACATCTGGAAGGCCCAGGCATAGTGTAGTAGGTCAGGCAAGGCAAGGCCTCCCTTCTCTCTTCTCCTCCTCAGCTTTTTCCAGGCGAGTCTGGTGGATTTATAGTTCCAAATAAATGAGTTGATTTCTTGTTGACTTTTTTCAATTATTTTAGGATCAAATGCCAGGGGAATAGCGCTGAAAACGAAAATACATTTTGGGAGGATACACATTTTAACTAAATTTACTCGGCCTGTTATGGAGAGTGGCAGGTGTGACCAGGATCTCAGCAACTTTTTACTCTCTCTATGGATTCTGTCCATATTGGTTTGCTCAATGCTGCCCACTTCTTGAGTGATTTGTATCCCAGGTACCGCATGGAGGTTGAAAGGTTTATCTCCAAGTTTAGTTCTGAAATGTTCCATGCCATAATTTCAGTCTTACTTGAGTTAATTTCGTAGCCCGAGATTTGCCCAAATTCCTTTGCTCGCTGTATGACTACCGGAAATGTTATTACTGGATCTGATGTGAAAATCAAGATGTCGTCCGCGTATAATGCTACCCGCTTCTCCCATTCCCCAAAACTGAAGGATGGAATATTGGCCTCTGCCCGCAGAACCTGGGAAAATGGCTCAATATATAGGTTGAAGAGGAGTGGGGAGAGCGGGAAGCCCTGCCTTGTGCCTCTGGTGATATAGAAGGCTTCCATCAAGACACCATTGACCAGTAGTCTGGCAGAGGGGGCCCTGTAAAGTTGGAATATCGCTCTACATAGTCTACTTCCAAAGTTACATTTTTTAAGCACATCGCTGAGGTAGAGCCAATTGACCCTGTCACACGCTTTAGTTGCGTCTAGAGTGAGTGTGGCCAGGGGTAGGGAGAAAGCTGATGCGATGTCTATGGTACCTATCAGATCCTGTGTTAATTCTGATAATTGTCGGCCTTTGATGAAACCTTTCTGGTCTTGGTGTACTATGTCACCTATAACGCCGCTCAGTCTTGTTGATATTATCGTTGTAAAGATTTTATAGTCATTATTGAGCAGCGATATGGGTCGATATGACCCACATTCCCGGGGCGATTTGCCTGGTTTCGGGATAAGCACGATTGTGGCTTCCCCCCATGTTTTTGGCCGTGGATTTCCATCTATTAAAATATCGTTAAATACGGCTGTCAGCACGGGGCAATAATTTCTTCCAGTGCTCCATATATCTCGCCCGGGAGACCATCTGGACCCGCAGCTTTCCCTCTTTTAGATTGACGTATTGCTTTCCTCACCTCTTCCTCTGTTATCTCCAAGGATTTACTGTTGAAAGGGTAGGGAGCAAGATTTCCTTAAGCCATTTATCCCTTTCATGTTGGTCATTGGGGAGGTCTTCTTTATAGATTGCCCCAAAGAAATCAAAGAATGCTTTACCTATATCTAAGTTGGAAGATCTTGCTGTAGCCTCCCCCTCTACCTGGATCTCTCTAATATATTTAAGAGATTGATCGGATTTTATTTTCCAGGCCAGAACTTTCCCGGCGGATTCCCCAAATTCAAATTGTGAGATCTTGCTTGCCTCCCACCTTTTGTTTATCCTTTCATGTAGGATATTTTCCTATTGTGTTTTTTTTCTGCTAATGTGGTGTTGCCGGTGATGTATCAAATTTTTGTTCTAATAGTCTCATTTCCTGTTCGAGGTTGGCTACTTTCTCTCTATATATTTTACGCCTATAAGAGGCTCTGTTGGTAATCTGGCCTCTCAAAAAGGCTTTGAAAGTCTCCCACACAAGAGCTAAAACTGAAGAGTTTAAATTTAGATAAAAAAATATTGAGGACTCTGCTGCCAAAAACTTGACCTCTTCATCCTCAAGCAAAAGTGTCCGGTCAAAAGACCAAGATCTTGCTTTGATCTTACTGTCTGATCGCAATGTGAATGCCAATGCAGAATGATCTGAGAGATGTGGGGGCAGATAGTCTATTGTTTCTAAAGTGTCCTTCAAAGAATAGCTGAAAAAGGCATAGTCAATTCTTGACTTGTGCTTAAAACGGCCATTTCTAAAGGACACCCCCATTTTGTTGCCAGCTTTTTCTCTCCACAGATCTATCAGGCTCAGATGTTTCAATATTGTGATAAGGGTTTGCCTCGATTTACTAGAGCTACAAGTTTTAGAGCATATGGATTTATCAAGCTTAGGTTTGAGCACGATGTTGAAGTCTCACCAAGGTGAGGACTTGACCTGCCAATGAGACTCTCACTATTAGCCATCTCCCTGTATGATCTTCTTTATACTCAAGGATTTGTGCTTTTGCCGATTTCTTAAAAATGAATATGATCCCCCTAATGTTAGCATTGTGGTCAGTGGAGCAAAACTTATCTATCCACCTGTGTTTTTTAAGTATAGAATCAGCCTCTGATTTAAGTAGGTGTGACTCCTGGAGGACAATGATCTGTGCCTGAGAGTCTCTCAGGTATTGTAAGATGCGCTCTCTTCTATCCCTCACCCTCAGACCATTGACATTCCAGGATAAATATTGGAGAGAAGTCATTTTGTTATGTCCATCCCTCCCTCTTGCATATTATTTCTCTTCCACTGATAGCAACTATTTGTTAATTTGTTATGCAACGGATTTAGAGAAGTAGGACACGCTAAAATACTTATTGGATTAGGCTTGTGAGGACTTTTTGCTGTTTCTCCCCTTCTTCCCACCCCCCCTCCACCCCCCTGGGAAAACCCCCCTACTTACTTTGGCCTGATGTCTGGCCAACTTTACGCCCGCTGCAGCCATGCTCTTTTAACCTTGCTGCTAATGATTTAATCTGATTTGGAGCTGATTTAAGTTTATAGCTGTCAACCCATTTAGACGTATAACCGTAAAACCGTGGAAACCGTAAAAAGGTGGGACTCTAGCTCTTCGCTATATATTATTATTATTATTTTTTTTATACTCCTCTATCTCTTCTCTTCTTTATTTTGTTTATTTATCTTCCTTAGTTCACTTTATATTTTGTTTTTCAGGGTTCCTTTTTTTTTAAAAATTATTATTTTTTTTTTTGCCTTCCCTATTATATATATTTTTTTTATTATTTTCTTTTCCTTTACACCCCCTTTCTCCTCTTCATTTTTTTCTTTTTCTTTTTTTTTTTCCTTAAAGCGGCGGACATCTAAGGCCTTTATACACCTCTATTTTCTCCCCACTTGAGACTGGGTCATTTTTCTTTATGAGCCTGAGCGTGATTATTTATGCTCTCTAGAAGCTCATCTGCATCTTGTATTGTGCGGACATTATGCATCTTATTATTGTACATAATCCGTAAGAATGCAGGAAATCTCATTTGAACTTTGGCTCCTAATGATCTAAACCTCTCCATGCGCTGCCCTGACTCCCACTGTCTGTCGATAGTGGTTTTAGAAAGGTCTGATCGGATCTCAAAGGAGAAATCTGGTCCCTGTATTGTTTTTGCCTTCAGGGCAAGATTCAATACGTTCTCCTTGAGTGTATATGTGAGAAAATGTATTAGTACCTTTCTAGTTTTATTTCTTGCTGGGTTCAAACGGAAGGGGTCGCGATGTATTCGCTGTATGTCTCTCTCAAGGATTTCATCTGACTCGTCCAAATTGAGAGAGTCTTTTAGTAATTATACTATAAAGCTCTTGAGGCCCCCCCCCTCCTTTCCCTCGGGGATCTTTAGGATTCAAATGTTATTGCGTCTGGAATACTTTTCCAGCACTTCAATCCGCTCCCGCATGCTCTCACCGTCTCTTTGGAGTGTATGAATTTTAGATCTTGCAGATTCTAAATTTGAGGTCAGGGCTCCCACAGAGCTTTCTAATATCTCAGTCCTTTCACAGAGTCCATCGACTTTTCTATCCAGAGTGTCACAGGACGCCCTTATCTCGTTCTGATTAGCTTTTGAAACTGTGAAATCGTGTCTTATTTCTTCCTTCATCGCGGTTATGGAGCAAACAAGGGCCTCGAGGGTACTACCAACTCCTGTCTCCTCCTGCGCCGGGTCTGCTATCTCCTGTCCGATTTCTTTTTCAGGTAGTGGCCTCATGCACCCCCCTTCATTTTCCCGCTGCTCCTGTGGGTTAGGTGCCTCGCTAGCCCTATTGGCTTCTGGCAATGTTGGATGACTCTCTGGAGTGGCATCTAGAGGTGACTTGGGATCAGGTGCCCGACTCTCTAGAGGAGCCGATAATAATGTTCCTTACAAACTCTGGTTAGGGAGATACCCTTCCCCTACGTTTTTCCTGTTGTAAGCCTGGGGATTTTGATGTTGCCATGTCTTGTGAAATTGCCAGTACCTGAGGTATAGGTTTAAAGTAGGTCCGTAGTGATGGAATAATGCCCCTGGAGTCCTTTAAACTTTTATTATTCTTTTTCGGCTTTTTCTGTTTAATAGTTTTGATGGTTTTGGCCCCTTTTATCAGCTCTCCTTAATTCTGTTTTCCTGGTTTGGTGGTCCGACTCCTCTGATTTGTCTTCCCCCAAACTGCACTCTGGGTCTTGTAGTCTCTCCACTAAACTGGCTCCACCGTGAGCGCCCCTGGCTTTACTCCTTGTAATTCTTGTTTGGGTATCTGTGTCCCTAGCAGTCCCCCTTGTGCTGGGCACCTTCCTACTCGATTCGAGTGTTTTATTATTTGTCAACAGAGGAGCTCTCATCTCGTCGTCGTGCACCGCCTCCTCCTCGTCCGGTATCCCTGCAGGTAAAACCTCCGTTCGTTGGAACCTCAGGGAACCGGCCTTGGCGTCGACCGACTCTCCCTCCTCTCCCCTGACACCGCCGCGCCCAGCGACCTTTCCAAAAAAAACCCGAGCCGCGGCCACTCGGCCGTGCCGCAGCTCCACGGCTGCCCGCCTCTAACACGGATGAAGGGCGGGTGCCGGGGAGAGGACAGCAGGAAGCAGGCACATCCACCAAGGCCAGGTATGATACGAGATTGAATGAGTAGCGTGAGTAGTGGCTCACTGGCTTCAGCGAAAACCCCCTCAAAACAGCGATAGATCTCTTCTATTGTTATGTGTCAGAGGATTAGCAGCTCCATAGCGTTTGGTTCAGCGTTGCAGCAAGGCTTCAAGGGGCTGCTCGGTGCGCGCGGTCCGCTCTAGCCGGCGGCCGCCATGTTTTCCAATTAATTAAGTAATATTGATTAACAATTTATTAATAATTATTTAATTGATTCTTAATTATGTACATTTTGCAATAATCACATTTTTAAGTGACTTGTTAGGTGCAGGTTGGAGAGTGTGTAGGGTTATAGGCTGGGATGTTAATTGTTAACTAATGAATTATAAATAAATATACACATATTAAATAATTAATAATTAATACACAATTGATTAATTAACTACAAATTAATTTTTCATGTATTAACTATGATTTAATTAGTTATTATGGGCCTGATTCACAGAACTAACTTAAGACAAAATCCTTAACTTACTACTTTTGGTATTCACGGAAGTTAGGATTTTGTCTTAAGTTTGTCTTAAAACAGACTTAAGGCAGACTTAAGAGAAAATCCTAACTTAAGTCTGTCTTAAGTCTGTCTTAAGAATGTCTTAAGACAAACTTAAGACAACATCCTAACTTCTGTGAATACCAAAAGTAGTAAGTTTAGGATTTTGTCTTACGTTAGTTCTGTGAATCTGGCCCTATCGTTTTTACTGTGTTACATGCATTTATTTTAGTTATATTATAAGTGGAAGCTCCTAGGTTTGTGGGGATAAAAGATTGCCCAATTTCTTAACATTGATAGGTAATTCTTAAATTGAAAAATCCTTGTGCTAATTGTTTTTTATATATATAGTTTTTCATTCATATAGCTTTTATTAAGAGTTTTATATATTTTTTACATTAGTATGGTTATAATTCATATATGATATGTGTTTGAAGTGAAGTACTTTTCCTATTGTTGCCGGGACTGGAGTGGATGTAGAAAATGTTCCCCTCTGAAATCCAACGCTTTCCTGACTGTTGCACAGACTGGAGTGTGAATAGTATGTTACCCCTCTGGAGTCCAAAGCTTCCCCTACTGTTGGACAGACTGGATTGGGCATGATACATTTAACCCCTCCAAATTCCAATGCTTTTCCTAGTGTTGTAGAGACTAGAGTGGGAATAGTAATTGTTACCCCCCTGGAGTCCAGCGCTTCCCCTAGTGTTGAATAGACGTACGTGGGAACAGAAAATGTTACTACTCTGGAGTTCAACACTTTCCCTACTGTTACACAGACTGGAGTGGAAATTGTACATTTTACTCCTCTGAAGTCCAACAATTTCCCTACTGTTGCACAGATTGAAGTGTGAATAGTAAATGTTACCTCTCTAAAGCCCAACACTTTCCCTACTGTTGCACATAACTGAGTGCGAATAGGAAATGTTACCCCTCTAGAGGCCAACACTTTCCCTACTGTTGGTCAGACTAGAGTGGAAACAGTAAATGTTACCCCTGTAAACTCCAGTGCTTTCTCTACTGTTGCAAGGACCGGAGTAGGAACACTAAATGTACTTCTTGGGAGTCCAACGCTTTTCCTACTGTTGCATAGGCTGGAGTGGGAATAGTACAGTTTTCCCCTCTGGAGTCCAACACTTTCCCTACTGTTGCACACACTGCCATGAAAATAGTAAATGTTACCTCTCCGAACTTCAATGATTTCCCTACACTTGCACATTTGTGTTGGAACTGTATATTTTACCCCACTGTAGTCCACCTCTTTCCCTACTGTTGCACAGATTAGAGTGGGAGCACTAAATGTACTCCTTGGGAGTCCAACGCTTTTCCTACTGTTGCACAGACTGGAGTGGGAATAGTACAGTTTTCCCCTCTGGAGTCCAACACTTTCCCTACTGTTGCACACACTGCCATGGAAATAGTAAATGCTACCTCTCCGAACTTCAATGATTTCCCTACTCTTGCACATGAGTGGGAACTGGACATTTTACCCCACTGTAGTCCACCCCTTTCACTACTGTTGCACAGATTAGAGTGGAAATCATAAATGTAACCCTTCTGTAATCCAGTGTTTTCCTTACTCTTGCAAACATTGGAGTGGGAACATTATTTTTTTCTTTTCTGATGTCCATCACTTTCCCTACTATTGCACAGACTAGAATGGGAATAGTAAATTTCACCCTTCAGAGTCCAATGCTTTCCCTACTGTTACATAGACAGGAGTGGGAATAGTAAACGTTATTCTTTCAAAGTCCACCACTTTTACTACTGAATGAATAAATGAATGAATGACTGAATGAATTTATTTTGTTTGTGTAATTACTTAAAATCATCACAAAAAGGTGTTAGAAACTGGACGACAATCAGAAGACAATCAGATATTAAAATCAATTTTGAGTTCAAAAGTTCTTTATAAAGTTTTAACCACAACTTTGTGCATGATGCGTTGGTTGTTGGCCTAGTTTTTTGTGGCAAAGTTAAAACAGAGCAGTTAGCTGTTGTCATTTGGAGATTTTCAATAAAGTGACAGTGCTTCTTATCCCCACATGTCTCGTATCTATTTGGCCGTGCGTGGGATAAATTAGAGCAGCAGTGGCTTTGGGTCCTGTCGTGGTGTGCCAATCGTATAGGGGGAGATTGCCCTTAACGGTATGGGCCTCGTCTGGCTATTGTTCACTCTCAGCCATGGCCATCCTGCCATTCAAAGGGAACATGTGTGTTGTACAAATTTGCCGAAATTGGCTATATCTTTAACAGTGTCCAGGTATAGAGCTGACGTACGGCTTTGTTTGATGTGCGAATGCCCTGTTGGAGGAAAATAGGCCTAAAATGGATTAGGCCGACCTGCTGCAGAGCCGGGCAGCATAAGAGTATGTGTACCAGTGATTGACTTTTATATTTGCATAGTCTGCACTCTATGAAGCATCCAAGCGACTTCCAGGATGGATACAGTTCATTTAGAGTAAGCGGGTGCAGCCTTGCAGCTAAGATCTGAGTGAGGTCCTATGTACCTATGGCCTGGTTAAGGTGTTTTTTTGTTGCAGAGAAAAGTTGTGGCAATTTGATGGATTCATTTTCCCTACTGTTGCAAAGACTGGTGTGGGAATAATATTTTTCTTTTCTGAGCCTTTTGTTTTTGTTTTTTGTTTTTTGTGTTCAAAAGTTTTTATTGATTGTTTCCAGAGAAAAAAGGAGAAAAAAAAAGAAAAAAGTAATACAGACAATGAAATCAAAGAGAACATATGGTTGAGGCAAATAAGCATGAAATAATGACTTTAAAGACAGTAATTGAATGGGCGGTAATAAACATTAGGAAATCAAGAAAATAACATCAGGAAGGAAATATTATCGATCATACATGTTACATAAGTAATGTCAGTGCATTGGCCCACAGATGATAACAGCCGCTGGCAACGGCAGAGAAGGTGACCAGAGGAATAGCTTGGAGAGATCAAGCAAAGTCGTAATGAACGAGACCGAGAGTGTAGGCTAGAAGGTTCATGGTGGCTTGTGAGCGCTAAAGTAGTTGTCAAGAGTGTCCCACATTCGTCTGTGAAGAGGACGCCATGTCCAGTTTTGAAGTGATATATTATCAGCTCTTCATAGGTTAGTGACCCAATTTAACCAGCAGGTAAAGGAGGCTTTGCGGGTGTCCTTCCAGTTTTTGAGAACCACCTTTATCGCAGCAGTGAGGAGTAGATCTAGTAGGGCCCTATCATTTTCAGTAAGAGACCCGGCTTTGAGGAAGCTGAAAACCAGGGTGGATATCTCTCTGGAGGGGGGAGTATGAAAAATAGTTAGAGAGAAAAGCGAAGACTTTATCCCAAAAGGGTATCACGCACACACAATGGAGTAGAAGGTGTTCAAGATCACCATCACTATCCTTACAGTTCCCGCAGATTGCGTAATCTCTAATACTGTGAGCGTAAAGACACGCTGGAGTCCAGAAAGCTCTATGGAGCAGCTAAAACTTCATCTGGGAGAGTGTAGGGCTGATTTTGTGTCTCATGGTTGACTTCCAGGTTTTGGAACAATCCAGATCTGATATTGGGAAGGAGGTGTGTGATTCCCAGAACTGTGTGAGTTGTTCATTGGGATTAGAGTGTTGCAGGCATAATAATTTATAAATCCAGGAAACCTGGTGACTGAGTTTGTTTAGTTTAGAGAGGTAATTCGGGAGGGAGGGGGGCTTGAAGAGAGTTTTGCTTTAGTAATCGACAACTTTATTTTCAAAAAGTTAAGAAAGTTATAAAATATGCAGATCAAGGCTGCATCTGGATTGGATTTCCCTGAAGGAGAGAGGTTAAGAGTCTCTAAACAATTGCTGTGGGAAGTAAATACCTTTTTTAACCCATATGTCATTTTGTAGTGGTATCCCCTTGTAAAGTAAAGTGTGGTTATGGCATAGTGATTCCCAATTAGAGTGCCGTATACTTGTGTCTAAAAGTTTGTCAATTTTCAGCAGAGCAATTTTTGTGTTCTGGAAGATGGACTTTGAGCAAGTGACCATGTTAGGGCTTGCGGTCAGAATGGCCGCTGGGTTGAGGTTTCTACAAAGAGCTTTCTTTATGACTAGCCTAAAAGGGGTATGGTCGACGGGAGGTGTCAACCAGTAAGAACCTTGTTTGGTGAGGAAAGCTGTTTGGTACAGCTTGAAATCCGCTAAGTTGACCCCTCCTAGAGACTTATCCAGACGGAGTTTCTTCATGCTAATCCTTGCTTTTTTCCCCTTCCAGAGGAATTTAGAGAGTAAGGCGTCCAATTTGTGGTGGAAGTCTGGAGCTAAAGTGAGAGGCAGCATCGTGATTAGATAGTTCACCATAGGAGAGATCATCATCTTGTTGGCCTCGACCCTCTCCCACCATGTTATGTAGCGAGGAGACCAACCGTCCAGTTGTGTTTTAATTTTTTCTAGAGTGATGGTCTCGTTGCTTTGGAGTGTCTCAAGGAGGGTGCTGCAAAATTCAATCCGGATGTACTTAATAAAACCGGTCTGCCATGAAAGGCCAGAGTTACCCAACATGTCTCTGGTGCCGTGAATGTTCAGAGGCTCACTCACTCATAAACCCACTCAGAGACTCACATAGACTCACACACACACTTTCACTCAAACACTCATGCACTCACTCACAGACTGACTCACAAAGCTATAGAGGCACTTGAAAACCCATTCAGACACCCTCACACCCATTCACAGACCGAATTAAAAACTCACTCAGACACTCATTCACCCACTCAAACACTCATGTACCCACTCACACACCCAGTGAGACAGTAATGCAGCCACCCTCAGGAAATAAAAAAAATACTTAAAAAACCAAAGGGTGCAGGGACATTATAGTTAGGAAATAGAATTGAAAAAACATATAAATTCACTTACAAAGCCAAACGTTACAGAGATGTTATAGTTAGTCTCAGATTCCACTTGTAAAAAACTAGTAAATTCAGTTGTTATAGTTACCTGAGCTAACTATAACGTATGCCCTTACAATACACTGCTTATGACCTCACAAATTTCATCACTCATGACATGTTCAGTGACATCACAGATGACATCTCAAATGACATCATCCACAGAACCACTCACACACCCTCTCATTCCCCCATAGGACCTCTTATACACCCACTCGCACTCTCACACAACTCTTCACATATCCATTCACAGACCCATACCAGTACTGATACACCCAATCACTTACCATAGAGACACTCACACTCATACTGCCACTCATACATCCACGAATTGACCCATTCAGCCACTAATGCATACAGACTTACAGATACCTACTCATACACCCTTACAGTCACTAACATACCTTGTCAATCACCCATACAGAAACTCATATAGACACTTACTCACCCATATAGGTACTCACATACCCACACACTTACCCATACAGCCACTCACACTGCCACTCACTCACTAATCGAGCTATTCACACACCAACTCACGTACCCATACCGTCCCCTGACACACCACTCACTTACACATATAACCACTCACAGACCCACAGAGCCACTTACATGCCCACTCACACCTCTGTACAACAACTCACACAACCACCCACTCACTCACCCTTACAGTCACTCACACATTCACTCTCCAATACAGCCACTCACACCCACTCCCTTACCTATACACACACTCAAACAGCAACTCACTCACCCATACAGTCAGTCACATAGCCTTTCCCTCACCCATACAGCCACTCTCACAGCCATCAGACACTCATAAATCTACTCACTCACACACACCTATGTAGCCACTCATACAGCCACTAATTCATCCATACAGCCACTCATACACCCACTCACTCTCCAGTACACCCATACAACTACTTGAATACCCACTAACATCCATATAGCCACTCACCCACCCATTCACACACCCATATAGTCACTGAGACATGCACTCGCCGACTGATACATACAGTATTCCAGCCACTTAGATGAGATATGATAGAAATAGTATAGCTAATTACTAGTACAGAAAGAATAGTCATTATTGCCATTGCTTAGAATATATCTTTAAGTCTCAGAAACATTTATGAAACACTTACACTCACGGGATGAAGTCATCAGAGATAACATCAGTGATTCCATTTGAGATATCATCAGTGAGGTTATCAGTGATGTCACTGACCATATCATAAGTGATGTAATATATGAAGTCCTGGAGCGGTTCCTCGACTGAAGTGGAAGACCTTCACCCCACAAGAAAAATAAAATGACAATAACAATGTTATCATTTTATTTTTCATTATTGGCTACGTAAAGGTGCTGGCAGGGCAAGACTACACTTCATGCAGAGCAGGGGGAGGAGAGGTGGCACTCCCTTCAGTATGTATCAGGGTTTGGCCGGCCATCTCAGGCCAGCCAAACTGTCATGCGCACTTGGCATGTTTTCTATCAGCCTGTGTTATACAGCCTCCTAGTCCCTTTCTGAGCACCAAACCACAGTACTCAGACCAATCACAACTCTGCTGTAAGGCAGTGTTGTGATTGGTATGGGGAGTAGGATGCCTGGGTGCTTCTTGTTTCGTCAACCGAAAAATATAAAGATGGAAAATAGACAGCCATCGGGAAGATAAGTGATTTTTCTTTTCTTTTCCCAATTTCTTTTTTTGTTTAATCTCCCTCACTCCTCCACAACTACTGCCCGGTAGCAGCTGCTACTGTTTAAGTCATAAGCAGTGGATTGTGAGAGCGTATTTTTTTTTTTGTTCAGGTACCTATAACTGCTGAATTTCATTGGTTTTGTATTAGTGAAATCTGAGCCTAACTATCACATTCCTGTAACTTTGATTTTGTAAATATGTATGCTTCTGATTGTCATGGCTTTCTGGTGTATTTGAATGTGGCCTAATGTAGCGAGGAACCTGTTTCTGTTTTTAGGAAAAGTGAACAGTGTGTGTAAAAACACTGTGAATGAACATGCTTATGCAGGGAAACTGAGGAAAAACTACTATAATATTATCTGTAGAGATTTGCTTTTGAGGCTAATCTTGAAGCTTGTCTCTTTTTACTTACACATTTCCATAATCTGGTGATGAGTGTAAATCACACTCTATAAGAGCTAAGATGCAAAGTATTATTTCTTGGGGCTTTATTCTTATATCTTGAACGAGGTTGTAAATTGGAGTTTCCATTCACAAAAATGTATCCAAGAAGTAGTGTTTGACTGACATCTAAATCTCTTTACTTTACACTTGTCAACCAAACCTGGATGTCCAGCAGCCTCCTAATATTCAACCCACAAAAAATAGAAACAATGGGCCCGATTCACAGAACTAACTTAAGACAAAATCCTAAACGTACTACTTTTGGTATTCACAGAAGTTTGGATTTTGTCTTAAGTTTGTCTTAAGACAGACTTAAGACAGACTTATGACAGACTTAAGTTAGGATTTTGTCTTAAGTCTGTCTTAAGTATGTCTTAAGACAAACTTAAGACA
This sequence comes from Lissotriton helveticus, assembly GCF_964261635.1. Classification (NCBI taxonomy): domain Eukaryota; kingdom Metazoa; phylum Chordata; class Amphibia; order Caudata; family Salamandridae; genus Lissotriton; species Lissotriton helveticus. The sequence continues at coordinate 60,516,980 of NC_136071.1, forward strand.
AAATCCTAACTTCTGGGAATTCCAAAAGTAGTAAGTTTAGGATTTTGTCTTAAGTTAGTTCTGTGAATCGGGCCCATCAATCTTAAAATTAAGGATTTGTAGCTCTCGTTTCCCTGACAGTGAAATATCTGGATCTCAAATAACAACAAAATCCCTCACCCATCTCTTGCATTATCTGAATGGCTAAATCTGTCAGCTTTCCAAATATCACCACCAGTCTCTCAAAAAGAGAAAACTCCTACGCTGCGCTACTCCATTGGACTTTGTAAATGCCATTTTGGTAAGTGCACCATAAGTCTCACGTGCTTTTCATAAGGCTGCACTACAATCTACAGGTGGGTTTGTTTAACATGATGAAAGTTTGGCCAATTCTGAACAGTTTACTTGTGGAGCTAAGTGTTACCCAACTCGGTGTTCTGACAAAATATTGTGAAAAGAATATTGTGAGATGCAAATATTGTGTCTTAAATCTTTTAAATTCAAAAATACCGTGACTGACAATTAAGAAGGTACAATTATTAATTAAAAAAATCATAATATTGTTTTTTTAAATCCTTGTCAATTATGTTTTTGTACTATTTTATCGTTTTTAATTGTATTTTGTGTTAAATATATACACCCTCACACCCATTCACAGACCGAATTAAAAACTCACTCAGACACTCATTCACCCACTCAGACACTCATGTACCCACTCACACACCCAGTGAGACAGTAATGCAGCCACCCTCAGGAAATAAAAAAAATACTTAAAAAACCAAAGGGTGCAGGGACATTATAGTTAGGAAATAGAATTGAAAAAACATATAAATTCACTTACAAAGCCAAACGTTACAGAGATGTTATAGTTAGTCTCAGATTCCACTTGTAAAAAACTAGTAAATTCAGTTGTTATAGTTACCTGAGCTAACTATAACGTATGCCCTTACAATACACTGCTTATGACCTCACAAATTTCATCACTCATGACATGTTCAGTGACATCACAGATGACATCTCAAATGACATCATCCACAGAACCACTCACACACCCTCTCATTCCCCCATAGGACCTCTTATACACCCACTCGCACTCTCACACAACTCTTCACATATCCATTCACAGACCCATACCAGTACTGATACACCCAATCACTTACCATAGAGACACTCACACTCATACTGCCACTCATACATCCACGAATTGACCCATTCAGCCACTAATGCATACAGACTTACAGATACCTACTCATACACCCTTACAGTCACTAACATACCTTGTCAATCACCCATACAGAAAATCATATAGACACTTACTCACCCATATAGGTACTCACATACCCACACACTTACCCATACAGCCACTCACACTGCCACTCACTCACTAATCGAGCTATTCACACACCAACTCACGTACCCATACCGTCCCCTGACACACCACTCACTTACACATATAACCACTCACAGACCCACAGAGCCACTTACATGCCCACTCACACCTCTGTACAACAACTCACACAACCACCCACTCACTCACCCTTACAGTCACTCACACATTCACTCTCCAATACAGCCACTCACACCCACTCCCTTACCTATACACACACTCAAACAGCAACTCACTCACCCATACAGTCAGTCACATAGCCTTTCCCTCACCCATACAGCCACTCTCACAGCCATCAGACACTCATAAATCTACTCACTCACACACACCTATGTAGCCACTCATACAGCCACTAATTCATCCATACAGCCACTCATACACCCACTCACTCTCCAGTACACCCATACAACTACTTGAATACCCACTAACATCCATATAGCCACTCACCCACCCATTCACACACCCATATAGTCACTGAGACATGCACTCGCCGACTGATACATACAGTATTCCAGCCACTTAGATGAGATATGATAGAAATAGTATAGCTAATTACTAGTACAGAAAGAATAGTCATTATTGCCATTGCTTAGAATATATCTTTAAGTCTCAGAAACATTTATGAAACACTTACACTCACGGGATGAAGTCATCAGAGATAACATCAGTGATTCCATTTGAGATATCATCAGTGAGGTTATCAGTGATGTCACTGACCATATCATAAGTGATGTAATATATGAAGTCCTGGAGCGGTTCCTCGACTGAAGTGGAAGACCTTCACCCCACAAGAAAAATAAAATGACAATAACAATGTTATCATTTTATTTTTCATTATTGGCTACGTAAAGGTGCTGGCAGGGCAAGACTACACTTCATGCAGAGCAGGGGGAGGAGAGGTGGCACTCCCTTCAGTATGTATCAGGGTTTGGCCGGCCATCTCAGGCCAGCCAAACTGTCATGCGCACTTGGCGTGTTTTCTATCAGCCTGTGTTATACAGCCTCCTAGTCCCTTTCTGAGCACCAAACCACAGTACTCAGACCAATCACAACTCTGCTGTAAGGCAGTGTTGTGATTGGTATGGGGAGTAGGATGCCTGGGTGCTTCTTGTTTCGTCAACCGAAAAATATAAAGATGGAAAATAGACAGCCATCGGGAAGATAAGTGATTTTTCTTTTCTTTTCCCAATTTCTTTTTTTGTTTAATCTCCCTCACTCCTCCACAACTACTGCCCGGTAGCAGCTGCTACTGTTTAAGTCATAAGCAGTGGATTGTGAGAGCGTAGTTTTTTTTTTGTTCAGGTACCTATAACTGCTGAATTTCATTGGTTTTGTATTAGTGAAATCTGAGCCTAACTATCACATTCCTGTAACTTTGATTTTGTAAATATGTATGCTTCTGATTGTCATGGCTTTCTGGTGTATTTGAATGTGGCCTAATGTAGCGAGGAACCTGTTTCTGTTTTTAGGAAAAGTGAACAGTGTGTGTAAAAACACTGTGAATGAACATGCTTATGCAGGGAAACTGAGGAAAAACTACTATAATATTATCTGTAGAGATTTGCTTTTGAGGCTAATCTTGAAGCTTGTCTCTTTTTACTTACACATTTCCATAATCTGGTGATGAGTGTAAATCACACTCTATAAGAGCTAAGATGCAAAGTATTATTTCTTGGGGCTTTATTCTTATATCTTGAACGAGGTTGTAAATTGGAGTTTCCATTCACAAAAATGTATCCAAGAAGTAGTGTTTGACTGACATCTAAATCTCTTTACTTTACACTTGTCAACCAAACCTGGATGTCCAGCAGCCTCCTAATATTCAACCCACAAAAAATAGAAACAATGGGCCCGATTCACAGAACTAACTTAAGACAAAATCCTAAACGTACTACTTTTGGTATTCACAGAAGTTTGGATTTTGTCTTAAGTTTGTCTTAAGACAGACTTAAGACAGACTTATGACAGACTTAAGTTAGGATTTTGTCTTAAGTCTGTCTTAAGTATGTCTTAAGACAAACTTAAGACAAAATCCTAACTTCTGGGAATTCCAAAAGTAGTAAGTTTAGGATTTTGTCTTAAGTTAGTTCTGTGAATCGGGCCCATCAATCTTAAAATTAAGGATTTGTAGCTCTCGTTTCCCTGACAGTGAAATATCTGGATCTCAAATAACAACAAAATCCCTCACCCATCTCTTGCATTATCTGAATGGCTAAATCTGTCAGCTTTCCAAATATCACCACCAGTCTCTCAAAAAGAGAAAACTCCTACGCTGCGCTACTCCATTGGACTTTGTAAATGCCATTTTGGTAAGTGCACCATAAGTCTCACGTGCTTTTCATAAGGCTGCACTACAATCTACAGGTGGGTTTGTTTAACATGATGAAAGTTTGGCCAATTCTGAACAGTTTACTTGTGGAGCTAAGTGTTACCCAACTCGGTGTTCTGACAAAATATTGTGAAAAGAATATTGTGAGATGCAAATATTGTGTCTTAAATCTTTTAAATTCAAAAATACCGTGACTGACAATTAAGAAGGTACAATTATTAATTAAAAAAATCATAATATTGTTTTTTTAAATCCTTGTCAATTATGTTTTTGTACTATTTTATCGTTTTTAATTGTATTTTGTGTTAAATATATACACCCTCACACCCATTCACAGACCGAATTAAAAACTCACTCAGACACTCATTCACCCACTCAAACACTCATGTACCCACTCACACACCCAGTGAGACAGTAATGCAGCCACCCTCAGGAAATAAAAAAAATACTTAAAAAACCAAAGGGTGCAGGGACATTATAGTTAGGAAATAGAATTGAAAAAACATATAAATTCACTTACAAAGCCAAACGTTACAGAGATGTTATAGTTAGTCTCAGATTCCACTTGTAAAAAACTAGTAAATTCAGTTGTTATAGTTACCTGAGCTAACTATAACGTATGCCCTTACAATACACTGCTTATGACCTCACAAATTTCATCACTCATGACATGTTCAGTGACATCACAGATGACATCTCAAATGACATCATCCACAGAACCACTCACACACCCTCTCATTCCCCCATAGGACCTCTTATACACCCACTCGCACTCTCACACAACTCTTCACATATCCATTCACAGACCCATACCAGTACTGATACACCCAATCACTTACCATAGAGACACTCACACTCATACTGCCACTCATACATCCACGAATTGACCCATTCAGCCACTAATGCATACAGACTTACAGATACCTACTCATACACCCTTACAGTCACTAACATACCTTGTCAATCACCCATACAGAAAATCATATAGACACTTACTCACCCATATAGGTACTCACATACCCACACACTTACCCATACAGCCACTCACACTGCCACTCACTCACTAATCGAGCTATTCACACACCAACTCACGTACCCATACCGTCCCCTGACACACCACTCACTTACACATATAACCACTCACAGACCCACAGAGCCACTTACATGCCCACTCACACCTCTGTACAACAACTCACACAACCACCCACTCACTCACCCTTACAGTCACTCACACATTCACTCTCCAATACAGCCACTCACACCCACTCCCTTACCTATACACACACTCAAACAGCAACTCACTCACCCATACAGTCAGTCACATAGCCTTTCCCTCACCCATACAGCCACTCTCACAGCCATCAGACACTCATAAATCTACTCACTCACACACACCTATGTAGCCACTCATACAGCCACTAATTCATCCATACAGCCACTCATACACCCACTCACTCTCCAGTACACCCATACAACTACTTGAATACCCACTAACATCCATATAGCCACTCACCCACCCATTCACACACCCATATAGTCACTGAGACATGCACTCGCCGACTGATACATACAGTATTCCAGCCACTTAGATGAGATATGATAGAAATAGTATAGCTAATTACTAGTACAGAAAGAATAGTCATTATTGCCATTGCTTAGAATATATCTTTAAGTCTCAGAAACATTTATGAAACACTTACACTCACGGGATGAAGTCATCAGAGATAACATCAGTGATTCCATTTGAGATATCATCAGTGAGGTTATCAGTGATGTCACTGACCATATCATAAGTGATGTAATATATGAAGTCCTGGAGCGGTTCCTCGACTGAAGTGGAAGACCTTCACCCCACAAGAAAAATAAAATGACAATAACAATGTTATCATTTTATTTTTCATTATTGGCTACGTAAAGGTGCTGGCAGGGCAAGACTACACTTCATGCAGAGCAGGGGGAGGAGAGGTGGCACTCCCTTCAGTATGTATCAGGGTTTGGCCGGCCATCTCAGGCCAGCCAAACTGTCATGCGCACTTGGCATGTTTTCTATCAGCCTGTGTTATACAGCCTCCTAGTCCCTTTCTGAGCACCAAACCACAGTACTCAGACCAATCACAACTCTGCTGTAAGGCAGTGTTGTGATTGGTATGGGGAGTAGGATGCCTGGGTGCTTCTTGTTTCGTCAACCGAAAAATATAAAGATGGAAAATAGACAGCCATCGGGAAGATAAGTGATTTTTCTTTTCTTTTCCCAATTTCTTTTTTTGTTTAATCTCCCTCACTCCTCCACAACTACTGCCCGGTAGCAGCTGCTACTGTTTAAGTCATAAGCAGTGGATTGTGAGAGCGTAGTTTTTTTTTTGTTCAGGTACCTATAACTGCTGAATTTCATTGGTTTTGTATTAGTGAAATCTGAGCCTAACTATCACATTCCTGTAACTTTGATTTTGTAAATATGTATGCTTCTGATTGTCATGGCTTTCTGGTGTATTTGAATGTGGCCTAATGTAGCGAGGAACCTGTTTCTGTTTTTAGGAAAAGTGAACAGTGTGTGTAAAAACACTGTGAATGAACATGCTTATGCAGGGAAACTGAGGAAAAACTACTATAATATTATCTGTAGAGATTTGCTTTTGAGGCTAATCTTGAAGCTTGTCTCTTTTTACTTACACATTTCCATAATCTGGTGATGAGTGTAAATCACACTCTATAAGAGCTAAGATGCAAAGTATTATTTCTTGGGGCTTTATTCTTATATCTTGAACGAGGTTGTAAATTGGAGTTTCCATTCACAAAAATGTATCCAAGAAGTAGTGTTTGACTGACATCTAAATCTCTTTACTTTACACTTGTCAACCAAACCTGGATGTCCAGCAGCCTCCTAATATTCAACCCACAAAAAATAGAAACAATGGGCCCGATTCACAGAACTAACTTAAGACAAAATCCTAAACGTACTACTTTTGGTATTCACAGAAGTTTGGATTTTGTCTTAAGTTTGTCTTAAGACAGACTTAAGACAGACTTATGACAGACTTAAGTTAGGATTTTGTCTTAAGTCTGTCTTAAGTATGTCTTAAGACAAACTTAAGACAAAATCCTAACTTCTGGTAATTCCAAAAGTAGTAAGTTTAGGATTTTGTCTTAAGTTAGTTCTGTGAATCGGGCCCATCAATCTTAAAATTAAGGATTTGTAGCTCTCGTTTCCCTGACAGTGAAATATCTGGATCTCAAATAACAACAAAATCCCTCACCCATCTCTTGCATTATCTGAATGGCTAAATCTGTCAGCTTTCCAAATATCACCACCAGTCTCTCAAAAAGAGAAAACTCCTACGCTGCGCTACTCCATTGGACTTTGTAAATGCCATTTTGGTAAGTGCACCATAAGTCTCACGTGCTTTTCATAAGGCTGCACTACAATCTACAGGTGGGTTTGTTTAACATGATGAAAGTTTGGCCAATTCTGAACAGTTTACTTGTGGAGCTAAGTGTTACCCAACTCGGTGTTCTGACAAAATATTGTGAAAAGAATATTGTGAGATGCAAATATTGTGTCTTAAATCTTTTAAATTCAAAAATACCGTGACTGACAATTAAGAAGGTACAATTATTAATTAAAAAAATCATAATATTGTTTTTTTAAATCCTTGTCAATTATGTTTTTGTACTATTTTATCGTTTTTAATTGTATTTTGTGTTAAATATATACATTTGTTTTAAAGGTTGGTGTTTTGTAATTATAATATTAGGAGCAGGATATAGGATTTTTATGGGAATATTGCAATTTTTTTTACATGTTTATGTTTTTATTTTTAAATCTTGAATGTATTTTTTAATCATGCCAATTTTAAATTTTTATATGGAAGTATATTGATTTATTTTTAAAAATGTTGTTTTAATATTTTTATCTTGTTATACTTTAAAATGTGCCATTGCTAAATAATTAAAAAAAAGTTTAACTTGTTCTTTTTAGCAATTAAAATAATTGAACATACATAAATATAATATAATTATCGGTCTTGAATGAAGGAGTTGTTTAAATGTGGGTATTTATTTTAATATTGGGTGCTAAAAATGTATGTGATTTAATTTTATTCTGAACAAATTGCTAAATGTAAAAAATAATTTATTTTAAAAAAAAAATAATCACAGTTACAATATATGTTTGTTATTTTTTTTAGATATTTTGGAAGTACTCTCACTTTAATGTTTTCTGGTGTGTTGTTTATTTATGGAGATTATTGTCTGTAGTGTATTCTATTAGTTTATTGTCTATTATAAATTTATGGTATCACTTAATTTTGAAATGTTAAAGTACAGCATTTTCATGAATGTGTTTTCGAGAGAGAATAGTAAATGTGATCCTCCCCCTAAAATCAAAAACTTTCTCCAATGTGGGTAAGTTTGGAGTGGGAATAGTAAACTTGACCCCCCACTCTCAATTCCATCACTTCCCCATTGTGACTAAGGGGGGGATTACGATGGCGTAACAATCGCAACCGCAATGCCGGCGGTGGGGACCGTCATGCCATCGTAACGTGATTTACCCACCGCCAGATTATGATGGCGGTGGGTATCGCGGTGGAGGGAAAGTACTTCTGCCGCTCTTCCATCGGTCGACAATCCTTACGATTGCTGACTGAGCTGAGTTCGGGCACATATGTGGTGAGGGTGCCTAGCAGGCACCGCCATCCATATTAAGATGTTTGGTTTTTAAGGCCTTTCCATGGAGGCGATGCAGCCATGAAAAGGCTGGTAGGGATTTGCTTTGGGGGCCTTTTGCGGGCCCCTGTGGGGGTGCGGGGGTGTGGGGGTGCACTTAGGGGGATCCCCCTGCATATCCATGCATAAGGTGCCAGGCACCGCCTTGTGCCTGCCATTTTGTGCATGGAAATGCACAACATGGCACCCGCCGCTATGTTAAAATGCCAGATGCGACTGCCATAGTGGCGGTCGCATCATGATCAGGGGTGTGGGACTGCCACATGGCAGGCAGGCGGTCCCGTTCCTGCTCGAATGGCGGGCGGACACAGGTCCGCCCGCCATCGTAATAGGCCCCTAAATTTGCCCTTGGAATTGTAAATCTGAACTGTTTAAACTTAAATAAATAAATAAATCCACATTTGTAAAGCGCACACACACCCGTAAGGGTCTCTAGGCGCTGGGGGTCGTCGGGAAGATTAAGCAAGCTATTGCCCAGAGTCACATGCTGCTGGGCTAATCTGCTGCCGGTGCTGGGGATCGAACCTTGATCCCCAGATTCCGGAGTCAGTCGCCCTGGCCGCGGCGCCACACCTCTTCCACCAACTTCAACAATTTCCCCAATGCAGTTAAGTTTGGAAAGAGAATAGTAAATCTGAACCAATGAAATTACAAGACCTTCTTCAGTGTGGTTTGGAGTAGTAAATATGGCCGCCTCCCAAAAGACCAACACATTTCCCAATGTTGTTAAGTTTAGAGTGAACCTCTGAAAGTACATCATTTTCTCTAATGCTGTCACTTTGGAGTGGTAGTAGTTATTTGGACTTTCTCGTAATTATAGTTTTATTGGATAAAGTGAATGTGTGATAAATGCATTGCTACCAATGGATCATACTCATTGATTGTGTAAAAAGTTTGCTTGTTTTTTATGTATGTAGTTTTTTAAGGTATTATTTTTTACATTTCATATTGTACACATTTTTGAAACATCTCCTTTAATTTCTAGAATTTGTTACTGTGCATTGTTTTTTAATAAATACAACCATTTTTTTTTACATGTTTTCTTTTTTTTCTCTGATTTTCTTTACTTCAGTATCATTGTAATTAAACATATGCTATTGTTATAGTGTGCAGACATTTTTAACTGTATTTATACAATATTTTTAAACATTTTGTCCTGGAGTTTTCAACAAACGTGTTATTCAAATACATTACTTACATTGATTAAAATCTATAACATATTACAAAGTAGTGAAAAATAGTTCTATGATTGTATCATTAGTTCTTCAGACATACTTAAAACACTTCTGATCTATATATAAATATATGTTAGGATGCTTTTGTGGCTCTATGGTAGCTGACAGGAAGAATACCGCTAGGAGCTCTGAGTAGGTCCTGCGAAACGCACCTCCTACTCTCTGAGATAAGGTTCTGATCTCCCCCCATAGCATCTGCTGGTACGGGGCAGCTAGAACCACTGCGAGGAGACACTGGCGGGACCACAGTTGCAAATTAGAGTACTCGACTAGACTTGGCACTCAGGAGATTGGATGGCTGGTGTGATCATTCCTCCGTGATCGGCGCTGGAACTCCATTCCTGCTGCATACCCTTTTTCATGTACCAGGTCACTTCTGATTGGCTGACATGACATAGCAGCATACCGGGTCTTGAGGCTCAAGACTCAACTGAGGGAAACTATGGGAGAATACTGTGGCAGTCTACCATGCAGACGAGAGAGCAGTGGAAGTGTTCCTTGGATGCTGGCCCCTTAAGGCCAGCCTCCGTGGACTGCTAATTGCTGTTAGTTATTCACTATTCCGTTAGAGGAGGGTGATTTGATCACAACCTGATTGCTTTCATCTATTGTGGTCATTTTTGGAGTATACCTGCTGCTGGCTTCTTGATATGGGAGGAAAGGTTTTGTCTGAGCAGAGCCATACTCTACTACTGGTGCCCTACTTTTGAAACATTCTGCATGTCCTTAGATAATCAGTGGAGTGTAGCAGAAGGAAATCTGGTACCTCTCTTGAACTGCACTACACATGCTGACTGTGGGAGCTCGGGCCTCACGGTTGCAGGTATTTCCTATCATTGCGATATTTCTGCTACTTGAAGGTACTGATATTATTTTAGTATGAGCTTTAATCTGTTCATTGTCAAATGCATGTCAAATTTGCCCACCTATACGGGTGATTTTACACTTGTTTTTTCACTTATTACAGCACCCAAATCTCTAGGCATTTGCCACACAGCGATACTGGCATTTTACAAACAAAGGTAAAGTTGGAAAATAAATCAAAGCTAATAGTTGGGTCCAGTGGCTGCGGTTAAATCTAGGAGCAACAACAATAGAAACTCTGTGCTGCTCAAAATGGCGACTCTGAAGCTCCCTACATTGGGCTAAGACACAGGGCACCATGACAAACTCAAGATTAACCGGGTAGGGCAAGCTGAAGCAACTGTACACCAAATAGCATAGGTAAATTCTAGCGCTTCTTTCATTGACTATGATACCAATGCTGATAGCTATAAAAAGTTACTCAGAGATAATGGCCACCCCCCAAAACGGGACCAAAACTACAAGTCTGAGCTCAGTGGGGAATGGTAGAATGGGTACCTTATGCTGTCTGGCTCACTCCAATGCTTTTATTTTTTATTCCACCTCGGCGGCCCCTTAGGACAAAAAGGGTAAAGTACTAAAATTTCCTTTACAACCCTATATGCCCCAATGACTATGTCAAGTATCTCTACCTATCTTTTTTATAATATAGTCCTCAAAGCAATTTAACTGGGGATCTATAGGCTGCTCAGCTGAATAGCATAGGGAACAGCCATATCCACCCCCTCTGCTGGCTGACACAACCATGGAATATCTAATACAGTGGAAGAGATAGAAGTAATAGAGAAAATTCCAAAGTCAGCATCCATCTATAGATTCTACCCTAATCCCACATACAATCCAACTGACTGCTTACTAGACACTCAAAGGAAGTCACCAAGCCTACCTATTAAATGTACTGTATAGGAAGCGATAGGGAAGAGGAAAGCACCCCTACTCTCACAACTACAATCAATTGGAATGGATTCTAAATTGACTAGATGCAGTAAAAGCACATGTCCTCAACTGTTGATGAGGTACAATCTACCTAACATCATGAGAAGATTTTCTGAGGAGATTGAAATGAGAAACCTTAAGGCCCAGGGAGCCCAATACATACTGGCTAAAGCCAAACCTCAGGAACTAATGTATTGAATCAAATAAAAGTCTATAATATCTGAACTCGAACTCAACAATTAGCTATGCTACTTATGCCCTGAATCTGCATCCAGCACTCCTTGATAATGGACAATACAACAGATACTCTATTCTGGATCCTTCCAATATGAGTTCAAATGGAGAAATAGGAGCAGCTAAAGATCTTGCTGTGCATCAAGTTACGTCCTTAAAGCTTTATGTACTCCACAAACTTCTGAAGCTGATGAATAAGAATACATTCCACCCATTCCTCGATGTTGCCCTCTACTTAGTCTATGCTCAAAACTATTTTAAAATATGTTTGCCAGATTCAAAGTAATCAATCAGCACAGTCAGAAAAATTTGAGAATTTACCACAGAAAGTACTCTCAATTGAGGGACAAATACTTGAATTTGTGGCTACTAAGATTACAAGTAAGCCTGGGCGTCCCAATCGGCTACGCCCACGGAGTAGGCATAGTGTTGCCTCCTACGCATTTTGCGTAGACAGCGTAGCCGGCAACACTACGCCCACTCCGTGCGCGTAGCCGAGTCGGTCGCCACCCGCCTCCCTCCCGCCCTCCCCTACATACATTATTTAAGCAAACTACCCTTAATAAAACAATTTTAAAGCACTTACCGTGTTCGGGGCTCGTCCGGGGCTCACTCTCGGAATAGCTTCCCTTCCTAGATACCAATGCGCATGCGCGGCCGCCCGCGCATGCGCATTGGTATCCATGACGACGCGATTCCAAGAGGGAGCCCCGGACGAGCCCCGGACACAGTAAGTGCTTTAAAATTGTTTTATTAAGGATAGTTTGCTTAAATAATGTATGTAGAGGAGAGCGGGAGGGAGGTGCGTAGTGGGCCTACGCGGAGTGCGGGAGTGGGCGTAGCTTCTCGCCCACTCCGCGTAGCTCCGCGGAGCCCCACTACGCCCACTACGCCCAGGGTAATTACAAGCTTGGAGAGATCCTCATCAAAGGTGATGGAAACAAAACAAGAGACTGAGGGCTCAAATTAGTTCTCTCGTGCGTAAATGTGCCAACTTGGAGAATAGCTCCCACAGATCCAATCTCCAAATTGTGGGGGTACCAGAGGTGCTGAGAGTGCAGATGGAGCAGATGCCATAATTATCAATTGGAATTCTGATCTTATTTCCATCTATATTCTGGGCAATCCGAAGGAAGCAACCTAGAAATTGCTTTTTCATTTTATTGCACATAGGATGCCACCAGGTCCATTAAAATCAGTAAGCAAACCGTGCCTCTATCACCGCTTACTCCCAAAATTTTATTATAAAGGAGAAAACATTATCAAATGATAGAGAAGATAGAAGATTTACTGCTAAGGAGGGATATTCCTTTTCCATTTTTCACACATTAGCTTAGGACACTGCTTCTTAGGGGGTACTCATTCCGAGGTTTAAGCCTCTGTCTATTCCGTTTTCCCTTCATAAGCGGTTTTTCTCTTAAGATCAGTTTGGAAGGGTCCTTCATTATCTTTTCAGAAATGTGCTGAAATCTGCGAAACACAGAAGGCAGAATGACAAAAAAGGGAGGAGGGGAGTAAACAAAGGGGAAGAATATTATCTTGAGAGGAGGAGGGGGTGCTCAAATATTAGCAACAACAAAGGATCACAAAGTTCCCCGGAAGGACTGGGCAGGAAGGTGATATGAGTGTGCGTGTAATGTAGAAAGAATTTACCAAGAGGGAAAAGGGGGAGGGGGGAATTCCCTCTTGGGAACTAGAACCCTCACACACCCAGCAAGCTACGTGTCATGCTTCATCATATGGGTCCTGCTCCTTGTCAGACTGCCGCTGCAATGTCTGACGGGCACCCGCGAAGGGGCTCTTTAGCGGACATCTTTTGTTCCAGCCATATGGTTCATGCGTGTGAGAGGGCAGAAAGAAGTGTAGTTGTGAAAAGTGGTGGTGAATTAAAAAAGGTAACCTAGTCCACAAGGGATTTTAATGGTGTAGCTAGCTTCCTTGGTTAAAAATAGTGGGAGGGGAGATATTAGTTGTGAGTGAATATGGCAGAAATATCTGCAACCCTCTGTTCAGGTCGACATGTTTCTTGCTAATCTAGCAATTCCTCAGGACCTAGTGTTCAGTACTACACAGTGAGTTAAAAACCTTATTTTTATACAACCTTAAATCTTAAGGTCTGTAGCGGGACAGGCCAACCGGTCCTGCCTTCAATAATGCAACGCTAAGTGAAAACCTAAGTCTGCTCTGTGGGACCTGCACAATTGAGTCAGGGACCCAGGCGGTGTGCGGTCTCTGCCTGCAAACCTACCCCCACGCGTTATCCGTACGAGATCAGGAGCGACTGGTGCTCAAATATTGCCGAGATGTCAGAGGCTACATTTAAACAGGATTGTGGATCTCTCCTCTCCATCAATGCTGAGCTAGGCTACCATGGGAGATCAGGGGAAGAAAGATGATGGGATGGCATGAAGAGGAAGGGAGGCAAGAGGAGGAGGAATTTATATTGGGGACAATTCAATACAAAGTAGCATGTAATCACCCAAAGTGCTTATGTATGGTAATACTTAACACAAAAAAGAGAAAATTGTAAAATGTTGTCTTTGTACATTAATGGTATCAAGAATGGGAGGAAGAAGGCAAATATGTTTTTTCTGAAGCCTGGCTCATGAAACTCGAAATTCTGGCTTTCCAGAAAACCCATTTTATTAAGTCTGAGACTGCAATTCACAGTATATCTAAGAGCTGCAGAGATTTCAATCTACCAAGAATTTTGGACATAATTAACGCCACATATTACTCTATAATAATCTTTAATAAAACACTTAAAATTATACAGTTTAAGCCAGATCATGCAGGCAGGTGTATAACTAATCAAGAAGCTAGCAGCAGCTTCATGCTAGCCAATTTAAATACACGCAACTATGATAATCCTCAATTCTTTATTAGCATAATGCTATAGCTGAGCAGCTATATTATATCAGTTTTTGTAATGGGTGATCTTCACTGCATATTTAACCTCACTCACTATGCCATTAATGCTACACATACTGGATGGATGAAGGGAACTAGAGCTTAAGAGGCCGATTCACAGTACTAATCTGAGACAAAATCTTAAATATACTACTTTGGTAGTCACAGAAGGCTTTAGTAGTAGTAAAGTTAGTATTTTATCTTAAATTAGTATTTTGTCTTAAATTAGTATTTTGTCTTAAGTTAGGATTTTGTCTTAAGTTAGGATTTTGTCTTAAGTTAGGATTTTGTCTTAAGTTCGTTGTTCCAGCAAAACCCTGCCAAACGCTGTGTGGTCGAGTTTTTCCTCACGCGTTAAGTCAGGGAGTTAAGTTGGGAGAGCAAGAAGGAAACAGTGCACTCTGGTATGATGTGTGGTACCGTTTGCACTGATTTCACTGGGTGGAACAAGCTCCTGGTGCTAAACATCAGCATGAGCAGTATGACGTGCCGAAATTCTGCCGCTTGCGGAACTACACGTAATCTCACTGAGTTTTTAGATAACTTTGCAGAATTTCACAGTGAAACTCTGCAAATTCTGCCAACTCCTCGTTTACTTTGCTTTGGTATCCACTAGAGTTGTAAGTTTTAAATGGGTTAATATAGTTTTCCTTTACAACTTTTTTTTTGGGGACATCAGACTTTAGTTTTACATGGTTGCATTTCTTTTTCAAAACAAAAGAGTTTGATATTGTTAACCAACATTATATTTTACTTTAGCCTTTATTTTTCATTTTTATGGAACATTTATTTATTTATATAATTTTTAAGGTTTTGGATGGATTTATTGGACTATTGGACTTATATTGGGGTCTATTTTTTTCTATCTACTTTGGGCTGGTTAGTGGTTATGTGACACAAGGAGAGTAGAAGGTGACACGGAAGGATGCTGCTGGTGCTCATTGCTGGCATTGTTCTAGCTGGACGCACCAGCTGCTTTTACTGGTTGTGAAGGTCAATGGAGTTTGGGGGAGTTTCAAAGGGATAACTAAGACTTGAACAATAAGGATACATGAATTGCCATGGAAGCACAGAAACTGCTGGCCCAGGTGCTGATTCAGCTTGCTCTCCAGCCCTCTATTTTCTAGACAAATGCCTCTTCCCCCCACATCTTATCCAGTAGTTGTCCTATCAGGACTATATCTATACTTGCATTCCCAATATCAGTCCAATATCTATTTACTATTTTATCGGCTCATTGGTTTCTATTGGGTTTTTCAATTGGCCAGCTTTCCATTTTCAGTTTATCCCTGTGTGTGCCTGTGTGTGTGTGTAAGGTTCCCTGAGGCCCCATACAGGCCCACATAAGCAGATTAGCCTCCATATGCATTTCTTTGACCTGGTTGTTGAAATTTGCTGCTGCTGTTTTCGAACCTGCTGTACCAGACTCTTGGGCTTTGCAAAAACACTCATAGCTGTATAGAGGATCCTTGATGATGGAAATCTGAAGGGCAGGTGGATTGATCCAAGCGGGGCTCTAGTGATGTGATTAGCACATGCTAAATTAGCATCAAACATTACTGCATTATCAATATTGGTCCCTGTCAGAGTTAGCAGATGCATTGAATCATTCTAAAATGGAGTAAAGAGCAGCTGGTGCAGGAATTGATGTAGGGCACTCTTGGTCACTGTCCATCATTCATTAGTTGTAGAGTCTGATTGTGGATCTGGTTGCTAGAGCCTATTAGAATACTGTCTAGTTTCATGCGATCTGTTCGGTGGACCTTTATATTAATTAAATGACAATACTGTGATCGCAAGCAAGGAGGGGTGTTTCTTTTTGCACAAGCAAAAAGTCTGTGCTTATGAGTTTTGGATAATAGGATTGTGTGATCTGTTACGATGGGTAAAGCATAAGAAAAAGCAATAACAATGGTAGAAGTAAAGAAAGAAGGAAAGAGAGAAACAAATTGAAAAGCAATTCAACCACATTTGTACAAAATAGGCTAATCCCATATGCCTTGAGATCGCAAACATATAGAAGAAAGCTAACTAAGCCACTTAAAGTATTTGAGAATACATCCCAGCTTCTCTCAATTGGCCATTTTAAGCAATTAACTTCAGCCACGAGGAAGGCCACCATGACTAAGGAGAGCAAATGAAATGAGGATTTACGTACTTAGTTTTTTAGACATAACTAAATCTTACTGAAGTTAAGGCAAATCAAACAGAGAAGAGGACTCTCTCTTGGGTAAATATTCCATTGAGGCAAAAAGTGTTGGTAGAAAGTCAACCATACGAGACTATATGAAACGATTTGTTAAAGTACTTGAGGTAGCTGCACCAGCTAAAGAGTGATATGTGAATGTTTCTGAGCTTAATTAACAGACATCTTTAAAGCAGGTCATCTTAGAGAACAATCCTCCCAAACAGATGCTGGTTATACCCTTACTTCAGATGATATATAACTGAGGCATGTCAAGTCAAAATGAGCATCTTCCGTATGCAATAGGAACTGATAAAAACATAATGGATACATTAGAAGGGAAGCAGAGAGAGGACCCATACACCATAAATATATTTACTATAAATTAACCATCAGTCACAGTTCAAGCATCAAGTGTGCCTTCTTTATAGGCAATTACTTTTCCCACAATTAAGCTCTGGAGAAAGGTGAGCTTGGTCCCAATGGGCAGGATTAAAAAATTCCAGGGTTCTCCAGGCAAAACAATGATTTTAACATAATAGTTGATAACTCGATTTTTGGAATGTTTGTTCAGTGAGGGACTCTACTGATGTGTCTCTTTGTTCAATGTATTGGGAGAATTAGAGCTAGATGCTTATTATAACACTTATAGTCAAAAACACAAGGTATAGATAAAATGGTACCCATAAAGGCAACAATTATTTCCCTTGCCTTACATGACTTACTCTATTCTAAGGAATGGAAGCCCCTTCTCAGATAAACCAATATCCTGCAATGGTGTGAGGAGTACATGAAGGAATCAACAGAGTCCATCTATTCCAGTTTGGGATTCTGATCTAGTGGAGAGTGTCTTATTAGTTACATTAATTAGAAATATGCTTGAATCTATTATGAGTCTCTGTCTAAACTACTGAATGATATGGGCCAAAAAACAGATATCACTTTTTCAATTTAACATCACCAATTGGATCTGAATTCTAACAAATCTAGTGAAAATAAGATAGGAGCAAATCTGGCTCTGAAGATGTTTTCTCATTAGAAACAGCGCCATAAAGTGAGGGATTATCAAAAAGTCATATGATGGTCCACACGTGTCCTGCAGGAGGAGAATATGCAAGAAATATTTTACAGAACCTTGTAGTGATGGAAATTGAGGAAATTGACATTGTCATAGTAGATGATGGTGTACCTTTAGGAAAGTTGATTGATATGACACCAGCAAATAAAGGAGAGGGGCTCACCGATCAGATTAAGTTCACAGGTGACAAAATTAAGGTCCTAAAAATAAAGAAGAAAATGGAAGAGGAGAATTTGGATAAAAGGGCCCAAGATTACTTTGGTTTGCCCATACAAACAGCCTCAAGTAGACAATCTTTAACAAACAATTTAGTTGTCATCTCCCAGAACTAATGTTACTGAAATAAATGTGCCCCCACAGCCGGTCGCTCCTCTCCACTGCTCTGCCGCCTGCCTGCTTGCTGCTGCCTGGCGCCTGCCTACCGCTGATCTGCTGACTGACGCCACCTTCTGCCTGCTGCCTCGTAGGTTCCGCCTGCCGCTCTCTGCCTGCCGCGGCTGCCCCTTCCTCGCCTGCTGACCGCCGCCGCTGACCCGGTCACTTCCCCCCCGTTCTCCCGCCGCCGCCCCAGTCTCCTCCTTCCTGCTCCCGCCTCCGCCTCCAGTCACGCCTCCCCTCACTGCCCATTGGCCACCCCGCCTCCCAGCTGACCCTCCCTCCCGGCTCCTTATTTATGACGCCCCCTCAGCGACCGCGCAGCGGATGCGCGCAGCGGGAGCGCCGTTTGAGCGCCGAAGGTGCGCCAAAGGTAAGCCCGTCTGCGCCCGTCCGTGCCTGGACCGCGCCCAGCGCCAGACCCCCTGGCCCCCGCGCCCGCCAGCCCCCCCGCAGGACCTACAACTTCGCCACACTCATCGCACTCAACACCGCCCGAGCCCCCGGATGCTACCAAGCATCCCCGCGACACACCCATGGACCCTTCGTCTGCCGATCCTGCAACTTCTCCTGCCACCGAACCTACACCGCACCTGCCAAGACTGGAAGCAACAACCACCTCAAGTGCATCATGCTCAACACCCGCTCCATCCACCGCCACGCCGTGGAACTCTGGAACCTCCTCGACACCGCATCCCCTGACGTCGCCTTCCTCACGGAAACCTGGATGAACGCCTCCTCAGCCCCCGACATCGCCATAGCCATCCCAGACGGCTACAAGATCATCAGGAGGGACCGCATCAACCAGACCGGAGGAGGCATCGCCATCGTACACAAGAGCACCATTCGCATCTCGACTGACTCCAGCATCACATTCAGCGCTGCCGAACACCTCCACTTCCAGATCCACACCGACCCGAAGACGACCCTCAGAGGCACCCTCATCTACAGACCCCCGGGACCGCGATCACAGTTCTGCGATGACATCACGGACTTCATCAGCCCACACGCCCTCCCCTCCACCGACTACATCCTCCTCGGGGACCTCAACTTCCACCTGGAGAACAACAACGACCGCAACACCACCACCCTGCTGGACAACCTCGCCAACCTCGGACTCAAGCAGCTGGTCAACACCCCCACCCACTACGCCGGCCACACGCTCGATCCTATCTTCTCCTCCAGCAAGCACGTCTCCTTCAGTCACACCACCGGACTCAACTGGACCGACCACAGCTGCGTCCATTTCAGCTTCGTGAAGAACACGGCCCACCACCACCCGAAGCAGGTTCCCCACAGGAACTGGAGCAAGATCACCGCCGACCAGCTCGCCACCTCCCTCAGCCAGAACCCACCCGTCAGGACAACGGACCCTAACACAGCAGCCTGCAACCTCACGCAGTGGCTGACCGCAAGCGCTGACGACCTCGCCCCACCGAAGGACCCACTCACCAGACCCAGAAGCAAGAAGGCTCCCTGGTTCACCGACGAACTCAAGGACTCCAAGAAGGCCTGCCGCACCCTCGAGAAGACCTGGCTCCTCAACAAGACCACCGACAACATGACCGCCCTCAAACTCGCCACCCGCAGACATCACCAGCTCATCCGCACCACAAAGAAGAAATCTCTGAAGGAACGACTGGACAAGAACGCCCATGACAGCAAGGAGCTCTTCAACATCGTCAAGGAATTCTCCAACCCCAGCACCGGCAACACGACATCACCCCCTCACAGGACCTCTGCGACTCCCTCGCCTCGTACTTCCACCGCAAGATCTCCGACATCCACAACAGTTTCAGCGCTCAACCCCCGCACCCACCGGTCGAACCTACGCACCCAGCCGCCATCCTCCAGACATGGACCGAGGTGACCCCCGAAGACACGACAAGCATAATGAACACCATCCACTCTGGATCGCCGACCGACCCGTGCCCCCACCACATCTTCAACAAAGCGGCCCCCACCATCGCACCCCATCTCCGGGACATCATCAACACCTCCTTCAACACAGCCACCTTCCCTGAGAGCTGGAAGCACGCCGAGCTCAGCGCACTACTGAAGAAACCAACAGCGGACCCGACCGACCTCAAGAACTTCCGCCCCATCTCGCTCCTTCCCTTCCCGGCCAAAGTCATCGAAAAGGTCGTCAACAAGCAACTGGCCGCCTTCCTCGAGACGAACGGATCCCTCGACCCATCGCAGTCCGGATTCAGAGCCAATCACCGCACCGAGACCGCCCTCATCGCAGCCACTGACGACATCCGAGCCCTGCTCGACAACGGTGAAACAGCGGCACTCATCCTCCTTGACCTCTCCGCTGCATTCGATACTGTTTGCCACCGCACCCTAGTCCAACGACTCAATGACACCGGCATACAGGGGATGGCCCTGAACTGGATAACCTCATACCTCTCCGGAAGAACACAGAGAGTACGCCTCCCGCCGTTCCGCTCGGAGGCCACCGAAGTCATCTGCGGCGTCCCGCAAGGATCATCGCTCAGCCCCACTCTCTTCAACATCTACATGAAACCACTAGCTGCCATCGCTCGCAATCACAACCTGAACATCATTTCCTACGCCGATGACACCCAGCTGATCCTTTCCCTCACCAGAGACCCCGACACCGCCAAAGCGAGCCTTCACGAAGGGATGAAAGACGTCGCCGAATGGATGAACAGCAGCCGCCTAAAGTTGAACACGGACAAGACAGAAGTCCTCATCCTAGGAACATCGCCCTCCGCATGGGACGACTCCTGGTGGCCCCCAGCCCTAGGCGCCGCACCCAAGCCAACAGACCACGCACGCAACTTGGGCATCATCCTGGACTCCTCCCTATCGATGACCAGACAAGTCAACGCCGTCTCCTCATCCTGCTTCCACACACTCCGCATGCTCCACAAGATCTTCCAATGGATTCCCACCGAGACAAGGAAGACGGTCACCCAGGCCCTCATCACCAGCAGACTGGACTATGGAAACACCCTCTACGCCGGAACAACAGTCAAGCTTCAGAAGAGACTCCAGCGCATCCAGAACACCTCCGCCCGACTCATCCTGGACATCCCCCGTCGCAGCCACATCTCGAGCCACTTGAGAGACCTACACTGGCTCCCTGTCAACAAGAGGATCACGTTCAGACTCCTCACCCACGCACACAAATCCCTCCACGACCTGGGCCCTAGGTACCTCAACGACCGCCTGACCTTCTACACGCCCACCCGCCAGCTGCGATCAGCGAACCTCGCCCTCGCCGTCGTGCCTCGCATCCAGAGAGCCACCGCCGGAGGAAGATCCTTCTCCTACCTAGCGGCTAAGACATGGAACTCCCTGCCCGTCCGCCTGCGGATGACCTAGGACCACCTCGCCTTCAGGAAACAGCTCAAGACCAGGCTGTTCGAGCAGTAGCAGACCCCCCCTCCCCACGCGCCTTGAGACCCTTCCGGGTGAGTAGTGCGCGATATAAATGCCATGATTGATTGATTGATTGAATGATGGTTGATAATATTCTATGTGAAAATATGCCTATCAGGGATTTAGAGCTGCAATGGGATCAAAATAGGGAGTAGACAAGGAGTCGATAGTGCAAGAACCCGATTGTTAACATAAGCCTACAACTCCTTACATCGATCCGAAAGAACATTGACTGGTGCAACGCCTGGTAGACAGGTTTGCCAATTGTGCTACAAATTCATTTTTAAATTGCTCAAAAATACTTTTGGTTTTTGGTGCTGTTCTGAGCCACTCGAAAATAACTTAAACAGCGTTATTGCATTTTACTCAACATTAGTGACTAAGGACATCTTAAGCTTGTTGGATAAAATCAGACACTTAGGTTTTGGACTTTATTAATTATGTGGGAATAAATGCACCTGTCCCACCGGAGACGGAGTAACAAAAATGGTAATATCCTCATGGGCCTAGATAAACTTTGGGATCCAGGATATGCCTGTACATGAACGTATTGGGATAGCTAAAACATACTTTAAAATGGTGATATATATACACACAGCTATCCTGGTGAAGGAACATGACATGAATGGGATTGAAGCTGCCATTAATACAGAAAGCTAGGTTTCAAAGCCATACCAGTCCTGATGATAGCACAATTTGAATTTTGTCTTGGAGCATTAAAGGTCTCAAAAGGAGTGTAAAACCTTAGCTTGCAAAATTGAAAGATAATGTCATGCATGTTGCTGTGCTGCAAAAACTTGATCAAATAATATTGTACTTTAGGATTACTTTGTATAAAGGAAAATTACTGTTACAGGAAGATTTGGAAGGCCAGTGGGTGGCTTAAACTTACTTGTGATAGTGAAAATTAATTAATAAGAGCAATCAAATATTGATATAACATAGAGATTTTCTAACTGCCATGATCTCTGATTCAAATGATTCGATGAATACTTCACATCAAAATATTAAGAACAGTATAATTATTGTAACACCTGTTGTCCGTACTTGAACAATGGCCCGCTCCGTGCTGGTCATAAACGAGTTGCACAGCCGTATACACATAGTGTTCCAAATTATTCACTTTAACCATAGTTTTTCGATATTTAATACATTTATTGCCAATTTTTATCCAAACTTCGTTGTCACGCCAAGGATACGAAATTCATTGAAACTTCTGCGTATGAATACTTCATGAATGCCTATCCAGGCTTAAACATGAGCATGTACTGAATTCCGAACCCAACGGGCACTTTTATATAATCTATTTGCGTTCGTAATAGATTATATAAAAGAGCCCGTTGGGTTAGGAATGGGAGAGGGAGAAGGTTAAAGTTAACGTGAATTTAAGAGGTATTAGGATTATAGCAACAAATCTGTTTTTATCACAATTTAGGTTACTAAGATTTAAGATTACTTTAAAGGATGCACGCTAATGGGGAGTTTCGTTATGGGAATAGGGTTTTAGTAAAAAAACGCACAGCAGATGGTGGGGATTAGCAAGCATTTACGTAGTGAATAGCTGTCTTGTAATTATTGAGTGGGCAGTGGATTCTAACAATAATGTTGAAATATGTTGCAATTTAAACAGTAATGGAAACATGTGAATTTTTTATTGTAGATACCCCTGACGAAGCGTAGAGCGAAATGCATTGGGTGTGATGTAATTTTTGTATAATTTGGAGGACTCGAGATTCAGTACATGGTCATGTTTAAGCCTGGATAGGCATTCATGAAGTATTCATACGCAGAAGTTTCAATGAATTTCGTATCCTTGGCGTGACAACGAAGTTTGGATAAAAATTGGCAATAAATGGATTAAATATCGAAAAACTATGGTTAAAGTGAATAATTTGGAACACTATGTGTATACGGCTGTGCAACTCGTTTATGACCAGCACGGAGCGGGCCATTGTTCAAGTACGGATAGTATTAGTGTGCAAATGGAGCGGAGCACACTCGAGTGCATGCACGCCAAACAAGACAAACAGCCACAGAAAATTTGACATAGACAAAAGAGGGAGTGCTTCAGAATTAAGTTTGATGTATTGTACAACACCTGTTGTCCGCCACAAGAAAATCAGGATCAATTATTAGGAATTTTGGTTATCCTGATTGAGGAAATCACTTCAAATTATTCAGCTGTGGCTTTCCTCCTTCTTTAGGATTTTATTGCCAACATCCCATCCCTTGTGACTGATGATCATGTTCAACAATACCAAGAGAAAAACTTGGGAATTCTAGGTAATCACTTATGTATCGAAGGAGAAATATGATAGGAGAAAATTAACTGTGGCTCCGAGAAGCCTACATTTGACAACAATTAATGGCAACATAAAAAAGTGTTCAGCAGCGAGAATTACATTTGACAACAATAGAACATCTTTCCTAATGGACTATGCAAAACCCACATTGGTCAATTTTTTGCTAGCAAAGGATCTAAAAGTAGGAGATTTGTACAGCAGTGACAACAAACATCTATTCCTGTCACTTAACCATTGGTTTAAGGCAAGAGAAATTTGGCACAACAGTGAACATATTAGATGCAAAAAGGACACAAGGATTATTTGGTCATCACAATTAAGACAACAGTGATAAAATATATTACACAGGGTCCAGTGAAAAGAATCGACAATTATGAAATTTCTTTTGCAACAAGGGTGTGTTCAAATAATTGAACTAGTAATGGAGTCTCATCATATATGAAGATGTGCTTTCCAAGAGGACCTGCTAGAGCAAAATTAAAAAGGAGCATAGGAGAAGTATTTAAAGGAGATCCTGCATATAGAGGGGCAGATTTACAATCCCCTTGCACCACTTATGCATCACTTTTAACATGGGAAAAGTGACGCAAAAGTGGCTCAAGAGGCTTGTAAATGCTAATTAGCCAATGGAACTTCAGGTAGGTACAGCCTAACTTTTTAAAAGTTACATTACGTGCATATTTGTCAGCTTTGGCATGGAATTGGATTTTTTAAAAATATTAAAAAGTGTGGTGATGCGTTTCATAATTTCTTTAAATTCGCCTAAATCAATGATACCAAAAACAACATTTCTATTGCATTTTAATTTTAATCACAAGATCAGTAACAGCCTTTTACAGTGAAAATAACTTTGGCTGTTAGTCACTGTAGGAACATGCTAATATAAAAATATATATGTTCCTCTTTTAAATGCACGTCTCACTAACGTATGAGCTATAAGGCTCTTTGGGATTGGCTTGTTTAATATTTTAAAATAGGGTTCCTTCCTGTCATTTGACAGGTTTGCCTATAGGTTTAAAAGTTACAGCAGCCAGGCTACATATGTAGGTATGAAGCCCGGTGTTCTTGCCTATCTATTCCATAACACATTAGGTGCTTGTTTGACCTGACATCCCTATTTTCCTTATTGGTGGACTTAACCCAAACCTTTTGCCTACATGCCTCCTGTTTCCTGAATTTGTTTTTGTTACCTTTAGGACTCTATGCACCTTACAACTGGCAGCCAGTGCTAAAGTGCTTGCATTGTCTCCCTAAACATGGTCACATTAGCCTACACCCAATAGGAAAATCTTATTTATTTATAATTTACTAGTATACGCTACTATCTGTCCCTAGGGGCAGTAAATTAAATGCTATTGCAGCCTGTAGTACAATTTTAAACTGACATTTTAACCTGGCAAAACAAACATTTTGTCCAGCCTAAACCTTCCCTTTTAATTAATATGAGTCACCTCTAAGTTATGTCCTAAATATTCATAGGGCAGGGTTCCTTATATTTAAAAAGTGGGACATGTGGTTTTAAGTTTTACATATCCTGGTAGTGAAAAACTCCTAAATGTGTTTTGACTACAGTAAGGTCTATTAGACCAATTGGATAACATTGGGTTACCTTGTTACATTTAATAAGTGATAAGTTTGGATTAGGAGAAGTTAGACATGTCATGGCACACTCAAATGAATTGTAATTTGAAATATTCTTTAATAAAAGTTGCATTTTTTTATCCTAATCATTTGGTGCTTGAAGCAATTGTCCTTGGTCACATGAATGTAAATGACTCTGCTGTTGGGGTTTGTGTATTCTTGAAAGATGGTGAGACAAAAGGATTGGTGAAGGACAAATGGGCCATCCGGCTAGGATGGCTTGAGGCAGAACTGTCTGCTGCTCGACTTCCACTTCAAAGAGTTTACCTCCAGAGAACATGACCCTAGCCATTTGTCACCCCAGACTTCTTGGAGCCTTGGAAAGGAAAGGGAAGACATTTACAGAACCAGATGTTGGGGTATTATAGGGAACCCCCCTCTTCAAAGGCTGATATAAATATTGAACATTCAAGACACCTCTTCAATACACTCCTGGACCTGTGCCCATTATAGAAGAATAACTGCCTTGTTCCCCAGAGGACTTCCCTGATACTACCAAAGGCTGAACTGCTGCTTGAGGCCAGAAAGGAAGACTGGACCTAGTCCCTATCATTGTAGGCTAACCTGAGTGACTTCAAGGGCTAGTTGGCTGGCTTCCTGTTCTTTGCCATGAGGACACAGCAAGCTCCAGAGGCCCACTCCAACTGCCCAGATTACCTGCTGCAACTGGACCTGCTTGGGCTCTACTGACCTTTGCTGGAGTGAGTTTTTAATCTGCAGGAGGTGCCTCCTTAGGTCCTAGTCCCCTAGCTGGCGTCTGTGGAGCTCCTCCTTAAAAATAAAAAGGAAACATCTTGAAGAATTGGACTGTAAATGGCCCTGTTGTCATTGAGACTATATTGCCTGCGACAACTGCCAATGTGAAGCTCCAGTGAACCCGAATCTTCGTGCTACAGCAACCATCAGTGTTGTCTGTTACTGTGAGACCTGCACCTTGTGTTAGAGCCCAGGATGACTGCAAAGCTAAGCTCCAACAACACTTGACTTCCAGATGACTCGCCTGCTCTGCAGGCTACCTGGGATGCTGTCACTACTCTTTATGGCCTTCTCCACCTTGAACTAGACACTTCGATCTAGACTTTTCAGCAGGATTAACCTGGTCCTTGTTTACGACCCGTGCTGCATCATGGTCATCCTGTACTTGTGACTTTCCACCAGTCTAGCTTAATCAGATGACCAAGAGATTGGTGCTGTGTGCTTTTACATGTTATACTTACCTACAATTTTAAAATTCAATATCTGCAGAACTACTGATTGGATTCCTGTCATTTTGGTTACATTTTATTTGTTAAATGTTACTCTATTTTTCTGTTTGGGGGATATTCTGGACATCCCTTGCTCACCTAGATTGGAAGGTTTATGACACCTGCTTTTTTTGCCTTGTTTGCTGCTACGCATTGGGGGAATACTTTCCGGGCAGCCCGGCACTTTATATGAACTTTGTTGGTAAATCACTGTCAGCTCCATAAAGCCCTTTTAGCTATTGAATGCTATTGACGTGCCTCTGTGACTACTTACCTGCCCTGACAGTGAATGTTCTTCCTTTGGGACATGTATTACCATGGTTTGCAATGGCTTAGCATGATATGGTGTAAGTCATTTCCCATTACAATAGAGGGAACCTACATACCATTGTCCTCTTTGTTTTCAGTAAGGCACGTGTGACCCCATGACACACAGGGTGCACTTGCTATGTTTGTGCCATGGCACACCTTGAAACAGGTGAACCACGCACAAACAGGGAAACTGATCCTATTATGGTGAGTGTGCTGTTGTCAGGGGGCAGAAGCTAACTCATTCTGCCCTGGGTGTAGCACATTCAAGAGAAATACAAAGGGCTGTTTACAACTGCTCGGTGGTGTTTTGCAGAGCAGGCGGCAACCCGCATGCACTTTCAAGAAAGGAGAGAGATCCCCTTGAGGTAGGTGCAGTGAGTGATTTCATCCACCTTCAAGAGGATGTCTGGGGGTCCATGGAACCCCCTTTCTCCCCTCCAGTTTGCTGCCTTAGGAAGGCACATTGAAAGTGTGCCACCTTTTTAAGGCACATTTTCAGTTTGCCTTCTGAAGGCATGTTTGAGTCAATGATTCATATTATATGGTGGAGTCAAGCATCCAGCAGTCCAATATTTTCTCTATGTATTTCAGTGCCTGCTTTCTTTCCTTGCCTGATCCTGAGGTGGTTACTGGTGGACTATGTTCTCCTTCTACTCTAGCCTTTCTTTTTCCTACTACACACAGTATTCTCCAGCTATCAATGCTAATCCATGAGGTTCATATTGCCAGGGTGCCAATTCTGTGAGCTGGTTGAATACTTTCATTGGCTCTTGCATCAAGTACAAGATTAGTGCCTGACAGGCCTGGAGCAAAACCGGTCCTGGATATCCTTACAGCAAGTACTTCTTATTATTGAGTCAGGTTTTCTATTTGCTTAACTAATCTAGGAGTCATAATCAATAAAGTCTGAATTCCATACAATTTGGACTTTGTGTAATATATATCAAAAGGAGTGTCAATTCGGTGACTCTTTGCAATGAATAACTTTCACCATATTGCCTTGTAAGTACAAACTAATATTATTTTTTCATTAGAAACAATTTGCCATTGTACAGCACATGTAGTTAGTCATCAGGTTCCACACCACTCATGCTCATCAATACATCATTTGTAGGTAATGCAGGATACCACTGAAGTCATCACTGATGATACCATTGCAAGAAACAGAGACTGTTCAAAGCCACTCAAAATAGCTGGGCACACTTCTAATCACTTACCAACATCAAACATGCCATCTGTCTTTTAAAAGGAAGGTGGAACTGTCAGCACCACAATGTTAGTCCTTAAGATTATACGACCGTCAAATGTGGTCCTATTATAGTCTTTTATGCTATTTTCCATATTTATCTGTAATAAAATGCCTGAGGATAATGAGGATGGGATTGAGAGTAGATGTGATGATGAAGATCCAGAGAGCGAACACCTGAGGCAGCATCAGGATGGTAATGCCAGTAGGTGCAATATATCTTTAATTACTTTAAATATATTCTCTGTGTTTGTGCATGTGTTTGGCAAGATATTGCTGATATCTTGGTAAACACATACACAAACACGGAGAACGTGTTTTTGCTCACTTTACTGTCCATGCTCGGCAGTCTGAAAGCCAGTACTGCTTTGACTCATCTGGTTGATGGACCTCATCATGGAAGAACTAACGTATACAAAAAATTGATGGATGGAATGCTTGAATTAATCTCTGCTACTCGCAATTACTCAGTTGCATTCCACTCCATCGTTATTTTGCATACCATATCAACTCAATTTAGACCCAGCTATATGCAAATCAGTCGACCCTTCTTCAATTAGAAGTGTTTAAACCAAATAGTGAAGCCAGGTTCTCCCTGAACCAGAACACAAGCAACTTACGTCCGGTTTCACCCTAGTTATGCACTCATCAGACAGGGACAGCTTAGTTCCAGTGACACAGTCTGCACTGGTTCGACATCTGGGTATGCATGAACCACTTAGGGCAATGTATTAAAGTATACAAAAAGTGTTGGATGGAATGTTTGACTTAATCTCTACAACTGGTAATTACGCTGGGACACATCCCAATCTATCGTTATTTTTCATACTATGTTACCTCAGTTTGAATATAGCTATTTCCAAATCAAACTTGACTCTGCTCCACTCAGATCAGTCACCCGAACTGCCAAGCCAGGTCCTCCCTGAATAGAACACAAGCACAGAACAGAACTGGTTTTACCCTTGTAATAGACTCATCAGTCGACTATAGCTGGTTGCAATTACACTTTGTGCACGGGACCCATGTCTGGACATACCTGTCCTAATTAGGGTGACAATCTAAAGTAGACAAAAAAGTGATGGATGGAATGCTTGAATTAATCTCAGCCAATGGTAATTACAATTGAATATATTCCAATCTATTGTTATTTTGCACACTTCATCACCTCAGTTTGTGGCACAGCTATTTGCAAATCAGTCTTGACCCTGCTCCAATCAGAACAGTCCAGCCCAACTGCCAACCTAGGTCCTCCCTGAACCGGAACACAAGCAACCCAGGACCATTTTCACCCTAGTTATGGACTCATTAGCTGTGTATAGCTTGGTTCCAGTGACACAAGATTAAGCATGGGCGCAAAATCCGTTCCGCTCACGGATTTTGCGGATTTTCGGCAAATTCGCAATCCGCGAATTTGCTGAAAATCCGAAAATCCGCATATCCGCGAGCGGAACGGATCCGGGGGGCAAAAGTTCAAGCTTCAAGCTTGTAACTATTTTAGAATGGCGCCGGCAATCTGCCAGAGCCATTCTAAAATAGTTACTAAGTTAGTTTCAACAGGAAGCACTACTAGATAAAATAAAGCAGGTGCTCGAGTTTAACTGAATTCGAGCTTCAACTCGAGCACCTACTTTATTTTATCTACTAGCAGCCCGTCCCGACATTGTCCGGGTATGAATTGCTGCCGGCCAGTAGTATATTGTTTTGTAGGATTTCGTTTTGATAGCATTTCTTATCTGTGACAGGCCTGTGAAACGCTCCGATTCACAGTGCACTGCTGATACACTTAAGAGTGCGCGTTCAGTAGTGTGTGAACTCGAGTTTCCCTACTTTATTTTTCCTTGCAATATTACATAGCGCAAACTCGACAACATGGCATGAGCACAATTTACATTACAGAAGAACACATTCATTTGTGGTAGGCACGGGGAGACAAAGCGATTTGCCTGGAATCACAGGATGTTGAGCTGATGCGAGATTCGAACGTAGCTCCCCAGCTCTAAAGTTCGCAATTCTAGAACTTGTGGCGGGAGGTGTGCCTAAAAGTGTATATCGGAGCTGGCCATCAATGAGAGAGACCTGTGCATTTTTCAAATCGGTGGTGAAAAAATATGAGTATGTTGCTGGAGATGTGGGCCGCCGTGCCACCAATGTACAATGTAAACACCCATTATTCCGCAACTTTCTTTCCGCATACCATCACTTCGCATACTTTCATTACGAAAGTACCATGACTCCGCAATGCCATTATAACGCATGGCATACCATTTTATATGCTTTACCATGCATACATTTACAACGAAATTCATTGTAAATGCATGAATGGTAAAAGCATGTTTTTTTTTAGTGTTTGGATAAGGTAAGTATGGGTATAGGGGTATATGTTTTGGGGTACTGAGGTATATGTTTTGGGATGTTTGGATATTTTAGGGGTTCACATATAGTTTTGGGTTATGGGGCACAGGGGTAGTTTTAGGGTTTAAGGCTAGGTATGGGTTTTGGGGTACAGGACTAGGTTTGGGTTTTGGGGTACAGGGGTATTTTTAGGGTTCAGGGTTAGGTTTGGGTTTTGGGGTACAGGGGTATTTTAGGGTTCAGGGGTAGGTTTGGAGTACAGGGTTATTATTATGGTTCAGGGCTAGTTTCGGGTTTTGGGGTACAGGGGTATTTTTAGGGTTCAGGGGGAGGTTTGGGTTTTGGGGTACAGGGATATTTTAAGGGTTCGGGCTAGGTTTGGGTTTTGGGGTACAGGGGTATTTTTGGGTTCAGGGCTAGGTTTGGGTTTTGGGGTACAGGGGTATTTTTAGGGTTCAGGGCTAGGTTTGGGTTTTGGGGTACAGGGGTATTTTTAGGGTTCAGGGGTAGGTTTGGGTTTTGAGGTACAGGGGTATTTATAGGGTTCAGGGCTAGGTTTGGGTTTTGGGGTACAGGGGTATTTTTAGGGTTTAGGGATAGGTTTGGGTTTTGGGGTACAGGGTATATTTATAGTTTTAAGATGGGTTCCTTTTTAAGGGTGTTGGGGTATTTTAAGGAGTAAGGGTGGGTTATGATTATGGGGTGCAGGGGTATTTAAAGGGAGCAGGGTGGACACCCGGAGCTGGAATGTACAGAACCTGGGAAGAAAAAACAATGAAATATTGGGCACAACGCTCGCTTTTTTTCCCCGTAATCCCGCGCCCCGTCCACGCCCCCAGCACACGCCCACAGCACACGATATGAGACACGGCATGAAGGGCGGAACGTACCACACGCCCCCAGCGTTTGTCACGCCCCCAGCACACGCCCACATCACAACACAGGCACACCCACAAGGGACTACTTTGCTGGCTCGGTTCTTTTACCTTTTAAATGTATATGGTGGGCGTCTGCATGGCCTATGTCCTTCTGCTGCAACTGCCCTTTCCAACGCTGTATTGGGTGTTGTGATTTGTGCTGTGATTCCTGAGATTACCCGCCTCAAAGGTTTGGGCTCTCTCTTTATTATATTAGTATAGATTAGTGCTTCCTGATTAAGCTAAATTAGTAACTATTTTAGAATGGCGCTGGCAGCTTGCCGGCGCCATTCTAAAATAAAACAGGAGTGGGGCAGAGGGCAGAAGGGCACAACAATGAGTGGGGTAGAGGGCAGAAAGGGCACAACAACAAGTGGGGCAGAAGGCAGAATGGCAAAACAACGAGTGGGGCAGAGGGCAGAAGGGCACAACAACGAGTGGGGCAGAGGGCAGAAGGGCACAACAACGAGTG
This sequence comes from Lissotriton helveticus, assembly GCF_964261635.1. Taxonomy (NCBI): domain Eukaryota; kingdom Metazoa; phylum Chordata; class Amphibia; order Caudata; family Salamandridae; genus Lissotriton; species Lissotriton helveticus. Next base: position 60,549,115 of record NC_136071.1, read on the forward strand.
GGGCAGAGGGCAGAATGGCACAACAACGAGTCGGGCAGAGGGCGGAAGGGCACAACAACGAGTGGGGCAGAGGGCAGAAGGGCACAACAACGAGTGGGGCAGAATGGCACAACAACGAGTGGGGCAGAGGGCAGAATGGCACAACAACGAGTGGGGCAGAGGGCAGAAGGGCACAACAACGAGTGGGGCAGAGGGCAGAAGGGCACAACAAAGAGTGGGGCAGAGGGCAGAAAGGGCACAACAACGAGTGGGGCAGAGGGCAGAAGGGAACAAAAATGAGTGGGGCAGAGGGCATAAAGGGCACAACAACGAGTGGGGCAGAGGGCAGAAGGGAACAAAAATGAGTGGGGCAGAGAGCAGAAAGGGCACAACAACGAGTGGGGCAGAGGGCAGAAGGGAACAAAAATGAGTGGGGCAGAGGGCAGAAAGGGCACAACAACGAGTGGGGCAGAGGGCAGAAGGGAACAAAAACGAGTGGGGCAGAAAGGCACAAAAAAGTGGGGCAGAGGGCAGAAGGGCACAAACACGAGTGGGGTAGAGGGCAGAAAGGCACAGAAACGAGTGGTACAGAGGGCAGAAGGGTGCAAAAAACGAGAGGGTGGCAGTGATGAACCAGAGGGCGCATCGCGTTCTCGCACAAAAAAAAACAGCGAACACGCAAAGCGCCCCGCGAACACGCAAAGCGCACCGCGAATACACAAAAATAAAAAATCCGCAAATTCGCACAAATTTGCAAATTTTGCGGATTGCGAAGTCGCAAATCCGCAAATTCACGGATCGCGAATCCGCAAAATTTGCCCATGCTTACACAAGTTGCACGAAAACCCAGGTCTGGGCATTCCCGTCATACTGAGGGCAACACAATAAGTATTTGAGCATATTACAGCCTGATAGGACCAAAGGATGATCCTCTCCCTGAATTTGTCTCTGTCACTCTTTTTCAGTGTCATAATTTAACAACATTCTTCAACTGGATTAGCCCTCAGCCTCAATTCATCTTGGTCTTAGATCCTTGTGGTTTTATTAACCGGGCATGGGTGGGCATATAATCCATTTCATCCATTCAACGCCTCTCTTCCTCAACACCTTTTTTTCCCCTCAGCAGTACTTTCCTTCTAATTGACCCAAGATATTTATTAGGGTTTACACTCCCATCATCCTAGGAGAAATCCTGAGACATTAAAATTAATTAATTATCAAAGCCATACTCTCCTAACGGATGGTCCTCTGTTTGATTTGGGCGGATATTGGTTGTATACTGCCCATTTGGATGGTTTGTTCCCTACCACACATGATTGAAACCGTCAGAGAATATTCTACTGCTAGTTGAATACTGCACATTCCTAAGAGTGGAGGTCGCTAGGAATATACTATGGTCCATGAAAGATTGCATCTTCAAAGGTTAGCATCTTTCACGTCTGGTCATTTTTTCCTTTTGTTTATATCAAATGAGAAGTTGGCCTTTCGGCTAAGGCGGTCGACCTCGAATCTGGGGATCTGGGTTTGAGTCTCAGCAATGAGGCTGAACATCCTGTGATTCTGAGCAAATCACTTAATCTCTCTGTGCCTCACAAAAAATGAATGTGTCCTCATGTAAAGCAACTGGTACTATGTAAAGCGCTCTGATACCCGATACCTTTGGGTGAAGTTTGCGCTATATGAAGCTCCGCAAAATAAAATACATGATAAAGAATACTACAGTGATGGTAGGTATCCAAGGGGCATATTATCAAGAGCATTATCGCCACTTTAGCTGCACTTTTTGCCGCTAAAGCGGCGATAATCTTATCGCCCTATTAACAAGGCGGCGCTAATATGCATCAGCGCATGTTAGCAGCCAATTTTCTAACTCTACGCATCTTAGCGATATACATCGCTAATGAGAAGCAAAGTAGGCATTCCCTAACTATATTACATTAAAAATATCAATATCTGTCCTTCGCGGTATTTACAATCCTGCCCAGGACACCCATAGCGATATTAAAAGCCACGCTAACCACAGTTATCGCCGGTTATTAACGTCTGCATAAATCATGACTAACCTATATTTGACATGGGAGGTGGATTGAACAGCTAAATCCACTTATCCCTATCACTAAGGATTCCTCTATCGCTGCAGGATTATCGCTGGATTTCGCGGCTATCGCCAGATTTAACATCACCATGGAGATAAGCGTTAAACAAAAGCGCGCTAAGCGCGCTCTGCTATATTTATCGCAGTTTGTTGCTGATGTGCCCCAACTACTTACTCCTTCTGTTCCCACACTTTTCTCTTAAACTCATGCTTAAAAATGCAGCTGTGTCCACAGCAACATTATATGTGCCTTTTCTGACATACATGCACAACACCAAAAACCCTTCCAACATGGGCTGCCCTATACTCATGTACTCTTTATCCATCCATACACTAGCTAGAGAGTAAGAATCGTATCTTTTCACTCCTTTTTTCTTTAATACTCTCCAAGATGTGTCAACAAAACCAGCATAAGAGTACAACTCTGGTCTTCACACACACTTTAACACAAACCATTCATTCATCCATCAAGTTCTGCCGCCAATCAGCCTTCTATGTAGCCACATATGACTTTCAGCACCTCGTTAGTGGTATGAAGTGCAATATAAATGCAAATAAAATGCAATACAATACAACCCCATGTTATGCATATGGTGCTCTTTGCCTTCCTAAACACAAATTTTTGGCATCCTTGAAGGTTATCTTTCCTTCACTCATGGCCACCACTACATTGAGAATCCTATTGAATTCCCCTTCCAGTGTAGGATGCAGCATCATCTTCAAGGCCATCACTAGAAGCCTAATTATCTTGTAGAGAAACTCTCTACTTTGGTACAGTTTGGCAATCCAAAGAGCAAAATCCTGTCAGCATTAGATGCCCACAAAAGGCAACAGGGAAAGCTAGGATGGCAAGACTTTTCAAACTCTGTTTGAGGACAATAGACTAAAATCTCACTGCAAATAAGCCTGCCCTCTCCTTCCAACAATTTAGAAATACAATGACTGCAGAAATGTCTTATGTGCAATGAAGCTTACAATTCTGTGTGTAATTTAATAGTGTCAAACAAACGTTATAAATGCTTCTACTAAATAAGGTGAAATTAATTTAAACAAAATGAATTAAAACAAAAATAAAATAATATAAAGAGTAATAAAATAATATGGAAACATTTTTTATGTAAATTTAATTACGTGTGACCAGATGGTTTGCTAACTTTATGCTACCTATATGTCTTATAATTGATATAAAAGCCATTTGATTCTGATTTGATATGATGCACTGCTTTAATTTAAATTTATTCTGGTTTCATGTTGTTTTGTTGTGTCCAGGATTCATTCAGAATTCTATCAAAGTGTCCTTGCCATGGTCTTTGCCGTCAGAGAAATTAATAATATTACAGATCTTCTACCTAACACCACTGTGGGATTTCACATTTATGACTCTTGTTTCTCTGAGTTGGGGGCTATTCAGGGGACCCTGCAGCTGCTGTCAGGGGGCAAAGAGACAGTACCTAACTACAGCCGCCCTTCAACCCCCACGCTGGTTGGCTTCATTGGAGATGGGCCATCATCAGAAGCTCTTCCCATGGCAAGAATACTTGGGCTCAGCAGGTTCCCTCAGGTAAGTTATGAGCCTATCATGTACGGAAAAACAATGCAAGCATGACAATGATATTAAGGTGTACGATGACTGGTGCTGTTGAACATATACAGACATAATTATTTAACTGTAAATTTGCATCTGTGATCCTAAACTTTTTGATGCTTGTGAGGATCAGTTGTTTAAATTTAATTTCGGACTATTTTTAACTCAGGTGAGGCCCTCATCGTGATATCGCGCAACTGCCACCGACAGATCATCAGTGGCGGTCCGCCCAACATCCAGAGCATCAGTCCGACTGCCAGATTATGATACCAAAGTTACAGAAAAGGCCATGAATCAACAGCTATCGGCCTACTTAGAAAACCACAAATTGCTGGATGCAACTCAGTTTGGTTTCCGCAAAAATCACGGCACAGAGACCGCTCTCATCAAAACAGCTGATGACATTAGAGTCATCCGCGATCAAGGAGGAACTGCCTTGTTAGTTCTCTTGGATCTTTCAGCAGCTTTCGACACGGTTGACCACAAGATCTTGGTCAACCGTGTCGAGAGGATGGGTATATTTAGCTCACTGCCAGGGACTTACTTGCCTCCTTTCTGGCCAATAGAACCCAGGCGATTACACTGGGTCCCTTCCAGTCAGCTGACCTGTCGTTACCGTGTGGGGTTCCTCAAGGCTCATCCCTAAGTCCGACACTATTTAATATATACGTGTCGGACCTTGCTAGGGTCATCAAAGCATATGGGATGGGCCTAACCTCATACGCTGACGACACTCAGCTGGTGCTGGCAATAAAGGGTGATGGACAGAAGGTGGCGGAGAGATTCCAAAGTGGGATGATTGCTATCGGTGAGTGGATGGCAAAGAACTGCCTGAAGCTCAACTCCGATAAAACGGAGGTGGTTATCTTTGGTAACCTCTCCCCAGTTTGGTCGGCAGCCTGGTGGCCATCGGTCCTAGGTACTCCTCCCTGCCCCACGGTCAAGGTCAGAAACCTAGGAGTTACCTTCGACGACCAGCTCAATTTCATGGCCCATGCAAATAAGGTGGCAGCCAACGCCCATTTCAAGCTCAGAATGGTAAGAAAAATTATACCTTATCTACCAGAGTCAGCAGCCAAAACGTTAGTCACCTCTCTTGTTCTGACATCATTAGATTACTGCAACGGTCTGCTGCTCAGTGCTCAGTGCAGAGTCACCAAAAAATTACAGACCGTGCAAAATGCGGCTGCCCGCGTACTGTCAAAAAACCCCAAATTTGCACCTATCTCGGACACTCTGAAAAACTACCACTGGCTGTCCATCCACAACAGGGTAAAATTTAAATCTCTGTGCATAGCCTACAAGGCACTACAGGACAAAGGACCTTGCTTTCTCAAAGAGCAACTGATTCCCTATAACCCGCCGAGAACTCTCCGATCCACCTCACTCAACCAATTAGTGGTTCAACGTAGCCGAACAGCTTCCTGGGGTGATCGCCGCTTTTCTATTGCGGCCCCTAGACTTTGGAACACCCTACCAAACCACATAAAAACAAGCTCTTCACTTCTTCAGTTCAGAAAAAAACTGAAAACGTGGTTATTCGATCAGTAACTCACATCTCTGTACTTTCTGATCATGGTGAGACTTCAATGCTTTTTAGCGCCGAGACGCCCACGGGTAATTGTACGCGCTCTACAAGTGTCGTAAAATAAATAAATAAATAAATAAATACCGGTGGTCAGAGTGCAGTGGTTAGGGGAAAAGAGTCCCCCCTCAGACAGGCTGAAGGAGCTCATTGGGCGGTGGTCAGACTATAACCCCTACAAAGGAGGTTGTGCCTGCACAGGGGACCCCATAGGAATAAATATGTCTCAGTCCCTCAATCTTTACATGGCAGTCCCTCTGCCATGTAAGTGCAGACAGAAAGGGACTTTGGAGCCTCAAGCAGGGCCCCCTACCCGTGTGGGCCACTGCTAAGTGGCCGGGGGCACATGAGATGCCCCCCACTCATCCATGCACCATGTGCCAGGCACCTTTGGTGCGTGGATGTGCGCAAAGTGCTCAAGAACACAAGCTGCAGTGCTATTGAATACATTCCGACTGCCGTGCTGGCAGTCCTATCATAATACAGCGGGTGGAACCTCCGACTCCTTGTAGGGCGGTCCCATTCCCGCTGCGATGACTGTTAGTCGTCTGACCGCCCAACCCTATATTCTTTTATATAATTATAATTTAAAATTAGTTTGCATTATTTCAAAAGACAATATTGTGGTTGATGGAAACCTTTCCGTATTGTTTCTAGGAACTTAGGACGTAAATAATTAACAAGAAATCTCTGTCCTCCAGTCAAAGTCAAAGAAGATGTTTGGGCTAATAAAGGTATCTGATTTGAGAGGCATGCGTGTAGTACCATTATTAATTAATGTTTACAACAAGGGGTGGTGATGGACAGAGTCTCTGAATTAAGCAGAATACTCTCACCCAGTCAAGAGATCAGGGCTAGATCCAACACCGTTTTTTAGCTCATTGCACCATCCCAGTTTCAGAACCTGGCTGTATGCAAATTAGTCCGTCCCTGGCCCAGTGCATCATGGGAACAGGGCAGACCAGACTACAAAAGCCAATTCTTACACTGGGAAGGAAACAAGCTTCCGGGGACCGGTTTCTGGCATTTCAGCCGTCTTCGGCCCGGCTTGCTTGAATCCTGATGGTGCAATGAGCAAGGGACTCACATCTGAGTATACCCTTCCACGCTTAGGGTGGACAAAATTATTTACAACAAGGGGTGGTGATGGACAGAGTCTCTGAATTAAGCAGAATACTCTCACCCAGTCAAGAGATCAGGACTAGATCCAACACCGTTTTTTAGCTCATTGCACCATCCCAGTTTCAGAACCTGGCTGTATGCAAATTAGTCCGTCCCTGGCCCAGTGCATCATGGGAACAGGGCAGACCAGACTACAAAAGCCAATTCTTACACTGGGAAGGAAACAAGCTTCCGGGGACCGGTTTCTGGCATTTCAGCCGTCTTCGGCCCGGCTTGCTTGAATCCTGATGGTGCAATGAGCAAGGGACTCACATCTGAGTATACCCTTCCACGCTTAGGGTGGACAAAATTATTTACAACAAGGGGTGGTGATGGACAGAGTCTCTGAATTAAGCAGAATACTCTCACCCAGTCAAGAGATCAGGGCTAGATCCAACACCGTTTTTTAGCTCATTGCACCATCCCAGTTTCAGAACCTGGCTGTATGCAAATTAGTCCGTCCCTGGCCCAGTGCATCATGGGAACAGGGCAGACCAGACTACAAAAGCCAATTCCCCGGTAGCTTGTTTCCTTTCCAGTGTAAGAATTGGCTTTGTAGTTTGGTTTGCCCTGTTCCCATCATGCACTGGGACAGGAACAGACTAATTTGCATACAGCCAGGTTCTGAAACTGGGATGATGCAGTGAGCTAAAAAACGGTGTTGGATCTAGCCCTGATCTCTTGACTGGGTGAGAGTTCTCCGCTTAATTCAGAGACTCTGTCCATCACCACCCCTTGTTGTAAAATATTTTGTCCACCCTAAGCGTGGAAGGGTATGCTCAGACATGAGTCCCTTGCTCACTGCACCATCAGGATTCAAGCAAGCCGGGCCGAAGAGGCTGAAATGCCAGAAACCGGTCCCCGGTAGCTTGTTTCCTTTCCAGTGTAAGAATTGGCTTTGTAGTTTGGTTTGCCCTGTTCCCATCATGCACTGGGACAGGAACAGACTAATTTGCATACAGCCAGGTTCTGAAACTGGGATGATGCAGTGAGCTAAAAAACGGTGTTGGATCTAGCCCTGATCTCTTGACTGGGTGAGAGTTCTCCGCTTAATTCAGAGACTCTGTCCATCACCACCCCTTGTTGTAAAATATTTTGTCCACCCTAAGCGTGGAAGGGTATGCTCAGACATGAGTCCCTTGCTCACTGCACCATCAGGATTCAAGCAAGCCGGGCCGAAGAGGCTGAAATGCCAGAAACCGGTCCCCGGTAGCTTGTTTCCTTTCCAGTGTAAGAATTGGCTTTGTAGTTTGGTTTGCCCTGTTCCCATCATGCACTGGGACAGGAACAGACTAATTTGCATACAGCCAGGTTCTGAAACTGGGATGATGCAGTGAGCTAAAAAACGGTGTTGGATCTAGCCCTGATCTCTTGACTGGGTGAGAGTTCTCCGCTTAATTCAGAGACTCTGTCCATCACCACCCCTTGTTGTAAAATATTTTGTCCACCCTAAGCGTGGAAGGGTATGCTCAGACATGAGTCCCTTGCTCACTGCACCATCAGGATTCAAGCAAGCCGGGCCGAAGAGGCTGAAATGCCAGAAACCGGTCCCCGGTAGCTTGTTTCCTTTCCAGTGTAAGAATTGGCTTTGTAGTTTGGTTTGCCCTGTTCCCATCATGCACTGGGACAGGAACAGACTAATTTGCATACAGCCAGGTTCTGAAACTGGGATGATGCAGTGAGCTAAAAAACGGTGTTGGATCTAGCCCTGATCTCTTGACTGGGTGAGAGTTCTCCGCTTAATTCAGAGACTCTGTCCATCACCACCCCTTGTTGTAAAATATTTTGTCCACCCTAAGCGTGGAAGGGTATGCTCAGACATGAGTCCCTTGCTCACTGCACCATCAGGATTCAAGCAAGCCGGGCCGAAGAGGCTGAAATGCCAGAAACCGGTCCCCGGTAGCTTGTTTCCTTTCCAGTGTAAGAATTGGCTTTGTAGTTTGGTTTGCCCTGTTCCCATCATGCACTGGGACAGGAACAGACTAATTTGCATACAGCCAGGTTCTGAAACTGGGATGATGCAGTGAGCTAAAAAACGGTGTTGGATCTAGCCCTGATCTCTTGACTGGGTGAGAGTTCTCCGCTTAATTCAGAGACTCTGTCCATCACCACCCCTTGTTGTAAAATATTTTGTCCACCCTAAGCGTGGAAGGGTATGCTCAGACATGAGTCCCTTGCTCACTGCACCATCAGGATTCAAGCAAGCCGGGCCGAAGAGGCTGAAATGCCAGAAACCGGTCCCCGGTAGCTTGTTTCCTTTCCAGTGTAAGAATTGGCTTTGTAGTTTGGTTTGCCCTGTTCCCATCATGCACTGGGACAGGAACAGACTAATTTGCATACAGCCAGGTTCTGAAACTGGGATGATGCAGTGAGCTAAAAAACGGTGTTGGATCTAGCCCTGATCTCTTGACTGGGTGAGAGTTCTCCGCTTAATTCAGAGACTCTGTCCATCACCACCCCTTGTTGTAAAATATTTTGTCCACCCTAAGCGTGGAAGGGTATGCTCAGACATGAGTCCCTTGCTCACTGCACCATCAGGATTCAAGCAAGCCGGGCCGAAGAGGCTGAAATGCCAGAAACCGGTCCCCGGTAGCTTGTTTCCTTTCCAGTGTAAGAATTGGCTTTGTAGTTTGGTTTGCCCTGTTCCCATCATGCACTGGGACAGGAACAGACTAATTTGCATACAGCCAGGTTCTGAAACTGGGATGATGCAGTGAGCTAAAAAACGGTGTTGGATCTAGCCCTGATCTCTTGACTGGGTGAGAGTTCTCCGCTTAATTCAGAGACTCTGTCCATCACCACCCCTTGTTGTAAAATATTTTGTCCACCCTAAGCGTGGAAGGGTATGCTCAGACATGAGTCCCTTGCTCACTGCACCATCAGGATTCAAGCAAGCCGGGCCGAAGAGGCTGAAATGCCAGAAACCGGTCCCCGGTAGCTTGTTTCCTTTCCAGTGTAAGAATTGGCTTTGTAGTTTGGTTTGCCCTGTTCCCATCATGCACTGGGACAGGAACAGACTAATTTGCATACAGCCAGGTTCTGAAACTGGGATGATGCAGTGAGCTAAAAAACGGTGTTGGATCTAGCCCTGATCTCTTGACTGGGTGAGAGTTCTCCGCTTAATTCAGAGACTCTGTCCATCACCACCCCTTGTTGTAAAATATTTTGTCCACCCTAAGCGTGGAAGGGTATGCTCAGACATGAGTCCCTTGCTCACTGCACCATCAGGATTCAAGCAAGCCGGGCCGAAGAGGCTGAAATGCCAGAAACCGGTCCCCGGTAGCTTGTTTCCTTTCCAGTGTAAGAATTGGCTTTGTAGTTTGGTTTGCCCTGTTCCCATCATGCACTGGGACAGGAACAGACTAATTTGCATACAGCCAGGTTCTGAAACTGGGATGATGCAGTGAGCTAAAAAAACGGTGTTGGATCTAGCCCTGATCTCTTGACTGGGTGAGAGTTCTCCGCTTAATTCAGAGACTCTGTCCATCACCACCCCTTGTTGTAAAATATTATTAATTAATGCTCATTTACTTTTCACTGAGTGGGTATGTACGTACTAATATCAGCGTGCCAATGATTACAAGAATGGTAGTCTGAAGTTTGGAGTAGGTGTATGATAGCTTATATTGTGGTGTCCGGGTACCCTTTGTTTTTTTTCTATGAACTTCTAAGGTTTTTTAAACGCTAATTTCTAACTATAACGTCCCTGAATCCTGTGTTTTTTTCAGCAAATTTCTAAGATTTTTAAAATGCTAATATATATATGTTCCAAAGTGTGTCCAAAAAGACAAAAAGCGCACTCTACAGCAGATGACCCAAAAGAGTTTTATTCATTGCAGGAGAAAGGACTCGACATTAGCTTTCAGATGATTGTAAATGCCTGATGCATTTCAAGCCTCCTGGCTCTTGTTCACAGGCAATCGTGACAAACCGAACAACAAAGCTTCTGACATTTTATTTCATTGCCCTTCAGTGGGATCTCGCAGGTGAGTTCAATATTGTTGCCATGCACCTTAGGACTTGTAATGCTAAAATTCTAAACCTCCAGTGAGTGTGCTCCATTTTCCACTAAATAATGATGATTAATATTCTAAGCCCTCCAGTGGGCCTCTGAAACTAATAGCCAGTCTATTATTACCCATCTGTTGTTACCGCATTGAAATGAAAATGAAATGAAATGAAATGAAATGAAATTGGGGCAGCAATCAGTTAGTTAGTTAAGTTTATTTATTTGTTGATTAATTAAAATCATTACAAACAGCAGGAAGCAAATTCGGTTTACAATCCGATTAAAACAGATAGATAAAAAAACCAAAAAAAATACCAAACCAGCACATTATTAAATCCGAGATGAGTTTGACAGTAACACATGTACATAATTGGCTCAAGTAGGAGTAAATTAGATTTCTAATAGGCAATTTAACAGCAAGAGGAATAAAGTGCAATGTGCAATCTTAAGCAGCAAAGATTTCGGATAAAACTATTTAAGATTAAAAATAAACATAATACACTGCCCACTGGCCAACTTTGGAGAACTTTGTATTAAAGTAACATATGCGAGTGGGACAGGCCCTTCGACTTGTACTTACAAAAGCAAATACTGTTACTATTAGTCCGGTAACACCGAGGATTAAATTAAAGTGCCAAGTGCTAGCAATAGGTATTATCCATAAAGAGGATCTAAGCCAGGAAACGTTAAAATAAGGTGGAACAATTGTAAAAATTATGCTTAAAATGTGCTTTAAATTCGCCCAACTGTACCTAAAAAATGTCTACAAATATTATGTCATCCACCTTTTAATTAACTTTCATATCAGAGATGTCTTCCTGACATAATTTTGTTTCAGCTATAAGGATAAACTTAACAAACTGATGAATTAAAGTAGCTGTAATACCACCTAAACATACAATAATTGCAGTTCTGCAAGTTCTTACTCCCATTTCCTTAAAAATAGGCTTTAACATCATCTTTCGTTCTGCAAGCAGTTTTGGACACAAAGTTACTATATGCTGTAAGGTTTCTTCATTCTTGCCACATAATCTACAGACATTAGATTGCCACTTTTTTCCCATTTTGGGGTTCCATCTTTGTTTGGGTATCTCCCAAACCTTAACAACATAAATGTATTCTTAATTAAAAGTTTTAGATGGAATAGCAAATAAGGTTGGGGATACAGTTTAATAAAAGAATTAGCAATTGACCAAAGATGTTTTTTACCCTTAGTTCATTTTTGTCCATTATACAAGACAAAAGGGCTGCTGATTGATTAATTGTTTTTTTGTAAACCATTTTACTCCTTGTTTCATCCACTAATTTCGGGCATTCAAAGGTGTGTAAACAATCATCTAGATAGGATTGCCAGCTTTTCGAATGGGCCCCTCTTTTGATCTCAAGCCAACACAACTCAGCCAATGAACCTTCCTCGGATTTGGATAGAGACAGCAAGGACTTTAAAAATATAGATTGTCTGACTATACTCTGTTTCTTCAGTCCAAATTCGAGTCTAACATTCGCACGGCTAATGTGGTTAGGGATTCGAAAGACTGATTTGTATGCCCTTGTTTCAATATCGTCTAGTAATTTTGCATCTCTGCCCCGAAAAATAATAGAACCATAGTCTAAAGAGGGAATTAACTTCGCTTTCATGGCTTTTAACAAATGATCATAATTCGGGCATAGTAATTTGTCTCTCAGTTTTCTAAAGGCGAATGTGAGAGATGACCCCTAGCCTCAAGGTTATTAAAATGTTTCCTAAAAGATACATTATGATCAAATGTAATCCCCAAGTATTTATATGATTTTACACACTCAATAACCAGACCGTTGATATTCCATTCTTTAGGTCCTAGGTTTCCTTTTGCCATGGTCATAATTTTTTTTTTTTTGTATTTATCTTTAGACCATTTCCTTCAACATATAGATTAAAAGAATCTATTAATCGTTTAAGACCTATAACTGTCTGGTTTAGTAAATTAGTGTCATTGGCATATTGTAGGTATTTGATCTCTTTACCCATCACAGATGGTGAATGGGCATTAATGTCTTTAAAATGGGCTGGAAGTTCAGACATAAAAAGATTAAAAAGGCAAGGGGCTAAAACACAACCTTGTTTCAAGCCTATATTGGTTTCAATGCGACGGGTTGTATGTCTACCATCGCCTACTTTAATCTGGACCCAAGTATCGGAGTATAATAACTTGATCATTTTTAAAAGTGTGTCAGATATCCCCCAATCAGCTAAATTTGTCCATAATAAGTCTCGGGGCACAGAGTCAAAAGCGGCTTTTAAGTCAATAAAACAAATATACAATTTTAGTTTCCTGAATTTAGCTCTTTCGCCTAAAAGTGTTAATAAAACCAAATTTGTATAGGTGGATTCACCCTTTCTAAAACCAGTTTGAAAATTTGGTATAAGATCTTCTCTTAAAGCCCATGATTCCAATTCCTCTAGAAGGCAGCTTGCAAATATTTTGGCATCAACATCTGTTAGGGCTATTAGTCTGTAGTTTGCTGGGTTATCTTGGGGGCCACTTTGATAAATTGGTTGTATGATACTTCCCTGCCAAGAAGTAGGAATTTTACCGGTGCTGCGTACATCATTAAACAGGAGAGTAAGGACCTCTGGCCAATCCTTTGGAGAACCTTTAAAAATGGCGTTTGGCATTCCGTTAGGACCAGGTGCACCGTGTGATCGAATCTTATTTATCACTTTTTTTATTTTATCAACTGTCCATGACTCAGTATCCGGGGTCCGTATTAGATCTTGCCCCGATATTTCTATAGACTCTGGGCAGGTATTACGAGTAGAAATAGTTTGGTCATCAATACACTGAGGGCCTACATTAATACTTTTAAAATTATTGAAAAAGATTACCCAAGTCGATTCTTCAATATTTGCACTATTGCTTCAATTATTTCCGTTTTCTAAATTATTAATAATACTCAAAAAAAGCCTCGGATCTTTCGATTTACAGGCATGATTTAATTTGACCCAAATAGTTTCATAGTGTGCTTGTATGGCTTTCCATATTTCGTTCCTATAAACATTTTTAATTTTCTAATTTGTTGAGCTACCTCAATGTATGAAGATCCGTTCGCTTTCCTATATATTGATCTTATAGTTTTATTAAGATTACTTTTAAGGTATTGTAAGCGATGGGAAAACCATCCTGGATTCCTAGGAATCAACGTCTTACCACCTGAAGCTTTTATGTTAGGGAAATTTGCTAAGAGCGCAGTACATAAACAAGGCCAAAGTTCTACCATAGAATTACCCTCTGAGATCGCGGCTTGTAGATCTACAATTAGACAGGCCAGCACTTCTAAGACATCTTTTTTGATTTTATCATTCCATATAAGTCTTTTTGGATTGAAGGCGGAAGGCGCTGTTTTGATTACTCTCGACTCTGGCAGATAATCAAAGGCAAAAGCAAGAGTAATAACTCGAGGAATGTGGTCGCATTCAATCCTTGGTACAACCTGATAGCTTCTGACTGCTTTCACAAGTTTATCCGAAATTATGCTGTAATCAATTATAGAAGGACTAACACTTTTGCTAAATGTTGGTGTATTATCATCATCTTTGAGGATATCTAAGTTATATTTTATGAACTCACATTTGGACCATTCTAGTAAAGTATTTGACGGAGTCATCCCTTTTTTATGTGAAAAAAGGTGCATGTTAAAATCCCCAGTAATGATGATTATCGAGTCCAAATGGTCATAATATAACACTTTCACCATTTCCCATAACTGTACAAGTTGTGTAGATCTTATCTTTTTCTTTGAACTCAAGTAAACATTTATAAAAATAATTGATTGTTTGGCAATTAATTTAACACACAATATCCATTTTACTTGGAGATCTATCTGAAAGTGTTTTACATCGAGGTTTAGGGAAACATATATAGAGAGGCCTCCACAGGGCGACCTAAAGAGATCTCGCGAGTTGCCACAATCAGGTATTCAAAATAGCCGATAATAGGTTCACTACACAGAAGCCAAGTCTCCTGTAGTATTAAAATATCAAAGGAGGTCAGGAAACTCATTACACTCAGGTCCTCAAGAAGTGTTTTAAAACCGTTAGTGTTCCAAGAACAGAATTTCAAAGGTTTTAATGTTTATACAGGGAAAGGTCGACATCAATCATTCTTTGCAGAATTGGCTTTTGAAAGAATTGAAGGTAGCCAACTCCAATCCTCAATTTGGTTGGGTGTAGTCCTTAGTTCTTCACATACTCATGCACCTGAGTAACAGCTCCTGATCTTAATACCACGAAGTAGGTTCAGCTCGGTTGACGGACCTGAGGCACCTTTCAGAACTCTAACAGGTGAACCCTGCACTAGTTTTTGTTTGCTCTTTATTTGAGTCATACTACAAGGAGATTTAATAGGAATCAATATAGTTGGGTAATGACTACTACAAATATTCCTGACTTTAATGCCCCATTTGTCAAATGTATCAACATTGGAAATTATTTTACTGGCAATATCCTCACTTCGCCAAGTAGTAACAGATGTTTCATTGTTGCAATCGGTCTTGAACTCCACGGATTCCAGATCATTCAATGTTACATCCTTCAGATCTGGTATTGCATTAAATAACTTCAGAATATTTCCACGATTCAGAATATCAAAAGGACCCCTCGTGGTGTACTGGGGGCAAAATACTACTATCCTCTTTTCGAACGGGCTGTCTGTGCTTTCTTTTTCATCAAAAACTCTGGAAACAACGAAGGCCTTCCTCACATCGACAGGGTCCAAGACGGCCACTACCTGCTGACGAGATTGCATGAGGGAGCAGCATGTGTTTTATTTCCCGAGCCATTTGAATTTATTAAGTTTATGTTATCCCAATTGGGGGTGGTTTGCTCTCCATTTTTTTCCAATGTTTCAACAAATTTTTGATCAGGCTTGGGGTCTCTGGTTTAGGAAACCTCGGGCCTCATGCTAGCATGGATCTCACCCTGCACAAGGTTATTAATGGAATGACCATTTTGTTTGTCCTTTAAGTTAGCTTCAGGTACATCTACAAGTCTAAATATTGGAAATAGGACATTTTTTTTGGGTTCTTTGATATTTTTAGGGTGTGTGGGTGCTTCCTCTATTTCGGATTAGTTGATTTTTATGGGGTTTATGGAATCTTCCTCTCTGGGGAGTTCAGTTACATGACAGATTTTATTATGATTTTTCCTCAACCTTTTTCTGGCCCTTTTTGATAATATCCCAGGATTAGCTTTTGCACCTGTTACTTGGCCAATTTCGGGGATCTTTTTCGTTTTAGAGTGTTTGATGATAACCTTTGGCTATTTAATTCCCTCCGAGCTCTTACATTTCACTTCAACAGGCAACAAATGTGACTTATTTGTACCATCTTTAATTGCGCTGTTTCTGCCTTCGTGTGAAATGTCTAGATTGCCTATAGTGGACCCCCCACCATCAGTAGGGACATTAATAGTATTTTGTTTACCAAGACATTGATACCCTCTTCGATACATTGAACCTTTCTAACAGACAACAATTTTACCTCCTGTACCATATAACTAACAATTGACGGTAGATCTGAAATTTTGTCAATCAGTTGAGCACAGGTACAGGTTATTAGTTGACCTTCTTTGTCCTTTTGTACTTTAGTAATCAGATCAGAGAGATGGTGCAACTTTTCATCTATTCCAACTAAATGTGATGCCAGTGTATTTAAAATGTCCAACAACAACACACCGATCAGATTGGGGATCCAAGGGTATATTTAAAGACCTGAGCTCTGGGAACATTCCCTAACAATATACAACAACATAAAAATACCAGAGGGCCTGTAAGTATAGTGAGTTAACAGTGCAAGTCACCATGAAGCAAAAAAAACTACCAGTTAACTGAGAATGATGGTAACCAAAGGCACCGTGGTAGATGGTCAAAGGTACCCATCAGTCACCACTCGGAACCGCCCTTCATCATTTGGGATTCCTTTGAGACCATATACCCAGATGAACTATTCTCAGGAAAAAAGGTAACCAAGATGGTAAAATGGTCCCTTTAACTGAAATAGAGGGTAGTATGGTCTTTCCCTCCCTTGCAGAGGTAAGTGGTAAATCATAAGGTGACAAACGGTGTGCAGTGCAAGAGAAAACAAGTACAAAAGAATAATAAAAAGTGCAATAAAAATTGGATGAGGGAGTAATGAACCATTTTATTCAAGTGATACTCGCTCTACCAAAGTTAAAAATTTGTCAAGACAGTTTAAGAAATAGCTGTCTAGATGTGGTACCAGGTCGACATGTTTCAGCAATGGGGGACGTAGTTGTCCTTGCTTTCTTCAGGACCCAACAACAAATATTCATACTGCAGAAAATAATGTAAGTGAAAAGTGATAGTAAGAAAATAGATATGAAGACAAGTATAGAGATCACCTGAAGGTTTCTAGGTGTCGAGTCTTGTCTTATTCTTACAGGTCATGTGTTTTTCACTGGAAAAAGTCAAAAAGAAGGAGTTAAGTGCCACAGGTTTCTCGAACACACATTAACATACAAACATCACTAGGTTATAGCCCATTAACCTTAGTGTAGCAAAACTCATTATAGTAGTGTCCCGTTACGTCGTTCAGGGATACATGATTATATTCCACATGAAAAGAGATGTATAAATCTTACCAAGCTTGTAAGAAGTGAAGACCTCACCCCACCTGGCAGTGTCTCAGGAGAAGAGTGAAGCACCGCTCTGTATAGAGGTAAGTAGACACGAATGAAAACATACCCCTCTTTGTAGTAAGCCCACAAACCCATAGTAACACACTCCCAAACACAAACTGTTAAAAATAAAAATAAAAGCTCTCATTCGCTTCATAGCGAGGTGGATAGAACGCGCCATGCGTTACATTTATGAGCGTGCATGAGTCAATTACCTGCCCATATCCCTATTTTGTAAAAACGGAGCAGTGTGTCATGAAATTAAAATTAAGCGCTCAATTGCCATTCAAAAGTGGCGGCTAGTTTGTATTTCAGTCGTGTATGAGCAAAAGTCTGGACTCGCAAAGTTAAGCAGATTAGTTGCTTTCTATCAAAAAGACACACAGGGTGCCGTAGATTTAAAAAGGTTGAACAGAGCAGGACCCTGATGTAGATCTTAAATTGAGAATGGCAAGACACTATAAAGAATAACACAAAACAGGACAAAAAGCAGAAACCGTCACGGGCTTACCTGTCCGTCGGTACTCCTACGCCGGCATCTGAACCAACTGGGGAGGTACCGCGTCTCAAGCCGCACTCGTTTAAGAGGCTTGCCCGGACTGGATAACCGGGCCATGTGACCTGCCGGTCTATTCGCTGATTGGTCGATGGAGCTGCAGAGCTGTAACGACTACAGCTATTGGTGGTACGTCCGTAATAGTAGAAAATTTAAAAAATGTAAACAAAGAGACGCGATCCGCCTCATTTATGCCGATAGGGTAGCCATCACACGTTTTACGTTAGAGATAGCAGTGTAGGACTAGATATTATCAGTCTGCATGTATCGTTCACAAAGTATTTACATAATAATTCAAGAGGATGTGATTAGCCTGGTGTGAAGCCTACGTGTCATTGGGCATAACATGTGGCATGTTAGGGAATGTAATGTACGCCTAGACGGTGTCAGTCTATATATATCATTCACAGAGTAAGAGGTATTTACATGATTGGAGAAGATGTAATTAACCTGATGTTAAACCTCCATATCACAGGGCGTGACATGTTGCAAAGCCCACGTGTCATTTGGTATGACATAACAAGAGGTGATGGGCAATGCAGATTAAGTATATCATCCTTTCAACATAACTGAAGGGTATCAAAAAATGGAACCTCAGAGGATGGAAAACTATAAATTTGAAGGTTTACAGGGAAGACCAGGGAATCTCATCATTTAAACCCCTGTGATGAGTGTCAAGCTTCAAAACCCATTTCTGCTCTTTCAATAAGAGAAATTTTGTCACATCTGTTATGTGTGTAGGGATGAATGGTTGTTCCAGAACAGTCCACTGAAAGGCAGTGGAGGGGTGGCGTGCCTCTAAAAAGTGTGTGGTTAACTTGGTGGCCTGTCTCTTACACCTAATTGTGCTCTTGTGTTCAGATATCCTCACTCGTATTTTGCGGGTGGTCATCCCTACGTATTTCAACCCACAGGGACATGTTATTAAGTACATCAGTCTTTCGCTACTACAGTTTGTGAACTTAGCCAGCCTCCAGGGTCTAGACGTGCCTATATCGATCTCAATGGTTTTCTTGGTCTGTGAGCATGCCTGGCACGAACCACATGGATGGTGTCCAGTCACAGGCGGAAGGTCCCAGAGGGAGCCCAAGATCCTGTGTGGCTCTTCTCGGGGTCTAGTGTGGACCATCCTGTATCTCAAGTTTGGACCTCTCTTAAAAGAAAAGAGAGGGGTCTGGATAGAGGTATGTCCAGAATTGAGGATGGGCCAATGCCTTTTGACCAGTTTCTGGATCTTATTAGAAAGAGTCCCAAAAGTGTGCACAAAAGTGAGTCTTTCTAGTGGTGGTTTTGGTATTGATGGTTCCAGCAATGCCAGTCGGTTGTTATTACTGGCTCGTTTCATTGAACGTCATACCAGTTTCGGTGGATATTTGCATGAGATCAATTGATTGCATAGTGTGGTGGAATGTTGTTTAAAAGTTTGAGTAGTGGAGCAATTTCTTTGTACATGAAGAAACTGTCCAAAAGGCAGGTTTTCCCTTAAGGATCTGGGATAGTGACTATCAAACATGAGTAATGAGTTCCTTGACATCGATTTTCTGTATAGTTCAGACTGTAAGCCATCAGTGGTTGCCTGAATTTCAGTCAAGGAAGGCCAGGCCAGGCTGTGGCCCCCTATCTCGATAGTAAACCGCAGAAAGGCATTCCTGCTGTTCAACCAACAGAGGAAATCCAAACATGTCTCACTTGAGCCTCGCCACACAACTAACACATCATCGATGTATCTCTTCCAGGTCTTGAGATTCACGATGTATGGATTGCTATTAGTAAGGATGTGTTCTTGCTCAAAGGAATGCATGTATAATTTCGGTAGGCTGGGGGCATAGACGCTCCCCATGCTGGTGCCAGATACCTGCAAATATATGTCACGTCTGAGCATACCCTGCCAACTTATGGCGCACACAGTGGTACAAAAGGGGGTGGTGACGGACGGAGCATCTGAACCAATATGCACAGAGGCACAGGGTCAGACTGATTTGCATATGGCCATGTCTGAACTGGGGTGGCAGAGTGGGCTAAAGAACAGGGATGGATTAAACCCAGATCTGTTGACTGGGTGTGAGTGTTTGATTGGTTCAGATGCTCCGTCCATCACCACCCCCTTTTGTACCACTTTGTTCGCCATAAGTTAGCACGGTATGCTCAGACGTGAGTTCCTTGCTCACTTTGCCACTGGATTCAAGAAAGCCGGGCTGAAGACGGGTGAAATGCCAGAAACCGGTCCTCGGAAGCTTGTTTCCGGTTCAGGGAAGGCATGGCTTGGCAGTTCGTGCTGGACTGTTCCCATGAGGCACAGGGTCAGACTGATTTTCATATGGCCATGTCTGAACTGGGGTGGCAGAGTGGGCTAAATAATGGTGATGGATTAAACCCAGATCTGTTGACTGGGTGTGAGTGTTTGATTGGTTCAGATGCTCCATCCATCATCACCCCCTTTTGTACCACTCAACAATATAGCTCCACTCTATGGGACTCTACCACACTTCATGGCATTCTATGATGTTTTACTCCATGATCCAATTCTATACTCCACTCTATGGCCATACACACTAATGTACAACGCTCCAATCCACTAAACAACACTTATGTGTATGATACAGTACTCCACACTTCTATATGAGACCACACTCCAATTTATAACAGATTACTACCTACACTTTACCTTTACACTCCATTCCATCTCTCTCTACTCTACAAAACGAATGCACTCTATTGTACTTTACTACACACTAAGTTACACCACTTGACTCAACTCTACTCGACTGAACAAGACTTTACCTCCCTCTACGCTACTATGCAACTATCCGCTCTACACAGCTCCACTGTTTCACACAATACAGTACTCTATGCAACTCTACTCTACAACACTCTACTACACTGTTTGCCACTCTCTGACACTTTACTCCTCCTTAAAACCCCTCAATCCAGTACTGTACAATACACTACTGGACAACACTTTACTCCACTCTACTCTACAACATTCAAGTCCACTATATGACTCGGTACGTAACTCGTTGTAAGCCATAGCACACCACTTTAATCCACTTGTATCTGACATAGTACTCCACTCTACTCCACTACCCCACTGTACGCCACTCCACTCTACGGCACTCACTGCCCTTGTAGTATGTATCATTTTATGCCAATCCACTCTATAACACTCTACAACACTGTACTGTCATGTACACCACTCCATTCAACAACAATCAACTAGAATGTATGCCACTGTACTTTACTGTAGTCTACATCACTTTCCAATACTGTACAACACCCCACTACACTCTACTGTATAGCACGGTACTCCAATTTCAAACACATTACTCGACAGTATGCTATGCCACTCTACTCTACTGCACTCCACAGCACTATAATATATGAAACTTTACTCCACTCTACACTACCCACTCAAGTGTACTCCACTCAACAATACTCCATTGTACTACACTTGATCCCACTATCTGCTCCACTCTAAGATACTTCACTCCACTGCATGAAACACCACGCCATTACACTATACAACACTATAGTACACTGTATGATATGCTGCAACACTCTTCTCTACTCCACTCAATTCAAATCTCCAATACTCTAGTCTATGCCAATAAACTTTACAATTCTCTCCTCCACTATAATGTATAACAATCTACATAACAACTCTCTAGTGGTGACACTGGACTACACAAACCTAAAAAATTCTAAAGGTATAATTATAACTTTCATTAACAATTTATCCACCACCTTCAACTTATTATAAGTAGCTGACCTTGTTACACACTATTTCATACCACTAACCAGAAAACACTAACTATAACTAGGTTATCTATAACTGCCGAATTCTGTGCTTTTTTTTGACTGACATATTCACTGAACTTTAATGTCACTTTAACATTTGGTTCTTTCAGTGAATTTGCAAGTTTTTTTTTTAAAGAAAGAGATCTTTTTCTTACAACTAACTAACTTTACTTTAACCTTTGGGTTTGTCAGTGAATTTTACTTTTCTTTTAAACGTGAAGTAATATTTTAATACCATATGTAAAGTCAACCCCCCACCACTCATGGCCTTTGACTGTGCCTATAGGAGACTGACCACAGGGCTTGGCCTTCCACCCAGTGACTTCATGACCCAGCAATATTTTGCTACCAGTTTTTTTCTATCTGATCAAAGCATCTTCCACATCTCAACTGACTGGCTCCTAAGAATTGACTTCCTTGTTGAGGATGGATGGTTCTTAATTTCATTGGACTGGGTGGTTTGGGATCAGGGGTATGGAATAGCATTACAGGCCAGGTTACAATTACATATGTCTCCATTGTTGATGTAAATGACCTACTAATGCTGTGGCAACCTGGGGCTGTTCAGACTCTGAAAGATTGAAACCCACTCCGCTGCACAAATATTATCACCATTATTGGTTGTTTGTCATTTGGTTAATGAATACATAGTATAGATAAACAAAACTGTTGTCCTGATATAGAATGCAAGCATGCTGGTTTATGTGTATACAAAATTTACAAAAGAAAAAGATGAAATTACTCTAGAATGCTCAAAGCTAAATGTATTTTAAAAACACTAGATATATGTATGTTCAATTTGTGCTATTAAAATTGTTTCTTTCCCCACAGATCAGCTATGTTGCAGCACTTCCAATCCTAAGTGACAAAATTCAGTTCCCATCATTCCTACGGACAGTGACAAGTGCTACCTTCCATGTGGATGGCTTGATGGAGATGTTACTCCTCTTTGGATGGACATGGATTGGAATTTTGGTCTCAAATAATGACCATGGTCTCCAAGGGAGTCAGATGCTTAGAGAGGAGGCTGCAAAGAATGACATCTGCATTGAATTCTTTGAAACTCTACCCACACAATCCAGCAGGGCATCCCTAGCCCATGCCATTGATATTGTGCAACGATCCACTGCTAGAGTGGTTGTGTGCTACACCTATGTGATAGATATAGCACCATTTCTAAAGGAGATATCTCTGAGATTGATGTCTGAAAAATTATGGATCGGTATTCCAAGCTGGGTCCCATCAAAGGTTTTCTCATGGAGGGATATGTGGCTTATATTAAATGGCACTCTGGGACTGGCAGTGCACAGAGGAGACATCCCTGGTCTCAAACAGTTTCTGTACAATATACATCCCCTCAGGGACACCAAGGACATCTTCATGACGACCTTTTGGGAGGAGGCTTTTAGTTGCAAATGGATGAACACATTTAATGGAACAAAATCTGGGGAAAAAGAAGATGAGCAGGTTCTCTGCAGTGGGACAGAAAATCTTAAATCGCTTGATACCTCAGTGTTTGAAGTGAATGATTTCCGGTACCCTTTTTCAGCATACCAAGCTATCTATGCCTTGGCCCAGGCATTACACGATCTGCTTCATTGTAAAGCTCAAGAAGGTCCCTTCATCAATGGTTCATGTGCAGATCCTAAACATTTTGAGCCATGGCAGGTGAGGGCACCAATATGGTCTATACAGTTTTGCTATTGTCCTAATAATGCTATCTATATAGTAGTGTGTCTTAACACCTTCCCCCAATTCATTCTCACATCACTGTAATCCTCTCTACCTATAGTAGAGTACCATGTTCTGAAGCATGGCTCCCTGTATGAGATATCTGTGGCCTCAACATTGCATTACATATTCCAAGCAGTATAATGCATGACCTTCCAAAGGTCTTCCTTTTTGAAGTCTCACAATATTGCTTGCTTGCAGATGTTGCATTATGTGAAGAATGCCCGAACGCGGAGTTCTGCTGGCAGCGAGTCCTATTTCGATGCATCTGGAGATTTCCGTTCATTCCTTGACTTGTTATATTGGCACATTACATCCAATGAAACCAGAAGCTTTGTTACATTGGGGACCTATGACGTCAGTGTTCCCAAACACCTACGACTGGTCATTGACAAGAATGTCAGCATCTGGGGTGGAAAAGGGTCTCAGGTATTAACCATTTTGATTAACTTTATAGAAAAAAAATACTTTCAACACATTTGTAGAAGTCAAGTCAGGAAAGACAACAGTTGATCCAAAATTAGATTACTCAGTGTTATCATTTATTTCCAAGTAGCAAGCATTCCTTTCCAATCCTGAAGTGGAGAGTTGGTAAAGACTCCAACATTTTATTAAACAGGCAAAGCAACCAAAACAAAATAAAACAAAGACAACCAAATTATCTGTATCTTGACCTTTACAATGGTGGGGAGAGTCTTAGATTTACTCATGATGGGTTCAGGACTAACAACTCTAAAACATTGCACATAATAAAATAAAGTAGCCATGGTCCGGAGCAAGTTTCTAGAAATAGTGAATATGCATTAACTAAGAAACAGAAAGAATGTGGAACAATAAAACATTCAAAGAGTATGGGTTTTGCCATTGTAAGGACTTAGGTCAATCATACCCATTGACAGCATATGCAAAATGCTAAAAAAATCAAACATCCATCCATGTGTTGCTGTGGGTCTTCTGTGCTGGACCAACATGAAAAGGAACCTTTTTACCCAAAGGGCAAAAAACCTAGCCTGCCAATGGAAGTTGGACTGTCTAACAAAGGTTCTGGCACATTTATAGGTTAGCATTAGGATGAGTTATCTCCAGTGATATCTTCTCAATATTCAATCCAGTGATGTTTTCAGAAAGTTGACAGTTTTAGAATCTGCCCGCCCATCTTGTGGTATAACCTTCCACACTCAATGGACAATCTGGGGAACCTCTTATGCCAAGTTTAAAAGAGCTTCCTTCCTAAAGTTTGGGTCTTAAATATGTTGGCCCTCTCAAAGATGGATTCGCCGGAAATGGCCTCCCACAAGCCAGCATTAAAAATGTACAGAAGGTTCCACACTTAGGGCCCGATTCACAGAACTAACTTAAGACAAAATCCTAAACTTACTACCATTTTGGTATTCAAAGAAGGCACTTACTCATTTTGGTATTCACAGAAGGCACTTACTCATTTCGGTATTCACAGAAGTTAGGAGTCCTAACTTTAGGACTCCTAAATGCCTTCTGTGAATACCAAAAGTCTTAAAGTTAGTATTTTTCTCAGTTTAGAGTAGTAAAGTTAGGACTTCTAACTTTAGGACTCCTAAATGCCTTCTGTGAATCCCGAAAGTCTTAAAGTTAGGATTTTTCTCAGTTTAGGAGTCCTAAAGTTAGGACTCCCAACTTCTGTGAATACCGTAATGAGTAAGTGCCTTCTGTGAATACCAAAATGAGTAAGTGCCTTCTGTGAATACCAAAATGGGAGTAAGTTTAGGATTTTGTCTTAAGTTACTTCTGTGAATCGGGCCCCATAGGAATTTCTTTTTGCTAGGTGCCCTTATGACAAATCCTTAGAACAGCAGTTTACCACCATGTGCCAATGAGTTTAACTCCCTTTAAAACCATAACAGATTTTGAAAATGCAGAAAAACATCCATAACTACAGTGCTTTTGAATCACTCTGTGCTCCTAGACACCAGAAGGACTAGCAGTTTGTGGTACCATTACCAGCGATATTTAGTTCCTCACCGCAGACTGAGATGGTAGAACTACTTGGTTTCAGACAGCGGAACCTTAGCATCCTCTGCTGCCAGAATCTTACAGCCTGAAACTTATCCACCACAGAGCTGCTGACTTATCATAATTTGAAGGCCCACTGTATGTAATGCATACCATGTGAGGTATGCAAAGAATATTTCTAGGCCCTGTGTTAGTCAAGGCTTTTAGGAGGTTTCAGCTAGCTCTCTTCATTCATTTGCCTTTTTTTGGGTCCTTCACGCTTTCCTTCTGCACACCACAGCATACAGCATGTTGCAATTGGCCAGCTGTTGGATCTCTCCACTTCTGCCCCAACAATAATCACCTTAAGTGGCTTGAGACTATTCCTATTTGTTTATATGTTTATTTTCTATTTTTTTCCCCTGCATGGACCAAGTAGGCCTCCTGTCTACTGAGCTGCCAATGCTGCTTGATGTGCACCACATTCGTACTGAAAGGGTTGTAATTTTTTGGGGAATTCTTTTTAATCCCATTCTTTTTTCAAATAAAATATGTATTGTATAAACTAAACAAATTGCATTTATAAAGGCTGCTGAACATTAATGAGACTACTATTTGAGAATAACCACAAATTTCAGAATTTAGTCTCTGCTTTCTCCATCTTCCTTCTCTTTTTCACTCCTCTGATATAGAGAATATTGTCATATCAAGGCTTTACCCAGATGTCCAGACAGTGCTCTGTCAATGTATTCTTCTGTGTTGCTAGCTTCATTTTCATATGTCCACCAATGCACAAGTCACCTTTATGCATATTTCTGTGAAACATTTCTACAGAAGCAGTTAAATTCATTTGTCTCTGAGCCGCATGCATAGACACACAAGGGCACCTATTTATATGTTTTTGCATTAAGAATTTAAAAAAACATTTTTAAAAAGCATGCATTGGCCATTTCAATAACAAGTCGGCCAACCACAGACCTATTTGCTTTGTCAGTGTTTATTCATATTTGCCATGCAGAGCTGCACTGCATCCAAGGAAGAGACTACATAGATGATTTAAAGAAGGACAACTATTAAGCATTGCCTTAAAGACAGCAGGAATCCCATCCTCTTTGTTCACACCTCCTCTTAAAACTGAAGACAAAAATCCCCTCCAAATGCATGCTCAGGAATGCCATGTATCCAACTAGATACTAGAATAGAAGGAAGGAAGAAAATAAGGAAGAAATGAAGCAAGAAATGAAGGAAAACAGGAAGGAAATATGTAAGGAATATATTTACATAGTACACCAATACCTAACTATCCACCTACAGGCTCTTAATGTTAAACATATAATTTAAGAAAACTCATATACCTAAGGCTGTTAGGGGTGGCATTGTGAAAAACAAGTTGAAATAATCACAATAACTCGTACTTGTTCTCAGACACATTACAGTCAACCAGTTTTTACTCACTGCTACTAATCACTGGGACCAACTATAGCCCTCGTCTTCCCCTAAACGTGGCCCTTACTATCCACGAGATAACCATGGGTATGCCCAGTTGTCGGTTTTGTATCAAACTGTGTGATAGGATGCAATCCACATTTCACTGATGAGATCCAACAAAGCTGACACTTGCCTGCAGTCAATTGTGTTTCATGGCAGGGGCAAGTAATGTATCTGTGTGTCGTTTTTGGCAGTTCTAGGACTAAGTTTTCATATGGCTGGTTCCTGTCTGTAGAGTGAGAAAAGGAAATGGAATTATATATATGAAATATGAGCCAGAGTAATTGCCAGTAGCACTGATAATTGCAAGTATTATGTTCATGTTGTTTTGATGATCTTTCTTGCTATTGTATATTAGAACCCATAAAGCTTTTCCTTCCAATAAATGCAGATTACTGGGATGAGAGTGATAATGCTGTGGACTGTCCTGAAGAAACAGAAGTGCTATGAAAGGACTGAAGCACATCATTTATGATATTTGGACATCTCCTTTCTTCAGCCTTCTCAATTCGCCTGTTTGCTAGGGATAGTATGAGGTGCATATAGTATGTGAGGTGGCCAACTGTGTAGTAATGCTGGATTGTTGATTTCATGTTTGTTCTGAGTTTTGGTAACTGTTGTTATGCAAGTCATAATGTAGTTGCTTGCAAATGTAAGGTTCAAAATTGTCTGCATTTGTCAATGTTGTATACACAGGTGTTGCCTGACATGGGGCAGATAGTACTGCAGAGCGTGCAGATATAACAGTTCAAGTGTGCCATGTAATGTCTTAGCTTCTGTGTCTGGACAGTAGAAAAATAAACCCTCAAGTGTCTATCGATAGGGAGTTGGACACTGCTTTTGTGATGCATTATCAACTTAAGTGAAATGTATGTAATGTATCTGGAAAAAAACAGACTTTCATACTCCACTAAGCCATGAAAAAATGAGAAAAACATAATCCCATCATTTTAAGCAAAGGAGCATGATTATGGTACTATTGCTGAAGGGGACAGTGCTTCAAACCAATGTGTTGGGTGGCTGGCATAAATGGATTTAGAAACAATGGACTCTTTCCATCAGAGTTTGCGAGTGGCAGTGAGGTGGGTAAATCTTCAGGAAAATACCATATTTATGTCATGAACCACATGTATACTGGTTTAGGGAGTTGGGAGTTTAAAGAGTTTGAACTTACGGCCTGCATATTCTCAATGGTTGGACTTGCGGGATACAATTTGCAACTTAATGTTGTTTCTAACCAGTTTTTACTTAAGAGCAAACATTCTTTCTCACAGTTCTTCACAGTTGATGGTTCCACTTATCTGAGATTGAACCATACCAAGCTGATTAAAATCTGTTTCTTCGAAACTTGGTGGCTGGTGCTGTTTATGATTCATTTTTTTACATATGCTTCCTTTATCTGTTTGTCCTTCACAAATTTGCCCTTTCAGAAAAATGTAATGCAGTAAAAGCAAATGAAAATCATGGTTCCCAAATGATCTTTTCCACACAAGATTATGAATTCAGAAGGTAGAGAGAACATGGCACTACTGTAAGACTCTTAGATCCCTCTCTGTGTTAAAATTGTAAGAGGAAAATAAGAAATACAGTTGTTTTAA
Source organism: Lissotriton helveticus (assembly GCF_964261635.1). Taxonomy (NCBI): domain Eukaryota; kingdom Metazoa; phylum Chordata; class Amphibia; order Caudata; family Salamandridae; genus Lissotriton; species Lissotriton helveticus. The sequence continues at coordinate 60,577,338 of NC_136071.1, forward strand.
AAGCCAAAGGTGCATTTCCAACTCCTTAAACTTTCATCTAAAAATTGAGAACATCATAGCTGCCCTGCCACAGGTCGCACAGGTTGTACAGATAGGCAATCAGATAGCAGGAGAAGGCCCCCGCCTGGACACCTTCGGTCCAATCTCTGTAGCTGAAGTCGCAAAGGAGCTGGCATCCATGAAGAGTGGCTCACCAGAGGACCCAGCCCCAATGAGATTTTTGAAACAAGCTACATCTGTGGTTGCAGCTCCTATAGCGAACTTGATTAACACATCACTCACTCAGGGTGTGGTGCCGCCAAGCTGGAAAAGAGCGGTCGTAAAGGCTCTTCTGAAGAAACCCAATCTAGATTCGTCAGATTTGGCCAACTTCAGGCCTATCTCTCTGTTGCAGACTGGTTAATCGACAACTATCCGTCTTTCTGGAATCCAACGGCTTGTTGAGAGATTCTCAAACTGGCTTCCGGCCAGGGCAGGGCACAGACACCGCCCTCTTGGCAGTCGTTGAGGAAGCAAGGAGCATTTTGGATTCAGGAGGGTCAGTGGTAGTGATCCTCCTGGACCTCAGTGCTGCCTTTGACACTGTAAACCACCAAGTGTTGATCCAACGGCTGTCCAATGTGGGGGTCACAGGAGTCGCGTTGCAATGGCTCAGGTCGTTTCTGCATGGCCGTACCTATCAGGTCTGGGAAGACAGCGAGAAGTCTCAATCTATCCCCCTCCAGTGCGGTGTGCCACAGGGCTCTTCGTTGAGCCCTGCGTTATTTAACGTCTATATGGCCCCCCTGGAGGATGTGGTGGCCCCTTTTGGGATAAAAATTATAAGCTATGCTGACGACACCCAGCTGGTGGTCACTTTATCCCAACTGGAGAAGAATCCAGACGTGCTGCGCCTATGCCTGACTAATGTACATACCTGGATGAGTGAATCGTCACTTAAACTAAACGGTTCTAAGACGGAGATTATGCTGTTAGGGCACAAGGCTCCCTCTCTCCCCTTGTCCGGCTGGCCCAGCTGCCTGGGGGAGCTCCCCAGCCCCAAGCAGGAGATCAAGAGCTTGGGAGTCTGGCTGGAGCAGGATTTCTCTTTTAAAACTCAGGCCAAGAAAACGGCGGGGGCTTGCTTCGGGCTTCTTCGCTCAGCCCGTAAAATCCTGCCCCTCCTCCCCTTGTCATCGAGGAGGTTACTCATCCAGGGGTTAATTATCTCCAGGCTTGATTACTGCAATGCTATCTTCCTTGGTGCTCCGGAAGCCACACTCAGTAAGCTGCAGCAGGTGCAAAATGCTGCGGCCAGGTTGCTGACTAATACATCAAGGCGACAATCAGCTAAGCCCGCCTTAAAAGCATTGCATTGGCTCCCGGTGAGAGAGAGGGTCAAGTTTAAGGCTCTCTGTACGGCCCATAAGATTCTTCAAGGGAAAGGACCCCCCTCTTTAAGGAAGCTAGTGGTGCCTTATGAACCCAACAGAGCTCTTCGCTCTGATCAAAAACTTTTGTTACAGGTCCCCAGAGTTCATAAGGCTTGCACTGGAGGTAGAAGATTCTCGGTGCATGCAGCCACCCTTTGGAATTCGCTCCCTTTGCAGCTGCGTCGTGAGACCTGCTTTCTTCGTTTTCGGAAGCTTCTGAAAACATATCTTTTCCCATCTTAAACACGCTAAATAGCTTTGCATTGGTCTGACGGACTTCTTGACAAGCGCTGGGATGCCCAAGGGTAACCATGCGCTATATAAGACTCAAATAAATAAATAAATAAATAAACTTCCCATAATTCAAAATAGGGCAACTCAAGTGTCTAAATCCATGTAATGAGTTTCTAAATTTCTTCTACAAAAATGTCTTATTAATTTGAAGTTCCATCTTATTTCAAGTCAACCACCTTGCTTAATATTTTTCAGTCACCAAATGTTGAGGTGTGGCCAGAACGTCTGGACTAACCAAGGTCAATTTAACAGACACAATTAAAGGAATAAAACTCACATTCTAGGATGATGATGTAACAATTTGCTTTTTATACTGCCTACTAAATAACTCTATTCTGAGAGAAAAAGACTAAGGGGCATATTACCAACAAGTAGCGATATTTATTGCTAAATAGGCTTAGCGACTATTTTTTTCATCGCTGCCTATCGCTGGATATGTTAGCGGAGAAAACATGCTATTAGCAAAGTTTTTCTCCATTGTGCTAAAATATCCAACGATAGCGGCGAAATGCGTGAATATCGCTGAGAATACAGCGATTTTCACGCATTAGCGACGAAATGCTCTTAGCCATGTTATCCACCTCCCATTGGATAACATGGCTAAGAACTGGTCTGGGCAGGTGTTAGTATTTGGAGATATTCGCGCTTAGCGCGAATATTTCCAATGCTACGCCTGCCTTGCTAATAGGCGATAGTGATGTTAGCGACTGCTTTCAGTCACTAACTGGTTGGGTATGCCCACTTTGCATGTAATTAGCGATAAAAATCGCTGACATGCAAAGCGGGCCCCAAACCGCTCGCTATCGCCTAAAAGCTGTCGCAAACATCAGTTAGCGACAGCTTGCTAATAGAGCGATAGAATTATCGCCACTTAGCGGCCGAAATTGCCCGCTAAATCAGCGATAATTGCCTATAGCCCCCCTTGGTAATATGCCCCTAAATGTTTCCATATCCTATATCCTATAAAAAAAAAAGAGCCAAATGACTTTCATAATTAAAAAAAACTATGACTATATTCCGACCTGTGAAAAAACTTACAAGGGAATACAAGAACCTCAATTTTCTGACCTGTGAAAAAACTTACAAGGGACTGCAAGACCCTCAATCAATGTCTGGACATACAGTTAACTAATCACATTGTTCAAAACAAACATGTTAGCCTCCTGTCAACACAGATTGCAAAGTGGTTGCATTAGGGAAACTGGCACCCTCAAAATCCTTGCATATATTAATGCATGTTAGATATTGGTGCTGGCTGCCTTCCTATACTATTGGCATTAGTAACAAGAATGATCTTCATAATCTCCTGCAGACCCTGGAGAATTGTGTATGAATAGGTGGTGAGGTCCTCAGTAGCTTTGACCCCTTCTTGACTATTCATTAAGAATTAGTCTCATTAGGAAATTATGCATCCAAGCCACATTCGTGGTCTGTAGTGTTTCCCAGGGCTTGATACTGGCATCAATGGGGTACAATTTATACATGAAATTGCTGATTAATTCCAATGGAGGGGACATAGTTAGCATTCCTGAAAATGCAGTTAAAAATCAAAAGTATTTAAAGATCTTCCCGATAGAAGATATTTCTACACTGTAAGACGGAGTACTGAAGAATCAAGGATTGATGTCTGCTAACCACCTTAAATGGAACCACGGGAAAACAAAATACATCCTTTATTTATTTTTGTAATTATTTTATGTATTTAAGGTTTTAAATAGTGCTACCTAGAATCCGAGGTATCAGAGCGCTTTCCAGAGTCAAGAACAACGCAATAATCAGTCACTGAGCATATGTAAATGTAAATGTACAGGAATTTATATAGCGCAAATCACCAAGCGGTTTCTAAGCGCTTGCTTAGGGAACCCGTCCTGGTATTCCCCTGTGAGATAACCCCGGCAGGGTATCCACAAGGTGAAAGCCAGGCATCCCGCCGCGAGGGGCTGTTGTGGAGATTAAGCAAGCTATTGCCCAGAGTCGCAGAGTGTGAACCCGTGAATCGAGTAGGCACCGGAGCGAGAATTGTCGAGTCCATGGACATTTTTTAGGACTCAAGACCCCGCCGAGCCGGGAATTGAACCCTGGTCCCGGGCTGACCTCTGCTTCCAGGTCTGCCTCCTCTAACCAGTGAGCCACACTTCTCCATGATGAGCAATAATCATAGGTTCAAGTAAACATAACAAATAAACAAGGGAAGTATACTTAGGCAGGGCAAGAGGAGCACACCAAAATATATACACAGAAAAAAACACTTGTTTGGCCATAAGGTTGGAATTGCTGAATTGAGGTCCACACAAACATTTAGAGACCATGGAGAGAAGGACATCACAAACAATAGAGACAAACACAAAGAAAGAAAAACAGCCAACTGATCAACAGAGTTTGAACTGAACAAGAAAGCCTATTTAAACGAGTTCAGTTTTTTCAGGAGTTCCAGTATTTATTGAGGAGATGGCATTTCAAGTCTCTTTTGAAGCCCGGGAGGGAGGGGTTGCATCGTAGGTGCCTTGGAGGGAGTTCCAAATGCTGGGAGCATTACCTGAAGAAGAGCAAGCCTAGGTAGTTTTTCTTTTAAATTTAGGAGGGGCAAGAAGAAGAGTGGTGGAACTTCTCATAGGTCTGGTTCTTTCAGCTTTTATGAGTTTGTTGTCTAAATAGTATGGGGAATGTGCGTGAAGTGCTTCATGGGTAATGCAGGCAGTCTTGTAGATGCATCTTCCTTCTATGGGAAGCCAGATTGGGGACTTCAGGGCAGGCGTGATGTGTTTCTACCGTTTAATGTCTGTTATAAGCCTGGCTGCCATGTTTAGTACTGATCTGAGAGGTTAAGGTGAGGTGAGTTTTCGGATTCCCTGTGAGGACAACATTGCCGTAGTCAAGTTTGGAGAGGACCAGAGATTGCACAACCCATTTGAAATCGTCTGATGGAATGAATGGTTACATTTTTTTGAGGTGATTTAGGGCCAGATGTAGGAAGGCAAATACTGGTCGGTAATGGAGATGTAGGGGCATGTTAAAATACAGATTCGGTAATTTTACCGAATCGGTAATTTTACCGATTCTGTAAAATACCGAATCGGTAAAATTACCGATTCTGTATTTTGACATGTAGGTAGCACTGCAATCAGTGCTACAGGGGTCTAAGAATTCGTTATTTACCACCAACTAGAAGTTGGTGGTAAATAATGAAAACCCTTCGAAAAGCATTTTGTTTGCTTTTTAAACAGTGCCATGTTGCAGACATACATGCCCTAAGGGCATGTATGTCTGCAACATGTGCACCCAGGCACAATTGAGGGGTGCAACAGGGTGTCAAAGTGACACCCTGCCACCCTTCAATGTTTCCCCCAATTACCGAATCGGTATTTACCGATTCGGTAATTGCCATTCATTCCTATGGGCCTACAGGCCCATAGGAATGAATGGCAATTACCGAATCGGTAAATACCGATTCGGTAATTACCGAATCATACCGATTCGGAAATGAAATCGGTAATATTACCTAAATCCCGATTGCCAGTTCTTAAATACCGAATCGGTATAATTTGGTATTTAAGAATCGGTAATCTGGGATTACCTACATCTGGCCCTTAGTGCGTAAAGCGCTCCTTTTGCTGAGTTTTTGATCTGATCCTTCATTGACAAATTTTTGTCAAAGGCGAAGCCTTGGGATTTAGCCAAGTTGGAAAGAGTGAGAGAGCAATTTAGGGCTTTTCAGATTGCTGATCCAGCCTTGGATTGGAGATTGGTTATTTTTGGGGGAGAACAGAATAACTTCTGATTTAATGGGGTTTAATTTAAGAGGGTTGGAGATAAACATAGATTGAATCTTAGTGTTTGAGGGTGTGAGGAAAAAATGAATTGAACAGCCGGCCCTGCCTCCACCTTCCATTTAACCTCTTGCGGCCCCCGCTTCGCGGGAGCCGCTCGCAGAGGTCATCAGAGTGAGGGGGCAATTTGTATAGTGTGGCAGCAGCAGGGGGACACCTTTTCCCCACCCAGCATCGGAGAATCGTGCATGCACTACCAGTGGAGGACTCCAAGGACCAGGAGCCTCCACGGAACTTGCTCACCTGTAACTGATCCGCCGGCCCCGCCTCCACCTTCCATTTAAACAGTCACGGTTCCCGCTACGCGGGACGAGGGCGGGCGCCGGGCGAAGCCCGGGCAAAGGGCGGACCGTCTGGGGCCGTCAGGGGCTGAAGGAGGCTGGGCTGGGCCACCCCTCTAAGCCCCCCTGGAAGAGATTACTTGAGGCTTGGAACTCCCATTCATGTGGTAACTCCCACAATTTTTAATCAGTCAAAACTTGCCCCGACATTTGTTTGTTATTATTAGAAGTCTCTTTGGGGCCCCACTCTTTATGATCTTTTATTGTACCTTTTTTTAAACGCGTATCTTAATTAGTGATTGACAATTTGTGATTATAGGTAAACACACTTGTCTAAGCTTTCACGATGAGTAGTATGGGTAAAAATAACAAGTCCACTACTGCCCGTCCCATGACTAGGCAACTAGCGGCAATGACCCAACCACTCCCGAGCCTTACAGCTATCGATAAAATGCTTAAAAAAACAATAGGGGTAGTGGCAACAGCCATAGAAAATACTGAAAGGCGGCTCTCAATTACCCCTGCTATGCCCCCCCTATGACTCTGGGGGATTGCTCTGTAGCTACAGCCAACCCCTCTGAACTCACGTCATTCCTCGCACCCTCCTTTGCTGACCTACCTTGTGCTCAGATTGTGCCTGACGTGAATTTCTCAATGGAGGTTCCCACGTCTCCACCTCCCCTGGCATGCATAAAGGCTCACAAATCTTGTGCCAGAACTAAAAAGTCGAAACTTGTTAGAAAATCGGCTAAGAGAATAGCATCTACACCTGATCTTGTACAGTCTGACCCTGGCCCTCTATCTCCCACCATAGGACCTCCCGTCTGGGCTACCCATTTATTAATCGATCTCCAGACTTATATGGAACAGCTTATCAATAACCACCTCAAATCCTTGTCTACTAGGATTGATAGACTAGTTTCATTGATAAACAACAAAGGCTTAGGAAGACCACAGCCACCTCCTCAATGGGGAATCCCGTCATTATAGGGGCTTTAGGAGCTACTAAGCCTGCTTCTAAGGGCTCAAACCCAGGTGCTAGTATCTGCTCTGATAACCCTACACATAATTTGGCCCCTTTAAATACGCTGAAACCTATCCCAGCCCCGATTGGTCCTGGACTAACCAATTGCCCTAATTCGCCTTCAGCCGTATTTGGCTCGAAACCGTGTGGTTCACTCTCCATCCCAAATACCCTTGGAAATCTGTGCCTAGATTCGGGTCGGTCCCAACATAACCCGCCCTGAAATCCGGCGTAAATGGACCCCTAAAATCTCCTCCTTGCCCCCAGTTACCCCCAGAAGCATCTCCGTATGTGGTGGTTCTCACGGGAGTTCCCCCACTGGCCAGCGAACAAGGGGAAACCTTCCCTGAGTTAAAGAATGAAATCATCTTCCGGCTAAGTAGACACAGACCTCTAATGGGAGCTGGCCAGGGGGAGATTTTATTCGTGCAAAGAGTCAGCTGGCTAGGGACTAGACCCAAATATATCTGTGGTGATTGTGTAATTGTCCACTTTAGATATACTAGAGTGGTTGGACACATATTAGCTAATGGAGGCCCTTCCAATGCGGGCACTATCAATACTTGCCACCTGGGGTACTTCTACTCATGAACTCTTGCACCGGGTAGGCCAGAACCAACCTATTTCCACCATGGTGGTTATGAACTCGATTATAACATCCCAGTGGGTAATAGCTATAGTGCACTGAGAAATGTAGATTGACTACTATCACCTTCGGGCGCAGACGGAATGGTTCCGAATCTGTTTGGGAGCCATGTTGTGGAGGGTTTGAGCATAGAAGGGGGGTCCCCTGAGCAGCTTTTTAGAACTAAGGGGGGTAGCCCAACTACATCCCCATCTTCCCAAAACACTGGCTCAACAGGAGGCGAGAGGGAGTTGGACACTCACACACATATAGCACCTCCACCTTCTATCATGTTCCAACCTACTGAGGATATCCCAGCCCAAGTGGTCCCACGTAGACCACTAATTGGGTCTTGGAATATAGCAGGGCTGGGGTCTAAGCTGCACAATCCGGAGTGGGGTGACCTGATGGACAGTTATGACATATGTCTGTTCCAAGAGACCTGGTTGCTGTCTGCTCCCGTTAGGGTAGGTTATGCGTCCTTCCATTCCCCGGCAGTGCAAGGACCCGGGGGAAGACCCTCGGGGGTGTTATGTATTTGGGTTGCTCTGCACCTGGGTTGCTCAGTTAAGATAATAGATTCTCATTGCCCGGACATCCTATGCATTGTACTTCATTTTCTGGACGGACTGTCGTTGGCAGTGATCAACATTTATTTACATCCCCAACCTCACCAGTTGGGTTTATCTATTCTGGATGCCCTAGAGGTTCTCCTTAACTCTCTCCCCTCGTCGTATCATAACATTATTGGTGCCGATCTTAATTGTCACTTTGAACCGCTCTTGGGGATCCCCTCGGTAACCTCAGACGAGGATGAAAATTGTCTGATTCCGGATTGTACTATGTACCCAGAAAAGCGCTTACTGCCCCTGGCCCTTGTGATCAACAAGTTGGTTGTATCACACTCCCTCAGGACCTGTAACGGCAGACTTCTTCCAGACGTCCCGGGTACAAGCACCTTTAATAGACCAGGGAACAGCATGACTATAGATTATATCCTGGTAAATGTCGAATTCTGGGCCCGATTGAGAGCTTTCTCTGTCATCCCAAGGGTCGATAGTGACCATAATCTATTGTCACTAGAATTACTAAATTCTTTGGGTCACCAAAACGAACTGGGGGGAGCTGAGATTACCAATAACTCTAACCTTGTTATAGCGGCAGGTGGAAGATGAATCAGGTGGGCGAAGGTCGCGTTAAAACAGAGGTCTCTCACCTTTTGAGTCCCAATTGCGATCTGCCCCATCTCCACCTTCAGGGTTTGCAGCGCATTCACAATAAACTTCTTTGTTCCCTGGCCGGGTATTTTTATACTACCGACACTAAGTGGCCATGAGGAAATAAGCGTGAACATTGGTTTAATAAAAACTGTAGGCTGGCTAAAAACACCCTGATAAAGGAGGTAAAATCGGGGTCCCAGTCAAGCATTAGAAATGCGAGGCAAATATATAAAAGTTTGATCAAGGAGGCCAGGTCCGAGTGGGAGGTCTCAAGGTGGGAAAGCATCAAAGCAGCCCTGGAAGCTCGTGACTATAGGTCTTTTTGGAACCTTGTTCGAGATGGGTCGGCTGAAGGGTCGTCAGCCATCATTCCTAACCTTAGTGCAGAGGTTAGGCTAGATCACTTCAAGCCCCTCTATTCACTCAGTAATCCTGATTCCCTAGTAGATCTAGCGGCCCAAATAAGTACACCGGAACCAGTGCACCCGGAGGCCCTGGGCCTTGATTGCCCACCCTGCACTCTCTTTGAAGTTCAGGCGGCCCTTAGAAGTTTGACACTGGGGAAAGCCCCGGGCCTAGATAGGATCCCTGGTGATCTATATCGAAGTGAACAAAAGGTTTGGGTCCCTACATTTGGGTTTATTTTAACGCTATCCTACAGGGCTTGGAGATCCCCCCAACATGGCTGGGAGCTGAAATCATTCCCATTTACAAAAAAGCTTCCCCTCTCGACCCGGCCAACTACCGCCCCATTCGTTTGATCGACGTCCTCCAGAAATTATTTGCCCACTTTCTTTTAACTAGGTTGCAGAGTTGGATGGACGAACATCACATCCTATCCTCCCTCCAAGCGGGCTTTTGAGCAAAGGTCTCCACCATCGACCAACTGTTTAGATTACAGTTGGTATTTTGGAAGACGGATTCTATTGGGGCTGGTAGCTTGTACTTGGTTTTTGTTGACCTTTGGTCCGCATTTCACCTGGTCCAAAGGAATAAGCTTTGGGCAATACTGCTGGAGATAGGTGCCCCGGCCTACCAAGGCACATACGCAAGGGTGATATATGGGAGGAGTGGGGAGCTGCTGGCTCCGTTCCCGGTGGAAAGGGGTGTGAGGCAGGGGTGCGTCTTGGCCCCCACGCTCTTCTCCCTTTTCCTTAACGGGCTGATAGACCACCTACTGGGAACAAGAGACCTGGGGCCTCATTTATGAGGTCTTGCGTCAGTTTTGCGCTTCCGATGCATCACTTTTTGTGACGCATCGGCGACGTAAAACATGCCTCCTGTTGCGCACTATTTACAAAGTGACGCATCTAAGCAGATGCGTCACTTTGTAAACCCCTGCGCTACATTATACCTGCGTCAGGTATAATGTATGCAGAGGGGGCGTTCCCCCGCAAAAAGCCTCGTAATAGTGACGCAGTGAAATCTATGAGATTTCACTGCGTCACTTTTAGGACGCTGTTGCGTCAAAATCTTGCGCCTGCCTCACAGCAGGCGTAAGACTGACGCAAGCCCTTTCACATGGGGCTTGCCCCATGTGAAAGGACACATTGCTGGAGTTGCGTCACTTTTGTGACAAACCCCAGCAATGCGTGACTTTTGCGCTTACAGATACGTCAGAAATACTGACGTATCTGTAACTCCTTGCGACATGATGCGTCATACTGTAAATATGACACATCAATCATGTCGCAAGGAGTGCGCACTGAGAAGTGACGCATCGCTGCTTTCACGCAGCGATGCGTCATTTCTCATAAATGAGGCCCCTGGACTCTCCATGCTTAGCAGGGCATAAGATACCTGCCCTAATGCTCGCTGATGATACCCTATTATTGTCAAAATCATCTACGGGCATACAGCGTACATTAGAGGCATTCTGCTCCTTCTGCAGATTGAGGAACTTGGAGATTAACCTCTCTAAAACCAAGTTCATGGTTTATCACACCAAACTAGCCAATTGTCCTCACCCCCACATGGATGGAACGGCGTTGGATCGAGTGTCTACCTTCGACTATTTGGGGGTTACACTAAACGAAAGAATGGATTGGGGGTCTCATATGGTTAAGGCTAACCTGAAGCTGGCCCAATCATCAGGCGGTATCTTAAATGTTGTTAACAACACCTCTCTTGAACTGCTGGGTCCGCTTGTGGAAATTTATAAAGCCCAGGCGAGAGGGGGTGCACCTTATGGTGCAGATTTATGGGGTTATGTCAGTGCTGCCCCCTATCCCTTACCGAGAATAGCTTTATTAGGCGTCTTCTGAGACTCCCCATGAGCACTCCCCTGACCCCCCTATGGCTGGATTTAGGGTTGGTACCTATCCAGGGGATTGTCTCAAATCACCCCCTGCTGTATTGGAGACTTCTTTGGTTCACCCCGATCTCTTGCGCTACAGGGAGGTCCTGGGGGATCATCTGTCCGGGGGGGTGGCCGGGGAAAATCCCCTGGTTAAACCACACCAAGCAACTCTGCCACGCTCTAGGTAGGGGGCATATGTGGTCGTCCCCTGAGGAGACCTGTGCCCTGTATTCCAAGAAATTATTGAGTCTGGCACTTAAGCGCTACCGAATGGAGCTTATAACAACAAACTCATCCATGGGTAGGCTGACCAATACCTTTCTGGATATCAAGGCCCATCCTCACTTAGAGAAATATTTGGATGATATTCAGCCTCCCCTGGCTAAGAAACTATTTATCCAGTTTAGACATGGTTCATTGCCTCTTAGGGCCATAACACACAAGTGGTCAAATGCCCTGCATACAGCAAGTTCTTGCCCAGGGTGTGTGAGGAGCAGAGGGACAGATCTGCACGTTCTGCTCTTCTGCCCCTTCTACTCTAAGGCAAGAGCTAAATGGATCATTCAACTTTGTAAGTCCAGGGAACTTAGGGACTACAGGGAGGTATTCAGAATCCTTAAATATGACACTACCCCCCTGAAAGTGTTTGCAACTGCTAGATTCCTTCTGTCCATGTGGCACTTAAGGTGTGCAAAATTAAAAACTGAAAGCAGTAGCACACAAATTACCACTCCTGCAGTATTATTAACATTGTAACAAATGAGGTTCCCTATGAATATTATGGCCAGGGATTGTTCATTGGGAGTGCTATCTCATTTTAACGCATCTAAACAATTTCTATGATTCTTTTTTAACCATTCTATGAATTTACTGTGTGCTAGGATTGTAATGTACTATCTCTTAAATATCCACATTTTTATCTGTAATCGTGCATTTTTATCTGTAATTATGTACATATGTCTTTTTATGGTTTTTAACCGATAATAAAAGCTTTTGACTTTTGTTATGTTAAAGTATTTGTAGAGCGCATGACTGCCCAGCAACGGGGCGTCCCAGCACTAGAGATGAACACAGAGTGAAGCGACAGTACAGAAGTGAGATTAACATTTGGCGAAAAGCCAGGTCTTCACCAGCCTTCTGAAGGTTAGGTGGTCAGGGTTGCTGCGGATTTGGGTAGGGATGGAGTTCCAGAGGGCGATAGCCAACAACTTAAAAGATTGACTGCCGGCTCTGGCCCTCCGTATTCGAGGAACTCTGGCCAGGAGCAGATCTGCCGAGCGCAGCGCATGTGTGGGGGGCCCAGTAGGAACATAAATCACTCAAGATTCTGGGGGCAGTGCCCAGAAGGATTTTGTGGTTGAGGCACAGCATTTTGAAGCGCACTCTCTGATCTAGAGGGAGCCAGTGTAGGCGACAGAGAAGTCTGGAGATATGACAGTGTTTGGGAAGGGCAAAGATTGCCCAAGCAGCAGCTTTCTGAATGCACTGTAGCCTTATAATTGTGCTCCCAGAAGATGCACATTGCAGTAATCTAGTCTGGCAAGGACAGATGATTGGATGATCAGTTGCCGAGTCTTAAAATCAAAGAGACCAAGTATTGGTTTGAAGCCCCACAGCAGTACAAAACTTTCCCTGCCACTGATTTGCCATGGATCTCAAAGGTGAGATCACTGTCCATCATTATGCCTAGATTCTTCACCATAGGTTTGGGTACGGGGAGCTCCAAGAGCAGGAGGCCACAACTCATTGCCCCATAGATGGGAGTCTTTACCTACCAGAAGGATCTCTGATTTGGCCAAATTTTGCTGCAAATAATTAGTGGCATCCACTCCGAGATAACTGTCAGATCCTGTCTAAATTTCACCATATCCTGGCTAGGGTTGTTGGAGAAGGCAAACACCAGCTGGGTGCCATCTGCATATGGCACCAGGGAGATGCCCGGGTTTTGGCCAGCAGAGCCAGTGGTCTCACATATACATTAAATAAGGTAGGGCTTAATGCTGACCCCTGGGGCACCTCAGAGTGCAGTGGGTGAGTGCATGAGTTTAAGGGGAGGCCGTGACTTGGAAGGTATGACCATCTAGGAAGGATGAGAACCACAAGAGGGTTACTGTTAATACTACACAAGGAACCAGAACCAGATAAGTGGCTATTCTTATTCGGAGGTGACATAAAATATTCCAAAGGCGTTTGGCTGAAAATTATGGGTGCTGGGTGATAGCAGAATGCTGTTATTGTAAACATGTATTTACCATTTACCACCTGCTCTGTAAAGGGGTCTACTGGTGTTGACTCTGATATTTTGGAATTTCTCAATACTGAGCTAGCGTTATAACCAACGCTGATTATATTCTGTGGTGATCTGAATATTGATGGCATGGGCAGTCTCTGGAGTAGTTATGCTGGCCAGAAACATAAGGTTTTTAGGGCTCTTACACGTCTGACATTAGACAATAGGCTAATTGATGTGTGGCCACATTTAAAGCCTTTTGACCTTGTAGCACCTATTTTTCAGCCCCACATGAAACTGTAGCACATCTTGAATACTCCTTTGTTACATAGCAGTTGATAGCAAGATGTAGTATTAACAAATATCAGTAAGTCCTGTCAGATCACAACCCCTTGGTTTTCGTAGTTACTTTTATGGAGTTGTAAAGAGCGGAATATACTTGGACATTTGAAATGGGCCTGATGCAGGATCAGGGCCATATCAAATACATGAATAAATGGATTGGGGAGTTCATGGAAATTATCAGAAACAGCACTAGTAGTGGTATGGTCTGGGATGCGTTTGGGGCAGGGGTAAGGGGGAGACACTCAGCTTCAGTCTGCATCGTAAAAAGAAGGAAATTCAGCACCTAAAGGTATTATATAAAGCATTGGTACATATTGAGGAGGAACTTGTTGGTGCTATAGCTTCTGGGGCATGCACAGAGAATATATTGCTCAAACTTGCATTGGCAAGAGCCGAAATAGGAGAAAAGTATCTTGCATGGCGGCAAGGTTGTCACGTGCATAACAAATGAGTCGGGCATGTGCTGGCAGTACGGACCAGCAGAAAGCAGTTAGGGGTGAGATCCTTGAGATAAAACATGAGAGGGGTAACTTCGTGACTGGTCCATGGGTATGTAGGAGAAATTTTGTAATTATTATGAGATCTTATAACATGAGGATCAGCACTCCGAGAAGAGCCTAATCAGAGATTATTTAAGTGATATACGACCGCAGCATTTCTCTCCAGAAGATTCTGAATTCATAGATACTCTGTTTTCAAAAGGGCCCAATCTGATTAAAACACATAGTCAGGCACAAATGAAGGTGTGCCCCCCAGAGTCATGGGTATGGGCCACAATGATTAGTTTGAAGAGGGGAAACCTTCAACTGAACCTGGGTCATATAGACCCAGAACGCTTATGAACAGCGATGCAAAGATAATTTCAGAGGTATTAGCCTCCCTGCTAAGCCTTATTATTGGTAAGGTTATTTCCTTTGGCAGCATGGTTTTATATCAGGCAGAGGTACCACTAACCACATATGCATGGTGGTAACACTGTTTGATGCGGCTGCAGTCACAGGAGAACCTATGGGGCTGATCATGCATGATGCCAGAAAGGCGTTTGATAGGGTCTCCTGGAACAACCTATGGGCCAACCATGAGTGGTTCGGTATTGGTAAGGGTTTTATGGATGCTCGATGCTATATGGGTAATGTATGTTGTCTGGCTTTGCCTTAACCGGGGCCATACAGAACCACTTTTGATAAAAAGGGGGACAAGACAAGGCTGCCCCTGTTCCCCTCTTCTGTTTGCATGTTAGATAGATCCCCTGATTCGGAAAATCGAGGCCATAGGGGTATTAAACCTATGTGTTTTCAAGAGAGCAATACCAAAATTCTGTGGTTATGCTGATGATTTGGCGGTAGTAACATCTGATCCTCAATTAGCGTTTACAGAAATTGAGAAAGAGTCCAGGCTGTTTGGGAGGTTTTCAGGGTATTCATTCAATCAGCAAAAAATGTGAATAGTCACAAATAGCTTGGTATATCTGGAGGACCCCCGGGTGATGCAGTCAGCAAGTTATCTAGGTAAAATATAACATTAGAGCTGGAGCAAATTGTGGAGCTAAGCTTAGCCCCTGTCATTCAGAAAGGGAAGAAGGATTTTAATAGGATGAATGACTTTCATCTGTCTATTGTTGGCCGGTGAAATATAATTAAGATGGTTTATCTACCCAAAGTCCTCTACCTCTTCAGGGCTATACCATTGGAAATTGAAAGTCATTGGTATAAGGGTATGGAAGACATTTTTAGCAGGT
This sequence comes from Lissotriton helveticus, assembly GCF_964261635.1. Lineage (NCBI taxonomy): Eukaryota > Metazoa > Chordata > Amphibia > Caudata > Salamandridae > Lissotriton > Lissotriton helveticus. The sequence goes on from NC_136071.1 coordinate 60,592,633, forward strand.
TTATTTGGGCTTATGAGAAGACAAGGAGAGCTCTAAGGTTTGTGACACTCCCCAGGGAGAGAGGGAATACTTCCAAGCCATATACCGGGAGGACAAAACAGTAGATCCTGTTACCATCAGGGATTGGCTTGGTAAAATTTCCCTCCCATGTCTATCTCTAAGTCAGAGTGAGAAGCTAGAGACCGAAATCTCAGAAGATGAAGTGAGGAGAGCTATCCAGAATGCTAAGAAAGGGAAGGCATCTGGCCCAGATGGCCTACTAGCAGAAATTTATAGATCATTGGAGCAGGAGCTTGCCCCCTTTTTGACAATCCTGTTTAACCAGATTCTTACGGACGGGGTGCCTCCTCCGGTGTCATGGGATAATGCTTCCATTACTCTAATATTAAAACCTGGGAAGCCATCAACGGCATGTGGTTCTTATAGACCAATCTCTATCTTAAACGGAGATTACAAGATATTTTCATCCATACTTGCAAATAGATTAGCTGTAGTTGCACCCTTCATTTTACATCCGGATCAGAAGGGGTTTGTCAAGGGGCGTCAGCTCTTCCAACTGACATACGACTTAATAGGAGCTATAGATCTGGCGGTTCTGAAATCTCTCCCACTCGCGGCTCTAACGTTGGATGCCACCAAGGCCTTCGACAGGGTCAACTGGTTGTACCTGTCGGAGGCCTTGGCAAAGTTCAACGTGGGAGGTAGATTCCGTCGTGCTATCGCTCTCCTATACCGGAATCCTAAGGCCAGTGTTCTGGTTAATGGGGTATTGTCTGACCCTATTGACATCTCTAGGGGAACTCGGCAGGGCTGCCCACTCTCTCCACTTCTTTTCGATCTATATGCTGAACCATTTGCCCAGAGTTTGAGGGACAGTGTTGACATCAAAGGGTTCACATGCAGGGGTTGGGAGAGAAAGGTAGCCCTATATGTGGACGATATCCTCATCTTTACGTCCGCACCCCACTTGGCCCTTCCTGCAATATTCAAACTGGCATCAGAGTTTGGGGAGGTGTCCGGTTACGAGATCAATACATTAAAAACTGAGATGTTGACCTGGAACATCGATCAGAGTTCCTTTACTGCAGGCATTCGGCCGGGTAAGGAGATGAGGTATCTAGGCCTTGATGTTGTTGGGGACATAGATCAGATTGCTACTAATAATTTCTCGAAAGTGGCTAAGGAATGTCGCAAGTTGCTCCAGAATTGGGCCCATCTCCCGTTGTCTTTGTTGGGTAGAATTAATCTTGTTAAGATGTCTATTCTACCGAAGATTACTTTTTTATTTAACATTATTCCTTTATACTTTGAACCTCTTCTTATTAAAAAATTACAGGCTGACATTAATACTTTCATTTGGAACAATCACCTTGTGAGAATTTCTTGGCAGAAAATCACAAGACGTAGGGATAAGGGTGGGCTGGTAGCCCCGGACCTGCAGATCTACGCTTGGGCTTTCCAGCTATCTCACGCTAGGATTTTATTAAAGAATCCATCAGACCATGGAGTTGGTTCTATTTTTTCTACTTTCTTGATGGTAGAGGGGGTGACCAGTCAAGTTTCCTTTTTAAATTCGGAGATCCTACGTTTTTTTTAAAAGTCAAACTGAAAATTTTACGGGGTATGGCAAGAATTTGGGCCCAGCTAACAAAAGGTATTAAAATAGGGTACTATGGTAGTAAAACGCCTCCGTGGGGTCTTCCGGAATGGTTGGGAGATACACTTGCTCAATCTATTAGAGATGCTGGACTTCTGGTATGGGGAGAACTATTTGTTGATGGCACTTTGTTACCCTGGGACTGTTTAAGAAACAAAATTGGTCCAAACTTTTCCAGATTTAAATACATGCAAATATCTAGTTGGTCCAGTGCATATAAAGCGTCACCATCTCGAGAAACTATATTTCCATTGGGTAAACATAGTAACCTTATCACCCTTCTAGTTGACAAGTCTCCCACTAAGAAGGAGATCTCATTTTGGTATAAACTAATCCTGGAATTTTTGCTTCCGGAACAGCTTTGGTCACCGCATCTAATTACTCCCAACCTGCAAGATCTTTGGATTACATCATGCGGTATGATGTGGGACATTGTCAAACCGGCATGGCTACGTAGAAACCATATCTTTACCATTCATCGAGCCTATTATTCGCCCGAACGACTTTCTAAATTTAATCAGGGAAATAGGGTGGCTTGTGCGAGATGTGGGCTCTTAGCCGCAGCTGACATACATATGTTTTTCGAGTGTCCTCATCTTTCTCTGTTCTGGGAAGCCATAAGTAAGACCCTCTCAATATCACTTGGTACTAACATTGTTCTAGACCTTACCTCTGTAATCTTTGGCATTGTGGACAGTGTTCCATCATCGGCAAGGAAGTTGATTTTCTACTCTATCCTGCTTGCTAGGAGAGAGATTTGTAAGAAATGGAAAGACTCTCTACCTCCCTCTATTAATGATTGGTACACTTCTGCACCACAGGTCTCCAGATTAGATTTGGCTCGAGCTGGGAACAGTGACAAAAGATTATTCTGGCATCTCCTTAGGTGGGACCAATTGAGAACCTGTTTTTTTCTTTTTTTTTCCAGGTTCAATGATTAAGCCATCAATCCCATCACTGGGCATAGCCGAACACTGATGCTATCCTAGCATTTTGGCTGTACTCTTAAGACCTCCATATGGTTTTCTGTCTCTGCAAAGCTGGTCTATACACTACTGCTGTGGAATGAAGGCCCCGTTCCATTTCTACACTCCCCACCAGTCGAAAGAACTGAGGCAGCATGGTGCTTGTATATCGGCAGGTTGCACAATCAGAACCTAGGTGGCATATGAGGACAAAAAAAAATAATAAATAAATAAAGAATGTACCATTGGGCCACAGTGCTACTCTGAAGCTATTATTAGGAGATGAGGCTCAAATTGGTTCTTGAAATATATTGAACCTAGCTATTATAAGAGAGTTAGATTCAAAGTTCTGTCAGCCGCATTTCAGGTGTGGCTGGCACCAAAGAGGAAAATAGGGCTTGGAAGGATGAACTTCTACTCTGAACCCAGTGCTTCCTGAAATGATTTCATGATATGGTTATGTCACACAGGGAGGATTTGGTAATCAGGATGGGATTCAGTCATTTGAGGAAGTTCAAGTTAATTATGGGGTTGATAGAAAATACTTTTTAAAGTATTTGCAAAAATTGAGCTTTTAGCTAAGAAGAAAGGGGGGCCGAAGGGATTTTGCTAAGACTCTATCATGAAGGTGGATAGGGATTATGAGGGATGTACTTTCAGTCACATATATGAGGGGCTGACCCAATTGATGCAGGACAACCTTGAGAAGCAAGTGGAGAAATGGAAACCCAGACTAGGTACAGATTGTGGCAGTTGTTTAGACTCTTTGGAACTATGGAAGTCAATTCTGTGCTCTGCCATGTAACAGTCACAACATTATAAAACACATTTCTTGCTGTATTACAACCCATCCAAAATAGCCCCATGGGGGATCAAGCAGGAGTCAGCTGTCCTCGCTGCAGTAGCAAAACATATATATATGTTCTCAACATGTCACCTGCTAGAAACCCTGAAGAGGGATATGAACTGAAATGAAATACCAGCATTTGTAAAGTGCACAGCGACCTCCGGAGAGGTGTCCCAGCACTGGGGCTGTCGGGAAGATTAACCCCTTCAGTGCTGCGCGAATTCCTCTGCAGTGCTGAAGGTTCTAAAGAACCTTTGGACTCATGACGGAATGGTTCCGTCATGAGCACAGGCCAACAGACGCTCATAACTGAACCTTTCCGACATGAGCACCAAAGGGGTTAAGCGAGCTATTGCCCAGAGTCACATGGTGCTTGGTTAACCTGCCGCTGGTGGCGGGGATCGAACCGCGAACCCCGTAGTCCAGAGTCAGGCACCCTGGTTGCTGCGCCACACTTCTTTCATCAAATTCTTTTAGATCAATCCCTGAAAAATTAAAAGTAATCCTAATGCCAGAATTAATGCTGCTAAGGGTCAGAAGTGATGGAACTATTGGGTCACATCAATCTTTTTTGTTTTTGTCCATGGCAGTGGTTAGAATCTGTATTTCTCATGGCCTGGTTGGATTCACTCACCCCAACGTTTCATCAATGGCTTGCACAGACTTTATCTATCTTTAATCTAGAAAAAGGGGTGTATGAAAGCACTAGAAAATTAGGTAGTTGCATTTGGGCCCCGATTTATAGCTGTAAAAAAGACTGGGCAGTAGGTCACAATTGATTATTTAATTATGAATGTCTACAACGTGCACAGCTACGTCAACATAGGGTAAACTACAATGGGCCATGCAGAAAATACAGGACATTTCTATAATGGGATTCAGAACAGTTTCAAGTCAGATATATATTCCAATACAATGCTAGGGAGAGCCTTGATTTGGGAATGCTTAACCATTTGTCATTATTCCAGATCCCTCAGTCAGTCTGCAGTGAAAGTTGTGATCCAGGATACCGGAAGTCTGCCATTACAGGACGTCCCAAGTGCTGCTTCTCCTGTGTGCCCTGTCCTGATGGGAGCATCACAAACCAAACAGGTGGGTTCACTAACTTCCTAGAATAAAGATATGTTATTCAGTGGAAAGCTTCACCTCAGCAGACAAGGACCACATGGACCTGGAATTCAGCCTAAACTGGTTAGAGGTGCCTCTCTGTGGAAGGAATGAAAATGGTCAGTGGGTATGTATGATGAAGTAGGCATCTAAGAGTTACTCTAGGTAGGAAATAAGAGCAGCTGTGAAACTGTTCAACTGGATGGCATATTAATAACTAAATAGCACACTTATAGGCTCCCTGAAAAGTCACTTGATTATTCTACATACATCTCAACTAACGTTAATACATTTTCTCAGAAACTTAGATAGAAAATTGTCACAAAATGAAACACTTGGGCCCAGATTTTCAAAGGTTTAGTATTGGGTTAGCGTTACTTTTTCAACTCAAACACGACACTAAACCTGTTTTGGGATTTACAAACCAACACAAATTGGTATTTGCAATGGTTTGTACATAAAACTAATGCAAAACAGGGCAAAATGCTGCTTTGAATTACTTTGCATTAAGGGGGTGATACATGTGTGGTATATGGCATTTCCATGCCACCACCTATGCTTTTGGATGCTAAAACCTATTCACTAACATTGGTAGAAAGGGTTTAGAGCCAAAAATTAACACCGCTCAAAAGCAGGGGTTATACAAAGAAATATTTTCATTTCTCTGAGCTTTTCTGACTTTGCAAGTGTGCTGCACTGTACAGCACACACACAAACTAGGAACAGATTTTAAACTTGACTAAGCACAGTATTTTGTCCAGGGAGGGTACCCTACCTGTACAAACCTATGCTAGACTCGGGCGCACCCACTAGCACTCTGGCAGTAAGCTGTGTGCCTGCAGAACAACAGCACAAATCAGCGCTAGGGAGAGGGGAGGCGAGTGACATATCTCAGTGAATATGGTGCTCTCCTGCTCTCTCCCTGTCACACAACACAGTCCAGCCTCTAGGGCTTAGTTTCTGCACTTGACCCTTGTATTTTGGTATGATTCTACACACAAAATCTTGCTACGTCTTAGGTTTCTTAGGTGAAGAAATCATCCTTGCTGACAAAGAATTATTCTCATTGTGGTTATAAAATCCCATTTAACGTTCTAAGTGTATGTGGGCTCTGTCCTGAAACAATCATTTATGCCGTCAATATGAGTTATGTTTTTTTTTTAGCACTCACATAATTATAGAGGTGCACTTCTACAGGACAAGAGTGGGGAACTTAGAGGCAATCAGGGTACCAGGCAGAGGTCACCATCAATGTCGTTTTATTTCTCGTTGCTACTGGTTAGCTCATATTTTCTAGGAAAAGTCCACTTGCAGATTGCCGTGTTCCTGTTGCCACACATGAGATCAACCAATTGATCCTTGAAGTCCACATCTCTGTCCTGAGTACAGGGGTGAGCAGGTCAACTTCTTCAGGGCTCCTCTTAGGTGACAGACAGAAGGTCCAGTCCTCTTTTGTTCTTCCACAGATTTAGACAGAGTTCTGAGGAAATGCCTTGGATTACAAAATTTGTGCCTGGCGAAAGTTAGTGGGTGATAGTGACACCTGGGCACTCCCCAACCAACCGGGTAAAGAGTACTGGGGAGAGCATGATGACTTGTTCAGTAGTTTCTGTTTGCTTTAGTACAAGCAGATCCAAAATGCCATCTGCTATGGCAGTTGCAAGATGTGGAGATACTTCAGCAACACTAAACTTGGACTGATGTAAAGAACATCAAATCAATTTAACTAATGTCTCTAGATAGTTCAGTTAAAGACAAATCTTTGCACAAGTCTTAAAATGTTTGCAACAAAAGAAAATATATGTGAGTTACAGATTCAGTCTGACAGAGAGCCACCCTGAAGAAAAAGCATGCACAAATATTTAACAAACAGGCTTTCAGTCACGCTGCACCTACAAGGGGAATATTGTAGGTGCAAGGGTTTGATGTCATGAGAAATGAAGAGATGGTCTTTAAACATATAAAGGACATAAGGTTTTGCCCAAGAAGATATTAACATGTTATCATATCAAGAGACACTTATTATGGCAATGTATGAATTAAGGATGACGGTTGACAGTGGTCGGTCTGCAGTGTTGGTATTACTACATCTTTTGATCTGCATTTGACACTGTCAACCGTCAAACTAATCCTTAAATTGTAAGAAATGGAAGTAGAAGGTACTTTTTTGGAGAACATTAAATCCTGTATATAAGGCAGATATCAAGCAATCTCAGTCCCCTCATTCCTCTCCGAGTCAAAGGAAACTAGACACAGAGTACCCCAGGGACCAGCTCTGAGTCCCATCCTCCTTAATGAATATTTACACCTACTCTTGACTTTGATTAAATCCTATGACATTTCTTTTTTTAACTATGCAGACACTATACAGCTAATCCTGTATCTAGATAACAACGACCAGAGCCACATTGAAGGCCTGCATGTATGTTCAAAAGAAATGGCAAAATGGCTAAGAAGAAACTCACTGAAGTTTAATGAACACAAATCTGAACTCCTGTGTTGTACCCCCTCTAACGTACCTTACTCCAGCAAAATTTCTAGCCCTGCAGTAGCTCAAAAAGACTGAAGAGTGCTCAGGTGGTACAAAGTCTGGGAGTAATGATGAATGAACACTTGTCTGTGGAGAACCATATTAATAAAACTTCAGCTATCTATTTTGGTCTACTGAGGAATCTAAAGAAAATTGTTCCAATGCTACTACAGCCAGCCAGCCAGGAAGCTAGTGATACACGGTACAGTTTTATTTTGATTATTGCAGTGCCTTGCTCATGCCAGACTACCTAATCAAGAGATTAAGGAGGATACAAATTCTGGCAGCTAAGCTTGCCCTGAACAAATCAGGTTTCAGCCTCAAGCACCTTGAGGTCTATATCTTTATGGACTAATGTTTAGTCGATAAAGCTGTCAACAGTTCAGGTCCTTTGTTACTACAAAGTCAATTCAGGCCATATAAGCCTACAAGGTGTTTATGATCACCATTGGCTAACCTGGCATGTCAGGTATGCCCAGACATGGGTCCTGGGCTCACTGTGCCACTGGAATCAAGCTATCCTGGCTGAAGTGGGGTGAAATCCTGAAACCAGTCCTAGGATGCTTATTTCCGGTCCAGGGAGGACCTGGCTTGGCAGTTTAGGCTGGACTGTTCCCATGAGGCACAGGGTCAAGATTGATTTGCATATGGCCAGGTCTAATCTGGGGTGGCATGGTGAGCAAAAGAATCATGAATTTGACTGGGGGTGAATGTTATGATATGCTCTGCATTCCGTCCATCAATTATGGGTCTTTAACCTGGTATATGTGCCAAGTTTCAGGAAAGTAAGGTCAGGCAGAAGATCCTTTCAGGTCAAGGTGCCTCAGTTAAGGAACAAACTGCCAGCACATTGTAGAGCCAAGGGAAATCTGTTCAGTTTTAGGAAGAGTCTAAAAACCTACCCCTTTACACAATAAGAGGCATAAGGATGCGACATCAAGGATACATTTTTCACATTTGTTATGTTTCAGGGTATATATGTGAGTAACATGATATCTACAAGGTGAATAATGCACTTTATAAATGCTGGGTAATAATAATTAATAATGATGTGAAAGAGTAGTTCAAATCATCATAATTGATCACATCCGCTGTAGCCCAAATAACATGAGCTAGAAGCATGGCTGAGGTGGATACAATTACAAATCAAGAAATAAGTTTCATATTTTAATACTCAGTTACATTACAATCTGACGGGCAATTCTTCCCAATGTAACCTTAGTCTTATTATCTGTTATAGATGCTCCATGTGCTATTCCATCAAGCTTCTTGAAAGCCAGCATTTTAATGTTGACCTTGATGGTTTAGTTTGCTCTGGATTACCTCCACACTATCCTCACTGGCTTGCTGAAGTTGTCACAGATTTACCTAAACTAAAACACCTCACACTTTGATGTACTGTTGTCGGCTATTTCTCCTGATGTATTCAAAGGGAAAACAAAGCAATTTCAAAGCTGACAATTCAGGTATTCAGTTCTGGCCATGACTCTGGATACTTGCTTTGCAACATAAATTTTGTGTACCAAGCCCTCTTGAGAGTCTTGGTAGGCTGGTCAATCAGTCAAGGCCTAGCTCAGATGAATAAATGTGATGTCAAGAGCTTTGATAGTATACAACATATTTTCAAGATCAATAAATAATCATGAATGTTGCAATGTTAGTAAACAAATAGAACAAGGAAGATCAGAATATTTAGTTCAAATCATGGCAAACCTCTAATCTCTGTTTATGTTTTTTAACTATCAACAAACAAAAATCAGTGGGGACAGATGTCAGTACCCAAAGGGCCAAATCACTATCTAGCCAAATGCATGGAATAAGGAAAACAAGTGAGGTGTTTAGGGCTGTTGGGATCTGAGCAATGTATATACCTTAGTGATAATTGCACTATGTTAATAACAACATCCGGTACTTGTCAGTGCAGGAATGCCAGTTCCCCAGGAGTTGTCGCCTTTATTAGGTACCTGCCTACGAGAGTGCCAAAAGACCCTTCAGGCAGACTCAACACATTAGCTTCACTGCTGACAAAGTTGCTCTCTAGAGTAACAAAAGCACCTTTATTGGATTTGGACTGATTCTTTTTCTGATGTAGGGCAACCCTACTTCTGCTATTCAGGTGAAAAAAATGGCAAAATCCTCCTGTTTAAATATTCACCCAGGAATTTCACTTACCTCTACTTCTACTTAGAAGCACATGACCTGCAATTTGACAAAGAAAACAAGGCAAATATTTAGTGACTTTTGTCTTTACAACTAATATTTAATTAAAAGCATCATAAAAGATTGAGCCTGAAAGTACAACATCATAAGATGTACAGTTTGTACGAACAATAGACTTGTCTTTTAACATGGAAGTTGATTTCTCTGTAACAAAATGAGGGCATAGATATGCTTCTTCATCTGAATATCTAATACATTATTTTAATTACAAAGGTTGCCATCTGTTTTTATTTCAGATTCCATAGACTGCATAAAATGCCCGATTGACCACTGGTCAAGCACAGAAAAAGACAGATGCATTGCAAAGCAAATTGACTTCTTGTCCTATAATGACCCACTGGGATTCATCCTGGCTTTAATCTCTGTTTTCCTGTTCTTTAATGCTGCTGGCATCTTCAGTACTTTTGTATCTTATCGGCACACTCCAGTTGTACGGGCTAACAACCTCCACCTTAGTTATATTCTCCTCTTTGCCCTCATGATGTGCTTCCTCTGTTCCTTGATCTTCATTGGCCAGCCAAGGAGAGGGACTTGCATGGTTCGTCAGGTTATCTTCGGCATATCCTTCTCGCTTGCTGTTTCTTGTGTGATGGCTAAAACAGTTATGGTCGTCATCGCCTTTAGGGCCACTAAGCCCAACAGCAAGTTAAGAAGGTGGATTGGCTCCAGATTCTCCTACATCAATGTCCTGGTCTGTACCTTCATAGAGGTTACTATTGGAGTCATCTGGTTGGGAACTTCACCAGGATACCCAGAACTTACCAATAGTACGGACAACTGGAAGATTACTGCACAGTGCAACGAGGGCTCCATCCTGATGTTCTGCTGCATGTTGGTGTTCATGGGAATCCTGGCATGTGTAAGCTTTGGAATTGCTTTTTTAGCTCGAAATTTGCCAGACAGCTTCAATGAAGCCAAGTTCATCACCTTCAGCATGCTGGTATTTGTCAGTGTCTGGATTTCTTTCATCCCAGCTTATCTCAGCACAAAAGGGAAATACCTTGTTGCAGTTGAGATTTTTGCAATCTTGTCCTCTGGTGCTGGCCTCATGTACTGTATTTTTGCACCAAAGATTTACATTGTCTTTCTCAGACCAGAGAGGAATACCAAGGACTTTCTGGTAAAAAAAGCAACAACTTCCATGCGTACTGGATAAAAGGATTAATGGAATAAACTGGAAAGTTTTCTTCTAGATTAAATTGTACAGACTACATCAAAGCTTTCTGAGGATATAGAACCTGTAATTTTTTTCTTACCTTGGCATGGTCAATGTACACATATGTTTTCTCAACACGCTTGTATGTAAATATTGATGTACACTATGTATCATGCTTCATGCTGTTCTCAGTTCAGTTCATAAACTTTATTCGATTCACATAAGAATCATAAAAGTCAAATAATACATTTCAAAACATACTTTAAAATTCATTTAGAAGCAGTTTTTAAATTTGTACAGTAAATTAATAACATACATTGATTAATAGGGAAAGTTATGGCCATTGCTTGTTCGATCAGGTTCAAATAATCCAGAAAAATAAAACAACAGTATACCTGAGCAACAAAACTGGTTCTAGGAGCCATGCTGTTCTCATTTATCTATTAAAACTCAACAAAAATAACCATTTCGTGGCTGGAAGCATTAGCTATTTAAATTTAACTCAAAGCATCTGAAAGGAGAACTCTTTTGACTTACTCTCTGACTGGGACAGAAACATTTGTGCATTTGCAGCTAAGCTGTTTTTCTGGCTTAAGTAATGAGGACAAAATACTGATGCTCGAGGCAGAGGGTTGTGTCTGGTTTGAATAGTTATACCCTGGGCCTCATTTACAATATTTTGGCATTGGGCAGCGCCCCAAGACTTCCTTCTACAGTGCCCTGTCAAACGAAAAGGGCAGGTACGCCGCATTCCTGCCCTTTTCCCCTGGGCTGGCACGCAAATGGCTGCCATGGGCTAGAGCAGGCACCACTGCAACATGGTACAAAGGTGTCAGCGATTTATAGGTGTTGTTTGTGTGCAGGAAGCATTTCCTAATGTGTGTTTAGTTTGACTACAGACTACTTTAATGACAATAAAGGTATTCTTCTTTACATGCACCAAAATGCACCAAAATCATCTTGTGTTCCTTTCACATACACAAAGCATTATTATCAAGGACATACTTCCCAAGGTAATGTTTGGAAATGTGATCCCTTCGCCTTCTCCCATCCACTGCTCTACTCCCATCTCTTGATGCGAAGGCCAATCCTGGTGGCAATATTTGGGAGTATGGCACACGTTGCTACTATCTTACACGCTAATTTGGGTGCAAATAGCAACGCAGCCCCACTCTAGTGAAAGCACCTGAAATGGGATTTTCAGTAGAGAAAATGTCTGCTCAATGACACTCCTGGTGCTACAATGTGCATTATTATATTGGCACTCATTTTGGGAGGTGGAGAAGGGTATGGTGTGAGGATTCATGGACATATGACATACACAATGTCACCTGCAACACAAACATACTCTCGATGCTATATGGGATTGCTATATGGTATGATGAATAGTTGACCACACACACATATGAATTTCTATTCTATACCTAATAGATATCCATCATCAAATTACCCTCTTTCCAGTTATCTGTTTATTCCACTGTGTCTAAACATGTAGGAGTCATGCATGCTTCCTGTGACACAATATCAGTTATGATACTGTAGGCATTGCTTGCCAACTGAATGTTCAGGGAATTTGTACTTTTCTTGTTTCAGAAAAAGCATTCAAGGTAGGATGAGGGACATATGGGCACATGTGTCCCATTTATAGGCCCTATGTCATGGGGAAAATATGCAATCCTGTGAAACTCCAATTTGGTACTATGCATTTCCTGGGCATCGCTTGGTAGGTTATATGTCTTGGTGACTACAGATCAGCATGGCATCTAGGAATGCACTGACAAACTGTGAAAGTGCACCTTCTGAAACCCCTCCTGCAACTGCAATCCCACCCTGGTAACTGCCAGAGGCTAATTGGTGTAATGAGCACAACACAGGCACAAGAATAGGGATTACATTACTGTGCAGGCTCCTGCTTTCAAGATGTGGGTGTAAGATTGAAATAATCTCCAATATGACAGTGCTAAGTAGCCTGTATTTCTCATAGATGTCTTCCTTATTTTGTTGAAAGAGGGCCTGCCTGAGTCTAAAAAATCTATTCTTGCCTCCGCCTCCTCCTCCACTGAACAGCCAGCATTCGCATCCTCCGTGCAATAAGGTAAAGAGCAGCCATTGTTGTAATCCCTGATGCATACTGGGCCAGTTTATATACTCTCCACCCATTTACCACCTGTTCCAAACTCATGCTAAACTGCATGCACTTGAGCTTTATTTTGCGACAATTCACTATCCGCTATATGTATCAAGCTATTTAGTATTCGCAAAGGCCGAAATTCTGCGAATTTCGGCCTTTGCGAATGCTAATTAGACAAATGGAATGTATCAAACTAGTTTGATGCAAAATAAGGAATAGCAAAATTTGCTAATCCTTATTTTGCGATTGCACTTAAGGAATTGCAAATTTTGCGATTCCTTAAATGCAATGTATCAAACAAATAAAATGCAAAAAATGCCATTAAGGATTAGCAAATTACCACCAACTTCTAGTTGGTGGTAATTTGCGAATTCTTATCAAAAATCTTTTTTGATAAAAACCAAAGGTGCCATATGACGCCCATACATGCCCTTAGGGCATGTATGTGCGCCATATGCCCCCAAATGTCTTTTTCAGGGGTGCAGCAGGGTGTTCTTGAGACACCCCTGCACCCTTGGAAACATCCCTAATTTGCGATCAGCAAATTGCTAATTGCAAATTGCACTTTCATTCCTATGGGCCTCCTGGCCCATGGAAATGAAGGGGTAATTTGCGATTGACAATTTGCTAATCTCAAATTAAGGAATGCTAAGGAATCGCTATTGGAAAGCGATTTTGTACATACATACCGTTTTGCATTTCCTAAATAGCGATTCCTTAAAATTCGCTATTTAGGAAATGCAAAATGGTTTGTTGATACATATAGCGGTATGTGCGGATGCGATGAACATACCATTTGGGAGTCACAAATAGTGATTTCCTAATGCATTCGCAATTTTTACAGACTCGCAAAACAGTTGCATCGCAATGTGGGGTTTGCGGATGGAGTACATCACGGACAGTCATTTTTTCAGTCACAAACCCTACTGCGCCCGTTTCACGAGTCGCAATATTTTCCTACACATGGCCTACAATTCGCTTATTGTCAATGGGAAGCTCCTTGACAAAGAGCAAGGCAGGGATTCCTGGCGGTGGTGTATCATGAGAAAATGGTAATACACATTCACAAAAATTACAGAACGAATCAGTTTATACCAACTACAATTACACAGGAAAATATGCTTCTCAGAATTGCAGAAGGGGAAAATTCAGCAAAGCACAATATCTATCAAGATTAGCTTGCTGTTGGTATCATCCTCTGCCCTGGTGCTCAAACATGGCTTCCACTGCCTCATACTTTGGTACTGCAGGAGTTGTGTCATATTTTGCAATGGATTTGTGATGAGGGTGTCAAACCTAACAGCTTTAGGGTGGTCTTCCCTCAACTTTTTGCCTGCCTTTTGTGTGAGTTCACTTGGTCACAATCTAGTTTTCAGAGAGGCCTCAGAAGTGCCCCAGATGTCCATCATGGTGAAGATATCACTGCAGCTGTGCCTGGCAGCTTCCTGGCGTGCAGACAGGCTATAATTTAATTTATTGAAGGTGGCTATTTTCTGCTGGCGTTAACCTGTCATTACCTGGAGGAGGACTGGCTGTGGGATGGTAGGTGGACCATCAAGGGATCAGCACAGGTGATTACTATGATGCCATTTCTCTGGTGACAGCCATCCCTAAGAAACAAAAATCTTATAAAACTGCTGATCATACTAAATGTACTGTAATTGTTCGAGCCACTGCAGACATGCGGGTTCTCTTCACTACTAAAATGCTTATATACATCTCCGATAATTCAGTAAGTGTTTTTTTTTCCATTTCTAACGTGTTGTAGTTTCTTGTTTTTTGAGCAACAGAAAGTAGTCCCCATTAAAATCACCAAGGATCTTTGGGCTACAAAGTAGTTCCGCATTGTATAAACTTTTTGGCAGGTCACATTAAAAAAAAAATTTTATTGCTTTTTTTAGCACCATAAATAAAATAGTAGTCTGAGAACAAAGTTGACTTGACAATTCATCGATGTTCTGGTGTTGTTAGGTCAGGAAGAGAATGATATTCAACCACCAACATTTCCCTGGACAAATGGAGAGGGGCTTACAACAGATGACCCTGAGGAAGGGTAGAAACTGGTCATGTGAGGATTGTATTTTGATTCGTCAGTCACTGACAACTGAGAACACAAACAGTCCCAATGAGGGGATGGAATACGGGATCCATCATACTTATAGATAATGGTTTCCAAGGAGATGCAACAATCTACCTGCAGGCACGCTATCTGTCACTACCAGCGCCATTTTTAAAGTTCATTTTGGGGTTCATGCCATTGTCATCATATTAATGAATTGTATTTGTTGCATCACGTTACAATGTATAGGATGTTAAGCAATCTCAAAAAGGTAACAAAGAATAGAAGCCAATACAAAGGGTCATCCATGGATTAATAAGACCCATTCAGTTGCATTCCCTCAAGCATCCTAACAACGTCTTGTTCATAATTGTACCTGTAGCAGACGTATTTATGTGCGCGTGGTGTGGATAATATTTACAATACAAATGTACACTACTCTCTAAGGGCCAGATGTATGCAAAATCAGTTTTGCGAGTCTTTAATAGCTATTTTTAGCGAATCGCTCTTAAGGACACACAAAATGGAATGTATGTAGGAATCTCAATAAAAATTGCGATTCATTAATATGCCTTAATTGAGGATCTCAAGTTGCGATTCTCAATCAAAGAATAGATTTCCATTCATTCCTATGGGCCTAGAGGCCCAAAGGAATTAATGGGAAGACATTCGCAATTTGCCAGTACCCATTAGGTACTCGCAAATTGCGAATGCAATTTCAAGGGTGCAAGGGTGTCAAAAGGACACCCTGTTGCACCCCTGAAATATCTATTTGTGCACATGTGGCGCACATACATGCCTCGAACATGTGTTAGTGTTACTTTGCCTTGTCAAGTCAAGTGTATGTGTATTTCAGGGCATAATCCCACAAAACACACAGTTGCAATTTACAAGATGCATACAATAAAACATTGTACAAAGTGTAAAATGCGGGCTAAGTAGCTCCTATACCTCAAAAACAGACATAAAGGGCGAATCCAGTATCTCCTTGCATTCTGATAGACCGGGAAAAAAAATAATATTTCAATAATACTATGAATATACATATCACACCTGTTAGTCTCATCATCAGAGCGACTCTTCCATTTACTTGTCATATGCATCCTATCAAACCTAAATTTCATAAAAAGTGTTTTTGTTTGGAAATATTTCATCTGGATACAACATCAAAACGTGGGTGGAAATAGTTTAAACTCCAAAAATGTGTCAGTTAAACCCCCATTTTTCAGACACTGATTACTCCTGTACACACCACAATGCTAATAAACTTTCCAAGTGCCTTTGGATGTCTGGTGCATAGACCAAGGCTCAAACCACATGGTTGCTAACCCCAGGGTACTTAACCAATGCTTTCCATGGCCTAGCCAGGGCAGTGTAGCTGTCTTACCTAGAGATAAGTTTTCTAGTAGACAAACCCTATAAAGGTCAAGCACAGCTGATGTCCACAATCTGACCCAAATAAAATAATAGTCTTAAGACAGGGATGTGGTCAATTTTCTTGAGATCTGTGTCAAAGAAAAAAGGCACCAGATGTGTGCTTTTTGGCAAATATAAAAAAGAGATCTAGCAAAATAGATTTCCCTTGTAAACAGCACCTGAACGATTTGACTTCCCCATAATTCATTTCTATACAGACTGACATACTATACCCTGGTTATGGAATTCTCACAAGCTTTGTCCTCCTGTTGCATTAGTGTGGAGTAGGAAATGGTATATGTGGACAGAGGCACTCTCCTCATTCATCTTTGATTAAAGTGTGTCCATTCATTGAGATGTTATAACCGCCTGTCTCTCAGGTGAAGTGTGAGGCCACAAGTCGGCTGCATAAATGCAGTCCTTGACCAATGGTTACTAGCCCAGCTTAAGGTGCTGTACTTGACCAGATGAATCAGGCATGGATGGTTTTGCAGACTGCATCAAAGGAGTGTAGTTCAATTGTGCTTTAGACATCTGTAGCATTAGATGAGGATGCCAAAAATATACTGTATGGTACCTAAGTTCAGAAACTGTGATTTGTTCTACCTCTGTTGAGACATAGTGCTGGATGTTTGAAGAGAGTGAGGAAATGGATAGAGAGACCATGTGCATAATCAGCTGTTATGGGTAATTAATAGTGGATCAGTGAATGTCTTTGCAATGCACACATGAATGCGTTAGGAGTTACATAGGAAGGATGGTTCTGATTTGTGACAGTGAACACAATGGTATGATCCAGTGAACATACACATTAAAAAATTGTGTTTGTGCTATGCTCACTAAGCTGCCACATATTTTCCTAATCTATCTCCTACATTCAATCACCCTGGTCTAACACAATATGGCAGGAAGCTGGGAGACAGTGGGGGACTTCCCAATCCATTCACCCTACATGCTCAGTCACACCAACAAACTGCTATAGGAAACCTAACGATGGGTTCAAGACTGTACCACTACTGAAAGACAAGGTCAGGAATCTACATGCATTTTGTTTTAAAAATGTAATAGAAACTAATAGTGGGCTGGTCATCTTAAGAGAACATAATGAGAAATGTTATTTCAGCAAATTAATTATTTTTTGCCTACTAGTAATTTTTGCTAAAAAATACACCATCTGTTATAATTATGTCTTTGTCATGAATTCTCTGCTCTGATCACCAGGTCTATGAGGTCATTGAATGTTGAGCCGTCAGTATTTTGATGTGTCAGTGGTTAGAGGGGAGGGGGGTTACCAGAGTGGAAGTTGCACTGAGTAGGCTGTAAACAGCGTTCTCCAACGTATAAAATTAAATACATCAAGCGGCTACTGTACTACTGCTTTCTAAGAAGGTATCTTCATTTGTGACACCTGCCCTCTTTCAACACCTGAAGTTCAATTCTAGCAATTCAAACTTTTGTGGCTACTAGTTACTTTTGAAGCTCTTATAAACCAAAATGTTTGCTAGAACTACACCTTCTGCTATAATTATCTGTCTTTGGCATGAATTACCTGCACTAGTCACCAGGCCTATGAAGTCTTTTTTTTTTTTTATTAAAGTCTTTCAAAACAATACAAAATTATAAATAAAATTATAAATAATGCACGGTTCATTAACAGTACTTCACCTCATTTAGTCTTAACAAATGTCATAGTTCTAAGAAAAAAAAGATAACAAATAACATACATCACACATTATACAACAAAAATTATTGAAGTCACAATGTCTGTATATAATATGACATAGAGCATATAAAAACTACTATTTCCCGTAGTCTCCATGCCTGCTCTTAAAAAAAATTGTAATCATAGAAAGTCCCCCAAATCTTCTCAAATCTTCTAATACCCCCCGTTCGTTGCGTGGAAGTCCTCTCACTTAATTTAACCTGTTTCATCTTATGTAGCCATTCATAAAAAGATGGGATTTGCTCTGTATGCCCAAGTTGTAATAGCAGAGATCTAGCCACTGCCATAGCAATATATAGCAATTTAGCCACCTGGTCGGGAAAGGAAAGATCAGGATCATAACCGTACAAAATTAATTTCTCGTTAACTACAATTTCGATACCACATTTGAGCTGGAAATGGCTGAAAATCTCTTCCCAGAATTTTGCAATCTTATCACAATAAACCATAACATGTGACCAATTTGCTGAAGAATGATAGATACATCTAAAACAATGTGCAGAGTGATTAGGATACATTTTGGGCCTATGAAGTCATTGAATGTTGGGGAGCCATTACGTTGCTGTGTTAGTGGTTACGGGGAGGGGGGTCACCAGAGTGGAGGTGGCACTGGGTAGGCGTATATAATTAACTACATCAACCGGATTCTGTACTACTGCCTATTAACAAGGTATCTTAATGAGTGTCAGCTGCCCTCTTACAACAGCTGGTAATGGTGTGCTTTACTGAGTGATGTGATTGACTTTCATGGTTTGAGAACAGTAATCAATTAGTTATGATAGGCGTCAACATGTTCTTAGACCTAAGCAACTACCTTGCCCTCACACACTGACCACCATTTTGTTTTTGTAGCTTGAGGAGCACCTCTAGGTAGTAGAAGTCCCAGCGCGGTTCACAAGAAGATCCGAACTTGGAAATGGATATTACATACTTGATAATTATTATGGTCTTGTGGGCAACTGCGTCCACTGTTTCATCTGATGGTCGACCACTCCCTTGTGAACTCTCACTACCAAACGTGGAGACGTATTCCAAGGAAGGGGATGTGGTATTTGGCATTGTGTCTTCTGTCCGCGAAGAAACCATTTATCCTTCCATCAAGTCTATGTTCACAGAGCCCCCTTCTCCCAGGCGTTGTGAAAGGTAATTAGATTTCCTTTGTTATCATACTTTTTTACATTAATAAAATGAATCCATTTACAGTGTTTATGTGGCATAGTGCTTATCTGGCACAGCTTGAGTGAAATATAGTCCTATGGATTGAGTTATTATTGGGTAATGTGAGTTTAACCCGTTGCTTGCTCATGACGAGCTTAGCTCGTCATGAGGCACGGTCGTGCTGTGATCATGACGAGCTGAGCTCGTCATGACCGTTGCGCTGCGCCCACGCGGGGATAATTCCCCTACTGTGCTGGGCATTCCATTGGAACTGGCATGGTCATGAGCGCAGCACCACCGTGCTGCATGACGAGCCGAGCTCGTCATGTGCACCGGGGCGCTGCGCGCCGCCCAGCACAGCAGGGGAATTAGCCCTGCAGGGGAGGGGTTAAAATGTATTACATGTTGCCCTGAATTCAAACAGTGCACTGTGTCTCTTTGCTCAGGGACATAAACATGGGGCAATGCTATTCTTGAATGCTGATTGATGTTCCCACTCTGAGACTGACTTTATTGTTTTAATCAAGCAGGCAGCTGGAATTTGCAGCACATGTTCCCATGGCAGGTAGTGCTTAATTTGAGCTTGTGGTGGCTGGTAGGTCCTACGGACACTCATTTTTAAGGACTGACCGTTATTTTCCACATTGAACATTTCCCAAGAGCAGGAGAGGAAAATGCACAAAGGGGAAAGAAGGAGAATGACAAAGACAAAAAAAGTGACAAAGACAGAAATTAGAAACATGTAAGAGTGAGGTAAAGGGACAGCGAGTGTCTTTAGGGGCAAAGGGCCACTATACCTTAGAAACAGGATCAGACAGTACCAGCAGGTGAGAGACTTGACATCTAATCATTTGAGACTTCTGCGTTTGCCAAGATTTCCGAAGGCTCGACATGGTGGGAGGTCCGTCCAGTCCTGACGGCTAAGCTTTGGAACACCCTGCCTCTCCATCTGCATATGGCAGAGTCTAAATTCGGTTTCAGAAGGGATTTAAAAACCTGGCTCTTTGATCAAGTATAGATAGCAATGGTCAAGTCAGATCTTCAGTCTGCTTTAAGCACAGGAACGCCTAGGTTGGAGGCAGCTGCAAGCTCTACAAACGGCTTTGATTGATTGTAGAGAATTAAAGAAGCATGAGCTGGATTACAGCCTGCAAATCCTTGGTATTTAGCATAGGCTTCTGAGCAAAGCTTTGGGCATTGGCACTTAGTTTTCTACAAATCAGGCACTGATGTGAGGTAAGAGAAATGCTCCTGCAATAAAACAGGATGTCCCAAGTTTTCAGTTTTTGTATAAGAAGCATAAATTGTAATAGGAAGGTGATTCACAAAATTGTAAATTTGTCGTATGATGTTATGACAGGTGTCATCATGCAAAAAGCTCTATTAGCTGTCCTCTTTTGTCCCTTTAATTGGGGGGAGCAGCTTCAGATTTTGCTGCTCTGTAGGTGGAAGCATTCCATTCGTGGTTGACAAGCGGATTACCTTGAAATAACTAGATGTGAGTACTGGACATGGCATTGTATGATACAACAAGACGATTGGCAGCTGCGCTCCAGAGCCTGTATTATACATTGTGCCCCGGGGGTGCTACAGGCGTAAACACCCGCTTTCAGCACCTCCGTGGCAAAATGGTATTACAGAAGGGGCTGCAGATGCTTTTGCGTCCCCTTATGTAATACAGATAGTGCTGGTGCACATGTTGCATCAGCACTATCATGAGACGGGGTTCTCTCATTTACATGGGGGCATGGTCCCACACAAATGTGGAAATCACTTTGCCTCTGCCACTAGACCATACTACCAACGTGGGTGCAGAGGCAAACATGCCTCTAAGAGACGCACTGAAAGTGCACCACAAAAAAGTATACCTCCTGAAAGGCAAACTTCTGGGTGGGTGAAAGAGGGTGCAATGGACCCCTCAGACATCCCCTGCTGGAGGGGGGGGCAGTCACTCACTGCACCCACCTGAAAGGGGATCTCTCATTCCCCTTAAAAGTGCAGGCGGGTTGCCACCTGCACAGCAAAGCACTGAGCAGCTTTTAAGCAGCTGCTCCAAACTTCACTTTAATGCGCTACCTTGGTGTTGCTCGAGTTTATGGCTGCCCTGGGGACAGCGCATTCATTCTAACATGGTGCACTCTGCTTGTATACGCAGGGCACACTTTTCAAAAGATGCACCCTGTACGAATAAGGAAAGTGTGTTGTATCAGTAGTACAGACCAAGGAAGAGATGCCTTGGGTGCTGGGTGCAGAAGTTTTGGGAGATAGGGTGAGGCAATCTCTAGAGATGTAGTGCCTCCGTGAGGGTGGTGGACCAGAGCTGTCTGTCTGACAAAAGAAAGTTGATGGCATACTCATAGGGAAGTGGTCGATGGGTGTGTGCCAGAGTGCTCTGTGCCAACAATGCAACAAGCCCATTACTGGGGGGCATCAGGGTGGGAATGGGTTGCTACAATGTAGAATGGCAGAAGTACTTTATGCACCAGGAATATGTAAACTTGAATTGTGACAGTGGTTTTGTATCCCCCATGTGTGTGTGGAAATCAGCATGTGATTAGTGCCCACACACTGGATGCAGTGTGTAAGCTTTCTTCTCAAATGTGATTTTCAATGGGTTAGAATTAAAAAAAACTGGCCTGAGTATATGGGCATGCCAGGCTGGCTGTCACAGTAAGCATCCTAATAGTAGCACTATAATGCATATGACTACACCCTTAAATATCTGAGAAGCAGTCGAATCTATATTCGATTTACAACAACATAGGGTAGTAAAACTCCGGCAAATAATATCAACTCTGTTTTATTTTATTTTCTTGAACATAATTCTTGTGTGGATTTGAACAGACAGGGTAGATCATCATGTGCTGGCTCATTCATAAATAAGCATTTGCAAATCCAATATCTTGTCTATTGGCAAGCTGAGGCAAAACCTGTTTTTATTACTGCAACAGTATGTGAGAAACAGTTTAAAAAGATAGAAAGTCCATGCTGCCACGAAAACATGACAGCCATAAACTTGAAATAAATGTTTTACATTTAAGAAAAAATAAACAAAAATAACCATTGCATTTAATTTTAATGGAACAGTATGGATGCTTAATAGCAGTCTGTAGAGAAGGCAGGTATTCTTGTTTAATGCATTTCAGAGAAAAATATAATTCTCATTGACACGTAGAAATGGTACTGTTGGCTTTGAATTACAGTAATCCAAAGATATAGTTTATTTGCAAAAGGATGACTATACAAACTAAAAAGGGATACAGAATTGAAAGAAGAAAACAATGTGATAGTAAAGTATTGGCCAGAACTCATTGAACTGAAGTGCATTTCATTTTAGAGCAAGAGGACCAATGGCTGATCCATTGCTAAACATCTAAAGAAGCTCCAGATGGTGCAGAACGCTGCAGCCAGACTTCTACTGAAAATCCCCAAGTATCAATCGATTAAAGAAGAGATACGGAATCTCCACTGGTTGCCTGTGGTGCAACGCTCTAAATTTAAGGCACTCTGCCTTGCCCATAAATCCTTGAATGGGGCGGGACAGGTACCTTTGAAACATCTTTTCTTATGGTACCACCCAGGCAGGCAGTTAAGGTCGACAAATGCCAGATTAATGCTGGTTCCCAAGATTCGCACTGCTAGCTGGGGAGGTTGGAGCACGACCTATTGTGCAGCAACACTTTGGAATGCTCTCCCTGCATCTTTGAGAGGGCTGAACTCCCTCTCTTCCTTGAGAAAACAATTAAAAGCCTGGCTATTCTTAAACTAGGCGCATTTCTTTTGCCTTCGTTGTCTTTAGGTATTACTCTGGTCCAGCGCCAAGACACCTCAGGGTATTCGCGCGCTTTAAAAGTTTCACTAACATTAACATTAACATTGCTCCATGCTGCATGATGTTGCTGTTGTGGGCATGGAGTGAAAAAGTATGTACGTACATATGTATTTTTTTAGGATGATATTTGATTACCTCTAAGCCAGACCTCAAAATTACATTATTTCAACTGTTTCCATAATTGTGCATTTATTCAAGTGTTTATCACTCTAAAGAACAGGGGCAGCCTGATCCTTGGCAGAAGCTTTTGCTTGCTGTGCACGTAGTTTATTGTAACATATTATTTATGGGCAAATAGATTATTTCTGGCTACAGATTAATTTCTCGTGATCTCAGTAATAGATTATGAACTTTTGAAAATATATTTCTCTTCATCAGCTAGATTAGCTTGAATCCAGTGTCACAGCAATCAAGGGGCCCACATACGGGCATACTCTCGCCACTTGGGACGAACATAGCAAACCCAAGATGATGGACACGATGTTGGACGGAATCTTGAAGTGTTTCAACCACTCACCCCCAGTTAGGAGTTCTAGGTTTAATCCATCAGTCTTTTGCTCACTATGCCATCCCAGTTTAGACCCAGCCATATGTAAATCTGTCTTGACCCTGCTCCTCATGGAAACAGTCCAGCCAGAACTGCCAGGCCAGGTTCTAGCTGGAACGGAAACAATCATGGGACTGTTTTGGAGGTATCACCCATCATTAGCCAGGCTAGTTTGAATCCAGTGGCACAGCGAGGAAAGAACCACGTCTGGGAATACCTTTGGCCACTTAGGGCAAAAATAGCAAAACAACAAGATAATGGACAGAGTGCTGACACTTTTCCACTCCCAGGCAAGAGATCTGGGTTTAATCCATCATTCTTTTGCTCACTATGCCACTCCAGTTTGTAGCCAGTCATATGCAAATCAGTCTTGACCCTGCTCCTCATGGGAATAGTTTAGCTGGAACAGACAGGCTGTGTACTCCCTGGACTGGAAGCAAGCCACTGGGACCGGTTTCAGGAAATCACCCCATCAAAAGCCAAGCTAGCTTGAATCCAGTGGCACAGCTAGCAAGGCACCCACATCTGGGCATACCCTTGGACACTTAGGGCGGAAAAAGCAAAAACAACAAGATGATGGACGGAGTGCTGAACATTTTCAACCACTCACCCCCAGTCAAGTGATCTGGGTTGAATCCATTGCTATTTTGTTCACTATGACATCCCGGTTTTCACCCAGCCATATGCAAATCAGTCTTTACCCTGCTCCTCGTGGGAACAGTCCAGCCTAACTGCCAGGCCAGGTCCTCCCTGGACCAGAAACAAGCATCCTGGAACTTAAGCCGAAGTCTACTACTTTTTGCTATTCACAAAGGTAAGTTACAACTAGGAAATGTATTACTAGTAACTTTAGTACTAGCAGTTTTACAAGTAGTAACTTTACTAGTAGTGAAGTTACTAGTAGTAACTTACCTTTGTGTATACTGAAAATGTGTAAAGTTACACCTTTGGTCTAAGTCAGACTGTTGGGGGCAGATGTACGACTCTTTTTTGCGGTCGCAAACGGGAATTTGTTCCATTTGCGACCGCAAAAAAGGTCAGCCCCATGTATAAGCCATATTTTGCGAGTCACAAACCTATTAGCGACTCGCAAAATATGGTTTGAGACTCGCTATTAGGAAGGGGCGTGCCAAGGGCGTCCCTTCCTAATAGCGAGTCTCACACTTATGTAGGATTGTTTTGCGACCGCATTTGCAGTTGCAAAAGACTTGCAGTTTACCACCCTTTTTAAAAGCGTTCTAAGTCACTCACAAACGGGAAGGGGTCCCCTGGGGACCTCTTCTCCTTTGTGAATGGATGTGCAAATATTTTTTAAGAGCAGGCAGTGATCCCAGGAACCACTGCTTGCCCTTAAAAAATGAAACTGAAAAGTTAGGTTTTTCTTTTTTAAATGCATCCCGTGTTCCTTTAAGGAAAACGGGATGCATTACAAAAAACTGCTTCATTGAAAAAGCAGTCACAGACATGGTGATCTGCTGACCCCAGCAGGCCACATAACCTGGGGCTCAGCCACAGTAAACTCATGGTGAATGGAATGCATGTGGTTACCGCCAGTGTCCACCTTTTCAGATAAGGCACCTGCAACGCAGCAAGTATAAGAGGCATTTGGTTAGGCACAGAGGGGAATCTGCAGGATTAGGTATTGCCATGGTGGAAGCCTTATAATGTTAGGGTGCACTCATAGGGAATATCAATGTGGTTTGCTATCTTGTCTGCAGTGACACTCCATTATACCAATATGGAGATTGCTGCCTTAAAGTGCAGCTTTGCTTCCCCTTGGCCTACAGACACCGTTTAGATCTTAACATATTAAAAAAGATTAATTCTGCAAAGTCAAAGGACATATCTTTACAACTTCTGGGACATTAAGGAATATCATATTTCTCTGGCTTAGCTCTGGATCAGAGCCCAGGCTTTTTGTCACCCTGCTGTGCCAAGTTAATCACATTTCTCTCCAGCAGCAGGAACAAAGTCCTCCCACACAAAGCCAGCAATTAAAAGTGCTTAAGTCAGCTCCTGAAAAGGAAGGGTGTGTGGCTGAATGCACTGCATCAATTAGCCAGCTGTCACACTGTGTCAGGGAATGGGCCTGCCCAAGTCCACTAAACAATTGACTCCTGAATGACTCAATTTTTAAATATCACAGCAGGCTGTGCAGGAAGGTTTGAACAGGGGCAGAGAGGTGATGTGGCACCCCAGGATAGGCTATAGGTGCATCCCTGCTGAAACCTCCAACCTTGACTTAAAAGAGCTGAGCAGGGGAGTGCACTCTTTCTTAGGTGTTCTTATCTTCTGGTTATTTGAAATAGAGGCGCCACCATGGACAATTGGAAGGAAGAACACCCTGATGGAGATCTGGACTAAGGAGTCTGATTCTAATTGACCCTAGGGCCAGTTGGACTCTTCCCAGGACCAGTGAAACTAGTCCCCTCACATCTTCTGATGACTAGTTGGAGGAAAGACTAGGCTTCGACACCAAGTAGGAGAGATGCCCAAGGGAAAAACAAAGTGAAAAGCTGGTGCAAGGAGCCAGATAAACTAGATCCCTGTGAAGTTTGCCACCTTTAAGTCCAGGAGGCCTAAAGAAAGTGCTCCAGGTGGCTTGAGTTCGCCACCAGGAGCAAACTGAGAACAGAACCAAGTAAAACGTCCCAATGGGTCCCAAGATATGCGACTGCAAATGGGTTGAGCTTGGAGCTTCATTGGCAGAGCCTTTCTAGATCCCCAGGGTGGGCCGGGGCATGGGGGTTGCCACCGGAATCGAGGCCTGTTTATCAAGATAGGAGGGGACATGCATGGGGCCCCCTTCCCATCATCCAAGCGCTCTGGGGACCCCGGCCCCTAGGACATTTTAATCATCTGGGGGCCTGGGACCACAACTCCTGAATTCCGAATGCCGATTGAAGTGGGGATGCGCTATTGTGCTTCTTCAAGTGCCGAGCTGCAGAGACCATGGTGGAGTGCCAACATATTTCCCCCCATGAGTGCAGGAAGGGACCCATCCCTGGGCCAGAGAAGAAGAGAAATGGGGAGCATACTGCTATGTGGCTTGCCCACACTGCTCCCCGTGACTGAGGTGAGTGGTAGGCCGCCATAAGTGCAGCTCCCTACTTGTCAGAGTGGGCGGGGTAGAAGTGAACTGCCGCTCCCACAGCAGCACTCAGTAGTGCTGCTTGCTGCTTCTGCGGGTAGCTTGCGGGGGACAGCCAGGGGTGGGTTCCCTGCGCTGTCCCTCAATAAAGGGCTAGTGCAAAAGAGGAGCTTATTTAATGTGCACAAAGCTCAGAGGACCACCCCATAATTTCTGTGGGGCTTGCCTACTTTGTATTGAATCTCATAGTTTTGGAAATTGTGGTGGTCTCATTATTGCGAGATCACCACTAACAGACTGGCAAAGTGCAGTGAGAGCTGCAGGAGAAGCACAGCCTCCCCCAAAATGATTTCCAGACCCCCCCACCCTAAAATGGATGGGACTCCAAAAGAACACCCAGGAGTTTGCCAGGCATTTTTAAGCACTCCCCAGGTTGGAGCATGTGTTCTTTAGCTATCAGAGCAGTGACCTCTAGATGCTATGGCTGCAGTCTCTGTGGCCTGAAGGTGTTCGGCATGGGTTTTCATGTTGTGCAACACCCACTAGGAGCAATAGTACGTAATTACGAGCTATAGTGTTCAAAGTGTGATGGTCTCTAGGGGCTACATTTTTAATTGTGTTTTTCCATGATAAACGTTACTATGAGTACACAAATCCTGCGTAGTACTGACTATGGTGTGTCGTAATGTACTTTTCCTTTTTCAAAAGAAAAGGCACTGACTGGAAAATCATTTATTGAGAGTTAGTATTGTATGCCCTCGAATAATTATTACTAGCCCACATCACCTCCCTTGAGTAGGCCTTGGACTGCTCCGCTTCGCTACCCAGAGACTGGCAAGCGTTACAGTGGGGTGTTTGAATCCCATTGGATAACAAATGTGGACCCATTTCTTGTGCAGGCCACACAGCTAAGTGGCCCATTTTCTTACAACAGTCAACATCTTACCGGTAGTGTATAATAATACTAGGAGCTTGCAAAGCCTGCCCATTTGGGCTTCATTGTGTTTTTCAAAAGAGGGGGGACCACAATTGTAAGTGCCAAAATAGTTAACAAGGAAAATGT
Source organism: Lissotriton helveticus (assembly GCF_964261635.1). NCBI lineage: Eukaryota > Metazoa > Chordata > Amphibia > Caudata > Salamandridae > Lissotriton > Lissotriton helveticus. The sequence goes on from NC_136071.1 coordinate 60,620,135, forward strand.
TACGCATTTTGGGCCAGATGTACAACTCATTTTTGCATGCGTATACGGGTTTGCCACCCGTTTGTGCATGCAAAAACCTACAGGGCCATGTACAAACCCTACTTAGCAAGTCGCAATTTATTTGAAATAGGATTTGTGACTCGCCATTAAGAAGGGGCGATCCAAGGGCATCCCTTCCTAATTGCGACTTGCGACCCTATATAAGAATGTTTTGCGACCGCAATTGCGGTCGCAAAACACTCCCAATTTACCGCTCTCTTCAAGAGGGTGGTAATGAAATCACAAATGGGAAGGGGTCCCCTTTCTCTTTGCAAATGTAGAGGAAAATATTTTATGGGGAAGGCAGTAGTCCCAGGGACCACTACCTGCCCTTAAAAAATGAAACTAAAACGTTTCATTTTTGTTTTTAAATGCATCTCGTTTTCTTTAAGGAAAACAGGCTGCATTTAAAAAGAAAACTGCGTTATTTAAAAGCAGTCCCACACATGGAGGTCAGTTGAACCCAGCAGGCCACCATACCTGAGAGGGCCAGCTATTCTCAATGGCTTTGCACATTGCGTGTGCCTCATGAATATTGATGAGGCATGCAATTTGCGACCCCATTGAGAATCACCAACAGTGTCTCTGATACTGTTGTATATTGACTTTTGCAATTTTTCACAATTTGCGAGTCGTAATAGCCAATGGTTGTACATCTGGGCCTTTATGTGTTGCCGACTTGGGCTGTATTTAAAAGATTTTTATATAAGGATTTTTAATTAAGGAATTATGTAAAAAGAATAATTATTTTACTTTTGAGGTAAAATAATTTTTTACGCTATGGTTCATATATATTTTACATTGATGTAAGAATAAAATGTGGTTTAATCATGATGAGTTGGTTAAGTAAGCAGTATAGAATTTAGCCTGAGCGTAGGTCATGGAGTTTTGCTACGCCAAAGTCTGAGAAGTTACAAAAAACGCCACGAAGTTCCGCGAGTGGCAGAGTGCAGTGCGAACTGCAGTTTGTGTTGGTATTGCTGTCACTCGGGTAGAAATTCTACCCGAGCGGCAGCTTGCGCTTGCGAACTTACTGTTCGCGATCGGTAACTTAGCGCTCGCAATCGTGAGCGGGGAAAAAACTCCGCAGCACATCGCAAAGCGGAGTTTCTGCACTCTGCGAGCTCCGTGGAGTGCAGATTGCAGAAAACTCCGCAAACTCCGCGAACGGAGAGAAGTTCACCGCCCAGGCCTATTTAGAATATGTGATAGGACAATGAGCTGTTTCTAATGTGTATATAGACAAGATAAGAAACAGTAAGAAAGTTTTCATTGTCTATGATGATGTCACTTTCGAGTGGTGAATAACGAGAACAACATGTTGCTTCTGTGTTTGTGATCAAGGCTGCATGAAAACCAAAATGCGTAATTACATATTTTTTCCATGTGTTTTGTCTTTTAAACCTGATACACTAAAATACGTTCATTAAATATTTTGGAAAAGTCAATTATTTTACAGAGATTTGAATATTGAAATGTAAACATAGACAATTGTGCAAGATAGAGTTTTATTAAAAAAATACTTTGTGTGGCAGGCTTGTTTCTCCTGTGCAGAGGATTATCAATCAATGTCTTTACAAGTTTTCAGTAAAGTTACATGGCAATCAAGATTTATATAAGAAAAGGTGTAGGGCTCTTATGCTTCTTCAAAGTTCATAGTTTTTTCCCTCACTCGCCTTCATCAACATCTTCATCAACCTCCCAGCGAGATGTCTCAAAGTGGGCGGTCAGATTTCTCATTGCGAGTGGTCACGTACGCTCGTGATCGCTCTCGATGAGAAACCATCTGTTTGCATTGAGAAAGCTGCTGCTTGAGTAAAAATCTACTGATGTGGCAGAAAGGAAGCATTGCCCGCTTGTGCTGTTCATGGTGCCTCTTGCGATGATTGGACAAGCACCTGGCACTGAAAATCAATGCAAACAGCATTTATCTAAAGAGTCTCTGCCTCTTAAAGAGCTCCGCCTAGCGCAGCTGTTTTTTTTTTGCGCTTTGTGGACTACCACATAGCGGAACTCCGCCCAGGCTTAGAAATAGCTGTGCCGTGAGTAAAGTTTGGAATATGCTGTTAAGTTTATAATATATATATCAAGTGTATATAGTATAATGGGCCATATGGGTATTTGGTTAAATGAGTTGGTATGTGGTGGCTATATTGGAGGAAAAGTATCTGTGTGAATGGCTATATGGGTGAGTGAACGGATGTGCTCAAGGGCTGTATGGGTGAGTGAGTGTGTTTGTGAGTGGCTGTGTAGGTTAATAAGTGGGTGTGTCAGTAGCTGTATGGGTGTATGTGTGGCTATGTAAGTAGCTGTATGGGTGAGTGACTGGCTGTATGAGTGAGTGATTGGTTGCGTGAGTGGCTGTATGAGTGAGTGAGTGAGTGAGTACTACGACCCCCGAAGTTCGATTCCCACAGCCGGTAAATCTCATTAAAACCGAGTCGGTACGGCTGTCAGAATCAGGCACCGTACTCACTCATTCGGAAAGCCGGCCCCATTGAGCAGAACAAATCTGCTTTGAACGAGTCAGACTGACTGAGTTGGGTTTGAATCCGATTCGGTCGGCACAGACGGCTTCCTCACATTGTACTTGGTCATTCGGAACAGGGGACGATTCGGTCAGAAACATATGCTCCGAATAGGATTTGCTTCTTCCGATTCCCATTTGGAACTCCTCTGAATGCCATCGGAATCAACCCCCGAATATGTGATAACTCCATTTTGAAACTCTTTAGAGTGAGGTACCGTAATTGTGTAACTCTTTGTTCAATGTTATTGGGTGAATTGGAAAAAGGTGCTGATTCAAACACCTCTCCCAAAAACAAAAACAGTTCCAATAAAAAACTAGGGCTAGATAAAATTATACTCGCAAGGTAAAAAAGATTTTCCTTACCTCTCATGACTGACTCTATTCTAGGGAATGGAACCCCCTTTTCAGATGAACCAAAAACATCTAATGGTGTGAGGAGTACATGAGGGAATCGATCGAGCACATCTATTCCAGCTTTGGGCGCTGATGTAGTGGAGGGTGCCTTATTGGTGACATTAATTAGAAAGATGATTGAATCTATTATGATTCTGTCAGAACTAGTGAATGATATAACCCACTATACAGATATCAGTTTTACAATAGGTATAGGATCTGAATTCTAGCGAATCTAATGAAAATAAGAGAAAAGCAAAAGAAAAATCTAGCTGCTAAGATGCTCCTATATTCGAAGAACCTGGGCCATGCAATGAGGGATTATCAAAGATCATAAGATGGTCTAAACGTATCCTGCAGGAGGACGATATGCAGGAAATATTTTACACAATCTTGTAGTGAGGGAAAATGAGGGAATAGAAATTGTAATAGTAGATGATGGTGTACCTTTAGGACCATTGATTTATAAGACAAAAGCAAACAAAGGAGAGAGGTTCACAATTCTTTTTTAACCCCTTCGACGCTGATGACGAGCTGGGCTCGTCATGGCGTAGCCTCCTCGCACGCTGATGACGAGCCCAGCTTGTCACGTAAAGTGCGATTTAAAAAATCTCAGCGTACGAGCGGAATTCCGCCCGCACGCATGCGGTTAAAAAGAGACAAATTTAATAAGTTCCAAATAAATCAAAATGAAAATGGGAGAGGAGAATTTTGAAAAAAGGGCCCAAGAATGCTTATGTTTGCCAATACAAACAGCCCTAATTTAGACAATCCTGAACAAACAAATACATTGCCCTCTCCCCGAAGTAAGGCTACCAAAAGAATAGGAATAATGGTTGATAAAAATCTATGTGAAAAATTGCCTACCAGGGATTTACTGTGTAAAAGTAATAAGGGTTAGGCAAGCCATGCGGATGCTGCAGAAGCCTAAAGTGTCTCTCAAATGTTCAAACACAAAGAGCTGAAATGGTATCACAATTGGGAGCAGTCAAGAGCCGATTGTCTGCAAGAACCTGATTGCTAACATAAACCCTCAATGCAGTAAGTCGATCAGAAAGAATCAGAACTTGGATTGAGGCTACTACTGGTGGATGTATTCGTCGATTGTGATACAAATCCATTTTTAAATCACTCAAAAATACTTTCCATTTTTAATGCAGTTCTGAGACTCTTGAAAAAATGTAATAGATATTGCTGTGCTTTAGTGTCTCTTTTTTATAAACAAGAAGGTTTTTCGCAGTGACCAAGCGCACTTATTGAATTTTACTCCAGATGTATTGCCAAGGATGTCTTAAGTTGTTGGATGAAATCAGACATTTAGGTTTTGATCTCTATGAATCAGGGTTCTCCAAACCGGTCCTGGAGGGCCGGATCCATGCCAGATTTTTTGCATATCCCCATTTAGATAAATGTAGTTATTTTAAAAATCTGGCATGGATCCGGCCCTCCAGGACCGGTTTGGAGAATCCTGCTATAAATTATGTGGGAATAAATGCATCTGTCCCCCAAGAGATGGAGTAATGAAAATGGTAATATCCTCATGGGCCAAGATAAGCCTTGGGGCCCAGGATATACCTGTACATGAACATATTGGGATAACTAAAACTAACTCTCAAAGGGGGATGTATTTACAGACCTATCCTGGTGAAGGAACATGACTGGAATGGGGTTGCATCTCCCATTAATACAGGAACCCAGGGTTTAAATCCATACCAATCCTGATGACAGCACAATAGCAAGGATATTTTTGCTGTGATCAAAGAATTCGCCAAACCCAGCACAGGGACAACAGACATCCCACCCTCCCAAGACCTCTGAAACAACCTCAGTGCCTTCTTCCACTGTAAGATTAAGGAGATCTATGACAGCTTCAACAGCCTCAATATCCAAGACCCTCTAACCACACTTGCAACCACCGCACCGTACCCAATGACAACAGACCCTGATCAGTTGGACTCCCCTCACCACTGACGCCACCCTCAAGATCATGAAGAGCATCCACTCAGGTTCACCCTCAAACCCCTGCTCGCATCACATCTTGAACAGAGCCAGCACCTCTATTGCCCCTGAACTCTGCTGCACCATCAACTGCTCCATCCACTTAATCACATTCCCAGGAAGACTGGAAACATGCAGAGATTAAACCCTTGCTGAAGAAATCCTCTGCTGACTGGAAGGACCTCAAGAACTTCAGAACCATCTCTTAGCTCCTCTTTCCAGCCAAGGTCATCAAGAAGGCAATTAAAGCTGACTTTTCTGAGTTCATCAAGGTGAACCATATCCTGGACCGCTCTCAATCCGACTTCCGAAGCAGTCACAGTACGGAGGTCATCCTCCTCGCCACCACAGATGAATTTCACACCCTCCTTGAATGAGGAGACACGGCAGGCCTCATCCTTCTGGACCTGTCAGCCACCTTTGACATCGTCTCCCACCGCACCCTATTCCCAAGACTCCATGGTGCCGGCATCAGCAAAATGGAATGCTGGTGATCCTTCCTCACCAGCCAAACTCGGAGTCAGGCTACCATCGTTCCACTCAGAACCCACAGAAATCAGCTGTGGAATACCTCAGGGCTCTTCCTTGAGCCCCACTCTCTTCAAAATCTACATGGCCCCATTTGCAGCAATCAACAGAAAGCACAGACTCGACATCGTCTCCTATGCTGACGACACCCAACCAATCCTGTCTCTCACCAACGAACCCACGGTTGCCAAGAGCAACTTCCACAACTGGATGAAGGCTGTCGCCACCTGGATGAAGGACAGCTGCCGAAAGCAAAACTCGGAAAAGACTGAAGTCCTCATCTTGACTTCCAACCACTCCACTTGGGAGGATTCCTGGTGGGCCGCAGATCTTGGACCTCCCCCCAAAACCCACAGACCACACCCGCAATCTCTTCATCATCTTGGACTCCTCGCTCACCATGGCCATCAGATAATTCCGTCTGATCATCCTGCTTCTACATGCTATGCCTGCTCCCAAAGATCTTCAAGTGGATCCCCCGCAAGTCCAGAAAGACGGTCACCGATGCACTCATCAGCAGCAGACTCCTCAAGAAACTGCAAAGCATCCAGAACGCCTTCGCCAGACTCATACTCAACATCCCCGCTGCAGCGATATCACCAGCCAACTGAGAGCCTGCCACTGGCTCCCAGTCAACAAAAGAATCACCTTTAAGCTCCTCACACACACCTAAAAATCATTATATTACACAGGACCCGCATACATCAATCCCCGCCTCTCATTCCATGCACCCACCAGAGACCTCCGCTCCACCCAACTGGCTCTGGCTACCATCTCACGTATTCGCAACACCACAGCCATGGGCAGATCCTTCTCCTACCTTGCAACAAAGACCTGGAACACCCTACCTCTCCCCCTAAGGCAATCACTGTTACTGCCCCAATTCAGGAAGGACCTCAAGACCTGGCTTTTTGACTGAACCACAGTGCCTTGCGACAGATCAGCAGTCCCGCCCCCCCCAGCGCCTTGAAACCCTTACGGATGAGTAGTCATGCTTTACAGGCCACTTGATTGCATTAATCTCAGCCACGGGTAATTATTGAGGCCCCCATCCCAATCTATTATTATTTTACACGCCATATCACCTGAGTTTAGGGCCAGCTTTGTAATGTAAATGTAATGTAATGTAAAAATTACTTATAAAGCGCGGCATTCACCGGACGGTTTCTTGGCGCTGATCACTTTGTTTGGAAGAGGCAGAGGGCGGGAGGGGAAAGCTTATGTGTAGATGCTACGGAAGAGATGAATTTTTAGGAGAGACCTAAAGTGAAGGTAGGAAGGAGAGAGTCTCAGTTCCAGCGGGAGGGAGTTCCAGAATGAAGGTGCCAGAAAGGAGAATCTGAGACCTCCGTGTTTTTTGCGTCTAAAACGGGGAGTCTGGAGGAGCGCAAGATGAGAAGAGCGGAGGAGCCTAGAGGGAGCATAAGGATGCAGGAGAGAGGAAATAAAGGAGGGACCAATGCCGGCCAAAGATTTATGAGTCAGGCAGCCCAGTTTGAACTTACAGCGCTCTGAGACTGGAAGCCAGTGTAGGGCTTTGAGGAGGGGACGGACGTAGTGGTGTTTTGGTTGGTGATAGATCAGGCGAGCTGCCTGATCCTGTATCAGTTGTAGTCTATTAATTTGATATTGTGGGATGCCAGCGTACAGGGCGTTGGCGTAGTCAATCCGAGAGATGACTAATGCCAACAGTGCTAGGGTGAGGGCCTCAGTAGTCAGAAAGTGGGAGATTTTCCGGACCTTCCTAAGCTGGAAAAAACAGGAAGACACAGTGGCACTGACCTGGTGCTTCATTGAGAGGTCCTGGGAGATGTAAACCCCCAGGCTTTTCACTTTGTCAGCAGGAAGGGGGGGGGACCAAGGGAAAGGGGCCAAAAAGTGGAGTTCCAGGGATTGGATGGGCCTCCGACAAGAACGAGCTTCGTCTTGTCGGGATTAAGTTTAAGATGATGAACGCCCATCCAATTACTGATGTGGCAAAGGGTGGACTGGAAATCTTGGGCCGCTTCATCCGAGGAGTCGAGATTGAAAACGAGCTGAATGTCGTCTGCATAGTTGAATGCAGTGACATTCCTGCCGCGGAGGGAGCGGATCAGGGGGGTAAGGTACAGGTTAAAAAGAAGGGGTGACAGGGACGAACCCTGTGGGACACCACAGGTGACCCTCGTCCTGCCTGCTGTAAACTGGGAAAGACGGACTGATTGGTGGCGGTCCGCCAGGAAGGAGCGAACCCAGTTAAGGGCCGTTCCAGTGATACCCGCCTCTTTGACACGGTCGACTAAGATGGTGTGGTCGACCGTGTCAAAGGCCGCCGACAGATCTAGGAGCACCAGGGCTTGACTGGTGTTGGAGTCAGCGCCTCTGCGGAGTTCCTCCATGACAGAGAGGATAACCGCCTCTGTCGAATGGGCAGGTCTAAACCCGGCTTGCTGGGAGTCTAGAAAGTTGGAGTCCTCAATGAAGGAGCTGAGGACGCTGGTCACATGTGTCTCAAGTACCTTACTAAGGTAAGGAAGAAGGGAGATGGGACGAAAGTTACCCAATACCGAAGGGTCGGCATTTGGGTTTTTTTAATATGGGGACCACTTCGGCATTCTTGAACTGACTGGGGACCATGCCGAGCAGGAGAGAATTGTTCAAGAGAGTTAGTGGAGGGGTAGGGCAGGCCGAAGAAGCGGCCCGGAGAATCGCCGGGAGGCAGCAGTCAGTGGGGGAACCAGATGAAACTTTGTTTAGAATGGAGAGGAAGTCTTCTTCGGGTATAGAGGGGAGCTGGGTCAAGGAGAGGGGGTTAAGAAAGGGGGCAACCTCCGGGAGGGACAACGCCGGGGGACCAGAGGAAATACTGTTTTTGATTTTGCTAATTTTGTCAACAAAAAAGCAGTTAAGGGAGTCGCAGAGTACCTGAGATGGGAGGAGTTTGATGGTCACCCTGTCCGGGTGAGAGAGCTCCTCCACAATAGCAAAAATATCCTTAGATTTTTGCGCGGAGTTGAGAATTTTTGTGGAGAAGTAGGCAGTTTTGCCAGCTGAAATTGCCTGTTTGTATTCTCCGGATAATTTTAGGAAGTGAGATTTTTCTAAAGGATCGTAGTTTCTACGCCAGTGACGCTCGGCTTGGCGAAGTCCCAGCTTTAAGGTTTTAAGGCTGTCTGAGAACCAGCGATGTGCGTCGTGGGGGCGCTTGGTTCTAATTAACTTAAAAGGGGCGATCTTGTCGCTGGCGGTCTCCAGCCATTTGGTGAGTGCGGCTTCCTGGGAGTCTAGAGAACCTGTGCCGGACGGGGCTGAAGATATTAGCGAGGAAAGAAAGAGGTCAAGGTCTGCTTTATTCCAGTTGCGGACCAGGAGGCTAGGGCCTTGGCTGCGGGGGGGCGGCGGGGGGACCAAGAGAAGAAAGGAGATTAAGAAATGGTCCGACCAGTGACAGGGAAGGATCGTGAGTGATTTAATTTCGAGGTTGTAGGTCCACACCTGATCTAAGGTGTGGCCTTTGGAATGAGTGGCTGTGTGAACATGTTGAAGGCCATTGAGCCCACTTAATAAATCAGTGAAAGCCAAGGAGTGAGGGCTTTCGTGCGGGTCCAACGGCCAGTAATTAAAATCACCTAAAACCAGGAGTTTGGAGTTATTAATTGTGAGCTGAGATAGTAGATCGCAGAAAAGGGAGGGGAAGTTGGGCATGGGTTGAGGGGGGCGGTATACCAAAACGCAAGTAAGAGGGGACACCGAGGATTCAAGTCTGATAACCAAACAATCAGCCTGGGGGATGGTAAGTAAAGAGAGGGAAGTGAATCTGAGGGAGAGTTTGATGATAGCGGCTACGCCACCTCCGGGTTTACTAGCTGGTCGGTTGGTTTGGAGGATGTAATACCACGGAGGAATGGCTGCCAAGATATCAGGGGAGGAGTCCTCGTTCAGCCAAGTCTCAGTTAGGAGTAGGATATCAGGACGATCTGAATCCAGGAGATGGCAGATGTCATGTTGGTGACTGACTAGCGACCGGGTGTTAAGGTATGTGATAGTGAGTTCGATGTTAGCCGGTGACTGAGCAGGCTGTGTTGTGGGAGGGGGGAGGGCACCAATGTGCACGGAGGTGGAGGAGGATGGGAGGGCCCTGAGCTCTGGGAAAACACTACGGGCGTTGAAGACGCCAAGGTGGCGTAGTTTTAAGTAGCTGGTGGATTCCAACGGCCAAAGGGAGTGTAATGCAATCAGGTCCCTAGGGGTATAAGACGTAATTTGGGCAGAATGACGGGCCCCGGGTCCCAGCCGGACGCGGACAGGCGCAGACGGGCTTGCCTTAAGCGCGCCTTCGGCGCGCAATCGTCGCGCCCGCTGCGCTCGTCCGCTGCGCTTCCTAAATAAGCACATCTTTATAGGCTGGAGGTGAAGATGGGGCGTGGCCTCGTAGTGGGCGTGTCCTACTCCTACCAAGGAGAATAGCGCTAAGGAAAAACGGCGATTTCCACCCTTAGCAGTGCTCGTTTTGGCTCAAGAACAGCAGCCTGCACACTGCAATCATGTACCAGGTAAAGGGGTGAAGTAATTAAAAGAGCGAAATTTCAAAGTTTTTTTTTTTTTTTAAAGTGACAGTTATACACAACATACAGCAACTCCCGGCTGAGCCTCAGGAGCGAGTGGTCATCAGCACTCTAGCAATCAGAGCGCCTTAAGTAGCGATGTGGAAGGGGGCGTGGCCTCGTAGAGGGCGTGTCCTACTCCTACCAAGGAGAATAGCGCTAAGGAAAAACGGCGATTTCCACCCTTAGCAGTGCTCGTTTTGGCTCAAGAATAGCAGCCTGCACACTGCAATCATGTACCAGGTAAAGGGGTGAAGTAATTAAAAGAGCGAAATTTCCAAGTTTTTTTTTTTTAAAAGTGACAGTTATACACAACATACAGCAACTCCCGGCTGAGCCTCAGGAGCAAGTGGTCAGCTTTATACAAATCAGTCTTGACTCTCCTCCAATCAGATCAATCCAGCCCAAACTGCAATGCAAGGTATGCACTGAACCAGAACACAAGAAACCCAGGACCGATTTCACCTTAGTTATGGACTCATTATCCGGTATACCTTGGATCCAATGACACAGTGTACACTGTGTTCAGGTCTAAGCATACTTGTCCTAATTAGGGGAAAGCTCTAAAGTGTACAAAAAAGTGATGGATGCATGCCTTAATTAAACTCAGCCACTGGTAATTACCCGGGCCACATCCCAATCCATCATTACTTTGCAAACCATGTTACTTCAGTTTGGACCCAGCGATATGCAAATCAGTCTTGACAATGCTCCAAAAACAGTCCAGCCTAAACTGCCAAGCCAGGTCCTCACTGAACCTTAAAAAAGCAACCCAAGACCAGTTTTGCCCTTGTTATGGGCTCATCAGCCAGGAATAGCTTGATACTTTAGTTAATCATGGAAGGAGGCATCTATATTTTGTTCTGTTGATAGTAATTATGAGTTCAGTTAACCTTGGCTAGCTAATAGACTGATTGGCTTCTTACTCTCTCCCAACAAACCAACTTCCTTCATGCTCTCTAGTCAGAATGAGGAGATATCATCAGGCAGGATGTGACACATTTTCAGGTATCTGAGTGGCACAAGATTGTTGTTGCACACAGGGCTCATGAATAGCACCTGTCATGGTAGTGCACATAATCATGGTTGGGGCAGTGATGTCAGTAGTAGTGACTGATGCAACTAGCACCATGGTTTAGATAGAGCCTGATATCATGCTTGTAATACAGATGGGGATGTTGGTCTCTGTGGAGATATCACACTGATTGTCACTGCAGAAACAAAGGCATTTGCTGCAGTCATTAGTACAGTAGCTATGAAATCAGATCAGTTATTGTAGTCACCATCATAACTGTGGTGCCTTGGACCAAGTGAAAACTTATAGAGCCAGGTGTGGTACCATTTGTGCAACTGTCTTATCAGTTGCGGTTGTGACTCATGTGTCAGTGGTTGCACCTGCTTTGGAGAGGTTAGTGTTTTCTTACTTACTGGGTTCAACCTTGGATGGATCTGTTGGAATCAGTAAAAACTATGTCAATAATACCATGATATGTGCATGCCCGACTACAGCAGTATCAATACATGCAATGTCAACGTATGCCATGACCTAGGCCAGCACAATGTCAATATCAGTAAAACCAATATCGATGTACACTATGACAACTGTACCCACAATGTTGAGAATGTCAATATAAATGAAACTAGTGACTGACATATTATTTGCAGGGATTGCAATGAACTCGTGTCATTGCTGTCAGATTTACCCATGGTTACCTCCCCATCAACCCCGAATTGAATCAGAGATACGTGGTCAGGCAGGTCCGGCAACCCACACCTATCAAATGACAGGCCACAGGTGGGGCCTCGCTTAACCCAAAGACAAACACACACCCATTGAAACCCCTGGTTAATCCCACAGATAGATAGTTGCCGCACAAAGAGGTCAGAGGAAATTGGCTCCAATAAAACATGTATGGCCAAAGGCTCACGTTCCCCAAAAATACCACAAATCTAGCCACCACATGTAGATAGGAACACTCAGCCAATCAGAACACGACATGCCAGACATCTGGACACATACACACTGGACTACATTAGTGCTTCCCAAGGTTAAGACCCATCTGTGTCCTTATCAGATGCCCAAACTTGTTCATTTATCACTGAGATGTTTTTGCAGGAATTAAATGATTGTGCCACTCAAGATGCATATAATGTCAGCAAAAACTTTGAACACAGAGAGTCTTTCATCTGACACATTCTGCTGAGAATCTCCTGGCCACTGCATTTAATTAAACCAACTTATTCCTGTTTTGTCAAACACCTCTTGTATTTTCATTTCTTTAAGGTAAATTCATATCTGAGTAACAGATCACTGGTTGCTAACTTGCTTCCTGTGCTGGGTCTAGTCATGGCCACAATGTAGTCTACTTGCATGTACACGAGCTGCTGGTGGAGTATAATGGACCTTTGCCTCCTGACTTATCGTTGTGTGAGTCACCAGTAAAAGGAGATGTCACAACACTGGTGGTCAAAGAGGAGTAAACTACATAGATCGAACTAGGGATGAAAGACAGTATCCAAGAGCAGTCACCTGAGTACAGAGAAATAATCAGTTGGTTGTTCTATTAACCCCCATCAAATGGGAGTCTGAAGATCTACAGATCATGAGCATCCACATAAGACTGTATAGTGGTCATGACTAGGCATGAAAAATAGCAGCTCTCCTTTCTGCCAAAATCACAGTTTTACTGTTCAATTTTGAGTCAATGAGAGAACCAGATTTACACAGACTGTGCCAACATGTGATCTACCAGTCTAGGAATTTGGCCCAACTACTCTTCAGCTAAATGGGCACTTTCTCATAGTGACCCACAGTTCGAACTATTGAGGATTGGGTGACCGCTGCTCATCTTTCCTGTCTGTGTTCACCATAAATTGGCTGGTCCATTTCCTGTCCGATAGGAAGCAACAGGTCATCATGGGCTCATTCAAATCGTCAAAATACCTATTGGAGAGAGGGGGCCCGCAGGGCTCATGTCTAAGTCCGACCCTCTTCAATATATATATGGCCCCACTAGCCAGAATAGTGCGGCATTATGGGTTTGAAGTCGTCTCATACGCAGACGACACTCAACTGATTTTCCCAATTGGGAAAAATCTGGTTGAGGAAAGAACCCGCTTTGCCCAAGGAATGTTGGCCATCTCTAGCTGGATGGCTGAGTCCTGTCTCCAACTAAATCCGGAGAAAACAGAGTTGATGTTACTTGGAAAAAAACAGGACATTGTGCTAAACGACTGGTGGCCACCCGAACTGGGGGCCGCTCCTGTCCCTTCAAACTCTGTGAAAAGCTTAGGTATACAACTGGACGAGAACCTTTCCATGAAGAAAAATGTGAGTAACATTGTAAGCTCATGTTATCACAGCCTGCGACTGCTGCGGAAAATCATTCCGTATTTGCCTCTGAGCCATCGCAGAACAGTGGTGCAAGCCCTGGTAGTCAGTAGGATTGACTACAGGAATGCACTGCTGGTGGAAGTAGGATCTACACAGCTAGAAAAGCTTCAAGTGATCCAAAATACGGCAGCAAGGATGGTCTTGAACCGTCCACCAGGTACCCCCTCACTCCCTTTACTAAAGGAATTGCACTGGCTGCCGGTGAAGAAAAGAGCTTTTTTCAAGACCTGCTGCTTGGTCTTTAAAGCTATGAGGGAGACTGGCCCAAAATATCTCCAAAACAAAATCTGCAGATTGACATCAGCCTGCAATCTGAGATCAAACAGTAAAGCCCTACTAGCGATCCCACGTATCTACCGTAATCGCTTGGGAGGAAAAGCCTTCTCGTATGTAGGCCCAAAATACTGGAACTCCCTGCCGGAAGAACTGCGAAAGTCTCCTTCATATGGGGGCGCTAGGTGGCGCCAGACCAAGATGGCCGCACTATAGTGAGGCTCTCGCCAGATCGGGCCTTTGACTGATCCTGCTGACCATCCTGTCCGAGGATACCAGTTCTGTTTCCCCACCGAGGTGACCGCAGCGCTTTCCTGCACTCAGCGGTACCAACAGCGTCGGCATCGCCCGCCTGGAAGCGGAGATATCGGCGGATTTGCCCGGGGGCGGCTTGGACTGTCCACCAGGGACCCGCCGCATCGGGACTGACTGGCCAGGAAACCCCGAGGATCTGCGGCCTAACCGGAGCTGCGGTCATAACAACTGCGGTGCTCAAGATCATCCGCCGCTGCCTCTGCGCCTGTCTTCTGCTACATGGGGGCCTCCACGCATCGACGGTGAGCCCTTCTTCTTGCCGCCGCGTCCTGGGAGTGACTGCGGGCGGCGGCTGACGGCGGAAAAAGGCGCGAACACGGCCAATGGCGGCGGAGCAAATTTCGGCGAGCAGTGCCAAGACGCCCTATCTGTAGCCGCTTCCCACACTGCTCAGGGACTGTGGAGGTGCCGGTAAAGCTGGGACATACCTGAACTCTTGATGGAGGTAGCCTTGTATCCTGCGCTGTAGCGCACTGAAATTGCGCTGGTCCCTCCTGCTGTCTCCTACCCTCCCGCCGCCCTCACAGCATTGTGGTTTAATTGCCTGCTCCCTTGGGACTGTGAACTCGAGCATGCTGCTGGAGTGACCCTGCGGACATTTCATACGACGCTATCTGCGCCCGCCTGCTCCCCTGAGGCGTCCTTCCTGCCTCTCAACGCACGGGAAGCACTGCCTGGAGGCTGTCTGCACACCGGCCCAAAGAGCACAGCGTCCCCGGCGCACATTGACAGGGCGCAGAGGCCGCCTCACAGATCCTTCACAAGCCTACGTGACCTTGCCCACCGGCTGCGTTGACCGACGGCACAGGGCCGGCGATATCTGCCCCAAAAACGCTTGCTTTTGCTACGAAACGCAGCCCGTGACGTGATCTGGCCCCCCTTACAGGTACTGTTTCCCTAGCTGCTCTGATGGTTGCTTTATTGGTGTGGTCCGCACAAGGAGACCCTTGCTGATGTGTTGAGGGGCGATTTAGCTATTGTTAACTGATTCCCCTGCGGCACCGGTGGCTGGGGTAACATTGTTCACAGGCCCTGCCGCACTTCTAAGGGCTCGAGAGCCGAAGACTCCTAATAGACGTCGCCTCTGGTCTACACTACACTCATAGTACCACCTCCACAAGTGTTCTTTCTCGTCCTCCCACTCCGCCCCGACACACTGACGATACTTCACGTCGCCGCACACTGGCTGCTACTATCACGCCGGCTGCGCGTGCACCGAGTCACGACATGGGCCGCAATGACGCCAAGCAGACCAAAATACCGTTTGAATCTAAACGGGCCTCCAGAACCATGCACGAACCCGCAGGTAGCCCTCCTGCCCGTGGACCACCGGGGGACGACTGGAAAGCCTTGCTGCTGACTATGCAACAAAGTCTGACAAGCATTGACGCCAAGGTTGACTCGATCAATACTCGCATGGACAGTGTGGTTACCAAACTGGAACAGCACGACACCAGACTCAAGGAAGCTGAAGATAGAATATCGGATCTGGAGGATGGGTCCACCACGAACGCCAGGCAGGTAACCCAAATGGACAAGCTCTTAAAAATCATCGCGGAGAAAAACGAAGATTTAGAAGCCAGGTCCAGGCGCAACAACATCCGCGTCCTGGGCCTTGCAGAAACCACCAACACTGGGAAAATGGAGGTGTTCATTGAAAATCTGGTCGTCGAACTCTTTGGTAAGGAGTCGTTCTCCTCGCATTTAATAGTAGAACGAGCCCACAGATCCTTGGCCGCACGCCCGCCGCCAGGTGCCCAACCTCGTCCCATCATAGCGAGATTCCTCAATTATAGGGACCGGGACACAGTGCTCCGCCGAGCGAGAGAGATTGGCACGGTGCGTTATGGCAACACTACACTCTCATTTTTCCCGGACTTCACCCAGGCGGTGCAGGAAGCCAGGAGGAAGTTCATAGGAGTAAAGAAAAAGCTCCAGGATCGAGAGATGACGTACGCCATGTTGTACCCGGCTAAATTAAAGATTTCCTATGGGGGCAAACAGCACTTCTTTCAAAATCCTCAACAGGTGGAGGACTTTCTTAAACACCACAGGACGGACGAAACCGGAGGAGGCGCTGAATCCCATCGCTCCAGATCCACTTCGCCTATGAACCAGCAGGAATAGAACGAATTCACAATGACCGCTCCGAGGCCAAGAAGTGGTGACGGACTAGAAGCCTACACCACGGTGAGATACATATTGATAATGATGTTTGACTCGGTACACATATTTGGCAGGCTCGATCGCCCACCTCCGTCCCACGCCGAGAAACCAGGTCTTTGCCTGGTTCCAAGTGGGTGCAAGTAGGGAGGTGGATGGCAGGTTTGGTGCCCCTAGTGCGGTACCCCAATGGGCGAGCCCCAAACCCCCCTTCTTGGGATAGAATGGAGGGATACGAGACATTTCTAGGGTTTTTAAGTTGGGGAATGGGAGGGTTAATGGGGATTGGGTGGGTTCAGAATGCCCGGCTAGTTGGGGTTGCCGGAGTGGGTGGGGGAATGTTCCAACATTTTACCTGCAGGACGGAAATGTTTGTTGTCCACGTTAGCAGTGGGACATTCCGAGAAGGAAGTTGGGTTTTGATTTTTATATTCGCTGCCATATGTTCTTTGTGCATGGATGCTGTGGATGATTGGCGCTCATTTTTTCCGTTCAAAAGATGGGAGACGTAACTGAATCACTGCCCGCTTCACAGTTCCGAGTAGCCTCCTGGAATATACGAGGGCTGAACAACCCAAAGAAAAAAAGACAAATACTAGGGTATCTAGACAGACACGGGATATCTGTAGCTATGCTGCAAGAAACTCACCTGATGCCTAGCGGCTCCCCTCCATTCGCTTCTAAATGGGCTATGAGCAGAGTGTTCTCTTCCTACTCCAATTACGCTAGAGGGGTGGTAATACTGGTGAAACGAGGAATACATTTCATTCCAGCTGGAACTGAGATAGATGCTGAG
Source organism: Lissotriton helveticus (assembly GCF_964261635.1). Lineage (NCBI taxonomy): Eukaryota > Metazoa > Chordata > Amphibia > Caudata > Salamandridae > Lissotriton > Lissotriton helveticus. Next base: position 60,637,147 of record NC_136071.1, read on the forward strand.
GGGCGCTACTGCATGCTATGGGGGAAATTACACACGCACACAATACTGTTTGCATGTTATTATGGTCCTAACACGGATGACCCTGATGCTCTTCTCACCCTGTGGGGGAAAATACAGGCTTTGGGTATAGATCACGTGGTGCTGGGGGGAGATTTCAACACGGCCCTCGTTCCCGCGCAGGATAGATCGCACCCACATGCCTCTCATTATACTAATACTCAGAGATCACTAATAGGAATACTGAAGGAGCACCGCCTGGTCGATTCGTGGCGACATATGCATCCCACCGCCAAACAGGGTACTCATTGCTCTGCGTTCCACTCCACATGGGCCCGCCTTGACTATATCTTTGTCTCAGCAGGTCTATCCCCATGGTTAACCAAAGCAAGTCACCTGGCGCGCACATACTCGGACCACTCCCCGGTTCTCCTCTCCCTAACCATTCCCCTCACTACTTCCCCTTTCCTAACCTGGCGCCTAAATCCCGCACACCTGACTGACACTGCATTCACGGCTGAATTAGAGCAGGAAATCACGGAGTTCTTTGAACGAAATATTAATTCAGTTTCTAGTCTCACTACAGTTTGGGAGGCCTTTAAGGTGACAATGAGGGGGAGCTGTATCGCCAAAGGGGGGGGGGTTCTCAAGGCGCTGCGTACAGACATACACAAACTTGAATTAGAGCTCCGTCAGCTGGAGCGAGTAATGGCGAGGGGAGACTGGGATGGTGCAATACATGCTCAGATCAGGGACAAACTGAACGAATACTCAGAGGCAGCGGATAGGGAAGGTAAATTTCTGGGTAAGCCCTTTACTGCTCGAATATATGGTGAGGGAGACAGGCCTGGCAAGGCGCTGGCCAATGCAGTCAGGACCCCTCGATATCAAAATTATGTCCCGACTTTATTTGACAAACATGGCACACCGCACCACGATACCAGGACACAGCTCCAGGTGTTAACTGAACACTACACCTCGCTTTACACCTCACATAGGAACGACACGCTCAATTTGCAGGAATATCTAGAGGACACTGCTATTGCCTGGCTGGGACCTTCCCAGCAAAAATTCCTTCATCATGAGCTTGAACTAGATGAGATCAAAGATGCCATCATGTCCATGAAGTCAGGGAAAGCACCGGGGTCGGACGGCCTTCCGATAGATTTTTATAAATCCTTCTTACATGTACTGGCTCCCATACTGAAACAGGTCTTTTATGCATCATTGGAAGAGGGCTCACTCCCCCCCTCGATGAGGGAAGCATTAATAACGTCGCTGCTGAAACCAAATAAACCACCTGAACAATGTGATTCCTTCAGGCCCCTCTCATTATTGAATACAGACAGCAAGATTTTGGCTAAAGTTCTTGCCACACGTCTTAACCTCCTTATGGAAAGATTGGTCCTCCCGGATCAGGCGGGGTTCGTCCCGAACCGTGCCACGTCCCATAATTTGCGTACCTTACAAGCAGTGCTGCAAGATATTAACCCCAAGTGTGAGGCTGCTGCCATTTTCCTGGACGCTACAAAAGCGTTCGATTCCCTGGAGTGGGACTACCTACTTACACTACTCGAGAGGATGGGAGTCCCTTTCAATTTTTTGGACTGGATTCGGCTGTTATACCATAAACCCCAAGCTACGGTGCTACTCAACGGTGCGCGCTCCGCTCCGTTTGAGATCTATCGGGGTACCCGACAGGGCTGCCCTCTGTCCCCGATACTCTTCGCTATCGCCATCGAACCCCTAGCCGCGAAGCTTAGACAACACCATAGACATCGTGCACTAGTGTACCCGGACCGGCAGCTTCTGATTGCACTGTACGCTGATGACATGACCCTCTACGTAGACAATCCACGAGATAATCTAAATCCCTTATTGCGCGAGATTACTAAATTTGGGGCTATAGCGGGGATACAGATCAACTGGGCGAAATCCGCTATGTTCCCCTTGACTGACAAGACCTCGGAATTTCCTCTTGACTACCCACTGGTGTGGGAATCCGATGAAATAAAATATCTGGGAATCAAAATCACTAGGAATAGAGAGAACCTTATCCGGTCTAACTATGGGACGGTCCTGGACAAATTGACAGACAGCGTTACAAGGTGGCTACATCTTCCTCTATCCATGGCGGGCCGCATATCACTTATCAAGATGGTGGTCCTCCCCAAATTATTGTATCTTTTTACGAATATTCCCTATAGCCCGGGGTCCTGCTTCTTTAGGGCCCTCGACTCCCAGCTTTCGCGACTGATCTGGGGAGGCAAGCAAGCTAGACTTAGTTTGAAAACCCTGATGCTACCTTACCACCAGGGTGGGTTTGAAGTCCCGGACTTCCGAAAATATTACGATTGCGCTCAGGGCCACTTTGCGGCGTACTGGTTCCATCCCCCTCCATTTATGGCCCACCTGGCGGTTGAGGATGGTTATATGAGACCAGAAAAACCTTCTGGATATCTCTACACTACGGTCAGTATGACCGACAAGGACCCGTCCACTGTGGACTGTACTGTCAGAGCCTGGAAGCGCATTGCAGGACATATGGGAGTACTATTCGCCTACTCGCCTCTAATGGTGATGGCAAATGACCCCAGAGTGAGTATCGCCCGAGAAGAATTGGGGCGTAAATTCCTAGCCAAATACGCCATAAACACATGGGGGGATCTTTACCTGCAGGGTACCTTCCGCACAGCTGTGCAGATATTTGGGGACGACACCCCCACGATGATGGATACTTTCCTCTACGTCCGCCTCCGACAAAACGTAAAATCCGTCACACCCGATTTTCCGGACGAACCAGAAATCATGGCACCACTGCACTCCCTGCTCCAGGCCACGGTCCCGAAGCATGTAGTCTCCATGTTGTACAAACATGTCCAGGTGGCTCCTTCGCCTCCCTCCTTTAGAGCCCGGCAGGACTGGGACGCTGACCTACCCGAACCCATATCGGACGAGCAGTGGGAAACGAGCTGCTCTCACACACATGCTGTTACCGGAAACACCCGTCTCCGACTGATTCATTATAAATTCTTGCACCGGCTCTATTTCACGCCGGCAAAATTGCACCGCTTAGGCCTCAAAGGCGACGATAGATGTCTCCGATGTGGCATCCCGGGGGCAGACTTTATACACCTAGCATGGGGATGCCATGCGGTCGCCACGTACTGGGTGGAAGTGTTTGACGCTCTCTCGGAAATGCTCGGGCTATCCATAGACCCGTGTCCTAGGTTAGCGCTGCTCGGGCTAGCTCACCCTGCTGTTAAGACGAACCGCAAATTTTTTGCACTGAGCCTCCTCCTGGCCAAACGTCAGGTGGCATGCAGATGGGGCAGAGGGAGAGCGCCTAAATTTAAGGATTGGTTGAGTAGCATGGCTACCTGGCAAGAACAATTACATAACTATGCCGACCTCTTACCTCCTAAATCACGACCCAAAGATCTATGGGGCCCCCTTACCGCTTACCTACTTCACTTACACAATGATGAGCATTCTGTGGAAGAGGATAATTGAGAGGTAGACTGTAGAGATTACTGCTCCGTTCACACACGGAGGTATGCCCATTCACACACTTTCGAAAGCACTACCCCAACACACGCCTCTAACCTATGCTGCCCCCTGCTGACATGGCTCACTTTGGGACCTGCGTACATGAACACACGCAGCGCACACCGTTACGCCCCCCCCGCCCCATAAAATACGGAACGAGATGTGACGGGATTACGGGGTGACGATAGTCCTCCTGTCCCCCTCTCACCTCTTGTGTTACTCGGACCTAGATCGGAACGGATATTCTCACTTAGGTACTCGTCCATTACAACACATCCATAGCAAGACACAATATCGCACTCTCTGCACGGCAAGCGAGCACAATACCTTCCCCGTGGTTGAGTCACCATTACTGCGACAGTAGTGACACGGCCAGAATTGCCTGACATCCGATGCAGGATAGTGACTTCGACCCTGCGCCCCCCCGCACATCTGTGCTTCATCATTCCAATGCTCCGATACAGAGGCGTCACTGGGGGAAGGGAAAAGAAATGTTATGTAGTTATGATGTTTTACATGTAAAAAATAACCTCATTGATTTGCTGCTCAAAACCTACAATGTAGTCAAGTTGATCTCCTGCATTTTTCTTCACAACCCATGTCTCATACTAACGCGGCCGGCCCGGTTGGGTTGTAGGCGGCTTGCTGTGTGCATCCCATGACCTTATTAAGACTACATGTCCATCCTCTTACGTGACACTGGGGAAGCCGGCCCAAGAATGTGGGTTGTAGGCGCTGAGCTGTATTACATGTGTTTATGACCAATAAAGGTTTTCAAAAAAAAAAAAAAAAAAAAAATAAGTCTCCTTCATATTTGACTTTCAGGAAACATCTTAAAGCCTTCCTCTACGCTAAACTTACTCTGGTACCCTAACTCTCGCTTTCAGAAAAAAAGCACTAGGTAGCGCGGAGATGCCCCCGGGTGATTCAGGCGCTTTACAAAACTCCAATAACAATAACAATAACAATACAAAGAATGTCAACACATGCAGGGAAAATGTAGAAAAGCCATGCGTGTGGCGACACCTCCCTGCTCATCATAGGCTATTTGTTTTTTTTCCATTGAAAAACAGAAATTTCTTTGAAGTTTGATTTCTCAAAACAAAAATGTTTGCAAAGTGGGTGCTTTAAACATGGTGTCCACTCAGTAAGTCAAGAGAGTCACACAAGTCAAAGCAAATAAATCCACATTAGAGAGCCATGGACCAATCAATAGAAAGGGTGTTCCTTTAACAAGGTGGAGGCGACAATAGCCTCCACCACCCTTGGGAGGCTTGCAGAAATATATCCTTTGCATTTTTTGGAGACCTTTACTTCTCCTTTTTTTTACAAGTGCTCTTTTATCTGTAAAATGAAACAGTCCTTTGTTGTTTAAAGAGTGGTGCCATTTGTTGCAATTAACAATGTGTCCCAAATGATATTTCCAAGTCAGTAGAGTCGAGATACAGAGAATACTATCCAGGTTGTCCAGCTCAATTTATTTAGTTAATTTGTTGCCCGATTTAATGAGAATCATTGCTAGATCATGGAGGGTTCATTTAATTTCCGTTTGTCTGAGTCTAGGATAAAGCAATAGGACATTTTTTGTCCTGAGTTTAGTGTCACATGAACAATCTGTGACTATTGTAAGAATTTGGACTGTTCTTTCTGATCATCTGTTTGGCCAGCTGCTGTCACTGAAAGCAGGCTGTATTGACTTAGTTGGATTGTGTGGTCTGATTCCGTTGCACAATAGATGCAGAATGAGTTTAATCAGGAGATCATTTCAGATATTTTTCCTTCCATTGACCCAATAAAGTCTCCCATAGCAGAGACATCTCTCATGATTGCTTCAAGCATGAATTTTGGATGTATTGCAAGTGGATTATGAACATGTGTGTTACTTGTAATTACTTTGGAAAATATTAGTTGAGTTGTTAGCTGTATAGGTGACATCAGGTCAAGGGGTTGTACAAAGTTTGGCATGCCTTACACATTTCTCAAGAATGGGCACCCACAGCAACAACTAATGGCTATATTGTGCAATGTAATTGTCCTCTACAAATTCAGGCTGGGAAGTAGATGACAGAGTAGGCTGTGAAGAATTGTGCAGAGATATCCTCAAGATGATTCAGTATGATCTTGACTCTGCAGTCGTCTGCACATTCCAGCTCTGCAAACTATACTGTGAAATGGGCACAGGAGGGCTGTGTGAGTTAAGTTTTGTACCCCTTCTCATGCTTACCATCAGTGGCCCACATCAGCACTGACACCTACCTGAAAGTCTTATGTACTGGGTTGTTTAGTTGCCATGTGGATGGCAGAGTGTGCTGAAGGGTTACCAGGTTTTCTTGCGTATTAAAATTGTAATTACATTGTGTGTAATCATTAATCAAGGTCTCTTGAAGCCAGTGCCTTTCTTGGTGCCGCTCTTTGATACCCAGTTTCAACTAGACCATGGGTTCTCACAAACATTTTCCCAGGGGCCAATAGATATTGTCTGTGGTGTGCAATAGGTCCGCATTGATGCCAGCGGGATGGGAGTAGAGATTTGCAGGCTGGTATTAGGGTTGGCGGTGGGGAAGCAAAGCATGTAGATAGTGTGGTATGTGAGTCATGGAGTTATTGTGAGGGTTTCAGTCTATACAGTCTTCTAAATTAATCCCCTAACCTCTAGAAGAGTTATAGTTTTGACAGTACTGTGCTCAGCAGTATCTGAATCGCTATCCCTTTACCAGTCTTCTCTACTTGCTATCACTGGCTCAGGAAAGTCAAGTGTAAAAAAAAGTAACTTCATTATTGAATTTGGAATCAAATACAATTGCACAATAAGAAACTAAAAAACCTATGATCAATCTCAGCTTCCCCACTTGACCAAATTGTGTGATCCTAGCCAATTATTTTATTTCACTTTGCGTTCTTTTTCTTGTTTTCACATGTAAGAGCACCTTGAAATAACCGTGTTCAGGATATGCACAGTACAAAACATTCTAACGTGTTTGACTTAATAAACTGTAATGTTATCCATGTATAGTATCCACCCTAAGGGTTCAACAGAACAACTGACTTGCCTCTTAGGTCACTGTTAGGATTATTGTTAGGATGGGAGTAAGCGTGACTGTTTCTATATTAATTTTTTTTAAACTATCACTTTTAAAAAAATGCTTTAAAATGCACTGATACAATCTTATGTACTAAGGTGAAACGCTTCTGCTTGTGAAGGTCAGGAGGGGTGAAAAAGCGGCCCATGGGCTGTACTTTGAGTATCACTGAACTGGACTATTTGAGGACTCTGATTCTCAAGTGACTAGGTTCCTGTCCCACCATTAGGATGCTCAGTTGAACTGCTTCTTACTAGGTGTTCATCCCAGATACCTAGGAAAAGGGCAGAGAGGCTGCACCTGTCAAAGCCTGATAGGATCTGAGTATGTTTTCCTCCTCGATCCACTTCTCTGCCAATCTTTTTTCAGTGTCTTAATTTACCAACATTCTTCCCTGGATTAGCCATCCGCCTCACTTCATCTTGGCCTTAGTTCCTGGTGGCTGTATTAACCTGCTCTTCTCCTCCTCAAAGCCTTAAGACTGAGTACCCCAAATATGTATTAGGGAAGGCACGCCCATCATCCTGGGAGGAATCCTGAGATATTAAATGAATTAAATATCAAGCCATACACTCCTAACAGATGGTCCTCTGTTTGATTTGGGTGGATGCTGGTTATATAATGTCCATTCCTTTGGTTTGTTCCCATCCGTACATGACTAAACCTGTCAGAGAATGTTCTACTGCTAGTTGTATACTGCACATTCCTAGGAGTGGAGACCACAAAGTGTATACTATGATCCATGGAAAATTAGCCTCTTTCACTTCTGGGCATTTTTTTCTTTTAATAAAGATGACTACCATGATGGTAGATATCCACATACATTACACTGTCAGAAACATTTCTCCTAAACTCATGCGTGTGTCCAGCTAAGTGTTCACAGCAACATCGTATGTGTCGTTTCTGACATACATACGCAACACCAAAACACTTCCAACATGGGAGGCCCTACACTCATGCATTGTCGATCCATCCATACACGAGCTAGTGACTAAGCATCCTATCTCTCACTCCTTTTTTCTTCAATTCTCACCAACATGCATCAACAAAAACAACATAAGAGTGCAATTCTGGTCTTCGCACAGATTGGAACACTGGCCATTCATTCACCTACCTTCTATGAGTCCGCAAATGCCCTTCAGCACCTTGTTACTGGTATGAAGTCCAATAAAGATGCAAATAAAATGCAAGACTATGCAAACCCATGTTATGCATATTGTGCTCTTTGGCTTCCTAAACACAAGTTTGGCATCCCTGAAGGTTATCTTTCCCTCAGTAATGACCACCACTTGATTGAGAATCCTAATGGATTCACCTTCCAGTGTATTATTCAGCATCATCTTCAAGGACATCACTACAAGCCTAATTTCCTTGTAGAGAAACTCTCTACTTCAGTCCAGTTCGACATTCCAAAGAGCATTTTCCAGTCAACATTAGAAGGCAAGACTTTTCAAACTGTGTTTAAGGACACTAAACTAAAATCTTTCAAATGTCTTCCCCCTCCTTTCATCAATTCAAAAAAGCATTGACTGCAGAAATGTATTGTGTACACTGAGGCATATCATTCTGTGTGCAATATAATACTCTGAAACAAACTTTATAAATACCTCTCCTAAATAAAGTAGAATGAATTTAATGAAAATAAAGAGAAGCCAAAAAAAATATTAAATAAATAATATGTAGAAAATGTAAGTTAATTTAATTACATGTGTGACCGAATGCTTTGCTAACTTTTTTTAGATAAATGCAATTTGATTCTAATATGATGATATGCGCCATTGATTTAATGAAAAAAATGTCTGGTTTCATGTTGTTCGTTATCTCCAGGATTTATTCAGAATTCTATCAATGCGTCCTTGCCATGATCTTTGCCATCAGTGAAATTAATAGTAGGCCAGATCTTCTACCTAACACTACTTTGGGATTTCAAGTTTATGACTCTTGTTTCTCTGAGTTGGGGGCTATTCAGGGGACCCTGCAGCTGCTCTCTGGGGGCAAAGATACAGTACCCAACTACAGTCGCCCTTCACGCCCCAAGCTGGTTGGCTTCATCGGAGCTGGGCCATCAGTAGAAGCTCTTCCTATGGCAAGAATACTTGGGCTCAGCAGGTTCCCTCAGGTAAGATATGAGCCTATCATGTACGGAAAAATAGTGCAAGCTTAAAAGTGATATTTAGGTTTACTAGGACTGCTGTTGATAAACATATACATAAATAATTATTTATTTGAAAATTCACATCTGCTATCCTGAAATATTTGATGGTTGAGAGGATCAATTGTTTATATTTCATTTCTGAGAATTTTTCATCCAAGTGGTTTCCATATTTGCTAAGACAAAGATTTGATTCTGCATATTATCAATCGAAATGCAACTTGTTAAATTTGAAAAGCAATGTGTGCATTAGCACACATAGAACTTGCAAAACGTCATTGTTTTAATGATTATTTATGTGCAGGAAGGGAAACCTTATATATAATTGGGGGCCAACTACCCCTCCTGTTACCTCCAGTAATTCCCATTCAGTAAAATGGCTAAGAAGTCTTCGGAGGCCACGGCTCCTTTTTCCACCACTCTGCAAATGCATCTCCTGGCACAGTACTTTTTGGGGGATGAAGTCCATTTTACTCCTGAGAGACCTTGGGGGCCAAGAAGCCCTCCTGGTACCACCTGTAAGTCCTATACAGCGGGATTCCTGAGCACTAGTCAGAGACCCAGGCCCTTTCTTCACCACACTGTGAACGCGATTACTATTTAAAAAACCATTTTCTGTATATACAACAATATGCGAGTGGTGATAAATGACAATGATCAAAGCAAATTTAAGCAATAGTTCCACTGGGGAATGACTCTGAAAGATGATGTACTGTATAAATATGCAGTTTAATCTTCCTTTTATTGCAGCACAATGCTGAAATAAGCAACATATGAATTGGATTGAAACTTTATTTGTATATATTATCATTTAAAGTTTTCTTTTTTTTGATGTAATGAAATAGCCTATATAACATGGACATTTCAAAATGGCGCCCAGCAAAGCCAAACAATAATGTGTTCCAATTTTTATATGTCCTTTTTCACTGTTAATGACATTTTGTATGTATTGAGGCACAACCATACCATGAAAAAGCCAAAAGGTGAAACGTGTTGGTTGAGAGCAACCTTGCCAATTAACTAATTAAGCATCCCGGAGTGTTGCGTGATATAAATATATATATATGTCCTGTTATGTGTGTTGTAGAATTCCTAGAGATAATAATATACAATTAAGCACTTGGAAAGCCATCTTTATGGGATACGTGGAGAGAGTGTGGCTGATCTTGATTTTGAATGAAGGCATTGAGGTGAAATATATATAAAGTGGTGGGAGCAAAAGTCCCTTCAGAAATAAGAGGAAGCAGGGAGAGTGCCTCATGGACTTAGGATAATGCTCGCACCAAGTTTTGACAACCCAAACCCCAAAATGCTAACTGAATGGAGAGAAAGCAATCTAGACACCTCTATGAGACTGGTGAAAAATGTTATAAAATATGCACAAATTGACTGAGAGGAATTTATCAATTAAATAGACGAAATAAATAGTGATCTAGATAAATGTGACAATCAAGAAAATATCACAAAGATGAGAAATGAAATCAAGACACGACCAAAAAAACATGAAGATACCATAAAAATATGGAAAGCTTTCAAATTTAATCGGGATAGAATCGACTATGAAACAGGCCAGATATTTCTATTCGAGCACAAATTTGACAATGTGAAGCATCAACGATTTTAGGCTGAAATGTCTCTGGGCCCCCATGTCACACTTTATCAATGGTTGGCTGCCCTCCAATAGGCTACTCAGATTAGCTTAAACCCTTGTTGCATCATGGGATTTGTAGTGTGCAATTGGTGCAATCTTCTGACCCAGGAAAAATCTTCTGACCCCCAATGGGTTTCTGAGCGCAGGTCCATTCAAATTCCTGAGGACTGCTGCCCCACAAATGAGACTCAGGAAATTTCAAACCTCGTGGCCCCGTTTATATCCATCAGGTGGTGCTGCCCTCCACGACCCAAGCCGTCGCGAATGCATCAAGCAACGTTTGCTTAGAAAAATGGTTCGAACCATCTTGCATGATTTAAAAAAGAATTGTATGTGTCTAGATGTGTAAGTCAGTGTATGAGTGAGTGAGTTCCTGTGTAGGTGGGTGAGTGAGTGGTTATATGAGTGGGTGTGTGAGTGGCTGTATGGATAAGTGAGTGGGTGTGTAAGTAGATATATAGGTGAGTGAATGGCTGTGTGAGTATATGGGTGAATGACTAGCTGTGAGTGAGTGTATTTGGTGTATGAGAGTCTGAGTGGGTCTGTGAGTGGGTAAGTGAGTATCTGAGAGTATCTGTAACTGGGTGTGTGACTATGTGAGAAGTTATATGGATGAGTGAGTTGGTGTGTCAGTGACTAGGTATGTGAGTCGCTGTATGAGTGAGCAGGTGTAAGATTGGTTGTGTGGGTGTGTAACTGGGTGTGTCAGTGGCTGTATAGGTAAGTGAGTGAGTGAGAGGGTGTCTGAGTGTCTGTATAGTTAAGTAAGTGGATTTGTGAGTATCTGTATGGGTAAGTGAGTGTGTATTAATAGCTCTATGGGTGAGAGAGTGGGTGTATTTGTAAGTGACTTCAAGTTTGAGTAGCTGTATAGGTGAGTGAAAACGTGTGTTAGTAGCTGAATGGGTGAATGAGTGTTTGTGTCAGTGACTGTATGCGTGACTGAGTAGGTGTGTGAGTGACTGCATGGCCTGGGTGAATGTGTGCATGTATGAGTGGCTGTATTGGTGAGGGACTATGTGTGAGTAGCTGTATGAGTGAGTGAGTGGGTGTCTGAGTGGCTGTATGGGTGAGTGAATGGATGTGTCAGTGACTATATGGGTGATTGAGTACATATGTGAGTGGTTGTATGCGTAAGGGAGTGCATGTGTTAGTATCTGAATGGGTGAGTGAGTGTGTGTGTTAGTAGCTGTATGGGGAGCAAGTGGGTGTATCAGTGACTGTATGGGTGAACGAGCAGGTATGTTAATAGCTGTATGGTTGAGTGGATGGGTATTTTAGTAGCTGTATGGGTGAGTGAGTGCATGTTTTATTAACTATATGGGTGAGTGAGTGCATGTATTAGTAGTTGTATGGATGAGTGAGAGGGTGTGTCATTACCTGTATGGGTGAGTGAGTAGGTATGTGAGTAGTTGTATAGGTGAATAGGTGTGTTAGTATTTGAACATGTGAGTGACTGTATGGGTGAGTGAGAGCATGCATGGGTGGCCATATGGGAGAGTAAGTGTGTGTGTTAGTAGCTCATTGTGTGAGTGAGTGGGTATGTCAGTGACAGTATGTGTGAATGAGTTTGTGTATGAGTTGCTATATAGGTGAGGTACTGCTCATGTTAGTATGATGAAAAAAAGGGAGAGTTTTCCCTATTAAACCCAGAAAGGACCGGGAAGTAAATCAGCAAAAAAAGGGAGAATTCCTTTCTGAGTGTTAGAGCATTTAGATTGACATAGAAGTCTACTATGGCTTCTTCAAAACAACAGTTACCCCAAGTAGTGTTATTCAACCAACACTAACAAAAGAATGTATCAAAATATAGTTTTTATTTTGATTTTTTTCAAAAGGAAGCAAATACGTTCGGTTTGTGGGAGGCAAGATGGCGGCCGTGTCAAGCGGCTGAGCGGCAGCACCGGACACAGCGCAGATATGAAGTGTTGTGTTTTGCAGTAACCTCGACACCCAGGCTTTCTCTTTTCATGCCGAATTCGTTGGAATACTAAAAGAAAGAAAGAAGGGCTACGAAAAACTCGGAAGCTTCATGATCACCCTGACACACGGTGTATTACAACAGCAGAGCGCCATCGCATCCACGGATATCCAGCTAAAAACAGCTACAAGGCAGCGGGGAGCAAAAGAGCAAAAGCGGCGCAGAGGCATAGCGGCTAAAGCCAAAGCGACCGGCGGTTACCTCCTGAACTTGATGAAACTTTGATGCTTCTCAAAGGTCTCTGCAGCGGGCTGCCCCGCACGGGTCTGCGGAGGCTCCTGGCTACAGCTTCGCTTAGAGTCGGGTTGGATCACAGCAGCCCCGGCGGAGTTCGCGGAGCCTGGAGGCGGAGCCACACAAAGCCGGCAAGATCCGGAAAGCGGAGCAGAAACGGCAGCAGTCCCAGCAGTTCCAGCAGACCCGACAAGCCGACACAAGCAGGTGGAGAGGTTCGGTGCTGCAGCGGTCCAGTTGAGGTGAGGCAGAGGATCTCTCTGCTCATAGTATTTGCCCTTTCTATGGCTCCAAAAAACAACACTGGGGGCAAGACGAAAAAGAAAGGTATGGCTGATGGTGTCTCTGTTTCTGGCAACATAGATAATACCCTAAGTATGGACTCTGTGGCAAACACCGGGATGGAGGGAGCAGCACCAGAAGTTGGATCAGGGCGGGCAAAGCTGCAACCACCCACAGGGCAGAACACCCCTAAGGAGATGCGCCCTCCCTCAGTTAGAACCCGACAAGCTACAGCCACCGCAACTGTTAGCGTGGTGGAAATGCTGAATCGTGACGAAAAGAAAAAAAAATTGAAGGACATTGAACCAGCCTCAGCAGCCGCGGCCTCTGGGCTACCGGGGTCATCTGTACTACCTGTGTTACCAGTGTCACTTGAGTTGCTCGCTCCACCAATATCGGCCACTACTCCAGCAGAGATTCCTGGCACAGATCCAGCGCCGCAACCAGCAGCACAATCAATACCAAATCTGCAGCAGTCACAGCAGTTTCACCCGCAGACACAGATCCCTCAGTCATGTCAGGAGGTGGAAGCCTGGGATGACGCCGCAGGCGGGGGCATGCTTCTGACGACATATTCAGAGCCTCTAGTCGCTGTATCGGGGGCTGACGATATTTGTGTCGCCAATAACAGCGAGATCATCACCCCACTACCCTCACAAGATACGATGAACCCTCCAATAGAAATGACAGTAGTCCCACCAACTAACAGCGAGGGCGATCAAGGAGGCTCAACAACAGCTGAAATATTCAAAGAGAGCACCATCTCTACCACGGCCCCAGAGGTTCATAGGGGCTTACTTGCCAATTTTAAAGCTAATACAATACATCCCGGGGTCACCCATGGTGGGATGGAAAAGGAAAAGACCCCCAGCGAGTGCTTCTTCTCTGTCACAGAGGAGGCCAACTGGTCAGAGGAGGACGACGAGCCACATAGCTCAGATATTGATGGTAGTAATCCGGAAACAGAGAGCGATAGTGAGGCAGGGTTACCATCATCTATCATCAAAAACGTGCCCCCTCAAAGGGACCCTACAGCACTAACTTGGGATCACTCTCCTACAACATCCCTTCAAGGGAACGCCTACCCGGCCATGGGCAATATAAGGCATAACGAGACTACGCAGTTGTCAATGATGGCGATGATGGAATCAATTCACCAGGGAATAACTGCACACAGAGAAGAAACCCGGTCAGACAGCCTTAAATCCCAAGCTGCGATTAGAAAGATGAAAGCAGTGGTTAGAAAGCTTTCAAAAGCCTGGGTAAGTGTTGGAGACAGGGTCTCAAATCTAGAGGAGAGGGTAGTCGCCACCGAAGCTGAGGCGGCTGCAGCCACAAACAAAGTGGAAATGTTGGGAGCTCAAGCAATTGACGTCCAGTGGAAGTTGGAGGACCTTGAGAATAGGCAAAGAAGGAACAATCTCAGGGTCCTGGGTATTCCGGAAGGGGCTGAGGGTCAGGATGTTAAAATGTTCATCGTCAAAACATTTGAGAAAGCCTTTCCAGACATCGCCGGTTGGAACTGGACCACTGAGATACAGAGAGCTCATAGGACACCCTTCAGATTGAGAAAAAACGCCAGAGAAGGTGATAAACCTAGAGCAATCTTAATCTACATAGGCAATTTTCTTCTTCGTCAGTCCATATCAGAGAAAGCCCGGCCAGACTCCAAAAGAACCTTTGAAGGAGGGTCTTTCTTTGTTAGGCCGGATTTCTGCCATTCCACCGTGGAACGTCGATGGAGATTAAGACAATTAATCAAACCTTTCCAGGACAAAAAAGTGCAGGTTTATCTCATCAATCCTGCTCAGTTAAAGATAATTCACCTAGGCAAGACCGTATATTTTTCCTCGGAAATTAAGGCTCAGGAGTTTCTAGACTCTCTATAATATGTCACATTACTCAGATCAGCCAACAAAGGCTAAGGTTCTAATTTTTGTCACTGGCTGAAGTCTAAGGTTTAGCTTAGTTTAAGCTCAAATTTTAACCTCACAGAGGAAAGTGTGTCATGTTAGGGAGATTGTGGGTACACATAAGGTCAAGGTCGAAGTTGGATTTATTGATTGCACTGTGTCCGTTGCCGGGTCGCACCCATCACACGCACAGACTCAGTCTGCGCGCCTCACCTGGGAGTGAGTTGGGGTCAGGGGGGTGGGGAGGGGGGGGACTCTTGTGGGATGGGGGGAAGGGGGAAAAAGAAACAAAAAGAAAGTTCATGCAATAAATATGTTTATTGATATATCTGAGATGTTGAAAGTGGTTATACTTGTCGCCGTTGCTAGTTTCAGGATAAAATGTGACTGGTTAGTATGTTGGCTTGTCTCTCTCCAGGGGTATGTCAAGGATTAAGATAATCAGCCTTAATATAGGAGGACTGAACGATTGGAAAAGGAGGGAAAAGTTTGAGGAGTATATTAAACTAATCAGGGCCGACATTATCTGTGTACAAGAGACTCACCTACCATGGAAAAAGAAACACTGGTTGAATATAAGGGGGTTTGAATTCTTGTCTTGTTCCTCACAGACCTCAACTATAAGGGGGGTAGCCAATATAGGCCGGGTAGGATTGGGGGGGGCTAAAAAATCAAAAGCTGATCCATTGGGAAGATGGGCAATTTGTGAATTGAAACTAGGAATCACTTTATGCTCAGTGTATGGTTCTAATTTGGACGACCCAGGGGTGATGGATTACATCGAACGGGAGCACACTAACTGGCCATCACCTATGGTATTTTGTGGTGATCTCAATATTTCAGCCGATTTTACAGGTAACACCCCATATAGTGGCCGTAAGCCCCGAGTATTTAGGGCGGTGTCCTCTATAATCCAGTCCTATGGCCTGAAGGATGTCTGGGGCAACCAAAAGAAAGATGAACCTGGGTTTACATATTTCTCACATCCATTCAATAAATACACAAAATTGGATTATTTTTTAGTATCAGCCACACAACTTAGCAATGTCGAAATTTCAATGCTCCCAAAACTAATATCGGATCACAATCCCCTTGTCTTAAATATGTCTGTTAGCAAACCAAGGGAAAAAACGAGACCATGGTCTTTCGATAGAAAACTTCTAGCGGACAGTAACTATGTAGCACATATAAAGGGGTGGTCCCAATCTTTCTTTGATGCTAATAGATATAGCGCTTCCCGCGGCATGGTCTGGGATAGCTTCAAGGCTGGTTTAAGAGGGGAGACAATTAGCTATTCTGCACGGCTTTGGAAAAAAATGAAGGAAGATAGGGAGTATTACTTGGCTAAATTGGTGAAGGCAGAGGAGCAGCATAGAAGAGACGTATGTCACGGGATCCAGGGGTCTCAGAGCCTAGAAAGCTTAAATACTATAAAAGCAGATATCCAGCGACAATTGGCAAAGAAGGCTGCAGCAGAATATCAGACCCGTAGAGCTGGTATGTATGAAACAGGCGAGAATGCAGGCAGGGCTCTAGCGCTTCGGATAAGACAAGCTACCTCAAAAAATATCATCACTGAAATTAATGAAGGTGAGCAGACCTATAAAAAGCCAACAGAAATTTTAGAGGTTTTTAGGCGATTCTATCAGGTTCTCTATAAGGAGGAGGCAAACATAGCCTACCAGGGCACAAATTGGCAGGATACAGGTATCAATCTGATGTCTAATGAGAGGGAATCCTTAGAACAGGATATTACTATGGAGGAGCTCCTTCAGGCACTAAGAGATCTTTCTTCAGGTAAGGCAGCAGGGCCTGACCTTATACCCCTGGAAGTCTATAAATGCCTGAGGGAAGAAATGGCCCCTCTCCTGCTAGACTTATTTAACGGGGTTATCAATACAGGTACTATACCAGAATCCTGGACTAAAACCAACATTGTGGTCTTTCACAAAAAGGGCAAACCCAAGGAGAGCCCGGGCTCGTATCGGCCTATATCGCTAATAAATAGCGATAACAAACTTTATGCTAAAATACTGGCTTCACGGATGGGGAGGATTATCGCGGGCCTCGTCTCTCCCTGGCAGCATGGCTTTATCCCTGGAAGGGGTACCACCGACCATATTAAAAGAGCCATAACTCTGTTTGATATACATGCTGGGGTAGAGGGGGGGATCGCGATGATCCTCCTCGACGCAGAGAAGGCGTTCGACCCGGTCAGGTGGAGCTTTCTCTGGAAAGTGATGGCCGGCAAAGGATTTGGTCCCCGATTTCTGCAGGCAATCAAGGCCATGTATTACAATCCAATAGCTAGCATTCAGTTAATGGGTGAGGGCTCCAACCTGATCAATATTTCAAGAGGGACGAGACAAGGGTGTCCGTGCTCACCTATCCTATTTGCTCTGTATATTGATCCCCTGATTTGCCACATTAAGAGTAATATCAACATAAAACCAATTATCACCAATGGACTTGAAACCAAAATCCTCGCATACGCGGATGACATAGCTATCACCACTGTTGATCCAGCTAGTGCTATGAGGGAAATAATCAATATCACTTCTGAATTTGGGAGTGCTTCTGGATATAGACTCAATGTGGCAAAAACACAAGTATTATGTTCAAGTAAAACAGTCAAACTGGATGATAGATATGTGGATTCAGTAGTCTATCTGGGAATCACAATTAACGAAGTCTTGACCTTTGAGCAAACTGTTCTCAAGGAGATAAACCAACTGGACAAACAGCCACACTCTTCTAACATCACCAGCAAGGAAATGCTGGTCCTAAAATCACTGGCAAATGATCCCCTCATCACCATCAAACTGGCGGACAAGGGTGGAGCAACGGTTCTTATGAATACTGCAGATTATGATCTGGAATGTACCAGACAATTGAATGATCGCAGATATTACACACCCATCGCTGGCGATCCAACTAGACGCCTACAAACCATAATAACAGGTTTAGTAATGGAAGCGGAAAACGAGGAATGGATCACTAAAAAAGAGGCAGAGTTCTTGACTAAACGGGACCCCCGGGTACCATATTTCTATATCCTGCCGAAGATTCACAAAGGGACCCATCCTGTACCAGGGAGGCCCATTGTGTCTGGGATCAATTCTGTGCTGGAGCCACTTTCACAATTTTGTGACCATTTCTTGCAACCTCTGGTGAAAAATATCCCTTCATATATCCAGGATACTACAGATGTGTTGCGCCTGTTGAACTCCATACAGGACACTACACAAATCGATCTCTTAATTACTCTAGATGTGGAGGCCCTCTATACCAATATCCCCCAGAGGGCCACCCTAGAAGTGATAGAGGAAAGACTGGGCCTTGAGACATGGAACTCTAATACACCACAGACCTTCATCATGGAGTGTGCCACCTTGGCACTCACCGAAAAATTTTTCGAATACAAGGGGCAACACTACCATCAGACCCAGGGTACATCCATGGGCAGCACCTTTGCCCCGTCGGTGGCCTGTCTATACATGGCAGAGTTTGAAGATAAACATATACATCATCAGTCTAACCCCTTCCGAGAGAACATCTTGATGTGGAAGCGCTTCATAGACGATATCTTGATACTCTGGACGGGTCCACTGACTTCCCATGATGAGTTCCTTGAATGGGTTAACACTTTGAACCCCTTCTTACACTTCACCATGTCCTCTTCCCAGAGAGAAATTGCTTTTCTTGACCTCACCATCAAACTGGAAGGAGGGTCCCTCAAGACAACTATGTACAGGAAGCCCACAGACCGGAACAGTCTGCTCCATTTTCAGAGTCATCATCCTAAGGCCTTACGCTCTAATCTACCATTCGGACAATTTCTCCGGATTAGACGTAATTGTAGCGAAGTGTCTGACTACAAGAAGGAATCCACTCTCCTATCCAGGAATCTCCTGGACAGAGGGTACCCTAAAAGTGATGTCTATAAAGCCAGAAAGCGGGCTCGGAATAATAACCGAGAGGCACTACTTGAGAGACAGGAGAACGCACCGGTTGAGAACCAAGTCATCACCTGTGTCACCACCTTCACCCCCCTGTCCAACCAAATCAGAAACATCATCAAACGTCACTGGGGTATCCTTAATACAGGTGACTTGACTTTAGAACATCCCCGGTTTGCGTTCAAAAGATCACAGAACCTGAAGGATATACTGATCAGTACCAGGCCTAAAACAATCATAAAAGAGACTCAACAAACTCTTTGGCATCTACCACCTGTCACGGGCCACTACCCGTGTGGCTCTTGTGTTGTCTGTAGGTTCACCTTGACACAGAAAACCATCAAGCTCTCTGAGACCTTCAATTGGGAACTGAGGCACCATACTAATTGCAACACAACACATTGCATCTATCTGTTGACCTGCCCTTGCAATTTACAATATATTGGGATGACCACTCGCCCAGTAAAGACCCGTATCATTGAGCACCGCAGCAATTTTCGCTGCAAAAAGACCCATACAAAAATGTGCAAACATTATGTGGATTCCAACCACAACGCGGACTCCATGACTTGGGTTGTCTTGGAATCTAGTCCCAATTGCCCTAAGAATGCTCTCTTTAGGAAGGAGCAGAGATGGGTCCATCGACTTTCCACTGACAGCCGGGGGCTGAATGAAGACATCCCGTGGCATTCATTGTGAACTTCACACTAGCCACCTTGATATGCTTTTGCAAGGCCTCCGACAATCCTAATGGTCAATTCCCCCTGGCTAATTCCCCCTGGTCAAGTCCACTCTGGCACACATTGGTCTTCACCTTGCTGCTGGTGTGTCATATACTATCTTTATGGCACATCATAACCACCTATGATACACGTGAAATCACGTGACCAACAAGCCCCTCTGTATACATTGTCCGTGAATCCAGACAGATCATTTAAAGGTCTTCTATAGGACTCAATACACAATCTAACCCGGCCGCAATATTTTGCCTCACCATGGACCCCCCCTACCTCCTCCCCGCCTCTTTCTCCTAACCCACCCATGATTGTGGAGGGGCACCTAACCCTTACATAATGGCCGACCCACCCTTGGTTGTTACCAGTTATGAGGCCCTCATCAGTTTCGGCATAAGACATGATTACTGACATGACTACGCAACGGACCATGTGGTTACTTGTGTTCCCATCAATATTGTCTTAAAACATTATCTTAAAATATGCCTTCGGAACAACCCCCGTGATAGTAGAATTAATAATGCCTAACTACATACTGCCGACGATCTGTACACGGTTAAATTCCTATTTACATCTCACGCGCATTTTACATGTGCCATGGACTTCGATCAACACGGTCCTAGTCATTATCACTCCATTACCTATATTCTGGAAAACAAACGTCTAGCTATAAATTTTTCCAGGAACTAAGCATGAATAACTTGTGATAAGACTATCTGCCCCCATATAATCGATGGAATACACCTTTTATCCCATGCGTGCTCTAGTTATACATGAATAACGCGGTCCATTTAACCACTACATCATGGCCGATCGAATCACCGCCCGAGTCACGTGATTTTGGCAGGAGGCGTATCACTGATCGAAACCCCTGAGCCAGGCTTCATTATAAACAAACGCCGCGCACACTACACCATCTATCCGAGCTCGGCGGAGATGGGTAGGTGATCCCACGCGGACACGGGCAGAGTGAGGTAAGAGGAGGGCTATGGGGGCTCGCTATAAGATCTGACCGTGTGGATTCTTTAATACCGGCTCCCTGATTCCTTTTGTAGCGCCTCCGCTTTTGCAACTATACCTTAACCCCTTCCACGCTCATGACGAGCTGGGCTCGTCATGGTGTAGCCTCCTCGCACGCTCATGACGAGCCCAGCTCGTCATGAATAATGGAAAATGGGCAATCCCAGCACCGGGGGGGAAAACGCATAGCAGCCAAGTGGTTAACACTGCGGAGCGTTCTCTTTCCTTTACTCTACTTTCTAGCCAAGTCAATACCGGCTTCCTGAATTCCTTTGCAGCGCCTCCGCATTGTAACCAGACTTGAACATTGTGGAGCGTTTTCTTTACTTACTTTCGTTGTAATATGTCTACTTTCTAGCCAAGCCTGAAGGCTCTCCCCGATGTACTGACCCGCCGACCACTCATGTGGCCCTTAGCCCTTAACCCTTAGGTGAGTCAGGCGCTGATTACCTCATTATCCTGTATTCCACCTAGGTTTGACAGTCCACACTGAGTGTTAAGTGTTGTTACTCACACTAGTAATGTTCATGATGCCGCGCTGAGCTAACATGGTGTTTTTGCAGTTGCTTGCTGTTTTTACAAATTTGTTTTTAATCCTATACCTTCTCACTGATATAGTTTTAGAGTGTGTGTGCACATCACACTGCACGCTGAAACCACCTGGCATGGAGAGGTAGTGACTATTCCCCACACTGCCCCAGCATGCCCATTATGTTCACATTCTGGCGATGACAACCCTTGCTGTTATAATGAGAAATGTACTACTAATGTGTTATTGCTTTCTTTCTCATGTTCCAGGCATAGGACTTTCCATTGAGGTAAAAAATATACCCACACCACACCATATACATGACACCAGCATGTTATTGAGTTCATATTCTTTATTGTTTTTCACTTTTTAAGGTCCTGATGAATCGCAGGATAGTAATCCCATTGCGAGAAACATGTTGACCACTTGTTGTTTTTCAGAGCTCCACATAGGTCACTCTACCTAACGAGGTGACACTGAGTGAGCTCGTCTTCACGATTTTAACTGCAATAGGGGGACCACCAGAATAAAATAGTTTCCGGTACCCCTTGCTGCATTTTAACCATCACCTTAGGCCCAGTTGCCTCCCCGCCCACACACCCACACTTCACCATAGGGCTGTCGGATACAAAAGATCTCCGCCAAAGTGCCCCTCTTTGAGGTGAGCCCGTCGGGGATTGCACCGCCCCCCCGACGAGGAGCAACCGCCAATGATGAAGCATGACATCCTTCGGGGTGTGTGAGGCAAATACATCCGACAAAAGGGATGCCCACAGGTGTTACATTTACACCTCTGGTCACGCCAGCCTCTGCTTAGTCCTTCTTAGTCTTCTTCTATTCTTCCCACTCCTTGCAGGAACAGTTCAGCCCCCCGCTTTGTTAGTGAAGACCATTCACGGACACATGCTGTAACTGGACCTTCCACACTCACAAGTGGTAACTAGTGTCCGTTGATCTATTGATCGCCCTCCCTCCTTTTGATAAAGAACCTTGCACGGTGCACACCGTGGGAGTCTCATACCGGTGGGTTAGTTTTGACAGATCCCCCATTTTAGCAACCCTATATTTACTAGGTGTTGCTCACTATTCACACCCCCACTTGGGGTTTGAATCCTTTATCCAATTCCTCCCTTTCGAACCAGAGCACGACCCATAATCCCTTCCACCATGGAGGGACAGGGTTTGAGCTTCGGCGAAGAAGATGCAGCAGCAATTATGAGAACACCATCTCTTTTCGGCATTGACGTTGAGCCAAGCTCCGTGAGCAACTCAACTGAATGGCAAACACTATCGGACCTCAAACGAGAATGGATAAGAGTTACAATACATGGGACAATGATGGCGGAATATTTCAAGGCCAAAATTGCCCCTAACGGTTTGATCGTTAAAAACTTTCCAAGAATCTTTTGGGAAGACGGACAGTTTAAGATCGAGTGGTCTCAGGTGTCCTGGAAGTGCACCCATGACCTGTTGATTCTGATCGTAAACACTGCCAAACGATTGGCTGATGCTCTGCTAGTTCGCATTCAAGCAGCAGAGGCGGCATTAAAAAATGCGGTACCCAATCCTGGGTTCAAAACCAAATTGGCTGATTTAAATAAAGAGATTGCGGAACACAGGGAATATCTTATGAATCTGAAAGTGGCGAAGCTACAAAAGGACATCAAAAGATTTTCTAAAGAAAAAGTCTATCCCTATCTGAAGGATGATTATGTCCCACCTGGAACTAGCTATAACTCGGACTCGAGTGCAGCCTCGTCAAGAAGAGGATCGAACAGTGGCTCTGATAGTAGCGAAAGCAATGACCCCCAACAGATGCCTCCTAAACCTAAAAGGGGCAGAGGCCGTGGGCAAAACAGTTTTCAAAACTACCCATACCAAGGACAACAAATGGGCCCCCCATTTTGGCAGTTTCCACAATTCCCACACTTTCAACCGCCACTAGCCCCACAATACCCTCCGTTCTATGCCACTCAAAATACCTCACACCCTCCTTTTTTAGGCAGAGGTTGGGGCAGAGGGCGAGGGCGAAGAAGAGGGAACGCGCCAGAAAAGAAAGTACAGTGGGAGGACAACCGCCCACAAGGGATGGACACGAGGACCACGACCCGCTCAGGACCAAAATGAGTCTGGTGGTCAACCTGTCAAACCGTGTCTTGACTGAAGAAGAGGAACTGGTCCTCCAAAAAGGGTTAGGCTTTGTTCCAACCCCGAGGACAGACCCTTTCCAACAAACAAGGGAAATCAAGTCTCTCTTCAGGAAAATAAGGCTAAAAGCTTTCTTTGATGGAAAACTCCCTGAACCCATTGAGGACTCGGGTCTACATAACCCTTCAACCTTTACACCTCACAATGGGATGGTGCCTAACGAAGTCTTGACCTTTGAGCAAACTGTTCTCAAGGAGATAAACCAACTGGACAAACAGCCACACTCTTCTAACATCACCAGCAAGGAAATGCTGGTCCTAAAATCACTGGCAAATGATCCCCTCATCACCATCAAACTGGCGGACAAGGGTGGAGCAACGGTTCTTATGAATACTGCAGATTATGATCTGGAATGTACCAGACAATTGAATGATCGCAGATATTACACACCCATCGCCGGCGATCCAACTAGACGCCTACAAACCATAATAACAGGTTTAGTAATGGAAGCGGAAAACGA
Organism: Lissotriton helveticus; assembly: GCF_964261635.1. Classification (NCBI taxonomy): domain Eukaryota; kingdom Metazoa; phylum Chordata; class Amphibia; order Caudata; family Salamandridae; genus Lissotriton; species Lissotriton helveticus. The sequence continues at coordinate 60,660,896 of NC_136071.1, forward strand.
GGAATGGATCACTAAAAAAGAGGCAGAGTTCTTGACTAAACGGGACCCCCGGGTACCATATTTCTATATCCTGCCGAAGATTCACAAAGGGACCCATCCTGTACCAGGGAGGCCCATTGTGTCTGGGATCAATTCTGTGCTGGAGCCACTTTCACAATTTTGTGACCATTTCTTGCAACCTCTGGTGAAAAATATCCCTTCATATATCCAGGATACTACAGATGTGTTGCGCCTGTTGAACTCCATACAGGACACTACACAAATCGATCTCTTAATTACTCTAGATGTGGAGGCCCTCTATACCAATATCCCCCAGAGGGCCACCCTAGAAGTGATAGAGGAAAGACTGGGCCTTGAGACATGGAACTCTAATACACCACAGACCTTCATCATGGAGTGTGCCACCTTGGCACTCACCGAAAAATTTTTCGAATACAAGGGGCAACACTACCATCAGACCCAGGGTACATCCATGGGCAGCACCTTTGCCCCGTCGGTGGCCTGTCTATACATGGCAGAGTTTGAAGATAAACATATACATCATCAGTCTAACCCCTTCCGAGAGAACATCTTGATGTGGAAGCGCTTCATAGACGATATCTTGATACTCTGGACGGGTCCACTGACTTCCCATGATGAGTTCCTTGAATGGGTTAACACTTTGAACCCCTTCTTACACTTCACCATGTCCTCTTCCCAGAGAGAAATTGCTTTTCTTGACCTCACCATCAAACTGGAAGGAGGGTCCCTCAAGACAACTATGTACAGGAAGCCCACAGACCGGAACAGTCTGCTCCATTTTCAGAGTCATCATCCTAAGGCCTTACGCTCTAATCTACCATTCGGACAATTTCTCCGGATTAGACGTAATTGTAGCGAAGTGTCTGACTACAAGAAGGAATCCACTCTCCTATCCAGGAATCTCCTGGACAGAGGGTACCCTAAAAGTGATGTCTATAAAGCCAGAAAGCGGGCTCGGAATAATAACCGAGAGGCACTACTTGAGAGACAGGAGAACGCACCGGTTGAGAACCAAGTCATCACCTGTGTCACCACCTTCACCCCCCTGTCCAACCAAATCAGAAACATCATCAAACGTCACTGGGGTATCCTTAATACAGGTGACTTGACTTTAGAACATCCCCGGTTTGCGTTCAAAAGATCACAGAACCTGAAGGATATACTGATCAGTACCAGGCCTAAAACAATCATAAAAGAGACTCAACAAACTCTTTGGCATCTACCACCTGTCACGGGCCACTACCCGTGTGGCTCTTGTGTTGTCTGTAGGTTCACCTTGACACAGAAAACCATCAAGCTCTCTGAGACCTTCAATTGGGAACTGAGGCACCATACTAATTGCAACACAACACATTGCATCTATCTGTTGACCTGCCCTTGCAATTTACAATATATTGGGATGACCACTAGCCCAGTAAAGACCCGTATCATTGAGCACCGCAGCAATTTTCGCTGCAAAAAGACCCATACAAAAATGTGCAAACATTATGTGGATTCCAACCACAACGCGGACTCCATGACTTGGGTTGTCTTGGAATCTAGTCCCAATTGCCCTAAGAATGCTCTCTTTAGGAAGGAGCAGAGATGGGTCCATCGACTTTCCACTGACAGCCGGGGGCTGAATGAAGACATCCCGTGGCATTCATTGTGAACTTCACACTAGCCACCTTGATATGCTTTTGCAAGGCCTCCGACAATCCTAATGGTCAATTCCCCCTGGCTAATTCCCCCTGGTCAAGTCCACTCTGGCACACATTGGTCTTCACCTTGCTGCTGGTGTGTCATATACTATCTTTATGGCACATCATAACCACCTATGATACACGCGAAATCACGTGACCAACAAGCCCCTCTGTATACATTGTCCGTGAATCCAGACAGATCATTTAAAGGTCTTCTATAGGACTCAATACACAATCTAACCCGGCCGCAATATTTTGCCTCACCATGGACCCCCCCTACCTCCTCCCCGCCTCTTTCTCCTAACCCACCCATGATTGTGGAGGGGCACCTAACCCTTACATAATGGCCGACCCACCCTTGGTTGTTACCAGTTATGAGGCCCTCATCAGTTTCGGCATAAGACATGATTACTGACATGACTACGCAACGGACCATGTGGTTACTTGTGTTCCCATCAATATTGTCTTAAAACATTATCTTAAAATATGCCTTCGGAACAACCCCCGTGATAGTAGAATTAATAATGCCTAACTACATACTGCCGACGATCTGTACACGGTTAAATTCCTATTTACATCTCACGCGCATTTTACATGTGCCATGGACTTCGATCAACACGGTCCTAGTCATTATCACTCCATTACCTATATTCTGGAAAACAAACGTCTAGCTATAAATTTTTCCAGGAACTAAGCATGAATAACTTGTGATAAGACTATCTGCCCCCATATAATCGATGGAATACACCTTTTATCCCATGCGTGCTCTAGTTATACATGAATAACGCGGTCCATTTAACCACTACATCATGGCCGATCGAATCACCGCCCGAGTCACGTGATTTTGGCAGGAGGCGTATCACTGATCGAAACCCCTGAGCCAGGCTTCATTATAAACAAACGCCGCGCACACTACACCATCTATCCGAGCTCGGCGGAGATGGGTAGGTGATCCCACGCGGACACGGGCAGAGTGAGGTAAGAGGAGGGCTATGGGGGCTCGCTATAAGATCTGACCGTGTGGATTCTTTAATACCGGCTCCCTGATTCCTTTTATAGCGCCTCCGCTTTTGCAACTATACCTTAACACTGCGGAGCGTTCTCTTTCCTTTACTCTACTTTCTAGCCAAGTCAATACCGGCTTCCTGAATTCCTTTGCAGCGCCTCCGCATTGTAACCAGACTTGAACATTGTGGAGCGTTTTCTTTACTTACTTTCGTTGTAATATGTCTACTTTCTAGCCAAGCCTGAAGGCTCTCCCCGATGTACTGACCCGCCGACCACTCATGTGGCCCTTAGCCCTTAACCCTTAGGTGAGTCAGGCGCTGATTACCTCATTATCCTGTATTCCACCTAGGTTTGACAGTCCACACTGAGTGTTAAGTGTTGTTACTCACACTAGTAATGTTCATGATGCCGCGCTGAGCTAACATGGTGTTTTTGCAGTTGCTTGCTGTTTTTACAAATTTGTTTTTAATCCTATCCCTTCTCACTGATATAGTTTTAGAGTGTGTGTGCACATCACACTGCACGCTGAAACCACCTGGCATGGAGAGGTAGTGACTATTCCCCACACTGCCCCAGCATGCCCATTATGTTCACATTCTGGCGATGACAACCCTTGCTGTTATAATGAGAAATGTACTACTAATGTGTTATTGCTTTCTTTCTCATGTTCCAGGCATAGGACTTTCCATTGAGGTAAAAAATATACCCACACCACACCATATACATGACACCAGCATGTTATTGAGTTCATATTCTTTATTGTTTTTCACTTTTTAAGGTCCTGATGAATCGCAGGATAGTAATCCCATTGCGAGAAACATGTTGACCACTTGTTGTTTTTCAGAGCTCCACATAGGTCACTCTACCTAACGAGGTGACACTGAGTGAGCTCGTCTTCACGATTTTAACTGCAATAGGGGGACCACCAGAATAAAATAGTTTCCGGTACCCCTTGCTGCATTTTAACCATCACCTTAGGCCCAGTTGCCTCCCCGCCCACACACCCACACTTCACCATAGGGCTGTCGGATACAAAAGATCTCCGCCAAAGTGCCCCTCTTTGAGGTGAGCCCGTCGGGGATTGCACCGCCCCCCCGACGAGGAGCAACCGCCAATGATGAAGCATGACATCCTTCGGGGTGTGTGAGGCAAATACATCCGACAAAAGGGATGCCCACAGGTGTTACATTTACACCTCTGGTCACGCCAGCCTCTGCTTAGTCCTTCTTAGTCTTCTTCTATTCTTCCCACTCCTTGCAGGAACAGTTCAGCCCCCCGCTTTGTTAGTGAATCACAATTAATGCCCAGACACAGGAAATTATTAAAGATAACTTCTCACCACTACTCATGAAAATGAAACTGGATCTAAAAAGAATTGATACTCTTCATTTATCAATCATAGGTAGGGCCAATGTCATCAAAATGACAATGTTCCCAAAAATCTTATATAAGTTTAGGTCCATCCCCTTTAAAATAGACGATATTTTGATTAGGGAAATGGAGGCAATTTTTATGAATTTTGTTTGGCAGTACGGCAAGGTGAGGAGATCAGTTAAATATATGTCTCTACCCCAGGAACAGGGTGGATTGGGTATACCTAATCTAAAATTATACCACTGGTCTTGTCTCCTCACAGATATGGCTATACTTTTCTTTTCTGCTGACACGATACACTGCCAGCGCGGTATTCCATCCATATACCAGTTAGCATTAGGGAATGAAGTATATGGTGTATTGCTAAGGAACTATGATAAACGTTTCTTTAAGTCCTCAGGGTATAAAATATTGGAAGATATCCGGGCGGTATGGTTGGCAATACAGAAGAACCAGAGCATTCCGAAGTTTAACAAACATACTCCACTTTGGAAATCAGGGCTATTCCCGCACTTAAGCAGGGATGGTTCCTGGAGACATTGGGAAAGACAGGGAATCACCACACTGGGCCAAGTGATGGTAAAGGATGCTCTGAGGCCCCTTGATCTTCTGAAGTCACGATATTCACTTCAAGGCTCCCAAGAGTTTAAATACATACAATTGTCCAACACAATTAAATCCAAAAGACCCACCATAGATATATCAAAAGAATGTACACTCCTAGACTACATGAAGGGAGGCGGTCGTCGTATAAGGAAAATATATGCTCTATTCCTGGAAACGCTGCCAGATGATATGCTTAAGACAGAGGCTACTTGGGTTGGGAAACTGAGTGACCCCGACATCGATTTAGACAGAGCCATTCTTAAGGATAAAAGGTTCCTACGATCCTCAAACCTAAGAGCACAGCACTTTAAAACTTTATTTAACCTATATTACACACCGGCAAAACTGTTTGATTGGGGAAAGAGAGCGGATAACAACTGCCCTAGATGCGGTAAGGGCCCTGCTGATCTGCTTCACATGTTTTGTAGCTGTGAGAAACTAGGGCCAATTAAAAACGAAATTGCAAAGTTTTTAGAGGGGCTGCTAGCTGTCAGGATCGACCTATCCCCTACACTTTTAATAATTGGGTATGACGCCAAATTGGGTTTAAGCACAGTCTGAGGCACTTGTTTTTATAGCATCAGCTGTTTTTAGAATATTAATTGCTGCTGCATGGAAGGACATTGGGGCTCCAACCTTTCAGATGTGGATCTGTAGGCTGCTTGGGATCCATAACATCGAGTCGGAGTTGTACGCACTGAAGGGAGCAAAATCTAGGGACATGGGACTAAGGATTTGGTCGCCCGTGGCATCATGGAGGCGGTCAAAAACCCTGGGCTTATAGCTTTTTAACACCTATGTAGATATTCCCTCTTGTTCTTAACACATTTTGTTTGTATCTTCTCCTATACTAATGGTTTTAATCTGTTTTAACATCCCTACTACAAGATGAAACTCTATTATGCATATCTAACATCCTGTATGTATATTTATTCGGTATTTCTTTGTCAACGTGTGTTTCCTTGTATGTATCAGATATGCTATTGTCATGAACTTTCAATAAATAAAAAAAAAAAAAAAAAAGGAAGCAAATACGTTCATAAAGTTGCTTACATAATACATTAAAATCCTAATATCATAAACATAATCACATAGAATCATAGAAATCCTTTTGAGCACAAAAACATTTTGTACAAATACATTCAAATTATTATAAAAACCATAATATTCTAAGTTACACAAAAGCAATTAATTGCTCAAATTAAAAACAGTTTGTCGACGCGTTTCGGTGATATGTCCTTTGGAACACCTTCTTCAGGACTTTTTAAAAAATCTTCTTAATCTAAAAATAGATACATAACAATTTGTTAGTTGTTAAACTATCAGGGGAATTATACCTAATAACTGTTGACGAAGCCCTAAGATTTCTTACATTAAAATGTGGTCCTTTTATACATTGCCACATCAAAATCCGGGAGTTCTAGTTGATTTTAATTTCCTCCTTCTCCCTCTTGTTACATCAGGGAATCTGTACATAAGAGAGACATGTTTTTAAAAATTTACACATGATTTTGGGAACTAACCACATTATCCCTTAGACCTAATGCGGGGATTGAATAATCCACCTACTTTTATTTCATCAGCAGGCCGATTGGTGCATATGTCTTGCCCAATTCACGTGATGATCCTTGTATTTCTTTTAATTAATTCTCGAGCGGCTTAGATATCGACACTCCGTGGATCAATCTGTATGCCGAATGCACCTCTTTTTTAAAATTAGATGCAATCACCAACCGCCTAGGTAAATAACATATATAGTGTTTAGTATCTCTAATTTGTTTGTATATAAATTATTCATTATTCAAGCGGTTTATGTTGGGATTTACTCGTATTCCCTCTACTCGCTTAACTAGAAACATGGATACACATGCGCTTAACTCGATTCTCTATGATTAGTGAGGAGTTTTGGTCATTTTAAAGGCAGCTTACATTCAAGTTAATCGTCTTCTTTCAATATTACAACAAAGCTCCTTATTTGAAAAAAAGAAGTATATATTTCACGCACTAGTCTTAATTACTAGCGCCTTTTGGAAGATACAATAGCATTTTGTATAGGTGATAGCTTTCTATTTTAAGCTCAGTGTGTGGCTTTAAGCTAATGCCCATACCCTGAGCACACTCTTTACACTCTTTACACGGCCCCTCGAGGGGCCGTGTAAAAAGTGTGCTCAGGGTATGGGCATTAGCTTAAAGCCACACACTGAGCTTAAAATAGAAAGCTATCCCCTATACAAAATGCTATCGTATCTTCCAAAAGGCGCTAGTAAGTAAGACTAGTGCGTGAAATATATACTTCTTTTTTTCAAATAAGGAGCTTTGTTGTAATATTGAAAGAAGACGATTAACTTGAATGTAAGCTGTCTTTAAAATGACCAAAACTCCTCACTAATCATAGAGAATCGAGTTAAGCGCATGTGTATCCATGTTTCTAGTTAAGCGAGTAGAGGGAATAGGAGTAAATCCCAACATAAACCGCTTGAATAATGAATAATTTATATACAAACAAATTAGAGATACTAAACACTATATATGTTATTTACCTAGGCGGTTGGTGATTGCATCTAATTTTAAAAAAGAGGTGCATTCGGCATACAGATTGATCCACGGAGTGTCGATTTCTAAGCCGCTCGAGAATTAATTAAAAGAAATACAAGGATCATCACGTGAATTGGGCAAGACATATGCACCAATTAGCCTGCTGATGAAATAAAAGTAGGTGGATTATTCAATCCCCGCATTAGGTCAAAGGGATAATGTGGTTAGTTCCCAAAATCATGTGTACATTTTTAAAAACATGTCTCTCTTATGTACAGATTCCCTGATGTAACAAGAGGGAGAAGGAGGAAATTAAAATCAACTAGAACTCCCGGATTTTGATGTGGCAATGTATAAAAGGACCACATTTTAATGTATGAAATGTTAGGGCTTCGTCAACAGTTATTAGGTATAATTCCCCTGATAGTTTAACAACTAACAAATTGTTATGTATCTATTTTTAGATTAAGAAGATCTTTTAAAAAGTCCTGAAGAAGGTGTTCCAAAGGACATATAACCGAAACGCGTCGACAAACTGTTTTTAATTTGAGCAATTAATTGCTTTTGTGTAACTTAGAATATTATGGTTTTTATAATAATTTGAATGTATTTGTACAAAATGTTTTTGTGCTCAAAAGGATTTCTATGATTCTATGTGATTATGTTTATGATATTAGGATTTTAAATGTATTATGTAAGCAACTTTATGAACGTATTTGCTTCCTTTTGAAAAAAATCAAAATAAAAACTATATTTTGATACATTCTTTTGTTAGCGTTGGTTGAATAACACTACTTGGGGTAACTGTTGTTTTGAAGAAGCCATAGTAGACTTCTATGTCAATCTAGATGCTCTAACACTCAGAAAGGAATTCTCCCTTTTTTTACTGCTCATGTTAGTACCTGTAAGGATGACTAAGTTGGTGTGTTAGTAACTGTATGGGTGAGTGAGTAGGTGCATGAATGACTCTGTAGGTGAGTGAGTGGGTGTGTGTGTGTCTGTATGGGTGAGTGAGTGTGTGTGTTAGTGGCTATATGGGTGGGTAAGTGCATGTATTAGTAGCTATATGAATGAGTGAGTGGGTATGTTAATGGCTGTATGGGTGAGTTAGTGAGTATGTCTGTGACTTTATGGGTGAGTAAGTGTGTGTTAGTATCTGTATGGGTGAGTGTATGGATGTGTGAGTGATTATATGGGTGAGTGAGAGTGTCAGCGGTTGTATGAGGGAGTGACCTATGTAACATTCAGTCTCCCACCCATACTGCAACTCACATACCTATTTACAAAACCATAGAGGCACTCACATACCCAGCTAGTCAGAGACAGTGCCACTTACACATCTACTCACTTACCCATACAACAGTTATGTATACAGCACTAACAGACCAACTTGCACACACAGTTACACAATCCAAGAGTCACTAAAACATCCAGTAAGCAATCCATAACACTACTAACATGTACATTCAGAGACCCATACTGTTTCTAAGAGAGCCAGGAATATAGCAACATAGTTACCTACATACTCAGTGACAGGTGCACAGAGGAAATGGTACACTCACTAAGAAATGTACTAAAGTACTGACAAAACCAAGCCAGCCATCCAGACAAGTCACCCATTAAACAGGTATCTGGCCTGCTAATGCAAAGCCTATGTATGCAGTTTAACTAACAGGCTGACATGCCATTTAAAACCTCTTGTCAAGCCTTAAAGTCCCCTTTTATTAAATATAAGTGACCCCTATGGTAGGCCGTAGGTAGGCCACATAACAGGTGGTATGTGTTTAAAAGGTAAGACATGTACTTTGAAGTTTCAGTGAGTTACATGCACACTAAGAGAGCCATACACCCAGTTATACATCCAGTCTCCCAACCATACTGTAACACACATATCTATTTACAAAAGCTTAATGCCACTCACACATCCAGTCAGACAGCAACAGAGGTACTTACACATTCACTCACGCACCAACATAGCACTTATGTACCCAGCAATAAACGAGCCAGTTGCACACACAGTTACATACCCTAACACTCATAAACACAGCCAGTAAGCAATCCAAGCCACCTCTTACATACACATGCACAGATCCATAGACATACTAAGAGAGCCAGTCATATGCTGACATAGTTACCTACATATCCAATGACACATCCACAGAGGAACTTATACATTCATTAAGATATGTACTTAGGAACTGACACTACCAAGTCACCGATCCAGACAAGTAGCCCTTGTTGGGACTGCTACTGCAGAGACCGTGTTTGCAGTTTTACTGGCAAGTTGAGCTGGCATTTAAAACTCTTCGCCACGCCTTAAACTCCCTGGGCCTCATCCTTGCAGTGCCGGAATGTCACTTTTTGTGACGTTCTGTGGCACAGGAGCCTGCACGATATTCATCAGGCAGCACTAAGCCCCTTTTTTTGTCATAATACTGCCTTGTCTATATGGTTACCTTTAATGCAGTCTTCTGTGTTAAAGGGGCGTGCAATGGATGTTCCTGGGGGAGTTCCCAGCAACATCCATTGCGTTTTGACACTTGCCCGGATTTATGAGAAATCGTAAATCTGAGGCACCTCCAAAAACTTACGCCTCCCCATGGGAGGTGTAAAGGAGGCACATCTGAGAGAAATATCCTTATTTCTCCTTGGTTTTCCTTTTTCTATGTATGCTGCATTCTGCATCATACATAGAAAGAGGAAAAAGCCTCTTTTTGATAGTTTTTTTGCAGGAAGGTGTTCCTAAAACAATCATCCCCTCAACGCAGGCACCCTTCCAACATGCATATGGTGATACACCCAGACACACTCTGATGCATTCAGTAGCACACCCAGGCCCACCCTCATACATACAGTAACACACCCAAACAGACTCTGAGCAATACACTGAAACACCCAGGGACATACTTGTGCGTACACTAACACACTCAATCACACACATATGCATACCCTGAAATAGCCAGTCAGAAACTGATTTATTCACTAAGACACTCAGGCATACACTTATGCATATTTGCATACACTGATACACTTAAACATACTGATGCATATGCTAACCCATGCAAACACTGATGCATACTGTGGTACACTTATTCATACACTGATGCTACGCTGAGACACCCAGATACACTCTGATGCATTCAGTCGCACACCCAGGCCCACCATGACACATACAGTAACACACCCAAACAGACACTGAGCAATACACTGAAACACCCAGGGACATACTCATGTGTACGCTAACACACTCAATCGCACACATATGCATACACTGAAATAGCCAGTCAGAAACTGATTTATTCACTAAGACACTCAGGCATTCACTTATGCATAATTGCATACACTGACACACTGAGACACACACTGATGCATATGCTAACCCATGCAAACACTGATGCATACTGTGGTACACTTATTCATACACTGATGCTACGCTGAGACAGCCATGCACACACTGATTTAAACATGAAATTAACAGACTGAGAATGGCTATAACATAGTGACATAACTGTTTATCTAGGTATTTAATTTAGAAGTATATCACACTTCATGGTACACTATGACATTCTACTCCACTCTACCCCCTACACTACACTGTCTAACTCTATACTCCACTCTATGCCCGTACACTCCATTGTACAACACTTTATTCTACAATACAATACTTTACTATATGACGCAGAATTCCAGTCAACTGTACACGATGCAATTCCACTTTATAACAGTTTACTTTCTAAGCTACACTAGTACAATCCACATCATGCCATTCTAGTCTATAACGAGCCAATACACTCTATTGTGCTTTACTCCACATTATGTTACAATCAATCAATCAATCAATCAGAACATTTGCATAGCGCACTACACACCCGGAGGGTCTCAAGGCGCTGGGGGGGGTCCGCTACTGCTCGAACAGCCAGGTCTTGAGCTGCTTCCTGAAGGCGAGGTGGTCCTGGGTCAGGCGGAGGTGGGTCGGGAGGGAGTTCCAAGTCTTGGCGGCCAGGTAGGAGAAGGCCCTTCCTCCTGTGGTGGCTCTTCGGATGCAGGGGACGGCGGCGAGGGCGTGGCTGGTCGATCGAAGCTGGCGCGTGGGAGCGTAGAAGTTGAGGCGGCTGTTGAGCTATCCTGGTCCTTGGTTGTGTAGGGCTTTGTGTGCGTGGGTGAGGAGCCGGAAGGTGATTCTCTTGTTGACCGGGAGCCAGTGCAGGTCTCTCAGGTGTCCGGAGATGTGGCTGCGGTGGGGGATGCCCAGGATGAGTCGTGCTGAGGTGTTCTGGATCCGCTGGAGTCTCTTCTGGAGTTTGGCGGTGGTACCGGCGTAGAGGGAGTTGCCGTAGTCCAGCCGGCTGGTGACGAGGGCCTGGGTGACCGTCTTCCTGGTTTCGGTGGGGATCCATCGGAAGATCTTGCGTAGCATTCGCAGGATGTTGAAGCACGACGAGGAGACGGCGTTGACTTGTCTGGTCATGGAGAGGTAGGAGTCCAGGATGAAGCCCAGGTTGCGTGCGTGGTCAGTTGGTTTGGGTGCGCTGCCCAGGGCGGGGGGCCACCAGGAGTCGTCCCAGGCGGAGGGTGAGGATCCCAGGATGAGGACTTCCGTCTTGTCCGAGTTCAGTTTCAGGCGGCTGTTCGACATCCATTTGGCTACGTCTGTCATCCCTTCGTGCAGGTTGGTTCTGGCGGTGGCGGGGTCGTTGGTGAGGGAGAGGATCAGCTGGGTGTCGTCTGCGTAGGAGATGATGTTCAGCTTGTGCTGGCGTGCGATGGCTGCGAGGGGGCTCATGTAGACGTTGAAGAGAGTTGGGCTGAGCGAGGAGCCTTGAGGGACGCCGCAGATGACTTCGGTGGCCTCCGATCTGAACGGGGGGAGGCGGACTCTCTGTGTCCTTCCGGCGAGGAAGGAGGTGATCCACTCCAGTGCCTTCTCCTGGATTCCGACGTTGCTGAGGCGCTGTACTAGGGTGCGGTGGCAGACAGTGTCGAAGGCCGCGGAGAGGTCCAGGAGGATGAGGGCCGCTGTTTCTCCGTTGTCGAGCAGGGCTCGGATGTCATCTGTAGCTGCGATCAGGGCGGTCTCGGTGCTGTGGTTGGCCCGGAAGCCAGACTGCGAGAGGTCGAGGGAGCCGTTCGTCTCGAGGAAGGCGGCCAGTTGCTTGTTGACGGTCTTCTCGATGACTTTGGCTGGAAACGAGAGCAGCGAGATGGGGCGGTAGTTCCTGAGGTCGGTGGGGTCTGCTGATGGTTTCTTGAGTAGAGCGCTGAGTTCGGCGTGCTTCCAGCTCTCCGGGAAGGTGGCGATGTCGAAGGAGGTGTTGATGATGTCCCGCAGGTAGGGTGCGATGATAGCGTCGGCCTTGTTGAAGACGTGGTGAGGGCAGGGGTCTGTTGGAGATCCGGAGTGGATGGAGTTCATCGTGCGGATGGTGTCTTCGGTGCTGATCGGGGTCCAGGCGCGGAGGGTGGCGGTGGGGGGCGGTGGTTCGGTCGTGGCGTGCGTTGGTTGAGTGCTGAAGCTGTTGTGTATGTCCGCGATCTTGTTGTGGAAGTAGGAGGCGAGGGAGTTGCAGAGGTCTTGCGAAGGGGTGATGTCGTTGTTTCCGGCGTTGGGGTTGGAGAGCTCTTTCACGATGTTGAAGAGTTCCTTGCTGTTGTGTGCGTTGTTGTCCAGTCGTTCCTTGAATGCGGTTTTCTTGGTGGCGCGGATCAGCTGGTGGTGTTTTCGGGTGGCGAGCTTGAGGGCAGTCATGTTGTCTAGTGTTGGGTCTCTGCGCCAGGTTTTCTCGAGTGCTCTGCAGTTCTTCTTGGAGCTCTTGAGTTCGTCGTTAAACCATGGGGCTTTCTTGCTGCCGGGTCTGCTCGGCTGGGTCTTCAGAGGGGCGAGGTCGTCTGCGCAGTCGCTGATCCATTTCGTGAGGTTGGTGGCCGCTTGGCTGGGGTTCGTTGTGCTGGTGGGAGGGTTCTTGCTCAGGGAAGTAGTGAGCTGGTCTGCAGTGATCTTGTTCCAGCTTCTGCGGGGAGCCTGTTGCTGGTGATGGTGGAGCGTGGTCCTTCTGTAGCTGAAGTGGACGCAGCTGTGGTCCGTCCATTGGAGTCCCGTGGCGTGGCTGAAGGCGATGTCCTTGCTGGAAGAGAAGATCGGGTCGAGTGTGTGTCCGGCGTAGTGGGTGGGGGTGGTCACCAGTTGCTTGAGTCCGAGGTTGGCGAGGTTGTCCAGCAGGGTGGTGGTGTTGCGGTCGTTGTTGTTCTCCAGGTGGAAGTTGAGGTCTCCGAGGAGGATGTAGTCGGTTGAGGGGAGGGCGAGCGGGCTGACGAAGTCGGCGATGTCCTCGCTGAATTGTGCGCGTGGTCCCGGGGGTCTGTAGATGAGGGTGCCTCTGAGGGTGGTCTTTGGGTTGACGTGGATCTGGAAGTGCAGGTGTTCGGCGGGTGCGAGGTTGTCGTCGGTGTTGGTCGTGATGCGGATGGTGTTCCTGTGGATGATGGCGATGCCTCCTCCTGTCTGGTTGACGCGGTCCCTCCGGATGATCTTGTAGCCGTCCGGGATGGCGATGGCGATGTCGGGCGCTGAGGAGGCGTTCATCCAGGTTTCCGTGAGGAAGGCGACGTCTGGGTCTGTGGTGTCGAGCAGGTTCCAAAGCTCGACGGCGTGTCTGTGGACGGAGCGGGTGTTGAGCAGGATGCACTTCAGGTGGGTGCTGCTGGAGTTCGGCTTGGTGGGTGCTGGTGTAGCGTGGGTCCGGTTGCAGGTGAACTTGCAGGAGTGGCAGCTGAAGGGTCCGTGGGTGCCTCTCGGTGTGGCTCGGTAGCAGCGCGGGGTTCGGCCGGTGTTGAGAGCGTTGAGTTCGGTGGAGTCGTAGGTTCGTCTGGTCGGCTTCCGGCGGTGGGGGCCAGGGGTCCTGGCACTGGGCGCGGTCCAGGCGCGGACGGGCGCAGACGGGCTTACCTTTGGCGCGCCTTCGGCGCTCAATTGGTGCTCCCGCTGCGCGCGTCCGCTGCGCGCGTCCGCTGCGCGGTCGCTCAGGGGGCGTCATAAGAAGGGGGACGGGAGGGCGGGTCTGTTGGGCTGGGCGAGCGTCCGGGCCAATGGGCCGGTGGTGGGCGGGGCCGCAGGGGCCAGCGGCGGGAAAAGTGGCAAGCGGCCGGCTCAGCTGAGGCTGGGCCGCTCGGGGGTGCTGGGGGGGCGGCGGTGGCGGCAGGCAGGCGGCAGGCAGGCAGGCAGCAGGCTGGCAAGGAGGCTGGCTAGCAGGGCACCAGGCGAGTGAGGGGGGTGACCCGGCCTCAAGAGGCACAGTGGTCACTCCCACGGTCACCCAGGCGCTCCCCTTAAGAAGGGGGATGGGAGGGCGGGTCTGCTGGGCTGGGCGAGCGTCCGGGCCAATGGGCCGGTGGTGGGCGGGGCCGCAGGGGCCAGCGGCGGGAAAAGTGGCGAGCGGCCGGCTCAGCTGTGGCTGGGCCGCTCGGGGGTGCTGGGGGGGCGGCTGTGGCGGCAGGCAGGCGGCAGGCAGGCAGGCAGGAGGCTGGCAAGGAGGCTGGCTAGCAGGGCAGCAGGCGAGTGAGGGGGGTGACCCGGCCTTGAGAGGCACAGTGGTCACTCCCGCGGTCACCCAGGCGCTCCCCTTAAGAAGGGGGACGGGAGGGCAGGTCTGCTGGGCTGGGCGAGCGTCCGGGCCAATGGGCCGGTGGTGGGCGGGGCAGCAGGGGCCAGCGGCGGGAAAAGTGGCGAGCGGCCGGCTCAGCTGTGGCTGGGCCGCTCGGGGGTGCTGGGGGGGCGGCGGTGGCGGCAGGCAGGCAGCAGGCAGGCAGGCAGGAGGCTGGCAAGGAGGCTGGCTAGCAGGGCAGCAGGCGAGTGAGGGGGTGACCCGGCCTCGAGAGGCACAGTGGTCACTCCCGCGGTCACCCAGGTGCTCCCCTTAAGAAGGGGGACGGGAGGGCGGGTCTGCTGGGCTGGGCGAGCGTCCGGGCCAATGGGCCGGTGGTGGGCGGGGCCACAGGGGCCAGCGGCGGGAAAAGTGGCGAATGGCCGGCTCAGCTGTGGCTGGGCCGCTCGGGGGTGCTGGGGGGGCGGCGGTGGCGGCAGGCAGGCGGCAGGCAGGCAGGCAGGAGGCTGGCAAGGAGGCTGGCTAGCAGGGCAGCAGGCGAGTGAGGGGGGTGACCCGGCCTCGAGAGGCACAGTGGTCACTCCCGCGGTCACCCAGGCGCTCCCCTTAAGAAGGGGGACGGGAGGGCGGGTCTGCTGGGCTGGGTGAGCGTCCGGGCCAATGGGCCGGTGGTGGGCGGGGCCGCAGGGGCCAGCGGCGGGAAAAGTGGCGAGCGGCCGGCTCAGCTGTGGCTGGGCCGCTCGGGGTGCTGGGGGGGAGGCGGTGGCGGCAGGCAGGCGGCAGGCAGGCAGGCAGGCAGGAGGCTGGCAAGGAGGCTGGCTAGCAGGGCAGCAGGCGAGTGAGGGGGGTGACCCGGCCTCGAGAGGCACAGTGGTCACTCCACTCCACTCAACTCTACTCCACTGTATGAGACTTTACCTCACTCTACGCTACTATAGAACTATCAGCTCCACTTTTTCACATGATACTGTAGCCTATACAACTCCACTCTACACCACTATACTACACTGTATGGCACTCTCCAACACTTTACTCATACCAATACCCCTTCACTCTATTGTACAACACTGTACTATACTGTACACAAGACTCTACGCTACTCTAGTCCACTAACAACACTGTATGCAACTTTTTGTATGCCACTGCACCCACCCCACTTTACTCCACCCTAATCTGACACAGTACTCCACTCTACTCCACTACTCCACTGTACGCCACTCTATTCTGCTCCATGCCATTGAGCTCCATAACACAGTATGCCAATCCACTGCATCACACTCTACAACACTGTACTGTCCTGTACACCACTCCACTCTACAAAGATCAACTTCACTGTATGCCACTCTACTCTACTTCAGTCTACATCACTTTCTGATACTGTACGATACCCCACTATTCTCTACTATATAACACAGTACTGCAATTTGTAACACTTTATTCAACTGTATGCTACACACAGTAGCACTGCACTCCACGCCACTAAAGTATACGCCACACCACTTCACTCTATTACACTTTACTCCACTCTACACTACCCCCCTCCAGGGTATTCCACTCCACTATAGCCCACTCTACTACACTTTATCCTACTCTATGCCATTGTACTATACCCTGTTCTACATCCCTCCACAGTAGAACACTGTACAACACTCTATACCACTCCAGGACACTCTACTCCGCTTTATGCCCATCTACCCTGCCCATCTATACTGTATGACACTTGATGACACATCACAAAACTTTTCTCTATGATTCACCACTCCACTATATGACACGTCTCCTCCACTTTACTCTACAACACTCTACTCGATGATACTCCACTCTAAGACACTCAACTTCGCCCTACTCCACTCTATGAGATTCTTCAACACTCTACTCTACTGTTTGACACGCTATTCCACTGTATAACTCGCTGCACTAGTCTACGATACTACACTCCACTATATGAGGCACCATGCCTCTACAATATAATACACTTTACTACACTATACTATACGCTACAACACACAACTCTACTCCACTCGAATCCAATCTACAATACTCCAGTATAAGACAATAGACTTTACAACACTCTCCTCCATTGTACGGCACAACTCTCCACATAACAACTCCCCACTTGCAACACTGGACTTTATGATTTGAAACACATTATTATTAAAAAAGTTTTGAAAATGTTGAAGTTCAATCAAAAAAACAAAGGGTAAAGCTCAGTTATAGTTAGGAAAACTTATTTTCCCTATACAAACCAAGTTTAAACTACACAAATATTAAACATTCCAAAGTTATATTTATAACTTTCATTTACAATTTATCCCCCACCTCCATTGTATTATAAGTAGTAGATCGTGTTAAAAACTCTTTTCAGCTCACTAACTAGACACTACTAGCTATATCTCTGCTCTCTATAACTGGCAAATCTATGTGTTCTTTTTAGGTCAAAATGTTAACATGTCCTATGCAAGAAATGTGTGAGAAATCTAGCCTGTCACAAATAAGTATTCTTATTATTCTCCGAGGTCGACTGATCATTTTGGGGCCTTAGTTTGTAGATCTGTTATGTAGCGGGATTCCAACCTTCTAGGTTTTAAGATTCTATCCCCTTGCCTGGGGTTGTCAGGTACATGGTCTATACAGGAAATCTTAAGTAAATCTCTGTTGCTAAAATGCTTCGTACTGAAGTGTCTAGCAACTGGGTAGGTTGCATCTTCATTGATGATAGCCCTCACATGTTCTAAAATATGTATTTTGGGGGGATGGATAGTACTTCCAATGTATTTTAAGACACAGGGGCACAATAAGCAATAGACAGTATATGGTGTACTGCAAGTCATGAACTTTTTTATAGGTCTGGATTTCTTCAGCCCTGAAACTCTATAGTACAAAATCTTGTTGCTGTTAGAGCAGGCTTTGCACTTACCACATGGAAAGAAGCCCTGTAATTCCCTGAATGTTCCCTTGCTTTCTTTCTCATAATGACTACGTATCGAGTTGTTACCCAAAGATCTAGCTTTTCTAAAGGTCAACAGGGGACTTTGTGGTATATCAGGTCCTATGACCGTGTCCATATTTAGGGTACACCAATGTTTGCGGAAAATGTTCCTTAGTTCATTGGCATTAACCGAGAAGGTAGTAATCATTCTAAATCTACCCATGTCTGTGTTCACCCTAGGTGTTTCTTTTAATAATTCTCCTCTAGGGATAGACTCAACCTTTTTCAGGGCTTGTTTCAGTACCTGTTTCCCATAACCCCATGTACTGAATCTAGCTATACTCTCTTGGGCCGCTTCCTGGAAATCACTAACGCTTGTGTTGTTCCTTTTAATTCTCAAGAGTTCACCATAGGGGATGCTGGTAATGAGCTTATGTGGGTGGCTGCTGGTAGCGTGCAGTATTGAATTCCTAGCAGTTGGTTTTCTATACTGCATGGTACAGAACTTCTCTTCAGAGACATAAACCTTAAAATCTAACACATTCACTGACGTGAACCTCACTTCCTTAGTGAACTTCAAGTTGACATTGTTTGTGTTTAAGATCTCTATGTATGCTTTGGCTGTCTCTAATGACCCCTTCCAGATTACAAAGAGGTCATCTATGTATCTATGCCATGATACCACATTAGTTGTCTAGCTGTCATTGGAATCAGACCAGGCCACATGCTTCTCCCACCAGCCCACTAATGCATTTGTGTCGCTGGGGATGAAGCAGTTGCCCATTGCGTGCCCGAGACCTGCCCATAATGTTGTTCTTGAAAGAGAAAAATATTGTTATTAAGGCAAAACTCTATTCATTCTAGCAGCAATACATTATGTTCCGTTAACTTTAAAGGATGGTTTATCAGAAAACATTCTACTGATTTCAGACCATCCTTGTGTGCACCTAGGAGAATAATAAGAATACTTATCTGTGACAGGCTAGATTTCAAGATACAGACAGATAGTTTAAAAAAGAAATATTTGATTGCACTTTGCTTTCTTTCTCACAAAGGTGTGTTGCATTGGACATGTAGGGATTTCTTTTGATTTCAAGCAACCAGACCCTGGAGGAAAACATTATTTATATAATAGACTTTAGGGCACCATGGCCCATACAGGGCTGCACTACTGACACGTAGCACTTTCTTAATTGCAGATCATGTATGATATCATCTAATAACAGAATGCAGGTAGGACACAGTTGTGTCTTACGTGTTCTGATTGGAACACACGCAATTGAGTATTTGCACCTTGTATGACCCCATACAGAGCGTAATGTCAGATGTGGCACTTATAATGAATTGACAGGTCACAATATTATTATTGTGCGTGGATACATTGAAAATGTGTGATGTGTATATATAACTAATGTTTTACCCTGTGGTCATTACACATTGGTGCGATACCAATGTTTCCATCGGCACTGGAACGAATGAACACCACAGCAAGATGGCGACAATATATATTATGATATATGCTTGCGAGTCCTTTGTTGATGCTTATGTAACACTCATGATAAATTTTGTCCATTTCTGGTGCGCCTGATGACGCCGAAACGTCTCTGTTTCTGCAGAGTTTAGGATAAACTATATGAACAAACTCCACAAGTGCCTTCCCTGGACTTTTTGGTGATGGGCTATATATATATATATATATATATATATATATATATATCAATCAATACCAGAAACCCAAACAGTGAAGTGGACCACATGGAAGCTTCTTTTAGAAAACACTGGGTTTATTCACAACTTGCTCGTGACATAAAAACAAGGTTGCTGCCTCTGTCAATGTTCATGGCCAAACGCGTTTCGGGATCACCATCTCCCTTTTTCGGTGGCGCTGAGTGAAAGCAAGCGATCTCGCTAAGTTTTAAGTGTTCGAAAAAACGCCTGCTCCTAAGTAGGGGCGTGGCCGTTACTGCGGCCTTCTGGGCGTTGTAGTTCATTCAAAGCCCAAGTGGGTAAGCGAGTTCAGTTGCCTGTAAACACAATTCATGCCCCAGTGGGTTGAGGGGGCCTCCAGCTTCTCTGCCACGCAGCTTTGTAGATGCAAACTGTGTTTGTGTGAGCGCGCACTGGAATAGCGCTCACACAGCTTCCCTCCATACGCAGAACACCAGGTGGAGCTGCTGGTCCGCAAGTGAATGCGGGGGTCCTCTTCGCGACCGAGACGGCCGCTAACATCAATCAATACCAGAAACCCAAACAGTGAAGTGGACCACATGGAAGCTTCTTTTAGAAAACACTGGGTTTATTCACAACTTGCTCGTGACATAAAAACAAGGTTGCTGCCTCTGTCAATGTTCGTGGCCAAACGCGTTTCGGGATCACCATCTCCCTTCTTCGGTGGCGCTGAGTGAAAGCAAGCGATCTCGCTAAGTTTTAAGTGTTCGAAAAAACGCCTGCTCCTAAGTAGGGGCGTGGCCGTTACTGCGGCCTTCTGGGCGTTGTAGTTCATTCAAAGCCCAAGTGGGTAAGCGAGTTCAGTTGCCTGTAAACACAATTCATGCCCCAGTGGGTTGAGGGGGCCTCCAGCTTCTCTGCCACGCAGCTTTGTAGATGCAAACTGTGTTTGTGTGAGCGCGCACTGGAATAGCGCTCACACAGCTTCCCTCCATACGCAGAACACCAGGTGGAGCTGGTGGTCCGCAAGTGAATGCGGGAGTCCTCTTCGCGACCGGGACGGCCGCTAACATCAATCAATACCAGAAACCCAAACAGTGAAGTGGACCACATGGAAGCTTCTTTTAGAAAACACTGGGTTTATTCACAACTTGCTCGTGACATAAAAACAAGGTTGCTGCCTCTGTCAATGTTCGTGGCCAAACGCGTTTCGGGATCACCATCTCCCTTCTTCGGTGGCGCTGAGTAAAAGCAAGCGATCTCGCTAAGTTTTAAGTGTTCGAAAAAACGCCTGCTCCTAAGTAGGGGCGTGGCCGTTACTGCGGCCTTCTGGGCGTTGTAGTTCATTCAAAGCCCAAGTGGGTAAGCGAGTTCAGTTGCCTGTAAACACAATTCATGCCCCAGTGGGTTGAGGGGGCCTCCAGCTTCTCTGCCACGCAGCTTTGTAGATGCAAACTGTGTTTGTGTGAGCGCGCACTGGAATAGCGCTCACACAGCTTCCCTCCATACGCAGAACACCAGGTGGAGCTGCTGGTCCGCAAGTGAATGCGGGGGTCCTCTTCGCGACCGGGACGGCCGCTAACATCAATCAATACCAGAAACCCAAACAGTGAAGTGGACCACATGGAAGCTTCTTTTAGAAAACACTGGGTTTATTCACAACTTGCTCGTGACATAAAAACAAGGTTGCTGCCTCTGTCAATGTTCGTGGCCAAACGCGTTTCGGGATCACCATCTCCCTTCTTCGGTGGCGCTGAGTGAAAGCAAGCGATCTCGCTAAGTTTTAAGTGTTCGAAAAAACGCCTGCTCCTAAGTAGGGGCGTGGCCGTTACTGCGGCCTTCTGGGCGTTGTAGTTCATTCAAAGCCCAAGTGGGTAAGCGAGTTCAGTTGCCTGTAAACACAATTCATACCCCAGTGGGTTGAGGGGGCCTCCAGCTTCTCTGCCACGCAGCTTTGTAGATGCAAACTGTGTTTGTGTGATCGCGCACTGGAATAGCGCTCACACAGCTTCCCTCCATACGCAGAACACCAGGTGGAGCTGCTGGTCCGCAAGTGAATGCGGGGGTCCTCTTCGCGACCGGGACGGCCGCTAACATCAATCAATTCCAGAAACCCAAACAGTGAAGTGGACCACATGGAAGCTTCTTTTAGAAAACACTGGGTTTATTCACAACTTGCTCGTGACATAAAAACAAGGTTGCTGCCTCTGTCAATGTTCGTGGCCAAACGCGTTTCGGGATCACCATCTCCCTTCTTCGGTGGCGCTGAGTGAAAGCAGGCGATCTCGCTAAGTTTTAAGTGTTCGAAAAAACGCCTGCTCCTAAGTAGGGGCGTGGCCGTTACTGCGGCCTTCTGGGCGTTGTAGTTCATTCAAAGCCCAAGTGGGTAAGCGAGTTCAGTTGCCTGTAAACACAATTCATGCCCCAGTGGGTTGAGGGGGCCTCCAGCTTCTCTGCCACGCAGCTTTGTAGATGCAAACTGTGTTTGTGTGAGCGCGCACTGGAATAGCGTCTACAAAGCTGCGTGGCAGAGAAGCTGGAGGCCCCCTCAACCCACTGGGGCATGAATTGTGTTTACAGGCAACTGAAGGCCCAGAAGGCCGCAGTAACGGCCACGCCCCTACTTAGGAGCGGGCGTTTTTTCGAACACTTAAAACTTAGCGAGATCGCTTGCTTTCACTCAGCGCCACCGAAGAAGGGAGATGGTGATCCCGAAACGCGTTTGGCCACGAACATTGACAGAGGCAGCAACCTTGTTTTTATGTCACGAGCAAGTTGTGAATAAACCCAGTGTTTTCTAAAAGAAGCTTTCATGTGGTCCACTTCACTGTTTGGGTTTCTGGTATTGATTGATGTTAGCGGCCGTCCCGGTCGCGAAGAGGACCCCCGCATTCACTTGCGGACCAGCAGCTCCACCTGGTGTTCTGCGTATGGTGGGAAGCTGTGTGAGCGCTATTCCAGTGCGCGCTCACACAAACACAGTTTGCATCTACAAAGCTGCGTGGCAGAGAAGCTGGAGGCCCCCTCAACCCACTGGGGCATGAATTGTGTTTACAGGCAACTGAACTCGCTTACCCACTTGGGCTTTGAATGAACTACAACGCCCAGAAGGCCGCAGTAACGGCCACGCCCCTACTTAGGAGCAGGCGTTTTTTCGAACACTTAAAACTTAGCGAGATCGCTTGCTTTCACTCAGCGCCACCGAAGAAGGGAGATGGTGATCCCGAAACGCGTTTGGCCACGAACATTGACAGAGGCAGCAACCTTGTTTTTATGTCACGAGCAAGTTGTGAATAAACCCAGTGTTTTCTAAAAGAAGCTTCCATGTGGTCTACTTCACTGTTTGGGTTTCTGGTATTGATTGATGTTAGCGGCCGTCCCGGTCGCGAAGAGGACCCCCGCATTCACTTGCGGACCAGCAGCTCCACCTGGTGTTCTGCGTATGGAGGGAAGCTGTGTGAGCGCTATTCCAGTGCGCGCTCACACAAACACAGTTTGCATCTACAAAGCTGCGTGGCAGAGAAGCTGGAGGCCCCCTCAACCCACTGGGGCATGAATTGTGTTTACAAGCAACTGAACTCGCTTACCCACTTGGGCTTTGAATGAACTACAACGCCCAGAAGGCCGCAGTAACGGCCACGCCCCTACTTAGGAGCAGGCGTTTTTTCGAACACTTAAAACTTAGCGAGATCGCTTGCTTTCACTCAGCGCCACCGAAGAAGGGAGATGGTGATCCCGAAACGCGTTTGGCCACGAACATTGACAGAGGCAGCAACCTTGTTTTTATGTCACGAGCAAGTTGTGAATAAACCCAGTGTTTTCTAAAAGAAGCTTCCATGTGGTCCACTTCACTGTTTGGGTTTCTGGTATTGATTGATATATATATTACCTACTGGCGGTCGCCAGTAGGTATATATAGTTAGGATTTTTTCTCTATGGGTTTTTTGAAAATTCTATGTCTAATAACTTTGGCGTTTGTGGACGGAATTTGCTGAAATTTTCAGGAAAATGGCACATTTTGGTTCTGAGCAGCCCCTGAAAATTTTGGGGGGGTTCGTCAAGGGGGGGCCGAGAAAAAAGGGGGGTCCCAAAACACATTTTTCCCATGTTAATTTCCATAGGGCGGTTGGCCTCACTTTTAGCCCTAACGGCTGAATGGATTTGCACGAAACTTGGCAAAATTGTAGGGACTGGTAGCCCGATGTGCCTTTTGTAGGTCTCAATATATGTGCTCCAGTGGATTTTGAGAAATTAACGTTTAAAAAAAGATATATATCTGTAACAGCGGACCTGGCAGCGGCCCAGGACGCGTACTTTTCGCGCAACGGAGCTTTGTGAAGCGAAGCTGATTGGTTCTCCGGCGTCTGTCAACATTCCAAACAGTCCGTAGCGGCCGCCATCTTGTCTCTCGGTAGGATCGAGAGACAAGAGGAGGCCATAGCGAAGGGGCAAATGACCATAAGGGGGAATAGTAGATCCTCGGTGACCCCCTACGTTTGGTGTGGAGGTTTTAAAAGGGCCCCGCGGGGCAAAAAAAAAAAAAATAATAATAATCGAACGGCTGAATGGATTTGCACGAAACTTGGCAAAATTGTAGGGACTGGTAGCCCGATGTGCCTCTGCTAGGTCTCAATATATGTGCTCTAGTGGATTTTGAGAAATTAACGTTCAAAAAAAGATATATATCTGTAACAGCGCTCCGCTTCGCGTACTTTTCGCGTTACGGAGGTTTGCGAAGCTGATTGGTTCTCCGGCGTCTGTCAACATTCCAAACAGTCCGTAGCGGCCGCCATCTTGTCTCTCGGTAGGATCGAGAGACAAGAGGAGGCCAAAGCGAAGGGGCAAATGACCATAAGGGGGAATAGTAGATCCTCGGTGACCCCCTACGTTTGATGTGGAGGTTTTAAAAGGGCCCCGCGGGGCAAAAAAAAAATAAATATTAATAATCGAACGGCTGAATGGATTTGCACGAAACTTGGCAAAATTGTAGGGACTGGTAGCCCGATGTGCCTCTGCTAGGTCTCAATATATGTGCTCTAGTGGATTTTGAGAAATTAACGTTCAAAAAAAGATATATATCTGTAACAGCGCTCCGCTTCGCGTACTTTTCGCGTTACGGAGGTTTGCGAAGCTGATTGGTTCTCCGGCGTCTGTCAACATTCCAAACAGTCCGTAGCGGCCGCCATCTTGTCTCTCGGTAGGATCGAGAGACAAGAGGAGGCCAAAGCGAAGGGGCAAATGACCATAAGGGGGAATAGTAGATCCTCGGTGACCCCCTACGTTTGATGTGGAGGTTTTAAAAGGGCCCCGCGGGGCAAAAAAATAAAAAATAATAATAATCGAACGGCTGAATGGATTTGCACGAAACTTGGCAAAATTGTAGGGACTGGTAGCCCGATGTGCCTTTGCTAGGTCTCAATATATGTGCTCTAGTGGATTTTGAGAAATTAACGTTCAAAAAATGATATATATCTGTAACAGCGCTCCGCTTCGCGTACTTTTCGCGTTACGGAGGTTTGCGAAGCTGATTGGTTTTTCGGCGTCTGTAAACATTCCAAACAGTCCGTAGCGGCCGCCATCTTGTCTCTCGGTAGGATCGAGAGACAAGAGGAGGCCAAAGCGAAGGGGCAAATGACCATAAGGGGGCATAGTAGATCCTCCCTGACCCCCTAGGTTTGATGTGGAGGCTTTGAAAGGGTCTCGCAGGGCAAAAAAAAAATATACCGTTTTTTTAGTTTTTTTGCGTGGAGTGCGCCCGGTTCGCGAACCGGGAAGCGGTCTGGGGAGCGTACTTTCTTGAAAATTAGTGAAAAAAGTTAGAGTAAAATAATAATTGTGAGTGATCAGATGTAGGGTAGCTCTGAGAAGAGCTTTTGGGTTTATGGTACATTTAGGTACTTATAAGTAGGTACCAATGCACAGTCTTAAATTCAGAGTGAAAACTCTGTTGCCCTCATCTGAGAAGTGAACTCCATCTGCTCTGTAGATATCTTGCATGTAGTAACGCAAGTTATTGTTGTACAGGGAGCCCATTCCATGGTCTCTCATGTAAGCTGAAACAGATTTGTTTACATGCTTCCTCGATTTCTCAATTTGTGGACAAAATTGGTTCGACCACCTCCATTTCTGTCTTTGGCATATATTTGAATATACCAAGGCAGTCTGAGGAAAAAGTGCCATCAATTGCTCAAAGGTGTCCTTTAAAAGCATTTCCAGACCTACCCCAGTCAAAGTGCCCAAATCATTACCTCCACAGTGCACAATTAGCAGGTCAGGTTTTGGCAAATGCATAAAGGTTTTCACCAATGGTATCAATTGGTGACATTTTAATCCTCTGTGGCCAAACCACTTAATTTCCACATCTTGTAAATTGAGGTTAGGTAAATTCCTGTTTTCAGCGTACCTTTGAGCCCAATAGATGTAGCTATGTCCAACAATCCAGACAGAAAACATGGTGAGAGAAGGTTCTCCTGCAGTCAGATGAAGTGTGGCAATGAAATGGCAGTTGAAAAAATGAGAGTGTAAAATGAAAAAAACTGAGGAGTTTCTGTGTTAATGAAGCAGTAAGAGTGATTGGTGGATTTTGATTGCTGAAAACAGAAAGTTAGTGTGCATGGATGAGTTCGTTGAAAGATGTATTTTGAGTGGCGAAGAAAAAATCATTAAATGAAAGAATGCTCTGGATATGCAGGTGCACTGAGAGTTCAGAGTTCAATTGCAACATTGTTGTGTGAGAGGTCTTGCAAGAGGTGGTTGCTATGCAGAAAAAGCAGAGAGGGGGCAGAGGGGGGAAGGGTTTTGCTTTGAAAAAAAGTGAGGGAAGAGTTTTGATTGGGTGACATGAGAGATCTGTGTGAGGAATTACAGCATTTCTGTGCTTTTGATAGCTGCAGACTCTGGAGTGCATACCTTTTGCTCTGCTGAAGACAAATTGGTGTGTTTCTGAGACTGTTTTGAAACTCAAAGTATTTGCTAAGATGAGAAAAAATTTCTTTAATTTAGATAGAAAATAGTGTGCTTTAAGGAGAAAATTATGAAGAAAGTTGTGTTTTTCAAATGTTGCTTTGTCTCAAGTGTTTCACAAATAGATTTTGTTTCTTTGAGAAATTGTAATTGGAGAAAATGTGAAGTATTAGTACTGACAGGGCTTTTATGTGCATAGGAGTTGTGGAGTGTTTTCAAATTATGACTTGTAAATCGTTTTTGAGAAAAAGCAATGGTTTTAATATTGATGAGAAGGACATAATGGTGTCTGCTTCTTTATAAGGTAATTGAGAGTCTCTGATGTTATTTTTCCCATTTCAATGTAAGAAGTTTGTCTGTGGAGCAAATTGCTTGTAAATATGCTCCCACCTGTGCATGGCAAATTTAGATTTTGAATGTTTCCGTTACATAGGCATGTTAAAGGTGACTGAAACATGCTGCAAAGGCAATCAAAAAATGCTTTTATGTGTCTTAAGGACATTTTAAGTCATTTCCCCATGTGCAGTGTTTTCAAATTATGAGTTGAAAATCGTTTTTGAGGTAAAGGAATGTTTTCAAAATTTATGTGCGCCATATGACCCCAAATTTCTTTTTCAGGGGTGCAGCAGGGTGTTCTTGAGACACCCCTGCACCGTCGGAAAAATTCGTAATTTGCGATGAGGTAATTGCTAATCGCAAATTGCACCTTCATTCCTATGGGCCTCCTGCTGCATGGAAATGAATGGGTAATCTTGCTGAAATGCAAAGTCGAATCTGTATTTAAAAGGGTCTGCACCTCTGTACGGGTGTTCGCTATGTGAAGCACGAAAGTTTTACGGGCCGAACTCAAGGCCACCTCTCTCTGAGACAAAAGAGCTCTTATTCTTGCCATGCCGTTGAAATGTGCTCCCAAGGTTGGTATTTGTGGCCAGATTGAAAACTCCCTATGTTCATGTGTGGGAGGAAATAGAACATTTCTGCAGCAAATAACCCGTTCATTTACTGTTACGATAAAATGAATACTTTTAATTAACCCAGAACAATCTTCATTATTGAGCATCAAATAACTACCATTTTCCAAGAACTTGAACGTGGGGATGATAGCAGGAACTGGTGTGCCTTGCAACACGCAAGCCATATTTGGTCGGTGTTTGTTGCATGAACCGTGTAACTGTATGTGCCTACACATTAGTGAATGATCTGGCGTCTCAGTGCATTCCTCTCCATTCAGAGAAAGTTCTTGATCATCTTTGAAAATCTGTATGTGTATGGAAGCGACCAGACCTCATGAAGAAAACCACTACCTAAAGGTTAATAACGACCTATTGGTATATATTTCATACAATTTGAAAACTTATATAAAGCAAAAGGCAGCGTTATTAAACCGTGGATAAGGCACGTTGCCAAAGCAGTCAACCTTTTGGATTTATACTGGAAATGTTAAAGGAAGAATTACGGAGTAGGGCCTGTAAATCTTTAATGGACAACGAGTAAAATTACTCCAACCATCATATTCCTCTAACTCCGGGATAGTAGGGGTGTTTAATTTTTTAGAAGTAGCCAATCCAAAGCATTTGGTCTGGGAAATTGTTTCATTCACAAACAACATATGATTTGGGATGAGACATGCACGGTGGAAAGCCTCAGTGCCTTGTACCTGCCAGGTTCGTGAACCCCAAACTGATGTAGATCCTGGATATTTTTACTCTGTGTTACGTTAGCATGGGCTCATTACTGGTTTAAACGCCATTTTTCCTTTTTTGTAACTTCTGCACACGATACTTAGTTGTTGCTTTAGCTTTCAGCCTACCTGCGTCAAGATCTATGCCTGCTTCAAGCAGGCGCAGGGTTTTGATGTAGCTTTGTCCTATCTGATTGTAAATGCGGCACACCGTGGGTGGCAGAGCAGTGGTGCACGTTAACTGGTGCATCCCTGGGGATGTGCTAGTTAATATAAATCTGCCCCTTTACATTTAATTATGTGCAGGGGACACAGAGTAGGTGAGGTTTATCCAAGGTTAAGAAGAGATGAGTCTTGTTCAGTGAAAAATTGGAGATAGGCTTCAGTATATTATATACTTAAGTAGTGTGTTAAGTTTTTGATGACTGTTATTAATTTACTGTTGGGTAATAGTGGTTAATAACATTTTTTATTATATTTTACCACAGATTCAACTGCAGATTATTTCAAGATTTTAGGATGCCTAGCAAAGAAAGAGTAAGAAAGGCTGCAAAACGTCAAAGACAGCAGGACCATGGAATAATGCAGCAGTCCTCTAACAAAAAGATTTGTCAAGTCACCAAGAAAGCACCGGGTAAGAGTCGAAAAACAGTCATAAGAAATATGTGTAGTAAAAAAAATATTACTACAGAAAATGTTTCAGTCCAGAAAAGGAGAAAGAATTCAAATGGTAAGGAAAGGCCAATGAAAATTGTTACTGCTAGAGTAAGAGATAACTCTATGCATGAAAGTAGAAGGAAACAAGAGTTTAGGGATATTCGTAAACGAATGTTCCGCAACAGGATAATTGGGAATTTGTTAAAAAATATTAAGAAAGGTCAGCAGAAAGTGGTTTTTTATAAGAGAAAAAAAATAGTTGAAAAAGTTATTGATCAGGCATTTGAAATTAAACGTAAGTTATTTATTTTGACAATCAATAGAATTAGGAAGCTAAACAAGGTAATTTATGATTTCAAAAGAAATAGTAGATGGAAGAGAATAGTTAATCGTAGTAATTTTTGTGAAGTTTTTTCTGGAGAATGGATGCATAGTTCAAGCTCTGAGGCATTTTTTAATGAGGAGAGTTATTTCCAGGATAATGATTTGGTGCATGCAGTTGACACCAGTGGTCGAGCTTATGAAGTGAAAGATGGTTGTCCAGTTGAACAAGAAAAACTTGTGAGAACAGAGATAGAAGAGGTGTTAGGTAATGAGGTTTTAGGGAGACGTCCTAAGGGTCCTGTGTACACCTGGAAGTGTAGTAGTATTTGCAGTGTACGACAGGATTCCATCAATTTGCTTTGTGATTTTATACGGTCATTTAGTAAGAACAGTTTGAAGCAGAAAATGAAGTTGTTGCAAGAATTAGATCCTTGCAGAGTGAGAGAAGTGATAGGTTTGCATGGTCATTCACTGGCTTGTCTTTCCAGGAGAGTATGCCAGAGTGTTTTTCATCATTTCAGGATGCTAGCAGTGCATCATAATAAAGTGAGGAAATTAGTTAGAATGTTGTATTATGCTAAGAGTCCAGCAATTATGCTTAAACAATTATGCGCTGCTCTTTTGCATGGTTCTGAAATAGATGTGAAGAATATATGTGAAGAAATTGAGTTTTGTTACTTTGGAAGTAAAGAGGAGAATGTTGAAATTGACCAAGAAGAAGAGAGTAATGTGGAAGATAGTGTACAGGTTTCCAGTACAGATAATTTCCAGAGGGAAATTGCGACGTTTGAGGTGAAATCAAGTGAGAGGCCAAATTTCACTTGTGTGTGTTGTCGACGCACTTATTATAAGAATCAGACTAAGTTAGTGGATTTATATGGAAAAAGTGAAAGGGAAAATAATAGTGAATGGAAGGATTTTACAACATACTTGATGGTAGAAAATTGTTTTGATTTGGGATTGGATCAACGTGTGTGTACTTATTGTTGTAACAAATTAAATCAAAACCAGATGCCTGCTAGAGCAGTTCATAATAATCTGGAATTGGTTGAGATTCCTTCTGAATTGAAGGATTTAAATACTTATGAATCTATTTTGATTCAAAGTATCCATCCCTTTCAGGGAAATGGAGCCAAAGACAGGGAAATTGCCTCCATCAGATTTACAGAGAGGATTAAAGGGAAGAGTTGTTTATTTGCCTCTAGATTTGAAGAAAAACATTAACACAATTGGAGTAGAAAAAGTGGAAGAGGAACCTCTTGTTATCTTAGTTAATGGGGTTCCGACAAAGAATAAGAAAATATGGCAAGATTTAGTAGATGTTAGGAAAGTCAAAAGGGCAACATTGTATTTGAAAAAATATAATAAGTACTATAAAAATGTATATGTTGCAGAACAGGAAGTAAGTGAGGAAGAGGATAACGATTTGTGTGCTGGTCAAATTGAGAAAGTAGAACCCTGTACTAGTGAAGAAATATATGAACATTATAGTGTTCATCCTTTGCATTCCAAGGAAGTCATGGGGAATGCTATTGAGTTGTTTCAAATGAAACAAGCGAAAGGGAGTCCCATTAGTGTTTGGGAGGAAAGTTTGGAAGCTCGGTGTTTCCCACAGCTTTTTCCAACAGGTCAGGGAGGAAGATATGATGAGCGACCTCATCAAATTCAGATGCAAACTGTGTTTGTGTGAGCGCGCACTGGAATAGCGCTCACACAGCTTCCCTCCATACGCAGAACACCAGGTGGAGCTGCTGGTCCGCAAGTGAATGCGGGGGTCCTCTTCACGACCGGGACGGCCGCTAACATCAATCAATTCCAGAAACCCAAACAGTGAGGGGGCCTCCAGCTTCTCTGCCACGCAGCTTTGTAGATGCAAACTGTGTTTGTGTGAGCGCGCACTGGAATAGCGTCTACAAAGCTGCGTGGCAGAGAAGCTGGAGGCCCCCTCAACCCACTGGGGCATGAATTGTGTTTACAGGCAACTGAAGGCCCAGAAGGCCGCAGTAACGGCCACGCCCCTACTTAGGAGCGGGCGTTTTTTCGAACACTTAAAACTTAGCGAGATCGCTTGCTTTCACTCAGCGCCACCGAAGAAGGGAGATGGTGATCCCGAAACGCGTTTGGCCACGAACATTGACAGAGGCAGCAACCTTGTTTTTATGTCACGAGCAAGTTGTGAATAAACCCAGTGTTTTCTAAAAGAAGCTTCCATGTGGTCCACTTCACTGTTTGGGTTTCTGGTATTGATTGATGTTAGCGGCCGTCCCGGTCGCGAAGAGGACCCCCGCATTCACTTGCGGACCAGCAGCTCCACCTGGTGTTCTGCGTATGGTGGGAAGCTGTGTGAGCGCTATTCCAGTGCGCGCTCACACAAACACAGTTTGCATCTACAAAGCTGCGTGGCAGAGAAGCTGGAGGCCCCCTCAACCCACTGGGGCATGAATTGTGTTTACAGGCAACTGAACTCGCTTACCCACTTGGGCTTTGAATGAACTACAACGCCCAGAAGGCCGCAGTAACGGCCACGCCCCTACTTAGGAGCAGGCGTTTTTTCGAACACTTAAAACTTAGCGAGATCGCTTGCTTTCACTCAGCGCCACCGAAGAAGGGAGATGGTGATCCCGAAACGCGTTTGGCCACGAACATTGACAGAGGCAGCAACCTTGTTTTTATGTCACGAGCAAGTTGTGAATAAACCCAGTGTTTTCTAAAAGAAGCTTCCATGTGGTCCACTTCACTGTTTGGGTTTCTGGTATTGATTGATGTTAGCGGCCGTCCCGGTCGCGAAGAGGACCCCCGCATTCACTTGCGGACCAGCAGCTCCACCTGGTGTTCTGCGTATGGAGGGAAGCTGTGTGAGCTCTATTCCAGTGCGCGCTCACACAAACACAGTTTGCATCTACAAAGCTGCGTGGCAGAGAAGCTGGAGGCCACCTCAACCCACTGGGGCATGAATTTTGTTTACAGGCAACTGAACTCGCTTACCCACTTGGGCTTTGAATGAACTACAACGCCCAGAAGGCCGCAGTAACGGCCACGCCCCTACTTAGGAGCAGGCGTTTTTTCGAACACTTAAAACTTAGCGAGATCGCTTGCTTTCACTCAGCGCCACCGAAGAAGGGAGATGGTGATCCCGAAACGCGTTTGGCCACGAACATTGACAGAGGCAGCAACCTTGTTTTTATGTCACGAGCAAGTTGTGAATAAACCCACTGTTTTCTAAAAGAAGCTTCCATGTGGTCCACTTCACTGTTTGGGTTTCTGGTATTGATTGATGTTAGCGGCCGTCCCGGTCGCGAAGAGGACCCCCGCATTCACTTGCGGACCAGCAGCTCCACCTGGTGTTCTGCGTATGGAGGGAAGCTGTGTGAGCGCTATTCCAGTGCGCGCTCACACAAACACAGTTTGCATCTACAAAGCTGCGTGGCAGAGAAGCTGGAGGCCCCCTCAACCCACTGGGGCATGAATTGTGTTTACAAGCAACTGAACTCACTTACCCACTTGGGCTTTGAATGAACTACAACGCCCAGAAGGCCGCAGTAACGGCCACGCCCCTACTTAGGAGCAGGCGTTTTTTCGAACACTTAAAACTTAGCGAGATCGCTTGCTTTCACTCAGCGCCACCGAAGAAGGGAGATGGTGATCCCGAAACGCGTTTGGCCACGAACATTGACAGAGGCAGCAACCTTGTTTTTATGTCACGAGCAAGTTGTGAATAAACCCAGTGTTTTCTAAAAGAAGCTTCCATGTGGTCCACTTCACTGTTTGGGTTTCTGGTATTGATTGATATATATATTACCTACTGGCGGTCGCCAGTAGGTATATATAGTTAGGATTTTTTCTCTATGGGTTTTTTGAAAATTCTATGTCTAATAACTTTGGCGTTTGTGGACGGAATTTGCTGCAATTTTCAGGAAAATGGCACATTTTGGTTCTGAGCAGCCCCTGAAAATTTTGGGGGGGTTCGTCAAGGGGGGGCCGAGAAAAAAGGGGGGTCCCAAAACACATTTTTCCCATGTTAATTTCCATAGGGCGGTTGGCCTCACTTTTAGCCCTAACGGCTGAATGGATTTGCACGAAACTTGGCAAAATTGTAGGGACTGGTAGCCCGATGTGCCTTTTGTAGGTCTCAATATATGTGCTCCAGTGGATTTTGAGAAATTAACGTTTAAAAAAAGATATATATCTGTAACAGCGGACCTGGCAGCGGCCCAGGACGCGTACTTTTCGCGCAACGGAGCTTTGTGAAGCGAAGCTGATTGGTTCTCCGGCGTCTGTCAACATTCCAAACAGTCCGTAGCGGCCGCCATCTTGTCTCTCGGTAGGATCGAGAGACAAGAGGAGGCCAAAGCGAAGGGGCAAATGACCATAAGGGGGAATAGTAGATCCTCGGTGACCCCCTACGTTTGGTGTGGAGGTTTTAAAAGGGCCCCGCGGGGCAAAAAAAAAAATAATAATAATAATCGAACGGCTGAATGGATTTGCACGAAACTTGGCAAAATTGTAGGGACTGGTAGCCCGATGTGCCTCTGCTAGGTCTCAATATATGTGCTCTAGTGGATTTTGAGAAATTAACGTTCAAAAAAAGATATATATCTGTAACAGCGCTCCGCTTCGCGTACTTTTCGCGTTACGGAGGTTTGCGAAGCTGATTGGTTCTCCGGCGTCTGTCAACATTCCAAACAGTCCGTAGCGGCCGCCATCTTGTCTCTCGGTAGGATCGAGAGACAAGAGGAGGCCAAAGCGAAGGGGCAAATGACCATAAGGGGGAATAGTAGATCCTCGGTGACCCCCTACGTTTGATGTGGAGGTTTTAAAAGGGCCCCGCGGGGCAAAAAAAAAATAAATATTAATAATCGAACGGCTGAATGGATTTGCACGAAACTTGGCAAAATTGTAGGGACTGGTAGCCCGATGTGCCTCTGCTAGGTCTCAATATATGTGCTCTAGTGGATTTTGAGAAATTAACGTTCAAAAAAAGATATATATCTGTAACAGCGCTCCGCTTCGCGTACTTTTCGCGTTACGGAGGTTTGCGAAGCTGATTGGTTCTCCGGCGTCTGTCAACATTCCAAACAGTCCGTAGCGGCCGCCATCTTGTCTCTCGGTAGGATCGAGAGACAAGAGGAGGCCAAAGCGAAGGGGCAAATGACCATAAGGGGGAATAGTAGATCCTCGGTGACCCCCTACGTTTGATGTGGAGGTTTTAAAAGGGCCCCGCGGGGCAAAAAAAAAAAAAAATAATAATAATCGAACGGCTGAATGGATTTGCACGAAACTTGGCAAAATTGTAGGGACTGGTAGCCCGATGTGCCTTTGCTAGGTCTCAATATATGTGCTCTAGTGGATTTTGAGAAATTAACGTTCAAAAAATGATATATATCTGTAACAGCGCTCCGCTTCGCGTACTTTTCGCGTTACGGAGGTTTGCGAAGCTGATTGGTTTTTCGGCGTCTGTAAACATTCCAAACAGTCCGTAGCGGCCGCCATCTTGTCTCTCGGTAGGATCGAGAGACAAGAGGAGGCCAAAGCGAAGGGGCAAATGACCATAAGGGGGCATAGTAGATCCTCCCTGACCCCCTAGGTTTGATGTGGAGGCTTTGAAAGGGTCTCGCAGGGCAAAAAAAAAATATACCGTTTTTTTAGTTTTTTTGCGTGGAGTGCGCCCGGTTCGCGAACCGGGAAGCGGTCTGGGGAGCGTACTTTCTTGAAAATTAGTGAAAAAAGTTAGAGTAAAATAATAATTGTGAGTGATCAGATGTAGGGTAGCTCTGAGAAGAGCTTTTGGGTTTATGGTACATTTAGGTACTTATAAGTAGGTACCAATGCACAGTCTTAAATTCAGAGTGAAAACTCTGTTGCCCTCATCTGAGAAGTGAACTCCATCTGCTCTGTAGATATCTTGCATGTAGTAACGCAAGTTATTGTTGTACAGGGAGCCCATTCCATGGTCTCTCATGTAAGCTGAAACAGATTTGTTTACATGCTTCCTCGATTTCTCAATTTGTGGACAAAATTGGTTCGACCACCTCCATTTCTGTCTTTGGCATATATTTGAATATACCAAGGCAGTCTGAGGAAAAAGTGCCATCAATTGCTCAAAGGTGTCCTTTAAAAGCATTTCCAGACCTACCCCAGTCAAAGTGCCCAAATCATTACCTCCACAGTGCACAATTAGCAGGTCAGGTTTTGGCAAATGCATAAAGGTTTTCACCAATGGTATCAATTGGTGACATTTTAATCCTCTGTGGCCAAACCACTTAATTTCCACATCTTGTAAATTGAGGTTAGGTAAATTCCTGTTTTCAGCGTACCTTTGAGCCCAATAGATGTAGCTATGTCCAACAATCCAGACAGAAAACATGGCGAGAGAAGGTTCTCCTGCAGTCAGATGAAGTGTGGCAATGAAATGGCAGTTGAAAAAATGAGAGTGTAAAATGAAAAAAACTGAGGAGTTTCTGTGTTAATGAAGCAGTAAGAGTGATTGGTGGATTTTGATTGCTGAAAACAGAAAGTTAGTGTGCATGGATGAGTTCGTTGAAAGATGTATTTTGAGTGGCGAAGAAAAAATCATTAAATGAAAGAATGCTCTGGATATGCAGGTGCACTGAGAGTTCAGAGTTCAATTGCAACATTGTTGTGTGAGAGGTCTTGCAAGAGGTGGTTGCTATGCAGAAAAAGCAGAGAGGGGGCAGAGGGGGGAAGGGTTTTGCTTTGAAAAAAAGTGAGGGAAGAGTTTTGATTGGGTGACATGAGAGATCTGTGTGAGGAATTACAGCATTTCTGTGCTTTTGATAGCTGCAGACTCTGGAGTGCATACCTTTTGCTCTGCTGAAGACAAATTGGTGTGTTTCTGAGACTGTTTTCAAACTCAAAGTATTTGCTAAGGTGAGAAAATATTTCTTTAATTTAGATAGAAAATAGTGTGCTTTAAGGAGAAAATTATGAAGAAAGTTGTGTTTTTCAAATGTTGCTTTGTCTCAAGTGTTTCACAAATAGATTTTGTTTCTTTGAGAAATTGTAATTGGAGAAAATGTGAAGTATTAGTACTGACAGGGCTTTTATGTGCATAGGAGTTGTGGAGTGTTTTCAAATTATGACTTGTAAATCGTTTTTGAGAAAAAGCAATGGTTTTAATATTGATGAGAAGGACATAATGGTGTCTGCTTCTTTATAAGGTAATTGAGAGTCTCTGATGTTATTTTTCCCATTTCAATGTAAGAAGTTTGTCTGTGGAGCAAATTGCTTGTAAATATGCTCCCACCTGTGCATGGCAAATTTAGATTTTGAATGTTTCCGTTACATAGGCATGTTAAAGGTGACTGAAACATGCTGCAAAGGCAATCAAAAAATGCTTTTATGTGTCTTAAGGACATTTTAAGTCATTTCCCCATGTGCAGTGTTTTCAAATTATGAGTTGAAAATCGTTTTTGAGGTAAAGGAATGTTTTCAAAATTTATGTGCGCCATATGACCCCAAATTTCTTTTTCAGGGGTGCAGCAGGGTGTTCTTGAGACACCCCTGCACCGTCGGAAAAATTCGTAATTTGCGATGAGGTAATTGCTAATCGCAAATTGCACCTTCATTCCTATGGGCCTCCTGCTGCATGGAAATGAATGGGTAATCTTGCTGAAATGCAAAGTCGAATCTGTATTTAAAAGGGTCTGCACCTCTGTACGGGTGTTCGCTATGTGAAGCACGAAAGTTTTACGGGCCGAACTCAAGGCCACCTCTCTCTGAGACAAAAGAGCTCTTATTCTTGCCATGCCGTTGAAATGTGCTCCCAAGGTTGGTATTTGTGGCCAGATTGAAAACTCCCTATGTTCATGTGTGGGAGGAAATAGAACATTTCTGCAGCAAATAACCCGTTCATTTACTGTTACGATAAAATGAATACTTTTAATTAACCCAGAACAATCTTCATTATTGAGCATCAAATAACTACCATTTTCCAAGAACTTGAACGTGGGGATGATAGCAGGAACTGGTGTGCCTTGCAACACGCAAGCCATATTTGGTCGGTGTTTGTTGCATGAACCGTGTAACTGTATGTGCCTACACATTAGTGAATGATCTGGCGTCTCAGTGCATTCCTCTCCATTCAGAGAAAGTTCTTGATCATCTTTGAAAATCTGTATGTGTATGGAAGCGACCAGACCTCATGAAGAAAACCACTACCTAAAGGTTAATAACGACCTATTGGTATATATTTCATACAATTTGAAAACTTATATAAAGCAAAAGGCAGCGTTATTAAACCGTGGATAAGGCACGTTGCCAAAGCAGTCAACCTTTTGGATTTATACTGGAAATGTTAAAGGAAGAATTACGGAGTAGGGCCTGTAAATCTTTAATGGACAACGAGTAAAATTACTCCAACCATCATATTCCTCTAACTCCGGGATAGTAGGGGTGTTTAATTTTTTAGAAGTAGCCAATCCAAAGCATTTGGTCTGGGAAATTGTTTCATTCACAAACAACATATGATTTGGGATGAGACATGCACGGTGGAAAGCCTCAGTGCCTTGTACCTGCCAGGTTCGTGAACCCCAAACTGATGTAGATCCTGGATATTTTTACTCTGTGTTACGTTAGCATGGGCTCATTACTGGTTTAAACGCCATTTTTCCTTTTTTGTAACTTCTGCACACGATACTTAGTTGTTGCTTTAGCTTTCAGCCTACCTGCGTCAAGATCTATGCCTGCTTCAAGCAGGCGCAGGGTTTTGATGTAGCTTTGTCCTATCTGATTGTAAATGCGGCACACCGTGGGTGGCAGAGCAGTGGTGCACGTTAACTGGTGCATCCCTGGGGATGTGCTAGTTAATATAAATCTGCCCCTTTACATTTAATTATGTGCAGGGGACACAGAGTAGGTGAGGTTTATCCAAGGTTAAGAAGAGATGAGTCTTGTTCAGTGAAAAATTGGAGATAGGCTTCAGTATATTATATACTTAAGTAGTGTGTTAAGTTTTTGATGACTGTTATTAATTTACTGTTGGGTAATAGTGGTTAATAACATTTTTTATTATATTTTACCACAGATTCAACTGCAGATTATTTCAAGATTTTAGGATGCCTAGCAAAGAAAGAGTAAGAAAGGCTGCAAAACGTCAAAGACAGCAGGACCATGGAATAATGCAGCAGTCCTCTAACAAAAAGATTTGTCAAGTCACCAAGAAAGCACCGGGTAAGAGTCGAAAAACAGTCATAAGAAATATGTGTAGTAAAAAAAATATTACTACAGAAAATGTTTCAGTCCAGAAAAGGAGAAAGAATTCAAATGGTAAGGAAAGGCCAATGAAAATTGTTACTGCTAGAGTAAGAGATAACTCTATGCATGAAAGTAGAAGGAAACAAGAGTTTAGGGATATTCGTAAACGAATGTTCCGCAACAGGATAATTGGGAATTTGTTAAAAAATATTAAGAAAGGTCAGCAGAAAGTGGTTTTTTATAAGAGAAAAAAAATAGTTGAAAAAGTTATTGATCAGGCATTTGAAATTAAACGTAAGTTATTTATTTTGACAATCAATAGAATTAGGAAGCTAAACAAGGTAATTTATGATTTCAAAAGAAATAGTAGATGGAAGAGAATAGTTAATCGTAGTAATTTTTGTGAAGTTTTTTCTGGAGAATGGATGCATAGTTCAAGCTCTGAGGCATTTTTTAATGAGGAGAGTTATTTCCAGGATAATGATTTGGTGCATGCAGTTGACACCAGTGGTCGAGCTTATGAAGTGAAAGATGGTTGTCCAGTTGAACAAGAAAAACTTGTGAGAACAGAGATAGAAGAGGTGTTAGGTAATGAGGTTTTAGGGAGACGTCCTAAGGGTCCTGTGTACACCTGGAAGTGTAGTAGTATTTGCAGTGTACGACAGGATTCCATCAATTTGCTTTGTGATTTTATACGGTCATTTAGTAAGAACAGTTTGAAGCAGAAAATGAAGTTGTTGCAAGAATTAGATCCTTGCAGAGTGAGAGAAGTGATAGGTTTGCATGGTCATTCACTGGCTTGTCTTTCCAGGAGAGTATGCCAGAGTGTTTTTCATCATTTCAGGATGCTAGCAGTGCATCATAATAAAGTGAGGAAATTAGTTAGAATGTTGTATTATGCTAAGAGTCCAGCAATTATGCTTAAACAATTATGCGCTGCTCTTTTGCATGGTTCTGAAATAGATGTGAAGAATATATGTGAAGAAATTGAGTTTTGTTACTTTGGAAGTAAAGAGGAGAATGTTGAAATTGACCAAGAAGAAGAGAGTAATGTGGAAGATAGTGTACAGGTTTCCAGTACAGATAATTTCCAGAGGGAAATTGCGACGTTTGAGGTGAAATCAAGTGAGAGGCCAAATTTCACTTGTGTGTGTTGTCGACGCACTTATTATAAGAATCAGACTAAGTTAGTGGA
The DNA here is from genome assembly GCF_964261635.1 of Lissotriton helveticus. Lineage (NCBI taxonomy): Eukaryota > Metazoa > Chordata > Amphibia > Caudata > Salamandridae > Lissotriton > Lissotriton helveticus. Next base: position 60,700,350 of record NC_136071.1, read on the forward strand.
TTTATATGGAAAAAGTGAAAGGGAAAATAATAGTGAATGGAAGGATTTTACAACATACTTGATGGTAGAAAATTGTTTTGATTTGGGATTGGATCAACGTGTGTGTACTTATTGTTGTAACAAATTAAATCAAAACCAGATGCCTGCTAGAGCAGTTCATAATAATCTGGAATTGGTTGAGATTCCTTCTGAATTGAAGGATTTAAATACTTATGAATCTATTTTGATTCAAAGTATCCATCCCTTTCAGGGAAATGGAGCCAAAGACAGGGAAATTGCCTCCATCAGATTTACAGAGAGGATTAAAGGGAAGAGTTGTTTATTTGCCTCTAGATTTGAAGAAAAACATTAACACAATTGGAGTAGAAAAAGTGGAAGAGGAACCTCTTGTTATCTTAGTTAATGGGGTTCCGACAAAGAATAAGAAAATATGGCAAGATTTAGTAGATGTTAGGAAAGTCAAAAGGGCAACATTGTATTTGAAAAAATATAATAAGTACTATAAAAATGTATATGTTGCAGAACAGGAAGTAAGTGAGGAAGAGGATAACGATTTGTGTGCTGGTCAAATTGAGAAAGTAGAACCCTGTACTAGTGAAGAAATATATGAACATTATAGTGTTCATCCTTTGCATTCCAAGGAAGTCATGGGGAATGCTATTGAGTTGTTTCAAATGAAACAAGCGAAAGGGAGTCCCATTAGTGTTTGGGAGGAAAGTTTGGAAGCTCGGTGTTTCCCACAGCTTTTTCCAACAGGTCAGGGAGGAAGATATGATGAGCGACCTCATCAAATTCCTGCTTCTGAATACCGGACTTTGCGATTGTATGCAGGAGATCCTAGGTTTCGACAATGCATTCCTTATTTGTTTCATCTCCTGTTTGAAAGCGATCTGTCTGGGCTGTCATATGCAGTGAACCACATCTTGAAAAGTGGTATACACATGCAAAACATCTCGGCAAGTGACTTTATGGATAAAGTCAATGTCCAAGACAGTATTTTGGATTCTCACCTGATTAATCTCATGGCGTGTCAGCGTGGTACTAATGAGTACTGGTACCGTCGTCATGGTGATTTAAAATGTATGCTAAGGAACTTAGGAACTCCCACATGGTTCCTCACTTTGAGCTGTGCTGAGTATGGCTGGGAAGACTTACTTGAATTTCTACGAGAGGCAAATGCTAACGTAGAAAACATCGAATTCAAGACACCCGGAGAACTGTGCTCTTTGGATCCAGTCAATGTATGTAGGTACTTCAATCATAGATTTGAAGGTATGATGTCTTTCATCATGAATAAGAAGAATCCACCTCTTGGAGAGGTGTTGGATTTCTTCTGGAGGAAGGAGTACCAAGCAAGAGGTGCTCCTCATATACATATGTTGCTGTGGATCAAGGATGCACCTAAATTTGGAACGGATGCAGAAGACTCAGTGATGAGTTTCATAGAACAGTATTCTACGTGTGCTGTTCCAAACGCAAAGGAGAAAAAAAGCCTACGAGAAAAAGTTCTACGTTTCCAAAGCCATCGATGTGGAAAGTACTGTCGTCGTAAATTCCGGAACAAAGACAAGTTCTACACCAAATGTCGTTTCGGCTTTCCACGACCGGTGATTTCTAAAGGAAGAGTGAACAGTTTGATGTCTTCGCTGCGACATAATGTGATGAAGAAATCACCTAAAAACACATACAATTTGAAGAGGAACGAAGAGTCTAAGTACATCAACGACTACAACCCGGTGATTTTGTCCATGTGGAATGCTAACATGGATATACAGTTTGTGGCTGATAACTGTATGGCTGTGGCTCGGTATGTGACATCTTACATCACCAAAAAAAAGAAGACAGAATTGAAGGATATGTGGGAGGACATTTCCCATGAAAAGAGCCTCAGCAAGAAGTTGTACAGTTTCAGTCTGAAGATGTTGTCGCATCGAGAAATCGGAGCTTACGAATGTTCTGACCGGTTGTCTTCAGCAAGCCTCTATGCCAAGTCCAGGAGTATCGTTTGGGTGAGTGTTGGTCTTGCTGCAACGCGTAATCGAGTTCTGAAACCTGTGCGGGAAATTGAGTATTTGGCGGAAAAGGAGCCAAACAGTACCGACATTTTGAAGAGCAACATGTTGGATACATATTATCCAAATCGAAGCAGTCATCTCGAGAATGTTTGTCTGTATGAGGTTCTGCAAAATTACATATTCAAGAGGAACATCAAAGAAGATACTGAGAAAGGAGTGTATGCTGTAATAGGAAGTGAGGGATGTCTGGTCAAGCAAAGAAAATGCCACTTGATAAACCATCGAAAATTGAGTGGCGAATCTCCTGAAAAAAAGGAGTTTTTCTATTTAGCACTTTTGCAACTTTTTAAGCCTTGGCGTGCAGAAGAGGAACTGCTTGGAGATTTCCTTTGTTATGAAGACTCATTCAATGGTGCCAAGGAGACCATAGAATGTCCTGCTTTTCCTAAATATGTAGAAATGTTGAATGTGGAAATTGAGCAGGAAGCAACGATTGCAGCCGAGATTGCCAGAGACAGTTCTCAGGACAGTCAGAGTTCTGCTTCATTGAGTCAGGATCCACTAGGAGGACCTCTTATCGAAAATGAAGCTGCCACTGCTATGAATGAAGTGGAAAGAGCCATGGCACATGCTCAGGAGGATGCGGTTAACTTAGAAGAGTTGGAAAGACAACTCAACGTTGAGCAGAGGAAAATATATGACGAACTTACCATGCAAATTGATCATGGATTACGTCATGACAAGAAAGAGTGCTCATGTACGTCGTTGAAGCCTGTCCAACTGTACGTGAGTGGAGAAGCGGGAACTGGAAAAAGTTTCCTTATTAAAGCAATTTCGTGTTATTTGCAGGAAAGGACAGAGTCATCGCTGTCTTGTGTTGTCACTGCTCCAACTGGACTGGCAGCACATAACATTAAAGGGATTACTTTACATCGTTTACTGATGCTGCCAGTGGAGCATGACAACAAATTAGAATATCACAAGCTATCTGGAGATGCTTGTTTTGAAGTTTCAAGAGTCTTGAGGAAAATGAAACTTCTTATCATTGATGAAGTAAGCATGGTTTCCAATGTCATGCTGGCCTTTGTGCATTTGAGAATGCAAGAAGTTCTCAAAACAGAGTATGATGTGTTATTTGGTGGCAAACACATCATTGTTTTCGGAGATCTTCTGCAGCTGACACCAGTGAAAGGGCAACCTGTGTTCAAAATGCTCACGCATGAAGATACCAGGAAGTGCCTAGGCAGCATTGGCAACGTCAATATATGGTTAAACTTCAATTATGCTGAACTGCATGAAAATATGCGTCAGGCAAAGGATGAAGTTTACAAGACTATTCTACAAGATGTTAGAATTGGAAAAGTGACCGAGCATGGGAAAGAAGCTTTACATGCACGATTACTGAGAAATTTATATCCAGACGAAGATGTTGTGCCTGAGAATATTTTTCAGAAACTTACTGAGAAAAAATCTGGAATATGTTTGATGCCAACTCTTGCAGAATGTGCCAAATTCAACAACAAAATGTTGCATTTAGAAAAGCAAGAGATTGTGAAACTGGAAGCTATTGACAGAGTAGAGCATATGGGATCAACAATTATTTTGTCTGAGAATCTGAAAACAAAATTGGATTTATTAGAGAAGAGTATATCTAAAACTGCGGGTTTTGAAAAGACTCTGAATGTGTGCTTGAACTGCCGTATAATTTTAAGAAGGAATTTACATGTTGAAAGAGGTCTGGTAAATGGATCAATGGGTAATGTTGTTGATTTTGTGAAATACAGAAATAGAGATGGAATTGAATTTTTAAAGATTAAATTTGATGGCATTGAGGAAGTACAGCTAATTGCTCGTTGTTCTGCTAGATTTTTGCTTGTAAAAGACTTATATGTTCGTCGTAAGCAGTTTCCTGTTTGCTTGGCATATGCGGTGACAATCCATAAATCGCAAGGTTTAAGTGTAGACTGTGCATTGGTGAATATTGGCAGTTCTGTGTTCAAGGAGGGTATGGCATATGTGGCATTGTCACGAGTTAGGACTTTATCGGGATTGTACTTGATTGAGTGTGATGTCACAAACATTTGTGCGGATCTAGATTGTGTTAAGGAATACAATAGGTTGAGAAGAGAGTATGCGCCACATTTGCCTCAGTATCCTTTGTTTGAGAAACGTGTGGTAGGCCGGAAACGAAGAAATGTGACCAATACTGGGGAGGTTGTAGCAAAAAGACGAAAAGTCGATGAACCTGAAATTATAAGCAGAAACAAAAAGGATTCTGTTGAAGATGTTGTTGGTTTTCAATTTGAAAACAGTTCTGGTGTCAACTGCTATGCTAATGTAGTGGTTAATGTTTTGTTTTCTCTAGAAAATGTAAAAGAAGAGATTGTGGTCAATTCTGATCAAAGATTTTGCAGTTTGTTAAATTCTGTGTTAGAGAAATGTAGCACTGATAGAACAAACATAGAAAGTGTGTCTGAAATTCGAAATCTGTTAGACAGATGTTCAGGCCAAACACAATTCTCTCAAAATAGTCAGCAAGATTGTCAGGAGTTTTTAATGTACATGCTTGATGTATTGCATGATGAAGGTGTAGATGTAGATCACCTGTTTGGGCTTTCTTATCAATGGCAGCATGACTGCGAGAACTGTAGGGTATCAAGTACTACTAGTGTAGACTCAGAAAGATTTATATATTTAACTTTGCCAGACAGTAAATCAGTCTCTTTTAATAAGCTAGTAAAAGCAGCTGATCACAACATGGAGTGTAGCCAATGTAAATCTGAAATGATGTCCACATTATTTATACGAACATATGGCCAGTATGTCATTTTAATGTTCCAACGATGTAGGCCTGATGGAACAAAATTGACAACTTTAATTAAAAATTTTGTGGCTTCACAGTTGTCAATATCAGGAAGGACTTTTGTAACTGTAGCAATTATATATCATGATGGTCCTTCAATAACATCAGGACATTATACAGCTTATTTAAAGTGTAGAAATGGCTGGTCATTCTGCAATGATTCTGTTTTAATTTTAAAAAAAAAATTGCCGTATGACCTTAAAAACTCTTACCTGGTGTTTTTAAAACCAAAATTTTAGGGAAAGAATCTCGGGATGTGCTCTGAGGAATTTCAAGAAGTTCTCATGGCTCCTACACGATTTGGCCTTGAGGATAAGTGTAGTACAGAGACATAACTTCTTACCATAACACTGGACTTTATGGAGAAATACGTGCACTTTGAATGAGTTCAGAAAAACTGTTTCTTTTTATAAGCTAATTGAAGCAGCCAATCAAAACATGGAGTAGAGGGAATGTAAGTCTGCAATGCTGTCTACTGTTTTACATTGCTTTGTGATTAAAAGTGATGTAGAGAATTAAATAATTGTACTAGTCATAAAGGTAGTGTAAGTCTGCTTCATAGTAAGCAGTATCAGTGTGATAGGAAATGTAGAACATGATTGAGCAAGAAGGGGAAGATATTACTAGTCCAGGATTGTGTAAATGATCTTCAACATTTTAATTCTGAAAGTTGCGGAAATGCGAAAAGACGGGATTGGCTAACAAGAAATCCAAGAGTTATACATGGCTCTGACAAGATTTGGCCTTGTGGAAAATTGTGGTAGAGAGCAAGAAGTCATTTATTGTATGTAACATGTTTTTGAAAACGATGGAGGTTTTCTTTCAGAAAGTGGCGGGTTGAAAGTAATAACAGCACAACAGAGTGTAAGCTGTTCATAGGACATCCTTGGCCGTCATGGAAAGTAAGTTAACTTTAAGGAGTTCTGAATTCTGATTTGTAATTTTGTATGGGTTTTTTAAACACAATCATTTTGATTGTGTTTTTTTTTCCCCGCTGTTATATGATGAATACCTTCAAGTCACTGTTTTAGTGAAATTTGATACATTCTGAGAACAGCAAAAATAAACCATTTAACATGTATAATTAATTCTGTTCTGTTTGCATTTATGATGTACATGTAGAACTGTGTAGGAGGCATGGAGAAGGTGAGGCTTCTGTAAGTGTCAAGGTTGTTGCATACAGTGCTCATATTCTACGTAGTCTTTTATATTTCATTACTTTCACTGTTTCTGACTGATCTAAAATTTTTTTTTTAAAAAGAACAGTAAGTATAAGGGAAGGAAACAGACAGTTATGTTAAAAGAAACACAGCTATAGGGAATAAACTAGGGATACTGTTACCCGCAATCCTCTGCTGATGATGTCACTGAGCATGTCATGAATGATGTAATATGTGACATCATCAGCAGTGGATTACGGGTAATAGTATCTCTAGTTTACTCCCCTATAGCTGTCTTTCTTTTAACATAACTGTCTGTTTCTTTCCCTTATACTTACTGTTCTTTTTAAAAAAAAAAAATTCTGGTTCGCTTCCGGTTCGCGTACCGGGGAGCGAACTGGGAAGCGAACTAAGAGAAATAGAGGTTGGCACAGTTGCAAATATTGTACCGATTTTTTAATAACGGGGAGGTAGTTCTGAAAAGAACTTTTTTTAAATTGTTTTTGTTGTTTTATATTTTTTTTATTATTTTTCTGAATTTTTTTTTACTTTTTTTGAATTTTTCTGAACAGTTTTATATTTTTTTTGTTTTTTTTTCGGAGGGGGCAACGAAAACGATTCATTGTAAAGGGCTCAACAGGAGCAAGAAAACAAAAAAAAAGAATTTATTGTTTGGGGAGTTTCGGACAAACATGAGCATGATTGTCAATAGCTCTGTTGATCAGAGTGATGCTACTTTCTCCGTAGGAAATGAATCCACTGCAATGTACGCAGACTTGTTTTACTTCACGAAATCTCGTTTGTATATTTGGCACCATCTCCCTGCCCTCTGGTCCCGTTACTTCCGGTACAACAGATCTTCTGGCCATAATAGGGAGATTATCTAGGTCTTCCTGTTCCTCTTCTTCCTCTTCTTGCTGAATTATAACTTTAGCAGGTGGTCCACTCTTCCTTGGATGTGGTGGAGGTGGTGGGGAAGCACCAGCTGAAGCTAGTAAAGAAGCCATTGCTCACTGGTAACAAAGGGTCTTTCTCTCACAATGATGAAAGTCAGAGTGAGGAAAGAAGGAGGGATTTTCACCATTTGGGAAAAAAAATAGTTCTCAACCAATGAAAAGTGTTCATTTTAGATCATATGACCTAGTCTTACATCATTAGGAAACCGAAAGTGAAATGAACCAATGAAAAGTGTTATTACCAAGTCACATGACCTGCTGTGTTTTCGTTACGCGCTTTGCAGGGCCTCCCGGTTTGCTTCCAGAAACCTGTGCTTTGCGACTCGGTAAGCGTACGAGTTCGCTAACGTAGCACGTCATATGACGTATCACGCGACAACGCGAAACGTCATGCGGACGGGAGGCGTCACTATGTTGTTTTCTAACGCGGCAGTTGCGGTAAAGAAACGTTTACCAGCTCGCGGTCTATTTCGCGGCATCAAGGTCAGCTAACGGGAAGCTTCCCGATTCGCGAAGCGGGAACGAAGAAAAAAAAATATTTAAAAAAAAAGTTATTAATAAACATATAAAATATATTTTTGGATTTAAAGAAGAATACATTTTACAGCTACAGATATTAGCTGTTAAAAAACCAATGAAATTCACTGAAAAAACCATAGGTTATAGACCATATATAGTTAGGAATTAGCATTTACAAAACCTTGAAAATTCACTGAAAAAACCATAGGTTATAGACCATATATAGTTAGGAATTAGCATTTAAAAAACCTTATTTTACTCACACAAAACCATTGAAATTCCATATATAGTTAGTTGCACTAACTATATATCGCGCACCCGCAATCCACTGCTGATGATGTCACATATTACATCATTCATGACATGGTCAGTGACATCACTGATGACATCACTGATGACATCTCAAATGACAGTGAATATATATATATATGTATATTACCTACTGGCAGTAGCCAGTAGGTATATATAGTTAGGATTTTTTTGAATAGGGATTTCTGAAAATTCTATGTTGAATAACTTTGGCGTTGATGTACGGAATTGGCTGAAATTTTCACATTTTGTTTTTGAGCGTCCTCTGAAAGTTTGGGGGGGTTTCGTCAAGCGGGGGCCGAGGAAAAAGGGGGGGCCCAAAACGTGTTTTTAACATTGAGTTTTCCATAGGGCGGTTGGACTCACTTTTAGCTCGAACGGCTGAATGGATTTCCACAAAACTTGGCAAAATTGTAGGGACTGGTAGCCCGATGTGCCTTTGCTATGTCTCAAGATATATGCTCCAGTGGTTTTTACGAAAATTACCTTTGATAAATATATATTGGGCTACATTGGGCTATATATATGTTAGAGCCCAAATGTAGCCCAATGTAGCCCAATGTAGCCCAATGTAGCCCAAAGATGGCCACCAGAGACAAAAAAAAACAAATGTAGCCCAAATATCAGCCAGATGTAGCCCAACTATAGCCCAGTGACAGAATGTCCCAGAGTGTTCTAAAGAACAACTAGAGCACTAACAGTCTTACTTATGACAAAAGTATGGCACACCTGAAGTCATCTTGATTGGAATAAAGTGTTAACACTTAAAACATTTAATTTGCAAAGGAACAAAATGAGGGGGTTCATTTTGCCATAGAAATTATGATTAGTGCTGAAGAAAGAAAAATTAGGGCACATTTTGAGTGACTTCTCAAATCCTCTTATATTTCATTAAAAAAATTCTGATATGCAGTCTCCCAAGATGGCCACCAGAGACAAAAGAGCCCAGATGTAGCCCAAATATCAGCCAGATGTAGCCCAACTATAGCCCAATGACAGAATGTCCCAGAGTGTTCTAAAGAACAACTAGAACGCTAACAGTCTTACTTATGACAAAAGTATGGCACACCTGAAGTCATCTTGATTGGAATAAAGTGGTAACACTTAATACATTTAATTTGAAAAGGAACAAAATGAGGGGTTTCATTTTGCCATAGAAATGTTATATATATATATATATATATATATATGTATGTATATATATATAAATATATATATAGTTAGGATTTTTTTGAATAGGGATTTCTGAAAATTCTATGTTGAATAACTTTAGCGTTGATGGACGGAATTGGCTGAAATTTTCAGGAAAATGGCACATTTTGTTTCTGAGCGGCCCCTGAAAGTTTGGGGGGGTTTCGTCAAGCGGGGGCCGATAAAAAAGGGGGGTCCCAAAATGTGTTTTTAACATTGAGTTTTCCATAGGGCTGTTGGACTCACTTTTAGCTCGAACGGCTGAATGGATTTCTATGAAACTTGGCAAAATTGTAGAGACTGTTTGCCCGATGTGCCTTTGCTAGGTCTCAAGATATGTGCTCCAGTGGATTTTGAGAAATTAACGTTAAAAAAAATATATATATCTGTGACAGCGTCCCGGTTAGCGCCCCGGTTCGCGTACCAGACGCGTAACGGAACTTCGCGAGGAGAAGCGGATTGGCTCTCCGGTGACTGTCAACATTCTAAACAGTCCGGAGCGGCCGCCATCTTGTCTCTCGGTAGGATCGAGAGACAAGAGGTGGAAATAAATGAAGGGGGAAATGAATGAAAGGGGGCAAGGTAGACCCCTCCTGACCCCCTAGGATTGATGTGGGGGCTATTAAAGGGCCCCGCGGGGCAAAAAAATTAAATAAATTTTTTGGGGATTTTTCGCGGTGGAAGCGCTATCCGGTACATGAACCGGGTAGCTCACCGGTAGCGTAACGGGAGTCCGCCATCTTGTGTTTCGGACGAATTTAGTCACAAGATGGAGGATAAACAATGTTGGCAATGGGTATAAGGGGGCACGGGAGACATATCCTGACCCCCTAGGTTTTCTGAGGGTGGCTGAGGAGGCCCATATATGTAAAAAAAAAACGGTTAGCGCCCGGTCCGCGCACCGGGTAGCGTTCCGGAAAGCGTAACAAGGGGAAAACCAAGGGAAATATTAAAATAATATTTTAGAGTGCTTTGAGGTAGGGTAGCTCTGAATAGAGCTGTTGTGTTGTGTGGGTGATGTAAGTACCAACATGTAGGTACCAATGAAGAGTCTAAAATTCAATGTACACCGTCTCCTCTGTAGATATTTTGTATATTCTAATATGGGTTATTTAAATGTAAATGTGTGGAAAAGCACTTCATGCTTTAAAGCAATTGTATTTTTGAACTGATTGTTCTTTCCTCTTAGTCCTCCTCTTTGTTTTTTTTTCCCCACACTCTTCTTCAGCCTGATAGTTGATAAATTCGTTCCCTCAAAAAATGTATATACATAAAAAAATTATATTAAACACATATAAAATATATTTTTCCTTTAAAAGAAGAATGCATTTTACAGCTTTTGATATTTGCTATTAAAAAACCATTGAAATTCACTGAAAAAACCATAGGTTATAGACCATATATAGTTAGGAATTAGCATTTACAAAACCTTGAAAATTCACTGAAAAAACCTTAGGTTATAGACCATATATAGTTAGGAATTAGCATTTACAAAACCTTATTTTACTCACACAAAACCATTGAAATTCGCATATATAGTTAGTTGCACTAACTATATATCGCGCACCCGCAATCCACTGCTGATCATGTCATCATTCATGACATGGTCAGTGACATCACTGATGACATCTCAAATGACATCACTGATGACATCACTGATGACAACATCCAGTGACTGTATGTTTCTGTAAAGTTAAAATATGTCTTACATATTGAAGAATGAGTGGATGTATAAGTGTCTGGATGAAGGATTTAGTAGGTGCATGACTGACTGTATGAGTGAGTGATTAAATGTGTCTCACTGAGTGCATGGGTTAGTGACTAAACTGTCTTAATTTGTGCATCATTATGTCTGTTGTTCTGTAAACTGCTGCATGTGTTGATCAGTAGCTATATGAGTAACTATATGGGTTAATGATTGGTTGCCCAAGTATATGTATGGGAGACTGAGTGTGTGTGTGGGTGGCTGGGAGGTGTATGACTCTGTGCATAGATGTGTGAGCAGTTGATTCACTAGATGTATGGGTTCAAAAGTGCATGTGGAAACAGCTGTATGGGCGGTTGACTGTGTGCATGAGTGTATTGGTGAGTGAATGGATATCTCAGTGCTACATGTCAAAGTAAGTACATATGTAAAACACAGTACATGTGAGAGTTGACATATATAAATAACTGTGCATAAGAGCCAGTGAATGTGTGAGTGGCTGTATGGATCATTGTGAACTTGTATCAGGGATTGTATAAGAGAGTAAGTATCTGTTAGTATATGTTTGAATAAGTATGGTGTGTATAACTGTATAGTTGAGGAAATGGAGGTGTGATTGATTCTTTGCATGACTGACTAGGTGTGTGAGTAACTCCATGGATGAGTGACAGTCTGTGAGTGTCTGTTTACACTGAGTGTATCTAAGGTTATATTAGAGTCTGAAGAGTTTCATCGTATTATCAGATGAATGATGTCATCAGTGATGTGATCAGTAATGTCAAATGAGATGTCATCAGTGATGTCATCAGTGATGTCATCAGTGATGTCATCAGTGATGTCATTTGAGATGTCATCAGTGATGTCATCAGTGATGTCATCAGTGATGTCATCAGTGATGTCATTTGAGATGTCATCAGTGATGTCATCAGTGGTGTCATTTGAGATGTCATCAGTGATGTCATCCGTGATGTCATCAGTGATGTCATCAGTGATGTCATCAGTGATGTCACTGACCATGTCATGAATGATGTAATATGTGACATGATCAGCAGTGGATTGCGGGTGCGCGATATATAGTTAGTGCAACTAACTATATATGCGAATTTCAATGGTTTTGTGTGAGTAAAATAAGGTTTTGTAAATGCTAATTCCTAACTATATATGGTCTATAACTTATGTTTTTTTCAGTGAATATATATATATATATATATATATATATATATATATATATATATATATATATATATATATATATACATATATATATACATCACACAGGTTGCCCTCAAAGAAAATGCCACAATCTGGAGAGGTAACTCCGTTTATTCGTGGGCTGCAGAAACATCAGTATCTCACATCCCCAATGCAGTCTCTTTGCCATACGCGTTTCAGAAGACTCTGCTTCCTTGTTCACTGGCAGAAAAATGAAGTCACGGCTGCCGTTTAGGGAGCACCTGATAAATAACTCAAAGTCCCGCCTCCTTTAGGCGTGTGCCTCATGGCCTCTTGGTCTTTGAAGTCCCATTTACAACCTCAGTGGGTGCGGCCGTATTTACATAGTCTCTTACCCAAGTGGGTTGCCTGGGAAAGGAAAAACCGGCATGACTGCAATTCTGTAATCCCACGAAAATGGGCTCTCCATCCTCACAGCTCCCCGGATGTCCAGCGCTGCAGGGCTGCTCATGAGCAGCAGGGCGTTTCCGCGGCTAGGCTAGCCGCTATTCAATACATCACACAGGTTGCCCTCAAAGAAAACGCCACAATCTGGAGAGGTAACTCCGTTTATTCGTGGGCTGCAGAAACATCAGTATCTCACATCCCCAATGCAGTCTCTTTGCCATACGCGTTTCAGAAGACTCTGCTTCCTTGTTCACTGACAGAAAAATGAAGTCACGGCTGCCGTTTAGGGAGCACCTGATAAATAACTCAAAGTCCCGCCTCCTTTAGGCGTGTGCCTCATGGCCTCTTGGTCTTTGAAGTCCCATTTACAACCTCAGTGGGTGCAGCCGTATTTACATAGTCTCTTACCCAAGTGGGTTGCCTGGGAATGGAAAAACCGGCATGACTGCAATTCTGTAATCCCACGAAAATGGGCTCTCCATCCTCACAGCTCCCCGGATGTCCAGCGCTGCAGGGCTGCTCATGAGCAGCAGGGCGTTTCCGCGGCTAGGCTAGCCGCTATTCAATACATCACACAGGTTGCCCTCAAAGAAAACGCCACAATCTGGAGAGGTAACTCCGTTTATTCGTGGGCTGCAGAATCATCAGTATCTCACATCCCCAATGTAGTCTCTTTGCCATACGCGTTTCAGAAGACTCTGCTTCCTTGTTCACTGGCAGAAAAATGAAATCACGGCTGCCGTTTAGGGAGCACCTGATAAATAACTCAAAGTCCCGCCTCCTTTAGGCGTGTGCCTCATGGCCTCTTGGTCTTTGAAGTCCCATTTACAACCTCAGTGGGTGCGGCCATATTTACATAGTCTCTTACCCAAGTGGGTTGCCTGGGAATGGAAAAACCGGCATGACTGCAATTCTGTAATCCCACGAAAATGGGCTCTCCATCCTCACAGCTCCCCGGATGTCCAGCGCTGCAGGGCTGCTCATGAGCAGCAGGGCGTTTCCGCGGCTAGGCTAGCCGCTATTCAATACATCACACAGGTTGCCCTCAAAGAAAACGCCACAATCTGGAGAGGTAACTCCGTTTATTCGTGGGCTGCAGAAACATCAGTATCTCACATCCCCAATGCAGTCTCTTTGCCATACGCGTTTCAGAAGACTCTGCTTCCTTGTTCACTGGCAGAAAAATGAAGTCACGGCTGCCGTTTAGGGAGCACCTGATAAATAACTCAAAGTCCCGCCTCCTTTAGGCGTGTGCCTCATGGCCTCTTGGTCTTTGAAGTCCCATTTACAACCTCAGTGGGTGCGGCCGTATTTACATAGTCTCTTACCCAAGTGGGTTGCCTGGGAATGGAAAAACCGGCATGACTGCAATTCTGTAATCCCATGAAAATGGGCTCTCCATCCTCACAGCTCCCCGGATGTCCAGCGCTGCAGGGCTGCTCATGAGCAGCAGGGCGTTTCCGCGGCTAGGCTAGCCGCTATTCAATACATCACACAGGTTGCCCTCAAAGAAAACGCCACAATCTGGAGAGGTAACTCCGTTTATTCGTGGGCTGCAGAAACATCAGTATCTCACATCCCCAATGCAGTCTCTTTGCCATACGCGTTTCAGAAGACTCTGCTTCCTTGTTCACTGGCAGAAAAATGAAGTCACGGCTGCCGTTTAGGGAGCACCTGATAAATAACTCAAAGTCCCGCCTCCTTTAGGCGTGTGCCTCAAGGCCTCTTGGTCTTTGAAGTCTCATTTACAACCTCAGTGGGTGCGGCCGTATTTACATAGTCTCTTACCCAAGTGGGTTGCCTGGGAATGGAAAAACCGGCATGACTGCAATTCTGTAATCCCACGAAAATGGGCTCTCCATCCTCACAGCTCCCCGGATGTCCAGCGCTGCAGGGCTGCTCATGAGCAGCAGGGCGTTTCCGCGGCTAGGCTAGCCGCTATTCAATACATCACACAGGTTGCCCTCAAAGAAAACGCCACAATCTGGAGAGGTAACTCTGTTTATTCGTGGGCTGCAGAAACATCAGTATCTCACATCCCCAATGCAGTCTCTTTGCCATACGCGTTTCAGAAGACTCTGCTTCCTTGTTCACTGGCAGAAAAATGAAGTCACGGCTGCCGTTTAGGGAGCACCTGATAAATAACTCAAAGTCCCGCCTCCTTTAGGCGTGTGCCTCATGGCCTCTTGGTCTTTGAAGTCCCATTTACAACCTCAGTGGGTGCGGCCGTATTTACATAGTCTCTTACCCAAGTGGGTTGCCTGGGAATGGAAAAACCGGCATGACTGCAATTCTGTAATCCCATGAAAATGGGCTCTCCATCCTCACAGCTCCCCGGATGTCCAGCGCTGCAGGGCTGCTCATGAGCAGCAGGGCGTTTCCGCGGCTAGGCTAGCCGCTATTCAATACATCACACAGGTTGCCCTCAAAGAAAACGCCACAATCTGGAGAGGTAACTCCGTTTATTCGTGGGCTGCAGAAACATCAGTATCTCACATCCCCAATGCAGTCTCTTTGCCATACGCGTTTCAGAAGACTCTGCTTCCTTGTTCACTGGCAGAAAAATGAAGTCACGGCTGCCGTTTAGGGAGCACCTGATAAATAACTCAAAGTCCCGCCTCCTTTAGGCGTGTGCCTCAAGGCCTCTTGGTCTTTGAAGTCTCATTTACAACCTCAGTGGGTGCGGCCGTATTTACATAGTCTCTTACCCAAGTGGGTTGCCTGGGAATGGAAAAACCGGCATGACTGCAATTCTGTAATCCCACGAAAATGGGCTCTCCATCCTCACAGCTCCCCGGATGTCCAGCGCTGCAGGGCTGCTCATGAGCAGCAGGGCGTTTCCGCGGCTAGGCTAGCCGCTATTCAATACATCACACAGGTTGCCCTCAAAGAAAACGCCACAATCTGGAGAGGTAACTCCGTTTATTCGTGGGCTGCAGAAACATCAGTATCTCACATCCCCAATGCAGTCTCTTTGCCATACGCGTTTCAGAAGACTCTGCTTCCTTGTTCACTGGCAGAAAAATGAAGTCACGGCTGCCGTTTAGGGAGCACCTGATAAATAACTCAAAGTCCCGCCTCCTTTAGGCGTGTGCCTCATGGCCTCTTGGTCTTTGAAGTCCCATTTACAACCTCAGTGGGTGCGGCCGTATTTACATAGTCTCTTACCCAAGTGGGTTGCCTGGGAATGGAAAAACCTGCATGACTGCAATTCTGTAATCCCACGAAAATGGGCTCTCCATCCTCACAGCTCCCCGGATGTCCAGCGCTGCAGGGCTGCTCATGAGCAGCAGGGCGTTTCCGCGGCTAGGCTAGCCGCTATTCAATACATCACACAGGTTGCCCTCAAAGAAAACGCCACAATCTGGAGAGGTAACTCCGTTTATTCGTGGGCTGCAGAAACATCAGTATCTCACATCCCCAATGCAGTCTCTTTGCCATACGCGTTTCAGAAGACTCTGCTTCCTTGTTCACTGGCAGAAAAATGAAGTCACGGCTGCCGTTTAGGGAGCACCTGATAAATAACTCAAAGTCCCGCCTCCTTTAGGCGTGTGCCTCATGACCTCTTGGTCTTTGAAGTCCCATTTACAACCTCAGTGGGTGCGGCCGTATTTACATAGTCTCTTACCCAAGTGGGTTGCCTGGGAATGGAAAAACCGGCATGACTGCAATTCTGTAATCCCACGAAAATGGGCTCTCCATCCTCACAGCTCCCCGGATGTCCAGCGCTGCAGGGCTGCTCATGAGCAGCAGGGCGTTTCCGCGGCTAGGCTAGCCGCTATTCAATACATCACACAGGTTGCCCTCAAAGAAAACGCCACAATCTGGAGAGGTAACTCCGTTTATTCGTGGGCTGCAGAAACATCATTATCTCACATCCCCAATGCAGTCTCTTTGCCATACGCGTTTCAGAAGACTCTGCTTCCTTGTTCACTGACAGAAAAATGAAGTCACGGCTGCCGTTTAGGGAGCACCTGATAAATAACTCAAAGTCCCGCCTCCTTTAGGCGTGTGCCTCATGGCCTCTTGGTCTTTGAAGTCCCATTTACAACCTCAGTGGGTGCGGCCGTATTTACATAGTCTCTTACCCAAGTGGGTTGCCTGGGAATGGAAAAACCGGCATGACTGCAATTCTGTAATCCCACGAAAATGGGCTCTCCATCCTCACAGCTCCCCGGATGTCCAGCGCTGCAGGGCTGCTCATGAGCAGCAGGGCGTTTCCGCGGCTAGGCTAGCCGCTATTCAATACATCACACAGGTTGCCCTCAAAGAAAACGCCACAATCTGGAGAGGTAACTCCGTTTATTCGTGGGCTGCAGAAACATCAGTATCTCACATCCCCAATGCAGTCTCTTTGCCATACGCGTTTCAGAAGACTCTGCTTCCTTGTTCACTGGCAGAAAAATGAAGTCACGGCTGCCGTTTAGGGAGCACCTGATAAATAACTCAAAGTCCCGCCTCCTTTAGGCGTGTGCCTCATGGCCCTTTGGTCTTTGAAGTCCCATTTACAACCTCAGTGGGTGCGGCCGTATTTACATAGTCTCTTACCCAAGTGGGTTGCCTGGGAATGGAAAAACCGGCATGACTGCAATTCTGTAATCCCACGAAAATGGGCTCTCCATCCTCACAGCTCCCCGGATGTCCAGCGCTGCAGGGCTGCTCATGAGCAGCAGGGCGTTTCCGCGGCTAGGCTAGCCGCTATTCAATACATCACACAGGTTGCCCTCAAAGAAAACGCCACAATCTGGAGAGGTAACTCCGTTTATTCGTGGGCTGCAGAAACATCAGTATCTCACATCCCCAATGCAGTCTCTTTGCCATACGCGTTTCAGAAGACTCTGCTTCCTTGTTCACTGGCAGAAAAATGAAGTCATGGCTGCCGTTTAGGGAGCACCTGATAAATAACTCAAAGTCCCGCCTCCTTTAGGCGTGTGCCTCATGGCCTCTTGGTCTTTGAAGTCCCATTTACAACCTCAGTGGGTGCGGCCGTATTTACATAGTCTCTTACCCAAGTGGGTTGCCTGGGAATGGAAAAACCGGCATGACTGCAATTCTGTAATCCCACGAAAATGGGCTCTCCATCCTCACAGCTCCCCGGATGTCCAGCGCTGCAGGGCTGCTCATGAGCAGCAGGGCGTTTCCGCGGCTAGGCTAGCCGCTATTCAATACATCACACAGGTTGCCCTCAAAGAAAACGCCACAATCTGGAGAGGTAACTCCGTTTATTCGTGGGCTGCAGATACATCAGTATCTCACATCCCCAATGCAGTCTCTTTGCCATACGCGTTTCAGAAGACTCTGCTTCCTTGTTCACTGGCAGAAAAATGAAGTCACGGCTGCCGTTTAGGGAGCACCTGATAAATAACTCAAAGTCCCGCCTCCTTTAGGCGTGTGCCTCATGGCCTCTTGGTCTTTGAAGTCCCATTTACAACCTCAGTGGGTGTGGCCGTATTTACATAGTCTCTTACCCAAGTGGGTTGCCTGGGAATGGAAAAACCGGCATGACTGCAATTCTGTAATCCCACGAAAATGGGCTCTCCATCCTCACAGCTCCCGGATGTCCAGCGCTGCAGGGCTGCTCATGAGCAGCAGGGCGTTTCCGCGGCTAGGCTAGCCGCTATTCAATACATCACACAGGTTGCCCTCAAAGAAAACGCCACAATCTGGAGAGGTAACTCCGTTTATTCGTGGGCTGCAGAAACATCAGTATCTCACATCCCCAATGCAGTCTCTTTGCCATACGCGTTTCAGAAGACTCTGCTTCCTTGTTCACTGGCAGAAAAATGAAGTCACGGCTGCCGTTTAGGGAGCACCTGATAAATAACTCAAAGTCCCGCCTCCTTTAGGCGTGTGCCTCATGGCCTCTTGGTCTTTGAAGTCCCATTTACAACCTCAGTGGGTGCGGCCGTATTTACATAGTCTCTTGCCCAAGTGGGTTGCCTGGGAATGGAAAAACCGGCATGACTGCAATTCTGTAATCCCACGAAAATGGGCTCTCCATCCTCACAGCTCCCCGGATGTCCAGCGCTGCAGGGCTGCTCATGAGCAGCAGGGCGTTTCCGCAGCTAGGCTAGCCGCTATTCAATACATCACACAGGTTGCCCTCAAAGAAAACGCCACAATCTGGAGAGGTAACTCCGTTTATTCGTGGGCTGGAGAAACATCAGTATCTCACATCCCCAATGCAGTCTCTTTGCCATACGCGTTTCAGAAGACTCTGCTTCCTTGTTCACTGGCAGAAAAATGAAGTCACGGCTGCCGTTTAGGGAGCACCTGATAAATAACTCAAAGTCCCGCCTCCTTTAGGCGTGTGCCTCATGGCCTCTTGGTCTTTGAAGTCCCATTTACAACCTCAGTGGGTGCGGCCGTATTTACATAGTCTCTTACCCAAGTGGGTTGCCTGGGAATGGAAAAACCGGCATGACTGCAATTCTGTAATCCCACGAAAATGGGCTCTCCATCCTCACAGCTCCCCGGATGTCCAGCGCTGCAGGGCTGCTCATGAGCAGCAGGGCGTTTCCGCGGCTAGGCTAGCCGCTATTCAATACATCACACAGGTTGCCCTCAAAGAAAACGCCACAATCTGGAGAGGTAACTCCGTTTATTCGTGGGCTGCAGAAACATCATTATCTCACATCCCCAATGCAGTCTCTTTGCCATACGCGTTTCAGAAGACTCTGCTTCCTTGTTCACTGACAGAAAAATGAAGTCACGGCTGCCGTTTAGGGAGCACCTGATAAATAACTCAAAGTCCCGCCTCCTTTAGGCGTGTGCCTCATGGCCTCTTGGTCTTTGAAGTCCCATTTACAACCTCAGTGGGTGCGGCCGTATTTACATAGTCTCTTACCCAAGTGGGTTGCCTGGGAATGGAAAAACCGGCATGACTGCAATTCTGTAATCCCACGAAAATGGGCTCTCCATCCTCACAGCTCCCCGGATGTCCAGCGCTGCAGGGCTGCTCATGAGCAGCAGGGCGTTTCCGCGGCTAGGCTAGCCGCTATTCAATACATCACACAGGTTGCCCTCAAAGAAAATGCCACAATCTGGAGAGGTAACTCCGTTTATTCGTGGGCTGCAGAAACATCAGTATCTCACATCCCCAATGCAGTCTCTTTGCCATACGCGTTTCAGAAGACTCTGCTTCCTTGTTCACTGGCAGAAAAATGAAGTCACGGCTGCCGTTTAGGGAGCACCTGATAAATAACTCAAAGTCCCGCCTCCTTTAGGCGTGTGCCTCATGGCCTCTTGGTCTTTGAAGTCCCATTTACAACCTCAGTGGGTGCGGCCGTATTTACATAGTCTCTTACCCAAGTGGGTTGCCTGGGAATGGAAAAACCGGCATGACTGCAATTCTGTAATCCCACGAAAATGGGCTCTCCATCCTCACAGCTCCCCGGATGTCCAGCGCTGCAGGGCTGCTCATGAGCAGCAGGGCGTTTCCGCGGCTAGGCTAGCCGCTATTCAATACATCACACAGGTTGCCCTCAAAGAAAACGCCACAATCTGGAGAGGTAACTCCGTTTATTCGTGGGCTGCAGAAACATCAGTATCTCACATCCCCAATGCAGTCTCTTTGCCATACGCGTTTCAGAAGACTCTGCTTCCTTGTTCACTGGCAGAAAAATGAAGTCACGGCTGCCGTTTAGGGAGCACCTGATAAATAACTCAAAGTCCCGCCTCCTTTAGGCGTGTGCCTCATGGCCTCTTGGTCTTTGAAGTCCCATTTACAACCTCAGTGGGTGCGGCCGTATTTACATAGTCTCTTACCCAAGTGGGTTGCCTGGGAATGGAAAAACCGGCATGACTGCAATTCTGTAATCCCACGAAAATGGGCTCTCCATCCTCACAGCTCCCCGGATGTCCAGCGCTGCAGGGCTGCTCATGAGCAGCAGGGCGTTTCCGCGGCTAGGCTAGCCGCTATTCAATACATCACACAGGTTGCCCTCAAAGAAAACGCCACAATCTGGAGAGGTAACTCCGTTTATTCGTGGGCTGCAGAAACATCAGTATCTCACATCCCCAATGCAGTCTCTTTGCCATACGCGTTTCAGAAGACTCTGCTTCCTTGTTCACTGGCAGAAAAATGAAGTCACGGCTGCCGTTTAGGGAGCACCTGATAAATAACTCAAAGTCCCGCCTCCTTTAGGCGTGTGCCTCATGGCCTCTTGGTCTTTGAAGTCCCATTTACAACCTCAGTGGGTGCGGCCGTATTTACATAGTCTCTTGCCCAAGTGGGTTGCCTGGGAATGGAAAAACCGGCATGACTGCAATTCTGTAATCCCACGAAAATGGGCTCTCCATCCTCACAGCTCCCCGGATGTCCAGCGCTGCAGGGCTGCTCATAAGCAGCAGGGCGTTTCCGCGGCTAGGCTAGCCGCTATTCAATACATCACACAGGTTGCCCTCAAAGAAAACGCCACAATCTGGAGAGGTAACTCCGTTTATTCGTGGGCTGCAGAAACATCAGTATCTCACATCCCCAATGCAGTCTCTTTGCCATACGCGTTTCAGAAGACTCTGCTTCCTTGTTCATTGGCAGAAAAATGAAGTCACGGCTGCCGTTTAGGGAGCACCTGATAAATAACTCAAAGTCCCGCCTCCTTTAGGCGTGTGCCTCATGGCCTCTTGGTCTTTAAAGTCCCATTTACAACCTCAGTGGGTGCGGCCGTATTTACATAGTCTCTTACCCAAGTGGGTTGCCTGGGAATGGAAAAACCGGCATGACTGCAATTCTGTAATCCCACGAAAATGGGCTCTCCATCCTCACAGCTCCCCGGATGTCCAGCGCTGCAGGGCTGCTCATGAGCAGCAGGGCGTTTCCGCGGCTAGGCTAGCCGCTATTCAATACATCACACAGGTTGCCCTCAAAGAAAACGCCACAATCTGGAGAGGTAACTCCGTTTATTCGTGGGCTGCAGAAACATCAGTATCTCACATCCCCAATGCAGTCTCTTTGCCATACGCGTTTCAGAAGACTCTGCTTCCTTGTTCACTGGCAGAAAAATGACGTCACGGCTGCCGTTTAGGGAGCACCTGATAAATAACTCAAAGTCCCGCCTCCTTTAGGCGTGTGCCTCATGGCCTCTTGGTCTTTGAAGTCCCATTTACAACCTCAGTGGGTGCGGCCGTATTTACATAGTCTCTTACCCAAGTGGGTTGCCTGGGAATGGAAAAACCGGCATGACTGCAATTCTGTAATCCCACGAAAATGGGCTCTCCATCCTCACAGCTCCCCGGATGTCCAGCGCTGCAGGGCTGCTCATGAGCAGCAGGGCGTTTCCGCGGCTAGGCTAGACGCTATTCAATATATCACACAGGTTGCCCTCAAAGAAAACGCCACAATCTATTTATCAGGTGCTCCCTAAACGGCAGCCGTGACTTCATTTTTCTGCCAGTGAACAAGGAAGCAGAGTCTTCTGAAACGCGTATGGCAAAGAGACTGCATTGGGGATGTGAGATACTGATGTTTCTGCAGCCCACGAATAAACGGAGTTACCTCTCCAGATTGTGGCGTTTTCTTTGAGGGCAACCTGTGTGATGTATTGAATAGCGGCTAGCCTAGCCGCGGAAACGCCCTGCTGCTCATGAGCAGCCCTGCAGCGCTGGACATCCGGGGAGCTGTGAGGATGGAGAGCCCATTTTCGTGGGATTACAGAATTGCAGTCATGCCGGTTTTTCCATTCCCAGGCAACCCACTTGGGTAAGAGACTATGTAAATACGGCCGCACCCACTGAGGTTGTAAATGGGACTTCAAAGACCAAGAGGCCATGAGGCACACGCTTAAAGGAGGCGGGACTTTGAGTTATTTATCAGGTGCTCCCTAAACGGCAGCCGTGACTTCATTTTTCTGCCAGTGAACAAGGAAGCAGAGTCTTCTGAAACGCGTATGGCAAAGAGACTGCATTGGGGATGTGAGATACTGATGTTTCTGCAGCCCACGAATAAACGGAGTTACCTCTCCAGATTGTGGCGTTTTCTTTGAGGGCAACCTGTGTGATGTATATATATATATATATATATATATTGCTGTCCTGACCTTTAATAGAATACAGACATGTTGATGTATGTATCTGCAAAATTTACAAAAGAAAGTTGAAATTACTTTAGACTGCTAAAAAGCAATACTTATTTTGAAAACACTAGATTTACATATGTTAAATGTGTGTGCTATAAAAATTGTTTCTCCCCAGATTAGCTATGTTGCAGCACTTCCAATCCTAAGTGACAAAATCCAATTTCCATCATTCCTACGGACAGTGACAAGTGCTACCTTCCAGGTGGATGGCTTAATACAGATTTTGCTCCTCTTTGGATGGACGTGGATTGGAATTCTGGTTTCAAATAATGACCATGGTCTCCAAGGTAGTCAGATGCTTAGAAAGGAGGCTGCAAAGAATGACATATGCATTGAATTCTTTGAAACTCTGCCCACACAATCCAGCAGGGCATCCTTAGATCATGCCATTGATACTGTTAAAAGATCCACTGCTAGAGTGGTTGTATGCTACACATATGCAATAGATATAGCACCATTTCTAAAGGAGATATCTCTGAGATGGATCCCTGAAAAAATTTGGATCGGTATTACAAGCTGGGTTCCATCAAATTTTTTCTCATGGAGAGGCATGTGGCATATATTAAATGGCACTCTGGGACTGGCAGTGCACAGAGGAGACATCCCTGGACTCAAAGAGTTTCTGTACAATATTCACCCACTGAGAGACACAGAGGACATATTCATGAAGACTTTTTGGGAGCAGGCCTTCAGTTGCAAATGGATGAATGCATTTAATGGAACTAAATCTGGGGAAAAAGAAGACCAGCAGGTTCTCTGTAGTGGGACAGAACATCTTGAATCTCTTGATGCTTCGTTGTTGGAAGTGAATGATTTTCGGTTCTCTTTTTCAGCATACCAAGCTATCTATGCCATGGCCCAGGCATTACATGATCTGCTTCATTGTAAAGATCAAGAAGGTCCCCTCACCATTGGTACATGTGCAGATCCTAAAGATTTTCAGCCATGGCAGGTGAGGGCACTAATGTGTTGTGTACAGTTTTGCGTTTGTCATAGCTATGCTATCTATATAGTAATTTTTCTTAAAACACCCCTTAACTCATTCTCACAATCACTATAATCTGCTTACCTACAGTAGAGTACTGTGTTCTTAAATCTTTCTCTCTCTATAAGATATCTTTGGCCTCAAAATTTCATTACAGATTCCAAACAGCATAATGAATGTCCTTCCAACATTCTTCTACATCCCTTTTGAAGTCCCAAAATATTGTTTGCTTGCAGATTTTGCATTATGTGAAGAATGCACGAACACAGAGTTCGGCTGGCAGCGGGTTATATTTTGATGCATCTGGAGATTTCCGCTCATTCCTTGATTTGTTGTATTGGCACATTACATCCAATGAAACCAGAAGCTTTGTGACATTGGGGACCTACGACGTCAGTGCTCCCAACCACCTACGACTGGTCATTAACAAGAATGTCAGCATATGGGGTGGAAAATGGTCTCAGGTGAGAACCATGTTGATTAACTTTACAGAAAAACAACACTTTCAACACATTTGCAGAAGGCATTTCTGGAAAAACAACAGTTGCTCCTAAATGTAAAGACTAATCATTTATTACCAAGTAGCAAGTATTCCTCACCTGTCCTGAAGGGGAGTTGGAAACAAAGATGGGCAAATTATCTGTAGCTCGCACTTTACAAAGCAAGGAGAGACAGAGATTTACTCATGGTGGGTGCAGGACTAACAACTTAAAAACATTGTACATAATAAAATAAAGGCACTGTGGTCCCAAGCAAGTTTCTGGAAATAGTGAATATACATTAATTAAAAACACACAAAATGTTGAACAGTTAAAAATTTAAAGAAGTGTATAAGTATTGTCACTGTAAGGACTTAGGTCAATGTTAACCATTGAAAGTTTATGTGAAAAAAATCAAACATCCATCCGTGTGTTTCCATGTGTCTATGATGATAGACCAAGGTCGAAATGCAACATTTTACCCAAAGGGCAACAACCTAGCCTGCCATTGGGAGTTGAACTGTCTAACAAATGTTCTGGCACATTTAAGGGTTAACATTAAGATGAATTATATCCAGCGACATCTTCTCAACGATCAATTCAGTAACGTTTCCAGAAAGTTGGTGTCTGCGCACCCTTCTTGTGGTAGAACCGTACACACTCATTGGCACTCTGGTGAACATCCTGTGTAGAGTTTAAAAAAGCTGCCATCCTAAAGTTTGGGTCTTGAAGATTTTGGCCCTCTCAAAGATGGCTTCTACGGAAACGACCTCCCACGAGCCAGCACTAAAAATGTGCAGAAGGTTCCACACTTAGGGCATAATTATGAGAATTGTAAAAAAACACAGTTGATGGACAGAATGTAGAACAATGTCATACATTCACCCCAGTACAAGAATCTGGGCCTAAATCCATCGTTTTTTTGCACTCCACACCACCCTGGGTTAGACACTGGCTATATGCAAATCAGCTCTGACCCTGTGCCTCATGGGAACAGTCCAGTCCGAACTACCAAGCCATGTCTTTCCCAGACCAGAATCAAGCATCCAAGGACCGGTTTCTGGCTATCAGCCTTCATCAGCCTGGATAGCTTGACTCCAGTGGTGTGGAGAGCCTGGGACTTACGTCTGACCATACCCAGCCCACTCGGGGTGAAAATTGCAAAAAACACAGTTGATGGACAGAATGTAGAACAATGTCATACATTCACCCCAGTACAAGGATCTGAGCCTAAATCCATCGTTTTTTTGCACTCCACACCACCCTGGGTTAGACACTGGCTATATGCAAATCAGCTCTGACCCTGTGCCTCATGGGAACAGTCCAGTCCGAACTACCAAGCCATGTCTTTCCCAGACCGGAATCAAGCATCCAAGGACCGGTTTCTGGCTATCAGCCTGGATAGCTTGACTCCAGTGGTGTGGAGAGCCTGGGACTCACGTCTGAGCATACCCAGCCCACTCGGGGGGGAAATTGCAAAAAACACAGTTGATGGACAACCCAGGGTGGTGTGGAGTGCAAAAAAACGATGGATTTAGGCCCAGATCCTTGTACTGGGATGAATGTATGACTTTGTTCTTCATTCTGTCCATCAACTGTGTTTTTTGCAATTTTCACCCCGAATGGGCTGGGTATGCTCAGACGTGAGTCCCATGCTCTCCACACCACTGGAGTCAAGCTATCCAGGCTGATGAAGGCTGATAGCCAGAAACCGGTCCTTGGATGCTTGATTCCGGTCTGGGAAAGACATGGCTTGGAAGTTCGGACTGGACTGTTCCCATGAGGCACAGGGTCAGATCTGATTTGCATATAGCCAGTGTCTAACCCAGGGTGGTGGGGAGTGCAAAAAAACGATGGATTTAGGCCCAGATCCTTGTACTGGGATGAATGTATGACATTGTTCTACATTCTGTCCATCAACTGTGTTTTTTGCAATTTTCACCCCGAGTGGGCTGGGTATGCTCAGACGTGAGTACCATGCTCTCCACACCACTGGAGTCAAGCTATCCAGGCTGATGAAGGCTGATAGCCAGAAACCGGTCCTTGGATGCTTGATTCCGGTCTGGGAAGGACATATCTTGGTAGTTCGGACTGGACTGTTCCCATGAGGCACAGGGTCAGAGCTGATTTGCATATAGCCAGTGTCTAACCCAGGGTGGTGTGGAGTGCAAAAAAACGATGGATTTAGGCCCAGATCCTTGTACTGGGATGAATGTATGACATTGTTCTACATTCTGTCCATCAACTGTGTTTTTTGCAATAATTATGAGAATGGCAGTCCCTGGACCGCCAAACTCACAGTGGTGTGGCAGTCCAGCCACTGCTGCACAGTCAGTCTGACTCCCTCTTTCAACTTTGGCAGTCGGATCACCATTCGACTGCTGCCACTGCCAGGAAACCGTATTCCCTGATGGTGGCGTGGCCTCACGATATGCGGATAGTGACCCTGCAGCACCACCATGCATATTACGAGTTTCTTGACTGCCAGCATTCGCATGGAAGTTCTTACTCCATGCAACTGCTGGTGGTCAGGAAACAAAGAGGGCCCTACAGGGTCCTCCTTGCCCCATGAATGTTGGTGCATGCAGGGTGCACATGTGTGCCCCCTGTGTGCATACACCCCCAGTTCCAAAATGGCGTAGACTTCACAGTCCATGCCTTGCAGGAACATGCTATAGCGGTCCCAAGGCGCTGCCTTTCTAAGGCTCCCATAGGAGTGCCAATGAGTTTAACTCTCTTTATAGCCATAAAAGATTTTGAAAATGCAAAACAAACATCCATAACAACAGTGCCTTTGGCTCACTCTGTTCTTCTAGACCCCAGCAGTTTTTGGTACCATTTACAGCGACATGAAGTTCCGCACCCAAGACTGAGATGGTAGAACTACTTGGTGCCAGACAGCTGAACCTTAGCAGACTCTGCTGCTGCAACCTATCCACCACATAATTTAACAGCCCACTCTCTGTATTACAAAGCATGTGAAGAATATTTTTAGGCCCTGTGTTAGTCAAAGCATTTAGGAGGTTTCAGCTAGCTCTCTTCATTTATTTGCCTTTTTGTGTGCCTTTCACGCTTTCCTTCTGCACAGCATAGAGCATGTTGCAATTGGTGAGCCATTGGCTACCTTCATTTCTGCCCCAACAATAACCACCTTGAGTGTCCTGGGACTATTCTTATTTATTTACATGTTTATTTTCTATGTATTTTCCCTGCAAGGACCAGATACGCCTCCAGTCTACTAGGCTGCACCACATCTGCCCTGCTAGTGTGGCACATTTTTTGCAAAAAGTTTTATTCCCATTCTTTTCCCAAATAAATAATGTATTATATAAACTAACAAATTTGCATTTAAAAAGGCTGCTGAACATAAATGATACTACTACTTGGGAATAACAGCCACTTTCAGAATGTATTCTCTGCTTTTGCCATCTTCCTCCTTGTCTTCACTCCTCGGATATAGAAAATATTGTCTTCTCAAGACCTTACCCAGATATCCAGACAGTGCTAGGACAATGTATTCTTCTGTGTTTGCTAGCTGCATGCTCATATTTCCACCAATGCGCATGTTTCTGTGAAACTTCACCTCAGAAGTATTTAAATACATTTAACTGTGTGTCGCACTCAAGTGCACACAAGGGCACCTTTTTAAAAAAAATGATTTTGTAATACCAATTTACTAAAAACATTTTTAAAAAGCATGCATTGGCCATTTCAATAAGAAGCTAGCCAACCACAGACCTTTTTGCTTTGTCAGTGTTTATTTATATTTGCAACCCAGAGCTGCACTGCATCCAAGGAAGAGATTACATAGATGATTTAAAGAAGGACAACAAATAAGCATTACCTTACAAGCAGCAGGAATCCAACTAGCTCTCCTCTCTGTCCCCAACTCCTCTTAAAACTGAAGAGAAAAATCCCTTCCAAGTGCATGATAAGTAATGCCATGGATCCAACGAGAAACTAGGATAGAAGGAGAGAAGGAAGGAAGAAATGAAGCAAGGAATGGAAGAAGACAAGAAGGAAAAACATAAGCAAGTGCTTATTATTAAATATGTGATTTAATATAGCCTTATAGCCCGCCGTAGAGGGCTATACCGGCTATTAAAGGCCCTCTCCAGCGTTAAAGGCCCCGAGCCGAAGGCGAGGGCCTTTAACAAGGGAGAGGGACTTTAATAGCGGTATAGCCCGACTACGAAGGGCTATAAGGCTATTAGAACATTCTGCCACTAGAGGACAGAATGTTCTAACAACAAAAACAAAGCCTTTTGGAAGCGTGAGGGGATTGGAATCCCCTCAGGCTCCCTGAAGCCTTTGTTCACAGCCAGAGCAGTGAACAGAGAAACATTGGAATGTTGGAGCTCCAGGCTTATACCAGCCATTATAAGCCCAGAGCACTCCATTGTTTTCAATGGAGATCCCAACATTCCAATATTCTAATATCAATTATTTACTTAAGGCTATTAGGGGGGCAGTGAGAAAAACAAGTTGAAATAATCACAATAACTGGTACGTTTTCTCAGACACATTACAGTCGGCCATTTTTTAATCCCCACCACTAAAGACTGGGACCAACTATAGCCCTCATCTACCCCTAAACTGGACCCTTAGTATCCATAAAATGACCATGGGTATGCCCAGTTGTCGGCTTGGTATCTAACTGTGTGATGAGATACAATCCACATTTCACTGATGAGACCCAAAAAAGCTGCAACTTGCCTGGAGTCATTTGTGTTTCATGGCAGGGGCAAGTAATGTATCTGTGTGTTGTTTTCTGGTAAGTCCAGGACTACGTTTTTATATGGCTGGTCCCTATCTGTAGAGTGAGAAAAAGACAATGGAATTATATGTATGAAATATGAGGCAGAGTAATTGCCAGTAGCTCTGATTATTGCAAGCATTATGTTCATGTTGTTTTTGATGTTCTTACTTGCAATTGCATAGTATCACTTATAAAGCTTTTCCTTTCGATAAATGTAGATTACTGGGATGAGAGTGATGATGCTGTGAACTGTTCTGAAGAAACAGAACTGCTGTCAAATGGTTGAAGCAATGTCATTTGTGATGTTGTGACATCTGCTCCCTTCAGCCTTCTCAATCTGCCTGTTTGCTAGGAATTGCATGAGGTGCATATAATATTGTGAGGTGACCAACAATGTGTTGATGCTTGATTGTTGAATTCTGGCTTGGTCCGCATTTGGTAACTGTTGATGTGCAAGTAATAATTTAGTTAAATGCAAATAAAAGGTGTAAAAGTGTCTGCATTTGTCAATACTGTATACATTGGTCATGCCTGACATGAGGCAAGTTGCACTACTGAGTGTGCAGATGTAATAGTGCAAGTGTGCCTTGTAATGACTGTGTTACTATTGCTGAATGAAACAGGGTTTTAAGAACATGAGAGCAATGTGTCTATTGGCTGGCATAAATGGGATTAGAACCAATGGAATCTTCCCATCGTAGAGAGTGGCAGAGAGGTGGGTAATTGTTCAAGTAAATAACATGGTTATGTGATTAACCAGTTGTATTGATTGAGGCAGTAGGGTCTTTAAAGGGTTTGAATCTACGGCCTGCTTAATCTCTATAGTTGGGCTAGCAGATTTCAAGCACAACTTGCATTTTTAAGTTGCTTCTTACCAGTTTCTATTTAAGAGCTCTCATAAACTTTCTTTTTCACAGTTCTTCAGAGTTGATGGTGCTATTTATCTTAGATTCAACCATACCAAGCTTACTTTAGGTCAGATTAAAATCATTTTTTTGATCCTCCGTGCCTTCTTGTTTTTAACCTTTTCCATGCTCATGATGGAGCGGTTCCGTCATTTGCAACAGTGGGTGTATGCTCATGACGGAAGCGCTAGTCATGGCACAAACCCATGGGGGCAGCACTGGCCCTCCCTCCATGGGCAGCCCATCTAGCCCCCACAAAGGGGGATGGCAGCGGAAGAGTTTCCGCTGCCACCCCAACCCCCCCCAGCCAATCCCATGGGGTCAGCACGCACATCACGCGCCTGCTTCATCAGGAAGCCCTGGACGCGCTGGAATCCATTTGCTTCCAGGAGTCCAGAAGGAGCGAGGTAAGTTTTCTTGCTACGGTGGGGATGGGGAGGGGGAATTGGGATGTATTGAAGCTTCGGGGGAGAGGAAAGAGTTTTTCCTCTCCCCTGATGTCTAAATGCAGGGCATTCCTGTTGCACAATTGCGCACAGTCAAGGATTTAAAAAAAAATGGAAGCAACACCTTGGGCAAGAGTCGCTTCCAGGGGGCTTATTTTTTTTAATTTGTATTCTGCCCCGCCTGGGGCAGATCGGCCCGATTATTTGATCGTTCTGCCCCCGGGGGGGGAGCAGAAAACACACTAGGCACCAGGGATTTTGTGTGTAATGGAAGCGACATGCTTGCTGTAGGAGAGTAGGGTCTGCTATCCTATGGTCACCCCAAATTTTTGCTTTTTCCTTCACTGGTTTTCGACTTAATGTGGCTGTGGGCCTGCTAATCAGACCCACAGCCTGCTGTTCTCTCTCTAAATTAATGCCAATGCACTTTAGGTGCATTACGAAACTGGAACTGGTTCACCTTATTGGCCCCTGTAACAGAGTACCCAGGTACCCAGGGCATAAGTGCTTCCAAGGCTTACCAGGGGCTGAAGCACGTATTGTGCCACCCCTGGCCTGGCCTCCATATTTGACACAACTGGCTGATCACTCAGCTGGGGCAAGTTGGTGTAATCACCTCTTGCTCAGGTATAGTATGCCTATATCTAACTTAAAATGGGCACATATGTTCCTATCAGCCACTCCTATGGAAGGCCTCATCAATCCTGGAGGCAGAGTGCTTGGAAATATGTGAGATGGTGCTCTAGCATGAGCTGAGCCTGTCTGAAGCTTTTGGAACCACGTCCTTTAGCTGTTCCATGATACTGCCATACCATATACTCTTAAGTGCATTATGAACCTCGCGGTTAAATGCTATCTTTGATTTGGCTTTATCATAACATGTCCATTAAGGTGTCATACAAATTGGAATACTACCCCCTCGCCAGTTCTGGCGACGGGGGTAGCATTCCACCCTTCTAGAGGGGCACGACATGTACCGAACCTGAACCCCGGTTAAAGTTAAACAGAGCCTCAGCATCACAAAATGGATGCTGCCACCACAGACACAAGTCTGACCTCCTGCTGCTGGGAGTCCTTCCAGCGAGGGCGGCCTAGACAAAGGGTTTCCTGCCTTGGGAGGTGCTAGCACCACCCCAGACAGGATATTGTGTATTGGGTAGGACAGGGCTGAATAGAATCAGACATGCCTGGGGCACACAAGGTGTCCCTGTGCATTTGCCACTTCAAACCGGTACTGGGGCTCTCCAGCCCCAGTCTTGGCGCGAAGCTGCACAAAGGAAAGGGGGTGTAACGACCACCCTTCCTGGTTCCTACCCAGAGGAGGGACCTAGTAGGTGATCCGGCCCCCAGATTTGGAATAAGAGTAGGAGCTGTGTCCCAAGACTTCAGATCATCCTGAATTCGACTTGAAACTAAGAAGAAAACTGGACTTCGACATTCTGCTGCACAGAAGACTGAAGAGAATCTCCCTTGTGGCCAAGGAGTGACCACCTTGTTAATACAGGCACCAAACAGCAACTCGACGTCTGCTTTGCCGCCGCCTCTCGCTGGAGCCCGAGCCCAGAGCCCGACAAGACCTGGATTCCCAGACATCTCACAGCCCGATCCACATTCCCTGAAAAGAAGAGACCCGTGGAGGCACCGAGAGACGTGGGACCGGACCTCTTGGAAGACCCCCGAAAACCTGACTGCGCAGCACCCGAGGCACCCTCGTGCTGTGCTTTGGGGTTTGAGAAGCCCCAACACCGAGCAGCGTTTGCACCGTAGATCAGCCCCCCGGCATCTCCACGATCAGCGTGGGGCCCTTTTGCACTTCGCCACTCAACGCGCCATCCCGGCCACTTGCCACGTGGCTAGCGGCCATCTTGGCAACGAAAACTACAACTTACACCGCTGGTCTGGTTGATCCAGACTGGCCCTTGCTCACCTGAAAAGGAGCACCCGCTCTGACCTTGCTGGTCCGAGTGAGAAGCTTGCATTGATTCCTGCGTGGCTAGCTTTAGCCAAGGCCTGTTTGCTGCAATCAAGTTGCCGACACCGCCATCAGCGAGAGCCTTTGTGGGACGGCTTGTGACCAACGCCTGGACGTCCTTGACCTCTTCGTGTCCACGTGGCTGCAGAGACAATCTTCACTTCTTCACCTGTTTGCACCCGACATTGCCTGGTTCCATCCTGGTTCCATGGTAGTCACTGGCTAGTGACTTTGAACATTGTCCCCTCTGCTTTCAGGTCTTCAACTCTTCAGATCCACCCTTGGATCCACCGGAACTCTCCTCGACGACCCGCCTGCAGCATCTTCAGCTCCAAGTACCATCGACCTGCGTGACGAAACCCGACACTACTTCGCACCTGTGCACCCGCTTCCTGTGGGTGAGGTAACTCAGCAACGCCGGTGTTCCCACACTGGTACACACCTCTAGTGCCTGTGTCTAAAGTTTTATCCTTGTAGGTCCATCGGAAGGTTCCTTAAACACTAACTTTGTAACTTTTACACACCATTGACATTGCATTGGTGCATGCGTGCGCTTTAAGCGCTGCACCCGAGTCCCGCGGGCCTTTCCCGACTTCATCACTGCTAGTCCCGAACAGCTCCAGTGATTCCCCAGGCCCTAGGCCTCTTTCCTTTCCTAATGGTGGTTCTTATACCACTATTTTAGTATATGGTTTAGGTGGCCCCTAGGGCTCATCCATATTGTGCAAGTTTTGTATATTTAAACTGTGTTTTGTTTTAACTCATTTGCTTCTGTGCTCATAAAGAGTATAGAGGATTTTGTAGTAAATAAATATATATATATATTCAATATATATCTGTGTGGTGTCCTTTCATTTGGTATTCAAGGGGATTGTGTATGGTAAAACAGCTTGCTTCACATGCCTTTACAGAGTTTAGCCTAAGACTGCCTTGTCCACGCTACTAGGATAGCTGGTCTTTTAAGGTTGACTTACAACCAATCATCATAAGGGTTGCTTGGCATGGTACAAGGTGATCACTAGAACTAGTGAGCATCATATACCAGGCCAACTTCTCACACTTGCTTCCAAGGGGGTAACATTTGGTTAATGTTTTTTCTGCCCCTCGGGGGGGGGGACATGTCTGCCCCTTTTTTTGGCCTTTCTGTCCTAGGCGGGAGGCAGAAAACCCCACTATGCACCAGGGATTTATTTCTTTTGCAAACGGGGCACATTTCTGTCTGCTGTTTTCTGCCCCACCTGGGAGACAGATCGGCCTGGCAGACAACTTCACCCCATCCCTTGAGCAAGATCATCCCCCATTTTTCTCAGCCTTATTTGAAGGCCCATCTGGCAGATTGACTATTTGGGTAGTGACATAGCGTGTTAAAATGTTAATTGTTTTATTTCTTGTGAATTGCAATTGTATTGCTTTATTGCTCCCTTTTTGTTCTAGTTCAAGGCTTTTGCTCTTTAAACTGCTCCAGGTTCTGTTTTTTTTACTGGTGGTTCTGCTGTTTGTGTAGTTGCATGTGTTTGGTAAGAGAATTTTTTTTGTACAATGTAAATGAGTTTAATTTCTCTGCATGAATGTGTTTTTTGTAAAAAGGTATAATAATAGCAGTATGTTTGGCTTCTATTTTTTGAGTGTCAAAAACTTTTTGCATTTGTGCTTGATGTGCATTTTGTTGTCTTGTGAGTAATGGTTTTGTTTTTATCTTTCTAGTGGAATATTGTTGGTTTTTGCTGTGTCTCGACAGAGTATAGAGCTGTCTCTTGCAAGTGAATCGTATAGTTTTTGAGTATTTAGATCTTTGTGATAAAGCCACACATTTTTTTTACTTACTTATTTTGCAAAGTGTTGGTTGTTGTTGACTTGTTGTGCTGTCTCCTTTCTTAGTAAGGATAATGGCTAGCCGCAGAATTATTGCTCAGCAGGTTGTTGGTATGCTTTTTGAGACTTCCGCTGACCTTGGTTCAGAGACTGACTCTGCATCTGAGGCAGAGGAGGAAGTGGAAAATTCAGGCAGTGAGTTTTCTCTCCACATGGAATCATCAGATGATGACGCTACTCTCAGTGCGGATGAAGTTACTCTTAGTACGGATGAAGTGCCTGTTTTAGAAGAGGACATTGATGTGCCAATAGTGCAGCAAGAGGCATGGTGCAGCCGGCTTTGTCAGACTTTACTGGTGTGTCCGGGTGTAGAGTGAATACTGAAATCTTTTTGCAGATACATTTTTTTCAGTTGTTTATGGACAATGTATTTTTGGCAGAGATTGTCGAGCACACTAATTTGTATGCCGAACACTTTTTGAGGGACAACATTGCCAGCCTTAGGCCCCACTCTAGAGCTACCCAGTGGGCTACCATGAATCTGGAAGAGATGAAGAAGTTCTTGGGTTTAACTTTTTAGATGGGCTTGCTAAGGAAGCCATTAATGTCTTCATATTGGTCTACTAGTCCCTTGACCGCAACAGCTATATTTCCGACAGTCATGTGTAGTGATAGGTATTTGCTTCTTCTTCGGATGCTGCATTTTGTCGATAATACTTTAGCATTGCCACGAGATCACCCTGATTGTGACCATCTTTTTAAGATTTGGCCTGTCATTGATCACTTTGTAGATCGATTTTCTGAGATCTATGCTCCAGGGAAAGAAATAGCAGTTGATGAGTCTTTGGTCTTGTTCAAGGGTCACTTGGTATTTAGGCAATACATTCCTAGTAAGAGGGAATGCTTTGGAATTAAGATGTATATGCTGTGTGACAGTAGGACTGGATATGTCTCTAATTTCAGTGTGTACACAGGCAAGGAATCCAGGATTAACTCTCCTGGTTGTCTGTCCACTTTTGGAGTGACTGAGAAAATTGTGTGGGAACATGGTAGAGGACTTTTTAACAAAGGTCACCATTTATATGTAGATAACTTCTACACTGGTGTGCAGTTGTTCAGGCAATTGGCCAAAAGTGGACACTGTTGCTTGTGGCATAATCCTCTCTAACTGTAAAGGTTTCCCAAAATAACTTGTTTGTCAAAAGCTTGTGCGGGGACAGTGCAGTGCTTTGCATTGTCGAGGATCTTCTAGCTTTCAAGTTTTCAGACAGGAGAGATGTCTACATGCTGACTACCATCCATGATGAAAGCACTTATCTTGTGACTGTTTGGGGTCATGGTGCTGAAGCGTGCAAACCTGTGTGCATTTTAGACTATAATAGGCACATGGGTAGTGTTCATAGAGTAAACCAGAGGTTGGAACCTTACACTGCTCTTCGTAAGGCTTACATTTGGTATAAGAAGTTGGCTATCCATCTTTTTTCACTTGGCAACCATTAATGCTTTTGTTGTATTCAAGGATTGTTGTCCTGTGTCAAAGATGACCTTTGCTAAGTTTCAGGAGTCTGTAATAGGCAGCCTTGTTGTAGTGGAACAGGCAAGTGTTCCTAGAGTTGGAGTGGTGGAGGATGTGGCTAGATTGGTGGTGTGTGAGTATTGACTTGCTGCTGGTCACTACACACACTGCTAGCCAAACACCACTCCACACAATCCGTGAGCTGGTGTGGTTGCTGTTTCAGGAATGTCGGAGTATGAAAGTGATGGGCCCTTGAATGGCGCTGTCTGCTGGTGTGAGTGTTGTAATGTGCCTGACCCACGCTGGCAGTGTGAATGGTTTTGTATGTGTCACACGTATGAAAGGTATATGAATGGCCTGTAAAGAGGTTGGTGCCTTGTTGTGGCTTAACAGCTCACGAGCTGTGAGTCAATGGTTCAGTTTCCCATCCTTTCAATTATTAACAGTGCATTTCATTTTTGTGAAATCTCTGGTTAAGCACCATCAACTGATCCACGCCACCAAGAAAACAGCATTCAAGGACCGATTGGACAACAATGCACACAACTGCAAGGAACTCTTCAACATCGTGAAAGAGCTCTCCAACCCCAACGCCGGAAACAACGACATCACCCCTTCGCAAGACCTCTGCATCTCCCTCGCCTCCTACTTCCACAACAAGATCGCTGACATACACAACAGCTTCAGCCCACTAACAACGCTCCCCACGACCGCACCAACGCCACCCACCGCCACCCTCAGCGCCTGGACCCAGATCAACACAGAAGACACCATCTGCACGATGAACTCTATCCACTCCGGATCTCCGACCGACCCCTGCCCCCACCACGTCTTCAACAAGGCCGACGCCATCATCGCACCCCACCTGCGGGACATCATCAACACCTCCTTCGACACAGCCACCTTCCCTGAGAGCTGGAAGCACGCCGAACTCAGCGCACTACTAAAGAAACCAACAGCGGACCCCACTGAACTCAAGAATTACCGCCCCATCTCGCTCCTCCCGTTCCCAGCCAAAGTCATCGAGAAGACCGTCAACAAGCAGCTGGCCGCCTTCCTCGAGACGAATGGATCCCTCGACCCCTCACAGTCAGGCTTCCGAGCCACCGATGACATCCGAGCCCTGCTGGACAACGGTGAAACAGCGGCCCTCATCCTCCTAGACCTCTCCGCGGCGTTCGACACTGTTTGCCACCGCACCCTAGTGCAGCGCCTCAGCGACATCGGAATCCAGGAGAAGGCACTGGATTGGATCATCTCCTTCCTCGCTGGAAGGACACAGAGAGTCCGCCTACCACCGTTCAGATAGGCAGCCACGGAAGTCATCTGCGGCGTTCCTCAGGGCTCCTCGCTCAGCCCCACCCTCTTCAACGTCTACATGAGCCCCCTGGCGGCCATCGCACGCCAGCACAACCTCAACATCATCTCCTACGCCGACGACACCCAGCTGATCCTCTCCCTGACCAACGACCCCGCCGCCGCCAGAACCAACCTCCACGAAGGGATGAAAGATGTAGCCGAGTGGATGTCGACCAGCCGCCTGAAACTGAACTCAGACAAGACGGAAGTCCTCATCCTGGGCTCCTCGCCCTCCGCCTGGGACGACTCCTGGTGGCCCCCCGCCTTGGGCACCGCACCCAAACCGACAGACCACGCACGCAACCTGGGCTTCATCCTGGACTCCTCCCTCTCCATGACCAGACAAGTCAACGCCGTCTCCGCGTCCTGTTTCAACATCCTGCGCATGCTACGAAAGATTTTCCGGTGGATCCCCACCGAGACCAGGAAGACGGTCACCCAGGCCCTCGTCACCAGCCGACTGGACTACGGCAACGCCCTCTATGCCGGAACCACCGCCAAGCTCCAGAAAAGACTCCAGCGGATCCAGAACGCCTCAGCCAGACTCATCCTCGACATCCCCCGACGCAGCCACATCTCCGGACACCTGAGAGACCTGCACTGGCTTCCCGTCAACAAAAGAATCACCTTCCGTCTCCTCACCCACGCACACAAAGCCCTACATGACCAAGGCCCGAGCTACCTCAACAACCGCCTCAACTTCTACGTTCCCAAACGCCACCTCCGATCGACCAACCACGCCTTCGCCGCCGTCCCCCGCATCCGAAGAGCGACAACAGGAGGAAGGTCCTTCTCCTACCTGGCCGCCAAGACCTGGAACACCCTCCCTACCGACCTCTGCATGACCCAAGATCACCTCTCCTTCAGGAAGAAGCTCAAGACCTGGCTGTTCGAGCAGTAGCGGCCCCCCACCTCCCCCCCCTAGCGCCTTGACACCCTCTGGGTGAGTAGCGCGCTCTATAAATGCCATGATTGATTGATTGAATACAACTGTCTATACTAAACCATCACTCACCCTCCTGCCAAATCCAACTGTGTGTGTATGTGTGCTTGAGGAATAGGTGGTTGTTCAGAAATATTTGTCTTTTCTGTCTTTTTCAAGCAGGGTGTACCTTGTCCATTTTTGTGACTGTTGTAATGTGTTGGTTTCATACTTGGTGGTGCAAATGGTCTTGTCTGTATCATGTATGAAAGGTGTGTGAATGGCCTGTAAAGCGGTTGGGGTCTTGTTGTGGCTTTACAGCTCACGAGCTGCAAGTCACTGGTTCAGTTTTTTATTATTGACAGTGCATTTCATTTTTGTGAAACCTCTTGTTAATAAAATGTTATATACTGAACCATCACTCACCCTTGTGCCAAATCCAACCAGTATATGTGTGTGCTTAAGGAATAGATGGCTGTGCAGTAATATTTGTCTTTTTTGTCTCTCTGCCAAGGTGTACATTCCATATAAGAAAAACGTACCAACTGTATGTTTTTTCGTAAACTAAACACCCATGGAAGTACATGGTGATGTCTCTCTTGTGGATCAAACAAGTTATCTTAGCACAAATTTCCTGCAAACCTCAAAATGTGACTGTCACATTTTCCTTGCATTATTGTGCCAGACTTTTCCCGCTTCAGAAAGAAACAACACATTTCCTACCCCCCAGCATTTCTATTCAATATAATACATTCTATTCAATATAAATGGTACTTTACATGTGTGGGTGGGCCAAGTACCTGTGGCAGGGAAGGACCCAAACCTTATTGTAGAGACATCAAAATTTCCTATTTTGAAAGGACATGATTTTGGGAGGGGTCACCTGAGTTATTGTCCCCGGGCTTGGCGGCCATCTAGGGAAACCTACCAAACCCATACAATTCTGACAACTAGACACCCAGGGGAGTCCTGCGAGGTATGGCTTGCGTGGGTCTCACCAAGATTTCCTACCCAGAATCCCCTGCAAACCTCAAATTTAGCAGAAAAAATAACTTTGTTCTCAAATGTCTGTATGGGAAAATTCGGGAATCTGCGTGGAGCCACAAATTCCCTCGCACCCAGCCTTCCCCCAGGTCCCCCGATAAAAATTGTACCTCACTTACATGGGCGGGTCAAGGACCCGCGACAGGCAAGGGCCCCAAACCTATTCAGGCGACACCAAAATTACCTATCACAAACCAACTTGATTTTGCAAGGGGGTCCCATGAGTTTTTGGCCCCGGGCTCGGTGGCCATCTAGGGAAACCTACCAACACACACATTTCTGAAAACTACGCACCTGGGGAGTCCATAAAGGTCTGGCTTGCATTGGCCCCCACAACGTTTTCCTACCCAGAATCCCCTGCAAAGTGAACCATCCTTTACAACGAAACTTTTACCACACAGTGCTGTTACAACGCAAGTATTACAACGAAAACCTTTACAACACATTACACTGGGGGGGCGCTCTAGGATAGGGAATAGTTTTAATTTACTATCCAACACCTTTCCTAGTGTCCACGGGGACTGGAGTTGGAATAGTAAATTAAACTATTCACTATCCAGCACCCCCAAGTGTAATGCGTTGTAAAGGTTTGCGTTGTAATACTTGCGTTGTAACAGCATGGGTGGTAAAAGCATGCATTGTAACGTCATACATCCCCCGCAAACCTCAAATTTAGCTGCAAACATTTTTTTTTCTCAAATTTCTGTGTGGGAAAGTTCTGGAAGGTGTGTGGATCCACAAAGTTCCTTCCACCCAGCATTTCCCCAGGTCTCCTGATAAAAATGGTACCTAACTCATGTGGGTGGGTCAAGGACCCGCGACAGGCAAGGGCCCAAACCTATTGAGGCGACATCAAAATTACCTATCACAAACCAACCTGGTTTTGCAAGGGGGGGTCCCATGAGTTTTGGCCCCGGGCTCGGCAGCCATCTAGGGAAACCTACCAAACCCACACATTTCTGAAAACTAGACACCCGGGGAAGTCCAGCGAGGTATGGCTTGCATTAGTACCCGTTTTCCTACCCAGAATCCCCTGCAAACCTCATTTTTAGCTTACAAAATAACTTTTTTCAAATTTCTGTGTGGGAAAGTTCTAGAATGTGCGTGGATCCCCATATTTCCTCTCAACCAGTATTCCCCCGTGTCTCTTGATAAAAATGGTACCTCACTTGTGTGGTTAGGCATAGTGGGTGCAACAGGAAATGGCCCAAATCGTACTGTGGAGACTTCAAAATTACCTATAACAAAACTACCTGGTTTTGGGGGGGAACCTGGCGTTTTGACCCCAGGCTCGGCGGCCATCTTTGAAAACTACAAAACCCAAAATTTTTTGAAAACTAGACACCTGGGGGAGTCCAATGAGGTATAGCTTGCATGGATCCCCAACGTTTTCCTTCCCAGAATACCCTGCAAACCTCAAATGTAGCTGAAAAAAACACATTTTCCAAATATTTTTTTTGTGGAATCACTGTGCCGGCACAATTATCCTACCCCACGGCGTTCTCCTTAGTGTCCCGGGTAAAATGATACCTGGTACCATTTTTCTCCGAAGACTTTGGGGAAAGGGGGGTGTGTGGAATTTTGTGGATCCATGCAGATTCCAGAACTTTCCACCACAGAAATGTGAGGAAAATGTGTTTTTTGGGACAGGTTTTTAGGTTTGCAAGGGACTCTGGAAAACAGAACCTGGAGAGAGCCAGTCAAAATGTATAGATTTGCTAGGTTTCCCTAGGTGCCGGCAGAGCTAGGGTTAAAAAAACTACAGCTAGGCACTTTGTAAAAAAAGGGTCAGTTTTCACTGTGAAAATGTGGTGTGTCCACGTTGCGTTTTGGCCCATTTCCTGTCACGGGCACTAGGCCTACCTAGTGCCCGTGACAGGAAATGAGGCACCATTTTTCTCAGAAGACTTTAGGGAACCTGGGGTGGGTGTAATTTTGTGGATCCACGCAGATTCCAGAACTTTCCACGACAGAGATGTGAGGAAAATGTGTTTTTTGGACAAATTTATAGGTTTGCAAGGGATTCTGGGTAACAGAACCTGGTGAGAGCCAGTCAAGTCACCGCATCCTGGATTCCCCTGGGTGTCTAGGTTTGCTATGTTTCCCTAGCTGCCGGGGTTCAAAATCTACAGCTAGGTACTTTGCAAAAAATGTGTCAGTTTTCACTGTAAAACTAAAGTGTGTCCACGTTGCATTTTGAGCCATTTCCTGTTGTGCGCACTACATCTACCCACACAAGTGAGGTACCATTTTTATCAGGAGACGTAGGGTAACACAGAATTTTAGTGCAACTGATATTACCTATTGACTTTTGATGTGTTTCTGCCTTCCAAATGAAAGACAATGTGTAAAAAAGAAGTCATTTTGAAAAATGACCTATCATTCTCATGCTAGTATGGGTACTCCCAATTTAGGAAATGTGAAAATTTCTACTGTTTCAAGACTCTATATTTTGTTCCCATTTCAGAAATACATAGGTGTTTTTCAAACCGATTTTTCCATGTATATATTTTCCACAATTAATTGCTTTATACCCGGTACATAATAAAAAGCCATTGCAAGACGCTGCTCAGTTATTGGCTCTGGGTTCGTCGGGTTCTTGGTGACCCTGCAAGTCCTATATATCCCCACAACTGGAAGGGTCCAGTGGATGAGGTAATGGTATATTGCTTTCAAACAGCTGTTGCAATTAAAAGAAGTTACAGGTGAAAACATTGGCACAAATGGCTGTTTTTTTCAACTAATTTTCAATTTTTCCTATATTCAACTTTTAGTTTCTATGAAGAAACCTTGAAGGATATACACAAATGACCCCTTGCTGTATTCAAAATTGTGTCTACTTCTCCAAAATGTATAGTTATCCAGGATCCATTATTGCTTTCATACCCTTTTCTACCATTAACTGGAAGAAGGTTGAAAGCACAAAAAATAGCAAAAATAGGCTATATCCCAGTAAAATGCCAAAACTGTGTAAAAAATGTTGGTTTTCTGACAAACGTCTGTCAGTCCCTAAAAGCTGGGAAACTGTTGAATTCACCCTCACAAGCCATCTGTTTATACCATTTGCAGGTAAAAAAACAAATGCTTCATTTGCAGCACTTTTTTCCCATTTTTCCCCCAAAAACTAAATGTAGCTGTATTTTTGCTAATTTCTGGGTCCCCTCCAGGGGAATCCACAAACCCTGGTTACCTTTAGAATACCCATGATGTTGGAAGAAAAGGATGGACATTTGGTGTGGATACCTTAAGTGGTCAAAAGGTTACAGGTGCCTAAGCGCGAACTACCCCAAATAGCCA
Source organism: Lissotriton helveticus (assembly GCF_964261635.1). NCBI lineage: Eukaryota > Metazoa > Chordata > Amphibia > Caudata > Salamandridae > Lissotriton > Lissotriton helveticus. Next base: position 60,742,260 of record NC_136071.1, read on the forward strand.
AAGAAAGGCTTAGCACATGGCGGAAAAGGCCTAGCAGCGAAGGGGTTAAACTTTGTGGTAGTTGCTGTTTATGTTTATTTTTTTACATGTATTTCTTTCTTCATCTGTTTGTCCAGTGCAATTGTATCCTTTGAGAAAAATGAAATGCATAAAAAGCTAATGCAAATCATGGTTCTTATACGATCCTTTCCACACAAGATTGTAAATTCGGAAATTAGAGAGAACATGGGACTACAATAAGACTCCTAGATACTCACCTGTGTCCAAATGTGAGAGAAAAATAACAAATACCATTGTTTTAAAAGCCAAAGGTGCATTTCCAAGTCCCTAAAGTGCCCATAAGGTATAGATAAATGGGTGAAACTTAACATGTAAAAATTGGGCAACCCATGTGTCTACCTAAATCAATGTAACAAGTTCATGAATGTATTCTACACAAAAATCACAATAATTTGGAGTTCCACCTTATTTGGAGTCAACAATCTCAGTTCATATCTTCCAATCACCGAATGTTGAGGTGTAGCCAGGATTTTCTCCACTCACAATGGTCAATTTAACAGACAAAATTAAAGGATTAAAACACACATTCTATGGTGATTTAATTCTGTCTCATATAATCAAAAAGAACTTCAACAATTTGCTTTTTTATGCTGCCTACTAAATAACTTTTACGTAAGAGAAGATTAACACTTTCCATATCTTATAAAAGGCATCAAAATTCACAAGGGCATGAAAGGCTCTTGAGAAATGTATGGACAAACAGTTAATATTTACATTGTTCAGAATAAACGTCTGGGCCTCCTATCAGAACAGATTTCAAAGTGCTTGTATTAGAGAAACTGTCACCCTTAAAATCCTTGCTGATATTAATTGCATGTTACATATTGGTCCTGCCTGGCCTCTTATCCTTTTTGAATTATTGATCTTCATAAACACCTGCCGATCCCGGAGACTTGTTTGTACATAGGTGGTGAGGTCTTTAGTAGCTTTGACCCTTTCTTGAGTAGTCATTAAGAATTAGTCCAATTAGGGAATCACACATCCAAGCCACATTTGAGGTCTATGCTGTTCCGCAGGGTATGATACTGGCACCAATGTTATGCCATTTATACATGAAAGTGCTGATGAATTCCATTGGAGGAGACACAGCATTCATCAATATGCAGATAGAAGTTATAAGTATTTAAAGATCCTCCCAAATAGAAGACATTTCTACACTGAAAGAGTGAGTGTTGAAGAATCAAGGAGGGATGTCTTCTAACCCCCTTAAATGGCACTATGAGGAAACAAAGTACATCCTGATTAAATGTAAACTTGATTCCAAATCTAATGAAAAAAGTTAAGTGAAACCTCTGGGTTTTTGGTTTGGTTTGTATTACTTGTAAAGCTGTATATCGCCACAAGCATGAATATCTATGCCCCATGATCAAACAATCATGAGGTAATTGGAATCTGAACAGTGTATAGAATTTCACTTGGAAACTAAATAATTTATCACGCAGAGATCTTCAATATTTTCTTCGTAAGGATCAGTGACCTTTCAATGGCACCCCTTACCTTTAACTATTGCAGAAGGAAACAGAAAATCTGGTTGTTTGAATTTTACCCAGGTTCCTTCTTCAAGAGACTTCCCCACAAAAAGTTATTGCATTTCCTACATTTGAAAACTGTCCCTCCATCTACTTACCATTTCTTACCCTATCCACTGATTACTAGCTAATAACCTACGTGCATGACCCTGGATTACCTTGTTTCCTCCTCAAATTAGTTATGCCTCTGTCTCAGTTTTATCATTTTCATCCTTTCATTTTCTCCTGCTCTATGCTTGCTTATTTGACTTTATATTCATGTGAAGTTATCAATGGTGGTCTGTCCTTCCCTTATCTTTAATTTCAGTGTAGTCATGCTTCGTATCCTTTTATTTCCGACCTCAAGCTATGAACTGTGAAAACAGCTCATTTGAGCTCCTTAACTAATTGCCTACAGCCTTCCATCTGCCGTCATTTTTTCTATAAATATTTTCTTCGTACATAAACCTTTCCTTAGAGGTTGCTGGCACATTTATTTCTCTCGCTTGCTTCTTCTTTTCTTTCAGGTTATGTTTTTGCTTCATATGTTCTATTTGGTTGAGATTCTTTTCATTATATTAGACGACTGTCTTAAACTAGTTTAATGTACGGAGAGCTAATGTCTTCTAGTTGATTGGTCCATAAGAATGTAAAAATAAAAACAATATTTTCTTCGGCTCAGACTTGGGCTCATATTTGGGTTATGGTTCATAGGGTGGCTTAGCCAATAAAATATTGAGCTAGTCAGATTTTGGTATTTTGGTTGTAGGTTTGCTTAGGCTGTTGTCTGGGGCATATGAACTTGGTGGTAGAAGCAGGCCTTTAGTAGGCCTCACTTTTTTCTGTGCTTTAGTCCTACTTATCCTCTGTATGACTTGGAAGATCACTTTTTGGGCCAATGCAATGGCTGCCAGCTCCCTTTACATATGTCATGCTTATGAATTTGGGGAATTGCTTCTAATCTTCTCTTTTAACATTGATCTCTCAGGATGAGGGGATGAAGATATGATAATTACTATAGCTTCATAGTGTCTATAGTGTTACTCGGCCACTAACTCTGCCATTTGGCAATTACATGCTATGGACATTCTTGAGAGACGCAGCGATTGATTGTTTGACCGGCTGAATATGCCTGTATGTTCCTAGCTCCGAAATTATATTGGTTGTTTCTCTTCAAGATGTTTTGGTCATAAATGTACAGATGAATGCAAACTGACATTGGCTACTTACTCTCCTCCCCCCACTTCTTATTTTATTTCCTTCCTTCTTTGCAATGTCATGGAGTTTTCCTATTTTGTTTATGCTCAGACCATCACATACAATACATATTGTCCATTTTACTCAACAACCTTGAAGTACTACAGTGTTAAAGCAAAAATGCACTTCCATTCCCTCCAGTAGAGACACTTGGGCAACTTTGAACTCTTATAACTAAAAGGTACATTCTGCCATTTCTTAATTTAATTGTCAGCATTACAGGGATGTTTCTGCAGGCTTGCGTGTTTTACATTTTTTGTTGGACTTTTGTGGCACTTTGCAGTTTGTCTTCCTCAATTCAGAATTTTTTTTTATGTACATGAAGAAATGTCATGTGCCTCTTTGGAACAAATTAGGTTTGGGGTGAAGGATTATGTGGTATGGAACGTATTACCTATGAGATGTTAGCCTAGCTCTTTTGGCTGCTAAAGCTACCTTTACCTTCACTTCAGACCACTCCATAGGCCTGTGTACCATTGGTTGCTTTTGTCAATTCCTCCAGGTCTTCAACTTCCTGACATAATATTAAAGCAGATACGCTTCTTCCTACTTGTGACTAATGGCCAAACCAAAGGATACTTCATGTTGTCCATACTGTGTTTACTCTGCTACACTCTTTTTTCTTCTAATGCATATACTGTGCTTCACCTTACTCATTGGAACCTCAAATGTCCCCTCAATCATTATGCTTATCATAAAAATACATCAATAATTAGGCTTTGCTGCTGCAATCTTAGTCACTTGTACCACCAAGGGGGACTGGAGAGGACAGCATGAAGACAGGACAGAAAGAGATTGGAAACATACACTCTTGGTGCAGATTCTGGCATGTAGACTACCATTGAGGCTGCCAGTGGTATGTTATTAAGCCAGGCAAAGGTGGGGCAAAATGCCTTCTTTAAAACTCACATCCTAGTTTTGACATCAGAGGCAGTTGTACAGTAGCTGAAGGCAGCATCTCATGTGCATCCAAGAGTCTTATGCTCTGTAACTACACTCCCTTTATGTGAGATGTTACCTTTTCCGGGGCCGATTCACAGAACTAACTTAAGGCAAAATCCTAAACTTACTACTTTTGGTATTCACAGAAGTAAGGATTTTGTCTTACGTTTGTCTTAAGTCTGTCTTAGGTCTGTCTTAAGACAAAATCCTAACTTTTGTGAATACCAAAAGTAGTAAGTTTAGGATTTTGTCTTAAGTTAGTTCTGTGAATCGGGCCCTCCGTGTTTTGTTATTGTTATAAGAGATGGAAAACTCCAATAGTGCTCTTTATCATCTGGTGATATATGTGTCGCGTACTCCTCCATTGTCCACACTTTATTTGATTCAGGTTATTGCTCTACATGTTTGTGTAGTTTAAAAAGTAGCTCTTAATTATTAAAACTAAGATTTCCCTCTTATTTGTGGTGATCTCATGTTGAAACACTTAAATATGCTGCAGGCACCTCCATTTTACATTTCACATTTTCAGACTGCTGAAATCAACCACTGGTAGATCCACCTCTCTATCCATCATAGGATCCAGAACAGTTTCAAGTAACACATATATTCCAATAAAATGCTTACAGATAGGGAGAGCTGTGATTTGGAAATGCTTAACCATCTGTCATTATTCCAGCCCCCTCCGTCAGTCTGCAGTGAAAGTTGTGATCCAGGATACCGGAAGTCTGCCATTACAGGGCGTCCCAAGTGCTGCTTCTCATGTGTGTCCTGTCCGGATGGGAGCATCACCAACCAAACAGGTAGGTTCACTAACTTCTTATAGAAAAGATATAATATAATAGATAGGTAAGTAATATTACTTTTTTTAACATAAAACATATATATGTTGTGTCTGTGTACATATGCGCTTGCGGGATATGTGTAGTGTGCATTATGTGTACATATTGCCTTGCACCCCACCAACATGCATTTCAAACGCTTTATTCGACTTTTGTAGTCATAAAAGCAATGAACAGTAAAACTAATACGATTAAATATACAAAATCACAATTAATAAAAGACATTAAATCGCATATTAAAACTACTTCGCATCCCCATAGATAAAAATACATATAATAAAAAATAATTTAAAGCTTTTGCGAATTAAAAAGATAAAAACATTAAAATATGTGCAAGTCACAGCATTATGAATAAGTCATTTTGTTTTTTGTTTTGTTTTCAGACACTCTGAGAGATTAGACGAGCCCTCAAAATCCATACCCAGCCTAGAAATGTTGCCATGGCTAGTGCAATAGGTAGTGATGTATCAGTCCGTAAAATGCGTTCAGCTTCCACTGCCCTCCTTGTGCCCAGGAGCCTATAAATTGGTAGCAACCAGGCCCGTCGCGGGCAGTATAAGCATCACAGACAAAGAGGATGTGAGCCGTAGACTCATTGAGGGATCTACACCCCGGGCACCTAGATGAAGATTGGGCTTCCCATTTGGTAGTAAACAATCTCACCGGGAGCGTTCCCACCCTGAACTGAAAGTACAACTTACGGTCCAGGGGTTTAGTAATAGCATCCCAGTAGGGTTCCAGCCTCTGGGCAACTTTATGGTCCAATAAACAGCTAGTAAGGGAAGTTGACACTTTTTGTCTAGCATTTTTTTCCTGAAACCATTCCCAATACTTGATCTTCAGCGCATCTTTTGATGGAAAGTGGGAGTTTACAGGATCTACCCACAACGAACTCAGGCCTAGCTCTACTAGGAGATTTCAAACTGCCCATAGCCATTTAATGCGATGTAGTGTGTCAGCCCTAATTATTTCTAAGAAACCTTGTGCATAGCCTTCAAGTTCTGGCGTACTCCATAGTCTTCTCCAATACAGGAGGTGACGCAATTTAGCTAATGCTGCAATAGGTTTCTTGCCCAGATCAGTTAGTAATGGACACATAGGGGTACTCTGGGGTAATCTAGAAATATTTCTTAGGAACCTGTTTTCAGAGATGGTAAGAGCTAGCAGGTTCTCACATCCCCAGACTTCCGAGCCATATAGGGCTGAACTAACAGCTTTCAGGCTATACATTTCCAGGACTGGGCTAATAGGCTTAAAATAAGAGAGATTATGCTCCTGACATAGAGCCCCTGAAATCTGTCTGAGTTTAAGAGAAGCTAAATCAATTTAGTGATCTCATTTCATATTTCCTTGAAAGTTCACCCCTAAATAAGTGAACTCTTTATCTAATTCTAGCGGACCATCCTTCATACTAAAGCCCCTCAGATTTGCCTTACGAGCATTGAATGCCATTAGCTTTGTCTTAGACACGATGACCTCCAAGCCCCTCTGGCAACGAAAATCCTCAAAGATCTTTAATGCCTTCTGCAGCCCACTAGGGGACTTGGAAAGGATCAACGTGTCGTCGGCAAAACATCAATATTGGTACTTTTTCTCCGGCAAGTGTGGGGGTATTCCACTCATACATTCAGCTATCCCGTTGATATATAACGAGAATGGTGAAGGAGCCATCACACATCCCTGTCTCACACCGCGTTCCACAGGGAACAGTTCAGTAACTTCCCCCTGCCCCCCCCCATCTTATTTGGGCATTATTGTCTTCATGGAGCCTTCTGATCAGAGTCAAAAGGTCCTGGGGAAACCCAAGCTGTTTCAAAACCAGCTATAATTTCCAACGGGGTACTAAATCAAATGCCGCCTTAAGATCTACGAAGGCGGCATAAAGGCTACCCTTGCCTATTGTCACAATCTTCCAGTAAATTAAGGTAAATCTAAATACCTGGTCGATGGTGCTTATGGAGGCTCGGAATCCAGCTTGCAGTGGTGATAGGACTCTGAACTCCTCTATCCACCCATGTAATCTATTTAACACCATCCTACCAATTATTTTCTGGAAGCAGTCAATTAAGCTAATAGGCCTATAATTCCCCGGGCATGCTTTGTCTCCTTTTTTGAAAACAGGGATGATTTCCGTGCTTTTCCAAGACACGGGAATCGGGGCTCCTTGTGCAACCGCATTAGATAGCAAGAGGATATATCAGCACCAGCTAGATTTATCATGTAGAAAGATGTTGCCAGGGATGCCGTCAGGCCCTGGTGCTTTTCCCAGTAAAATAGATTTTAGTGCTGACTCGACTTCACTCTTAGTAAAAGTTTCCCCCGAATATATCACACTTGTGAGATCAATTTCCCCCACTAAAGGGGTAGAAGCATTTTGAGGCTTAAAGTGGTTTACCCAGGCTGATACGGAGACATGATTTTGGGGGCGCTCAACTTGGCCTCCGATAGACCATTTATAAATGTGTCAAAACTGCTTTGGATTTTTCGAGGCACATGCGTCCCTCAAATCCTGCCACCTTTTAGCATCCCAGGCTTTCTTGGCCTTTACTTGCATGAGCTTATGAAGTGTTCTCGTTTCGCGGACCTTTATTGGGTCACCCCCTCTTATGGCTTTCCCAAGGGCCAGGCGTACCTCCCGACATTCACCATTATACCAACGCCCCTCTTTCTGGGCTGAAACTTTGGGCTTCTTTCCCTGCTTCACAAAGTATGAGCGCAAAAGATTAAAAAAGGTAGTATGAGTGCTCACTAATTTAACTTGATCTCCTTTCTGGTGTACACAAGCCTCAATTTCTTTAGTGGCGACATCCAGGCTCTGTGTTATATTATCTAACTAGGTTGGCGCTTCTTTTACCTGTACCCATATAAGTCTCCTTTGATCATTTGTGGGGACAACCTTGCCTAAGTGATTCCTATCAACTAAGTGTGAGTCTGATATATGACAATTCAGAGAAAAAGAACCACAGAGCGGGTTATGATCACTTTCAAGCCTATCAGTGATCTTCATGTCCTCCACCAAATGCCGCAGGCGTACCAAAACATAGTCGATTCTACTTGCATAAAGCCCATTATTGAAAGTGTTGGCTCCTTGCCTATCTGATTTAGTGCGCCCATTCAAAGCCCTTAGGCCCTGTTCCATGCAGATGCTATTTAATTGGATAGCCACATTGGTCCACTTTCTAATAGGCTGCAACTCAAGCGGTGGAACACCCCATTTACTGTCATCAACCTCAATCCAGTGGCCATCTTCTTCTGTAAGGGGCTCAAAAGATATATATTAAAATCAACCATTATTATTACCTTGGAAGCATCAGGTAATATGTCAAGGAGCTCTTCAAGAGCCGCTAAAACTCTTGACCTTTTACCTCTTGTGCCCCTGACATAGAAGTTAAATAACACTATTGATAAGTGGTTAGGGGTGATTAATCTAATTGCTTGGTTATCCTTATTCTGGGTTGAAAGAACCTGGATGTTTACTTTCAGCTCTTTTCTAACCCAAATCGTTAGGCCTCCCGAGGGCCTTCCCTTCTCTTCCCTCTCAGCTTCAAAGGAGAAATTCAAGTACCCATCACAAAGCAGAGGTGTTTCCGCCCAAGTCTCTTGGAAGGCACATATATCATATATCTTTACAAAAGTATTCCATTCAGGCGAGCATAGCTTTGAATTAAGGCCTGCGATATTCCAGCTCAGATGTTACACACTATTGGTAGATTCTCAGCCATCTGTGAAATTCCCGGTAGATACGTACCCCTATTGGAAAGAGATTCAACAGGTACCTCCCTTGGTACACTACTTACAGATAGAGTGGGATCTGGGATCTGGGGCACGAGTTGTTTCATAGTTGGTAGAACAGCTAACCTTATCCCCCCATCAGCTTCTGGTGTCAGAGCCACATTATGGATAGGTGTCGGTAGCCTCTCCTTAGATCCCTCCCTAGGGGATGCAATAAAGTCGTCTTTTTGGGCTCTAGGCTTGAACAACCCTGCCATCTACGGAGACCCTGACAGACCTCAATGTCATAGCCAATAAGGGGGCGCCTAAATTGTATTCTAGAATTCTCTGGGCCACTAGTGCGGAACACCAATGTAAAAAGATTTTCAACTAGTTCTACACTCTTCATAGTAAGTTCGATACTATCCAGTGGTTGATTGTGGAGAGGGATCCTTCGTGCAGCTATGATGTCCTCCCTGATCACCGATTGACAACCTCTCACGTGTCTGATCCAGTGAATGGCTTTGTTTATCAGCGAATCACCATTCTCACTGCCAATATTTGGGGTTACTTTTGGAACATTAGTCATATAGGGTATGCAGACAAAATATCGCAATTTAAATATCGATATACAATAATATTGATGTTTAAATATCGATGGGACATAATATAGAAGGTAAGTAATATCGATAGATAGTAATATCGAAATTATTATCGAAGTTTTAAATATCGATGTTAGTAATATCGATGTTAATAATTTCGATGCTACTAATATCGATTTTTATATTTTTTTATATTAATATGTGTTTATTATGTTTTAAAAGTATTTTTATGTAATTTAATTAATTTATGTATTTTAGTACTGTAGCGCGTTGTGGGTTTATAGGGGAGTAGGGTGGGAAGTAATTTAATTATATTATATTAATAATTAATTAATAGGAATTATAAATTAATTTTAATTAATTTGTAATTAATTTAAATTAATTGGTAATTAATTTTTATTAATTGATTAATTGATAATTATGTTCTGTACCGGGTTGTGGGTTTATAGGGGAATAGGGTGGGAAGTAATTTAATTATACTAAATTAATTATTAATTAGTAGGACTTATACATAGATATAACTTATATGGTAATTAATTTTAATTAATTGGTAATTAAATTGTATTAATTGATTAATTGATAATTATGTTCTGTAGCGGGTTGTGGGTTTATAGGGGAATAGGGTGGGAAGTATGTAAATTATACACAATTAAATATCAATTATTAGGAAATATAAATAAATTTTAATTAATTGGTAATTAATTTTAATTAGTTGGTAATTAAAATGTATTAATTGATTAATTGATAATTATGTTCTGTAGTGGGTTGTGGGTTTATAGGAGAATAGGGTGGGAAGTAATTTAAATGCAATTAAGTAATAATAATTTTAAATTAATTATGTTGTTAATTCTATAATTGTTTATTAATTATTAATTGGTAATTAAATATTATTAAATGGTATTATTTAATAATATTTTTAGTTAAATATTTATTGCTAATCATGTATCTTATAAGTATGTATTGGTATTTGTAAATTGTTTATATTTATTTAATAGTTACGTTTTTTATTAATTAAAAATAGTTTTTTATTTATAAGTATGTTATTTTTACCTCTACGCTATCCAACACTTTCCCTACTGTTGCACTCTTTGGAGTGGGAATAGTAATTTTTACCCCTACGCTATCCAACACTTTCCCTACTGTTGCACTCTCTGGAGTGGGAATAGTAATTTTTACCCCTACGCTATCCAACACTTTCCCTACTGTTGCACTCTCTGGAGTTGTAATAGTCATTTTTACCCCTACGCTATCCAACACTTTCCCTACTGTTGCACTCTCTGGAGTGGGAATAGTAATTGTTACCCCTACGCTATCCAACACTTTCCCTACTGTTGCACTCTCAGGAGTTGGAATAGTAATTGTTACCCCTACGCTATCCAACACTTTCCCTACTGTTGCACTCTCTGGAGTTGGAATAGTAATTGTTACCCCTAAGCTATCTAACACTTTCCCTACTGTTGCACTCTCTGGAGTGGGAATAGTAATTGTTACCTCTACGCTATCCAACACTTTCCCTACTGTTGCACTCTCTGGAGTTGGAATAGTAATTGTTATCCCTACGCTATCCAACACTTTCCCTACTGTTGCACCCTCTGGAGTTGGAATAGTAATTGTTACCCCTACGCTATCCAACACTTTCCCTACTGTTCCACTCTCAGGAGTTGGAATAGTAATTGTTACCCCTACGCTATCCAACACTTTCCCTACTGTTGCACTCTCTGGAGTTGGAATAGTAATTGTTACCCCTACGCTATCCAACAGTTTCCCTACTGTTGCCCTCTCTGGAGTGGGAATAGTAATTGTTACTTCTACGCTATCCAACACTTTTCCTACTGTTGCACTCTCTGGAGTTGGAATAGTAATTGTTATCCCTACGCTATCCAACACTTTCCCTACTGTTGCACCCTCTGGGGTTGGAATAGTAATTGTTACCCCTATGCTATCCAACACTTTCCCTACTGTTGCACTCTCTGGAGTTGGAATAGTAATTGTTACCCCTACGCTATCCAACACTTTCGCTACTGTTGCACTCTCTGGAGTTGGAATAGTAATTGTTACCACTACGCTATCCAACACTTTCCCTACTGTTGCACTCTCTGGAGTGGGAATAGTAATTGTTACCCCTACGCTATCCAACACTTTTCCTACTGTTGCACTCTCTGGAGTTGGAATATTAATTGTTACCCCTACGCTATCCAACACTTTCCCTACTGTTGCACTCTCTGGAGTGGGAATAGTAATTGTTACCCCTACGCTATCCAACACTTTCCCTACTGTTGCACTCTCTGGAGTGGGAATAGTAATTGTTACCCCTACGCTATCCAACACTTTCCCTACTGTTACACTCTCTGGAGTTGGAATAGTAATTGTTACCCCTACGCTATCCAACACTTTCCCTACTGTTGCACTCTCTGGAGTGGGAATAGTAATTGTTACCCCTACGCTATCCAACACTTTCCCTACTGTTGCACTCTCTGGAGTGGGAATAGTAATTGTTACCCCTACGCTATCCAACACTTTCGCTACTGTTGCACTCTCTGGAGTTGGAATAGTAATTGTTACCACTACGCTATCCAACACTTTCCCTACTGTTGCACTCTCTGGAGTGGGAATAGTAATTGTTACCCCTACGCTATCCAACACATTCCCTACTGTTGCACTCTCTGGAGTTGGAATATTAATTGTTACCCCTACGCTATCCAACACTTTCCCTACTGTTGCACTCTCTGGAGTGGGAATAGTAATTGTTACCCCTACGCTATCCAACACTTTCCCTACTGTTGCACTCTCTGGAGTGGGAATAGTAATTGTTACCCCTACGCTATCCAACACTTTCCCTACTGTTGCACTCTCTGGAGTTGGAATAGTAATTGTTACCCCTACGCTATCCAACACTTTCCCTACTGTTGCACTCTCTGGAGTGGGAATAGTAATTGTTACCCCTACGCTATCCAACACTTTCCCTACTGTTGCACTCTCTGGAGTGGGAATAGTAATTTTTACCCCTACGCTATCCAACATTTACTTACTTTTTAAATTTGTTGTACATTTTTATTAATAGTTATTTATATTAATATTTTATGTTTATAAATGTATTTGTAATTTATTATATTTTCATTTATTTATAAGTTATTAAAATAATGGTTTTGAGTTATTATTAATGAAGTATATACTATGTATTATATCTTTATTATTATTTGTTTTTATTACATAATTTATTAATTTTAAATATTATAATATATTTTTAACTATGTTTATTATATTTATAAGTATTATTTTATTAATATTACATTTTTATTTTTATTTTAAAAAACGATATTTTTCAAAAAACGATATTTTTGACATCTATATTATTTTTTCGATATTTTTGTACTTACCTTGTTAGGGATAGGATATCGATATTATTGTAATCGATATTTTTGTTGCGACATTTTTGCATGTAGATATTTTTGTGTTCGATATTTTGTCATAGATTCGTCATATAGATTCTAGGGAACTTGTGTGTGTTCAGCTTATACCCTCTAGTTGGCCCCAATCCCGGTCCTGGAGACCTGGGGTCCTCCTGCGCATAAACATTGTGCCTAGGAGGTAAATGGATACTGCTATCCGGTTGTGTACCATGAGATGGACTAGGTTCAGTGGCAACTGCGGTGGGGGCTGTATACCTTGCTGATTGGACTTTAAAGCCATTAGGGCATCTGTTATCTGTATGTAGTATTCTATTAAATCTTGGGATTCCTATATCTTTACTGGCTGGGAGATTTGGGTTTGGCTGGAGACCCAGGTGATTTTTAGGTAAAGAACCTAATGGGGGTTTCATTTTCTTAATGTCCTTTAGGCTGGACTACCCTTGTAGACCCGCCCCTAAGGTTAGGGATCTCACCAATTTCAATATCTCCGCTAGTGAGCCCTTCATTGTCTGTACTTCGTCTCGCAATATGAAGACTTCCTGTGACAATTTTTTAAAAGTCTGCTCTTGCAAGCTAGCAATAGGCTTAGGCTCGCAAGGGAGGATAACAGTTTGAGTTTGAGCTTGCGCTCTCCTCAAACCATTTTCCTCTACCCTATTTCGCATTTGTGCATCGCCCAGTAGTTCGAATCTATTGGTAGAGATGACAATTGGATCAATGTGGGCTACATGGTCGATATCTGTAGAAGGAGCATCACCCCCAGAGTCACTAACGATTTGAAGAGAAGCATTTTCAACCTGGGTCTCACTAGTTGTATTAGGTAACTGATTCTTGCTAGCTTTACAGAACATATCAGGAATGGCTAACTGTGCTCGATTTACCTGGATCTTCGCTTTCTGGTTGGGTTTGATGTTACTATTTACAGGTTTAAGGGGGGCTGATTCAAGGATATCCTCACACTCACTAATCAGTGTGTCTATCCGATCCATGACACAATTATTCACAATAACCCTCCGTGCCTTTTTTGCCTTTTTCATGATGTTACGCTTTGGCCCTCCCTCGCTTCCCTCCCTGCTGTATTCCAATGCCTTCCGCTTCCCCATTGACCTGTATCTATCACAAAAGAATAGTACTAGGGCTGGCTACACTCTAACAAGTATTGGCCTTGCCTCAGCCAGAACCCACTCTTTCCCCAGAGCCTAAAGAATCACAAGGGTACGAATAATAAACTAACTAAACAGAATATAATAATTGTCCAGATGTCCAGGGCAAACAGAATAAAGGAACCACAGTGTAGCAAGCGACAGTACCTTTAGGGTGTTCCAACTGCTTTTGCAGTGAAAGACATGACGAGAAGGGCCAAGAGGGGTGGCCCTGCCCTGCCTCCTCCTAGCTACGACTGGCGCGGACGGGCCCGCCCTTGGCCTGGGCTTTGCCCGGGCAGCGTCCACGCGCGTCAAGCGCTGCGGGAGGACTGGAGCAGTTTTAAGTGCCTCCTGGCGCTTAAACGATGATGCAGATGACTCGCGCCCTCGGGGACTCTGGGAAATGGAGTCCCGGCGCAAGGAGAGCCGAGGTTGGAGTCCTCCCCAGGACTGGTAAGTAGCAGCTGAGCAGAGCGGTGGGCTTGCAGCAAAAAAGCAACAGTAAAGATTAGTGTCCCGCGCTGCGTGAGGGCTGGAGCAGTTTTAACAGCCTCCTGGCGCTAAAATGATGATGCAGATGACTCGCACCCCCGGGGACTCTGGGAAATGGAGTCACGGCGCAAGGAGAGCCGAGGTTGCAGTCCTCCCCAGGACTGGTAAGTAGCAGCTGAGCAGAGTGATGGGCTTGCGTCAAGCAACAGGCAAGATTGGTGTCCCCAACATGCACACACCATACAATGTATCCCGCATACACCATGGACACCTACCATCGAATCCATCAAAATGGGATACCAGCCCGACGCAGTAAGGGTTCAGCAGGATTGGAGGGACCTGTGCAAAGGAGAAGAGGAGGAAACTGCATCCTGTACCTCAAAAAAAGGTGAATTTTAACCTCTTTTTGTCCCATCCTGCCGACATGAAGTGGGAGTGATTGCCACTGGAATTCCCATGGAAACAGCCCACATCCAAAGACCAACTGCGGGAATCGTGGCTGGAGGCCACTGCCACTGCCTCCAGCCCATCCCCCCATCGATGCAGGCAGCAAAGTCCTGGCAGTTTTGCCAGGACCATATTGGTCTTCTCTTCTATTTAAATCCAGCATTCTATTCACGCTGAAGGATGCCAGGTAGGTGGGTGGGAAGACCACCAAAAAAGCAGTGCTGGGACCAGTCTCACCAAGATCTAAATCCGGCCCTTAGTTTCTGTACTTGACCCCTATATTTCATTTCTGCTTCCACTCACAAAATCTTGTTGCGTCCTATGGTTTTTAGGAGAAGACACACTTCCAGGATGACAAAGGATTATTCTCAATGTGGGTATAAAGTCCCATTTAACGTTCGAAGTGCGGGTAGACTTAGCTGAAACAATCACTAATGCCATAATTATGAGCTGTGTTATTTCACCTGGAGTGGGGATGTCCACATGGCAAAAACCTGAAATTCAATTTGATTCAGAGACCTTGCAGGTCTCATACGTTTCTCAACAGGTCCCCTTTAGGATCTGGAGCAATGTTTTTCAAAGGTTTCTGCACTTCTTTTAGCGACCAAACAAACATTGGGGTGCACTTATAAAGCCCCCAGGACATGATTGGGGCACTTTGAGACTCTCATGGTGTCAAGTAGAGTTCACCATCAAAATCCAGGTTAAGTTCCAGTTGCCACTGGTTAGCTCGTATTTTCTAGGAAAAGTCCTCTTGTAGCTTGCTGTTGCCACACAGGAGATCAACCAACTGATCCTTGAAGTTCACATCTCTGTCCTGGATACAAGGGTGAGCAGGTCCACTCCTTCAGGGCTCAGCTCAGGTGACAGACAGAAGGTCAAGTCCTCTCTATTCTTCCACACGTCGAGAAAGAGTTCTTAGGAGATGCCTAGATTACAGTATTTAAGCCTGGCAACAGCTAGTGGCTGGCAGTGACACCTGAGCATAAGTACTTTTTCAGTAGTTTCTGTTTGCTTTAGCATAAACAGGCACAGAATGCCATGTGCTATGGCAGTGGCAACACGTGCAGAACCTTAAGCCACACTAAACTTGGATTGATGTGAAGGACTTCGAATCAATTTAACCAATGTCACTGGATAATTCAGTTACCCCTTCGATGCTCATGACGGAACGGTTCCGTCATGAGCGTCGGTTCAGCTGTGCTCATGACGGAACCGTTCCGTCATGAGCCCATAGGCTCATTAGAACGTTCAGCACAGCGCAGGAATCTGCGCCGCGCTGAAGGTGTTAAAGAAAGATCTGTGCAAAAGTCATAAAATCTTCAGCAACAAAAGAAAAAATATATATGTGAGTCACAGATTCAGTCTGACAAAGGGTCACCCTGAAAAAAAAGTAGACAAATATATAGGGCCTGATTAGGATGACAGGAGGACTGAAGTCTGCCCGACACCAACTTGGTTCTGGGACCAACTGACCTCTGGTCGGCAGTCCTTACCGGGTCATTACAATGTAACAGAACACTGTTCGGTCTCATGCTCCCTTTTCTCAATGGGAGCTCGTGCTACTGCCATAAACTGGCCATAACACAAGCTCCAATTCAGAAAAGGGAGGTGCAGTTCATCGTGAGGGGCCTGCCATAAGGTGCAGGGATCAACAGGTCCAAAAATGCCAGAAACCACTCATCGTAATGTGTAGGCCTGCCCAAGAGATTACTGGATGTCTGATGTCTGACTGACAGGCTCCTAGATCCCATTAGAAGCCAGTCAGAATGACCGTTGGTTTACTTTCTGACCGCCTAGATCTTAATTAGGTGGTTGGAAAGTAAACCTTAGGGCCAATTACGATGCGGCCCTGAAGGATCCGATCAACAGTCAGAGCCGTAACAAGACGCATCATAGTCACCCTCAGTGCTTTACAAACAGGCTTTCAATGATGCTGCACCTGTAGAGGGAATGTTGTGGGCACAGGGGTCATGAGAAATGGATAGATGGTTTTCAAACACATCAAGAACATAACATTTTGCCTAAAAAACTAATATCATGTTATCATATCAAAAGACAATATGTGAAAGTGAAGTTATAATTATCAAACATTGAATCTGAGCATTTTAATGTTGACCTTAATGGTTTAGTTTGCCCTGGATTACCACCACACTAAACTCACATACAATGTCTCAAAGTCCAGTGTTATAGAAGAAGATAGATATAAATGCCATCATGTTAGTCTTTGCATTTGAAGGTCCTCTGGAAATTGAACACTTTGTCAACAGACAGTCAAGGGATAACTCCTCCAGAACCAGTGGGGACAGATGTCAGCGCCCTAAGGGCCAATTCACTATCTAGCCCAGTGCATGGAATGGAAATAACATGTGAGGTGGTTTGGGCTGTTAGGACCTGGGCAATGTAAATACCGTAATGATAATTGCATTATGTTAATAACAATATCTGGAACCTGTCAAAGCATGAACACTGGTTCCCCAAGAGTTGGGGCCTGTATCAGTCACCTGCCTACTAGAGAGTCAGGAAGACCCTTCATATAGACTCTACACATTAGCTTCACTGCTGAGGAAGTTGCTTTCAAGAGTAATAAAAGCACCTCTGTTAGGCTTTGGGTTGTTTTTTTCTCATCTAGGGCAACCCCACATCCCATTTTCAGGTAAACAAAATCGCAAATTTCTCCTTTTCAAACTTCAAAAAGGAATTTCACCTACCCGTACTTCTACTCAGAAGCACTCAATCTGTAATTCCCACTGGGATTAGGCCCACCTGAAAATGTGACATAAATTTTGCATGAATCAACTACTATCAGGAAGCGGTAATGCGGAGCGGGGAGGCCGTATTAAATTTTTATTGACCACCCTCAGGATGACTACCCCTGAATACTGCGCATCTCTAATAAGAGCAATAATCTGATCGTGGATGCAGCCTTTTTGCCTCCTTGCCCAACTTTAACAATTGAGTTGGAATTTTTAGAAACTGTGTACATGAATATACCTTGGAAACTTGATTACCTGAGGTTGGTCTTTTTGAAAAGAAGACTGGTACCCAAAAAACATGGTTGTGACTCGATGATGAAAGAATTAGAAGTGAGAGTTTGAATACTATCTTGTTCCTCTCGAATGTTACACTGAGAAAAAACTGTCCTGAAGAAGGTGTTCTAACCCCAAAAACTGAAACGCTGCGTCGACAACTGTTTTTCTGATCCCCTGTAATCTCTGTAATTGAATATGTTTTTTAATATATGTTTTTACGATATTGTGTTTTAAGAATATTGTTGTATATAACAATGTATTGTAATGAATAAATCATGTTTTTTTAATAGTTTTGTTTTTCAAAAATGTCTTAACTTTCATCCAATGTGTTTTTTTTTATATATTGTTTATTTGACATTGTGGCACTAGTGTTCCTCTCTGAGCCTTGAAACACGTGACAGTATTGTGTTGAAAGGTGTTAAGTATTCAACTTTGTGGTAGGGACTTGGCTGTTTCACTCCACCTGAAAATGTGACATAACAAAAAACATCTAGTGGAATCTGAATTCCAAAGAAAAAATGGCGGATATTTAGTGAGTGTTGTCTTTACAACTGATATTTAATCAAAGGCATCATAAAGGATTGAGCCTGAATGTATAAAATCATAAGATGTACAGTTCGTATGAACAATAGACTTGTCTTTGCACATGGAAGCTGATTTCTCTGAAACAAAATGAATGTCCAGATATGCTTCTTCGTCTGAAAATCTAATACATTATTTTACTTATAAAGGTTGCCCTCTGTTTTTATTTCAGACTCTTTAGACTGCATAAAATGCCCGATTGACCATTGGTCAAGCACAGAAAAAGACAGATGCATTGCAAAGCAAATTGACTTCTTGTCCTATGAGGACTCACTGGGATTCATCCTTGCTTTAATCTCCATTTTCCTGTTCTTTAATGCTGCTGGCATTTTGGGTACTTTCATATCTTATCGGCACACTCCAGTTGTACGGGCTAACAACCTCCACCTCAGTTATACTCTTCTCTTTGCTCTCATGATGTGCTTCCTCTGTTCGTTGATCTTCATTGGCCAGCCAAGAAGAGGGACTTGCATGGTTCGTCAGGTTATCTTCGGCATATCCTTCACGCTTGCTGTTTCGTGTGTGATGGCTAAAACAGTCATGGTCGTCATCGCCTTTAGGGCGACTAAGCCCAACAGCAAGTTAAGAAGGTGGATTGGCTCCAGATTGTCCTACATCAATGTCCTGGTCTGTACCTTCATAGAGGTTACTATTGGAGTCATCTGGCTGGGAACTTCACCAGGATTCCCAGAACTTACCAATAGTACGGACAACTGGAAGATTACTGCACAGTGCAACGAGGGCTCCATCTTGATGTTCTGCTGCATGTTGGTGTTCATGGGAATCCTGGCATGTGTAAGCTTTGGAATTGCTTTTTTAGCTCGAAATTTGCCAGACAGCTTCAATGAAG
Organism: Lissotriton helveticus; assembly: GCF_964261635.1. Classification (NCBI taxonomy): domain Eukaryota; kingdom Metazoa; phylum Chordata; class Amphibia; order Caudata; family Salamandridae; genus Lissotriton; species Lissotriton helveticus. The sequence continues at coordinate 60,761,137 of NC_136071.1, forward strand.
CCAAGTTCATCACCTTCAGCATGCTGGTATTTGTCAGTGTCTGGATTTCTTTCATCCCAGCTTATCTCAGCACAAAAGGAAAATACCTCGTTGCAGTTGAGATTTTTGCAATCTTGTCCTCTGGTGCTGGCCTCATGTACTGTATTTTTGCACCAAAGATTTACATTATCTTTCTCAAACCAGAGATAAATACTAAGGAATTTTTGGTAAAAAAAGCATCAACTTCCATGCGTACAGGATAAGAGCATTAATGGAATGAACAGTAAAGTTTGCTTCTAGATGAAATTGTACAGACTAAATCAAAGCTTTCTGAGGATATACGACCTATGATTTTTCCTTACCTTGGCATGGCCTATGTACACAAATGTTTTTTCAACAGGCTTGTATGTAAAAATTGATGTACAATATGTATCATGCTTCAAGCTGTTCTCATTTATCTGGTGAAATTTAACTAAGATGACCATTTCCAGGCTGGAAGCATTAGCTATTTAAATTTAACTCAAAGGATCGGAAGGGGGCACTCCTTTGACATACTGTCTGACTGAGACAGAAACATTTGTGCATTTGCAGCTAAGCTGATTTTCTGGATTAAGTAATGAGGACAAAATGCTGATGTACGAGGTAAAGGACAGTGTCTGGTTTGTATAGTTATATCCTGGGCCTCATTTACAATCGTTTGGTGTAGGACAGCACCACAAGCCTTCCTGCTACGCTGGCCTATGTCAAAAGAAAAGGGCAGGAATGTGCTGCATCTATGAGCTACAGCGCATTCCTGCCCTTTTCCTGTGCGATGATGCTCAAATGGCTGCCAAGCGCCAGTGCAGTCCCCACTGCACTATGGTGCAAGGGTGTCTTCGCTTTATGAGTGAGTGTTTCTGTGCAGGAAAGGGACACCTTCCTGCACAAAAACAAACAATGGAGGCAATATCCTCTTACTATGTGTGCTGCTGAATGCAGCACACATAGAAAGAGGAAAAACAAGGAGAAATAATGCTATTCCTCCTCTTTGTGCCTCCCCTACACCACCCCTGGAGTGGCGTAGGGTTTTGACACATTCCCAAATTCTTGTAAATCTGGAAATGTGTCATATGCAATGGATGTTACGTTGGAAGGGCCATAGAATTCCTCCCTATTACTGGGGGAGGCAAGGCAGAGAATTGTGCTGTGTTGACTCAGTCCATAGCTACAAGGCCATGAAAAGCAGGGTGGCTTCCATTATCACACATTTAACCTTTCATCAATAAACCTGACAGACCACCTCCAGGAATGTCATCCCCATCACAAAACATTTTCAACAAATTCTTCGGACTGGAACATGTTAAACCACAATGAAGAGGGGAAAACTACGAACTTCACATGAGACAAAGAGAGACCGATCCCATCATATGCATGGACACTGCAAATATGGGACTCAATAGGGATGCAGAAATGCACTAATGGTTATACAAATGACTTGTTCCTCAACATAGTCTACTTATGACATAGTTATGACTAACTCAACTGTATCTGTGTCTCTTTGTACCAATCCGCTGGCTGCTCTTTCCTTTCCTCGGCCTGACCTCCTTGTCTTACTATCTTCTGTTTACTTCAGTATTTTTGCCCTTTTTTCTCCTAATACAGCCTTTTTAACCCACATCCCCCTTCCCTGTTTCATTAAAGATTACTGACCTGCGTTCAATGTAAAAATCCTCGTAGAGCTTTATGTTTTACCCATTACAAGGTAAGAATGTGTACCACGTAACCTCAGATGACGATTCTATACATCTACTGTTCTTTTATCAGTTAAATTATGATTTCTCCTAGTATTGTACTTTGTTTTCTTGCATGAACCTCTTCTTCTACTACTCTTTCCTACTAAGACTTCTCCCAGCAAGATTTCCCACAATACCCTATCCTAATTAACGCCCGACCCCTGACTAACCATCACCTTTACTTTTTTTCTTGCCTATCTGCTCTTACTTGTCAAGACTGTTTCTAGTGTTATCCTGATGTGACTCTGACTCAAGTCTTTATATCACCTTATCCTCAATTTGATGTTCCTCTGTTGTAATTAACAAAGACAGAGCTTCATATACATCTACACGTTGTAGTTTAATAGTTAGAGAAAACCCCAAAAGATCCCTGCCAGACATAGCTGGGCCAACTGTCAAAGATCCCTACAAGATGACATCAATCATGGAACACTCCATACATCACAAAGAGGCGTCATCCCAGCCTGGCTGGAAAAAGCCCTAATACAATATAACAATTCTCCCCATCTTACATGTCACAAAACAAAATGGACAATGATGGGACAAAACAGGGAAAAATAAGAAATGAGAGAAAATATTAAGAAAACAAAAGAAAAGTGAATGAAAAACAGATTGAAACAGAAATGGCTCAAAAAGGTCTAATTGGAGACTAAAGCAACATAGTCGTTCACATAAGCCAGAGCTCTTCTTTCCCCCGCCTCCCTCAAGACACGAGATGAGCCTGTCAACCCATCTCCTTCACTTCCATCATTAACTTCCCCATCAAATCCTGAAATACCATCCTTATGCAAATTACAATCAGATTCTCCCTTTGAAAATTCAGCATCAGTCATCAACATCCAGGGTGAAGATGCAGAGTAGTCAGCAACCTGTTTTGAATTCACTCTCGATTTTCCATTTTGCCTTTGATACAAAGCAACAGGTCTCAAATTCCATGTTTGCCCATTCATTAACTTTACCTAATTTCCACCAACAGCCTTCACTTTGAATGGGCCTCTGAATTTATTAAAAAAATTAGTGTGAAGACCAGGATTGACTTTGACCCAATCACCCACATTAATGAAACATTTTTCATCTTTTCCCTTATTATCACATCCTCTTACATCATCTGAAACTGACTTTTCACGCATCCATGATGGGAGTAATTTTGTACCAGCTTCCCTTCCACGCATCATCGCAAATGGACTTTCGCCCAAACTAGTGTTTAAAGTTGTCCTATATGCCCACAGCATCTCACTAACAGATCCAACTACTGACAACCCTGCACTATGTGCTAATTGCATAGTTCCCTTTACCATTCTATTTAGGCGCTCAACCAATCCATTTCCCTGAGGATTGTACAATGAACAACAAGAGTGTTTAACCCCTACAGAATCCAAAAATTCACTGATGGAAATCCTTCCCTCTTGAACACCTCACACAAAACACCAATGGTGGCACTCGTGGTAATGGAACTCATAAAGGCCACTTCAATCCATTTAGACTTTGCATCAACCAAAACCAATGCATATTTCTCATTTTCAGGTAAAAGTGTAAAAGGGCCTATAAAATCCAAACGCACCTTCTCCCACACTCTCCCCGCCTGAGAAATATGCTGTGGCTCCTTAGCAACTACTAAACGTACCTTCAAACTTTTTTCTGATTCTTTGCAAGCTTGGCACCTCACCACCCAATCCTTTACCTCTCTGTCCATATTTGGCCACCAATAATTCTCCCTCAACCTCTTTAAAGTCATAGTTTGCCCTAAATGCCCCTCATGTGCTAAACTAATTAGTCTAGATTGCAAACTATAGGGTGAAACAAATTTGTCACTACGCATGATGATTCCATCCTCAGTCAAAGACAATTCATCCACAGTCTTAAGAAATGGTCTGACACCCTCCGGTAAGTAACTCTCTCTCCGAATACTGCCTTTCATCATACGCACAAAACCATTCAAAACTCCATCCTCTTTCATATGCTTGTACCAAGTACTCCGTTGGACAGCATTAGCAAACGCTTCCAAGGCATCATCCACATTCGCCACCACTTCTTCAGTAGGTAAGTCCACAACTAATCCTTGTTTGTCAGGCAAATGTGACAAACAGTCTGCCACCTTATTTCTCCACCCTGGTACATATTCAAGCTTGCAGTCAAATTCCTGTAATCTCACAGCCAGCCTTGCTAGTCTACCAGAGCAATTCTTAATTCCCCCTGGACCCAGAACCTTTATTAAAGGTTTATGGTCCGTTTGCAATATAAATGGACTACCCCACAAAAATACTCTGAAATAGTTAGTTGCCCAAGCTGCCGCCAATGCCTCCCTCTCAATCACTGCGTAATTCCGTTCTACCTCAGTTATAGATCCTGATGCAAAAGCGACAGTTTTCTCTTCCTTGCCATGCTTTTGTGCAAATACCTTACCAATTCCCACAGCACCCGCATCTACGGTAACAACACTCTCAATTCCACTTTTAAATGGAGTTAATACCTCAGCATGTTTAATGTCATTTCTGATCATGTCAAAAGCATTTTGTTGATGTTGTTCCCAAACAAACTTCCTTCCTCGTCTTAGTAATTCTCTCAACGGTTCTGTCTTTTGACCAAAATCAAACACAAACTTAGAATAATATTCTACAAGACCCATAAAGGATCTCAACGTGTCTCTGTCATGTGGAGTTTGAGCATTAACTATTGAGCTGACTAGATTCTCTTTTGGTCTAACCCCTTCACTTGTAACCAAATGGCTTAAGTACTCTACCTCCTTTGTGAAAAATTTTAATTTCTCTCTGCGCAAAGTCAAACCTGCCTTGGCCATACATTTTAACACTTTTGCTAAAGACTGATTGTGCTCCTCTTCATCCCCTCCAAACTCCAGGATGTCGTCTTGGAACGCAACCGCTTTCTCCACACCTGCAAGAACAGAGGACATCAAACGTTGAATCACAGCCGAACATAATCCAAAAGGAAGTCTGCTAAACTAAAAAGTGCCTTCACCAGTTATAAAAGAAGTTAAACGTTTAGATTGTGAAGGTAACTTGACCTGATGATATGCACTTCTCATATCTAGCTTAGAAAAGAACTTTGCACCATTTAGCATTAGCACCAATTTATTAATATTTGGAAGAGGATATCTGTCCATTATTACGTTCTCGTTCAAGCTTCTTAAGTCCACACAGAACCTGAGAGAGCCATCCGCGTTCTTAGTTATCACCACCGGAGATAACCACTCTGTGGCTTCAACAGGTTCTATAAGCTTATCCTCCAACAGTTGTTGAATGATCTCTTTTACTTTTCCCCTTGCAGCCATAGGTACTCTCCTTGCCACATGTTTTACAGGAATCGAGTTTTTGCGCCTGGCTGGAAAAAGCCCTTATGCAATATAACATCCTCTTGCTTTGCTCCCTTACATCAGCTGAATTCCTTACTTTTTAATCGCATGTCTTTTATTGTTTGCATACAGCACCTTGTCTAATCTCAATCTGGAATTTTCCCATGACCTTTCCTTCCACAACTTTTTGCCGTCATTTAACTTTTTTCAGATCGCACTGTTAGTTTCAGTATATGAAACTTTTTCCTGTTAATATCGGGCCCACGTTTTCCTATCATGATGCTCAGATATGCTTACCGTCATTAACGTGACATTCAACCTCAGTTGGCACTCTAGTTAACCTAGAAATTCCCCATTACTATTGGGCGTACAGCTCTAGACGCCTGCCATCAGTCACGTGACATGACACTTGTGTCACATAAACTAAGCTCACTTTCTAGCTCTCAGAATCTGCAGTGACTATCAGTTTTACGGTTGCCTGACATCACGATTGGGAATGCCTTTCAACCTCCATGAGTCTACTACCTATAACAGTGGTTCTGAAACTGTGCTCTGTGGCTCCCTGGGGAGCTGTCAAACCGAGCCAGGTGAGCCGCTCACCAAGCACTTTAATGTATTTAATGTTGAAGGGTCTGTTGGCCTCGGTTAAATTAATTAAACTTAAACGCATGATGTCGATGATTTGTAAGTGACATGCCTAAATCTGTAAACATACTGCCTAATTGATGGTATGTCGAGGGAGATGACCTCCAAATTTCAGTGGATCCTCACATTTCAACACTCCCAAAGGAAGTGGAAGATGTCTGATTTATTTTGTTAGACTTGTTAATAGTTTGTTTTTTCCAAAAGCATTTACACCAATGCAAGTTATTAGGAAAGTACAGTTGACATGTCTATTGAACACACTTATTATTATGAAGTATTGACATTTGTACTTGAATCATAGGTACTTCCAGTACACATTTCTTTCAGTACACACACATTTTCAGACAGGCCTTTTCTCTCCTTGAGCACAGGGAAGAAAAAACACCATATACAGCATATTGGCAACATTTGGAAACAAGAAAGAGGGACGTGTAAAAAAAATCTGAGGAATTTATTTTACTTGCATTGATTTGGAAGCAATTTTAGGGAGGAGACAGAAAAAATAAACATGTATTTGGTTTAAAAAATCCTGAGTCACCCTGCTGAGACAGGTGTGCTGGCACGTATGACATGGGTAGACATGGGAGTGCATGCAAAGATTCTTCAAGTACAGAAACACTATGGCAATGGGTCCTACATGCATATCGGGTGCTATCTAGCACTGTAAGTGGAATAAAAAGGTTTGAGAGAGTACTCTTAAAAAGGCATGGTCAAAGAAGTGTAACTAGGAATATTTTATTAGAGGCGCCCCTTTAGTAATATGAAACACCCTGCATATATGATTATAATACCTTCATCAGCTTCATCCCAATGATTATAAGGGAGGAAAATGCAAGTACTCTCGAGGCCGGGCTTACATTTCCCCACCCTCCAAAAAAAGTAACAGTGGGGAGCCACAGGCAATGGCAAATAGTTCAAGGGAGCCGCAGGTAGAAAAAGTTTGGGAACCACTGACCTATAAGTAGGGGCTCAAGAAGCAGGCACCTGAACTCTTTTGACCACAGAGACTTTCTCGCTTCTATACATTCTTTTGAATGGTGCGTTTTGTTATGGACATTATCATCCTTTAATTTGTAAGCAGTTATTTCTTGTATACCTGTACCCTCTCCTCTTAATCACCTCGACTCACCATATCTCTCCCTTCCCTTCATAGACTTTGCATTTAAAGACCATTTCTGTACCTTAAAGACAACCTTGTAAGTCCCGATCCGTCTTCTCAACTCTAACTGGAGCAAGTATAGGCTTTCCTGAACCTTAGCTATTCCAGATATCATCATACCTAGTCATATGGGGACAGACTTTGCCTCGCCCTGACACACCCAGACCCTCAAATCCAAAACTTGTGTGATACAATGACGCCTCCTATATTTGCTCTATAACATATATGATCTCTTTTTGCCATTAGTCTTTCTGCCTTTGTTTCTTTTATCATTACCTGCTCGAATGACTATATTATTTTGCAGCCTGATATCCTATTGTTTAGGTGCATATTGTTTTTTTGGAAGCTCCTATCTGTCAATGGACATGCTGTTTGATTTCATGTTGACTTACCTTCCCTACCCTTTTTTGTCCCACTTTTTTCCTCTCTGACCACTACTATGTCCACCACTCACATCTCCCCATCCCCCCACTTCCCACTGCCTTTCTCACCTTGATAACCCTTTACCCCATACCCCTCCTGCCTCACTTTGGTGCTGCCAACTCAGTCTACGACACACAACTCTCTTGTACTTTCATCCTACTATTTATTCTTTAACACGGACCACTTTACTTTTTCTTCTTCTATCACAATGAAACACTCCTGTTGTCTCTGCCCCATCTATTCATTTCGATTTTGTCTTTGAATCACTGTACTATACACACTATGTTTCCCAATATCATCTTTTACTACTGTCAGAATATATGTGACTTTGTTCTATATAAATACTAAGTCATTTCACATTGTTATTGAATCATCCTTGAGACAGTCCTTGGCCTGCCGGCCACACGGGTGAAACACATGTTGGCTTTTTCAATTGCTCTTTTGCATTTATTGATAATAAATAAATACAAATCAAGATATTTAAGAATAGTATTAGACTTTGGGATTCATTTCTCCCAAGAATCAATATATATACTTTAGGCACAAACCAGACACATCTTGAAAACATTGTCTTACATACAGTGCTCCTTGGGTCAAACATTTGACAAGTTCATGCCACACAAAGAATTGGGTCATATCCAATTGTATGTTAACCTTGACAGTACTCACCAACTCCATCAAATTACAAAACAATTCATTATATAAATAGCACATACCAGATCATTAAAAACATCTGACAGACAAAATTGATCTCTAGATCTGCCGAGTTTTCATCAACGCGTTCAATCACCCATTGAGCCCCTGATTTGAAACGCAGCCTTTAAAAAACTAGCCACATAAAACATTGAGTCAGCAGTTGTAACAACAACAAGGCAGGGTGCACTTGGTTAAATTGACGAGCTTTTAAAAGGGGGAATATATACATTTTCTTGGTAAAACATGACAAAGTATATTTTGTCCTGCGGTGAAACCTGGTCACAACTGCAGGTGAACAACCTGCCAACCCCAGGGAAATGCAAGCAGCTGATGTAGCAATTTTAATCTGAACCTTGCAAGCAGAAACTGGTCATGTTTATAAGTAACCATAGTGAGGTACGGTTCATGGATTGAGTCGATTTCAACAGCATGTAATCTCGCCCCAAGGGCTTTTGTAAAGTCACCTGCTCTCTGTCCAAAAAGCCCATTATAAAGAAAATGCTAGCCTAGGTACAGTCAGCCTTAACAGTCCCCTCCAGGTTAGTAAAGATCTGTACCCTACCTAAACTCTGACATGTGGCTTTGATATATTTGGACCACAGGATGCGTTGAGCGCTACCAAGAGACAAGCAATCCATCAAAATTACTTTGTTTAAATGGAGTCCATTCTTAATCCATGTATCCAACCAACACAAAAGTAGGTGCAAGGTAACAGTATCTTTGAGGTACTTGGCCCCTAGTTCTTCATGAATTATGTTAAATGGGGCACAGTGTAAAACACTGAGGAGTAACTGTAAAAAAAAAATGCTTCCACCTGTAGAGCGTCATGCTCAGTGTATCTCCAAATGTCACTCCAGTCGGACGCTTTCGAAACACATTTTGCCATGTAAACCTGCATTGAAGCCCTCTGATCAGCTTCCTTGCGGCACTAGTCCTTACTAGATCAGCTCTTTTCCCATTTAGCAGAGGGCTCCGGCACACTCCTGAGTCAAACATAACACCCAAATACGAGTAGGCATTGACCCGGCATAAGGGCTGCATCCACATCTTAAAGACATGGGTTTTTGTGGATCTAGGGCCTACCACCATCACATGTGTGTTACCAATGTTAATACTCAAATCTAGGTGGTCCCTAAATCTCTCAAAGGTATTTGAGCCCCTATATTACATCATATTTTGATTAATTAGTCCTGCAACCATAGGCTTAGCTCCTAGAGAGTGCTGTACAACATGTACTCTTTTCCAACCCCCTTAGGCAACAGTCAACCATACACTTAGCCCTTATAGTGTACTGCCTTCCCAGCTGCATAGCAGAAACTCCAGCCTTGGGAGTGCCCTGAAACACGACAACATTCTGGAGGGATTCTGGATTATTTGACCCAGCAAAACTAGGGTAATTCATTCTTAGAAATTCATAAGGGGGGAGCTGTTGCGCTCCTATAGATCTCACCCAAGCAGCCCCATGCATCCAACAAGTGGAGCAGTTGAGGAACCCACCCCTTGCTGCCCTGCAGGTTCCATAAGGCCTGTGTGTCTGTGAGCGACACTGGAGACAGCAATGCTTTTCTCAGTGCAGCCTTCTTGGATGGCGGCCCCACTCTCCTCAGAAATGTAGAGCAGGGGTGAGGCTTCCACCATTGGTGAGGTGCGATGGTGCTCCCCCAACCTCAAAAAATCAAAAGGGAGTAGGATCATATGATCTGGAGGGATCCCTTTTAGAAAAATCTGTGGGACCCTCAAAGTTATTTTCGGTCAGTGGTATATGCTTTGCCACTGACATATTAGTTAGTAGCTGATACCGCCATCATCAAGTCTTTTTCCTCCACCAGGAGGTAATCTCTCTTACCGAAGAGAATAAGTGGGATCCGCATCAGAATATGAAATCTGAAATTACATCTTATCTAGAAAGAAATTATTTATAAAGAACCTAAATAGGATAAGGTTGTAAAAGAAAGTGGATTTGTATTTGGAAATATAATGTGTCCCTCACATCACTTAGTGAAAACAGGGCTTCATGTTTCAGCCCACCTGCACCCCCTACGGGTGGGCAGCTTTCGTCAGGACCAACAGAGTGGGAGGATCCCTTTGTTTTCCAAGCCAGGCGACACACTGTAACCTGGTTTCTGTTTGGTCTGGTTCAATTCCTTCTGGATGTGGAGAAAACATTGTTCTCCGCTCTTTTTATGATTATTTGGCCCCAATAGGCTCAGGCGGGGAGAGGATGTAACTGCCCTCTTGCCGTGCAGCATGTCCATGTCAATGTGGTCCCATCCGTCCTGAACATGAGAATATTCTGGAGGTCTCCTGGTGGAACTGCTGCATTCCAGCAGCTCTCAACCAGGCACCCCCATGCACCCAACAAGTGGGGCATTCAAGGAAGCCCACCTCTCACTGCATCACCAGCTTCCCTGTGGCCTGTGCATCTGTGAGTGGCCACATAAGAAAGCAAAGTTTTCTTGGTGAAGCCATCTTCAGTGGCCGCCCCACTCTCTCTAGACACAGGGAGCAGGGGTGAGGCTACAACCATTGGTGAGGTGCGATGGTGCGCCACCAACCTTCTCTGCTTCGGGGGGTCCAAGATGGTGTCCCAGCCTCCTTTTCAATAAAACAACCCAGGGATAGGGTTCCCGGGCCAGTAGAGAGCCTAGGGAGGGGATCACAGAAGCACCTCCTCCCTGAGAAAAATTCATAAATAAATACTGCCCACCACGGGGGTAATTGGTAAAATGGCAGTGGAGCCCCACACGCTTTTCTGCAACAAAAGTCAAAAGTTGCACATCTTTTAAATACCATACTATCATTTCTTTCTCTTAGCAAACAGCAGGAGTTGCCAGACTACTCCTCATTTTCAGCCACACAGCAAAGAATCCCCTGTGACCTATAATGTACAAAATACCTACAGTTTGCAGGTTTTTCTTGGTGCCTGTTCAACATGAATGCCAAAAATGACAAACATCCTACATGCCGAACTTCTATATTAAAAGAGCCTCCAAAATGTGAAAAAGGATAACAAATACACTCCCATGTTGTAAAAGATTTACAAAGAGACCTTAGACATAGAATACCGCACTTGTTACACTGTAGGGATAATGTCTGAGTGGTGCAGAGATCAGGGGATAAATCCTCCTATTCCCCAAATAGTGAAAAGGATTCACACATATACTAGCAAGAAGATGATCAGCACCCACTATTCTCAAGCAATTTCAATATTGCATCAAAGTTAGAATATCACATTTGAGTAGATCACAATTAGTTTTGTGGGGATGTTTTTTTATAGCTTTTCAAATTCATTATTCTTTTCAAAGATTAAGTCTTCCAAGAGTAGCCAACGTGTTTCTTCCCATCTTGGGTCTTCTTCAGAGCTTGATCTTTTGTATTGGATTCTTAACTATGATACGCTGTGTCATCTCTATAGGTCAGATCATGGGCGTTTTTTTATCTTCTTGTTAAAGATGTTGGTTACCAATCCATAGTTGCAATACAATTTGTCAGGAGTAATTCAGGCCAATGTCGGCCACCGCATCTAATATTCACTGTAATCAATAGGCATGGCCAGTCTCGCTTGAGAATAGTGGGTGCTGATGATCTTCTTGCTAGCACTCCCATGTTGTGTTTAAAGCCACACATGCTAATATGAATAGTTTAGAGCACATTTGTTTGCTGAAATAGAACATTGATTTGATGTTTGGTGTTTAGGGGGAAATACATCAATTGAAATAGTAGTTTGAATTATACAGATTATACCTCCTTTGATTCTTTTTTAACTCTGCTTTAGAAAATGTCTGTTGCTAATTTGCTTGACTGCAAAGTATTTCTATACCCAAAAAAACCTCAGACATATCATTTGCCATTTTTAAAATTTGGAAAACAGATGACCAGAGCACACTTCCCAAGGGTGCTGTTTTTGCCTGTCCCACTTCTGTACGATATTTTGATCCATAGATTAGGGTGGGATTCTTGTTGAGAGTTAGTGGGAATGCATTTAGAACAGCCTTGGTAATTGAGAGTCAGCAAGAAACACTTATTTCTACATTTGACTTATAATCACACGGCATTATTGGTATTTCAATCTTCTGGGAGAAAAAAAAGCCAAAGGTTTTTGGATTCCGATTCTTAAAGATGCATAGGTTATATTGAACAACCAATTTCGAAAAGGGTTTTTTTCCATTATCAAATGAAGCATGATCAGTACACAATATAAAGTAACTGAGATCACATATCATTGGGTGTCTTCCCTTTATGACCATGGCAGGACCTCTGCTAAGATTGGGATTAAACTAACAGGGAGAGTTTGCATTCTGCAGGAAGACAGGTATTCAAGTGAAGAGGTTTAGCACACACAAAGGTGTATATGAAAACGTGTAAGGAATAATGTAGAACCAAAGCAGGAGATTGAAGTGAAATGGGATCAAAAGAGTTTTCGGGAACCAAGTTACATTATAGTTTGTATGCTCTTAGGAAAGTGATAAATCTGTAAAGGAAAATCATATGACAATAAACCAAGGAGTTGTAAATCTCACAGACATTTGGGATACACCCAGCAGCTCATACGAAGGAGGGGCATAGGATTATTCTCTGTGCAACTCACTTGCGCCCTTTTTACCAATTACTAAGATTTCAACATAAGCACAAAAGAGGTCAAATCGATTGGAGGGCAAGAGGGACTGAATATAGTAACAAGACTCGGGAAACACAGGAGATGATTCTTGGAAACAAGCACAGAACTGAAAGTACACAGATGAAGGGTTACAAGCATACAAGAAGTGAGAAATGTGGTTGCTGTTTGAAAGGTGTGACTCCTGTTCAAGCAATAGCCACAAAATTCCATTCTTCTTGCGGAGTTTGCAGAGGCTTTCCCACTCTGCAATCTGAGTAGTGTGCGGAGTTACGAAAATATTACTCTGGACCACCCCCCGGCGAGATTTCTCAACATGGGCATTTGCGGATGGTCGATACCACTCTTGAAGAGAAACCTGTTGAGGAAACTGCCACTCGAGTACAACATGTACTCAAGCGGTGCTATTTGCACTGATTTTACAGTAGGATAGAAACACACGGTGCTAAAAGTCAGCATGAATAGCGCAACCTAATGGAGCCTTCTGGTCACTTCTCTGAACTCTACAAACGTCACCCAGGCCAACAGCAAACAACCCCTCAGTGCACCCTGCTCCTAAAATGCAAGGAGAAACCCATCCTCATTGCACTGAGCCTTTGAGGCTGGCAGACAAATTATCCATCCCCTCCTCTGTAGTGACTCAAAATTAGTACTGTGGAAAGCTCCCCGCTCACTGGATTTGGTACCAGTCTATTTGTGGGAAAAATGGATGCCTTCTCCAGGCCTCACCTTACATTTACTTGTGAAAGGACAAGCCCTTTACAAGTAACTGAAGTTATTGGGTCCACGTAATCGGTCTTCTTTCAAGGGGAAAAATACCTCCAAATCTCAAGGCCATTACTCCTGCTCAAGGAGCTGTTATCTACCCTAATAAAGGCCAAGCACTGTTAGAGCGGCTATCAATAGGTCAGTGTTAATTAGTTTACTGGAGGTTCAGGTAGGTAAAAGGTAGCTTTCTATTTTCCTAAATGTTTATTAACAATCCAACTTTACTATTGAATTGGATTTTTTAAATAGTTTTATAGCCATTTTATCTCAAAATGTAAATACATACATACATTTAAAATCTTTATTTCAATATTTTCCTAAATTCAGCTATAGTCTGGATGGTGAAAATAGCTTTTGAAACCTAGTCACTGGAGAAACATGCTAATCTTATTTTCACCCAGGTTCTACTTTAAATATTGGGCACCCTACATTATGGTCAACAAGCTGCACTTAGAAGTGGTTTATAGGCCAAAAACAATGCTTTACTGACCAACTTAGTGGATCACACATTAGGTGGCCTATAAATTGCAGGCTCTGGATTCATTTCCTACTGAACTTACAAGGAACTTAAATGTCAGTTAAATATGTCAATCCACTACAAGTCAAATTGACCATGTTTAAAGAAGGGGGTACAGGGATTTTGCAGCTTTTTAGCATGAATAATAATGCACAGAAGTCTAAGTCCAACAAAAATACGGCCCAGAAAAAGGCAAAACATCTGGGGGTGACCATGCAGAAAAAGAGCAATTTTTACAACAAGGAATCTCTGTACCTACAGGGACAGGGCTAGAAGTGTGCCCTTGAAGAAGAACACTTGAGTACAAGACAGGGAATATCGATATAACAAGAACAGATGGGCTATGATAAAAAGGAGCAGGAACAGAAGTTCTTACGTATCAATACAAGAATTTGGAAGAATAAGAAGCAAATAATATTCAAAGCACAAATAATGTAGAAGCAAACATTAATATAGCAAAGCATGAAACAGCCACAGTTCACACGGAGTCTCAGCAATAAAGATGGTTGCGAGAAATCTTTGCATTAACATAACAAGGAAGCAATAACGGGAAGATCAGTGTAAGACCACAGGTTGGGGGACAGATCCAGGGGTGAGTAATTAACCAGGGGTTGGAAATGAGAAAACCTCCAATGGAAGAAAGGCTGCACTGCTTTTTGGTGAAAGAAATCATACGATGAAGGGAAAAAAGGAAAACCAGTAAGAGAATGCAAATTGGAGCTAATGAAAGAAGAGTTGAGATTTCATGTATGCAGGGCTTACAATAGCCTTATTATATTGGAACCATGAGACGAAACAAAGCTAAACCTCCAGGACGCGATCCAGGCAAGATTTGTTCATTATCCAGGCAACATTTGTCAACAAAAGGAAATGCTAACAACATAATGCATCCGAGTGGTAATGTGGAAACCTGGAGTGGAGTATATTTTGGGGCAAAGGTATTCAAACTACTAGAGAGTGTTCTGATATATACTGGTGTAAAGGCATAACCCCTGAGGGCGCTCCTGAACACCACCTGATGAAAGGATGGCAGAATCCTGACAGTCTGGAGGAGTTAGGGGAAGGTAGCATTTTTTGAATTTCATAGAAATGTAACAAACTTTTGCATCAAATTTTCTTTATTCCAAAGTTTGGTGGATAAACCTTATTGCTGGTTCAAGAATTGTGGCTAGTTAAAAAATGTATTCCTTCTTGGGCCATTGACAATTTCTACTATACTTTATTTGGACAATCAAGTCGTTAAAGTGCAGAGAAGTGTAAAAGAAATATGAAAATCAAGCACATTAGTGTCACTGTAAACTGCAAAAAGCACATAAAAGACTGGCACCAATTTCCAATACAAAATACAGGTATACATAATAACAATGACTTAACAGGTCAGCAATAGGTATCCCGAAATTCTAAAGCTGAGTTAATTGGTTTGTTAAGGTTAATTATGTCTAACGACACCTCCAACAATACAAAGGGTAACACTGTTATTTACAGTAATAAATTAATTTACAAGGTGCTCTGCTCTTTGCAGAATAAAGTGCTTAGTATAGTGCAAATCAGAGGATACAAGCAAACATTCCAAAAGCCAATTGACGATTCGAACTAAAAGATAATAAAAAAGATTTAACATTACTTTAAAATGGCCGCAAATCAAAATATGTGCCGATAACCAGTCCTCCAGTGTGGTTTCAAAGTGCTGTGTGCTTCAAACGTATAACTCTGTGAGTTCCACACACCCTACTGTTGACTTTGAATGTTTAAATAGTAGGATGAGTCAGTTGTTAGGTAAATGCCCACTACTCATTATCCAAACATGATTGGAGTTACCCAATTTAAAATACACTACTTGTGAGCAAAGGGAAATAGGTCACTACTGTCGATTAGGGGCAGTGATACTTTCTTAATGTAGCTGATTCTAAGTCAAAGTCTGGAAAGATATATCCAAAAACAAGGATAATTTCTAAAATATTTAGCCACACTTTACTTTGCAGCAGTATGTCTGTCCTTGCATTTCTTTCAATGAGATGCTGAATGGACATATAGGGACACTTGTACAAAGCCCAGAAATTGTGATTCTCCATTTTCAAAAATTTGCGAGTCGCAAATAGGAAATCACAATTATGGATGAATTTAGGCCTTGCACTGTGAAATTGCGATTCGCAAAGTATGTTTTAGGAATGGCAAATTGTGGATGCAATTTCAAAATACGGAAAAGACTCCCTGGGACAAGGATCACACTCAAAGACCTGAACTAGGAATTGCTTATCAGTGGCTGCTACAGAAGGAAAGAGACAGAGAGAATGCATAGTGGCTGCTCGGACAGCTGAAACCTGTGAGTCTCTGGAAAAAACACCTCTACCCCCAAACAACATGGCAAGCCAGGAAGAAGAGAAGGAGACCAGGGGAAGAAAGAGAAAATATAAGTTCAATGATGATAAAATGAAAATCTGAACTGATAAGCAGGCAAAAATCAATGTGTAGTGATTTAATATAAATGTTAGAACAGTGGCATGTAGTTAAGGCCCCATGTAGAATGTAGAATGTTAGTGTTCTAGGACTAGATGGAGTTGAATGAAAATACTGTTGGTTGCAGTTGTAGTGCAGACCAAAGTAACTTCTCCATTGACATGAAGAATAAACATCTTTAATTCAAGTGAGGCTCTGCGTTGTTACAGATTGGCGACGATCGGCGATACAAACTGTCGCTCAAACATTACTTGAAGCTGATAAGAGTGCAACGTGGTAGAATATCAGGATATGCTTACTCACTGAAAAAGGGAAATTTTGTTATATTATAACGCAGGACTGGGACACAACCCGTTCAAAAAAGCGGTTTGGAAAAACCTAAAAACTCTCTCCCTAATAGAGGACAAAGCCGCTTTTGCAAAAAGAAACCATGCGTGGATGACATTAAACACGTATAAATCCCTAACACCACAACTTTACTTCAGTCAGGGCTACCCAAAAATCACAAACTGAAGTTTTTTAAATACAGATTAGGGATCCTGCCCAGCAGAGAGCACCAACCACCATGGTCTAGGAGCAATGGCCATGAAGTCTGTCCGCTCTGCAATCTAGCAATGGGAGACATACTCCACATAACCTGTCTCTGTGAAGAGCTCCGACAAGTCCGCCGACACCTATTAAGGGACCAGTTCAAGAAGTTAGGGACCAGCACGCGAAGGCAGGCTGTGCTTGCATGCTTGAACCCTGTGAATACAAAACTGAACTGTAGATACGTCAAGTTTCTGATTACAATAGAGCAAAGACTGCCAAATCTTCAGTTGGCGGCAATCATTGGTTCTGGCACCTAATGGACGAACTTTGGGCTACAAATGCCTAGGCCGCCCCGGCTCAGGGAACACTGCTACACAACTACTCCCGGTCTCTCACCGCATGGTCTTCGATAAGGATGATTACACAGACTACATTCTTTTACCACATTTTAAGAAATTGTTACAAATGTAATGATTGTACTGGCTTTAATTAACTGTATATAATACGATAAAGCAAAGACTGCCAAATCCATAACTGGCGGTAACCATTGGTTCTGGCACCCAATGGATGAACTTTGTGTGAGAAGTTGGCCTGGTATATGATGCTCACTAGTTCTAGTGATCACCTTGTACCATGCCAAGCAACCCTTATGGTGCAGGTTGTAAAGTCAACCTTATAGACAAGCTATCCTAGGGGTAGCATGGACTAAGCAGTCTTAGGCTAAACTCTGTAAAGGCATGTGAAGCAAGCTGTTTTACCATACACAATCCCTTGAATACCAAATGAAAGGACACCACACAGATATATATTGAAAATATATATAGATTTATTTCTCAAAAGATACCCTATACTCTTTATGAGCACAGAAGCACAAGCGTTAAAACAAAACACAGTTTAAATACACAAAAGTTGCATGAATATGGATGAGCCCTAGGGGCCACCTAAACCATATACTAAAATAGTGGTATAAGGACCACTATGAGGAAAGTGAAGAGGCCTAGGGCCTGGGGAATCGCTGGAGCTGTTCAGGACTAACAGTGATGAAGTCGGGAAAGGCCCGCGGGACTCGGGTGCAGTGCGGAAAGTGCACGCAATACCAATGCAATGTCAATGGTGCGTAAAAGTTACAAAGTTAGTTAAAAAGGAACCTTCCGAGTGACCTAGAAGGATGAAACTTTAGACACAGGCCCTAGAGGTGTGTACCAGTGTAGGAACACCGGCGGAGCTGAGTTACCTCACCCACAGGAAGCGGTTGCACAGGGTCGACATAGTGTCGGGTTTCGTCACGCAGGTCGATGGTGCTTGGAGCTGAAGATGCTGCAGGCGACTCGAGGTGAAGAGTTCCGGTGGATCCAAGGGTGGATCTGAAGTCGTGAAGACCTGAAAGCAGAGGGGATAATGTTCAAAGTCACTAGCCAGTGACTACCGTGGAACCAGGCGATGTCGGGTGCAAACAGGCGTCGAGGTGTAGCTTCTCTCTGCAGCCACGTAGACACGAGGGGTCGAAGACGTCCAGGAGTCGGTCACGAGCTGTCCCACGCAGGCTTCTCGCTGTTGGCGGTGTCGGCAACCGGATGGAAGCAAACAGGCCTTGGCTAATGCAAGCCACGCAGGAATCGAAAAAGGCTTGTCACTTGGACCAGCAAGGTCAGAGCGGGTGCTCCTTTTTACAGGAGCAAGGGCAAGTCTGGAGCAACCAGACCTGTAGTGAAAGTTGTAGATTTCGTCGCCAAGATGGCCGCTAGCCACGTGGCAAGTGGCCGGGATGGCGCGTCGAGTGGCACGGTGCAAAAGGGCCCCACGCAGATCGTGGAGATGCTGGGGGGCTGATCTTTGGTGCAAGGGCTGCTCGAGGTTGGGGCTTTTCAAACCCCAAAGCACAGCATCGAGGGTACCTCTGATACTGCGCAGTCAGCTTTTTGGGGGTCTTCCAAGATGTCCGGTCCCACGTCTCTCGGTGCCTCCAGGGGTCCCTTCTTTGCAGGGACTGTGGATCGGGCGGTGAGAAGTCTGGGAGTCTGGGTCTTGTCAGGCTCTGGGCTCGGGCTCCGGCAGGAGGCGGCGGCAAAGCAGATGTCGAGTTGCTGGTTGGTGCCTGTGTTCACAGGGTGGTCACTCCTTGGCAACAAGGGAGATTCTCTTCCGTCTTCTGAGCAGCAGAATGTCGAAGTCCAGTCTTCTTCTGTATTTCAAGTTGATTCAGGATGATCTGAAGTCTCAGGACACAGCTCCCACTCTTATTCGAATCTGGGGGGCCGGATCACCTACTAGGTCCCTCCTCTGGGTGGAACCAGGAAGGGGAGTGGTTACACCCCCTTTCCTTTGTCCAGTTTCGCGCCAGGACTGGGGCAGGAAAGCCCCAGCACCGGTTTGAACTGGACTATGCACAGGGACACCTTGTGTGCCCCAGGCATGTCTGATTCTATTCAGCCCTGTCCTACCCAATACACAAAATCCTGTCTGGGGTGGTGCTAGCACCTCCCAAGGCAGGAAACCCTTTGTCCAAGCTGCCCTCGCTGGAAGGACTCCCAGCAACAGGAGGTCAGACTTGTGTCTGCGGTGGCAGCATCCATTTTGTGATGCTGAGGCTCTGTTTAACTTTAACCGGGGTTCAGGTTAGGTACATGTCGTGTTCCTCTAGAAGGGTGGAATGCTACCCCCGTCGCCAGAACTGGCGAGGGGGTAGTATTCCAATTCGTATGACACCTTACTCGACATGTTTTGATAAAGCCAAACCTAAGATAGCATTTAACCGCGAGGATTATAATGCACTTAAGAGTATATGGTATGGCAGTATCATGAAACAGCTAAAGGACATGGTTCCGAAAGCTGCAGACAGGCTCAGCTCATGCCAGAGCACCATCTCACATATTTCCAAGCACTCTGCCTCCAGGATTGATGAGGCCTTCCATAGGAGTGGCTGATAGGAACATATGTGTCCATTTTAGGTTAGGTATAGGGATACTACACCTAAGTAAGGGGTGGTTACACCGACTTACCCCAGCTGAGTGATCAGCCAGTTGTGTCAAATATGGAGGCCAGGCCAGGGGTGGCACAGTACGTGCTGCAGCCCCTGGTAGGCCTTGGAAGCACCTATGCCCTGGGTACCTGGGTACACTGTTACAGGGGCCAATAAGGTGAACCAGTTCCAATTTCGTTATGCACCTAAAGTGCATGGGTTACAATTTAGAGAGAGAACAGCAGGCTGTGGGTCTGATTAGCAGGCCCACAGCCACATTAAGTCATAAACCAGTGAAGCAAAAAGCAAAAATTTGGGGTGACCATAGGATAGCAGACCCTACTCTCCTACACAACCCCCCCTCAAACGCAGGGACATTAGACTAACCTTGACCAGTTGTGTCTTCATGTTCTAAGTGGAAGTACCTGGAGAGACTATCTGCGTTGCCATGGTCAGTCCCTGGGCGGTGCTCCACTGTAAAGTCCATCCCCTGTAGGGAAATGGACCACCTGAGCAGTTTGGGGTTTTCACCCTTCATCTGATTAAGCCATAAGAGGGGCTTATGGTCGGTCTGAATCTTGAAGTGAGTGCCAAACAAGTATGGTCTCAACTTCTTCAGGGCCCACACCACAGCAAAGGCCTCCCTCTCAATGGCTGACCAACGTTTCTCTCTGGGGGTCAGCCTTCTGCTAATGAAAGCAATGCGCTGGTCTTGACCATCTACATCAAGTTGTGAAAGCACAGCTCCCACTCCCAACTCAGAAGCATCTGTTTGGACAATAAACTCTCTTGAGTAGTCAGGACTCTTCAGGATAGGTGCAGAGCACATGGCCTTCTTCAGGTCATCAAATGCCTTTTGACAGTATTCTGTCCACTGAACCTTTTTGGGCATCTTCTTGGATGTCAGATCATTAAGAGGAGTCACAATGGACCCATAGTTCTTAACAAACGTCCTGTAGTACCCAGTCAGGCCCAAGAAAGCTCTGACCTGAGTCTGGGTAGTTGGAGGAGTCCAGTCCTTTATGGTCTGAATCTTACTCTCCAGTGGTTGAACTTGGCCTCCACCCACAAGGTGGCCCAAGTACACAACCTTACTCTGCCCTATCTGGCACTTGGTTGCCTTGATAGTAAGGCCTGCCTTTTGCAGAGCCTCTAGCACTTCCTTCAGGTGGACCAGGTGATCCTCCCAGGTGGAGCTAAAGACAGCAATATCGTCCAGATATGCTGCACAAAAGTCATCCAACCCAGTAAGGACTTGATTCACCAACCTTTGGAAGGTGGCAGGTGCATTTTTCGAACCAAAGGGCATCACCACAAACTGATAATGCCCACTGGGGGTAGAAAATGCTGTCTTGGCCTTAGACTCCTCAGCTAACCTGATTTGCCAGTAGCCAGCTGTCAAGTCAAATGTGCTCAAATACTTGGCAGAAGCCAATTTGTCTATGAGCTCATCTGCCCTTGGAATAGGGTGTGCATCTGTCCTGGTGACAGCATTGAGTCCTCTGTAATCCACACAGAACCTCATCTCTCTCTTCCCATCTTTGGTGTGAGGTTTGGGGACCAGAACCACTGGGCTAGCCCAGGGGCTCTCTGAAGGCTCAATGACACCTAATTCCAGCATCTTTTGCACCTCAGCCTTGATACAGTCTCTGACATGGTCAGGCTGCCTGTAAATTTTGTTCTTTACAGGAAGACTATCACCAGTGTCCACCACATGGGTACACCAGTTAGTCTGACTGGGTGTCAGGGAGAACATATGTCGATATGACTGCAGAACCTGTCTACAGTCATGTTGCTGATGTTCAGTGAGGCTGCCATCTAAGGCCACACCATCAATTGAGCCATCCTCAGGGTTCTGAGTCAGCAGGTCTGGGAGAGGGTCACTCTCTTCCTCCTGCCCCTCATCTGTAGCCATGAGCAAGCCCATGTCTGCCCTGTCAACATATGCTTTCAGCCTGTCAACATGGAGCACCCTGTGGGGGCTTCTGGGAGTTCCAAGGTCCACCAAGTAGGTAACCTCTCCCTTTTTCTCCATGATTGTATGGGGTCCAGACCATCTGTCTTGGAGTGCTGCTGGGGCCACTGGCTTCAGCACCCATACCTTCTGTCCAGGCTGGTACTCAGTCAGGACAGCCTTTTGGTCATGCCAGGCTTTCTGTAAGGCCTGGCTAGCCTCAAGGTTTTTGGAGGCCTTCTCCATGTACTCAGCCATCCTGGAGCGGAGACCAAGTACATAGTCCACTATGTCTTGCTTGGGCTTTTTGAGAGGTAACTCCCATCCTTCCCTTACCAGACATAGGGGTCCTCTTACAGGATGTCCAAACAACAATTCAAAGGGGCTGAAACCAACACCTTTTTGGGGGACCTCTCTGTAAGCAAACAGAAGGCAGGGCAGAAGGATATCCCATCTTCGCCTGAGCTTCTCAGGTAATCCTTTGATCATGCCCTTTAGGGTCTTGTTGAATCTTTCAACAAGCCCATTGCACTGTGGATGGTAGGGAGTGGTGAACTTGTAGTTGACACCACATTCCTTCCACATAGCTGTCAAGTACCCTGACATGAAGTTTGCACCTCTATCAGATACTACCTCCTTAGGAAACCCCACTCTGGAGAAAACTCCAAGTAAGGCCCTGGCCACAACAGGAGCTGTTGTGGTCCTAAGTGGAATTGCCTCTGGGTACCTGGTGGCATGGTCCACCACCACCAGTATGAATCTGTGCCCAGATGCTGTAGGGGGATCCATTGGTCCAACAATGTCAATCCCTACCCTTTCAAAGGGCACCCCCACCACAGGTAGTGGTATCAGGGGGGCCTTTGTGGAACCACCTGCTTTGCCACTTGCTTGGCAGGTTACACAGGAGCGACAAAACTCCTTTGTATCTTCTGACATGTGAGGCCAGTGAAAGTGACAGACAAGTAAGTCCCATGTTTTGTTCTGGCCTAGGTGTCCTGCTAAGGGAATATCGTGTGCCAAGGTAAGAAGGAAGCCCCTAAATTGCAGAGGTATGACCAACCTCCTGGTTGTACCAGGCTTGGGGTCTCGACCCTCTGAATAAAGGAGCCCATCATCCCAATAGACCTTATGGGTACCTTGAGCATTCCCAGCAGCCTCAGCAGCAGCCTGCTGTCTGAGGGTTTCAAGAGAAGGACAGGATAACTGAGCCTGCCCCAAGTCTGCCCTAGAAGGTCCCCCTGTCCCGAGGAACTCAACCTGATCAGGTTCAAGCTCTATAGGGACAGTTCCTTCAGGGGTCTCAGAATCATCTTCCTGTGAAGGCTGATCCTCACTTGTAGGCATTTGGGAAGGCACAACCTTTACCCTCCTGTTCCTTGTCTTGGAAGGTACTTGGTCCATTGTTCCAGGATCCAAGACCTGAGGTTCAGAGAGGCACTTTTTGGCCTGTGACCTGGTCACAGCAAGGACATGTGATGATATCCCTAACATCTCTGCATGAGTCCTGTACTCAACTTCTGACCATAGAGAGCTCTCCAGGTCATTGCCCAACAAACATTCTACTGGGAGATCAGCACTAACCACAACTCTTTTTAGGCCAGTTACCCCTCCCCAGGAAAAGTTAACAATTGCCACACTATGTGTAGTAGTGACATTGCTGGCATTGGTCACCAGGTAATTGTCACCTGGTAGGTACTGTCCAGGGTCCACAAAGCTAGGCGTCACCATGGTGACACTGGCACATGTGTCCCTGTATGCTTGGTCCACTTTCTTGTTAATCAGAGGTGTCTGTCTGTACTTGCCCAGATTATTGGGACTGACAGTAGGGGAAAAATCAATTTCCCCATCACAAATCAGAACAGCCTGTGTGGGGACCCTGACTAGGTCAGAATCTCCATCAGTTCCCAAGGTGATACCCACTACCCCCTTAGTCTGTGGACCAACACTGCTAACTGTACTAGTGGGTGCAGGTGCCTTAGGGGCTGCAGTGTTGGGGGCTCCACCCTTTTTACAATCACTTGTCCAGTGAGTGGTGTTTTTGCAAAAGCTACACCAGGGTTTTCTTTGACCTTCTTTCTTCTTCTTCTTGGAAGTTTGGGACCCACCCTCAGTATTAGTTTGGGGCCCTGTTGAAGACTTCTGGTCGTTAGCTTTCTGCTCCCCACCCTTCTGGTCTGTTTTCTTTTGGTCACCACCCTGGTTCTGGTTCTGGTTCTTTTGCTTAACTCTGGTTCTAACCCATTTGTCTGCCCTCTTTCCCAATTCTTGGGGAGAGGTTAGATCTGAGTCAACCAAATGTTGATGCAACTGCTGGTTCTGACAGTTATTTAAAATCTGTTCTCTCATAAGCAAATTGTACAATCCTTCATAGTCTGTAACCTTACTTCCCAGCAACCAGCCCTCCAGAGCCTTAGTGGCACATTCAACAAATTCAGACCAGTCCTGAGTCTGTGTCTTCTGGGTATCTCTGAACATTAACCTGTACTGTTCAGTGGTTAAGCCTAACCCATCAATCAGAGCACTCTTCAGGACCAGGTAGTTTCTAGACTCCCCATCACTAACTGTGAGGAGTCTGTCTCGGCCTCTACCTTCAAAGGAGAGCCCAATTCCCCTCCCTGGACAGGTGAACCCCATCGTTCAGATACATATGGTCATCCCGGATACACCCATGAGGAATGACATGCAACTGTGCAGAACAGAACAATCTACCAATCTTATTATTGACCCGTTTAACTGAATGGTTCAGAGCTGACACCGAAAGGCCCCCCTGCCACCTCCTTCTAGGAATCATGTGGGACCAGGCAATCGTGCACCCCGGGACTCTTTTAGCCAACCAGCTAACAGCAGACAAGATACGTTCGAGTAACACTCGTCTACCCAGTGCCACCAAGTCGTTGCCTCCCAGGTGTACTATGACTACAGATGGCGGTGACCTATGCCGCCCTAGAAGTCCCTCAAAAAATGACTCGAAGTTGTCAAAAACGAGCCCACCCTTCCCATGGAAGGCCACTCTGAACCCGTATTCCCCAGGTGCGTGAATCGCGTCACCTTCCTTGAATACGTCACCGGCGCGCCTCACGTATGAGTGGCCCACGACCCATACCATCCTCTCTCCAGACGGTGACCTCTGACCGCTGGTCTCTTGATGCCGGGTCGACCTCCAATTCCGCCCCGAACAAAAGACAGAAAGCGTGAGTGCATGTCAATTGATCACTTACAACATGTGCAAGCGCACATACCTCTTGAAGCAATTCGAGGACCAACGGCCCAATTGTTTCACTTCCTCAGCACTCTGACCCCTGGCTGTAGCCTCAGTAGCAGCCCCTATCGTAAAGGAGTGGGTCCCAAAATCGCACGGGTCCATGCCCGCGTCAGTGATTACCAGTGCTAGCACCCTCTGAAACTGAAATCTCGTCAGTGGGGTGCCATCCTTGTGTCGGAGCAAGCTCCCCCCCCAAGCGGCCGCTCTTAGCGCCAAATAGTCTTCCATACACTTCAATGGGCAGACGGGGGACCCACGGCTGCGCTGCACGACAACACTATCTCCCATAGCCCCCTGGTCAGTCTTGGACCTGGCTATCATGATTACTATCGAATCACCCCTTATCTGGATGTGATCCCTGCACAAACCTCCCTCCAAATCTCTCTTGTTCTTTGCGACAAGTTCGCTCACCCTCATGGCCCCATGGAATGCCAATGTGAACGCTGCCCGGAACAGAACTGCTTCGTAATGGGAGGAACACGTCTCATCCAGCTTTGCTAAAAGCAGAGACAGTCTGTCTAAGCCAATTGGGTGCCTCGTATCTTTCTTGCAACCCTCAAGGCGCTGCCAGCCGCGGAGGGCTTTCTTCACCAAAAAAGAACCTGTAGGGTCTTTTATGCTGTGTACCTGGGCCATGAAGGAAAGGGCCGCCCTATGCCTACCGGCCGTTGCCACTGATCGGCCCTCCCTGTGTAGTGCTACCAGGTACCCCAGGAAGGATCCTCCTGACCCCAATTCTGACTCCCTGTGGGACCTAAATATGTGCAATAGGAACGAAACGCTCCTTCGTATGCTTTCCCTGTCCTGGGGGCTAGACTCGCTGCCACGAGGTCTTGTAATCCGAGGCACCGATTAGCCACATTGCTTCTGGGAATGGTGCTGCCTCTGGGTCTGCTGTGGGCAGATAACCCCTGAATGCCTGTATTTGTGAACGAGAGAGTGCATCAGCCGCATGATTCAGTACACCTGGCACATGTTTCGCCCTGAACAGTACATTCAGTCTCATGCAAAGTAGCACAATCTCTTTCAACAATCTCAAGATCATTTTGCAGCGTGCTGCCTGTTGGTTAATGCACTCTACCACGGTCATATTGTCAGACCAAAAAACCACTGAGCGGTCCCTAAAGTCGTCAGCCCATGTCATCAGAGCAACCCAGATGGGGAATAACTCCAAGAACCCAATGTTACCTGTGAGACCATTGGAGTGCCACCATGTTGGCCATGGTTGTGCCAACCATCGATCACCTAAGATGGCGCTGTTGGACAGGCCGCATGGTCGGGCTGCCCCCCTCCCCGCAATGGGACCTGGACCCTGGCTCCCCCTGCATCCCCAGCCAGAGTCCCCGACGACCACCCGAAGTACACTGCAATCCCTCACCCACAAGACACCAGCTCCGGACCCAGCTGGCCCGGGTCACCATCCACACCACGGCCTCGGCCCAGCCGCCATCTTGGGGCACTGCAGCACGAGGCCGCGTGGCCTCAACTCGACCCTCACCCTGGGCCCGGCCGGGCCCGACATCGAGGCACCAACCTCCCCCCAGGAGGCAGAGTGACCACTTGGCGAGTCAATGGGAGAAAGGAATCGTCAACGGCTCTCCTCCGCCAGGTGTCGATCGCCCCCGGCCGCCTGGGCGCTGGCTCCGCCCCCTGCTGGGTGTCTGGACTCCCTCATCCCGGACCTCCCGGCCCCCCAGGCGCGAGGGTCCGGACATCAAAGGGGACCAGACCTATAACTGGGGCAGGGCCAGACCAGGAAGCCAGTTGTATCCTGGAGTCGAGAGACCCGAGAAGAACTCATCTGTGACTGGCCTGCTGGCGCTGCCGCGGCCCTCTGCCTCGTGAAACCATCGTCTTGGCCTGCTGGCGCTGCCGCGGCCCTCTGCCTCGTGAAGCCATCGTCTTGGCCTGCTGGCGCTGCCGCGGCCCTCTGCCTCGTGAAACCATCGTCTTGGCCTGCTGGCGCTGCCGCGGCCCTCTGCCTCGTGAAACCATCGACTTGGCCTGCTGGCGCTGCCGCGGCCCTCTGCCTTGTGAGACTATCATCTTGGCCCGCTGGCGCTGCCGCGGCCCGATCCACAGACACTCCAGCTCGAGGATTGTGAGCTCGCCTCTTACCACTACCTGTACCGATCCGGTACCAAGACTGTCCCGCTACCCCCTTTCCCTACAAAGACTAGAAGTGAGAGGACCCCCGGGTCCGAGATATCCTGTATCGCTGATATCCTTGCCTTACGAACCTTATATAAAGTATTGAACTCGACTTGGTGTGGTGCCTGTTTGTGGGGAGGGAGGTAACTTGTCTGTACGATCGCCGGAGACGGTCCCCCTCGGGGATCTCTCCCTCAGTACCCGGCCGACCCTCAGGGTCCCCGTCTAACATTGGTGGCAGCGGTGGGATCCGAACCTACGCATAATCGTACAGAAAGTCACTCGACCCACGGCACACGACCACCATGACAACAGAGAGCGGAACAACGGAGAAATTCCAGATGGAAAAATTGGAAGACTACAACCACCGAGAACTGAAGCAATATTGCATAGAACTTGGTCTCCCAACCACAGGTCTGAGCACGAAGGAAGACTTCAAACGAGCCCTAGAAGCTTGGGCGGAAACGGGTACGGCCGTACCCCGAACACAAACAACCGAGACGAGCCCCGCACCAACTGAAGAAAGAAGAGCGGGTCTCTCCCTGGAAGAGATCCGAGAAAGAGAAAAAAGCAGACTCCACGAGTTAGAACTAGCCCGACTTCGCTTGGATGGGGAACTCAAGCTGGCGGAACAAAAAATAACTCTGGAACACTTACGGCTCCGAGAGGAGCGAGAAGAGAAGCAAAAACAGAGAGAGCTAGAGGAAAAGAAACTAGCGTACGAACATGAGCGCAATCTCAAAGAACTGGAGATCCAGAAACAGAATAAAGACCTCGGGCTCCCCGAACGACCGACCCTGCCTGCCTCTACCGAGCCCAAGGTTCACATCCCCAAAGATGTCATCCGGGAATACCACAAGAACGATGATATACAGCAGTGGTTTAAAGCCTATGAGGTGGCAATGACCTCCCACCGGATTCCCCGAAGCGACTGGGGAGCCGGATTATGGGGGAGGTTTGTCAACGAAGGGCGGGACGCCCTGCTGCAACTCCCGGACCAGCTGATGACATCCTACGACCACATGAGGGCCGCCCTCCTCACTCGATACGGGCTCACACCTGAGATGTACCGCCAACGGTTCCGCGACTGCAAACGGATTCCGGGTACAACCTGGGTGGAGTACGTGAACTTCTTTAGCCGAGCCTTCGAGGGGTGGATCAAGGGCAACAAAGTGACCACCTACGAACAACTCTTTGACCTTATCGTATGGGAGCACCTGTCGAACAACTGCTTCGTGGAGCTCCGCCAACACCTCTTGGACAGTAAGCTAACCGAACCTCGACAACTCGCCGCCGAAGCCGACCGGTGGGAAAGCACCCGAGTTGGCCGGAACGGACCCAGCGAATCATCCAGACCGTACCCAGGGCCCCATCGCCCCCGAGGAGGAGGAGGAGGCCAGAGTCGGGGGAGAGACCCCGGCCCCTCGTCACCCCCCAGGAGCCCCTCGACCCCGGTCGGCCGAGGAAGCCCTGCCATCCGGGCCGGTTTTCGGGCCCACGTTATGTGCCACAGATGCCTGCGACCCGGCCACTACGCCAGTGATCCCAACTGCCCAAAGAATCCGAACACTACCCCCCGCCAGGTCGCAGCGGCCGCCCTAGGGGAAGAACTAGTCCCGGAAGACCAAGAAGAGTACGAGACCGACCCCTCTGAATGGGCTCCCGCCGCCATGGCACTGGCCTGCTTAGGGGAGAGAGAGATGATTCCGCGGGCCCCCCTTCCCGCCAACACGCAGAAGTACAGTCAATGGGTCAACATTAATGGCCGCCGGGCGGGAGCCCTCCGCGACACCGGGGCCAGTGTAACTGCGGTCCGACGCCATCTCGTCACTCCAGACCAAATCCTGCCGAACATTCTCTGCCCTGTCCGCTCAGCAGACAATTCCGAAAGCCTGTGCCACATGGCCTGCGTCCCCTTCGAGTGGGGAGGAGTAACGGGGATGTTAAAGGTGACTGTCCGCGATGATGCCCCCGTGGATTGCCTCCTAGGAAACGACCTCGAAAGCTCTCCCTGGGCAGCTGTCGAACGGAGGGAACACCTGGGGATGCTCGGCCTCCCCGAATGGGTCTGCGTCACGACCCGGTCCATGACCGCCCGCGCGGTCCCCAGTCTAGAAGAGCCCGAGTGGCCGGAACCTCCTCCCGCGCTCATCCCAGAGGAGGCCGCCCCAGAAGCCAGTCCCTCGACCCAAACAGAAGAAGGATCCGACCAGCTTCGGGACGTCCCTGACCTGGCACAATGGCGTCAGGAGGGAGGCCCCACTCAGGAACAATTCCGGGCCGAACAGAAAACATGTCCCTCTCTCGAAGGACTCCGGCAGCAAGCCCTGGCCCAGAGCACAGGGGATACCTCGGGGGCCCACTGGATCTACTGGGACCAAGACCTGCTCTACAGTGAGCAGAAAATTGCAGAACTAGGAGCCAGTCGGGTGCTGGTGGTGCCCCTTCGCTTCCGAGACTTCCTCCTGAACTTAGCCCACGATGTCCCCCTTGCCGGACACCTGGGACAGGATAAAACCTACGACCGCCTGGTGACCCATTTTTTCTGGCCCCAAATGCGAAAGGATGGCACCAACCACTGCAAGGCCTGCCCCACCTGCCAGGCCAGCGGAAAAAGTGGCCGAAAAATCAAAGCACCTTTACAACCCTTTCCGGTCGTCACCACCCCGTTTGAACGAGTGGGAATAGACATTGTGGGGCCCCTCGACCCTCGAACAGCCCAAGGACACCGGTTCATCCTGGTCCTAGTAGACCACGCCACCCGCTACCCCGAGGCCATCCCTCTTCGGACTGTGACGGCCCCCGTGGTGGGCCGAGCTCTGATGGGGATCTTCTCCCGGGTGGGGTTCCCCCGGGAGGTCGTCAGTGACAGGGGCACGAACTTTATCTCCAAATATATGAAGTCTCTCTGGCAACAATGCGGGGTCACCTACAAATTCACGACCCCCTATCACCCGCAAGGAAACGGACTGGTTGAGAGGTTCAACCGCACCCTCAAAGGAATGATTATGGGCCTAGAAGAACCCCTTCGACGCCAGTGGGACGTGCTACTTCCATGCCTCCTGTTTGCCTATCGGGAGGTCCCGCAGAAATCCCTCGGTTTCAGCCCATTTGAACTCCTGTACGGGCACCCCGTCCGGGGCCCCCTCAGCCTAGTCAAGGAAGGTTGGGAGCAGCCCCCCCAGAAAACTCCCCCGGACATCTACAGGTACCTCCTGGCTCTCCGCAACCAGACCCGGCGGTTCCGAGACACCGCCAAAGCCAATCTCGAGGCCAGTCAGGAGGACATGAAGAGGTGGTACGATCAGCACACGTCCTCCATTGAGTTCGAACCAGGACAACAGGTCTGGGGGATGTCCCCGGTTGAACCCTGTGCACTCCAAGACAGATGGTCCGGGCCCTTCAAGGTGATCGAACGCAAGGGGCCCGTCACCTATTTAATCGACATGGAGACTGCCCGGAACCCCCTACGGGTCCTCCATGCCAACAGGCTCAAACCCCATTTTGTGCGATCCGAACTCAGCCTCCTGATGGCTACCGATAATGGGACAGAAGAAGACTCCGAACCCCTTCCGGACTTACTGAGGGTCCTCGAACGGGATGGCTCAGTGGAAGGGGTCCAGCTCTCCGAGGCCCTGTCCCCGGAGCAACGCCAAGACTGCCAAACGCTCCTGAGGCGGTTCGCCTCCCTGTTCTCCCTCACCCCCGGAGTCACCCCCTGGTGCCTTCACGATGTGGACACCGGGGACAGCCCTCCTAAAATGCTGACCCTGGGAGTGATCGAACCCTCAGACAGCCCCTGGGCGAGCCCAGTCGTCCTGGTTCCCAAAGCAGCCGCCCCGGGCGTTGCCCCTGAGCTCCGGTTCTGCGTGGACTATCGGGGGCTGAATGCAGTTACCAGGACCGACGCTCATCCCATCCCCCGGGCAGATGAGCTAATTGACCGGATGGGGGCCGCCCGCTACCTGAGCATCTTCGACCTAACAGCGGGCTACTGGCAGATCGCCCTCACCCCTAGGGCCCAAGAACGTTCCGCCTTCTCTACCCCGGACGGGCACTACCACTTTAAAGTAATGCCCTTCGGCATGAAAAACGCCCCGGCAACGTTCCAACGGCTGGTAAACCAGGTACTGGCGGGCCTGGAAGACTTCAGCGCCGCCTACCTGGACGACATTGCTGTGTACAGCCACCAGTGGACCGACCACCTCCGCCACCTGCGGGAGGTTCTACACGCCCTCCAGCAAGCCGGGCTCACCATCAAGGCCAGCAAGTGCCAGGTTGGCCAAGGGTCCGTGACCTACCTGGGACACCAAGTGGGAAGCGGGCTGGTGGCCCCTCTCCAACTCAAGATTGCTGCCATCCAGGCCTGGCGACCCCCTACGACCCAAACGGAGGTCCG
Source organism: Lissotriton helveticus (assembly GCF_964261635.1). Lineage (NCBI taxonomy): Eukaryota > Metazoa > Chordata > Amphibia > Caudata > Salamandridae > Lissotriton > Lissotriton helveticus. Next base: position 60,792,734 of record NC_136071.1, read on the forward strand.
GGCCTTCCTGGGGCTCACCGGATACTACCGGCGGTTCGTGAAGGACTATGGCAGCATCATGGGGCCCCTCACAGAGCTCACCTCCAAGAAGGGCCCCAAAACCGTCAACTGGACCCCGGACTGCCAATCGGCCTTCGAGAGACTGAAGGCCGCCATGTGCACGGCCCCCGTGCTCCAGGCTCCCGACTACAGCCGGGAATTCATTGTGCAGACGGACGCCTCCGATCATGGTGTGGGGGCCGTCCTCTCCCAACTCAACGCCGAAGGGGTCGACCAACCAGTGGCCTACATCAGCAGACGCCTGCTGCCCCGAGAACAGCGCTGGAGCACCATTGAGAGGGAGGCCTTCGCCGTAGTCTGGGCACTCAAGAAGCTCCGGCCCTACCTCTTCGGCACCCACTTCCGGGTGCAAACAGACCACCGACCCCTGCAATGGCTGATGCAAATGCGGGGGGAGAACCCGAAGCTGTTGCGCTGGTCCATCTCCCTGCAGGGGATGGACTTCACGGTAGAACATCGTCCAGGCCAGGACCACGCCAACGCCGACGGCCTGTCACGCTTTTTCCGCCTCAGCGAGGAGAGTCCCCAGGAAGATGGCTGACTCTCCCCGCCTTCAGCTGGGGGGGACGCATGTTGGACAGGCCGCATGGTCGGGCTGCCCCCCTCCCCGCAATGGGACCTGGACCCTGGCTCCCCCTGCATCCCCAGCCAGAGTCCCCGACGACCACCCGAAGTACACTGCAATCCCTCACCCACAAGACACCAGCTCCGGACCCAGCTGGCCCGGGTCACCATCCACACCACCGCCTCGGCCCAGCCGCCATCTTGGGGCACTGCAGCACGAGGCCGCGTGGCCTCAACTCGACCCTCACCCTGGGCCCGGCCGGGCCCGACATCGAGGCACCAACCTCCCCCCAGGAGGCAGAGTGACCACTTGGCGAGTCAATGGGAGAAAGGAATCGTCAACGGCTCTCCTCCGCCAGGTGTCGATCGCCCCCGGCCGCCTGGGCGCTGGCTCCGCCCCCTGCTGGGTGTCTGGACTCCCTCATCCCGGACCTCCCGGCCCCCCAGGCGCGAGGGTCCGGACATCAAAGGGGACCAGACCTATAACTGGGGCAGGGCCAGACCAGGAAGCCAGTTGTATCCTGGAGTCGAGAGACCCGAGAAGAACTCATCTGTGACTGGCCTGCTGGCGCTGCCGCGGCCCTCTGCCTCGTGAAACCATCGTCTTGGCCTGCTGGCGCTGCCGCGGCCCTCTGCCTCGTGAAGCCATCGTCTTGGCCTGCTGGCGCTGCCGCGGCCCTCTGCCTCGTGAAACCATCGTCTTGGCCTGCTGGCGCTGCCGCGGCCCTCTGCCTCGTGAAACCATCGACTTGGCCTGCTGGCGCTGCCGCGGCCCTCTGCCTTGTGAGACTATCATCTTGGCCCGCTGGCGCTGCCGCGGCCCGATCCACAGACACTCCAGTTCGAGGATTGTGAGCTCGCCTCTTACCACTACCTGTACCGATCCGGTACCAAGACTGTCCCGCTACCCCCTTTCCCTACAAAGACTAGAAGTGAGAGGACCCCCGGGTCCGAGATATCCTGTATCGCTGATATCCTTGCCTTACGAACCTTATATAAAGTATTGAACTCGACTTGGTGTGGTGCCTGTTTGTGGGGAGGGAGGTAACTTGTCTGTACGATCGCCGGAGACGGTCCCCCTCGGGGATCTCTCCCTCAGTACCCGGCCGACCCTCAGGGTCCCCGTCTAACAGGCGCCAAAACCCACGCTCCCTGCCGAGTCGGTCCATAGACCTAATTCCTCCGAAGACTCTGGCGGGGAGTTCCAGACGACTCGACCGTTGAAGTCCGCCAGAAATGCCTACCAAATACGCATATCCTGGCGAACCTCTCCAGACAGTCTCGTACGGTGGTGACCCTCTTTGAGACCTCCCATAGCTTGCGCGATAGAGCGCGAAAACGGGCGGGCCATAGGAATCACCCTCAAGGCAAAATTAAGCTGACCCACTGTTTGTTGTAACTGGTGCAGGGTCACTTTCTCCCCACCCAGGCATTGCATCAAGGAAGCCCGGAACTTGATCACTTTTTCAACTGGTAATCGGAAACACCCCTCCACAGAATCGAGCTCAATTCCCAGAAACTCCAGTGAAGTAGATGGTCCAACCGTCTTACCTGGTGCCAATGGGACACCAAATTCATTCATGAGGATGCAGAAATCATACTGTGCCTGTGCGCAGTTCGTATCCCCGGCTGCCCCCAAAAACAGAAAGTCATCCAGATAATGCATAACATGTCTATGTCCTGTAGCCTCGGTAAATGCCCATTCCAAAAAACAGCTAAACATCTCAAAATATGCACATGAAATGGAGCAACCCATGGGCATGCATTTATCCATGTAATAACTTCCCTGAAATGCAAAACCTAGCAGGCGCTGATCCTGCGGGTGCACCGGCAGCAACCGGAATGCTGATTCGATATCACATTTCGCCATCAGCGTCCCAGGGCCTAGGTGGTTCAACATGGCCACGGCATCGTCGAATGATGCGTATCGTACTGAACAAACTTCTGGGTCAATGGCATCATTCACCGAGGAACCCCTAGGAGCAGAAAGGTTATGTATGAGCCTAAACTCCCCCGGATCTTTCTTCGGGACAACCCCTAACGGGGAACAGATGAACTCGGCCACCGGCGGGCAAGAAAAGGGGCCAGCCACTCGCCCCACACTGACCTCTTTTGCTATTTTCTTTTCTGCCACGCCTGGGTTGTGTCGTACCGATTCTACAAAAGGAGTTCCCCCGAAAGTCCCCCGCCGGGATGTGAAAGCCATGTAAGAATCCCTTCCTCAACACCCCAGCGGATACATGATCAGGGTATTTGTTTAACCACGGAATCATAACCATGAGATCAACGGGTGTAGGCAATCGGTCACAAAGGTCCACTTCACTCCTGCTTAGACCCACCTTTTCCTCCCGCCCCGCCATTTTTTGATCTACATGCACTTTCCGGGTGTGAGGAATTCCCACAGCCGGCACACACATGCTTAAACTTGCATGTCCCCTGCGGTCTGTTACAGTTGCCTCGATTGAAGCCCCAACAGACCCCCCCTTTTCCGCCATTCCCGCCAACTCTAGGCTGATAACCCCCGCCTGTCCCTGCTCGAAAGGGCACCCCAGGCTTTTGGCGGACCACTCCGGACCAGCTCCCGCCTGGCGAGGACGTACCTATCGCCCCTGGCAGAAGTTGCTTGTGCCATGACACCGAGTCCAAACAATCCCAAGACAAAGAAGCATCATATTCCTTTGCTTTACGGAACTTCATGTCATAGCCTTTCCATTCTTCCCCCTCATACATTGAATAAAAATCCATAATGCGATTCTGATAGCAAACCAACTCAGTCATAACCTCAGGTTTACGTTCCCCCATAACTGCGGTAAATATAGAGAAGGCTTTAACCCAGTTCGTCACTGTCTCGTCCACCCTGAACTCGGCCATCTTGGCGCGCCAGACACCAGGGTGCCACAAATCTTTCTGCGTTTTAGCATACTCCATCTCACGATGGTCCGTTAACAATGAAAACATGTTGACATACTTGTCTCCCCATATTAACTCTTTCGTGGCCATGGGAATGTGCTGTGCAACCTTTTCCCGCCTTGAGGGTATCGAGCCCTCCCCCACCATCGGCATGCAAGCTTACCCGGATCGGCTGTTGTTGCCGCCGTCTTCTCTTGACCAGCTGCTGGTACTCCAGGCACCACCTGTGGGGGAACAAGAGGAACACTCACCCTTGCGGCATCTCTCGATTGCCGTAACTGCTTTATTAGTACCCTGGCATCTTCGGCCGGATCTCCCAGGGTCACTGTGCCCCCCACCTTTGTCTTGAGCCATGCCGTCAACTGTGCGGCCAATTCTGGGGGCATCTCATCGTCCTCGGCCGGGGTGATCACTCTTGGGATCGGCTGGCCTAACTCTGGGTTCTCAGCCGGTATAAGGGGGGTGATGGGAGGTACCTCTGAGACCGTGACCCCCCCCGAAACCGCCCTCTCTTTGACCCTCTTCCCGCCAACCTTGGGGGCAACTCCCGGCAAGGCCGGGCCTATTACCTTTTTCGGCTGACCTGGGTCGTTCAATGCGGCCAATTGCTTCTTCACCTCCGCCAAACCTCTACCGAGCGATTGGACTTGACCGAGCTTTCGGTCCATACAAGCCATCCGGTTCGACAACAGGCGTAACACCTTCTCCATCTCGGAACCCTTTCCTGCTTGCTTGCTAGGCATGGTTTCGAGTCCTCCGCCTTTGGTCGATCCACGAGGTCCTGAAATCCGTGTCGAAACTGAAAGATAAAAACAGGATTACCACGTTCAAAATTGCTGCTTGTTCCGTCGAGAGCTCACGAGCAACGAGTGGGTGCAGCCTTCCGATCCGAGGAACAAGAGGACGATCTTCTGAGTTCCCGCTCCTTTATCCTTCTGCGGGAGGGCGTGTACCCGTCCCCGATACGCCTACGGGGCGTGGTCTTCCGTCGAGGTGTCTAGGTCAACCCCTCTCGGGCGGGGGAAGGCGCGCCCCGGCTACGCCGCTTTGGGCATACCAGCCGGGCTACGCCCACCCCGCCCAAAATGGCTTCCCGGGAGGTTCGGGTCACCCATCCATACGTTCGGGGGGACTGAGCGGTCGCCCCTTTCCAAGATTGCTGCCCACTGTTCCTGAGGAACCTGCTGTACTTTGCAAGCTCTCTCAAGTGCAGTCATCCATTTGTGGATATCATCCCCACTCTTGTAGGGGGGCACAATCTTACTCAGGTTTCTATTGTCATAGGACCTGTCTTTATCCTTAGGGATATTGCTGCCACCAGTGGGTTCTAACCCACCCTCTCTAGGCTGCCTTGCTCTAGCAAGTTTCTCTTTGGCCAGGGCAACTTCTAATTCTTGTCTCTGGATCCTAAGTTCAGCCTCTCTCATTTTGGCCTCATGTTCCCTTCTCTGAGGGCTAGTCAACTCCCTTCTGGAGTTGCCATGAGAATCTTTAGAAACATGGGAGGTATTGGATTCACCTGAGTGATTCCTCCTCCTCCTATGCTCCTGATTAAGTCCATTTGGGGGTCTGAATGGGTTGGACCCACCTTCAGTCCCAAATAAGCTTAAGTTAGCCTGGTTAAGCCTGCTGACTAACACCTGGCTATTTCTACCATCATCAGAATCACTGTCTTCCTCCTCCTCCTCCTCCTCTTCTTCTTCCTCAGGCTGAGTATTCCCAGGGGTCTGGTCTTCCTCATCTATCTGGATGACAGGGGCAGGGGCATCAGAATTATCATCTTCAGTGGGAGAGCCTCCATCTCCAGTCCCTGAGGGGCCTGGTTTGGCGGCTTTTAGAGCTTCAGACTGGTCTAACAACTCTCTGAGGTGTCCTGCTGTAGGAGTAGGACCTGTTTTGATTCCTCTCATGGAACACAGTTGCCTCAGTTCCTTAAATGGAAAGATAGCAAATTTGGATGGTGCCCTTGGAGGGTCACTCTCAACAGAGATGGGTCCAGTGGATCCCTCTGCTCCAGACATTGCTCTAGTGTGGTGGATGTGTTGCAATCTACCTACACTTGTGTTTTACTACAGAACCTATCTAGTAGTTGTAGTCAGGGTGTGCTACTCCCTATCCTCTACAACAACTAAGTTCAGTAGAACTTAAGTATATCTAGTCTTGTTTTAGTGTACCTATCAGGTACCTGTATGATCTTTCAAATGATATTCTCAAAGATTGTAATGGTAAAATAACAGCAAGCTCAAATCCCAATCCGCTGCTCACCAATGTGAGAAGTTGGCCTGGTATATGATGCTCACTAGTTCTAGTGATCACCTTGTACCATGCCAAGCAACCCTTATGGTGCAGGTTGTAAAGTCAACCTTATAGACAAGCTATCCTAGGGGTAGCATGGACTAAGCAGTCTTAGGCTAAACTCTGTAAAGGCATGTGAAGCAAGCTGTTTTACCATACACAATCCCTTGAATACCAAATGAAAGGACACCACACAGATATATATTGAAAATATATATAGATTTATTTCTCAAAAGATACCCTATACTCTTTATGAGCACAGAAGCACAAGCGTTAAAACAAAACACAGTTTAAATACACAAAAGTTGCACGAATATGGATGAGCCCTAGGGGCCACCTAAACCATATACTAAAATAGTGGTATAAGGACCACTATGAGGAAAGTGAAGAGGCCTAGGGCCTGGGCAATCGCTGGAGCTGTTCAGGACTAACAGTGATGAAGTCGGGAAAGGCCCGCGGGACTCGGGTGCAGTGCGGAAAGTGCACGCAATACCAATGCAATGTCAATGGTGCGTAAAAGTTACAAAGTTAGTTAAAAAGGAACCTTCCGAGTGACCTAGAAGGATGAAACTTTAGACACAGGCCCTAGAGGTGTGTACCAGTGTAGGAACACCGGCGGAGCTGAGTTACCTCACCCACAGGAAGCGGGTGCACAGGGTCGAAGTAGTGTCGGGTTTCGTCACGCAGGTCGATGGTGCTTGGAGCTGAAGATGCTGCAGGCAACTCGAGGTGAAGAGTTCCGGTGGATCCAAGGGTGGATCTGAAGTCGTGAAGACCTGAAAGCAGAGGGGAAAATGTTCAAAGTCACTAGCCAGTGACTACCGTGGAACCAGAGTGGAACCAGGCGATGTCGGGTGCAAACAGGCGTCGAGGTGTAGCTTCTCTCTGCAGCCACGTGGACACGAGGGGTCAAAGACGTCCAGGAGTCGGTCACGAGCTGTCCCACGCAAGCTTCTCGCTGTTGGCGGTATCGGCAACCGGATGGAAGCAAACAGGCCTGGGCTAATGCAAGCCACGCAGGAATCGAAAAAGGCTTGTCACTCGGACCAGCAAGGTCAGAGCGGGTGCTCCTTTTTACAGGAGCAATGGCAAGTCTGGAGCAACCAGACCTGCAGTGAAAGTTGTAGATTTCGTTGCCAAGATGGCCGCTAGCCACGTGGCAAGTGGCCGGGATGGCGCGTCGAGTGGCACGGTGCAAAAGAGCCCCACGCAGATCGTGGAGATGCTGGGGGGCTGATCTTTGGTGCAAGGGCTGCTCGAGGTTGGGGCTTCTCAAACCCCAACGCACAGCATCGAGGATACCTCTGATACTGCGCAGTCAGCTTTTCGGGGGTCTTCCAAGATGTCCGGTCCCACGTCTCTTGGGGGCCTTCACGGGTCCCTTCTTTGGAGGGACTGTGGATCGGGAGGTGAGAAGTCTGGGAGTCTGGGTCTTGTCAGGCTCTGGGCTCGGGCTCCGGCGGGAGGTGGCGGCAAAGCAGACGTCGAGTTGCTGGTTGGTGCCTGTGTTCACAGGTTGGTCACTCCTTGGCCACAAGGGAGATTCTCTTCCGTCTTCTGAGCAGCAGAATGTCGAAGTCCAGTCTTCTTCTGTATTTCAAGTTGATTCAGGATGATCTGAAGTCTCAGGACACAGCTCCCACTCTTATTCGAATCTGTGGGGCCGGATCACCTACTAGGTCCCTCCTCTGGGTGGAACGAGGAAGGGGAGTGGTTACACCCCCTTTCCTTTGTCCAGTTTCGCGCCAGGACTGGGGCAGGAAAGCCCCAGCACCGGTTTGAACTGGACTATGCACAGGGACACCTTGTGTGCCCCAGGCATGTCTGATTCTATTCAGCCCTGTCCTACCCTATACACAAAATCCTGTCTGGGGTGGTGCTAGCACCTCCCAAGGCAGGAAACCCTTTGTCCAAGCTGCCCTCGCTGGAAGGACTCCCAGCAACAGGAGGTCAGACTTGTGTCTGCGGTGGCAGCATCCATTTTGTGATGCTGAGGCTCTGTTTAACTTTAACCGGGGTTCAGGTTAGGTACATGTCGTGTCCCTCTAGAAGGGTGGAATGCTACCCCCGTCACCAGAACTGGCGAGGGGGTAGTATTCCAATTCGTATGACACCTTACTCGACATGTTTTGATAAAGCCAAACCTAAGATAGCATTTAACCGTGAGGATTATAATGCACTTAAGAGTATATGGTATGGCAGTATCATGAAACAGCTAAAGGACATGGTTCCGAAAGCTGCAGACAGGCTCAGCTCATGCCAGAGAACCATCTCACATATTTCCAAGCACTCTGCCTCCAGGATTGATGAGGCCTTCCATAGGAGTGGCTGATAGGAACATATGTGTCCATTTTAGGTTAGGTATAGGGATACTACACCTAAGTAAGGGGTGGTTACACCGACTTACCCCAGCTGAGTGATCAGCCAGTTGTGTCAAATATTAAGGCCAGGACAGGGGTGGCACAATACGTGCTGCAGCCCCTGGTAGGCCTTGGAAGCACCTATGCCCTGGGTACCTGGGTACACTGTTACAGGGGCCAATAAGGTGAACCAGTTCCAATTTCGTTATGCACCTAAAGTGCATGGGTTACAATTTAGAGAGAGAACAGCAGGCTGTGGGTCTGATTAGCAGGCCCACAGCCACATTAAGTCATAAACCAGTGAAGCAAAAAGCAAAAATTTGGGGTGACCATAGGATAGCAGACCCTACTCTCCTACACTTTGGGCTACAAATGCCTACCCCGCCCCGGCTCAGGGAACACTGCTAGACAACTACTCCTGGTCTCTCACCGCATGGTCTTCGATAAGATCGATCACGCAGACTACATTCTTTTACAACATTTTAAGAAATTGTTTTAAATGGAACGATTGTATTGGTTTTAATTAACTATACATAATAACATTTACTTACTTACTTACTCACTGAAAAAGGGAAATTTTGTTATATTATAACGCAGGACTGTAAGTGTTATGCTGCAGGATGTAAAAGGTTCTCAGTAAGTGGAGATATTCAAGGACTTAACCACTTAGGAGAAAATAAGCTTACCGTTAGGCATGCGCTGAGCTCCCTGACTTGAAGATCATTGGAGCATGCGCGTTGCAAATCTCGCACAATTTGATTGCCCCAATTGGCACCCATTTTGAAATCAGGCAAAGAAAAAGTTCATACAAGAGTTCAAAATCTCAGCGGCCATCTTAAAATCAGGCAAATTTAACAACATTCATATCAAGGGACTAGGAAGCCATATTAAACTACGCCAAAAGTTTGTGAAAGCACAAAAACGTGTAGAAATCTATTGTTTTTTAACTTCTTCTGTGATTGTTTTTTTTATTATGAGAATCCTTGAAGAAGGAAAAAAAAATCCTAAAGACACTAACATATATATATATATATATTATATATATATATATATATATATGGCGAAGCTTGTCACACAGAACAACAAAGTCCGAGTACTTGTAACAAAGAGCCGACCCAAAGGTGCTGGTGAACGGTGTTTATTCCATAAGAGCCAGCGCTGCCGCCATGACGCGTTTCGCCTCCAAGGAGGCTTGATCACATGACAAACAGCGAGCATCGAGCAGGACTTTTAAAGTGACAGTGCATTACATTGTGTCATAGAAATGAAGAAAATACTTCATAACATGATTGCTGCAAACATATACGCCGGAATAGTGGATAAAGCCCTAGTGGGCTATCATGATTCAAGATAAAGCAATCTACATATTTACAACCAATTATATGTATAAATTGATAAATACAAGCTAAAAACATGTAGAAATCGCAAAACTTGATCAATAAGAAACACTAACATGTATATGCACACGATAAGTAAATTCATCTATGTACATTCTGAAGTGTTAAAACCCTACATATTCCGATATGTATAAAAGAATATAGTATTTACAAATAGTGCAAATAATGAGAATTCAATAGCAGCAAATGGATGACACAAAGAAAATATGCATTCAAAATAGGGCCCAAGTGGGCAAGTCACAATAGTAGTCATAGGCATATAAAGTGCATATATATATATATATATATATATATATATATATATATATATATATTCAGCTGGTAACTTCACTTCGCAGCTCAAATGAAGGGAATGCACTCCTCAAGATGCTCGGTTTGAAATGTATTAACCCGAAATTTTCACAGGACGCGTTTCGGCTTTCAGCCTTTATCAACTAAACAAGGAGCAATTGTGAAAACACAAACATTATATCCGGTGCTGAGAAGCACATCCGGATCATTCAATCGACATGGAAAACAGAATCAAAAATATATATATGATGCAGAGTGTAACATTTGAGGAAGGTTAAAATTCCAGAAATACATTAGTAAATACTCATGTGGATGATGTATATATTCAAAAGGATGAAAATGCCTAAAATGTGATTTACAGGAGACGTCTACCATTCAACGTCACAGATTAGCAAACAATTGCTCAAAGGTGGGAAAAATGGACATGAAGATTTTAGCATTTTTTAAAAGCTACATGTAAGAAATACATTGATGAGCAAGCTAAAGTTCTACTTCTTAATTTAGTGGGTGATGAGGTAGGGTTAGCGAATGGGTAATAGATCAGAATATCCTATCGACCTACCAAGCTGGTTTCAGACCCCACATCAGCACCATAGATCAAGTTTTTAGAATTATGATGATATATTGGAATACAGTGATGCTCTCAGGGGGCACACTCTATGCAGCTTTCGTTGACTTAAAATCAGCCTTCAACTTAGTGCCCCGTCATAAGCTATGGGCCTCACTAAAGGAGGCTGGGATGCTGCTTGAAATCCTAGGCTTTATCATCAAATTACATGAGGCGAACTACACCCATGTAAGGTGAGGACAGCAGGGCGAATTAACTGATCGCTTCCCAGTCAACAAGGGAGTGGGGCAAGGGTGTGTCCTTGCCCCCAACCTATTCTCCCTGTTTATAAATAAGGTAGTCAACTATTACGCTAATTTTCCAACTGATGCACCAACTCTAGCCGGATCGAGGGTTCCTATTTTAATATTTGCAGACGACACTCTAATTTTATCTAAAACTCAAAAGGGTCTGCAACAAGCTCTGGACAGATTTATTGTTTTCTGCAACGACCATGACCTATCGGTAAATGCTGACAAAACCAAATTTATGGTGCTGCATAAACACAAATCGGTCAATGGCAGAGTAGTAATAAATGAAGCATCTATGGAACAAACTGATAACTTTACATACTTAGGTGTGACTATGGGCAGGAGGATGAACTGGTCACCACAGTTGAATGTACTGGTTCTAAGGCATAACCAGCTAGCGGGTGCAGTATTAAAAGAACACCGTCTTTTCAACTTCCAAACCGGTGGGGCCAGCAATATCAATTTATAATGGGAAAATCAGAGCTTCTATAATATACGGTGCCGAACTTTGGGGGTTCGAAAACTTAACACCCTTAGTTAGGGCACAAAACAAGTTTCTGAGATCTCTGACCGCTCTCACACAATCGACCCCCATCAAACCCTTGTTATTAGATCTAGGCTGTAATTCCTTTGATGAGGTGGTGGGATTTAGACCCTTAGCTTATTGGAGGAGGCTCTGGACCACTCCATAATTGGCAACCTATGCACAAGCTATAATGTACATTAAGAACGCTGACTTTTCATCAAAAATTAAATGGCTCCAGAAGCTTAAGTGTAACTTGGTGGACATGGGGCTTAAACACCTGTGGGATGACCCAATAGGGAATACATTTCCCAGCAAAAACAATTACAAAGCGCTTTACTGGGCTATGTTTACTAGGCAGACCCTGTTGGTGGTAGACATCAACATGCTCACAGGCATCTTTATGGAACATAAGCTTGTAGCAGAAGGAGAGGCCTACTGGAATCTGATCACGAAACCTGGCGACAGGAAATGATATCACCAATTCATTTACGGCAAACTGAAATAATGCTCCAGACATCAACTGTCCCCTGTGCTTATTGCAAGAAGAGATGATTAGTCATCTATTGTTTGTATGTCCGGCTTATAGCAGTCCTCGTTGCAAGTGGCTTAAGCCACTTTGCTCTAACTTAGGTACGAGATCGGGTAAGGTAGCACTGCGTATCTTGGTATCAAATACCAGACCCGATATTGCTATAATAGCTATTGCAAAATTTCTTAGCTGGGCATGGGCACTGCGAAGGAAAAATCTCCCTCCTTACAGGAAACTATTAATTCATATTAAGACTGGGCAGTGGTTCCGTGTCTGTTTGTTTGTACTTTTCTATTGAAATGATTTATATGGAAATTTGTTCTTCTTTTTTTTCTTTTAAAAGTTATTATAAATTCTCTAGGGCCTTTCGATAATTCTTGTACATTTTTTTACTTTTTTAATGCTAGGGTTTTTACTATTTTAATGACATTTTTATGATGTATATTGTCTTTTATGATTGAAAAATTATCGAATAAAGACTAATGATGATGATGATGATGAATTTTGTCAAGGTAATTGACCATCGGGGTGATCATCATTTTGACGATCTTGATGCGACCCCACCAAGTGAGAAATTTGGGATTCCAACCCTCAACAACTTTTCAATTATTTTTGTGTTAGTTTTTCATTGTGGCGGAGTGATTCTAATAAATTTGCATTAAATTCTAGGCCAAGGTATTTAATGTACAGTGTTGCCAGGCTAGACCAGCGGATTTGAAAAGATCACTCATGCAGGGGTTGTCCAGACCCATGATTCAGACTTGTCATTGTTAAGTTTATATCCGGACACTCAGGCGTAATCTTCTACTGACGTTAGCAAGGAAGGGACTGAATGGGATGCATCTTTGGTCAAAATCAGTATATCGTCCCCATATGAGGCCAAAATTCATAGCTCTGCGACCCAAACTGAAAAATTCCAACATACAATTCTCGTTCATTGCTCTGGCTAAATTCAAAATCCTGGTGGAAGGAAGACACTATATCTACAATGGTCCACCTTTTAATGGGAAAAACTTGAGGCTGTTTCTAGAGTACATGGGAGTGAAGCATAGAAAAATCACTCCACTTTGGCCACAGGCAAATGCAGTTGTAGACAGATTGATTGCTACTTTAAAAAAGAGTGTGCAAAGGGGCAAGCGAACCAACATTTCTATAAATCAAGCTGAATGTCAAGATTTACATGCCTGTAGATACCAACCTCATGGATCAACAGGAAAAGGTCCTTCAGAGTTGCTGTTTGGACATCCCAGACAAACACATTTACCACAAATGCCTTAGATATCCCCTAAGGAACATGCACACATTTCTAAGTGGGATGCAATGATATGAAGAAAAATGAAACATTAGGCAGAGCAAAGGAAATGTATTCAGATAAAAAATTAAAATGTTGGAGATCTGGTATTAGTAAGACAGAACCAGATACGAAAGTCCTAGAACAGATTTCATCCATCTCCTTTGGAAATAAGAAAAGTAAAGGGGTCAGCTATCACTGCACAGAGTGAAGATAGAACAATAATAAGAAACAAAGCGCATTTCAAAAAGTTTGTGAACCCAGCTCCAATTCCAGTGCATGAAGAGAGAGACAATACGAATGATTGTGTTCCTTTCAGAAGAACAGGCTAAATACTCAAAAGGCCTCAAAGATTAAGTGAACAATCTTAATATTTAATTATTGTGCTTATCATTCCTTCTTCATTGTTTACTAGCTTACCTGTTGCACATTGCTGCGATCTCAGAAGAAAGAGACATTTAAGGAAACTTGTTATGATAACATTCAATTTACATTGTGTCATTTTTATTGAAACTTATTCATTTTAATATGGAAAACATTTTAAAGAGTTGTTTTAATTCTGTTTATTTATTCGAGTGCTTGTGGATACACAGTATTTTTTTTTTCCATCCGGTGCGTACACAAATAAATCAGAAGGTTTTCCAACGCGTGAGCTGGCCACATACAGTTGTCCATGTGAGAAGCACTGATTCTCCAAATCTACTCCACACACTTGCAACGATTGTCCTTGTGCTTTGTTGATGGTCATTGCAAAAGCGAGTCGCACCGTAAACTCTTAATGTTCAGTATTGGAAAGATAATGAGGGCCCTGGGGGGCCGAGGGGCCAATATTTAACAATTATTTTTCTTTTTTGCCAGAAACCTTCGCGGGAGTGCACTCAACAACTTTTAACAATTTTATTTTATTTTTTATTTTATTTTTTGCCAGAAACCTTTGCAGGAGTGTACTCAACAACTTCCCAAAAGTTTCATGGCGATCGGATGAATGGTGTAGTAATGCATAAAGGACAAACAGACATACTTTCATTTGTAAATATATAGATTTATTTAATGTAGCTAAGTTAGGAATGTTCCTTATTGTTGTTATAAAAGTGGAAGATTTAGTGATGTTATATAGGTATTAGAACTGTGGCATTTAGTCATGGCCACTTGTTCTAGGACTAGATATAGTTGGATAAAAATACCATTGCTTGCATTGATGGTGCAGACCAAAGAAACTGCGTCATTGACTTGAAGAATAAACATCTTTAATTCAAGTGAGGCTCCGCTTTGTTACACTGTTAGTGTCACTCAGCGATCTGTGGAGGAAATACACATGAGGTAGTAAAACCTCAGGTCAAGGACCAAGAAGAAGGTTGCCAGATGCCTTGCAGAGAGCCATAAGATAGGAGGGGGACCCTCTGAAAGTTACCCCCGCCTACAATCAAAGAAACAATGGTGGAAGGAACCATTAAGCCTAAGGTAGTTGCTGGATTCAGAGACTTAGACACCTCAACTCCTGAACGCAATCCAAGGAAGTGTTGCATATACATTGTACTGTTAATGTAAATAGGTCATACACAGAGGTATGTTAAGGTAACACTTACTGCAGCCATACCAATGCATCATGGGTCATGTAGTACAAGACACACAGTGAAAGTAATCAAAGTTTATTGTAACTTAAACACAAAGGTATCAGTAGTTGCCACGCAAACAGATAAAATAGAAGTTAACTAGAATGTTTTCTGCTACACTGGTGTATTCAAACAGCACACAGAAGTGGCATAGCCGGGGGCAGGTGAAGCAACCCGCATGGATGAGGAGGAAGAAAGCAATCAATCACAAAGTGGGCCCTCCACATCACATATCATCCCCACCAGTGCTGTCTTTTCACCCCAGCCTGCATCACCAGACAAGGATGAGGGCCATCCACAAACAAGTCAGACCTTGACTCCCACAGTGAGACCATTCCAGCCGCATATATTGGGACATGGGTACGATCTGTAACTCAAACACTTTAGCTGATCCCACAGGCATCAGAGGACACACTAGTGTGTGGAGGGCTGGAACCGTCCATGTTGCAAATGTAACACCTACAACATAAACATATGAAGATGATGAAAAAGGATGTTGCACAAAATGCAGGACAGTATGGCAGTGGGTTTAGAAAATGTTACCAAATGGCAGTGAGCCAAAGCCAATTGGACCACAAATTGGACACATGGCAGCTGCCCTTGAGAAGCTGTGTATACAACTCTCCAACACTGACTCTGGTCAGATACGCAGAGATAGACACAGTACAACCAGGTTGGACATGCAACAGCAATCCTGTGCAGGAGGACTGTCAATGCAGATGTTCATATGGGACGCTTTAGATAACATCTGCTGTTGATGCAATGCAGACTGACCGCATTGCAGGCGTCACAGGTAGAGAAAGGCTGATAGTGAGGCCAGATCTAGCATCAGCAGTGTCTGAGGCTTAGATGCCAGGTCTCTGAGATGCAGTAGCAGCCAAAACACATACTGCAACACGATAAGAAGGCAACCATTCTTGCCATAGGGGCAAGAAACATTGAGCTGTCTATGCAGTTGTGTATGTGCTACCTGAGTTGACTCATATCTGGTTAATTAACCAGTAGAGTTGTCTTTTCATTTCCTAATGTGTGTTTAGTTTGACTACAGACTACATACTTGACAATAAAAAAATTATTCTGGTTTACATGCATCAAAATCGTCTTGTCCTTTCACATACACAATGCATTATCATCGAGGACATACTTCCCAAAGTAATGTTTGGCAATGTGATCCCTGCGCCTTCTCCCATCCACTGCTCTACTCCCATCTCTTGGCGTCTGTACTGGTGGCTCAGGATCTTCGTCCTCTGAATATGACTCAGACACATTGATGTGAATGCCACTCCTAGTGGCAATATTGTGGAGAATGGCACAAGTTGGCACTATTTTGAAAACTATTTTGGGTGTATATTGTAACGCAGCTCCACTCTTGTGCAAGCACCTGAAATGGGATTTTCAGTAGAGCAAATGTCCGCTCAATGACACTCCTGGTGCTACAATGTGCATTGTTATATTGGCACTCTTTTGAGAGGTGGGAGAAAGGTATGGTGTGAGGATTCATGGACATATGGCATATGCAATATCTCCTGCAACACAGACATAGTCTCGAGGCTACATGACAAGATGAATAGTTGATCATACACACATATATCTCTTAGTAACTTTCTATTCCATACCTAATAGATATCCTTCGTCAAATTACCCTCTTTCCAACCATCTGTTTATTCTGCTGTGTCTAAACATGTAGGAGTCATGGGTGCTTCCTGGATATTGTGACACAACATCAGTTATGATGATATGGGCATTGCCTACCAACTGAATGTTGAGGGAATTTGTACTTTTCTTGTTTCAGAAAATGTATTCAAGATAGGATGGGGGGCATATGGGCACAGTTGTCCCATCTATACACCCTGTGACATGGGGAAAATGTGCAATCCTGTAAAACTCCAATTTGGTACAATGCATTTCCTGGGCATTCTTGGGTAGGTATATGGGTTGGTGACTGTAGATCAGCATGGCATCTAGGAATGCAATGAAGAACTGCGAAAGCGCACCTTGTGAAACCCCCCCTGCTACTGCAATTCCACCCTGGTAACTGCCAGAGGCTAATTGGTGTAATGAGCATAACACATGCACATGAATAGGGATTACATTACTGTGCAGGCTCCTGCTTTCAAGACGTGGGTGTAAGATTGAAATAATCTCGAATATGACAGAGCTACTTAGCCTGTATTTCTCAAATATGTATGCCTCATTTTGTTGAAAGAGGGCTTGCCTGACCCTAAAAAATCCACTCTTGTCTCCACCTGCTCTTCCACTGATTAGCCAGCATTCGAATCCTCTGCGCAATAAGGTAAAGAACAGCCATTGTGGTAATTCCTGATGCACCCTGGGCCAGTTTATACACTCTCCACCCATTTTCCACCTGTTCCAAATTCGTGCTAAACTGCATGTGCAAAAGCTCCATTTTGCAACCATTCGCTGTTTGCGTTTGCGAGTCACAAACAGTGATTTCCTAATTGCGAATCAGTATTTACATTCACAATTTTTACAGACTTGCAAAACAGTTGCATCGCAATTTGGGGTTGCGAACGGAGTACATCGCAGACATTCATTTTTGCGTCACAAAGCCTTTTGCGACCGTTCCACGAGCTGCAATATTTTTATTCACCTGGCCCCCAATTTGCATATTGTCTATGGGAAGCTCTTTGACAAAAGGCAAGGCGGGGATTACTGGCGGTGGTATATGTTAAGAAAATGGTAAAACACATACATAAAACAAATATTACAAAACTAATCAGATTACAGCAACTAAAATTACACAGAAAATGTGCTTCTCGGAATTACATCAGGGGAAAATTCCCCAAAGCACAATAACTATCACGATTAGCATGCTCTTGGTATCATCCTCTGTGCAGGTGCTCAAACATGGCTTCCACTGCCTCCAACTTTGGTACTGCAGACGCTGTGTAATATTTTGCAATGTATTTGTGATGAAGGTGTAAAACCTGACAGCCTTAGGGTGGTCTTCCCCCAACTTTTTGCCTGCCTTCCTCCTGCCTTATGTGTGAGTTTGCTTGGTCACAATCTAGGGACAGATTTACAAGACCCTTGCACCACTTTTGCGCCTCCGTTGCATCACTTTTGTGACGCAGCGGCGGCATAAACATTGTGGCCAATTTACAACCTGACGCATCTAGGGAGATGCATCATATTGTATAGCCCTGCATCACATTATACCTGCGTCAGGTGTAATGTATGCAGGGTAGGTGCTCCCACGCAGGAAAGCCTCGTAGTAGTGACGCAGTGAAATCTAGAAGAATTCACTGCACCTCTTCTAGGATGCCACTATGTCAAAACCTTACGCCTGCTTGTAGCAGGGTAAAGAGTAATGCAGTGAAATGAGTATAGGCCTCACCCTGCATTGCTGGAGTTGCGTCGTGTGTGCGACACGACTCCAGCAATGCGTGACGTTTGGGCCAACGGAAACGTCAGAATTTCTGACACATCTGCCAATAATTGCCCCATGGTGCACCGTTTTGTAAATACGGCACATCCATGGTGCCTCAAGGGTATCGCAGGATGGTGCAGGGAAACCGGTGCATCTCTATAGATGCATCCATTTCGTGTACTAGTTTTCAGAGTGGCCTCAGAAGTGCACCAGATGTCCATCATGGTGGAGATGTCGCTGCAGCTGTGCTATAATTGTATTTTTGGAAGGTGGCTATTTTCTGCTGGAACTAACCTGTCATTACCTGGAGGAGGACTGGCTGCTGGGTGGTGGGTGGACCATCAAGGGATCAGCACAGGTGATTACTATGAGGCCATTTCTCTGGTGACTCCATGCCTAGGAAAGAAAAATCTTATAAAACCGCTGCTCATACTAAATGTCCCTCAATTGTTCGAGCTGTTGCAGACATGCGGGTTCTCTTTACTTCTAAAACGCTTGCATACATCTCTGATAATTCAGTAAGTGTTTTTTTTAATTTTTAGCTTGTTGTAGTTTCTTGTTTTCTAAGCAACATAAAGTAGTCTCCATTAAAATCGCCAAGGATCTTTGGGCTACAAAGTAGTTCTGCACTGTATAAACTTTTTGCCAGGTCACATTAAAAATGTTTTTTGTTGTTGTTGTTTTTTTTGACACCATGTAGGAAATAGCAGCCTGAGATTTGGAAAAAAAAGTCGACTTGACAATTCATTGATGTTCTGGTGATGTTAGGTCAGGAAGAGATTGACATCCGGCTACCAATGTTTCGCTGGACACATGGAGAGGGGCTTACAACAGATGACCCTGTGGAAGTGCAGAAACTGGTCATGTCAGGATTGTATTTTGATTGGTCAGTCACTGACAAATGAGAGAACACAAACAGCCCCTATGGGTCGATTGAACAGGGGATCCATCACACTTATTGATAACAGTTTCCCAGGAGATACAACAATTAACCTGCAGACACACTATCTGTCTCTACCAGCGCCATTTTTAAAGTTCACTTTGGGCTTCATGCCTTTGTCATCATATTAATACATTTTATTTGTTGCATCATGTTTCAGTGTGTAGGATGTTAAACAATCTCAAAAAGGTGACAAAGAAGAGAAGGACATACTCAGGGCCATTCATGGATTAATGAATCCCATCCAGTTGCATTCCATCATGCACACTAACACCGGCCACATCTACAAAGGAAAGTTGTTCTTGTTCAGATGTTTACCTATAGCAGATGTGTTTATGTGCGCGTGGTGTAGATAATATTTGCAATACAAATCTACACCACAGCACCTTTATAAATGACTTTGCCTTGTCAAGTCAAGTTGATAAATATTTATTTCAGGGTATAACCCGACAAAACACATAGTTAAAATGTACAATATGCATACAATAAACCATTGTACTAAGTCTAAACCTCAAAAACAGACATAAAGGGCGCATCCAGTATCTTCTCGCATTCTGATAGACCGGGCAAATAAATAATACATGTTCTATATTTTCTATATCTCTGTGATTACTCATATCACACTTGTTAGTTTCGTCATCAGAACGAGTCTTCCACTTACTGGTTATATGCATCCTATCAAACCTAAATGTCATAAAAAGTGTTTTTGTTTGGAAATATTTCATCTAGGTACAACTTCAAAACGTGGGTGGAAATAGTATCAACTCCAAACATTTGTCAGCTAAACTACCATTTTCTGGAAACTGATGACTCCTGCACGGATGTATGATGGTGCAACGCATACATTTACATTGCGGTACATTACATTACGGTTTTTACAACGCAAGTCGTTACAAAGACTTGCGTTGGAGGGTGCTGGACTTAGGAGTAGTATAATTTACTATTCCAACTCCAGTCTATGTACAGTAGGGAAGGTGTTGGATAGTAAATGATACTATTCCTTGTCCTAGAGCGCCATCTAGCGCAAGTCGTTGTAACGACTTGTGTTGTAAAAACCGCAATGTAATAGCATTGCGATGTAATCCCCGCGTTGTAAACGATGTTTCCCCTCCTGCACACAACACAATGCTGTAAAGAAGATTTCAAAGAGCCTTTAGACGCTGGGTCATACCATAGAACAAGGCTCATACCACATGGTCTCTAACCCCAGGGTACTATAACGATGGTTTACATGGCCAAACCAGGGCATTGTAACTGTGGGGCATATTACCAAGCAATAGCGATAATTATCGCTATTGCTTGGTTAGAGAGCTGAGCTGCGGCGATTTTTATCGCAGATAAACCTTGGTATTACCAAGGTTTATCGCAAATGCGATAAAAACGGCCGCAATGCATGAATATCGCTGAAAAGTCCGCGATATTCATGCATTACCGAGCTAATGCTCTTAGCCATGTTATCCACCTCCCATTGGATAACATGGCTAAGAACTGCTCAGGGCAGGTGTTAGCTTTTGGAGATATTCGCGCTCAGCGCGAATATCTCCAAAAGTTGGTAATAGGAGATAGCGATGTTAGCGACTGTTTCCCGTCGCTAACATCTTGGCACGCCCACTTTGCATGTCATTAGTGATAAATATCACTGACATGCAAAGCGGGGCCCAAGATGGTCGCTATCTCCTACTAGCTGTCGCTAACTGGTGTTAGCGACAGCTAGGTAATAGGGAGATAATTTTATCTCCGCTTTCTTGGCTTTTAAAGCCAAAAAAGCGGAGATAAACCCCCTTGATAATATGCCCCTGTGTTACCTAAAAATAAGATTCTACTAGACAAGCCGTATAAAAGTAAAGCTCAGCTGTTGTGCACAATCTGACCCAAAATAATAATGGTCTTAAGACAGAGAGGTGATCAATTTTCTTGAGATCTGTGTCAACGAAGAAATGCACCACAAGGGTGCTTTGGGGCAAATTAAAAAGAGATCTAGCTAAATAGATTTCCCCTGAAAACAGCACCTGACGATTTCACTTCCCCATAATTGAGTTCTGTACAGGGTGACAGATTGTACCCTGGCTCTGGATATCTCATGGGCGTTGTCCTCCTGTTGCGTTAGTGTAAAGTAGAAATGGTACATGTGGACAGACTCACTCTCCTCATTCATCTTAGATTCAAGTCTGTCTATTCACTGAGATGCTATAACCAAGCAGGTCTCTCAGGTGAAGTGTGAGGCCACAATTCGACTGCATAAATGCAGTTCTTGACCAATGGGCACTAGCCCAGCTTAAGGAGCTGTACTGGACCAGATGAACAGGCATGGATTGTCTTGCAGACTGCATCAAAGGAGTGTAGTGCAATTCCCCTTGTGTGCTCTAGACATCTGTAGCACTAGATGAGGATGCCAAAAATGCTCTTCATGGTACCTAAGTTCAGAAACTGTGTTTGTTCTACCTCTGTTGATATATAGAGGCTGGATGTTTGAAGAGAGTGGGGAAGTGGGCATAGAGACCATGTGCATAATCAGCTGTTAAGGGTAATTAATAATGAATCAGTTAATGTATTTGCAGTACACACATGAATGCGTGAGGAGTTACATAGGGAGAATGGTTCTGATTTGTGACAGTGAACACAATGGTATGATCCAAGTGAACATACACAGTAAAATTGTGTTTGTACAATGCTCACCAAGCTGCCACATATGTTCCTAATCTCCTGCATTCAATTAGCCTGGTCTAGCACAATATGGCAGGAAGCTGGTAGACAATTGGGACCTCCCAACCCATTCACACTCTATGCTCAGTCACACTAACAGTGTCCTTATCAGGCTTAACTTCTACACTGCTACAGGAAACCTTACCATAGGTTCAAGACTATGCCACTACTGAAAGACAAGATCAGGAATCTACAACATGCATTTTGTTTTAAAAATGTAAGAGAAACTAATAGTGGGCTGGTCATCTCGAGAGAACTTAATAAGAAATTGTATTTCTGCAAATTAATTATTTTTAAGCTGCTAGTATTTTTTGCAGCTCTCATAAACTACCCTTCTATAGCGTGTATGTATGTATAATTAAATACATCCAACGGCTACCATACTACTGCTTTCTAAGTAGGTATCCTCATTTGTGACAAATTCACACAAAGAACAATTGATGGACAGAAGGCAGAAGAATGTCATACATTCACCCCAGTACATAGATCTGGGTCTAAATCCATCGTTTTTTTTTGCTCACCATGCCATTCCAGTTTGGACCCAGTCATATGCAAATCAGTCTTGACCCTGCACCAAATGGGAACAGTCCAGCCCAAACTGCCAGGCCAGGTCCTCCCTAGACTGGAAACAAGCATCCTAGGACCGTTTTTGGGCTTTCAGCCCTCATCAGCCAGGATACCTTGACTCCAGTGACATGGAGAACACGGGACCCACGTCTGGGCATACCCTTCCCACTCAGGGTGACAAATGCACTAAGAACAATTGATGGACAGAATGCAGAAAAATGTCATACATTCACTCCAGTACAGAGATCTGAGCCTAAATCTATCGTTTTTTTTGCTCATCATGCCATTCCAGTTTGGACCAAGCCATATGCAAATCAGTCTTAACCCTGCGCCCACCTGACAGCGGCCCTCTTTCAAAACCTGAATTTTAATTCTAGCAATTAGTATCTTTTGTGGCTACTAGTTACTTTTGCAGCTCTCATAAACGAAATATATCATGACACCCATGCTGTCCAATGTTTGCTACAAACATCAAATAACATCTGTTCTAAGTATCTGTCTTTGTCATGAATTATCTGCACCACTCACTAGGCCTATGAGGTTATTGAATATTGAGGAGCCATTGCGTTGCTTTGTCAGTGGTTACCGAGTGGGGGGGTATTTACCAGGGTGGAGGTTGCACTGGGTAGGCATTCTAATGAGTGGTCTTTAAACAGCTTTGTACAGCGTGTATAATTAACTACTTCAACTGGCTACTGTGCTACTGCCTACTAAGAAGGTATCTTCATGTGTGACACCTGCCCTCTTTCAAAAAGTGGTAATGGGTTTTGAAAGAGTCAATGGTTTATGTTCATTTGTATCATAATTGTAATGGATGGCCCCTGCTAGGCTGTTGAGTGTTCTTTACTGAGTGATGTGATTGACTTTTATGTCAGGTTTGAAAACAGTAATCAATAGGTTATGATAGCCGAGAACACGTTCTTAGACCTAAGTAACTACCTTGTCCTCACACACTGACCACCATTTTGTTTTTGTAGCTTGAGAAGCACCTCTAGGTAGTAGAAGTCCCAGTGCAGTTCACAAGAAGATCCAAACCTGGAAATGGATATTACATACCTGATAATAGTTATGGTCTTGTGGGCAACTGCATCCACTGTTTCATCTGATGGCCGACCACTCCCTTGTGAACTCTCACTACCAAACGTGGAGATGTATTCCAGGGAAGGGGATGTGGTATTTGGCATTGTGTCTTCTGTCCATGAAGAAACCATTTATCCTTCCATCAATTCTATGTTCACAGAGCCCCCTTCTCCCAGGCGCTGTGAAAGGTAATTAGATTTCCTACTATCATACTTCTTTCTGCATTAATACATTGAATCCATTTGCAGCGTTTATGTGGCATAGAGCTTATCTGGCACAGCCTGGGTGAAATATAGTCCTATGGCTTTGAGTTATTATTGGGTAACGTGACTTTAAAATGTTTTCCATTTTGCTCTGAATTCAGAGTGCACTGTGTCTCTTTGCTCATGGACAATGCTATTCTTGAAAGCTGATTGATATTCCCACTCTGAGACTGACATTATTGATCTAAATCAAGTAGGCAGCTTTAATTTGCAGCACATGTTCCCATGCGAGACAGTGCTTAATTTGAGGTGGTGGTGGCTGGTAGGGCTAATTTTTATTGACTGACACTTATTTTTCCACACCGGACATTTCCCGAGAGCAGGAGAGGGAAAATGCACAAAGTGGAAAGGAGAAATACAAAGACAAAAAAAAAGTCACAAAGGTAGAAATTAGAAACCTGTAAAGGGACAGCGTGTGTTTTTAGGGGCAAAAGTCCACTATACCTGAGAAACAGGTCACTTGAGACTTCTGCATATCCCAATTTTTTCGAAGGCTCGACGTGGTGGTAGGTCCTTCTCAGTACTGACGGCTAAGTTTTGGAACACCCTGCCTCTCCACTTGCGAAGGACCGAGTCTGAATTTGGTTTCAGAGGGGATTTGAAAACCTGGCTCTTTGATCAAG
This sequence comes from Lissotriton helveticus, assembly GCF_964261635.1. Taxonomy (NCBI): domain Eukaryota; kingdom Metazoa; phylum Chordata; class Amphibia; order Caudata; family Salamandridae; genus Lissotriton; species Lissotriton helveticus. The sequence continues at coordinate 60,816,995 of NC_136071.1, forward strand.
TATAGATAGTAGTGGTCGAGTCTGTTCGCCAGTCTGCTTTTAGCGTGGGGACTGCTCGGTTTGAAGCAGGTTCGCGTTCTACAAATGGCTTTGATTGATTGATTGTAGAGATTTGAAGACGTATGAGCTGGATTGCAGCCTACAAATCCTTGGGGGCAGATTTACAAGCCCCTTGCACCACTTTTGCGTCACTTTCAAAATGGGAAAGGTGACGCAAAAGTGGCGCAAGGGGCATGTAAATCTGCCCCTTGGTATTTAGCCTGGGCTTCTGAGCAGATTTATTTTTCTACAAATTAAGCACTGATGTTAGGTAAGAGAAATACTCCTGCAAAAAAAACAGGATGTCCAATTCTTCACTTTTTGAATAAGCAGCATAAATTGTAATAGGAAAATTATTCACAAAATTTGAAAAATGTTGCAGGATGTTATGACACGTATCATCATGCAAATAACTCTATTAGCTGTCATGTTTTGTCCCTTTAATTGGGGGAGCAGCCTCAGACCTTGCTGCACAGAAACCAGATATGTATGGGGAAACATTCCATTAGTGGTTGAGAAACGGATGACCTTGAAATAACTAGATGTGAGTACTAGCCATGGCATTGTATGATTCCCAGCAAGCAATTGGCAGCTGAGCACCAGCACATGTATTATATATGTATTATACATTGTGCACTGGGGCGCTTTGGGCGTAAACACCGGCATTGAGCGCCCCTCAGGCACAATAGTACTACAGAAGGGGCTTGGGTGCATGTGCTTACCCTTTTTGTAATACAGATAGTGCTGATGCACATGTTGCCCCAGCGCTATTATGAGACGGAGTTCTCTCATTTACAAGGGGGCATGGTCCCATGCAAATGAGGGAATCACTTTGCCTAAGGGACCAGACCCTACTACCAATGTGGGTGCAGAGGCAAACATGCCTCTAAGATATGCACTGAAAGTGCACCACAAAAAGGTGGGTGGGTGAAACAGGCTGCCATGGACACCTCAGACAGCCCCTTGCTCGAGGGTGCAGTCACTCACTGCACCCACCTGAAAGGGGATCTCTCATTCCCCTTAAAAGTGCAGGCGGGTTGCTGCCTGCACAGCGAAACACAGAACATCTTTTAGACAACTGCTCCATACTTCACTTTATCGCGCTACCCTCGGGATAGCGCAAGTTCGTGGCTACCCTTGGGACAGCTCGTTCATTCTAACAGGGTGCACTATCCTTGTTTTCGCAGGGCACACTTTTCAAAAGGTGCGCCTTGTGCAAATACGGAAAGTGTGCCGTATTCATAGTACAAACCCAGAAAGAGATGCCTGGCGCGCTGGGTGCAGAAGTTTTGGGAGAGTGGGTGAGGCAAGCGCTAGAGAGGTAGCACCTCAGTGAGGGTGGTGGACCAGAGCTATCTGTCTGACAAAAGAAAGTTGAGGGCAGACTCATACGCAGCTAGGGAAGTGGTCGATGGGTGTGTGCCAGACTTCTCTGTGCCAGCAACACGACAAAGCCCATTAGTCTGTATTCGATGAGTTGTGTGTGATGGGAAACAACCTTTGCAACGCAAACATTACATCGCACTACATTTACAATGCAGTCATTACAACGCATCATCCTTTACAACGCATGTCACTACAACGCATCCATTACATTGCATGTCACTACAACGCATGACAATACATTGCATGTCACTACAATGCCGGCATTACATCGCATGTCATTACAATGCATACAATTACATCGCATAGTACCCCTACATTATCCAACACTTACCCTACTGTTACACCCCTGGAGTTAGAATAGTAATTTTTACCCCTAACTATCCAACACGTACCCTACTGTTGCACCCCCTGGAGTTAGAATAGTAATTTTTACCCCCACACTATCCAACACTTACCTTAAATGCAATGTAATGGTATGCGTTGTAAAGGTATAATGTGATGAAATGGAATGCCTTGTAAGTGTAGTTTTATAAAAATCGTTGTAGTGATATGCAATGTAAATGTATGCACTTTAAAGGATGTTGCGATGTAAAAACTGTGTTGTATAGGCATGCGTTGTAAATGTGTGCGTTCTAACGTCTTACAATTGTGAGTGACATGGAAAATGGCCAACTAAGCATCTTCACATAAAACTGTCTTGCTTTATAATTTAAATACTGGGGGTAGTAGGATGAAAATGGTGCTGTACAAAGTGAGTGGCTACAATGTAGAATGGCAGAAACACTTTATACATCGGGAATGTGTAAACTTGAATTGTGACAGTGGTCACCTCATGTGATATAATACATATTTTATTAGACTGTAGGATGGTCCTCAAAATACGTAAGGAGATTTTATGCCCGATTTTTAAAAAATACAGGACTATGAATAGGAAGCAAGCTGCAAACCTCCTAGTGAGAATGAAAAAATTTGGATATAGCCTGTGCTTTGGGGAAATACATGAGTAGAGTTAGGGAGTTCCTCCAGCGTACAGAGTTATAGGTGCTAGTAACCCCCCTAATATGAAATGAGATTGTATTTTAATGTATGTATTGCACTTGGAAGGTTCAGTTATATATGTTAATTCATTGTGATTTTAACAACCTGGGAGGATACTGGTTAATAACAAAAGGAGACGTGCTATCTTCCAGGAAATGACTGAGCTGTAATTTTATAAATGTTTCATATTATATGTTTTTAAAAAGTTTTTATAATATGTATAGTGTATACTTTTATGGTTGTAACAAACCAAATAAAGTTTTAATGACTGACTGACAGTGGTGTTGTGCTCCCATGTGTGTGGAAATAAGCATGTGATTAGTGCCTATACACTGGATGCAGTGTGTAAGCTTTCTTCTCAAATGTGATTTTCAAAAGGTTAGAATGTTCAAACTGGCCTGAGAATATGGGCATGCCAGGCTGGCTGTCACCCTAAGCATCATAATAGTAGCACTATAATGCATATGACTACACCCTTACAATTTCAATGGGTTAGAATTAAAAAAAACTGGCCTGAGTATATGGGCATGCCAGGCTGGCTGTCACAGTAAGCATCCTAATAGTAGCACTATAATGCAAATGACTACACCCTTGAATATCTAAGAAGCAGTCGAATCTGTATTCGATTTACAACATAGGGTAGTAAAACTCTGGCAAATAATATCCACTCTGCTTTATTTTATTTTCTCGAACATAATTTTAGTGAGGATTTGACCAGACAGTGAAGAACATCATGTGCTGGCTCATTAATAAATAAACATTTGCAAAGTCAACATGCTTTGCCATGGCAAACTGGGTCAACACCTGTTTTTATTACTGCAACCGTATGTCAGAAACATTAAAAAAGAAAAAAGTACATGCTGCCACCTAAACATGACAGCCATAAACTTGAAATAAAAGTTTTACATTTATGCAAAAATAAACAAAAATACCCATTAAATATATTTTTAATAGAACAGTATGGATGCGTAGTAGCAGTCATTAGAAAAGGCAGTTATTCAGGCTTAATGCATTTCAGAGAAAAATATAATTCTCACTGACACGTAGAAAAGGTACTGTTGGCTTTGAATTACAGTAATCCGAAAATATAGTTTATTCGCCAAAGGATGACTAAACAAATTAAAAAGAGATACAGCATTGAAAGAAGAAAACAATGTGATAGTAAATTATTGGGCCAAAACTCTTTGCATCGAAGCACATTTAATTTCAGACAGATATGCAAGTGCTCAAAGCAAGAGAACCAATGCCTGGCGTGTGCTGAGCCACTGCTCCATGCTGTGTGCTGTTCTGGGCAATGAGTGAAGACGTATGTATGTATATATTTTTTGTTTATGATGATATTCGATTACCTCTAAGCCAGACCTAAAAATGACATTATTTCTACTGTTCTATTTCCATAATTGTGCATTTATTCAAGTGTTTATCACTCTAAAGAACAGGGGCAGCCTGATTCTGGCACAAGCATTTGCTTGCTGTGCAGGTAGTTTGTTGGAACATGCACACAATCATAGTATTTATGGGCACATCCATTATTTGTTCATGATCTCAGTTACAGATTAGGAACTTTTGGAAATAATTTTCTTCACTGCCTAACATTTACAGCTTTATAGTAAATATATCCGGTACATTTCATTTTAAAATGCATTATTTGGCATAATATTACTAACATGATTTTAGTAGAGAACTAGCCCAAAAAGCCTATTGGAAGAGTCAGGCTTGCTCATCAGCCTCCTCTGATTGACGCCATATGAAGTTTGCTGGTAGCCTTTTTTTTTTTTCAGTGATATGTTTCATACTCCAGTTAGTCTTGGCCACTGACTCTCTTCCTCAGTGAGTCAGGGCTGACTTAGCCCTGGTCCTCGTGACCCGCTGAGAGATAGGGCTCGCTCAGCTTATTTGCATTTTGTCCTACAGCAACTTCAAAATTGTGATCTCAGATAACCCATCTGTATGTGTTCCATATGGGTCCTCCATCCATCACAGCCACTGCTCTCAAGAACCAAAAAATTGGTTTTATCAGTTCCACCTTGAGCCATACAGGGCCCGACCAAAGGTCAAACATCGATCAAAAGTCTAACTTTACTACCTTTTGATATTCACAAATGTAATTTACTACTAGTAACTTCAGTGCTAGTCATTTTGCTAGTAGTAAGTTTACTACTAGTAAAGTTATTAGTAGTTACTTACTTTTGTGAATACCACAAAGTAGCAAACTTAGGGCCTTATTTAGATTTCGGCAGACGGGTTACTCCGTCACATAGGTGACAGATATCTCGTCTGCCGATATATAAATCCCATAGTATATTATGGGATTCATATTTCGGCGGAAGGGATAGCCGTCACCATTCTGATGGAGCAACCCATCTGCCAAAATCTAAATCAGGCCGTTAGACTTAAGTAGTAAACTTAGACTAAGCACAACAAGATGATGGATGGAGTGCTGAAACAGTTCATGCCTCATCAGCCAGGCTAGCTTGAATCCAGTGGCATAGCAAGCAAGGGACCTATGTATGGGCATACTCTTGGGCACCTAGGGTGAACAGTGCAAACACAACAAGATGATGAACGACGTCCTGAAACATATCAACCACTCACCCCAGTAAAGAGATCTGCTTTTAATCCATTGTTCTTTTGCTCACCATGCCACCCAAGTTTAGACCCAGCCATATGCAAATCAGTCTTGACCCTGCTCTTCATGGAAACAGTTCAGCCCAAACTGCCCAGGCCAGGTTCTCCTTGGACCAGAAACAAGCAAGCATCCTGGGACCTGTTTCGGGGTATCTCCCCTCATCAGCCAGGCTCATTTGAATCCAGTGGCTCAGCGAGTAAGAGACCCACATCTGGGAATACCCGTGGCCACTTAGGGTGAACATAGCAAAATCAACAAGATGATGACAGAGTGCTGAAACTTTTCAAGCACTCATGCCCAGTCAAGAGATCTGGGTTGAATCCAATGTTCTTTTGCTCACTATGCCACCCCACCCAGTTTGAACCCAGCCATATGCAAATCAGTCTTGATCCTGCTCCTCATGGGAACAGTCCAGCTTGAACTGCCATACCAGGTCCTCCCTGGAACAGGAACAATCATCCTGGGACTTAAGTCTAAGTCTACTACTTTTTGCTGTTCAAAACGATGTGTTACTACTATTAATTTTACTACTGGTAATTTTACTTAGTAATTTTACAAGTAGTAAATTTTCTGCTAGTAAGTTTACTAGTAGTAAAATTACGAGTAGTAACATACCTTTACTATACTGAAAATTAGTAAAATTACACTTTTGGTCTAAGTTAGGCTTTCAGTCTAACTTTACCTTTGTGAATCAGGCCCTCAGTGTTTCTGCTTCAGGGTCCCTTGTTATTGCTGGGATCATGATCATTTTAAGGATTCTGCCTGGATGGCCCCTCTCGCAACCACCTGAGGTTGCTAAGAGTGTGTTGAATGTGACTGTGTCCTTTTAAGAATAGATGTCCTCGGCTCAGTGGGCTGGGCACCACACCTCCTTCACTGTACCTCATGTATGTGGGGGACACAGCTTTACTTGTTCTTTTGTTCCCAAAAAACCTTCACCACTAATTCCTTTGTTGTGAAAACCATTTAAGGAGTCTGTTAGACATTTTACTGTCAGCCTTATGGTGGTCTTCCTCCAAACATTTTGCCTGCTTGCCCCCAATTGTGCTGACTTTGTTTTTGGTGTCGTTAGGACTCTGTGCACTTTACTACTACTAACCTAGGCTAAAGTGCTTGTGCTCACTGCCTAGACATGGTTTGATTGACTTATCCACAATTGGCATATTTACTGTACCTATAAGTCCCTAGTAGAGTGCTCTACATGTGCCCGGGGCTTGAAATTAAATGCTACTAATGGGCATGCAGCACTGATAATGCAACCCACTTAAGAAGCCCCTTGATCATGTCTCAGACCTGTCACTGCAGAGCTTGTGTGTGCAGTTTACACTGTCATGTCGACTTGGCATTTAAACCTATTGCCATGCCTTACAATCCCCTTTTATTGCATATAAGTCATCTCTAAGGTAGACTCTAGGTATCCCATAGGGCAGAACAATATGTTATTAAAAGTTAGGACATGTAGTTTTGCATTTTACATGTCCTGGTAGTGAAAAATTACCAGGTTCATTTTTCACTAATATGAGGCCTACCCCTCCCATAGGTTAACAATGGGGATTCCTTAATACATCTAAAATGCTGAAATTACCAATTAGAAGGAGGTAGATCAGTCATGTTTTGTACCTATGGAATTGTAACGATAAATCCTCTTTAATGACAAATACACATTTATCAATACAATTTTGAAAATGCCACTTTTAGAAAACAAGATTATTTCTGCCACTCAACCCTGTGTGCCTGCAACCTGTCTCTGATACACGTTTGAGAGGGTGATCGCTGGACTTTGTGTATTCCCCTAGACAACCACACACAATGGGAACTTAGATGTGACTTGATAGGTCATCCTGGGAGGATGGGAGGGAGGAGCTGTGCACTGCCTCACACTTAGACCTGAATAAGCTGTGTTTTGTTTCCACACAAAAGGCTGCATATCCGCCTGTAGTGTGTCTGGAGTCAGGGGAAAAAGGGAGGACCTCCGGAGTCAGGGAAAAAATGGAGGACCTCTGTGCACTTCAAAGACCCTTCAAAACAGTTGTGAGAAGATGCTCTGTCCATCTAATCCACCCAGATTTTCACTTTTTGTTCATCTGGGATTCAACCTTTTACTGTGGCAGAACATCATTACCTGGGGCTCATTCACTGTAAAAGGGTCCTACTTTTAAGATAAGACAGCTGCAAAGCTGTAAGCGTAAGAGGCATTTGTGTTCACATGTTTGAGGGCTGCTCATGGGAGTGCTCCTGTTGTGTGCAGCACTGCAACTGTTCCCAGGTAGCCTGGTGCAGAGAGGACTATGCAGGATTAGGTATTGACCTGGGGGAAGCCTCATAGTGTTAGGGTACATTCATAAAGAAAATCAGTGTGGTTTACTATCTTATCTGCAGTGACACACCATTAGTCCCATACGGAGAGAGCGGCCTTATAGTGCTGCTTTGCTTCCCCTTGGCCTACAGACACCATTTAGAGCGTAACCTATTTGAAAAGATGAATTCTGCAAAGTCTAAAGGCATATCTGTACAACTTACGGACTGCTCAGGATCAGAGCCCAGGCTTTTTGTTACCCTCCTGTGCTAAATGAACTACATTTCACACCAGCAGCAGGAACAATGATGTCCCCACACAAAGGGAGCAATTAACTGTGCTTAACTCAGCTCCTGAGGAGAAAGGGGTGGGGCAAAATGCTCTGCATCAATCATCCAGTTGTCACACTGTGCCAGGAAGGGGCCTGCCCAAGCCCTCTAAACATAGGAGGGACCGAGATCTCTGGAGTCATCAAAGATGGGGAATCCCTTTGAAGTGATGTCCATGATTGGTGGAGCTGGGATCCAAGAGCAAATGTGGCAAGTGACTCCTGAGTGACGCCATTTTGAAATTTCCCAGCAGGATGTGCAGGAAGGTTGGAACTGGGCATAGAAGCGATGTGGCTCCCAAGGATAGGCTATAGGTGCATCCCTGCTGAAACCTCCCATGTCGACTTTAAAGGCCTTAGCAGGTGAGAGAGCTCTCAATTCAGTGTTCTTATCTGCTGGACACTGGAACTAGAGGCATCTACCGTGGACAATTGGAATCAGGAACCCCCTGATGCCCATCTTGTCTAAGGATTCTGACTGTAATTAACCCTAGGACCAGTTGGGCTCTTCCCAGGACCAGGGAAGATGGCCCTCTTACATCCTCTAAGCACTACTTGGTGGAAAGACTGGCCTTCAGCGCCAAGGAGGAGATATGCCCAAGGGAAAAACAAAGTGAAAGGCTGGTGCAGGGAGCCAGTGAAACTAGATAACTACGAAGCTTGTCACCTTTAAGGCCAGGAGGCCTAAAGAAAGTGCTCCATGTGGCTAAGGTTCACCACCAGCACTAAATGAGATCAGAACCAAGTAAAACGGTCCAACAAGTCCTGAGATATGCGACTGCAAAGGGTTTGACCTTGGAGCGCCACTGAAAGAGCCTTACCAAGCCCCCAGGGTGGGCAGAGGCCTGGGGGTTGCCACCAGGATTGAGACCTATTTATCAGGCTTGGGGGGGGAGTGCATTGGGCACACTCCCCAGTATCCAAGGGCCTAGGTGACATTTGTATTGTTGCCTGACAGCTGGGTGCATAAGCAACTCTCAGCAGGTACTTCTAAATCTTAAGCTGTTGCTAAAAACAGCACCTCACCTGAGGTTAGTCCCCTCCCTTCCAGGATAGCGCCCAGTATGGCTGCACCAGCCACACCGCCCTACAGCCGGACCTGCATACGACATGCTGTGTGCTCAGAAAATCACAGCAACAGTAAAAAGCAACAACACAAACTTGTGATACAGAAAATAATTCTGCAAAGCACACAAGATGATGGACGGAATGTTGCACAATGGCAAAACATTCACCCCCAGTCATAGATCTGGGTTTTATCCATCGCAGTTCGGGCTGGACTGTTCCCATGAGGCACAGGGTCAAGGCTGATTTGCATATGGCCATGTCTGAACTGGGGTGGTGTGGTGAGCAAAAAACGATGGATTTAGGCCCAGATCTCTGTACTGGGGTGAATGTATGACATTGTTCTGCATGGCTTGGCAGTTCGGCTAGACTGTTCCCATGAGGCACAGGGTCAGACTGATTTGCATATGGCCATGTCTGAACTGAGGTGGCAGAGTGGGCTAAAGAACGGTGATGGATTAAACCCAGATCTGTTGACTGGGTGTGAGTGTTTGATTGGTTCAGATGCTCCGTCCATCACCACCCCCTTTTGTACCGCTTTGTTCGCCATAAGTTGGCAGGGTATGCTCAGACGTGAGTCCCTTGCTCACTTTGCCTCTGGATTCAAGCAAGCCTGGCTGAAGACGGCTGAAATGCCAGAAACTGGTCCTAGGAAGCTTGTTTCCGGTCCAGGAAAGACATGGCTTGGCAGTTCGGGCTGGACTGTTTCCATGAGGCACAGGGTCAGACTGATTTGCATATGACCATGTCTGAACTGGGGTGGCAGAGTGGGCTAAAGAACGGTGATGGATTAAACCCAGATCTGTTGACTGGGTGTGAGTGTTTGATTGGTTCAGATGCTCCGTCCATCACCACCCCCTTTTGTACCGCTTTGTTCGCCATACGTTGGCAGGGTATGCTCAGACGTGAGTCCCTTGCTCACTTTGCCACTGGATTCAAGCAAGCCTGGCTGAAGATGGCTGAAATGCCAGAAACCGGTGCTAGGAAGCTTGTTTCCGGTCCAGGAAAGACATGACTTGGCAGTTCGGGCTGGACTGTTCCCATGAGGCACGGGGTCAGACTGATTTGCATATGGCCATGTCTGAACTGGGGTGGCAGAGTGGGCTATAGAACGGTGATGGATTAAACCCAGATCTGTTGACTGTGTGTGAGTGTTTGATTGGTTCAGATGCTCCATCCATCACCACCCCCTTTTCTAACGCTTTGTAAGTCAAGAGAGTCACACACGTCAAAGCAAAGAAATCCACATTAGAGAGTCATGGACCAATCAATAGGGAGGATATTCCTCTGCCAGGGTGGCAGCGACAATAGCATCCACCACCCTGACAGGCCATTGAATCAGATGGGAGGCTGGCAGAAAATTATTCTTGCCTTTTTTTGCAGACCATTACTTCTCCTAATTTTTGATAAGTGCGTTTTTTATCTGTAAAATGATGCAGTGCTTTGCTGTTTAAAGAGGGGTGTCATTTGTTGCAGTGTTAACAGAGACTAGCCGTTGCAATTAATAATGTGTCCCAGATGATATTTCCATGTCAGTAGAGTCAAGATACAGAGAATACTATCGAGGTTGTCCAGCTCAATGTATTTAGTCACATTTTTGCCCGATTTAATGAGCATCATTGCTAGATCATGGAGGCTTCATTTAATTTCCATTTGTCTGAGTCTAGGATAAAGCAACAGGAACTTTTTTGTCCTGAGTTTAGTGTCACGTGAAAAATCTGTGACTATTGTAAGAATGTGGACTGTTCTTGTTGGTCAATTGCATCATCTGTTTGCACAGCAGCTGTCACAGAAAGCAGGCTATGTTGACTTAGTAGGATTGTGTGGTCTAATATAGTTGCACAATGGATGCAGAATTAGTGTAATCATGAATACCATCATGCTGCTTTTCTCTGATTTCTCCAGCACATCAAAAAAGACACAAATTGACACATTTTTATGTAACTTATAGTTAAAAAAAATGACCTAATCAGGTGTCTTGTTCATCTTGTTCAAGATGAATTTGAAGGAGGCAATGTCCAAGCAAATCAAATTATTTCAATGATCATTTTCATATATGTTTCCTTCAATTGACCCGACAGAGTCGCCCATAGCAGTATCGCTCATGATTGCGTCTAGGATGAATTCTGGATTTATTGCAGGGGGAGTATGAACATGTTTGTTACTTGTAATTAATTTGGAAAATATTAGTTGACTTGTTAGTTGAATAGGTGACATCAGATCAAGGGGTTGTACAAAGTTTGGCATGCCTTACACATTGCTCAATAGTGGGCACCCACAGCAACAACTAATGGCTTTATTGTGCAATGTAAATGTCCACTACCAATTCAGGATTGGAAGTAGATGACAGAGTAGGCTGTGAAGAATTGTGCAGAGATATCCTCAAGATGTAGCAGTATGACCTTGACTCTGCAGTCTTCTGAACATTCCAGCTCTTCAAACCATAGTGTGAAATGGGCAAAGGAGGGTTGTGTGAGTAAAGTTCTGTACCCTTTTCATGGTCACACTTGTCCTCAAAAGTACGAACCATCAAAGGACTTAAACAAGGGTGTGTGCTTGCGCCAATTCTCTTTAACCTTTTGATGGTGGATCTGTCGAGAATGCTCGACGCTTGTAACTTCCACTCACCGAGGATAGGAGGGAAAACTCTGAGCAATCTTCTGTATGCAGACGTCGTAGTGCTACTTAGCCATACCTACATTGGTCTTCAACGTCTTCTGACTGCAATGGAAAAATACGCCATGGAAAACAACCTAAAAATAAACCTCAGCAAAACTCGCACAATGTCAATCAACAGCAACAAAAAACAACAGAAGAGCTGGTCTCTCGGCTGTCTAAAAATTGAGCCTGCCGGCGTGTACAAATATCTGGAAGTCATCTTCGACAAAGAAGGCACTTTCATGCTCCAGAAGCAGGAAATAAGAAGCAGAGGTTCATTGATTGCTTTGACGATGAAAAACCTGGCAATTCAATTGATGGGTCCGACTCTGACCCCGTTCTTGAAAGTAATCAAGACAAAGCTGCTTCCCTCGATTACCTATGGTTGCGAGGCTATGCGGGGAAGAGACTCCAAAGACCTGTACAGTATACAGGTTAAAGCTTACAGAACAATGTTCTCGCTCCCGCCTTATACATCTCCGGCTCAAATAAGACTGGAACTTGGCCTGCAAAAGTAAGATCTAGCCAGGACCGGTGCATACATCATTTGCTTGCATAACCTTAGAAGCGCCACTTCAGATACACTAAACTCTCTGCTATGGCAGGACATACAAAGCAGGGATGCTTCTGAGGCAAAAACTTATCTTTGATCAGCATTGGAAGCTACCAAAGTCTCAGAGCTCTGGGACACGCAACTTGGACATAGCATTTTCAAAAAACTAGTCTGGAAAAATGTCAAATCACTCTCCTTGCTGGAGGATAAGGCACTATTCTCAAAAAGATCGCATGCATGGATGACCCTAAACTCTTACAAATCATCAACACCACAAACATACGTCAAACAGGGTTATCCGAAAGCCACAAAATGAACTTCTTAAAATACAGACTAGGGATTTTGCCAAGTACAGAGCATCAACCGCCATGGCTCAGGAAAGACGGGACAGAAACCTGCATGCTATACAGCTTAAAGAATGGTGACATTCTTCATGTAATCTGCTCATGTGCAGAACTGCAACAAGCACGCCAACTGCTTCTTAAAGACAAATTCAGGCAAAAAGGGATCAGCACTAGAAGGCAAGCGGTGCTCGCCTGCCTGAATCCGTTAAACACCAAACTAAACTGCAGACTGGTGAAATTTCTGGCAACGGCCGAGCGAAGAGCGCTAAGTCTGCCGAAACTGGGGGACAACGCTACATACTCAGGTCGTTCAGCAAACGGACACTAGCACCTAAAGGGCACATCCAGTGCACAGTATACACTCAAAATATTGAGTTTTTAATATCGAATTACATTAATAGCGAATAAAAAATATAGAATGGACACAATATCGAATGGACAGAATATAGAATACAAAAATATCGAATAGAATATCTGTAATATCGAATTCAAAAATATAGAATGGACAAAATATCGAATGGACAGAATATAGACAACAAAAATATAGAATGGACAGAATATAGACAACGAACATATAGAATGGACAGAATATAGACAACAAAAATATCGAATTTGAGGTAAGTTAGTTAATTTAAATTTTTTAATAATATCCAATTTGTTAAAGTAATTTTTTATGTTAGTATATGTGTGAAAAGAAAAGATTTATTTTATAATTTATTTTAATTAATTGATTTTATGGTATTTCATTTTTGCGTAAAATAATTCTGTAGCAGGTTGTGGCTTTATAGGGGAATAAGGTGGGAAGTAATTTAATTATAATTGATTAATTGTTTTTATTTATTTATTGGTATTTATCTTGAATTAATTGTTAATTAATTTTTAATTGGTAATTAATTAAATTATAATTGGGAATTATTTTTTAATAATTGATAATTATGTTAATTTTAGTAATTTAATTCTGTAGCGGGTTGTGGGTTTATAGGGGAATAGGGTGGGAAGTAATTAAATTTTAATTGATGAAATGTTTTAATTTATTTATTGGTATTTATCTTGATTTAATTGTTAATTAATTTTTAATGGGTAATTAATTAAATGATAATTGGTAATTCATTTTTAATAATTGATTAATTGATAATTATGTTAATATTAGTAATTTAATTCTGCAGCGGATTTTGGGTTCATAGAGGAATAGGGTGGGAAGTAATTTAATTATAATTGATTACATGTTTTAATGTATTTATTGGTATTTATCTTGAATTAATTGTTAATTAATTTTTAATTGGTAATTAATTAAATATTAATTGGTCATTAATTTTTGTTAATTGTTTAATTGATAATTATGTTAATTGTGTTAATTAATTTACTGTAGCGGGTTGTGGGTTTATAGGGGAATAGGGTGGGAAGTAATTTAATTGTAATTATTTAAATTTTTAATTATATTTATTGGTATTTATTTTTAATTAATTGGTCATTATTTTTCAATTGTTAATTATTTAATTGAAAATTGGTAATTCATTTGTGTTAGTAGGTAATGATTTTTAATAAATATTTTTAGTTGTATTTTTAATTGATTAATTATTATATTATATTTAATTGGTGATTATTTTTTCTTACTGTGTAATTGGTATTAATATATATATATTTTTAATTAATATATGAAGTATTTACTTTCCCTACTGTTGCACTCTCTGGAGTGGGAATAGTAATTTTTACCCCTACGCTATCCAACGCTTTCCCTACTGTTGCACTCTCTGGAGTGGGAATAGTAATTTTTACCCTCCCGCTATCCAACGCTTTCCCTACTGTTGCACTCTATGGAATGGGAATAGTAATTTTTACCCCTACGCTATCCAATGCTTTCCCTCCTGTTGCAATCTCTGGAGTGGGAATAGTAATTTTTACCCTACCGCTATCCAACGCTTTCCCTACTGTTGCACTCTCTGGAGTGGGAATAGTAATTTGTACCCTCCCGCTATCCAACGCTTTCCCTACTGTTGCACTCACTGGAGTTGGAATAGTAATTTTTACCCCTACGCTAACCAACGCTTTCCCTACTGTTGCACTCACTGGAGTGGGAATAGTAATTTTTACCCCTACGCTATCCAACGCTTTCCCTACTGTTGCACTCACTGGAGTGGGAATAGTAATTTTTACCCCTACGCTAATCAACGCTTTCCCTGTCATTGCTATTAATAACAAAATTAAAAAGAAACAATTACACAAATTAAGCTTATTCAAGACTTAATAAAACGTAATCAGAAAGACGTCCTCTTTCCGCCAACCCCAGTGTCTGCCATTTTGAATGGGTAACAATCCGTGAGCATACTATAATAGAGATAAACAAGCTCTCTATCTAGGGGCTTCTCAGGACGGCTCAATATATCAATTACTTCTATTGACACATATTGCCCCCCAATGCAACACATGATTTTGACATGTAAGTCTCTCAGCAGTCTCTAATCACGGAGTGTAATTTTTACATTCTAACAAAGTTGTAGCCCAATTTGCCCTGTATCCCCTCGGTCTAGTGCCCGAATACAACTTATATTGAAAAAGAGAGTCAATTAAAGAAAAATGTGACGACTCCACCACATACCCAAATCGCTGCGTTGTCCCCATATGAGAACATAAGTGACCACATCTGAAAAAACCCGTCTCTATTAGTGCTGATAGATAATTGGCTTGTCAATCTGTGTCCCATCTGACTGGATCTGATTAAGTTTTATTAAGTCTTGAATAAGCTTAATTTGTGTAATTGTTTCGTTTTAGTTTTGTTATTAATAGCAGTGCAAATGAATTGCCCGAAACATATTGCCAAGTATAAATTACACATACAGTGCTGCAAGAGAAACAAGGTGACCAGGCTTTTGACAAATACCCTTTACAAATCGCCGAACTGGTTTCCATGTATGTATTGTACATTTTCTATGTTTACACAAGTTTGAAATCGACAGGCTTGTACTTAAGGTGTTCCCTAACTGGATGTGGGATTAACGTGTGATCAAGGCACTTCCTGTGCTGAAACGCGTAGCGTTACTTGGGAAATGAACGCAAACTAGCTGTACTTCCTCGAGTGCGTGTGGTGCTTATTGTGGCAGAACTTTGGAAGTTATATATATATATAGATATGTATTAATAAATTAATTTGTATGTTTCTTTTTTTTAACTTACATTAATTATTTATTAATTATAAGGTTATTTAAGTATGTTTATGTTAATTATATTTATTATTTCATTAATTTTTAATTACTTTAAAGCATTTACAAAAATTCGATATTTTGACTAACTATATTTTTTACATCGATATTTTTGATTCGATATTTTTGTACTTACCTGTTTGGAGATAGGAAGTCGATATTTTGGCATTCTTTACTTTTTACTCGATATTATGGTAGTTCGATATTTTTGCCATCGATATTGTTTCAGTGATCCCCAGTGCACATGTCCATCCAGTACCAGAGGGTCATTCTTGAGAAACGTAAAAATGCTAGTGGCCAAAATAGCACATGGCCGAAAAGGATGGGAACAATCCAATAGGAGGACCTGTACTGCTTACCACTCAGTGTAAAAAGTGTGTTGAATAGTCTCATTGAGCTACTTCTGTGTAAACTCCCAATTTTATGATCTATTTTAATAGTTTTAAATAATGATGTTTTAAGAATTTTGTAATACGCACTGCAAAGGTTTTAATTAACTATGCATAATAAACTACTGAGAGTTTGCCGCTACTGGTCACCATCAGTGGCCCACATCAGCACTGGCACCTGCCTGAAAGTCTCATGTACTGGGTTGTTTAGTTGCATGTGGATGACTAGGTGGGGTGAAGGGTTGACAGGTTTACCTTGCCTATTAAACTTTTAATTACATTGTGTGTAATCTTTAATCAAGGTCTTTCGAAGCCAGTGCATTTCTTGGTGCCTGCTCTTTGTTACCCAGATTTAACTAGACCATAGGTACTCACAAACATTTTCCCAGGGCCAAAAGATATGGTCTGTGGAATGCCCGAGGGCCGCATTGATGCCAGCGTGATGGCAGTGGAGCTTTGCAGGCTGGGATTAAGATTGGCGTTGGGGAAGCAAAGCATGTACATAGTGTGGTCTGGGAGTCATGGAGTTATTTTGAGGGTGTCAGACCATACAGTCTTCTAAATTAATCCTGTCGCCTCTAGAAGAGTTATAGCTTTGACAGCACTGTGCTAAGTAGTATCTGAATCGCTATCCGTTTACCAGCCTTCTTTACTTGCTATCACTGGCTCCAGAAAGTCAAGAGTAAAAAGAAGTAGCTTCATTATTGAATTGGAATGAAATAGTATTGCACAATGAGAAACCAAAAAACCTATGATCAATCTCAGCTTCCCCACTTGACCACATTGTGTGATCTTTGCGTCCTTTTTCTTGTTTTCACATGTAAGAGCACCTTGAAATATCTTTGTTCAGGGTATGCACAGTACAAAACATTGTAACACGTTGGACTTAAAAAACTGAAATTTTATACATGTATGGTAGCCACCCAGAGGGTTTGACAGGACAACTGACTTGCCTCTTAGTTCACTGTTGGCATTGTTGTCGGAGTTGGAGGAGGTGTGACTGTTTCTATATTCATTTTGTTTTTTGAACTATCACTTTTAGAAAATACTTCAAAATGCACTGATGCAATCTTATGTACTAAGATAAAACGCTTCTGCATGTTAATAAAAAACCTTTTTGAATTTTAAAGAGACTTTGTCATTTTAAACGTGTTTGTTGTAAGATGTCTTAAAAATTAATGTGTTCCAAAAGTTAACTGTTGCTGGTTACCAATGGGCCGCATGTGAAGGGCAGGAGGGCCGCACGTGGCACTGCAGGCCATACTCTTAGTATCACTGAACTGGACTATTTGAGGATTCTGATTCAAGTGATTAGGTTCCTCTCTTGTCAATAGAATGTTCAGTTGAACTGCTTCTTGCTGGGTGTTCATCCCAGATACCTAGGAAAAGGGCAGAGAGGTTAAGGTTGACTTCTACATGGTGACTCCCTTATTTGGGCCTGTTACAGTCTGATAGGGTCTGAGTATGATTTCCTCCTAGATCCACCTCTCTGCCAATCTTTTTCAGTGTCTTAATATAACAACATTCTTCCCTGGATTAGCCATCAGGTTATCTTGGCCTTAGGCCCTGGTGGTTGTACTAACCTGCCCCTCTCCTCCTCGAAGCCTTTCTTTTACAATCAGCAGTGCTTTCCTTCTAGTTGACACCCTTAGGACTGGGTACCCAGATATTTATTAGAGAAGGCACTCCCATCATACTGGTAGATATCCTGAGATATTAAATTAATTGAGTAAGAAAGCTATATCCTCCTAACAGATGGTCCTCTGTTCGATTTGGGTGGATGCTGGTTGCATAATGTCCATTCCTATGGTTTGTTCCCTGCCACACATGATTAAAACTGTCAGATCCATGGAAGATTGAATCTTAAAAGGTTAGCATCTTTCACTTCTGGGCATTTTTTTTCTTTTGTTTCTATTACATTTTGGTTTAAAACATGATAAAGATGACTACAGTGAAGGTAGATATCCACATACATTACTCTGTCACACACCTTTCTCCTAAACTCATGCTTTTGTCCAGGTAAGTGTTCACAGCAACATCATATGTGCTGTTTCTGACAAACATGCACAACACCAAAACACTTAGAAGATGGGAGGACCTACATTCATGCACTGTTTATCCATCCATACACTATCTAGTGTGTAAGAATCCTATGTTTCACTCCTTTTTCTTCAATACTTACCAAGATGTATCAACAAAAACAACTTAAGAGTAACCCTGGGTAGTGAACTCCGCTCCGCTCATACAGTCTGCAGAGTTTTCCGCACTGCACGTTATGCTGGGCTCGTGGAGTTCTGAAAAACTCAGCTTCGCACAGCAGAGTAGCATTTTTTTCCTCTCACGCATTCACCTCCCAGCTGGATTTTTCCTTGTTTACGATCGGCAACATCAAGTTGGTGATCGCGAGCATGGAAAATAAACCTCCCGGCGAGATTTTTCAATGCAGGGGGTCAGGTATCTCATTGCAAGGGGTCGCGTATGCTCATGACCACTCGCATTGAGAAACTGCCCGTTCGCATTGAGAAAGCTGCAGCTCGAGTAAATATCTACTCGAGCGGCAGAAAATGTAAGCTTGCACTGTGCATGGTGCTGTTCACAATGATTGCACATAGCGGACAAGCATCTGGCACTCTGCAATCACTGCAAACAGCATTTTTCTACTGAACTCCGCCGCTTGCGAAGCTCCGCGTAGTGCAACAGAGTTTTATTTGCACTTCGCATAGTACAACTCCGCAAACTCCGCCCAGGGTTACATAACAGTGCAATTCTGGTCTTCACACATTGTAACACTCTCCATTCATTCATCCAAGCATTGTCACTAAGCAGCCTTCTATGAGTCCACAAATGCCCTTCAGCACCTTGTTAGTGGTATGAAGTCCAATATAAATGCAAATAAAATGCAATAAGCTGCAAACTCATGTTATGCTTATTGTGCTCTTTGGCTTCTAAACACCATTTTGGCATCCCAGAAGGTTTTCTTTCCCTCAGTCATGACCACCACTACATTGAGAATCCTAATGGATTCCCCTTCCATTGTAGGACAGCATCATTTTCAAGGACAGCACTACAAGCCTAATTTCTTTGTAGAGAAACTCTACTTCGGTCCAGTTCGGCACTCCAAAGAA
The DNA here is from genome assembly GCF_964261635.1 of Lissotriton helveticus. Lineage (NCBI taxonomy): Eukaryota > Metazoa > Chordata > Amphibia > Caudata > Salamandridae > Lissotriton > Lissotriton helveticus. Next base: position 60,836,042 of record NC_136071.1, read on the forward strand.
CAACTTCCAGTCAAAATTAGATGTCCAGAAAAGGCAAAAGGAAAAAGCTGGAAGGCAAGACTTTTCAAACTGTGTTTAAGGACACAAACTTAAAATCGCTCTGAAAATAAGTCTGCCCCCTCATTTCATCAATTAAAAAATGCAATGACTCCAGAAATGTCTTGTGAGCACTGAGGCTTATAATTCTGTGTGCAATATAATCAAACTTTATAAATACCTCTACTAAATAAGTTAAAATGAATTTACCCAAAATAAGGTGAAACAAAAATACAATTAGATAAAAAATATGTAAAAATTTTTTAAGTGAACTTATTTACATGTGTGACAGCAGATCAAATTGCTGTTCCCGGCCAAAACGCTCGCCTCTGCCGCCATTGCCGGATCGAGGGAGCCACGAGCCACGCCCACCTCTGGTGGCCACGCCCCCTCGCACAGGTACAAATAGAACGCGCTGACTGCTAGCGCGCACGATTTACTGAGACACTCCTGAGGCGAATAGCCGGGAGCCGCGTTACTGAAAGAATTGTGTTTTTACTTTGTATACTGTGATTTTATAACTGCCATTGCATAAATTGCACAAACCCCTGCCACTTACTTTCACTACGCCGAGCAGCAGATCAAATTGCTGTTCCCGGCCAAAACGCTCGCCTCTGCCACCATTGCCGGATCGAGGGAGCCACGAGCCACCCCCACCTCTGGTGGCCACGCCCCCTCGCACAGGTACAAATAGAACGCGCTGCCTCCTAGCGCACTCTATTTACTGAGACACTCCTGAGGCGAAAAGCCGGGAGCCGCGTTACTGAAAGAATGGTGTTTTTACTTTGTATACTGTGATTTTATAACTGCCATTGCATAAATTGCACAAACCCCTGCCACTTACTTTCACTACGCCGAGCAGCAGATCAAATTGCTGTTCCCGGCCAAAACGCTCGCCTCTGCCGCCATTGCCGGATCGAGGGAGCCACGAGCCACGCCCACCTCTGGTGGCCACGCCCCCTCGCACAGGTACAAATAGAACGCGCTGACTGCTAGCGCGCACTATTTACTGAGACACTCCTGAGGCGAAAAGCCGGGAGCCGCGTTACTGAAAGAATTGTGTTTTTACTTTGTATACTGTGATTTTATAACTGCCATTGCATAAATTGCACAAACCCCTGCCACTTACTTTCACTACGCCGAGCAGCAGATCAAATTGCTGTTCCCGGCCAAAACGCTAGCCTCTGCCGCCATTGCCGGATTGAGGGAGCCACGAGCCACGCCCACCTCTGGTGGCCACGCCCCCCACGCCCACGGCTTAAGGCAAGCTCGTCTGCGCTCGTCCGCGACGAGGGCACGACTAGCGCGGATAACCCCGCTCAAATCTTCATGCATCCCCCGCGCTATACACGTGAAGCCCTGCTCAACCTCCGAGAATTTGCACACGAAGGTCAGTCCATCTTTGCTGACACTGCCTTTCCACTGCATGACTTCGTAAACAAAGGTCTGCTCCTGGGAGGTCTTTTGAATGTCAGATCACTGCCAAAACATGCTAATGAAATTCATCTACTTATTGAACATCATCACTTGGATGTCTTCTTAACCGAAACATGGACCCACGCAGATTGTGACATTGAATTAGCATGGGCATGTCCGCAGGACTTTAAAATCTTGCACCTTCCCAGACCCAAAGGCCGTGGAAGAGGAGTAGGTATTATCTACAGAGCCTCCTGGCACATTAATACAATAGACATGGACTCTGTTGCCGGCACCGAGATCCTTGGCCTCTCCATAAACAGCCATTGTGGAGGAAATTTTACGGCAATCATCTGCTACCGCCCCCCAGGGACTTTCACCGCCCAACAACAGCAAGCACTACTCACCATCTTCACGAATATGGCAACCTCCCACAATAAATGAATCATCCTAGGGGACTTCAACCTCTGGCCAAACGGTAATCTTTACACTGGTTTAGATAACCTTCTGCTCTCCTGCGAAAGCGTGGGACTCTACCAACTGGTTAAACAACCTACCCACTCAGCTGGTCATCGACTAGACCTTATCTTTTCCAGTTCTCAACTAGTACACTTAAATGACGTTCTGCCCATGAGCTGGACTGACCATGCTCTTCTTACATTCTACATTACCAGTGCAAAAACTAGAATACCGAATTACAACGCCCCACCAGAATTTATGTACAGAGACTGGAAAGCCCTAGAAAAATTGAGCGCTACCACCACCGTATTCAACGTGGAGGATAGCTTCTCCCCTTCTAACTCGGTCGAAGACAATTACAAAGCCTTCCGCACGAGGGTACTATCTACTACGGATTCCCTAGTTCCATTAAAAATATGCAAACCTAAAAGCAGAGCATCTGCCCCATGGTTCAGCGATTCCCTGAAAACCCTCAAATTAGCCTGTAAACAGGCGGAGAGAAAGTGGAGACATGGCTATCGCGACATAAATAAAATTATCTGGAAAAATAAGCTCCTGGAATATAAATCTGCCATCGCTGAGAGCAAAGCCTCCTACTATTGCTCCACTATAGTCAATGCTGCAAATAGTCCCAAAAGCATCTTCCAGATTCTCGATAACCTTATCCACCCCGACTGTGCCAAAAAAGCCATCCCTCCTACACAGACACTCTGCGATAATCTCGCACTGTTTTTTACGGACAAAATTGAGACCATCACTAATAAACTAAATGTCCCCTCTTCGCAAGATTATCTCTACGCCCCTGGGTGTCGGTTGACACCAGGACACGCACCCAGGGAATGTCTACAAGTGCTCCCCTTGATCTCGGAAGCAGACTTCGAGAGAGTGGCACACGGAGTTACCTCTGGGTCCCCCCTTGACCCGCTGCCCCCAAAAATTTGGAAAATGTGCGGAACTGAACTCTTCGACACCCTCCGTAGGATTTGCAGCCAATCTTTGCATTGCGGATTCGTTCCTATCCCCTGGAAGCAAGCACTTATCACCCCACTGCTGAAGAAGCCCTCACTGAACCCTGAGTGCCTATCCAACTTTCGGCCTATATCGCTCCTACCCTTCCCGGTGAAAGTTGTAGAATGATGGGTTAGCTCCTGTCTATCAACTCATCTGGAGCAGAGTCACATTCTGGACGATTTCCAGTTCGGATTCCGCCCAGCCCATGGAACCGAAACAGCGGTACTCACAGCCATGGAAGAACTTCGTATGCGTGCAGACAGGGGCCACGCGGTGGCCTTGATTTTATTGGACCTGTCTGCCGCATTCGATACGGTCAACCATGCGATCCTACTAAAAAGACTCAAAGAGGCAGGGGTCGTTGGCACCGCCTTGCTCTGGTTCCACTCATACCTGCGAGACAGGAAACAGGCTGTGTCCCTCCCCCCATTTCAATCCGCCTTCTCCCCTGTACCTCACGGGGTGCCCCAGGGCTCGTCCATCAGCCCAATCCTTTTTAATGTTTATCTGAAACCTTTAGTTACCTTGATTAAATCCCATAGACTGAAAACTATAAACTATGCGGACGACACCCAGCTTATCCTTTCCTTGGAGGGGGAAGAATCAATCCCCATGGAATCATTCCACGACTGCCTGAGAGACACAGCTGGCTGGCTGCACAAAAACTCTCTGCAATTTAATTCCTCTAAAACAGAGGTATTGTTCTGTGATAGAAGCCGGATTCCTCGTCTATTCCCCACGGAATTCTGGCCCCCGGAAACTCTGGAAAAACCACAGCCGGTCACTAGCGTCCGCAATCTGGGTGTCATACTAAACAACAAACTTAGCATGGAAACACAGGTAATCAAAACAGTCTCCACCTGCTCAGCCCTACTGCGCTCTTTACGTAAAATCATGCCACTGCTTCCCGCACAGGCACAAGCATTAATAGTCAGGTGCACTATCCTTAGTCGCCTTGACTATTGCAATGCGCTTTTGCTCGAGTCCCCAGCTGTTCTACTGGACAGACTCCAAAGAGTCCAGTCGGCCGCAGCCAAACTTGCCCTCGGATGGACCAGGAGATCCTCGGCCACAGCAGCTTTAGCCGAGTTACACTGGCTCCCTCTGAAGCAGCGAATAGCTTTTAAAGCACTCTGCCTGGTTTTTAAAGCATTACACGGAACCGGCCCCAGACCCCTACAACAAATGTTTTCCTGGTACACCCCAACCAGAACTCTCCGATCCGCCTCAGCCTGTCTGGTTACGGTACCCAGATTCAATAAGGTAAGGACTGGAGGAAGATCCTTCAGAGTGGCCGCCGCTAAACTCTGGAACAGTTTGCCGGTCGATATCCGCCAAATCTCACAACTCCTTCCTTTTAGAAAGCGGATTAAAACTTGGCTCTTCCCCAAATCCCTTACTGTTACCCGTTCCTAGTCTCCCGTCATTCTTTTTATCTTAGGAGTAATCTCTCAGCGCCAGGATACCTGCCAGGTGACAGATGCGCTATATAAATGTTTTAAATAAATAAATAAAATAAAATAAAAAATTTTAAGTGAACTTATTTACATGTGTGACCTGATGCTTTGCTAACTTTATAGCTTTTTATTTATATAAATGACATTTGATTCTAATATGATGAAATGTGCCACTGATTTAATGAAAAAAATTCTGGTTTCATGTTGTTTCGTTATGTCCAGGATTCATTCAGAATTCTATCAAAGCGTCCTTGCCATGATCTTCGCCATCAGTGAGATTAACAGTATACCAGATCTTCTACCTAACACCACTTTGGGATTTCAAATTTATGACTCTTGTTTCTCTGAGTTGGGGGCTGTTCAGGGGACCCTGCAGCTGCTCTCGGGGGGCAAAGAGACAGTACCCAACTACCGTCGCCCTTCAAGCCCCAAGCTGGTTGGCTTCATCGGAGATGGGCCATCATCAGAAGCTCTTCCTATGGCAAGAATACTTGGGCTCAGCAGATTTCCTCAGGTAAGATATGAGCCTATCATGTACAGAAAAACAGATTTACTATGACTGGTGTTGATAAACATATACATAAATGATTATTTATTTGAAAATTCATGTCTGCTATCCTGAAATATGTGATGGTTGAGAAGATCAATTCTTTATATTGAATTTCAGACTATTTTTCATCCAAGTATTTCCCATATTTGCAAGGCAAAGATTTGACTCTGCATATTATCAATCAAAATGCAACTTGTTAAATTTGAAAAGCAACTCTAAATTAAAAGTAACACATTATATTTACTAAAGTCTCTGGGCCATATTATCAAGAAAGGGCAATACATTATCACCAATTTTATCGGCATTATATATCCTTGTGAATTCCCATAGAAGCCCAGGTTCTGGTGTTAACCCGGGCTTCTATGGGAATTCACAATGGCATATTATCAAGCCCATTATTGCCACTTTAGCTGCAGTTTCCTGCCGATAAAAGCGGCGATAATGTATCGCCCTTTCTTGATAATATCCCCTATGTTCTTCAAATCTCTCATGTTAGACTTGTTATCCTTAAGGTGACTTCCCTCAACTTTTTGCCTGCTTACCTCCACTTTCTGCTGTATTTTTTTTTTTGTTGGACATAGGATTCTGAAAATTTTACCACTGCTAATCAGTGCTACAGTACATGTGATTCTCCCCTAAACATGGTGACAATAGTATATACCTGATTGGCATATTTAGTTTAATAATACTCCCCTTTATAAAGTGGTGTACCATATACCCAGGCCTTTACTCTAAATGCTGTGAGTGGGCCTGCACCACTGATTATGTCGCCCACACAAGTAGCCTTTCAAACCTGTCTGAGGGCTGCCATAGCAAGCCATGTGTTACATAGACCCCAGTTCTAACATATCAATTCAAATTAAAACCTTTCGGTTTTGTTCCTAGGAACTCAGGAAATATATCATAAACAAGATATCTCTCTCCCCCAGTCAAAGTCACAGATGGTGTCTTTGGCAAAAAAAGGTAACTGATTTCAAAGGGCGGTATTTCGTAGCATTAATAATTAGTGCTCATTTATTTTTATTAGGTGTTATTTTTTACCCAAAGTTATGTTTACTGCAAGACAATAAAGAGCTGTGAAGCTTGGTTAAGTATCACAGTGGCCTCCACGTAAGGCAAATGGGCCTATACACAATGGTAAATTGGCATGTGAGTAAATCTACATGTGTAAGTTTACTACTTTGAGTATTCACAATTTCCAAGTGTAAATGTACTACAAAAGGGCCAATTCGCAAGTGTAATTTTACACATGAATAAATCTACACATGTACATTTACTCTAACAATTTGCAGTAAATTATTGCTTTTGGCTATTCACCAATTCTGAGCATACATCTACTACAAAGTGCAGACTTACATGCCTCTACCACCTGAAGCAGGAAATGGAGTTATATTTAAGAGTTTAATGTTACTACAGCCAGAAAATTGCCTGGAATAAATCACACACTCCACAAGGCCAACTACTGGTTTCTGCAAACCCCTCTCGTCAAAAGTAATTGAGGCAGGGACTTAAAAGAGAACCCTGTAACACAATAATAGGAAAATAAATTAATGGTAAAATAATAAATTTTATCCATATCTACAATTATATATTATTGGGGGCCAACTACCTGTCCTGTTACCTTGAGTAAGTCCCAAAAAAGCGGGATGGCTAAGCGGTCTTCAGAGGCCACGCCTTCTTTCTCCACCACTCTGCAAACACATCTCCTGGCACACTACTTGTTGGGGGATGAAGTCCACTTTACTCCTTAAGTCCTCAAGAAGCACTCCTGGTACCACCTGTAAGTCCCACATAGCGGGATACCTGAGAGCTGGTCAGAGGCCCAGCCCCATTATCCACAACGCTGCTAATGCGACTACTACTTAAAAAACATAGAAATTCACTGAAAAAAAGGTAAAGGTTACAGGGATGTTATAGTTAGGAATTAACATTTAAAACATCTTAGAAATTCACTTAATTTCTAAGGTTTTTAAATTCGAGTATCTTACTATAACGTCCCTGTAACCTTTGGTTTTTGCAGTGACTATACATATATATAAATATCAGGCTCCAAACTCCGTTTCGTCCATAAACAAAGTACAGCACTCCGGGGGGTAAGGGCAAGATTTTCTTTATTCCGCCACTTTTAGCAAAAACAAACGCGTTTCGGACGTGAGTCCTTCGTCAGTGTCTACACGAAGCCTCGTGAGGCGGCCACTTTTAACTGTGTTTGGATACATTTGGATACGTCATTACGGCATAGTAACAACAGGGAAGATGGTTTTGAGATCGCGTAGATGCGCTTGTGAGTGTGGCGGCCATCTTTTAATGTTCATAATTGAACTGATATCCTATGTAAATCATCAAAATGGCCGCAAAACTGGTGTAATATGTTATACAGCCGTGTATCGGCAAATCACCAGCTAAATCCGATGTAAATCATATACTTAGTAGCTGGTGTCCCAAATTATCAAGCTGTGTATCTGCAAATTACCAGTTACCATCACATTGAGCATGCCGCGATCCCATTATCCATAATTCATTCCAGTATGTCAAAACATGCCCCGTATCATTTATCCAAAATTATATGACATTGCTATTACGATATTGTAGTCGCATTACATAAAGGAACAGAATAAGCACAATTAATTCATTTAAAAAATGTCAAGATTCTCATTACAGATATATACAGGACAATATACTAGTTTTCATCAAGTTAAATGTACCATGAGTTCTTCCCCCATGTTCAAGCCCTGTGGACCAGTGTTTCCCAAACTGTGGTCCGCGGACCCCCAGGGGTCCGTGACCCATTCCCAGGGGGTCCGTAGGCAACAGTTTTAAAAGCACAGAAACATTTCTTGTATAATTAGCAGCTTTCCAGCAACAATAAAAGTGTCAAGAGAATGCCAGTGATTAATGTACCTGCTGGAGCCGAGGAGAGTTTTGTTCAGTTGCAGCTTTGATTGAACTAATGTAGCACAGAGGGTTAATGTGCCTACTGCAAAGAACGTGTATCATGCATCTTAAAAAGCAGTATTTTATGTGCATAGGTTCGTGGTTATTGCTTTTGTCACAGAGATTATTTTGTTACTGAGTACTTCATAAGTGACAATCGTAATCTATCTAGCAGAGGAAACTATAAACTGTCATCAAAGAGTTGCTTGCAAACTGCATGGTACCAGTTAGTAACTAATATTTTTTCCCAGGTATTCATTATTCTGAATATACATTTTTAATGTTAAAGTCAGTGCTAGCCACTGTGTTATGTTCTGAATCCTGAGTTTGTGCTTTTCCAGACCGGGCACACTTTAAACATTTTATATACACACTGATTTACATGTATGATTCAATGTCTCTATATGTGTGTGATGTAAAGTGCTTTGACATCCTACAATGGTATGAGAGATGCTATAAAACAAATGAAATACATGTGACAGAGGGGCTATTACTTCAATATAAAATACTAAGCGCCAGATGTACGATCTGATTTTATATGCGCGAACGGGTTCGCGAACCCTTTAATGCTTGCAAAAACCTATTGAGCCATGTACGTAGCCTATTTCACGAGTCGCAATTTGTTTGCGACTCGCTAAATAGGTTTTGCAACTTGCTATTTGGAAGGGGCAATCCCTTCCAAATAGGGAGTCTCAAAACCATGTACAAATGTTTTGCGGTCGCAAACCAGTCGCAATTACCACCTACTTCAAGTAAATGATAATGCATTCGCAAATGGAAAAGGGTCCCCAGGGGACCCCTTCCCCTTTGCAAATGCATGCAAAATTATGTTTTAAGGGCAGGCAGTGGTCCCAGGGACCTCTGCCTGCCCTTAGAAAATGAAACGCAAACGTTTAATTTTTTTTTTTTTTTAAATGCATGGTAAACTGGCTGCATTTTTTTTTAAACTGCTTTATTTAAAAGCAGTCCGAGACATGGTGGCCTGCAGAGCCTAGCAGGCCACCATCCCTGGGAGGGCTGGCATTCCCAATGGGCTTGAAAATTGCGAGAGGCTCATTAATGTTAATGAACCTCGCAATTTGCGACCCCATTGTGAATCCCAAACAGTGTTAAACACACTGTTGTACACTTCATTTAGCGACTCGCAATTTGCCACTCGCAATGTGTCGCCAATTGCGAGGCGCTAAATTAAATGGTCGTACATCTGGCCCCAAAATCCTTAGTACTTTGAGTATTTGTTTTGTGTGCAGACGTGTGTATTTTTTTCGAATTACTGTTTTAATTTTGAAATTTAACTCATACAAATTGCTTGGGGGTCCCCGGCTTCCAGTAGTGACTCAATGGGGGTCCTCAGGAGTCAAACGTTTGGGAATCACTGCTGTGGACTCTTTGTCTGCAAATCGATAATATAACGTGACTCCAGTCTGCGTAGCCTCATCAGTCTATCCCCTCCCCTTGGATTGACTGGAACATGATCAATGCCATAATATTGTAATAGATCCCTATTACTATGAAGTTCCTTGGCAAAATGCCGAGCCACCGGATATGTTATGTCCTTATTGGTGATGGCACGTTGATACTCCAGAATACGCATTTTTACGTTATTAATTGTGCTGCCAATATATTTCAGTCCGCAAGGACAGGTCAAGCAATACATAACATATGGGGTTTGACAAGTGATGAACCTTTTGATCTTTCTAGGATGTTTCAGACCTGGGACGTTGTATGATAGAACACGTCTGCTATTTTCACAGGCTTTGCATTTACTACAGGGGAAGAAACCTTCCATGTCTTTTAAAGTACCACTTCTTTTAGGTTTAGAGGGCATAAGATGACTTTGTACTAGTTTATCTCTTAAAGATTTTAGCTTGCGAAACGTTACTAAGGGGCGAGGTGGAACATCCTTCCCTATAGTAGGATCTAATCACAATATATGCCAGTTTTTTGTCAATATCCTTCTCAGATAATTGGCATTGTCGGAGAATGTTGTTACCATTCTAAATTTGTTGCTGACTTCCGACTGCACTTTATTATCTTTGTTACTCAACAGACTTGCTCATGAGATTTTTAAAACTCTGTTGAAGGTCTGATCTAAAAGAGTAGGATCATATCCTCTAATTGTGAATCTCTTTATGGATTCTTTGGCTGTGAAAACAAAGTCAGACTCTATCGAACAATTACGTCGGAGCATTAGTGTTCAAAACCGGATTTATTCCAAAGCTTTCACTTATATATATATTACCTACTGGTGGTCGCCAGTAGGTAGTTATAGTTAGGACCTAGTTTCCATAGGAAATCCGCAACATTCTATTGGGAATAACTTTGGCCCTGGTGGACGAATGTTTGCGAATTTCTCAAAGAAGATGGCTAGGTCCGCTGCGCTCATTCTGTGAAAGTTTTGGGGGGATTGGTGAAGTGGGGGCTGAGATAAAAGGGGGGTCCCAAAACATGTTTTTCCCATGTTATTTTCCATAGGACGTTTAGACACGGCTACAGCTCGAACGGCTGAATGGATTTATAAGAAATTTGGTAGAAAGGTAGAGTGTGGGTCGCAGATCACGCTTTTGTTTAAATGGTGTAAATCCGTTCAGTAGTTGCTGAGAAAATTAAAGTTGAAATCAGTTATATATCTGTAAGCGAGCACGGGTGCGCGCACCTATGCGGGTGTGCGCGAGCGGCATTGTGATTTGCTGTTTAACGTCTGTCAACATTCGATTCGGAGGAAATCAGGAAGTGTTGTCCACCATTTTGTTAGTGCGAGTGAATATATAATACAGAACAAAGGGTTAGTACATGGAAAGGGGAGAAGGTAGAGATTGTCTGGCTGGGTAGGTTTTCTAAGGGGGTACAGTATGGACCCTGAACGCGAAAATACTATTTTTTTTTTGGAGAAAACATTTGCGGGGTGCATGCATTCGGTCGCGCACCCCTATTTACAAGACTGTGAAAAACTATAGTGGTGAGAGTGGAAAGGGAGCAGGGTGGAGAGTGTTTGATTTCGTAGGTTTCTTGAGGGGTTTATTAAGGATGACGAAAGTGTAAAAGTAGCTTTTTTTCGCAAATAAGTTACGAGGTGTCGGTCGCGCACGGCGATCAAAAAACATAAGGAAAGATGGAGATAAATTACAAGTTTGAGTGTTTAGATCTAAGGTGGCTCTTAAAAGAGCCCTTGTGTTAATTGAGTTTTTGCTGAACTTATAAGTAAGTTCCGATGCAGAGTCTCATGTTACAGAGGAAAATTCAATTTCCCTCATCCGTGAAATGAACACCATCTCTCCGATAGATGCCTTCCATGTTGAAACGTAGGTTGTTGTTGTATATAGAACCCATGTTATATTCTCTGAGGAAAGCAGAAACAGATTTATTTACATGTTTCCTTGCTTTCTCAATCTGTGGACAACGTTCATTGGACCAATTCCATTTTTGTCTTTGGCATATATTTGAATACACCAAGACAGTTCGAGGAAAAAGTGACATCAATTGACGAAAGGTGTCTTTTAGAAGCATTTCCAGACCTACCCCTGTTAATGTGCTTAGATCATTGCCACCACAGTGCACAATTATCAGGTTAGGTTCAGGGAGATGCATAAAAGTTTTCACCAATGGTATCAATTGGTGACATCTTAATCCTCTTTGGCCAATCCACGTAATCTGCACATTTGGTAAGTCAAGGTTACAAATTCGTCTGTTTGCAGCATATTTTTCACTCCAGTGAATATAACTGTGTCCTACAAGCCAAACCTTCATTTTCAAGGTAGATGCAGTAGTACTCCGATGGGTTCCTGAAGTGGAATGGCAAGTAGATGGTGAAAGTCACGATAAAAAAAGTGTGTGAGGTTTGGTGTTAAAGGAAAACTGAACATGACTGGTTAATTGATATACTTCAAGATTGAAGACTACGCTGTATGTTATAGTTTTATTATAAACAAATCTTCTATTGGTCGTGGAAAATAAAGAAATGTAAAACAAGAGTGGATAGGCAGGTGTGTTTGGAGGGAAATTATCCTTTTTGCTTGGATTTAGAACGTTGAGATATGAACTTTTGACCTGTGCCTTCAGCTAGGTGCAGATTGAGCTGTTACCATGGTAACAGCCAGAGAAGGTAGAGGGTGAAGGGTGACCGTTATGTGACTTTGAAAATATTGAAAGGATATCCAACTGAAATGTTAATTTGAATATGAAATTGTGCGGAAACAAATATGATTGGTTGAGGAGACATATTTGAGTGTGTATTGACAGAAAATCTATGCCATTATTCGAGTTCCAGGGTAGTCCAGAGTCGTTCTAGTGGACCAGACCCAAATCCGGGGAGTCGGCCGCCATTTTGAGCGTTCCGCAGCAACAGCCGCTCTTCACACCGGCCACCGGAGCGGGTCCCCGGCCATCCAACCGAGTGGAACGCCAATGGCAGTCATGGTGCAGCTGACCGGGGAGTGAAACGCTAAGGGTCGCCCTGCTGCAGCTGACCGCGGGGATGGGCCTTGGCGCGTGGTTTGGCCCCTGGGCTATTTGCACAACGGTGCTCCACCCCTAGGCCGCCACCTATGTTACCTCGACAGGAACAGCGTCATGCATTTGGATCGATGTTGCAGCAGGCTGCCATGTAAATAGTTATTTAATAAAACGTTTTACCCTGTTACTTTGCTGGTGTGTTGTATATATTTATAATATTTGCATAGGCTTTGTCGTTATTTTGGGCGGGGTGGGCGGCGGAGCCGAGCGAACTTCTCTTATTTAGTCAGCACATAAATTGACTTAGTGGTGCGCATTATTTTGGGTGTACATTTGGAATATCGGTTGGGGTCGGGTTCGTCATACTGAAATAACCCTTCAAGTTTCTGGTGTAGGCTACTCTCCCATTCACTAGCTCCAGAGAGAGTCGTTCCTAAGTAAGGAAAGTGCTATATTCTTTTTCGTCCTTCACATGCGGATACCATGTTCGGGCTTATTTTTCTCATTCCATTAACCGTTCGATCAACGCCTCAGTCATACAAAAAGCATTCTTTTATTGACCCAGTCGTGCGCCACACATACGCATTCATACCGTACAAATCAGAGCCCATGCGCACATTCATACCATACAATCTTTCACGCTCCCAGAGATAGCTCGTACATATAATGTACCGTCTCACAGAGCTAGCCTATTTTTCCTCGCGTGCAACACGGTGCGGTTTAGGTCTTCTCCATACTTTAGCTGAAATTCCAATGTAACCTGCAGAAAAAGAAAAGAGGGGGGGCAGCGTTCAAAGCACATCAGCGTGCATAAACACGAAAATGTTTTTATCTACCACGTACTTGACTTATCTCTCTGAGATGCATTCCCTTGTGTCTCGGCAATGGTAGTCTGTTCATTACATAGATCGCCCGAGGGCGGTAGTACAGACCGCGCATAGGAAAGGGTCAAAAGCCAGGGGTATAGGAGTATGTAACAAGCAAGCCATTTAATTGAAAAAAATAAACGTGACAAACGGTTGCAGGATCAGTGAAGGTTGATTTTTTATTCGAAAGTATAACAGGATCAGTTACAATAAAATCGTCCATACGCACACCAAGGGAGAGTATCATGGGTAACATTACTTCGAAGCTTTAATAATACAATATATCAATAGGGTTGTCCGTATGCCCAGTCAGTACCCTTCCCCGCCCGCCATGTGCACAAAGACCGCATACATCCCCCATAACGTCAAGGCTAAGTAACTAGAACGTCATAAGGAGTTGCAAGTCGCTCCCATACTGGCGCCATTTTGGTCGAGGCCACGCAGGTCCTTTCAAGTGGTGTGGGACCTGCCTGGCTTGGGGAATGTTTCAAGTGATGTGACTGAGGAGCAAATTGTGGACCTCTTTAAAGACTTCAACCCACTACATGTCAAGAAATGTCAGAGCCGAATGAAATGCTTTGCATTTGTAGACTTCAGTTTGGCGAAGACCCAGCAGAATGTTATAAGTAAATGTCATGGCACGAAGTTCAGTGGGCGGTCTGTCATTGTGAAAGCTTCAATTAAGTTGAATGGCTGCAGGAGCCCCGATTACACCAGCAGCCCTGTTAATATGCCGATCTTGGAAAAAGTTCCTCTGTTGGATTGCAATGGCTGCAGTGATGGTCTTGGGAAACTGCTTCCGAAAACTCTTAAGGCCACGAAAGCTTGCTAAGCTGTTTCTTTGGAAATGCGGTGCTGGGTGATGGAAGTTATTGAAGAGTTGGCAGTGGTGTTTTTTGTAGATTTTGGACGCTCTGCCACAGTCCTGGCTTCGTCATTACGAGCACTTGAAAACAAGACATTCTGGGCAATACCACCCTTGACGCAGCCCTTTATGCTACAAGATGGTGTCTTCCATACAGAAAATATTGTTGGCAGCATTTTGAAAGGAAAGATAAACGGCCGTTCTCCTAGTGAGTCTCACATTCTTACATTTATGAAGAATGTTGAAGAGTAGTATGTTGAAAATCTGAAGCCATCGTTCTACAAACTCTCAACCAGCCTTGGATGGAAAAATCCTGAAGAATGTACAAACTGAAAACCAGTTTTTGTCTGCATAGCATCAGCAGCAACACTTGAGTCAGCTTTGTGTGAAGCCGCCATCTTGATCCAATCAATACCGCCCCCCGCACACATTCAGGGACCAGGCCGCATTGCGAGGGCACCGCAGGACGTGTCTTCAGGTCAAACGGATTGTGGGGCAAGGTCCAGAATGGAAGAGTCACCAAAAGGCTAAAAGTCCCGCCGGACCCCGGGAGCCGGCCGCCTATGTCAGGAGCGATCTCAGGCCACACCAGGGCAACAAGACTTGGGGAGGGGGAGGAGCCAAGCGCCCCCTCCGAGTCCGCGCCACCACACCGCCCCTCGGGGGCGTGGAACAGTCGCCCGGTCCGGACGTGAGCCATGAAGAAGGGCACCAGCCGCCATCTTGATCCAATCAACACCGTCCCCCCGCACACATTCAGGGACCAGGCCGCATTGCGAGGGCACCGCAGGACGTGTCCCCAGGTCAAACGGAGTGTGGGACAGGGTCCAGAATGGAAGAGTCACCAAAAGGCTAAAAGTCCCGCCGGACCCCGGGAGCCGGCCGCCTATGTCGGGGGCGATCTCAGGCCACACCAGGGCAACAAGACTTGGGGAGGGGGCAGGAGCCAAGCGCCCCCTCCGAGTCCGCGCCACAACACCGCCCCTCGGGGGCCTCTGTCAAGCGGCTCAGGGAGGCACCGCAGGCAGCGGTTCTTCAGATCAGTGGCTCTCACCGGCAAGGCTCCCCTCCGTCAGCAGCGATCGTTGGCGCTGTGGTTGCGGCCGGAGGCGGGTGAGACGCTGTAGCCGCAAGAGCAGGCGAAACTCAACCGGCCGAGTGAGGCACTGTGCCGCAAGAGCGGGCGCAACTCAGCTGGCCGAGCGAGGCACTGTGCCGCAAGAGCGGGCACAACTCAGCTAGCCGAGTGAAGCGCTGGGGTGCAGCTGAGGAACCTCCACCTGGGGAGGTGGGGGAGGCTCGTTGGTGCCGCCTCTCCCTCCCAGTGCGCCCCACGCCGTCTCCTGGCGCAGGTATATGTGATGGTCGGACCAGGCAATAAGGGGGGGGGTCGTCAGCAAGGCATTCACCCCCCCACCCGTGGCTCGCTGGATGCCACCTCAGGGTGGACGAATGGGAAGGCCAGTACAACAACATCGTGGCCGTGGTGCTTCCGGGCCATCCACCCAACGACCTCTTCGGCCGATGGCTGCCAGCAAGACCCCGCCCTATACGTGCCAGGGGCCTCGTCTTCCGGATGGGTGTAGCCACGGACCTGCTGCACAAGGAGGGACAGGAACAGCGTCATGCATTTGGATCGATGTTGCAGCAGGCTGCCATGTAAATAGTTATTTAATAAAACGTTTTACCCTGTTACTTTGCTGGTGTGTTGTATATATTTATAATATTTGCATAGGGTTTGTCGTTATTTTGGGCGGGGTGGGCGGCGGAGCCGAGCTAACTTCTCTTATTTAGTCAGCACATAAATTGACTTAGTGGTGCGCATTATTTTGGGTGTACATTTGGAATATCGGTTGGGGTCGGGTTCGTCGTACTGAAATAACCCTTCAAGTTTCTGGTGTAGGCTACTCTCCCATTCACTAGCTCCAGAGAGAGTCGTTCCTAAGTAAGGAAAGTGCTATATTCTTTTTCGTCCTTCACATGCAGATACCATGTTCGGGCTTATTTTTCTCATTCCATTAACCGTTCGATCAACGCCTCAGTCATACAAAAAGCATTCTTTTATTGACCCAGTCGTGCGCCACACATACGCATTCATACCGTACAAATCAGGGCCCATGCGCACATTCATACCATACAATCTTTCACGCTCCCAGAGATAGCTCGTACATATAATGTACCGTCTCACAGAGCTAGCCTATTTTTCCTCGCGTGGAACACGGTGCGGTTTAGGTCTTCTCCATACTTTAGCTAAATTCCAATGTAACCTGCAGAAAAAGAAAAGAGGGGGGGCAGCGTTCAAAGCACATCAGCGTGCATAAACACGAAAATGTTTTTATCTACCACGTACTTGACTTATCTCTCTGAGATGCATTCCCTTGTGTCTCGGCAATGGTAGTCTGTTCATTACATAGATCGCCCGAGGGCGGTAGTACAGACCGCGCGTAGGAAAGGGTCAAAAGCCAGGGGTATAGGAGTATGTAACAAGCGAGCCATTTAATTGAAAAAAATAAACGTGACAAACGGTTGCAGGATCAGTGAAGGTTGATTTTTTATTCGAAAGTATAACAGGATCAGTTACAATAAAATCGTCCATACGCACACCAAGGGCGAGTATCATGGGTAACATTACTTCGAAGCTTTAATAATACAATAATCAATAATGAAAAACCGACATCAATAGGGTTGTCCGTATGCCCAGTCAGTACCCT
Source organism: Lissotriton helveticus (assembly GCF_964261635.1). Taxonomy (NCBI): domain Eukaryota; kingdom Metazoa; phylum Chordata; class Amphibia; order Caudata; family Salamandridae; genus Lissotriton; species Lissotriton helveticus. The sequence continues at coordinate 60,852,799 of NC_136071.1, forward strand.
TCCCCGCCCGCCATGTGCACAAAGACCGCATACATCCCCCATAACGTCAAGGCTAAGTAACTAGAACGTCATAAGGAGTTGCAAGTCGCTCCCATACTGGCGCCATTTTGGTCGAGGCCAGGCAGGTCCTTTCAAGTGGTGTGGGACCTGCCTGGCTTGGGGAATGTTTCAAGTGATGTGACTGAGGAGCAAATTGTGGACCTCTTTAAAGACTTCAACCCACTACATGTCAAGAAATGTCAAAGCGGAATGAAATGCTTTGCATTTGTAGACTTCAGTTCGGCAAAGACCCAGCAGAATGTTATAAGTAAATGTCATGGCACGAAGTTCAGTGGGCGGTCTGTCATTGTGAAAGCTTCAATTAAGTTGAATGGCTGCAAGAGCCCCGATTACACCAGCAGCCCTGTTAATATGCCGATCTTGGAAAAAGTTCCTCTGTTGGATTGCAATGGCTGCAGTGATGGTCTTGGGAAACTGCTTCTGAAAACTCTAAAGGCCACGAAAGCTTGCTAAGCTGTTTCTTTGGAAATGCGGTGCTGGGTGATGGAAGTTATTGAAGAGTTGGCAGTGGTGTTTTTTGTAGATTTTGGACGCTCTGCCACAGTCCTGGCTTCGTCATTACGAGCACTTGAAAACAAGACATTCTGGGCAATACCACCCTTGACGCAGCCCTTTATGCTACAAGATGGTGTCTTCCATACAGAAAATATTGTTGGCAGCATTTTGAAAGGAAAGATAAACGGCCGTTCTCCTAGTGAGTCTCACATTCTTACATTTATGAAGAATGTTGAAGAGTAGTATGTTGAAAATCTGAAGCCATCGTTCTACAAACTCTCAACCAGCCTTGGATGGAAAAATCCTGAAGAATGTACAAACTGAAAACCAGTTTTTGTCTGCGTAGCATCAGCAGCAACACTTGAGTCAGCTTTGTGTGAAGCCGCCATCTTGATCCAATCAATACCGTCCCCCCGCACACATTCAGGGACCAGGCCGCATTGCGAGGGCACCGCAGGACGTGTCTTCAGGTCAAACGGATTGTGGGACAAGGTCCAGAATGGAAGAGTCACCAAAAGGCTAAAAGTCCAGCCGGACCCCGGGAGCCGGCCCCCTATGTCGGGGGCGATCTCAGGCCACACCAGGGCAACAAGACTTGGGGAGGGGGAGGAGCCAAGCGCCCCCTCCGAGTCCGCGCCACCACACCACCCCTCGGGGGCGTGGAACAGTCGCCCGGTCCGGACGTGAGCCATGAAGAAGGGCACCAGCCGCCATCTTGATCCAATCAACACCGTTCCCCCTCACACATTCAGGAACCAGGCCGCATTGCAAGGGCACCGCAGGACGTGTCCCCAGGTCAAACGGATTGTGGGACAGGGTCCAGAATGGAAGAGTCACCAAAAGGCTAAAAGTCCCGCCGGACCCCGGGAGCCGGCCGCCTATATCGGGGGCAATCTCAGGCCACACCAGGGCAACAAGACTTGGGGAGGGGGCAGGAGCCAAGCGCCCCCTCCGAGTCCGCGCCACCACACCGCCCCTCGGGGGCCTCCGTCAAGCGGCTCAGGGAGGCACCGCAGGCAGCGGTTCTTCAGATCAGTGGCTCTCACCGGCAAGGCTCCCCTCCGTCAGCAGCGATCGTTGGCGCTGTGGTTGCAGCCAGAGGCGGGTGTGGCGCTGTAGCCGCAAGAGCAGGCGAAACTCAACCGGCCGAGTGAGGCACTGTGCCGCAAGAGCGGGCGCAACTCAGCTGGCCGAGCGAGGCACTGTGCCGCAAGAGCGGGCGCAACTCAGCTGGCCGAGTGAAGCGCTGGGGTGCAGCTGAGGAACCTCCACCTGGGGAGGTGGGGGAGGCTCGTTCGCGCCGCCTCTCCCTCCCAGTGCACCCCACGCCGTCTCCTGGCGCAGGTATATGTGATGGTCGGACCAGGCAATAAAAGGGGGGGGGGTCATCAGCAAGGCATTCACCCCCCCCCCCCACCCGTGGCTCGCTGGATGCCACCTCAGGGTGGACGAATGGGAAGGCCAGTACAACAACATTGTGGCCGTAGTGCTTCCGGGCCATCCACCCAACGACCTCTTCGGCCGATGGCTGCCAGCAAGACCCCGCCCTATACGTGCCGGGGGCCTCGTCTTCCGGATGGGCGTAGCCGCGGACCTGCTGCACAAGGAGGGACAGGAACAGCGTCATGCATTTGGATCGATGTTGCAGCAGGCTGCCATGTAAATAGTTATTTAATAAAACGTTTTAGCCTGTTACTTTGCTGGTGTGTTGTATATATTTATAATATTTGCATAGGGTTTGTCGTTATTTTGGGCGGGGTGGGCGGCGGAGCCGAGCTGTCTTGCAGACATCATGGCGTCGAGCTCGGTTCCTCTCACTAGTTTCATATTTCTCATGAGGGGTTGTTCCTAATGTTTCTATTTTAGCGAGGTCAAAAAGATCAGTGGCCTACTGATTTTGCTTGATTCCTTTTATTTTTTCCAACGATTTTTATGTTATAGTTTGCTTGCACTTTACAGCGGCTAGTCCGCATTTTATATATATGTCCTTTTTATTAGGGGTGTCCTCCGGTGGAGTCGGATGATCTACCTCTAATAAACGGTCCGGGCTGAACCAACTACCAACAAACGGGGCAGAGATAGGCATGACGGATTACAAAGGGGACAAAAGTCTGCACTACCTATCCTTCACTATCCGCAAAGACTGAACAGAGTATTGCGACTCTGTGCTTATTTGTGAATAGAGAATCACCCAAAGAGAACCAATTCTGAACGATCAATGTTCGGCCAAACAATCAATCAAATGAGGGATAAAAATAGGCACAACGGATTACAACGGGGGCTAAAGCCTGCGTTACCTATCCTTCACTATCTGCAAAGACTAAACAGAGTATTGCGACTCTGTGCTTGTTTGTAAATAGAGAATGAACCAAAGAGAACCAATTCCAAAACAGTAAATGCTTGGATAACAATCAATCAAATGGAGAGGGAAGCAGGCACGACGGATTACAACGGGGGCAAAGGCCTGCGTTACCTACCCTTCACTATCTGCAAAGAGAGAATACTCCTAAAAGAAAAGAGGGGGGGGGGCAGCGTTGAAAGCACATCAGCGTGCATAAACACGAAAATGTTTTTACCTACCACGTACTTGACATTTTAAAGCTTTTGATATTTGCTATTAAAAAACCATTGAAATTCACTGAAAAAACCATAGGTTATAGACCATATATAGTTAGGAATTAGCATTTACAAAACCTTGAAAATTCACTGAAAAAAACATAGGTTTTACACACGTTATAGTTAGGAAGTAGCATTTAAAAAACCTATGAAATTCACTGAAAAAAACATAGGTTTTACACACGTTATAGTTAGGAAGTAGCATTTAAAAAACCTATGAAATTCACCAAAAAAAACATAGGTTTTACACCAGTTATAGTTACCAGGAAATTTTACTCGCATAAAACCATTGAAATTCCCACGTTATAGTTAGTTGGACTCACTATAACTTGCGCGTGCAATGCACTGCTGATGACGTCACATATTACATCACTCATGACGTGGTCAGTGACATCACTCATGACATCACTGATGACACCATCCTTGCGACAGAGTGACAGACCTCTTTTCACTGTAATGTAACCCTTGAAACACATATTCAAAAATAGAAACTAAAATGTTCAAAAAAATGGAGATACCCATACCAGTTACAACAACCAATTCAGTAAATCCACCGTCTATATACACATCCACTCTTTCACCAACAGTTCTATGTAGTCACTCATACATATACTCACTCATCATATATAGTGATACACCTATATATCCTGTTACACAACGACAGTCATCCAAAAGATACTCTCACACATACTCACACATGCAAATAAACTATTAAACATCAATTTATTTGCATATACAGCTATACACACACTACCACTTTACTTCTAAGGAAACTTACACATACTTACTCTCTTAAACAATCACTTATAGAAACACATACTTATTTAAACAGGAACTCTTACAATCCCTCACTCTCACATATACTCACTTATATACATCAATATTCACATATACTAGATTAAAACATATGTAGTTACAGATAAAGACACTAGTGAGACAGTGATTCACTCACTAACATACATATATACACACTCATCCACCCATACAGTCCTGCACATATGCTGTATTCAAAACACATACAAACAGAGAGTCAGTCATTCATGCATGTATGTGCTAAGTAACACCCCCACCAAACATATAGACACTCATATTGATATTAAAAAAAACATCTAATAACCCATATACCTACACATGTAGCTACTCACCAACCCATGCAGCCACTTATACAGAAAGTGAAACATTAATACATATGTTTAAAAATTTAAACATTACTCACTAATATTTATTTTTCAGAAAGACACACATTCACTGGATGGTGTCATCAGTGATGTCATGAGTGATGTCACTGACCACGTCATGAGTGATGTAATATGTGACGTCATCAGCAGTGCATTGCACGCGCAAGTTATAGTGAGTCCAACTAACTATAACGTGGGAATTTCAATGGTTTTATGCGAGTAAAATTTCCTGGTAACTATAACTGGTGTAAAACCTATGGTTTTTTCGGTGAATATATATATATATATATATATAGATATCATCCAACAATGTTCATCCCTTGCTTGGAGATGCGACACAGTGACTAAGCAGGACCCCATCATTCTTCTTGACAAAGTCCTTTATTAAGCAAACCGGCATTTGTTTTCCAAAACTCATTAAAGAAAAGCCCTTTGCGTTTCAGTGCTCCTGCACCTTGGTCACGGGCTCATTCACTAATTGCAGGCAGTATCAAGTGGGCACCGAGTCAGCTCATTTAATTAGCAATTTCCCGCCCTCTGGTGGGCAAGGCATGCTGGAACTTGAAGTTGATCTCCTACGCTTTCCCCCTTCGGTGAGTTCTGTCGTCAATAGTGCATTACTGTACTCATTTATTTTCCCTCCAGTGGGTTGTTTTGGAGAAAATCCGGTTAAATTCACGCTGTCAACTTGTCACTCTGCTTGAGCTGAGACTCTGGTGCCTCGCTGCAGCCCATAAACTTTCATGGCAGTGCAATCTCCACGACCGAGGACTGGCTGTAATATGTCATCCAACAATGTTCATCCCTTGCTTGGAGACGCGACACAGTGACTAAGCAGGACTAAGCAGGTAGAACACTGCCGTGATCAAGAACGTTTGTTCGAAACGCGTAGGAGTTTTACGCTTAAACCTGAAAATAAATTAGAATCTTGACTGCCAAGAAGTGTGCCGCGTGATTCTTTGTTTTGTAAATATTTATAAATATATAAATATATATATATATATATACATATACACACATGCATACATATATACATATATACTTGCAGCAATTTCGACGGTTGATGCCATTGAGAAATTTGAAAAAGAGTTGGCAGTGAAACTGAGTAAATATGAAAACACGATAAAAGAGAGGAGAGCCACTAAATTCACACAAGACCGTTTGGATTACCAACGGGGGCAGATCTATACCTTCGCCAAGAGGTTTGACACCTTATATAGACAATGACTGAGTGGTAATTTTGCCTCTAATAGCAAAAATAAAGAATAGCAAAAGAATACAGACATGGGAAAGGACTGTAAGCATGGACTCCAAGAAGGCCACTGAAGGGCCTGCCCCACCCTGAGGATTGCCGCTCCCTAAAGTTGTGTCCTCCTGAAATGCAGCTGTTGCCTCTGTTCGCCAAATCCAGGACTTGTGGCAAAACGTTGAAATATGACCTTATTGAGGGCGTTACTTTTGTGCTAAAGATAAAGGGAGCCTTTGTAGATTTACGTGTTTTGCCCGTTTTGCCTTTACCTCCCCACACAAAAAAGTGGAGGTATTGCCTCTATTGATATTAGAGGGAGACCCCTGGTTCTTCAAAGCCTTACTAGCCTCAGTCAAGAGGTGGACTACCCCACTTGTACCCCCACGGGGGATCTGAGCCTTCGTTCCATGCTTCCTGCCCTTCTTCAAGCCTCCCAAACCAAAGTGGCCAATCTCGCCTGAGACTGAGCCTGGGTGTCCCTGCATTACTCTCTCCTTTCCTGGGACCGGGATTGTCTCAGCTCACCTGTATCATTGTTCCCTCTCCAATGCCGGCACAAACCTCTGGCACGCCGTCAGAGACCCGCTCCGATCCTCCCCCAGCCTCGGAAACCTCAGAGGCACCAGTACTGCCGCCGCCTTGAGCGCCCCGGAGGAGGAGGATCCGAACTCTGCGACCTCTCCGAAGCTCCAGTGCTGCCACGCTCCACCTCGACAAGCCAGGCGAAGGGGGTGCCGCAGTGACCCACAGGCACATCCAAAACGAGAAACGCAAAGCCCCCGGTCAGCAGAGGTCAGTAGGTGGAAAAACAAACGATGTTTAGGAATCCGAGCAGAAGAGTGGAAAACGAGCATAGAACGTGCATGCAGCAACAAGCCTCTCAAAATCGGATTTTAATTCAATGCGCCCAACAGTACTTCAGCAACAATCCATGCCGTGGCACTCAGAAAGCAACAAATCTCGTCTTCTCCTGCACAGCAGGGAGCAGGGGGCCAACGCAGAGCCCAGGTGCAGCGGCCGCTCAGCTAGCTGCCGCCATGTTCCCCTATCAGAGCCTTGAAGTCTCCACAGCCAACCAAAACTGAAATTAGAAGCTTTTGCGAGTCGTTGGAGAGTAAAATCGACATGTTGAACGCTAGAACGGTGGCCTTGGAAGATACTGTGGCCGGCCTCTCTGTTCATCTCGAGAAAGCAGAATCAGACATTATTACTCTCAAAAAAGAAGACCTTGTCCTTTCTGAAAGGCTAGAAGAATTGGAAAACAATGCACGACGAAACAATCTCCGTATTCTTAACGTTCCCGAGGGGAGCGAGGGGACCGATATCAAGCAGTATGTGATTACCCTCCTAAAGGAATCTCTGGAACTCGACCAATCTGCGGATGACCTGGGAATAGATATTCAAAGAATACATAGGGACCCCTTTAGGAGGAATCCACAGAGATTTAAACCCAGGAAGATCCTGGTTAATTTCCATACTTATTCTTTGAAAGAACAGATTCTCAACCAATCGCTGAAACAAAAGACCCTAAGTACTAAAGGCTTCCCATTCCAAATAAGATCAGATTTGTCCAGGGCAACCCTCGACAGGCAGTAGGAGTTGGACAGGAGGCTGGAGGCCTTCAGGAAACTGGGGGCTGTCGCACAACGTAAGTTTCCGGCGGCCCTAAAAATTATGCATAACAACAAAATGTATAATGTATAATGTCAGAACTGTAGAGGCAGCCGATGAATCAGAGAGGAAGGTCCGTTGGGGTAGACTTAGACTTAGTTCTTAGTGGCCCTATTATTATTTTTTTCCCCCCAGGTGAACTCTGCATGAGGCCCATGCAGTTTCCTTGTCTAGCCTGGGTGCAATTCACACTTAGTATAGGGGTACTATTTTAAAAGGCTTTTCTCCCTTATCTTACCCATTATTAATCCTCAATAGCTGGAGGCGTAAGAATAGGTATGGCATTGGTACTCAGTAATTTCTAACTTTACATGACTTTTATATGTAATAAAAAGTCAGTATCTCCGCTCACATTTCTTTTCTCACTTTAGGGAGCAGGAGCTTGCGGGGTGCAATTCACTAGACATTGACCGGATAATTGGGGCAAGGGTTCCCGGGGGGCGGGGGACGGGGGGGGGTTGGGTAGGTTTGGGCACAGGGTACAGTGGAGGGTGTTGCAAGGGAAAAATGTTTAAAAAAATGCTCATTCTCTTCCTAACAATTTTCTCTTTTTTGGATTAACCTATGTTGTAAATATTGCTGGATTAGATAGGCCCAGGGGGATTCTACGTCAGAAATGGGTACGATGGAAAGAAGGCTACTCTTTTTATGACTAGTCTGCAGATCCCCTCCTGGAACGTCAATGGTCTGCGTACTAGATCTAGAAGGGATAAGATTGTACAATACCTCCCGGATTTTAGTGCGCAGGTTATTGTCCTTCAGGAGACCCATCTATTAGAATCAGAGATGGTTCTCTTGCCGTGAAAAATAAAGGGATACATTTTCAAGTTTGCACGACTCAGACGGTGAATATTAGGGGGGCACGATCCTCTTTAAGAGAACAGCAAAGGCTCGCCTCATTTCAAAATTAGTGGACCCAGGTGGCAGATGGGTCATTGTGACTGTTAATATTTTGGGGGCCCAGATTACTATTGTCGGATATTATGGTCTGAATCAAGACGACCCTTCTGCCCTTAAATCTATTTTTTTTCATTTATTAGTGTTTCCAGAACCAACTATCTTGGCGGGAGATTTCAATATTGTTTTGGATCCTTTTCTTGATAAATCACCTAATAGCCATGCTTCAGTCCCCTCTAAAACCAGGGCTTTTTTACTTGAAGCCATGAAACAATATGCTTACACTGACATATGGAGGTTAAGTTCAGGTCAACAATCTGGATTCTCGTTTCGTAACTATAAATAACGGCATCAGTCCAGGATCAATTTTATCTTGGTTAGTCATGCATTAAAAGACACAGTTAAGAACATCTCATATCTGGAGTAGTGTGGCTCACTGGTTAGAGGCGGCAGGCCTGAGAGCAGAAGTCAGCCTGGGACCAGGGTTCAATTCCCGACGCGGCAGGGTTGTGGACCTTGGTCAGCGGACTCGATAATTCTCGCTTCGGTGCTTACTCTAATCAGGGGTTTCACTCGGCAACTCTGGGCATTAGCTTGCCTAATCTCCACAACGGCCCCACCAATTCCGGGGATGCCTGGCTCCACCTTGGGGACTCCCAGCAAGGGACCATCCCACAGGGAAAGCCAGGACGGGTTCCCCAGAGTTATACAGCGCCGGGATGCCCCGTTGCTGGGGCAGCTGTGCGCTTTACAAGTATACTACTACTACTACATATCTTCCCTCTCACTTATCTGACCACTCTGCAGTCTGGCTGGAAGTGGAGGACATAGTTCCTGGTTTTTCTAGGTCTTGGTCCTTTGATCGCTCAGTACTTTTGGAGGATGAGGTGATCTCATCCTTGATTGTGGAGACAGAATGGTTCATGAAAACGAACAAAGCCTCTGCCTCAATAGGGTGCGTATGGGATGCTTATAAAGCTTTTCTAAGGGGCCAAATCACCAGCAGGGCTAGTTACAGAAAAAACATATATAGAGAGGAGGTCTCCACCATTGAGGCCCGAATTAAAAGGCTGCAATCGGAATTAGATCAATCCATTAGTACCTCCCCCGAAACATCTCAAGAGCTACAAAACAAATTGACAAGTTTGAAAGGACAGCTGGAAACAGTGTTAAATACACGGTTACTTCGTAGGTTGGAGGCGAGGAAAATTGCTCATTTTGAGTATGGCGAAGGCGCAGGGAGGCTCCTCACCTGGAAAGCAAAGACTGACCAAGTTAGAAATAACATCGGGTCAATTACACAAGGTAATTTAACGTTTACATCAGATGAAGATATTCAGAGGGTCTTCCAGTTGTATTACAAAGAGGACAAATGTATTGACCATTCTTGCATTGAGGCTTGGTTGAATGAGGTCACATTGCCTTCCTTAACCACAGAACAACAAGGTTATCTCGATCAAGTGATCACGCAGGAAGAGGTTAATGCAGCTATTGTAAGCTGTAAAAAGGGGAATGCAGCAGGTCCTGACAGCCTCCCCTCGGAAATCTACAGGGCCTTGGGCAAGGAAATTGTTCCTATTTTGACCGTTCTTTTTAATCAGATGCTTCGTGGGATAATGCATCCATAACCCTGATCTTAAGACCTGGCAAAGTTGCATCCAGTTGTGGGTCCTATAGGCCAATATCTATTCTCAATGCCGATTACAAAATCTTCACCTCTGTTATGGCTAAAATACTGGGGCTGGTAGCGGGCAACATCTTGCACCAGGATCAGAGGGGCTTTGTTAGGGGTCGACTTGACATACGACTTGATCGGTGCTATTGATATTGCATCTACTTAATCTCTCCCTCTGGCAGTTCTGACTCTTGACGCTACCAAGGCCTTCGACAGGGTTCATTGGTTGTACCTGTCAGGGGTCTTGGGTAAGTTTAATATTGGGGAAAAATTTTACCGAGCCGTTAGGTTGATTTATCAGAATCCTTCCGCATGCCTTCTGGTGAACGCAACTCTTTCAGACACCTTTAAGATCACAAGAGGTACTTGTCAGGGCTGCCCTCTCTCCCCTCTTCTATTTGATTTATATATCGAGCCTTTTGCCCAACGGCTGAGGAATGATCTCAACATCAAGCCCTTCAGGTATGGGGAGTGGGAGAGCAAGGTAGCTCTCCACGCAGATGATATTCTGATTTTCTCCTTCGAGCTGCATACAGTGCTTCCCTTGGTTGTCAAACTAGCCCAGGACTTCGGAGCGGACTCCAGGTATGAAATTAACGCCTCCAAAACTGAAATTATGGCCTGGAACATGGTGAATCCAGCCAGGGCTGAAGCTTAGCTCCAAAATTAGGTATCTTGGAATCAGTATTCTTCAGGACGTCTCCAAGATTGTTGAAACCAATCTCTCAGATGGAGTGTCGGAAACTTATGAGGGCATGGGCCTTATTACCCCTGTCGGTTTTGGGAAGGGTTAATTTGGTAAAAATGTCAATGTTACAAAAAATTACGTTTCTTTTCAATACCATTCCTCTTTACTTTGAGGCTGCCTCTTTAGTTAAGTTGCAGAGTGACATTAATTCATTTATTTGGGCATATCATACGCCTAGGATCGCCTGGAAAAAACTAAGGCGGTGGAGAGAAAAGGGAGGCCTAGCCGCTCCGGACCTTCAGTTGTATGCACGAGCTTTCCAACTCTCCCATTCTCGCATGCTACTGAAAATTCCAACTAACACTGGGGCTGGTGGCATGTTCCTGGCCATGCTTAGAGGGGCTAGGTTACCAGATGAAGGTTTCCAGTTTAAAATCGGTGATCCCAAATAAAATAAAAAATTAAGCTAAAGGGTTTACAGGGCCTAGCTAAAATTTATTTGCAAAGTTTTATATAGCGCTGGCTAGACCCGGAGGTATCAGAGCGCTTTACATGAAGATCAGCGAGTTACAGGTTACATAGTTATTTCAGTTGGATCAGCGAGTTACCGGTTACAAAGTTATAACAGTTTGAATTAAAGAAACATAGGGAGGAGGTGGGGGAGGGAGGGAGACACAAACTGGGAGAAGAGGAAGACAATGCCAAATGACCGGCTGGGTAGGTGATGGCCAAGGGGCCAGGCTCCTCTATAGCTGCATAGGACAGCTCCACCGGGCATCGGCCAAGGTTGCCCAGGCTCCGCTGTAGGGATCTATATCAGTTGAATTAGAGAGTTACAGGATACATAGAAACATCAGTTAGAATCCAAAACGATCGCAGAGGAGGGAGGAGGGGGAGGGAAGGGGACCGAACGTGAAAACGAGTAAAACTATGTCAGATGTCAGGCTAGGTAGGTGAAAGCCAAGGGGCCAGACTCCTCTATAGCTGCATAGGACAGCTCCACCGGGCATCGGCCAAGGTTGCTCAGGCTCCACTGTAGGGATCTACATCAGTTGAATCAGTGAGTTACAAGATACATAGATACATCAGTTAGAATCCAATCATCGCAGAGGAGTGAGGAGGGGGAGGGAAGGGGACCGAACGAGGAGACGAGTAAAACAATGTCAGATGTCAGGCTGGGTAGGTGACGGCCAAGGGGCCAGACTCCTCTATAGCTGCATAGGACAGCTCCACCGGGCATTGGCCAAGGTTGTTCAGGCTCCGCTGTAAGTATCCACATTAGTTGAAACAGGGAGTTACAGAATACATAGATACATCAGTTAGAATCAAGAGAATCAGAGATGAGGGGGAGGTAAGGAGACCAAATGGGGAGACGCAGAAAACAATGTCAAATGTCCGACTGGGTAGGTGATGGCCGAGGCGCCAGACTCCTGTATAGCTGCATTGGACAGCTCCATCGGGCATCTGCCAAGGCTGTTCGGGCTCCGCAGTAGGTATCCACATCCGTTCAATCAGCAGGTAAGTACAAAACATTATCCCTTTCTTACCACTTGCGCCCTATCCATCTACCAGTCCCCCCTGGCCAACTGGCCAGCTCCAAAGGGGCTCAAGTGTCCAGAATGTCAGGGTGCGCTGCCAATGCAGCGCCAGTCAGGGGTGTGCCATCTGCGCAAACCTAAGCGTTGCAGCTGCCCACTACTTGCTGGGCAGCTGAGGACAAAAACAACAGGGCCTAAACGCTGCAGCTGGCACTAAGTGCTGCGCAGCTGTGGAAGGCCTGGCACCTCTGTGCCACTTCTGTCCCTCCTAGGGGTTCACTGAGGGATTGCGCCTAAACAGAGCAGCTGCCCACTACTTGCTGGGCAGCCGAATAAACCATATCTGGAGGTCTCAAAAACCGGGTGCGCACAACATACTATACACAATAAATTCCCTAGCACCCAAAAGCATTAGCACATAAATCACAGTAGGGCTTTGGGCCTTATCCATCCATTATTGTTCGTTAAGTGTAAAACCTGAGAGACAAAAATGAGTCACCGGACAGTCAGGGAGTTACTGTACACCAAGTGAAGTGGGATATCTGGGTCGACAGTGTGGGAGAGGCAAGGTGATTATATCTGGGTGGAGGGCTCGTATAAAGGGGATGGGGTATTTTTAAGTATATAGTAAACCATAAAATAAGAATACAGCCTGGCGGATGCTCAGGAGGCAGGACAACCATTGTGGTGGAGGGCTCCTTTCAAGGATGTCCCCCATGTGGGTGAAAAGGGGCAAGTCCTTTTTCTATTTCCATCATTGTCCAGCAGATAGGTCATGGGGAGCAGGGTGCACTCGCCAGATCAGGAAGAGCAACATGGCGGCAAACCCCCAACAAAATGGAACCCAATTGCAGATAACCACATTTGGACATGGACCCAGAGCATAGTTAAAAAGCAACCAAAAGAGGGCACAAAGTGAAGACCAATATCACAGAAAGTGTCAGCGTCACTCACACTGAGGTGTGGACAGCATCCGTAACACCCAACAAAAATGGGACAACTAGGCGGGTCTTGAAGTGAAGTGAAATGAGCCAAACCTAGACTCCACAGATAAGCAGGGAAATGATGCCGGCTGCCTCGGAGCGAGAGCGTAGCTTAGCGTCGGGCCAGTGATGCACGGATCAAGACACGGTGGAGCCGGAGGATCGAAAACACCGGTCTGCTGCTGGAGCTGAACACTTCATCAAGGAGGAGAGAGAAACTGCGTACTGTAGAACACATCAAAGCTGCCAAGGAGGTCGAGTCTTTGTCTCGCGCTCCCCCCCGCAGGATTTGGGTTCCCCCTCCTTCTAACCTGGTGCCGGGTACTGCGGGGCTGCGGGTCACTGTTATTCGTGCCGACAGGACTCGCTAGTCAGTTTCGGATTCCATGGTCGCCATCTTGTTCCGGTCATTTCTTGGCCAGCCACGCTCCTTAATGCACTTTTTTTCTTATTAGTGAGTGCCTCTGGCATCTTGAGATAACCGCGTTGCACGGTGCTGGTATTCCGATGCCCGAATCTTCCTTTCATCGGGTTAAGTCCTCGATTTTTGGCCTGTGCTGGGCGGTCCCTCTGCATGGGCTAAGCTGGGAAGCTCAGTAGCGCTAGGATATTTTTCCAGCATGGCTCCCTTGTGGGATACACCGGGTGGCCCGGGAAGGCTCAAAGACAGATTGGTCTTACCCTTGAGAGAAGCAGGGGTTGAGGTCTGGGGAGATCTGTTTGTGGAAGGGACCCTTATCTCATGGAAGTCTCTTAGAGGTAGGGTTGGTATAGTCCTTTCTAGGTTTAAATACTTGCAGATGGTTAGCTGGCCCAGTCGCAGAAGTCCACCCAGAGCAAATACCCAGTTGGAGGGGGTAACCATTTAGAATATCAGCTTGTCAAAAAAGCTCCGGGAAGGAAGGAAGTCTCTTACTGGTATCATGCTATATTGTAGATGGTGAATTTCAACTGGCCAATAACCTCTGGGGCAGCTCCCTTGTGGACCATGATAGCGAGCGTTTGTGGATAAATTCCTTTAAGACCCTGTGGGAGGTAGTTAAACCAGCATGGCTTCGAAGGAACCATCTCTTCACCATACACAGGGCCTATTATTCACCTCAGAAACTATCAAAATTCTCAAAGGGCTCCCCTGTGTGTTGCATGGGGTGCGGGACAATAGCTGCCTCCGACATCCATATGTTCTTTGATTGTCCAGTCCTTTCCTCCTTCTGGGACTCTGTTGGTAAAATACTGACAACATCTCTTGGCTGCCCCATCATAATCAATCTTTCGTTGGTTGTATTTGCATCCTGTTGGCCAAAAGAGAAATTTGTAAAAAATGGAAGGAACCCTCACCCCCCTCCTTCTTGGACTGGCAGGCATCGGTATTAAAGGTCTCCAGATTGGATGTTATGAGAACAGGCAATCAAAATAAGGGAGCCTTCTGGAATCTTTTAAAATGGAGGTAGTTATAGAGACAGTGAACACGTTTTTTTTTTTTCCCTGTACGATTGATTACGCTGCCTTGCTACTTCGTAGACACCTCTGGTGCAATCAGGTTGCATCCTGATACGATTATGCTGGTCAAGCCCAGTAAGGCGGCTCCCCATAGGGCTCCATATAAGCCCCTGAGTATCCTTTAACACTGGTAGGCAAGGGCCCTCACCTCCAGATGCCTACATATCCAGCATGCTGAGGCAGTGTGTGGATATCTCTAGGGTAGATTGGAGCTAGTTGGGCAGAGAATGAGGACAAAAAAAAAAGAATACAGACACAAGCTCTGAGTGCAGCTCAGAGGTAGACACAGACATGGATGAAGAGGGCATTGCCAGTGACAAACAGGTCAAACCATACACAGTTGTCCAAGAGTTCCGTTTTTTAGGAATGGACCGCAACATCACTGCCAGACAGAAGCCTTTCAAGAGGAGGAAGAGGCAGGGGTTACAACAAAAATTAAATAGAAAGAGAAGGCGAAGAAGGCATGGAACTAAGATCGGGCTCCAGGAAGAAGGATTACGAATTGCAACTCCATCACAGTAATAAATCTATCAGAGTTGGAATCATCAGAAGAAGATCTGAACATTTTGTCATTAGGTTTGTCCTTCTGCAGTCGTAGCAATTTTAACTACACGCAAACACGCATAGACTTTTTTACATTAAAATTGAGAAAATATTTCAATAAAAAAAAAGTCTGCGTGAAAAAGCAACGAAGAGTAGGATGCTGCATGACACAGTGGGCAACCTGGCGGTGGCTGATCAGAACCTACTCAGATACATAGATGAACTGGAACGAGAAACCAATGGCTTAGATGAGGAACTATGCAATGCCAATACAGTTGATAGACTAGGTCTCAACATCTATGGGACGAGAGCCACGGAATTCAGAAAGAAGTCAACATTCACACCAGTTATGCCAAAAGACTCTATTGATGTGTTTGCAGAACACGTTATAGATGACCTCAAGGATCTGGCTAAGGAATCAAGCAAAAACTGATCAACGTGCCCCATTGATTTATAGCTCTATGCTATTCTACTGCTATTATAGCATAGAGCTATAAGTCAATGGGGCATGTATTAAGGGATTATGAGAGGGGACATTGGCCGATCCACGGCAGTATCCAAAACATGAGGCATAGAAATCACCAATGATGGGTAAAAATGTATCTAAACATTTTATCATGTAAATTGAATATGATGATGTATTTGATTTCACTCGAATAATGCACCCTGACAATGTATTGATGAATTTTTATCTGAAAACTATGGGTGCTTGATCACTTCAAAATGGCGCTCATAGACGCAGAGAGTGAATGTGTCCCTTCTCTACCTCAATGCCCCCATTTGTTTGAATGATGCTTTATAAACATGCTTTGTTTAATGGATTACTAACATTGAGAAAAGCTTCATGCTGAAACGTTTGTTTGCCGCTGCGCTAAAATAAAATGGTCTTTGCTAAAGCCTCCCCCCGTGAGTGCGGTAATTCTTCATGATTTGGAGGAACTGAGCAGAAATTTAATAGCGGCCTGCCACGACTGCAACCAGCACCCGCCTACGAGTGCACTGCATGCACCAAGTGGCAGGAGAGCTTCAATTTAAACACACATATATATATATATATATATATATATATATATATATATATATATATATATATATATATATATATATATATATATTGCGCTCGAGACTCTTCTCAAATCCAAAGAAAGAGGCAGCACTCACAAACCACAGAGGTATCCAGATTCATTAATCTTCGGGAACAGAAAAGCACAGGCGTGTTTCGGCGTTAGCCTTCGTCAGTGTGTCACTTGTCAGTTACATACATCCCATGTAATTATAGAAATCTGTAGACATTGACATAAACATAGGACTATACCCCTATGTGCCTCTAAGGGCGCCATATTGGAAAGGTGTTCTGTCCATATAGGGGTCTGTTTCAATTCATTCATTGATTCTCTGAGTGAAATAAAGCCGTGGATCGGCTATATATATATATATATATACATATATATACATATATATACATATATATATATATATATATATATATAAATATATATATATATATATATATATATATATATATATATATATATATATTCACTGAAAAAACCATAGGTTATAGACCATATATAGTTAGGAATTAGCATTTAAAAAACCTTATTTTACTCACACAAAACCATTGAAATTCCATATATAGTTAGTTGCACTAACTATATATTGCGCACCCGCAATCCACTGCTGATCATGTCACATATTACATCATTCATGACATGGTCAGTGACATCACTGATGACATCACTGATGACATCTCAAATGACATCACTGATGACATCACTGATGACAACATCCAGTGACTATGTTTCTGTAAAGTTAAAATATGTCTTACATATTGAAGAATGAGTGGATGTATAAGTGTCTGGACGAAGGATTTAGTAGGTGCATGACTGAATGTATGAGTGAGTGATTAAATGTGTCTCACTGAGTGCATGGGTTAGTGACTAAACTGTCTTAATTTGTGCATCATTATGTCTGTTGTTCTGTAAACTGCTGCATGTGTTGATCAGTAGCTATATGAGTAACTATATGGGTTATTGATTGATTGCCCAAGTATTTGCATGGGAGACTGAGTGTGTGTGTGGCTGGATGGGAGGTGTGTGACTCTGTACAGATCAATGTGTACTTGTATCAATGATTGTATAAGAGAGTAAGTATGTGTTAGTATATGGTTGAAAACGTAAGGTGCTCTATGTTTAACTGTATAGAGTAGAAAATGGAAGTGTGATTGATTCTTTACAGGACTGACTAGGTGTGTGAGTAACTCCATGGATGAGTGGCAGAGTGTGAGTGTCTGTATAGGTGTATGAGTGCATATGATTGTGTTGTAAAGATGAGTGATTGTATGTATGAATGATTGTATGGGTGAATGAGTGAATGTGTGTGTAGACGTAGGAATCAGTGAGTACGTATGTAGTAACTAGTATTGGTGTGTCAATGGTTTCAAAAATTATACTCTGTTTTTAACACTGGGTGAAACAGAGGTTATATTAAAATGTGAAGAGATGCATTGTATTGTCACATGAATAATATCATCAGTGATGTGGTCATTGATGTCAAATGAGATGTCATCAGTGATGTCATCAGTGATGTCATTTGAGATGTCATCAGTGATGTCATCAGTGATGTCACTGACCATGTCATGAATGATGTAATATGTGACATGATCAGCAGTGGATTGCGGGTGCGCAATATATAGTTAGTGCAACTAACTATATATGGAATTTCAATGGTTTTGTGTGAGTAAAATAAGGTTTTTTAAATGCTAATTCCTAACTATATATGGTCTATAACCTATGGTTTTTTCAGTGAATTTTCAAGGTTTTGTAAATGCTAATTCCTAACTATATATGGTCTATAACCTATGGTTTTTTCAGTGAATTTCAATGGTTTTTTAATAGCAAATATCATAAGCTGTCGAATGTCAAGTACGTGGTAAGTGAAAACATTTTCGTGTTTATGCACACTGATCTGCTTTGAATGGTGCCCCCCCCCCCTCATTTCTATTAGGAGTACTCTCTCTTTGCAGATAGTGAAAGGTAGTTAACGCAGGCCTTTGCCCCCGTTGTAATCCGTCGTGCCTGCTTCTCTCTCCATTTGATTGATTGTTATCCAAGTATTTACTGTTTTAGAATTAGTTCTCTTTGGTTCATTCTCTATTTACAAACAAACACAGAGTCGCAATACTCTGTTTAGTCTTTGCAGATAACGAAAAATCGTGTAAAAAAAAGAAAAGGAATCGAGCAAAATCAGTAGGCCACTAATGGGATCTCTTTTTGACCTCGCTAAAATAGAAACATTAGGAACAACCCCTCATGACAAATACAAAACTAGTGAGATGAACTGAACTCCACACAATGATGGCTGCAAAACAGCTCGGCTCCGCCACCCACCCCGCCCAAAATAACGATAAAGAGCGGCTGCCATGATTGGTTGCGGAATGGCCACGACGGAGCTACGAAATGATGCTGCTCTCATGCTAACCCCAGCTTCAGTCTGAAACATCCAGAAACACTGTAGACTACCAATTCGATCAGTTCCGGTAGCGCCCCAATGTAACCCGGTAGAGAAGAACTAGCCCTCCCCTCTTTGACTGATGGTTCTTGTTGCCTGTCCCTTCTGTTGTCATTTAACAGAACTATTTAGCCTGCTGAAAGGGGTTGTGTTCCGACCGCTGGTTGGTGGAGACATTTTAACTATATTCTGGACCTGCGTTGTCGCGTAATGCGTCATATGACGCGCCGCGTTAGCGCATCCGGAAGTCATCCGGGGCGCGCAGCGCGTAACGTAAGCATAACAAGTCATGTGACTTGTTAATAAAACTTTTCATTGGTTCATTTTACTTTTCTTATTGTAATGATGAAAGGCTTGGTCATATGACCTAAAAATTACGCTTTTCATTACTTCCGAACATTATTTTTTCTTAAATATATGTTATAATGTTCCAGACTAATGTACTTTCCCGGAAATTTTACAACTGTCCTGCAAGTAAAATATATTCTTTTTTCGAGAAAAAGAGCGTTTCTTCGTCCCATGATGGAGCCGTTGAGCAAAAGAGGGTCGACCTGCTGTCTTAGTCGCCGATACGCCTGAATATGAGATTCTTATCGATCACTTTATGTTGCAGGAATAGAAAACACAACAGCCCTTGACCATTTATCTTTACTGCGTTCCTTCGTATTATACCTTTTACCCTTCATGTAATTGGTCTGCTTTATTTCACTTGCCTTTTAATGATTCTAAAACAGTGACTATTATTACAAACTTTACCAATGTATATACTACTACCATGTTTTCTTTTAAAAACCTTTATTGTGAAAATTTCATTATACAAATACGAGCCTATAACCACGTGGGCCGGCCACGGAGCAAACTGTAATCGTATGTGATGAGTAGACATTTACACTGTAGAGGAACGTAACGGGCGGGCCATTAGGTTGCAAGAACTAAGGTGTCTAACAGTTACGGAATCGGTGGACGTACATTTTATAATTAAAATACGACAGGGCCAGTTACAATAAAATTATCTAGATATACATTTGCGGGCAAGTACCATGGGTGACGTTAATTCGAACTTTCAACAGTACAGTAATCAATAACACATCAGAACTTAATATCAATAGGGATGTCGAAATATTCAATCAATTCTCGTCCCCGCCCGCCATGTGCTTCAAAACTGCATACGTATCTCGTGATTTCAAGGTTCTGCAACCAGTACACAACAAGGAGTTACGAGTCCCATTTATTCCGGCGCCATTTTGGGCGAGGACGGGCAGGTCCAGGATATAGTCAAAATGTCTCTACCAACCATCGACTATGATGATGTTCATATGCTGTATTTATTAGAGTAACACTCATCTGTCCACATGAAATTAATTTGCCACAATCTAAACATGTCATTTTAATCTTTCCAAAGTTCTTCTAAAAATTTGGGACCGTTTCCCTTGCCTCTGAAGCTCTCAGTGCCACTTCTTTGATGAATGTACTAGCAGGTCAGGGGTTCTCCTCCAAATCTCTCTTTTATGCAGCACTATAATTAATTGGTGCCACCTCTCCATATGACGATGCATGGTATAGTTACCACAACTATATTTTTTTTCGGTTCCTCTGGAGAGTTCATCGTGGCAGATGAAGCGTGTAACGTACCGGGCATTTACCTTTTTTTGCATGTACAGGAAAGGAAAAAAAAATCGAGCGTCCGAGTTCTAAGGTGTCCCAGGGCCATTTTAGTGGAGGACATGATACAGCGATAATGCCCTGGATAAGGACACTTCCTTCGGGCACCCCACGCCGTCTTTCGGCGCAGCATTGTAGGATGGCCACACCAGTGCGGCAACTTGCTAGACACCACCTCGGTGCCATCCGGATCTCGGCGCCCCACTGCAGATGAACTGCCTCCACATGGAGAAGCGGGAGAGGCTCGTTTGCGCCGCCTCCCCCCCCCCCTTCGGGCACCCCACGCCGACTTTCGGCGCAGCATTGTAGGATGGCCACACCAGTGCGGCAACTTGCTGGACACCACCTCGGTGCCAACCGAATCTCAGCGCCTTGTGTTGTCTTCCATTCCGAAAATATTGTTGGCAGCATTTTGAAAGGAAAGACAAACAGCCGTTTGTGGCCCTCACTACACCGTTCTCCTAGTGAGTCTCACATTGTTACATTTAGGAAGAATGTTGAAGAGTAGTATGTTGAAAATCTGAAGCCATTGTTATACAAACTCTCAACCAGCCTTGGATGGAAAAATCCTGAAGAATGTACAAACTGAAAACCAGTTTTTCTCTGTATAGCATCAGCAGCAACGCTTGAGTCAGCTTTGTGTGAAGCCGCCATTTTGATTCAATCAATAGCGTCCCCCTGCACACATTCAGGGACCTGGTCGTGTCTTCAGGTCAAACGGATTGTGGGACAAGATGCACAAAGGAAAAGGAAAAAAGTTCCGCCGGACCCCGGGAGGTGGCCGCCTATGTCATGGGCGATCTTAGGCCACACCAGGGCAATAGTGAAGCTGCAGCAGGTGCAAATAAGCTTCAGACAGTGTTACAAGCGCTGCTCAGAACTCTCAACTATGACACCACCTCGGTGCCATCCGGATCTTGGCGCCTTGTGCTGGTTCCGGCCTATTCACACATCGGTCCGCTACTGACGCCACCTCACAGGCCAACGGGGCACCCCACGCCGACTTTCGGCGCAGCATTGTAGGATGGCCACACCAGTGCGGCAAATTGCTGGACACCACCTCGGTGCCATCCAGATCTCGGCGCGTTGTGCTGCCTTCGGCCTATTCGCCACAAGTGCGCACGCAACTCAGCTGCATAGCGAGTGAAACACCAAGGGGCGCCCCACTGCAGCCGAGGAACCTCCATCTTGGGGGCGACGCACAGCATCACATTGCTTTCCAATGCAGTCAGATCCTCAAACAGCCCCCACTGACTGACGCGAACTCACAGGCCAACGGGGCGCCCCACGCCGACTTTCGGCGCAGCATTGTAGGATGGCCACACCAGTGCGGCAAGTTGCTGGACACCACCTCGGTGCCATCCGGATCTTGGCGCGTTGTGCTGCCTTTGGCCCCATTCGCACATCAGTCCGCTACTGACGCCATCTCACAGGCTAATGGGGCGCCCCACGCCGACTTTCAGCATTGTAGGATGACCACACCAGTACAGCAACTTGCTAGACATCACCTCGGTGCCATCCGGATCTCGGCGCCCCACTGCAGATGAAGTGCCTCTCAACTATGAAACCACCACTGTGACATCCGGATCTTGGCGCGTTGTGCTGCCTTCGGCCTATTCGCACATCGGTCCGCTACTGACGCCATCTCACAGGCTAATGGGGCGACCCACGCCGAGTTTCAGCATTGTAGGATGACCACACCAGTGCAGCAACTTGCTAGACATCACCTCGGTGCCATCCGAATCTTGGCATCTCAACGCCTAGTGGTATCTTCCATACAGAAAATATTGTTACGCTACCTTTGGCCCCATTCGCACATCAGTCCGCAACTTAGACATCACCTCGGTGCCATCCGGATCTTGGCATCTCAGCGCCTTGTGGTGTCAGTCAGAAAATATTGTTGCGCTGCCTTTGGCCCCATTCGCACATCAGTCCGCTACTGACACCATCTCACAGGCCAACAGGGCGCCCCACGCCGACTTTCAGCATTGTAGGATGGCCACACCAGTGCGGCAACTTACTAGACACCACCTCGGTGCCATCCGGATCTTGGCGCGTTGTGCTGCCTTCGGCCTATTCGCACATCGGTCCGCTACTGACGCAAACTCACAGGCCAACGGGGCGCCCCACGCCGACTTTCAACATTGTAGGATGGCCACACCAGTGCTGCAACTTGCTGGACACCACCTCGGTGCCATCCGGATCTTGGCGCGCTGTGTTGCCTTCGGCCTATTCGCACATCGGTCCGCTACTGACGCCGCCTCACGTGCCAACGTATTTTCTCCGCATTTTATACCCTATGCCGCATAACAGGTCATGTGACTTGTTTATAAAACTTTTCATTGGTTCATTTTACTTTTGGTTTCCTAATGATGGAAGGCTTGATCATATGACCTAAAAACAACACTTTTCATTGGATGAAAACTTTTTTTTTTTCCAAACGATGAAAGCCCCACCTTGTTTCTGGATGTTTCAGACTGAAGCTGGCGTCAGCATGAGAGCACCACCATCTCGTAGCTCCGTCGTAGTCATTCCGCGAGCAATCATGGCAGCCGCTCCCCACCAGAAGCCTGCAGGAGTCGGGGCCCCCAAAACTTTTGATGAATTCTCAAGGCGGAGGGGACGCTTTCGAGAATGGGGTCCAAGACCTAGCAGACAAGCGTCCGATTTCCAAGGTGTCCCAGGGCCATTTCAGTGGACCAGGCCCAAAAAGGAAAGAGCCTGCCGCCATTTTGAGAGTCCTGTGACAGCCGCCTATCGCTGCACCGCAAGAGTGGGCGCAACTCAGCTGAATTGCGGCTTTTGACACAGTGGACCAAAAACGGACGGAATGGCAACTGAAACGGTAAAGGGGCGCCCCACTACAACAGATGACACTCCACCTGGAGAGGCCCGTTCACGCCGCCTCCCCCGGGGCGCCCCACGCCGTTATTCGGAGCAGCATTGTAGGATACCAAAACCAGTGCGGCAACTTACTGGACATCACCTTGGTGCCATCGTTCTGCTGCCTTGGAACTATTCGCACAACAGTTTGCTACTGAAGACCCACCCCCCGCGACGCCCCACGCCGTTATTTGCTGGGTGGCAACTTACTAGACATCACTTTCGTGTCATCTAGATTTCAGCGCGTTCTGCTGCCTTGGAACTATTCGCACAACAGTTTGCTACTGATGACCCGCCCCACGCCGGAAATCTGGACGTTGTGCTGCGTTGGGACTATTCGCACAGCCGACCGCTACTTCGTTGTTTTTCCCTAAAAATGTTTATATGTTATTACTATTTTTGTTTTCTTGTATATATTTATAAATTATTAAAGTTTTATAATCTTACTACTTTGTCGGAGTGCTATATATTTTTAATGTGACACATAATTGTAAAAACTTTGATGTACAAAGAGTCATCCCTGGAATCTTCCGCTTCACGCTCGGTCCCCTCCCCAATCACAATACAGGATGGTTTTCAGATAATAGCAACGCTTCTGCTGTGACGGATCTCATCGAGTGTGGGCCTTGATCTACTATAACTCCTTTGAAGAGGGGTGAATCTTTACAGCTGTGGCCATAAACTACATCTGCAGGGCTAGCTGATACCCTAGGACCAGCCTGGACAATCGGACACAGAGGAAAAGGAGTGTCAGAGGGTGCAGTAGTGAATAGGGCGAAAGGGAGGTGTCGGGCGGGCACAGGGTGTGATTCTCAGGAAAGAGCAGCGCAGATGGGGGGAGGTTTATTACCCATGCATAAGACAGAGAGCGGGGGTGACCACTGGCTGGGGGAGATGCTTGCGAGGGTGGGGAGCCATGCTAAGGATCGACAGCGTGCACAGAGTGGGTCTGGTCAAGGCATCTAAAATGGCTGCCGTGCACGACAAAAGTGTGGCATTTGAAAAAAGACAAGATGGCGCAGACAATGTTTTTCAACACTTCCTGATTTCCTTCGAATCGAACGTTAACAGACGTTGGGGCATATTACCAAAGTTAAGCGATATTTATCCCTAACGATGCATTGCAAAGATTTTTTTACCGTCAGAAATTATCGCAGATAAACCTTGCTATTATCAAAGTTTATCGCAAATACGATAAAAACCGACCGCAATGCATTAATATCGCTGAAAACTCAGCGATATTCATGCATTACCGAGCTAATCCTCTTAGCCATGTTATCCACCTCCCATAGGATAACATGGCTAAGAACTGCTCAGGGCAGCTGTTACTTTTTGGAGATATTCGCGCTTATCTCGAATATTTCCAAAAGTTGATAATAGGAGATAGCGATGTTAGCGACTGTTTCCAGTCGCTAACATCTTGGCATGCCCACTTTGCATGTCATTAGTGATAAATATCACTCACATGCAAAGTGGGGCCCAAGATGGTCGCTATCTCCTACTAGCCGTCGCTAACTGGTGTTAGCAACAGCTAGGTAATACAGATATAATTTTATCTCCGCGAAGCGGAGCGCTGTTACAGATATATATCTTGTTTTTGAACGTTAATTTCTCAAAATGCACTGAAGCACATATATTGAGACCTAGCAAAGGCACATCGGGCTACCAGTCCCTAATATTTTACCAAGTTTCGTGCAAATCCATTCAGCCGTTCGATTATTATTATTATTTTTTTTTTTTGCCCCGCGGGGCCCTTTTAAAACCTCCACATCAAACCTAGGGGATCAGCGAGGATCTACTATGCCCCCTTATGGTCATTTGCCCCTTCGCTTTGGCCTCCTCTTGTCTCTCGATCCTACCGAGAGACAAGATGGCGGCCGCTACGGACTGTTTGGAATGTTTACAGACACCGGAGAGCCAATCAGCTTCGCTTCGCAAAGCTCCGTAACGCGAAAAGTACGCGAAGCGGTGCGCTGTTACAGATATATATCTTTTTTTGAACGTTAATTTCTCAAAATCCACTGAAGCACATATATTGAGACCTAGCAAAGGCACATCGGGCTACCAGTCCCTACAATTTTGCCAAGTTTCGTGCAAATCCATTCAGCCGTAAGATTATTATTATAATTTTTTTTTTTTGCCCCGCGGGGCCCTTTTAAAACCTCCACATCAAACCTAGGGGGTCAGCGAGGATCTACTATTCCCCCTTATGGTCATTTGCCCCTTCGCTTTGGCCTCCTCTTGTCTCTCGATCCTACCGAGAGACAAGATGGCGGCCACTACGGACTGTTTGCGGCCACTACGGACTGTTTGGAATGTTGACAGACGCCGGAGAACCAATCAGCTTCGCTTCACAAAGCTCCGTTGCGCGAAAAGTACGCGTCCTAGGCCGCTGCCCGGTCCGCGCTTACAGATATATATCTTTTTTTAAACGTTAATTTCTCAAAATCCACTGGAGCACATATATTGAGACCTACAAAAGGCACATCGGGCTACCAGTCCCTACAATTTTGCCAAGTTTCGTGCAAATCCATTCAGCCGTTCGGGCTAAAAGTGAGGCCAACCGCCCTATGGAAATTAACATGGGAAAAACGCGTTTTGGGACCCCCCTTTTTTCTCGGCCCCCCCTTGACGAACCCCCCCCAAATTTTCAAAGGCTGCTCAGAAACAAAATGTGCCATTTTCCTGAAAATTTCAGCCAATTCCGTCCACAAACGGCAAAGTTATTAGACATAGAATTTTCAAAAATCCCATAGAGAAAAAATCCTAACTATATATACCTACTGGCGACCGCCAGTAGGTAACATATATATATATATATATATATATATATATATGTCCTGTGTTGTATGTTGCTGAATTCATAGAGATAATAATATACGATTGAGTACTTGGACAGCTGTCTTTGTGGGACAGAGGGTGAGAGTGTGGCTGATCTTCATTTTGAATGAAGGCATTGAGGTGAGACGACTGCCAGTAGGTAGTTATAGTTAGCACCTTGTTTCTATTCAAAAAGCGTTTTTTCTTTTCCAAATAACTTTGGCGGCTGTTGACAAATCTTTGCAACATTTTCAAAACTAGCGGGGTGCTCCTATCTTGAAGGTTTTGGGGTGATTCGGCAAGCGGGGGCCGAGAAAATAGGGGGGTCCCAAAACGTGTTTTCTCCATGTTAATTCCCATAGGAAACTTTAGACACGGCTACAGCCCGAAATGCTGAACGGAATTACACCAAATTTTGCAAAAATGTATCCCTTGTTTCAGAAAGAACTATTGTTGTTAAATGGTGTAAATCCATTCAGTAGTTCCTGAGAAATTTAAAAAAAAGAGGTTAAAAAATGCATTTTCTATAGGAAACTTTAGACATGGCTTCAGCTTGAACTGTTGAACGGAATAACACCAAATGTAGCATAAAGGTAGCCCTTGTTTCAGAAAGAACTCTTTGTCTTAAATGGTGTAAATCTGTTCAGTAGTTGCTGAGAAAATAAAAAAATAAAAGTTTCGATATTTAGAGGCACAGAGGATCCGCGGACCCTCCTGACCACGAGCTTTATTCTAATTGGCTGTCAACACTCCAAACCAGGAAGTGTTGGCAGCCATCATGTGCCTCGGTTACCGAAAACAGAGAAACCAAGGCGTAAAACAAGAAAAGGAGGCATGGTAGAAACACCCTGACCCCCTAGGCCTGCTCAGGGGGTCCCAAAAGTACCCCCAGGGCCAAAAAAAAGCATTTTTTAATTTGGCACGCGGATCCTGCTGTGAAAATACAAAAACGGAAGCACGCTTTGTTATTATTTAGCCCCCGGGCGGGCCAAGTCCCGGGGGCAGTGAAAAATTTAAATTGCGGGGCCCAGGCAGGCCCCCGCAGCCCCGGGGACCGCCACCCCCGGGGCTTTCATTAAATATTTGCGGGGGGCTCACGGCCCCCGCTGCCCCAAGGACCGCCACCTCCGGGGCTTTAAAAAAATTAATAGACCTGTGGGGGGGGGCTCGAGCCCCCCCACACGCCCCAGGGACCGCCACTTTCCTGGGGCACTAATAGTTAAATGTGGGGGTCCGTAACGGCCCCCCGGCCCTGGGGAGCACCACTTCCCAGAGGCTTTGCAATTGCTGGGAGGGGGCCCCTCCTGGAACTCTTGATGGCCTTGGGGACTGCCAACCCCCAGGGCCGGCTTCTGCAGTGTCCCGGGTTCTCCACCCCCGGGACACTGCTTTTTGCAATGACAGGCCGGGAGCTGCGCAGCTCCCGCCCTGTCATTGCAAACTCTGCTTTGCTTCATTGAAGCGAGAGCAGGGAAACCTGATCTCGCTTCAATGAAGCAAAGCAGAATTACTTTTCAATAAGGGGAGCTGCATGTCAGCAGCTCCCCTTGTGGAAAAGCAATGCCGGCTCCCGCAGGACGCAGGAAGCCGGAGGGACAGTGGGGGGATTGGGGCCTGAGGGGACGCGGCCCCCCTCCGGAAAAAAAGCAAAGGCTGTCCCCGGGGAATGGGGTCCGCTGGACCATAATAGGTCTGAGTAGACGCTGCCCCCCCCTCCGGAAAAAAAAAGCAATGACAGGCCCCAGGGGATGGGGTCCCCAGGGTCCGAATTAGACTGGGAAGGGGGCCACGTGGACCCCCTCTCCAATTGTAAATTTAAAAAAAGCAAAGGCAATCCCTGGGGGAGGGGGTCCCTGGGGCAATAAATGGCCTTAAATGTGGGGACACAAAGCCCCGCTCCAAATATATATTTTTAAAAAACAGTGGCCATGCAACGATGCCCTAGCAGGCTCTACCCAATGAGGTGTAGGTCGCTGGGTAGGTTGAGAGTCTGCTAGGGCGCCGTCAGCGGGTGCGCACATCCGCTCATTCTGTCTATGGGACGCATTGAGATGCTTCCATGAAATAAATGGAGACACTAGGTACCAAAGATGTAACGTTAGCCGCCAGCGCACTCCCATCAAAGGCAAAGGGTCCTGGCGCTTCATACACCACCGAGTACTGTGCTGGGGTTGGTTTCTATGCATCCCAGATTTGGAAGGTAGAGGTAATTTACTCAGGATCACACAATGCGATAAAGCATAGAAGATGGCTGGGAGTCCCGGGGAGGAAGGAGGAGGCAGGTGAGATAAGGTGTGCACCACGTTGTGTGCAATATTGTGCATTTAGACAGATTCCAAGCGGGCATCACCGAGGTCTTACTCAGGTGCACCCAGTCCTATTCCCTCATGTGCATTTTGGTGCTTGTATTCCTGCCATTACCTTTAAATCTAGAGGGCTGCACGCGTCACAATGCTTAGACAGGGAGGTCTGCGGTAGAAAATAATTTGTGGGGTTGCAAATCAACACCAGCAGGTTTCACGGTGCACCACTGTGACTGACAACAAAAACGGCTCTGATCTGTACACTAACTCGTTTGGTCAAGGCGCCTGCAGCAGAGATAAGTGTTTTTTTCGTGCTTACGGGTCCCACAATCTCAATGCAGCGACTCAGCCTTTCATTCTTCCAGGGTCAACACCGACTACCACTGAGTTATATAATAGGAACAAATATTACTTGAGGTGGTAAAACAAATAGAAGGGTTGTCCAGCAACTGCAGGCTTCAATACATGCTCTTAGGCAATTTTACTTTCGTTATCTGTTTAATCTGTTTTTGATTGCAGGATTTGAGTTGGCCCACTGCCAATGAATGAACTCAATGGATAGGATTTTGGGCACCATAAAAATAGACTAAACAGTTTACTTTGTGGTGTGCGCTATGTTAATAGGCCGCTTACACATTCTCTTTATACATATTGCATCCTCCTCTTCTCTGAGAAAAGATTGCAAAAGTTTGTAAAAAGGGTACGAGTTCGCTTTACATCTTGTGTAAGATTAAGGTTTTGGAGGGGATGAGAGAAAGTTTTAGGGTTTGAGGAAGGGGTGGGGTAAATTGTAGAATGCTTTATCATATAGTAAGTCGTGTTTTGTTTTGAAAGATAGATAACAATAATATAGTGCAAACTCGACCGAAGGTATCAGAGTGCTTTACGTGAGCACCAGTTGCATTACCAGTTGCATTACAGATGGACACATTCATTTGAATTTTTAGGCACAGGGAGATTAAATTATTTGCCCAGAATCATAGGATGCTTCAGCCTCCTACCTGATTTGAATCTGGTTCCCCAGCTTCAAAGTAGGGCTCTCTAACCGAAAAGCCACATCCTCTCGTACTTATGTCGACGTTACGTCAAATGCTATGTCGACCGATGCACAAACTATAATGTGTGGGGCTAGAATAATTTCGGGGATGGTCCCAACGTGCCAGCATTCTCCCCTGCATACTGGTGGACTTGTTTGCTTTATTCACATATTTTAATTTAGTTTATAGACTTGTATGGCGCTGACCTGTAGTACAGAGCCACTATGCACTGTTATCTCTTAACCAGTCAAATATTTGCAATTTAGAACTTTTCATACTTGGAGGCTGTTGTTGAAGGGTGGTCAGGTCCTGGTGTTCTTCCAGGTTGTGTTCATATTCTGCAGCCTCCAGGGACATATTGTCCTTGAAGGGGCCTACCCTGTAAGAGAGGAAGAGGTGGTCCGAAGGACAGCTAACATGGAAAGAACGGCTCCCTGTAGAGGATCATTCCTTGTTTTACGCACAGTCCTAATCTTGGCTGGTTTCTGATGGCCGACCTTAGTGACATTCATAGACGTGCAGCTAGATTTCTGATTGTTCGTCCTCTGGGCGACTTTTGGGTGAATCTGGTTTAAGCATTAGTTGGGCTTTGCTTGACCGGAGGTTGCAGCTTGGCTTGTAGAGCAAAGTCAACTTTGTTGGTAGCTCGGCCCCCACACCTTTCTTTGATTTGAAGATGGACCATAGTACTCCTAACGTGCTCCTCGGGGCCGCTGGGAGCCAGTGGAGTTTCTCCAGAGCTGGGGTGATGTGCTCACACATATTCAGGCCGACGCGGAGACTTACTGTATGGTGTTCTGTCCTTGGAGTTTAGAGGTGGTCTTGTTATGAGCTACTAAGCAGAACTTGCTGGATCATCAATCTGAGAAGACCAGGACCCTGGTGTCTTCAAGCCCATGCCATAGCTGAGACAGAATTATGTTCCCGTGCTCACTAGGCCACTGGAGTCAAGCTATCCTGGGTGAAGACGGCTGATAGCCAGAAACCGGTCCTAGGATGCTTGATTACGGTCCAAGAAAGAAATGGCTTGGCAGTTCAGGCTGGACTGTTCCCATTAGGCACAGGCTCAAGACTGATTTGCATATGGCCATGTCTGAACTGGGGTGGCTTGGTGAGCAAAATAACGATGGATTAAACCCAGATCTGTGACTGGGGGTGAATTTTTTGCCATGGTGCAACATTCCGTCCATCATCTTGTGTGTTTTGCTGTTCACACTATGTGGGAAGGTTATGCCCAGACGTGGGTCCCGTGCTCACTAGGCCACTGGAGTCAAGCTATCCTGGCTGAAGACGGCTGATAGCCAGAAAACGGTCCTAGGATGCTTGATTCCGGTCCAAGAAAGACATGGCTTGGCAGTTCGGGCTGGACTGTTCCCATGAGGCACAGGGTCAAGACTGATTTGCATATGGCCATGTCTGAACTGGGGTGGCTTGGTGAGCAAAATAACAATGGATTAAACCCAGATCTGTGACTGGGGATGAATGTTTTGCCATTGTGCAACATTCCGTCCATCATCTTGTGTGTTTTGCTGTTCACCCTATGTGGGAAGGGTATGCCCAGACGTGGGTCCCATGCTCACTAGGCCACTGGAGTCAAGCTATCCTGGCTGAAGATGGCTGATAGCCAGAAACCGGTCCTCGGATGCTTGATTCTGATCCAGGAAAGACATGGCTTGGCAGTTCCGGCTGGACTGTTCCCATGAAGCACAGGGTTAAGACTGATTTGCATATGGCCATGTCTGAACTGGGGTGGCTTGGTGAGCAAAATAATGATGGATATACCCAGATCTGTGACTGGGGGTGAATGTTTTGCCATTGTGCAACATTCCGTCCATCATCTTGTGTGTTTTGCAGAATTATTTTCTGCGTCACAAGTTTGTGTTGTTGCTTTTTACCGTTGCTGTGATTTTCTGTGCAAACAGCATGTCAGATGGTGGTCCAGCTGTAGGGCGGTGTGGCTGGTGCAGCCATACTTGGCGCTATTCTGGAAGGGAGGGGACTAACCTCAGGGGAGGTGCTGTTTTTAGCAATAGCTTAATATTTAGAAACACCTGCTGAGAGTTGCTTGTGCACCCAGCTGTCAGGCAACAATACAAATGCCAACATAACTCTTGTGATTAATGTTCCTGCTAGAGAGAGAGATCAGAGTTTTGTCTAGTGGTAGTTGTGACTCAACATAAAGTAGTTCAGAGGGTTAATTTACGTGCTGCAAAGAACAGATCTGTATTTTATGTTGCTAGCTGAGTGGATCAGTAAAGCCAACCTTTATCAGCTCTTTAAAACAAATGAAATGTATGTCAGAGAGGCATGGAGACAAGTGGCACTTTTCCTGGGTGATAGTGAGGGAATCTGAAGAGAAGGTAGTGGGGACGGGGACGGCAAAAAAAGTGTAGCACTGGGCGCCCCCAGAACTAAAGCTGGCCCTGGTCAGAACCTCTTCCTACAGCAAACAGCACAGCTGCTCTCCCCTTGTGATGGCCTTGTGAGTAAAAGAAAGCCCTCTGTTGCACTTACGGCTTCCCCAGCTCCCTTGGCTCCTTTACCTGAGACTCCTTGACATGATGTTGACACATCAGGATTCCAGTTGTTGTTCCGTTCAAACCACGCAGCTCTGTGGCACTTACTAGACTGGTGAGCTAGTTGGCCCCCATGGACCCTCAGGACTCAAGGGGACTTAATCCCCCAACTTACAATGCAGCACACTTGCACAGTGGTGCAGGGAGGGGCAGGGCCTGCTATAACAAGTGTGCAAACACGCTCCCTGACGCATTGTAAACTGGGGGATTAAGTTGCCTTCAATCCTAAGGGTCCCTGCGGGCCAACTAGCTCACCAGGTACCTCTAGTAAGTGCCACAGAGCTGCTTTGCAGAGAGGCGGTCGGAGGCCACACCCCTTTTTACACCACTCTGCAAACATGGCTTCTTGTGCACTGCTGGTGGGACGATGAGGTCCTCTTGTGTCCTGAGGACCTCAGGAGACAAGTGGACTTCATCCTCCGAGCGGCAGTGCACGAGGAGCCTCCTGGCAGACTTCAGGATGGGGATGAAGTCCACTTTACCCCTGAGGGACTTTGGGGGCCAAGAAGCCCTTCTAGTACCTCCTGTAGGTTCTACACCGCGCCATTCCTTAGCGCTAGTCGGAGCACCAGCACTCTTTCTCCACCATTCTGAAAATATGTCTACTAGTTAAAAAAGTGTTTGCAATGCAATAGGTTTCGCATTTGCGAGAGTTATTGCTATTGGCGTTGTAAATGTAATAGTTTTTTACTAATATTTTTGTGAAGAGGATGTAAGTTGTGTGTAGTGGACTTATGTGGTAAGTTGTGCAGTGAAATTATGTGGATAGAAATGATGTGGTATTTAGTGTGGAGGAATTATGGAGAGTGGGATAATGTGTTATGGAGAGTAATTATGTGGTGTGCTAGTCTTTGTTGTGGAGTGGTGACCTCAGGTTTAGTCTTCCTTGTTTCCATAGAAGCTCAACTATGAACCCAGTGAGACAAAAAAAAGAAGGAATCACTGAGGAGCACTTGTGGTCAGAGGTATGAGCAGGGCCACTGGAATTATGGGACTGTTTGGCTGCACAGACTTTTACACAATTATACATTTTCCGCATTATCTGCTCCCTAATCTGCAATTTTGAACAAAAAAGCCTTGTTTCTAGGAACAAACATTATCAAAAATGCAGTGACAAGTGTTGCAGTGTGATGGGAGGCCCTTTGCAAACTTAGAACTTATTTATAAATGTGGGTGTTAAATTGGTACTAATGGTGTGCAAGCCACTCTTGCTTCCTTCTGTGCCTCTCTTGCCTCTTTCTGCGCTTCTGTTGCTTCTTTATGCACATTTCTGTATTTTTCTGCCCTTCTCTTGCCTCTTTCTGCAAATCACTTCTACTTTCTGTACCTCTCTTGACTAATTCTGCACCTCTGTTGCCTCTTTCTGCATCTCACCTGATTCTTTCTGTACCCCTCTTGCCTCTTTCGGCACCCTTCTTCCCTCTTTCTGCACCCTTCTTGTCTCTTTCATCACCTCTGTTGCTTCTTTCTGCATTTTTCGTCCTTTTTCTGCATCCCTCTTGCCTCTTTCTGTACCCCTCTTGCCTCTTTGTGCACCTCTCCTACCTCCTTCTGAATCCCTCTTGCCACTTTTTATACCTTGTTGGGTCATTCTGCACTTCTCTTGCTCCTTTCCACACCTCTGTTGCTTCTTTCAACAATTCTCTTTCGTCTTTATGCACTTCTCTTGCTATTTTCTGTACTTCTCTTGCATCTTTCTGCACCTCTGTTGCCTCTTTTTGTACCTCACTTGCTTCTTTCTGCACCCCACTTGCCTCTTTCTGCACCTCTCTTTTCTCTTTCTGCATCTCCTTTGCCTCTTTCTGCATCTCACTTGCTTCTTTCTACACCCCTCTTGCCTCTTTCTGTAACCCTCTTTTCTCGTTCTGTACCTCTCTTGCCTCTTTCTGCCCCCCTGTTCCCTCTTTCACCACCTCTGTTGCTTCTTTTTGCACTTCTCTTCCTTCTTTCTGCATCCCTCCTGCCTCTTTCTGTACCTCTCTTGCCTCTTTGTGCACCTCTCCTACCCTTTTCGGTATCCCTCTTGCCTCTTTTCGCACCTCTGTTGGTTCTTTCTGCACTGCTCTTGCTTCTTTCTGTACCTCACTTGCCTCTTTCTGCACTTCTCTTGCTTTTTTCTACACCTCTGTTGCTTTTTTCAGCAATTCTATTGCCTCTTTCTGCACTTCCCTTCCTTCTTTGTGCAAATCTCCCGCCGCTTTCTGTACCTCTCTTTCCTCTTTGTGCACTTCTATTGTTCTTTCTGCACTTCAATTGCTTCTTTCTGTTCCTCTCTTACCTCTTTTGGTACCTCTGTTACTTCTTTCTGCACTTCTCTTGCCTCTTTTAGCACCTCTGACTTAGAGGTCGTTTTAATCCCCGTGTCCTATTATGTCCTGGGGCCTTACAAGGGTGGTCGTGCCAATCACAGGGGAACCCCAATCCAAAGTGTCCCCTAATGTATATAGGTGTTTCCACTGTAATCTAAGTGTCTTTGAGCATAGCATTGGCTCTGGGCCTGGTTAGTCAGAGTCAGTTACCACCAGTACCATCAGCAAAAATTTGGGGCACACGATTACTTTGCAACAAGGCCTCTTTCTTCACCTCTGTTGGCTCTCTCTGCATATCTCTTGCTTCTTTTTGTACTTTTCTTTATCTTTCTGGACTTCTGTTGCCTCTTTCGGCATTTCTCTTGCTTCTTGCTGCGCCTTTCTTCCTCTTTCTGCACATGTCCTACCTCTGAAAGCATAGTTAGAAATTAGCATTTAAAAAACCTTAGAAATTCATTGAAAAAACTTCAGGTTTCAGGGACATTATAGTTAGTTGGACATTTCACTCGTACAAATCTAGAGCCATTCAGCCATTATAGTTAGTTGACCTAACTATAACTCTTGCCCCCGCAATGCACTGCTGATGACATCACATATTACATCATTAATGACAGGGTCAGTGAAATCACTGTTGACACCGCTGATGAAATCTCAAATGAGATCACTGTTGACATCATACATGTGATAATCTGATGCACCTCCTCACACCCTAATATAACCTTTGATATACCCACTCTAAAATACAGACTACCATTTTCTAAACCATAGACACTCCAATATCTGTTACTACATACCCACTCACTGATTCCTAGCTCTACACACGCATCCACTCATTCACCCATACAGTCACTCATACATGCAGTCACTCATCAATACAGCACTATCATTTCCACTCATTACCTATACAGACATTTACACACCGCCATTCATCCATAGATTTACTCACACACCTAGTCAGTCCTGCAAATAATCAATCAGACTCCTGTTTACTCACCTATACAGGTACACACACACCACATCACTTATTCATACAGATACTAACACACACTTACTTTTTTATAAAATCACTGATACAAGCACACACTCATCTATACATCCACTCTCACAATCACTCACTCTTACATATTGTCATTTATATACTCCAACACTCACATACACTGCCTATCACAGATGTAGTTACTCATACATGTACCACTGAGACATCCATTCACCCACCAACACACCCAACACACCCATACACACACACTCACCCACCCATACAGGCCTTCACAGATACACTCATTCACCCACTCGCACATCTATGCACAGTCACACACTCCCCACCTTCCCACACAGACACTGGGGCACCCATACCGATACTCAGACAACCAATCAATAACCCATATAGGCACTCATATAGCTACTCACCAACCCATGCAGCCGCTCACACACCAACTGACAGACTGATACAGACATTCACACAGTTTAGTCACTAACCCATGCATTGAGTAAGACACGTTTAAGCACTCACTTATACAGTCAGTCACGCACCTACTAAATCATCCATTCAGATACTTACAGAAACACAGTCACTGGATGATGTCATCAGTGATGTCATCAGTGATCTCATTTGAGATGTCATCAGTGATGTCACTGACCATGACATGAAAGATGGAATTTGTGACTTCATCAGCAGTGCATTGTGGGGGCGCAGGTTATAGTTAGCTCTACTAACTATAACGGACGAATTTCTCTGGTTTTGTTCGATTGAAATGTCCCTGACACCTGGTTTTTTTCAGTGAATTTCTAAGGTTTTTTAAATGCTAAGTTCTAACTATACGTCCCTGAAACCAATGGTTTTTTCAGTGAATATATATATATACATATATATATATAGAAGGCTTCGGCGGAAACGCAAGAGCTCAGTTTTGGATGTTATGCACCTCTGCACTTTGCTTGTTTATGGCTCCATGACGTATGGTTACTTGTGAAGTCAAATAAAGCAAATCGTCTGCGAAAGGATTTCGTTGTGCCGTTCTTCTGTTCACCGTTGGAATGCAGTGTGGATGACAGGGTGATTTTACAGAGGCTTGGAGAAATATATATATATATATATATATATATATATATATATATATATATATATATATATATATATATAAATAATTTTTGCCAGCAGCAGACTTACTGCCAAGTATGCAGTCCTCAGAAATGGTTAAATACGGATACATTGTGGCTCCAGAGTGATTTATTCATAGACAGCCAACCCAACGCATTTGAGCGTCTTCATACCTTGATCACAGGTGATACAAATGATTGTCAGCATGGTTTAAATAAAGCTTTAAACAAACAGTGCTATAAAAGAAGGACTTTCAACAGTATTGATGACTTACAAATGGCAACCATATTGCAATAAGTGATAAGCCAGAGAACTTCATATCAACGCTTTGACACATCTATATGTCCGTAACATACAAATATGGCCCATCAGTAAAATAATTCATTTAATTAATCATTGTAAACATGATTGCCTATAAGCGAGTACCAATGCAATATGCCTAAACAACCACAAAACAACACTGTGGTTAATATTTTATAACCAATAATCAGGTTAATAAATCAAAATATCACACATTTAATCTTTATCACACAAAGTCGTTCCTGGCTCGTTCCTGGCATATGCAGAGTAATGAACTCATGCAATTGTGTTACAACCTCCCTGATATGTATGTAAACCCCATTATTCTCTATAATAAAGTGCTACCTGCTGTGTTAATTGTGTCTACCATCTGTTTCTTTTTTTCTTTAAAACAATATTTTATTTTATTTTCATATGTATTTTTATGTGTTTTTTATATGTATGTTTATATGTATTTACTCTGGGATGCACTTAGCTGTTGGTACCTGACACTCATATATATAATGCTTACACTTTGCTCCCTCCAATCTCCAGGCCCATTGTAGGTGGTGCGTACTGCCGGCGGAGCACGCCGGGTGTTTCAGCATTATTTACAAACGCGAGTAAGACGCACTCTCAAGAAAATGTGCTGGCAATTAGGATTTATTTCGAGTTACGTGTTTCGACTGACAGGCAGTCTTGGTCATACATCGAAATTGTTGCAGACCTCACTGTTTCATAGAATTAACAAAACATAGAAAATTGACTACTTTGAGTTTTGAAGTGGTTTTGCCATACTAATGTGGCAACCATTTTGTAGTATACAGGAAATCCTAGTTACAGCTCATGAAGGTAGGTATTTATGTAATCACCTAGTGGTTTCTTTCTATGCAGATTGGTGCAGAGTCAAATGTATATCATAAATGTGTATGTTCCAAATTATATAAGCAACATGTGTTTGTTCCAACTTATGTAAAATAACATTTTCACAAATGCGTATGTTCCAAATTGTATAAACAACACGTGTTTGTTCCAATTTATGTAAAATAACATTTTCTGGGAACAATTTCTACTGAAATTCTTGTATACTTTATTGATGCAACAGAATTGTTGGAACATTCAGTTTTTGCAATCGATGTATATGCCAAGCGGCCAAGTTATGTGTACAATCCCATAACTCTGAATTGTCAAGTGATCATCCTAGGCATTGCCTCCAACAAATATACCCATTCTATTCACATAGTGTTCAAATCATACATATGATAATATGCAACAGAATTGTTGGAGTAATCTAGTATTTCTAATCGGTGTATATGCTTCGTGGGTAAGTCATGTGTAAAATACCACAACTCTGAATTGTCAAGTGATCATCTGAGTCATTCTCTCCAATAAATATACCAATCTTATCCACATGGTGTTCAAATCACACATGTGATATTAACAATATGAGCAGAAAAGAAAATGAAAGGTTAATCTACACTTGTTTTGTTCTTCTTTCTGTGTTGGTGAGGTCTCTGATTCTAATTCCATATTATGCAACTGTGCTATAGAACCTTCTCAAGGCTCATGTCTAATGAATAATCAATAAAGTTCAAATATAAGCAAAATACCCTTATCTGTGCTGTGTCCTTCACCACAGTAACGTGATATTGAAGAAAAGGGTAGGGACTTCTGTACATACCTCCAACCCAGAGTAGGCCTCTTCCTTTCCTCCTGTAATAAAATAAAGATAAAGAAAAGGTGATAAATATATGATTAAAAACCATTTGGTTGAGTTTCCTTACAAAGGAATATACCATCTTAATGGACAAACGGATCAGATACTATATACAGAGGTAGAAGACAGTATCTCAGAGACTAGGATAGACACAACGTGTAGGACTATTCCATTGGTCCTCATGTAGATGTATTCCCAACTCCTACTCCCTTAATCCTCGTGTAGGTGTATTCCAAATTCCTCGCCCAAGTTGTGTCCACCTGGGGTCTTGATTTGTAAGTCCAAAATGTATCTGGATTCCCTCTTCCTAGTTGAAGTACTCTATTGCCCCTCCTGGGATTCTGTTCTATTTGCTCAATCGCAAAACAGCTCAAAATGGAACTGTAGGACAATTGATACTCTTCAAAATGTTGTGCTACTGGGCAGTGTGCATCTTTATTATGGATAGCTCTCATATGTTCGAGTACCCTCTTTTTTGCCATTAATGTCATTCACCCCACATAACGCAGTTCGCATGGACACTCCAGGACATAAATTACAAATGTGGACCTGAATGTTAAGATTTGGGTGATTGTCTTTGTGTTTCCAGGTGTCTCAAATGTTTTCTTCATATAACTATTTCGACATGCCTTGCAATGTGTCGTGGATATAAATGATGGGTAGTCAAGTGGTTTCTTGATGTTCCTTTATTCATATAATATAGTTATAAGATATAATGAAGATAACCCCACCAGGAACAGGAGAAAGTGAAAAGCTTGCAGCAGGTTAATGTTCGTCTGTGTACATGGCAGATTTCAATTTGCGTGACAGGCATTTCATGGACGTAGACGCAGGCGTGCCGGATGGTTAGAGGAAAATGCGTGCACCAAAGTGTCTGTAGCAGAAGTGAGCATGCGTCATAGAGGATAGAAAGAAGACTGAGGAGCAGGTGAGGCAGCGCGAGCTGTGGTTGACTTTTAAAATACATTACGACAGTTTTAACGTTGCACTTAAAGTACATAATATTTCATAAATAAAATCAACACTATAGTTGTTTCAATCATGGAGGAAAAACGTGAACTGTCAATTTCCTTTCTATTTAGCAACTCATCTCCTACATGCCTGGCTGCTCGAGTGCCATTTGTACCTTTAACAGCAGCCCTCTTCCCGGTTTGGCAGTTTATTTTACTTCATTCCAGTTATGTTGTATTTAACTGTATTTTGTGTTAAGAAAAAACAAAAACTGTCATAAATAATTCTGTGGCGCAGTTCACTTTCTATTTCATGTAGGTGAAAAAATGATTTTCCTTTTTAATTGTGAATGACAGACAAATCCGATAGCACAACTGTTTTGAAATTCACCTTAGACACGCAGCTCCTTACTCGAGGAAAAATTCCAATCAAATTCTTATTTCTTTAACAGCTGCAATATTTCAGGAATGACAAGTAGGTGTATGTCAGTATATCCACGGAGTCTTAAGTAGCAAAAAGTCAATTATGGTAATATTTGTTCGAAAAGCTCCGAGTCCTGACACTCCTCAGTGTGCTTTCTCTTGCTGGCTACACGTATATGAGAGGGTTGATTTCAATTACACCTTGGATTTATACACCTCATTAAATGGTATATTTCTCTTGTCATAAGGTTATTAACTTTGAATATGTAAACTTACCATGGCACAGGTTTAGAGTTTAGGGCGACCGATTTCGGGGTCACTGGTGGGGTTTAATAGTGCCAGGTAATTTAAATATAAGTCTTAAAATATGAAAGTCTTTTACCTTGATTCCGTTCAGTTTCTTGAGGTAGATTCTTTGTAGATACCTTAGTTTGTATGTAGGTAGTTTCTTGCACGCTTTAAGTTCTCCAAACGTCGCCAAAATGTCGTGGATATAAATGATGGGTAGTCAAGTGGTTTCTTGATGTTCCTTTATTCATATGATATAGTTATAAGATATAATGAAGATAACCCCACCAGGAACAGGATGGTCACTGCTCAGCCCACTCTCTTCAACTGTCATTCCACATACACACCAGGCACACTAACATTCTATTCACTCTGTCATCCAACATTCAACATTCTACACTGACATCACATTCATACAGGCTGAGCAGATGCAAGGAGATAATCTAATGTACAACACAATGTCTGCAAGGACAAAATCCTTGTAGGTTGTGTTGTTTCAAGGGCTGCCTCAGTGCGATGCCTCCTTGTACTAGAATGTCCTTTAGGTTATGCCCTTTACGGCATGTAACCCTAGGACATGCCATTAAGTTGGATCCTATGATAGGGTCACTTGTCAAAATATTCCAGTTCTTGGCTAGGATTCTGAAAACACCCTCAGATTCAGTGTTGTATGTCAGGATTACACTTGGTGACCGCTGCACTAAATCCTTCTCCATTAAGTTTTCCTTTTCCTCTAGTGTTTGTTCTCTACTGACTTTGTTGGCTTTCAGTACTGCTATTTCCAGGACCCATATAGGGTAACCCCGTTCTTGGAACCTGCTGATCATGTTGGCCTCTTCAAACTCGTATGCCTCATTAGTGCTGCAGGTTCTCCTTGCTCGCAGGAGTTTCCCATATGGAATACTCCAATTGAGGGTATCCAGGTGGCTGGTGAGAGCATGGAAAAGACTGTTACCTACTGTGGTTTTACGATGCAGCTTGGCGCACATCTTGTTATTCAGGATCTCAATTTGGATATCCACAAATTTTTTTTTCCCAAAACCTTTATTGTGCCTTACAGTTTCACACAGCTTCTGGCCTACAACCCACGGGGCCGGCCGCAATCTTATTTGACAGTTGCATATCGACAGGTTGAGGCCGCAACTGATTGTCATGGTCTAGAAATGGCAATTACGCAATATATTGAAAGGCACATAATTCGCAGTAGTGTGCTGATCTTAATAGGTTTGGCTTTCTATTTCTTAACAAAAAACAACAAATAACATATAGAAATCACATTGCGGTCATCAATGATCAGTTAGGTTCGTAATAGCTGAGTCTTTAAACGTTCCCACTGCGTACACCTATACCTAGTCCCACAAAGCCGGCATAAGATGCAACCCGAAGAATGAGTGTGCTCTCGTGTATGTGACTCCTCAAGGGGGCCCGCCCCATCATTCTCGCAAACCCTTACCATCTAGATCCTAAGCTGCCCCATGCCCCGTGGTCTCCCTCTCCCGTACCACACCTTTAGAAAACATTAGTCCTCCCCTTCCTCCTCATCGGATGTGGTTGGGTCGTCCTCCGACAGGGGGTCACAGATCCCTCCCCTGTACTCATTCCATGGGGTCCAGATTTTATTCCATTTCCCTGGGCAGGCCCGGCTAGAATAGACCGCCCTTTCTGTCACCATCACCCTGTCCATGTTCATGCACCATTGTGTCTTCGTAGGCACTTCCGCCACCCCCCAGCGCTGCGCAATATCTCGTTTGGCCATTATCATGCCCAAGTAACCCAGAGCTGGCCACACCTAGACAGATCATTGGGTCCCCACACGTTCAATAGGCATTTTCGCGGGGGGCGTGGCTAGCAGCCAACAAAGATGGTGGCAGCCTAACGAGGCTCCCGAACCCACCACCCGTAATCCGCAAAGTCATCCTGTTTTCAAGCTCGGGGACCCCGTGAAAATTCGGGTGACCTCGGCGATACACTGCTGCCTGCTCCGGTGCTGCTGAAGAGCCGCTTCTGGCACTAAGAGAGCCGTGCTGCCCTGCGAGCGTCCGGCGGCCCTGGGACGCAAGATGGCGGCGGCCCCGTAATCCCGAGAAGCCGAGACCTCCAGCGCGACTCTGAAACCTGACTGTGAGCGCCAACGAGCGGCCCAGGGAAGAGCGGAGGAGACCGCCCGACAACAGGCTCCGGTGCCCTCTGCGACCGAGGGGAAGAGTCACTGAGGAGCCGAGCTAGGCGCCCCTCTGGTCCTGGGGCGACTCCTCGCTGCCCGGGAGGCCAAAATCGAGACCCCGGCGCCACCGAGGCCTACCACCCCCGATGTGAACAAGCGCTCCTGACCGGCGCGGAAGCCCGCGACTGATGCTCCGGTGCGGATGGTGCCCCCCTGGGTGAGTGCATCCCCCGCCCCGAGACCTTGAGGCCGCTTGCCCGACGCCCGCGGCGTGCGCCCGGGGAGTGATTCTGGGTGGCCGGGGAGGGTATCGACCCTGCCCCCGTCCTTGGGGCCGAACTGCAGTGCCCGGCCTTCGCTGGTGGGCGCGGAGAGAGCTCAGGGGAGCCGGAGAGGACCTTGGGAGCTCCGCTGCGGCCTGGGCGGTGTGGCGACTGTACCGCGCCTCTGCTGCCCTGGAGGGCTGACACAACCAGGAGTGCATACGCCGGCCCGACTGCGAGAGATCCACTGAGGGGACCCGAGCTGACCTGACTTTGCTGGGACCCGCGCCTAGTGGGGACCTTGTGGGGCGGTAGTGCTGGACCAGAACAGGGGAGCCCCCCCGTCCGAGCCGAACACGCCCCACTGGAGCGGTAACCCACGGTGCACCTGAAGCCGAACGGAGGGTCTAGAGGGCGTTGGGGGCGAAAGCGAGCTCCAGGCGCCTATCACCGGACGGAGGTGGAACCCTGTGGTGAGAGGTGGGTCGCCCTCCTTGGCGGACAGCGACGTGGCCGTGAAGCGCCACGTAGCGAGCCCACTGCCCGCGACGCACGCTCCATACCAACGGCCCCTGAGGCGACGGAGAACGCGACTGGCTCCCCCGGATACTCCCGCGGCGGACTCCCACGGCTGCACCGCATAACGACTGCCGGGCCTCCCCCTCGCTCGCCACTGCCCAGTTCTCCCACTAACACGCCACTATGGGGAAACCGAAGGGACCGAAGGGAGATGCCAGCCCCACCACGGACCCTCCGGAAGACGCTCCTCCGCCACCCACGGACCTGCAAAGCATGCAAGACACAATCCTCCAGGCGATCACAGACACGAGGGATGCCCTACACCGTGATATTGCACAAGTATCAACGGGCCTCTGTCTCCTACGTGCGGACCATGCAAAATTGGCGGATAGGGTCAAGGAGACGGAGGATTCTATGGCAACCTTGGCACCGGCGCAGACATCAATGGAGGGACGACTCACCGAGGCTCTGGACCGCATTCAGGCCCTCGAGAGGCGGGCTGAGGATGCCGAAAACCGCAGTCGCAGGAACAACATGCGCCTCGTGGGCCTTCCGGAGAAAAAAGAAGGTACAGACATGGTGGGCTACCTAGATGGCTGGCTAAGAACTGTAGTGGCCCCTGAGGGTCTCTCCCCCTTCTTCATGTTAGAAAGAGCGCACCGTGTCCCATCCAGACCCCCGAAGCCAGGCCTGCCTCCTCGCCCCGTGGTTATCAAACTATTGCACTACAAAGACAGAGACTGGCTATTGCAACGAGCCAGGGAAGCGGGACCCTTCCAAGTGGACAACAGCAAAGTAACCCTGTTTCCGGACTATACGTTTGAAACGCAAAAACAGCGCGCCTCTTTCCTCTCCATCAAAAAGGAACTCCGCACGGAAGGTATCCAATACTCTCTGCTGTTCCCCGCCAGGCTCAGAGTGGAACTAGATGGAAAAGCTCAGTTCTTTGTAACTGCGGAAGAGGCTTGGGCCTGGTGGGACACCTACAAAACGGGCACGGATGGGGCGCTCTTCAGGGCTGAGGAGGAACGCCGGAATCAACCTGTAAGGAAATCACGGAGGCTCCGACGCCTGAGACAGCGCACCGGGAAACCGACGCAATCCCAGACGGAAGGCGAACGGCAGGCGGCGCTCCAGGCGGTGAAGGATGTTTCGGGATCAACGCTACACCAATCGGAGAAGGAATCGGGATCAGAGAACCGGGGCTCAGGCTCAGAAACTGAATTGTCGGAAATGGGCAAATCTGGTGGCCCGAGGCTCACGCCACAAACTTCGGAAGTTATCATTGGCAGCTAACCTCCCGAACTTGCCCACTGGACGCCTGGTGATGACAAGCCGATTGGCCTCTACGCACACCTGGGCAGGACAATGTTAGACTGCAGTTTCGTAAGTTGCACTGTGTATGGCGGGAGGGTTCTGT
The DNA here is from genome assembly GCF_964261635.1 of Lissotriton helveticus. Classification (NCBI taxonomy): domain Eukaryota; kingdom Metazoa; phylum Chordata; class Amphibia; order Caudata; family Salamandridae; genus Lissotriton; species Lissotriton helveticus. The sequence continues at coordinate 60,897,113 of NC_136071.1, forward strand.
GGCGATGACGTTGGGAAATACCAGTAACTAGCTCACGCACCCCAGGGCCCATAAGGCTTCCGTGACACTAATCACGGTTACATAGAAGTTTTGAGCACGATCGCTCGCCTGTTTGGATGGGAGCTACTCTGTTGCAGTTAGGTCCTGTTCTGGGGGGGGAGGGAGCCTGGAGTAGTTGGGGACACTCGGGGCACAGTTTCAGGGGAGGGATTGTAGGGGTTGTTGAGAGGGTGGGAAATGTTGTCGTACCTATTGTCTGGTTGCCAACCATGATTGTATTGACTCGTACCCAATGGGACTATGGCTAACATGGGTTCATTGAACTGTGTGTCCTGGAATGTGCGGGGGTTGAATACGATGACGAGAAGACACAAGATTCACTCCTATCTAGTCCGCAGGGGGGTGCACATAGCATTCCTGCAAGAAACCCACCTGACACGGAAGGAGGGAGTGGCGCTACAGCGTAGATGGAGGGGCCACCTTTATTACACTGCATACTCGGCCTTCGCTAGAGGGGTATTAATTTGGATCAGAGCGGGTGTCCCTTTCCAGGTCACTAGACACACTGTGGACCCAGATGGGCAGTTCGTAGCAATCGAGGGCCTGCTCAGAGGACGACACATAGCACTTGCTAGCGTATATGCCCCGAATGTAGACCAAGCAACATACTTCACGAAACTCTCTCGGACTCTAGCTAGCTACTTCACTAATCCGCTGCTGATAGGGGGGGACTTCAACTCAATAGTGGACGTCTCCCTGGACAGATCACACCCACCATTGCAGACATCCCCAGTACATAGACTAGCTAAGCACCGAGCAGACTGGCAGGGAAAATGGGACTTATCAGACGCTTGGCGGGTACAACACCCGAGGGACAGAGACTATTCATTCTACTCCGGCATTCATGACCTCCATGTCCGTCTCGATGTCTTCCTGTGCTCGCAAACAGTGCTCCCGTCAGTGACCCGAACTGAATATTTAGTGCGAACAATATCCGACCATAACCCCCTACTCCTTACTCTGAACTGGATGAACAAACCCACACGTATCCCGACGTGGCGGCTACGACCAGACACGCTCGATGACCCGCCTTTCCGCGAAGCGTTAGGAGACAGGATTGACCAATACTTCGCGGAGAACGTGGACACTGCCTCCTCTAGGGCTGTGGAATGGGATGCATTTAAAATAGTGGTGAGGGGACACTGTATAGGAAAATTTGCGGGGGCGCGCAGAACACTGATAGGGGATCTGGATAAGGCAGAATCAACACTGAGAAAGGCGGAGCGGGAGCGCCCCAACCATCCTGAACTTCAGGATGTGGTCAGTAATGCGCGGGAGGCAGTGGCAGTAGAAGTGGAGCGCCTGCGCAGCTTTGATTATAAACTGTACCTGACGAGAACCCTCACGGAAGGAGATAAACCCGGCGCGCTCCTGGCCTGGCTAGCGAACCCCAGCCGAAACAGTAAGCCAATTCTGTCTCTTAAGGGGAGCGGGGACTGTGTGCTCCATACGCAGCAAGAGATACTGACCTGCTTCCGCTCCTATTACGAACGGTTATATCAGAGCAGGCTGGTGGACCGGGGCGCGGCAACGGAAGCCTTTCTGGCGGACTTGCACTTGCCCCAACTAACTCGGGAAGACGCCGAGTCCCTGGGCAGCCCGATAGATTTGTCGGAAATAAGGGGTGCAGTAAAACGTATGGCGCACAACAAAACGCCGGGACTGGATGGACTGCCCGTTGAATTCTATGTCAAATACCTTGACCAGCTGGCCCCGCGCCTCCGAATAATCTATAATGAAGCCAAGGAGACGGGCTGCCTTCCTCGCTCAATGCGCGAGGCCATAATGATTCCCCTCTTAAAACCTCGGAGAGACGGCACGGACCCGGCGTCCTACCGACCGCTCTCTATGTTGACGACGGATTACAAAATCCTCAGTACCATTTTAGCCACCAGATTACTATCCCACATGCAACATTTAATCCACAGAGATCAGTCGGGATTCATACCCACGAGAAACACGACACACAACATACGCAGGCTCCTCAGATTGGTAGATAACCCTCCTCCCGGAGCACAGTCCCCCCTGGTGCTCGCGGTCGACATAGAGAAAGCATTCGACAGCCTGGAGTGGGATTACCTTTATAGAGTAATGAGAGTCTTTGGACTGGGTGAGGAGTACATAGCGTGGACAAAAGTACTGTACGTGTCGGCAAGAGCCAGAGTGAGAACCGGAGCCTTGGTATCAGAAAGATATGAGGTGCACCGGGGAACCAGACAGGGGTGTGCACTCTCCCCCCTGCTATTCGCACTTGCAATGGAACCCCTGGCGGCAACTGCCAGACGGGGCGACCACTATTGTGGCCTGGACTCCGGGGAAGCCCGCCATTTTATCTCCCTATATGCAGATGACCTGCTCCTCTTCTTAGAGAATGCAGAGGAGGCAGTGGAAGGGGCCCAGAGGCTGCTAGACTGCTTTGGCGACATCTCTGGTTTACGGGTGAACTGGTCGAAGACCTGCCTCTTCCCACTGCGGAGAGAAGGGGCGCGTCCCTCATCCCATTCGTTGGTGAGATGGGAGCCCAACTGCCTGAATTACCTGGGAGTGCACATATACCATGACCCGGCGTACTTATTGGACGGCAATATCGGACGCTGTATCAGAGCCCTGCAGGGCAATGTTTCCTTCTGGGCAACCTTGCCCCTATCCATGTCAGGTCGAGTATCACTGCTGAAAATGATAGCCCTTCCCAGACTGCTGTACTTTTTCCGGACCCTCCCGATATGGATTCCGGGGACAACCTTTAAACGGCTTAGGTCATTAGTAATCTCCTTTTTATGGGGATCGGGCAGGCGTAGAATCGCTCTAACGACGCTGACCCGCTCGAAAGACGAGGGTGGCCTGGCGGTCCCGGACTTTGAATTATACTACCTGGCAGCCCAATTGCAACACTTTACGCAAGAGGTTGCAAGAGCCTACCGAGGTCCGGAGCAGGAAAGGGACACCGGAACACCCTGCCATGTTCTAGCGTACATTACCATGCAACAAAAATTAGTCCTTAGAGGACTATCCCTGGAGGAACGAACACTGCGGCTATGCTGGAACAAGTCGCTGAAGCGAGCGGGGCTGAAGCGCCCGTACGCGCCCGAAATTCCTCTGGGCATGGTGACGGCGCTGCCACATGGGGGGGATTGGTTGGGACTGCAGGACTGGGAGGAAATGATAGGGGACCTTTATGAGGACGGAGTTCTGGTACCATTTCAGACTCTTCAGGAGCGCTACGATCTTCGAAGGGGCGACTATCTAATACACGCAGCGGTAGTGAGGGCCATACAAACACACTGGGGAGAGGGGCTGTCCGAGCCACAGACAACACTGGTGTGCCAATACGCAATGATGGCGGCAGGGACATTCAAAGCAGTCACGTGCCTTTATTCCCGACTATCCTCTGAAAACATTCAACCCCTCACTTCACTCAAAATGAAATGGGAGGCTGACTTGCAGAAAGAAATACCCGACACAACATGGTCCCAACTTGTGCGCAGGGCTAGGAAAGGTACCAGAAATGCCCGCTTTCAACTTATACATTTGTACATCCTCCACAGAGCCTACTTAACCCCGAACAAAGTGGCAACGTATTTCGAGGTCACAGATGCGGCGAAGGCAGATCTACTCCACATGCTCCGGGGTTGCCCTCACGTACAGGAATATTGGAGTGAGATAGGCGACACATTGAACACAGTGACGGACAGGGAACTACAATACGATAATGAGGTCGCACTACTCCACTGGTTCCCACACACACGCAAAAACAAGCTAACAAGCAAATTCATAGACATGGGACTGCTTTTAGCCAAACGGGAGCTGACCAAGGGTTGGAAGGCAAAGAAGGGCCCGACTCACAGGAGATGGCTCTCCGAATTCTTGAAATGGGCAACAGCCGAGAGCACGATTAGATACCAATTGGCACGCCGCGGCTCAGACGAGAAAGCGCAGGACGCGGCGAGAGCATGGGAGACATTGGTCCAAGCTCTGAGGGACACTACACTGGAGGGACTAGAAGACGAAGAGGTGAAGGGCCCCCCTACTCCTTTAGCGTCTATCGCCCACCCAGCACCGACACCAGACACACACACACAAGGGAACACATGAAACTCCTTCAACATATACCATGGATATGGGCACCAGCACCAGACATAGGCACAGACACACAGTGGGGGGGGGGGGGGGGGGGGGAGCGCAGACCACCATAAGCATCACCGGAATCCTACGAGCGGGACTAGCAGCAGAGCAGGGGGAGGAGGATGTAAACATAAAGCAGAAACTGATTGAACAATCCTCCTCATCCATAGCCCAACACACCTATGAACATACCTGACCCACACGAATCGCCGCCCGGCCTCCGGGTTGAGGGCTAAAAGGCTGTGTATCATGCTGTGGTGGGAACTATGATTACAACTATGATGTGTAAACTGCTAATGCATCTAATGTGTGGATCTGCAATAAAAATTGTTTTACAAAAAAAAAAAAAAAAAAATAGGCATTTTCGTGGCTCTGGGACCAGGGAGCTCTCCAAGGTCTGTGACATAGTGCGCATTATTTGCCTCCAGTATTCCTGGATACGTGGGCAATCCCATATTGTGTGGAAGAGCGTCCCCTCCTCCCCACAACCACCAAGGCAATAGGGGTGTTGTGCTCTGTGTATCCGGTGCAGAGTCGTTCTAGTGTAGTACACTCTGTGTAAAACCTTAAGTTGTACTAGCCTTAATCTTGCAGAGATACCAACTTCTCTTGGCGACGCCAGCGCTTCATTCCATTCGTGTTCATCCATATCATTTATGTCGCCCTCCCATTTATCTTTCAATTGAGTCATCGGATCTGGCAAGTTGTTGAGCAACTTGCGGTACGTAAGTGATGTCGCTCGTTCAAGCATAAAATCTGTGAGGAGGCGATCCTCAAGCGGGGAGGATTCTGGCACCTCCGTTCCAGGGGGGATGGCAGTAAGCAGGGCGTGACGTATCTGAATATAACGGTAAGATTCCCGCTCCCCCAGGTCATACAGTTCCCTCAGCTGGTCAAATGGAATCATCTCTCCTTTTTCCCATAGGTCTCCCACTGTGGATATCCCTATAGTGTCCCAATGGGAAAAACCCTTACTATGTCTCAGGCTTCCTATGGCCCGGGAGTCCCATAGGGATGTAAGCTTGGTTATTTTTCTTCTCCAACCTAGCGCCGCTAGCGCTGTATGCCACAGCACAGCGGTGAGCTTCGTGGGTCCCACCAATATACGCACTCTCCGCTGGTCGTAAAGCTGTGCCAGTAGACTATTCGTGCCGAGCTGCGCCCTGTCCGCCCGGAATGCTGGGTCATCCTGCGACACATGAATCCATTGGTTAATGGGTTTTAATTGCGCCGCCCAATAATACCATTTCAGATTCGGCAGCGCAATTCCCCCGTCGAACCAACCCCGGTGCATTTTGGCCTGTGCAATGCGTGCCGGGCGGTTACCCCATAAAAGACTAGACACCAATGCCGCTACCTTCCTAAAGTATCCTGGCGCCACCAGGTAGGGTGTATACTCTAGTACATACAAGCAGCGGGGCAGGGACTTCATTTTATAAAGCGCCGCTTTACCTAGCATCGTAAGAGGTAGTCCCGCCCAGAACTTAACGTCCTGCTTAAGCCGTTCCATAGGTGGCGTTAGGTTTTTCTGCAGAAATTCCGTCGGGAAAGGGGGGGTGGTGATGGACAGAGTTTCTGAATGATGCAGAATACTCTTACCAAGTCGATAGATCATGGTTTTAATCCATCACCGTTTTTTAGCTCACTGCACCATCCCAGCTCAGAACCTGGCTATATGCAAATTAGTCTGTTCCTGTCGGGTCCATTGTAACATAGATACCCAAATACTTAAAGGAAGAGCCAGCTGCCCTTAAGGGGCATTCTGCGCTCAGTGCCGGGACCGGGCCCTTCAGTACATACATTTCCGATTTATTCCAATTTAATGTGTAACCCGAGATCTTACCATGTTCATCACAGAGGGTCAGGAGCGCCGGCACCCCCCGTTCTGGGTCTGTTAGGTATACCAGCATATCGTCCGCGTATAGGGAGAGCTGGTCCTCCCAGCCCTCCACCCAGGGTATGCCCCTAAGTAGTAGTGTCGTTCGTATCAAGGTGGTCAATGGTTCCAAAGTGATTGCAAAGAGTAATGGCGAAAGGGGGCATCCTTGGCGGGTGCCCCTCCCCAAGGGGAATGTCCGTGAAATGTGACCATTCGCCACCACCTGTGCCACCGGTCTGGCATACAGTAGCTTGACCCACGCTATAAACTTGGTGCCGAAACCCAGACATGCAAGGACCTCAAACAGATAGTTCCATTCCACTAGGTCGAAAGCCATCTTTGCATCTAGGGCCAGTATGACCGCTTGTTCCGGGATCGATTCCGCCCTTGCCACCACCCTGTGCACTCGGCGCAGATTCTGCGCCGTGTTCCTGTGAGGCATAAACCCGGATTGGTCCGGGTGTATGAGATCGGGTAGATGTGTCACAAGGCGGGTGGCTAAGAGTTTGGCCAGGATCTTGACTTCTGCATTAAGCAAGGAGATAGGGCGGTAGGAGGAGCAATCCTCCGGTGGTTTCCCAGGTTTGGGGATTGCTACTATGGTGGCTATCCTCTGGTCTAGCGGAAGTTCACCCTTCTCCAAACATTCCTCAAACATAGCTAGCAGGTGTTTACTCAACCCCTCCGGCGTGGTCTGGTACCATTCTATTGGGATGCCATTAGGTCCGAGCGCCTTGCCGGGCTTCAGTGCTCGTATAGCCTTTTGTATCTCCTCCATAGTGATATCTGCATCTAAGTCAGCTGATACCTCTGGCCGCAGCGTCGGAGTCCTGATCGGTTCAAGAGCTGCCCTAGCCAGTTCAGCTGAAACTACCCGTTCTGGGGTGTAAGCCTTTTCAAAGAGTACTGCGAGTGCCTCCACTATCTGCTTAGGGCTTGTGTGAACTACTCCAAGTCCGTCCTTCACATGTTGGATACCTCTGGAGCTCCCCCCCTTCTTATCTAACCAGGCCAACATCTTACCCGCCTTATCCCCTACATCATAAATCCTGTTCTGCATGTCAGCTATTTGCCCCTTCACCTGACACCGAACATATTCCGTGTACAATTGTTGTTGGAGGTGCAGAGCGTGGGACGTGTCAGGCGTGGGGTATGCCTCGTGTGCCGTTGTCGTGTCTCGCAGAGCCAACTCCAACCCTGCCAGCTCGGCCGCTTTTTCTCTTTTGTAGCCCGTGATCGAATTTTTGGCTTGCCCCCTTAATACCGCCTTATATGCTTCCCATAGTATCTCCGCACAGAGGCGACATTTTCCGTGAAGTACTGTGTTGTCGCCTGTTTGAGAGCCTTCTTGACCTTAGGGACCTTAAGATAAGTGGCTTGGATGGGGTAGATCCGTCTGCGAGACTTCTCTTGGGTGGAGACTGTCAGGGTAACTGGTGAGTGGTCCGATATACCTCTAGGGTGGATGTCTATGGTGTCTACATGTTGTATACCATCGCCCAGTGCTAAAACGTAGTCAATTCGAGATAGACTGTTATGGGTGGTGGAGTGGAAGGTGTATTGTCTCACTTGAGGGTGAGCATGCTGCCATATATCAATTAGACCCATGGCCATCAAGAATCGTTGGAAGCGGGAAGGTCCCCCAGTCGGGCCCGTCGCCGGGAATTTATCGAGCTGTGTGTCTATAGTGGCGTTGAAGTCTCCCCCAAGGATTACATCTCCCTCAGGAAGGGTCAGGAGAAAGTCACCCAACGCTGGAAGCTGCACTGAGTGAAGCGCCGGGGATGTACACCGGGACCACGTTTATAAGCCGCCCCTCCCATTGTCCCTATAGGGCCGCAAAACAACCCTGTCCATCAGTCTTGGTGCTCAGTGGAATGAATTGTGAGGACTTCTTAATCAAAATGCCAGTGCCCCGGGAGCCCGAAGTAAACTCTGAATGCACTATCATTCTATATCCTCTCCTGTCCTGGGCTTTGGACGCCCTCCCGTTAAGTGTGTCTCTTGTAAGAGAGCCAGGGTAGGCTTCTGCCTCTTCAGTGCGGTTAATACCAGTCCGCGTTTCACCTTATCTCCTAGACCTCTCACATTCCACGTCAGTAGCCGTAGGGGGAGCCTTGTGATTGTGACTCGACCCCCTCCGTGCTATGTATCAGACCATCCGCCATACCCCGTCATGTTGTCCCATATGTGTCTATCACGGCTTGTGAACCAGATTCCTCGCTTCTGTCTGTCAGCCAAGCAACGCAGGTGTGAAACATCATAACTCGACCTTACTTGTGAATTTCTAACAACTACCAAGCAATTCCCCTTCTCCTCCCCCCTCCCTGCCTCCCTACAACTACCCGCCGCCCCAACAGAGCAGAGCGCTTATCCCATTCCAAAACCAGAGTACTTGCGTGTTGGGGGAGAGTGTCTCCCCGGGCAGGCGGCAACCCTGCGCTCTTCAGGGCCACCCAGTCCAGTGTCCAACCGCGACCATTATGCAATCAGTTCAAATAGTATAAGCCAGCGTCTATTCTTGCACCAGGTGGTCCGAGTTATTCTCCTCCTTCGGCTTCGGTCAGTTCGTGTGTCGGCGAGTTGCCCGCACCTCCTCTGCCTGAAGTCTGCGACCCAGGTCGACTGTCGTCGCGGTGTCCGTGGTTCGTTCTATTCGATCTGCGTGGAGGTCCCGCTGTGCGCCATCCCTCGCTGCCTCCGGGGAATCAAAGAACCAGACATTTTTGTCAGCGACCACTCGTAGCCGAGCCGGGAACAGCATTGAGTAGGGCACCTCTCGTTCTCGCAACGTCCTTTTCACTTCCAGGAATGTCCGTCTTCGCCGCGAGACCTCTGCCGTGTAGTCCGGGAAAAAGGATATTTTGGAGTTTTGGATTTGGATGGCCGGCGCCACTCTGGCCGCTTGTAAGATGGTGTCTGGGTCGCGGAAGTTAAAGAGTCTCGCTAATATTGGCCTCGGCGGGCCTCCAGTCATTGGCTTCCCTCCTGGTACTCTGTGGGCCCTTTCCACAGAGAAAAAGTGCGAGAGACCCTTTGGATTGAGCTGGTTCTTAATCAAGGCTTCCACGTAGAGGTCCATAGCACCCGTAGCTTCCGATTCCGGAACTCCTAATATACGGACGTTGTTCCTCCGAGAGCGTCCTTCCTGGTCGTCCAGCTTCTCTCTAAGTGATTTGTTATCAGCCGCACTTTCTCCATTTCCACTTGTAGCTCCGACACATCCTCCACTAATGATTTAGTCACAACTTCCACTTGTTTCACCCTTTCGTTCATCTTTTGGAGATCTGCGCGAATGAGGGTTACCTCCGTCGCCGTCGCTCCCGCTGTCGCTTGCACTTGGGCCAAGGCGGTCAGCACGTCCTCCAGCGTGGCTCTCTTCGCGCCTTCGCTCTCCACAGCTTTACCCAGGGACTTGCGTTGTTCCGCCAGGGGGGGATTCTGTTTTTCGTAGGCGAATTTGTCAAGCTTGGCTTGAGTGGAATTGTGCTTAGGTCCCCTGCCCGTCATGTTCACCAACCAGGATTCTGCTCACCGCTGTGTGGTGGTCCGTGCGTTATGGAGTGTGATTGTACATACACTGCACTCTGTGAGTCCCGTTTTTATTATGCAACCCTTTGCGCGCCTACTTCCACTGTTGCTGGTGTATACAGGCACGCTGCGTTGAACTGATCCTTATATCCACCGCAGGCTCTGTCGGTCCTGGCCAGCGGGGTGGTATTCTGCCGAGTGCTGCCCCGAGTATGCCGATCGGGGGGGGTCGCCCGAGCCCAGATTGCGCCTCGGTGAGCAGATCGTTCTTATTGTTTATGTATGGCGACTGGGCAGTCAGTTCCGCCGTTCAGCCGTGAGATCTTAACGCCTCCCAAGCCGCCATATTAGTGCTGTTTTCTCTATGATGCTTGTTAAGCCTTTAGCACGGGTGTGCCGAGCCAGTTTTCCGAAAGAGTTCTTGCCCGGGACGGTGTAGCCTTACAAAATGGCGGTGTCGTCACACATCGTCCGGCGTCATCTTCCCTCTATTGCCACTTCCCTCAGTGCTGCGCCGCTGTGTGATGTCGCTCACCGCTCGCGGATTGTCATCGGGGGTCACCAGGGTCATCCACCGCCTTTCTGCCCATTTTGCTCTCCACCTCGCACACTTCCGGTAGGCGACCTCCGCTGAGGGCTCACTTCCGCCCGGGCACCGCTCCCACTACGGTCCGCTGCTCGCCGTCTGCCACCAGGCCCCGTCAGGAGTGCCGTCTCTTCACCCTTTCCCGGTGCGTCGCAGCTTCGAAACTCCTCCTCCGGTTGTCGCTCGGCCACTGGACTCAAGGCACCCCCTCCGAGTATGTTGCTAGACGGATCGGCATGCGGATTGATGAGGGACGCCGCCTTACACCGGGAGCCTCTCTTGTTTGCTGCCCCCATCGTCGGCTGCTAGCCACGCCCCCGGATATCCACAAATTTGATGGATTTTCTACTCATGCTATAAATTAAATTCAGATTGTAATTGTTTGTATTTAGTTTCTTGATGAACATCTTGGCACTGACTTAACTGCCCTGCCATACAATAAACAGATTGTCTATGTACTGTAAATACTTTATAACCTCCCCACGTGTGGGAGATGACGTCATGTCCCTCAGTATTTATTCCTCCCATGCCACCAGAAAAAGATTAGCAAAACTGGGGGCAAAGCATGTGCCCATGGCTGTTCCCAGGATTTGTTTGTACAAAGTCCCATTGAATGAAAAGATGTTGTGTAGACAGTAATCTATCATCTCAAGTAACATTTTAGTGTATTCCAGGTATCTAATCTGCCTATTCTTTAGAAAATGTTGGAATGCTCGAATACCCGAGAATGTTCAATGATTGTGTACAGTGAATTTACATCCATAGTGATTAGAAGGTAATCCTCTCTCCTCCCTGTTTCTTCTAACTTCCTTAGAAAATCTTTGGCATCCCTTACATAGGATGGGAGGGTAATGACATAATCATGGAGAAAATTGTCCACATATTTAGAAATGTTTTCTGACACGCTTCCTGTGGAGGAGACGATGGGTCTTCCTGGGGGATTGGTGATGTCTTTGTGGATTTTTAAAAGAGATAAAAACTTGGGAGTTTAGGATAGTCTCTTTTTAGATAGCAAAATTCTTCCCACTGCAGGATACCATTATTTCGCCATCCCTTAAATTTCGTCCATGTGCATACAATGCTTAGATTGTACATTTCACGCCTTATTTTTTCATAAAATCTCTTATCCTCCCATTGTCTCAAGTCTTCTCTGATGTATAGATTCCATTCCCTCAGGACAATGTTACCGCCCTTGTTACCAGGGTGTATCGCAATGATAGCATCCTCAGCTAAGTATTCTTTTGTTACAGTATCGTGAAAATTGTCAATACTGTCGTGAGGGAGTCTGGGAAGGAAAGTAGAGCTTGATCTGAATTTAGTGATTGCAGATTGATCCGTTATTATGTTCATGGTACTTGGCTGCGTGCCCTGAACTAATTCTGTTTCCCCATAGGAGTTCATGTAAAATAGCAAGTGTGTCTGCATCTCCCACTTCTAGAAATGTGCTGGTCTCTGATTTGGTAGAAATGTCAGTATCAGAAGTATTATCTTGATTCTGCACCTCCATATCTTTTAAACTAAACCATTTCCTGAGTTTCAGTTTTCAAATAAATTTATATAGATCAATCTTAGTTTCTGGATAATCCATACTATTGGAAGGACTGAAAGAGAGGCCCAGACACAATGTTCTTTTTTCTAGCATAGTTAGAGGTTGATTGGACAGATTTACAATAGTTCTATTTACCATGGTGTCATCCATTATTTTCTTTGTTTGGTGCCAGTTGGTCTGTTTCCCATTGCCCCCTTCCTCTTCCTCTTCCTCTTCTGTTTTCTCTGTTTGTCTCATTTCCTTCTTTGCTGTGCTCTTCCTGCCCTCTTCCTCATCCCGTCCTCGGCCAGTCTCCTTCCTCTTGTCTTCGGTGGTGGGACCACTCTTGTTGTCTGTCATCCCTTTCTGAGGAGACAATATTCTTCTAAAAAAGTTGCAATGTGTTTTGCTGCTACATCTCTTGCTGATTGGATCAAGGGTAGACTGGACAAGTCTGCCTCCGTGCAGACATGTTGGTTTATGTATATACAAAATTTACAAAAGAAAGTTGAGATTACTCTTGAATGCTCAAGGCAATATTTATTTTGAAAACACTAGATTTCCATATGTTAAATTTGTGCTACAAAAAGTGTTTCTTTCTCCACAGATCAGCTATGTTGCAGCACTTCCAATCCTCAGTGACAAAATCCAGTTCCCATCATTCCTACGGACAGTGACAAGTGCTAACTTCCAGGTGGATGGCTTGATGAAGATGTTGCTTCTCTTTGGATGGACGTGGATTGGGATCCTGGTTTCAAATAATGACCATGGGCTCCAAGGTAGTCAGATGCTTAGAGAAGAGGCAGCAAAGAATGACATATGCATTGAATTCTTTGAAACACTGCCCACACAATCCAGCAGGGCATCCTTAGCCCATGCCATTGATATTGTGCAAAGATCCACTGCTAGAGTGGTTGTGTGCTACACCTATGTGATTGATATAGCACCATTTCTAAAGGAGATATCTCTGAAAAGGATCCCTGAAAAAATCTGGATTGGTATTACAAGCTGGGTTCCATCAAAGGTTTTCTCATGGAGAGACATGTGGCACATATTAAATGGCACTCTGGGACTGGCAGTGCACAGAGGAGACATCCCTGGACTCAAAGAGTTTCTGTACAATATACATCCCCTCAGGGACACCAAGGACATATTCATGAAAACTTTTTGGGAGCAAGCCTTTAGTTGCAAATGGATGAATGCATTTAATGGAACAAAATCTGGAGAAAAAGATGAGCAGGTTCTCTGCAGTGGAACAGAAAATCTTGAATCTCTTGACGCTTCGGTGTTGGAGGTGAATGATTTCCGGTTCTCTTTTTCAGCATACCAAGCTATCTATGCCATGTCCCAAGCATTACATGATCTGCTTCATTGTAAAGATCAAGAAGGTCCCTTCACCATTGGTACATGTGCAGATCCTAAAGATTTTCAGCCATGGCAGGTGAGAGCACTAATATGTTGTGTACAGTTTTGCATTTGTCCTAGCTATGCTATCTATATTGTAATGTGTCTTAAAAACACCCTTTAACTCAGTCTCATAATCACTGCTATCTGCCTACCTACAGTAGAGTACCGTGTTCTGAAGCATTGCTCTCTCTATAACATAATTGTGGCCTCAACATTTAATTACAGATTCCAAACAGCATATTAAATGTCCTTCCAACATTCTTCTACATCCCTTTTGAAGTCCCAAAATATTGTTTCCTTGCAGATTTTGCATTATGTGAAGAATGCAAGAACGCAGAGCTCTGCAGGCAGCGGGTTATATTTCGATGCATCTGGAGATTTCCGTTCATTCCTTGATTTGTTGTATTGGCACATTACATCCAATGACACCAGAAGCTTTGTGACATGGGGGACCTATGACGTCAGTGCTCCCAACCACCTACGACTGGTCATTGACAAAAATGTCAGCATATGGGGTGGAAAAGGGTCTCAGGTGAGAACTTGGATGATTAACTTTACAGAAAAACAACATTTCCAACACATTTGTAGAAGGCAGTTCTGGAAAGACAACAGCTGCTCCAAAATTAAAAGACTCAGAATAATCATTAATTACCAAGTAGCAAGTTGGGGAGTTGGTAAAGACTCCAAAACTTTATAAAACATGAAACAAAACAAAGCTAGGCAAACTATCTGTATCTTTCCCTGTACCACGGCAAAGTGAGACAGAGATTCATTCATGGTGGGTGCAGGACTAACAACTTAAAAACATTGCACACAGTAAAGTAAAGGAGCTGTGGTCCTGAGCAAGTTTCTGGAAATAGTGAATATACATAAACTAAAAACACACTAAATGTGGAACAATGAAAAAGTGAAAGAAGTGTATGAGTATTGTCACTGTGGGGACTGAGGTCAATGGTAGCCATTGAAAGTAATTGCGAAATGTTTAAGATCTTTGATGCTGGACCATGGTGAAAATGTAACATTTTACCCAAAGGGCAGCAAACCTAGCCTGCCATTGGGAGTTGGACTGTCTAGCACAGGTTTCAGCACATTTATATGTTAGCATTAAGATGAATTATATCCAGTGACATCTTCACAATGTTCAATCCAGTGCTGTTTCCAGAAAGTTGGTAGTTTCAGGATCTTCCCACCCATCTTGTGGTAGAACTTTACACTCATTGGATACTCTAGTAAACTTCCTGGGTCGAGTTTAAAAGACCTGCCATCTTAAAGTTTGGGTCTTGAAGATTTTGGCCCTCTCAAAGACGGATTCTATGGAAATGCCAGCATTAAAAATGTGCAGAAAGTTCCACACATAGGAACTAATTAGATTGAAAGTCAGTGGACTGCCAAACTCACAGTGGCGCGGTGGTCCTGCCACCGCTGCACCGGCAGTCTGACTCCCTATTTTATCTTTGGTAGTCAGACCCCCATTTGACTGCTGCAACCTCCAGGGAACCGCGTTCCCTGATAGTGGTGCAGCGATCAGGGCCTCACAGTATGCAGACAGTGCCCCTGCGGCACCACCATGCATATTATGAGTTTCCTGACCGCCAGCAGTTGCATGGAAGTTCTTACTCCATGCAACTGCTGGCGATCAGGAAACAGAGAGGGCCCTATAGGGTCCTCCTTCCCTCATGCATGTTGGTGCATGCAGGGGGCACATATTGTGCCCCCCTGTGTGCATGCACATAGCTGCCAAGGTTTCAGATTGCTATGTGTGACATTTTCATAATTTTAGTGTAATTATGAGTGACATTTCAACGACTATGAGTGACACTTTCTCGCAAGCAAAAGCTGGTAATGAAGACCAGGGAAACATTTAATTATCAGAAATTACACCCATTTGAGCAACAGGAAACTCTTAAGAGGATTTAAAATTGCTGTATAGCACCAGAAATGAAAGTGGCCTTGTAACCTGATTAGACAGTAGTCACTGACAGTCCGCATGGGACAAGCATCAGGCGAGTGAGGCTGAAGCTCACATAGTTTAGTCTTGCTCTAGCTGGTTGTAACCTATGTGGATGCACAAGGAAGAGTATACAAGACGGTTTTATTCGTCCAATTAGTAATCTACAGCCCTAAAATACCTAAAGCAATAGGTACTCGCAAAATGTAACTTGCACCTACCTCTGGAACGAAAGAAGAAGAGCCCCATGGGTGTGGACTGAGGGGCAGGGTTTTAAAACACAAACTTCACAATACCACATGAAGAAAAAAATATATAAACATACGTCAACTGTCATCGTAATTCCGGGTGAGACAGTTGAGTTCAAGTGGAAATGCACAGTAACATAGATACTATGTTGGAATAAACAAGTTTTCAGTTTTGTTCTGTTAAAATTAACGTAAACCAAATGTTGGATGAAACACTTCCCATAATAGAATCAGCACTTAAATGATTTAAATGTTGCAGTTATTCTTGGAAGTAGTGTTCAGGGATGGCAAAGCATGAATGCACATACTTAGAAAACTTTGGGTTCCTTTCTCACTTTATATAGTTTCTAATGCTACTGTTAAGGGGAGCCAGAACCACCCCCAAGAGTCTGACATCTCAAGCCGTGCTTTCAGGTGTGCATAATAATCTCCTTTGATTGGACTCTTTAGCAAAGCAATGCAGAGAACTGCACAAATATTTGTGCGTTGGTTCACACTAGTAATGCGTGAATTGTGTTTAATTTCATGTTAACAATTTACTGCTTCCTGGTCAAAATTACAAGTTAGTAAAAGTACCCTAGTAACGTGTTTAGTTGGTGCTGTTGGCTGAAATTAAAACGTTGGCGGCAGACAGCAGCATGCAACCCAGGCATGTTGGGCAAGGCAGCCTCGGGCTCTGTGAGGCAGCACACACTTGGTCGTGGCCTTCAGGCAGCCTTGAGCCTGCAGCCATGCCCAGGGCAGAACTTCAGCAACACTGCAGGCGGCTGATAACGCGCTGCCGCTTACACTAAAAACACATATTATAGGTAAGATCAGCTGCCGCTTACACAAAAAAAAGCAGGTAGGTAACACAGTGTTTATCTGATTTACTTCACTTTCCGAGTCCCGTCTGCATCCTCAGACTCCAGTCCTGGCCTGCACAGTCATTCCCTCTCACTTCACGGGGGGAGTGGAGGGGATGGTCATGATCAGGATTACGATGTTTAATTCACTGCAGCCAGGCGGCAGTTTGAGCAGCGCTGCCATGATTTTGCCACAACCAGGAGGGAACACCAGCTCCGGCAGCAGTACCAGAATGTGATGTCGCTGCGGGCTGGACATGATTAAAACATAGCTAAGCAGCAAAGCTGCACAACTAAGTGCTCAGGGCTCCACAGCCTTCATGGTCTATGGTTCGGGATCGGGAGGGTCACAGGTGGCAGGGCTCACATGTTTTAAATAATCCCTGTGGTGCGAGCAGTTCTGATTGCCACCACAACTTTGTCACAGTGCGGCTCAATGACCCCGATCGTCCCAGCGCCACGCACAAAAGTGTGGTATAATTTAAAGGCATATTCTTAATTTTATTAAAAACGAGCGCAGTGACAGATACCATTACCTCACTGAAGTTGGTATTGACATTTATCACTAAGAAAACAAACGGCAGACACGTGGTGCAGCACATCTCGCACTACTCACAAATGAAAGAGTAAATGCTAAACTTGTTCTTTTATCACTCACGTTTCCTAAGGGAGAGGTTTCGTCCCGGATGTCCAGTGAGACCCGAGCGGGGCCGGCCCAGTCAGTGACAGACTGTCCTGGAGGCCGCTGCATCGCGGGTTACTGACTCCTTCCCTCAGCTGCGGCAACACCTACATTTGGGAGGGTGCAGCAGGTGAGAGCATACTGCGGCCCAGCTCGGGCCGATGCGAGATGCAGCAGGAAGCTGCGAGAACCATTGCTTGCGGGCGGGGCGGCGAACAAATTCAGCAACCAGCCGTCTCCCTCCCGGCCTCTACAAATTGATTTCCGGCTCCCTGCTCAGAAATCAGGATGTGACGACGGTCCCCCCGGCGCCGGCCGGCACGTAACCTGACTGGGCCCCGTGACGTCAGGCTGACAGGGAAATTTGCGATTTTGAAGAATATTGTAGCACATGGAGTGTGAGCCTGCTGAGTAGCCTTAGCTCGCTGCGAACGGAGCCCCAAGCTTGGGAGAGCTGCATGGGCATGACGCGCTGCTGGCGCGCTGATTCCTGCCCCATTTATTAGTCTGCAGTAACATCTCTCAGACACTATGAATATGCGTGACAAATTATTTCAGTGCGGTAATGCGGATTACCACACTGAAATGCGTTAGTATCACACCTGATGCGTGATACTTGACAGGACTGCATGCACCCCCAGTTCCAACATGGCATAGACTTCACAGTCCATGCCATGCAGGAACATGCTGTAGCGGTCCCACAGCGCTGCCTTTCTAACGCTCCAATAGGAGCCTTTCAAAGGCACTACTGCGGGACCACCACGCTGTTGCCCTCCAGACCACAAATTAACTTGGAATCTGGAAGACGGGCGGTTGGCCTGTTTGGCGGTCTTGGAGTGGGGCAGTGGCATGGCGGCCCACTCCAGGACCACCAAACTCATAATCGGGTCCTTAGGCATTTCCTTTTGATAAGTGCCTTTTAATAAATCCTGAGAACAACAGTTGGTCAGCATGATAACAGATTTTGATAATGTGAAAAAAAAATCTATTAAAGAGTGCCTTCTTCTGTTCTTATAGACTCCGGAACTAGTAGCAGTTTTTGGTATAATTTACTGCAATATGAATTTCCGCACCCCAGACTGAGATGGTAGAACTACTTGGTACCAGACAGAGTAGCCTTAGCAGACTCTGCTGCCAGAATCCTATAGCTAGCCTGAAACCTATCCACCACATAATTCGACAGCCAAATCTATGTATTGCATACCATATGAAGAATATTTTTAGGCCATGTGTTAGTTAGGAGGTTTCAGCTTGCTATCTTCATTCATTTGCCTTTTTTTGTGTCCTTCACCCTTTCCTTCTGCACACCACAGCATACATCATGTTGCAATTGGTCAGCAATAGGCTTCCTTCACTTCTGCCCTAACCATAACCACCTTGAGTGGCCTGGGACTATTCTTATTTATTTACATGTTTATTTTCAATTTATTTTCTCTGAAAGGACTAGATAAGCCTCCAGTCTACTAGGCTGCCAATGCAGCTTGCCGTGCACCACATACGGGTGGGGGGGGGGGAGGGGGGCGCTTCCCTCAGTAAATGAAGAGGGCCCCGGCCCCCCTCATCTCTTCTGATAGCTCTGAGAGGCTTGCTTTGCGCTGAAGCAAGCCTCTCTCCTCTGTGTCTGAAGCAGGTGCAGGCTGCAGCCTGCTCGGAGCCCCTCGCCCCCTTCAGCTGACTGAAGGGAAACAATGTTTCAAGTGACATTGTTTCTCTTTAGTCAGAGCGCGGGAGGCCCGGAAAGAGGATGGGGGTGGGGGCCCAGTTAAAGCAGGTGAACTCTGCTCTATGCGGGTACAGTGGTGGATCAGGGGGGCCTCGGTCTCAGTTAAGCTGTGGAATCCTAATGTGCACATGAAGCAAAACATTGCCTATAAAAGGGCAGTTTTACGAGGGCGCTGGGGGCCATATTAAAAGGGTCCCGGGTAACTACAAGAGGGGCCACAGAGACTTGTGCTGCCCCTCATGTGACATGGACTGCGTCAAAATATCAACGTGCTCCGGGGGTCAAATGGACATTGAGCATATTTCAAACTTTCAGGATGGCTATCAAATATGCAAATAATCTCATTTAAAATTAATCGTATGTGAATTCCCGCCGCCATTCCCGCCGCCATTCACGGCGAGGAAGCAAGGCCACGCCTACCTGAGGCCACGCCCACCCCCCTCAGTATAAATACGCGACTGACAGCGTTAAAACAAACAGAACCTTGAATACTCCTGAGGCGGAAGCCGGGAGACCGCCGAATATTTTAAAAATTGTCACTGTTGTTATTTTTGTGTCACCACGCTAAAAATTGATTTTTTAAAAAGCGCACTCACCCGGCAAGCAGTCAGAGCGGGCTAGAGTCACGCTTAAACAGCGACCCCTTCGCTGCAACGATCAAACCCAAGGAAACACTTTCCCGCCGCCATTCACGCGAGGAAGCAAGGCCACGCCTACCTGAGGCCACGCCCACCCGCCCCTCCTCAGCCCCATAAAAATGTGTAATCACCGGACGCGCAGCGGACGGGCGCAGCGGGCGCGCCGTCAGCGCGCCGAAGGCGCGCCAAAGGCAAGCCCGTCTGGGCCCGTCCGGACCCGGACGGCCCTTGGCCCCGTTACTCTGCCAGGTGACCCTCAGGATCGAGTGATGTATACAGCTGATACATTATGCGCCCTACGTCCTAAAACCATCCTGGCCTGCTACCATACGGTCACTGCAGGTAAGGCCTTCTCGATTTGTCCACACTGCAATCCGACTCCCCCCCCTAAATCTACCATACCTGCTTTGAAATCAGGACTCCTCAACTGTCGCTCCCTCCCTAAACACGCCACTGAAGTAAATCTCTTAATTCAGAATCAGGATCTTGACCTGTTGTTTTTAACGGAGACCTGGCTATCCGACTACACCGACCCGGACATCGTCACAGCCCTCCCCACAGGTTATCTCTGTCAAGCTTTGAATAGACCTAAAGGGAGAGGAGGCGGGGTAGCCATAATTCACAGGGAACAATTCATCTGTAGGATGACTAACGCTGATATCGAGGACTGTGAGTGCGGCCAGTTCTCCATTCAAATCTCTCCAGCCCTCACCCTGGCAGGGCTTCTGACCTATCGTCCCCCTGGGGCTCTAGGCAATTTTAGCAATTCCATATTCGAATCTATTTCCCAACTAGCCTCTTCCACCTCCAACTTCCTTATATTAGGTGATTTGAATCTCCACTTCCTAGACCCGATGGATCGAGTAGCCTCGGACATCAGACACGACCTTACATCTCTAAAGGTGCATCTAGTGAACAACGAGCCCACCCATGAGAAGGGCCACCTATTGGATCCTATCTTTACCAATATAGCAACGATGACCACCAATCCACCTGTGACCCTTCCATGGACAGACCATTTTCTGGTCCCTTTTTCGTGGGAAACTCCCATACCTACTCACCTAACCCCTAAAACCCAGGTTACCGACCGCCAATGGCACAAACTGTCATCTGAGAAATGGGCCCTTTCTCTTGCAGATTCCACTCCCGAGCTCTCCTCTGACCCTTATACGGCTGACAAACAATTCAGTGATTGGATCACGCCGTCTCTCGACACTATACTTCCAAAAATCACTACCTTTAAACACCCTAAAAGGATATCCCCCGCTTCATGGTACACTCCAGAGCTTAAAGCCCTACGGCAAGAGTGTAAAAAAACCGAACGCTCATGGAGACGCGATAAATCAGCAACCAATAAAAACATCTACTCTATTTCTCTCACAACTTATAAAACCGCGATTCGCAAAACCAAAAGCGTGTTCTTTCAGGAGAGAATAGAGGAAGCGGGATGCTCCGGGAAGGAAGCATATGCTATCCTTAAAGAGCTCTCAAAACCTCCAGAACAAGGACGGGGACCTCCTTCAAACCCCAAAGCCGACCAGGAGAAATGCCAACAACTGGCTAACTTCTTCCAGGACAAAATCCGATTAATCCTGGATTCAATTCCTCCCTCGGGCCCGAGGGGAGAAATTGCTCTCCCATGTGCGACATCTTCTACTGGTCTGTCCACGTGGGGCCAGGTCACGATAGACGAAGTACGGACGACGCTCAACTCCATGAAGAGCGGTTCTCCCAGAGATCCTGCTCCTCTTCGGATCCTCAAAGAGGTAGCCCCTTCTATTATCCCCCCCCCTCACTCATCTGATTAATACTTCACTCCATCAGGGAGTTGTGCCCCCGAGCTGGAAGAAGGCTGTGGTAAAAGCCCTACTGAAGAAACCCACTCTTGACCCTGAAAACCTGGCGAACTACAGGCCCATTTCCTTACTCCCAGGAGTTAGTAAGATCGCGGAAAAACTTGTCAACAGGAAACTCTCGCAGTTCCTAGAGGCCAATAACAAACTGAAAAATTCCCAGACGGGCTTCCGGCCAGGACAGGGCACGGACATCGCCCTCCTGGCGGCGGTAGAGGAAGCCAGAACGCTATTGGACGGGGGAGGATCAGTGGCAGTGATCCTCCTCGACCTTAGTGCAGCGTTCGATACCGTTGACCACCAACTCCTCATCGAAAGACTGGCAAGAGTTGGACTGGAAGGTACAGCCTTATCCTGGCTTTCATCCTTCTTGGCACAACGATCTTATCAGATCTGGGAGAAGAACGCCCGCTCTTCCGAAATGCCCCTCCAATGTGGTGTGCCTCAGGGCTCCTCCCTGAGCCCCACATTATTCAATATCTATATGTCCACATTGGAGGAGGTTATCACCCCTTTCGGAGTGAGTGTCGTCAGCTATGCTGACGACACACAACTAGTGGTGTCTCTCTCCCATCCCAAACAACAGAAAGCCGATCTCTTCAACTGCCTCACGCAGGTCCATCACTGGATGAACAGATCAGCCCTAAAACTAAACGGGACAAAAACTGAGGTCCTTTTACTCGGCCCAAAAGGAACCTCACTTCCCCTGGACATGTGGCCAACCTGTCTAGGCCCTCCCCCAGACCCAAAGAAAGAGGTGAAAAGTCTGGGTGTATGGATAGATTCTGAACTCTCATTCGCCCCGCAAGCAAAGAAGGTCGTAGGGACCTGCTTTGGTCTTCTAAAGTCCTTGAGGAAAGTCCTGCCTCTTCTTCCTCCTAAATCGCAAAAATTACTAGTCCAAGGTCTCATTATATCAAGACTAGACTACAGTAACGCGATTTATTTGGGCGCACCGGAAGCGACTCTGAATAAACTGCAGAGAATTCAGAACACTGTTGCCCGGATTATTACCAACACCCCGGCCAGATCATCGGCCAAACCCGCTCTCAAACTCCTTCACTGGCTCCCCATAAGGGAGAGAATCAAATTTAAAGCCTTATGTCTTGTGCACAAAACTTTGAACAACCAAGGCCCCCCAGTCCTTCGCAATTTTATCACCCCTTACATAGCCACTAGATCCCTCCGTTCCAACGCGGAAAATCTCATCAACACCCCAAGATTTAGGAAAGCCCGTTCAGGAGGAAGACGTTTCTCGGTACAAGCGGCCCGTCTTTGGAACTCTCTTCCTCGTGACCTACGTCTTGAACCTCAATATCTGCGTTTTAGGAAGGTGTTAAAGACATATCTTTTTCCCTAGTTTTTTGCCCTCCCCATGAACTCAGCCTCGGTCCTCAGTTTTACTGTTCTAGGGTTCTCTAGCGCTGGGATACCTCCGGGTGACTATGCGCTTTATAAAAATAAATAATAATAATAATAATTCATTTTATAGGTAGTAATTGTGGATACCCTGAAGACTGGACTTTACTCTTCAGTGAATCCACAAGTCAAGCCTTAGTCTGGATTGACCCTGGCGAATCCAGGGCCCCTCCTCAGAAGCGCGGGCACTCCAATCATCACCCTCATAACTGCCCTAGTTGTGTCTATTACAAACTGACAACACACTAAGCTCTGAGTTCTTCAGGAGTACCACAGGATTTTACAGGCATAATACAAGAGTACCCCAGGAGTCCTACAGGAGTAATACAGGAGTACTACAGCAGTACTACATGAGAATTACTGGAGTTCCACAGGCGTACTACAGGAGTACTACAGGTGTACTACCGGAGTACCACCGGAGTTCTACAGGAGTACTACAGGAGTAATACAGGAGTACTAAAGGAGTACCCCAGGAGCCCTACAGGAGTAATACAGGCGTATTACAGGAGTATCCCAGGAGTCATATAGGAGTAATACAAGAGAATTACAGGAGTTCTACAGGCGTACTACAGGTGTACTACCGGAATACCACCAGAGGTCTATAGGAGTACTACAGGTGTACTACCGGAGTACCACCCAAGTTCTACAGGAGTAATACAGGAGTACCACCGGAATTCTACAGGAGTACCACAGGAGCACTACTGGAGTTCTACAGGAGTACCCCAGGAGCCCTACAGGTGTAATACAGGAGTACTACAGGAGTACTACAGCAACACTACATGAGTACTACATGAGAATTACAAGAGTTCTACAGGCGTACTACAGGAGTACTAAAGGTGTACTACCAGACTACCACTGGAGTTCTACAGGAATACTACAGCAATACTACAGGAGTTCTACAGGCATACAACAGGAGTCCTAAAGGTGTACTACCAGAGTACAACCGGAGTTCTACAGGAGTACTACAGGAGTACTACAGGAGTAATACAGGAGTACTACAGGAGTACCCCAGGAGTCCTACAGGAGTGATACAGGAGTACTACAACAATACTACAGGAGTACTATAGGAGTATTACAGGAGTTCTACAGGCGTACTACAGGAGTTCTATAGGAGTACTACAGGTGTACTACCGGAGTACCACTGGAGTTCTACAGGAATACTATAGCAATACTACAGGAGCTCTACAGGCATACTACATGAGTAGCGCAGGAGTTCTATAGGAGTACTACAGGTGTACTATTGGAGTACGACCGGAGTTCTACAGGAGTATTACAGGAGTATTACAGGAGTAATACAGGAGTACTACAAGAATACTACAGGAGTACCGTAGGAGCAGGGGCATAACAAATGCCCCGGGAGCCCTCGCAGTATGGGCGGCCCCACTCTCTTCAGTAAATTAAGGGGGCCCCGGCCCCCTCAGCTCTTCGGTGAGCGCTGTGAGAGAGGCTTGCTTTGCTCTAAAGCAAGCCTCTCCCCCTCTAAAGCAGGTGCAGGCTGCAGCCTGCTCTCAGCCCCTCCCGCTGACTGAAGAGAAACAGTGTATCAACTTACATTGTTTCTCTTCAGTCAGAGCCCGCCCAAAGGATGGGGGTGGAGGCCACAGAGACAGCATTCTCCAGGGCAAAGCTCATATGAGAAGGGATGAGGCAGCAAAATGGTGCCCTCAGGTAGCACTCTTGTTAGAACACAGCATGTGGGCGTCCGCAGGGGAGGTGGGGGGAAGGGGGGCCGAGAAGGGTGCAAGGCAGAGGGGAGAATGGTGCAAGGTAGAGAGGAGAAGGGTGCAAGGTAGAGAGAAGATGGGTGCAAGGCGAATGGGAGAAGGATGCAAGGCAGGGAGGAGAAGGGTGCAAGGCAGAGAGGAGAAGGGTGCAAGGCAGAGGGGAGAAGGGTGCAAGGCAGAGGGGAGAAGGGTGCAAGGCAGAGGGGAGAAGGGTGCAAGGCAGAGGGGAGAAGGGTGCAAGGCAGAGGGGAGAAGGGTGCAGCAAGGTGGAGAGGAGAAGGGTGCAAGGCAGAGGGGAGAAGGGTGCAACGTAGAGAGGAGAGGGGTGCAAGGCGGAGGGCAGAAGGGTGCAAGGGGGAGGGGGAGAAGGGTGCAAGGCAGAGAGGAGAAGGGTGCAAGGCAGAGGGGAGAAGGGTGCAAGGCAGAGGGGAGAAGGGTGCAAGGCAGAGGGGAGAAGGGTGCAAGGCAGAAGGGTGCAAGGTGGAGAGGAGAAGGGTGCAAGGCGGAGGGGAGAAGGCTGCAAGACGGAGGGGAGAAGGGTGCAAGGTAGAGGGGAGAAGGGTGCAACGTAGAGAGGAGAGGGGTGCAAGGCGGAGGGCAGAAGGGTGCAAGGGGGAGAAGGGTGCAAGGGCAGGGCAAGTAGGGTGTAAGGCAGAGGGGAGAAGGGTGCAAGGGGGATGGTGATGAAGTTAAAAATGTGCCCCCCCCACCCCCGGAAACATTTCTGCAGACTTCCATGGCAACGCACACTGCTTTGTGAGCGAGAGTGGGCAAGAGTCGAGAGAGAGAGTGGAGTGAGAGAGAGAGTGGAGAGAGGGGGACAAGTGTAGAGTGAGAGACGAGAGTGCGAGAGAGTGGAGCGAGAGAGAGTAGAGAGAGGTTGGAGAGAGAGTGGAGAGAGAGAGAGTGGAGGGAGACAGTGGAGAGAGAGAGTGGAGAGAGAGAGAGTAGAGAGAGTGGAGAGAGAGGGAGTGGAGAGAGAGTGGAGCGAGAGCAGAGAGAGAGTGGAGGGAGAGAGCAGAGAGAGAGTGGAGAGAGGGTAGAGAGAGAGAGTGGAGAGAGAGTGGAGAGAGAATGGAGAGAGAGTGGAGAGAGGGTAGAGATAGAGAGTGGAGAGAGAGTGGAGAGAGAATGGAGAGAGAGTGGAGAGAGAGTGAAGAGAGAGTAGAGAGAGAGTAGAGAGAGTGGAGAGAGACAGTGGAGAGAGAGAGAGAGAGAGTGGAGAGAGAGTAGAGAGAGAGAGATTTGAGAGAGAGTGGAGATAGACAGTGGAGAGAGAGAGCATGGAGAGACAGTGGAGAGAGAGAGAGTGGAGAGAGAGGGAGAGAGAGAGAGTGGAGAGAGACAGTGGAGAGAGAGTGGAGAGGACGAGTGGAGAGAGAGAGAGAGTGGGGAGAGAGAGAGAGTTGAGAGAAAGAGAGTTGAGAGAAAGAGTGGAGAGATTGTAGAGAGAGAGAGCGGAGAGAGAGTAGAGAGAGAGAGGAGAGAGAGAGTGGAGTGGAGAGAGAGTGGAGAGAGAGAGTGGAGAGAGAGAGTGGAAAGAGAGAGAGAGTGGAGAGACAGAGGAGAGAGAGTAGAGAGAGAGAGGAGAGAGAGAGTGGAGAGAGTGGAGGGAGACAATGGAGAGAGAGAGAGAGAGAGAGACAGTGGAGAGAGAGACAGTGGAGAGAGAAACAGTGGAGAGAGAGACAGTGGAGAGAGAGTGGAGAGAGAGACAGTGGAGATAGAGTGGACAGAATTGAGAGCGAGAATGGAGAGAGAGAGATAGAGTAGAGAGAGAGTAGAGACTGACTGACTCAGAGACTGAATACTGACTGACCGAGAGACTGACTGGCTGAGAAACTGACTGAAAGAGAGAGAGAGAGAGAGAGAGAGAGAGAGAGAGACTGACTGAGAGAGAGAGACTGACGGAAAGAGAGAGATAGAGAGACTGGCAGAGAGAGAGAGACCGACTGACTGACAGAGAGAGAGAGACTGACAGACTGACTGACAGACTGACTGAGAGAGACTGACTGACTGACAGAGAGACTGAATGACAGAGAGAGGGAGACTGACTCACTGAGAGACTGACTCACTGAGAGTGGAGAGAGAGTGGAGAGAGAATGGAGAGAGAGTGGAGAGAGAGTGGAGAGAGAGTAGAGAGAGAGAGTAGAGAGAGTGGAGAGAGACAGTGGAGAGAGAGAGTGGAGAGAGAGTAGAGAGAGAGAGAGTTGAGAGAGAGTGGAGATAGACAGTGAAGAGAGAGAGAGTGGAGAGAGCATGGAGAGACAGTGGAGAGAGAGAGAGTGGAGAGAGAGGGAGAGAGAGAGAGTGGAGCGAGACAGTGGAGAGAGAGTGGAGAGGACGAGTGGAGAGAGAGAGAGTGGAGAGAGAGAGAGTGGGGAGAGAGAGATTTGAGAGAAAGAGTGGAGAGATTGGAGAGAGAGAGAGTGGAGAGAGAGTAGAGAGAGAGAGAGGAGAGAGAGAGTGGAGTGGAGAGAGAGTGGAGAGAGAGTGGAGAGAGAGAGAGTGGAGAGAGAGAGAGTGGAGAGAGTGGAGGGAGACAATGGAGAGAGAGAGAGAGACAGTGGAGAGAGAGACAGTGGAGAAACAGTGGAGAGAGATACAGTGGAGAGAGAGTGGAGAGAGAGACAGTGGAGATAGAGTGGACAGAGTTGAGAGCGAGAATGGAGAGAGAGAGAGATAGAGTGGAGAGAGAGTAGAGACTGACTGACTCAGAGACTGAATACTGACTGACCGAGAGACTGACTGGCTGAGAAACTGACTGAAAGAGAGAGAGAGAGAGAGAGAGAGAGAGAGAGAGACTGACTGACAGAGAGAGAGAGACTGACAGACTGACTGACAGACTGACTGAGAGAGACTGACTGACTGACAGAGACTGAGAGAGAGACTGACTCACTGAGAGACTGACTCACTGAGAGAGAGAGAGAGAGAGAGAGAGAGAGAGAGAGAGAGAGAGAGAGAGAGAGAGAGACTGTGATGGAATTGGGGTCACAGTGTGTATGAAGCTATGCAATGCCTCTTAAGATTGCTATTGTCTACTAATAAAAATCTATTATCAAAATGTGCTCTTTGTAGTTACATCTGCTTTTGAAATACTGCATTGTCGCTTTGTCTAATGTTTTAAAACGGAAACGAGAAGGAGCAGTGGATCCACTTTTGTCAAAACTGAACGATGAGTTGCCAGATGTAGTATATCTTGACAGGAGTCTGCATCAGGAAACCAACCTAAAAATGGGCAAACTACCCCGGTCTACTTGTGGTAAATAAATAATTAATTACCGGTACTATTTTTCAGGATACTCATACAAATAGATAGCTCAATAAATAAGAGTCAAGATTCGAGGTAGCTAGAGTTTGCAGGTTTTAATACAGCATAAAGGACAGCAACAGGACAACCTGCACGGGAATAGGATGGCAGCTGCCGGGGGGCAGGATCGGGACAAAAAAGCTACTTTAATAACAGTGTACAACATATATATACTAAAACAATTGCATTGCAGTACATACAGTAGGCGTAGCAGTGGGCGGGGTTCGTAGCAGTCGCGAAAGATAAGGCATAAAGTAGGTGTAACAAGAGGCGTGTACAGGGCGTATACATAGACATGTGATGTAAACGTAACAGAATATGTCATAAATGGGGCGGAAACCTGGAGGGGGCTACCTAAGGAGCCGGGACCTCTGACCTAGTGGTGCGCGCAAGCTGGCAATGACGTGTTACTAGGAGGAACTGGGGGCTATGACTTCTGCGCTAGAAGAGGAGACTAAAGTCTGGAGAGTCAGAGCGACATGTACCTAAACACTATCTAGTATCTGATGTTTAGAGAACATGTTGATAGAATCCAAAAGTTATCAGGGCAAAGGCTAACAGACTCTAAGACTGGTGCATGCATTATTCTACATGTAGTGCGAGTGCAGGGAATATTAAATGACCATTAATACAGTATTTCTCTTACATGGAGACGTAAAGGCTAGACGATGACTGAAACTATTGATGCGATTCAGTAGCTGAGGAATGCAGAGAAGGAGGGCTGGACTGATAACTAGAATCATAACATACTCTTGGCAGACTGGCAGGCAGAGCCAGGCCGAGGCGGGCACTGTGAGGCAGGAAGTAAGTGAAGGGTCAGGGATGCAGGTGGGGGCTGTATCGCTCCTCAGCGAGGGTTCAGGAGACAGGAGCTGAATCTGGTGTCCGGGCCCTTTTGAGGCCTAGAAACGGGGACTTTTACTGAATTAACGTGCACACTGTGAAACGTGGCAACATAACTTTACATAGGCCTAATACTCGTAGCTTTCACGAGAACTGAAAACTAGCATACTAGAGTTGGACACAACTGGAATTGCGTCTTTAATCGATCATAAGGGAATACATATGCATATTGATCATGCACATATAACATAAGATGGGGAACACGTAGGGACACAGAACATGGCAAAACTTACTTTTCCACATTCCCTCCTTGTCACTACGTTTCCATCAGGAAACATCAATATTCATGATACCATCTATCATTTCATACAGTATCATTTGCTCGTCTCGAATTGTCTTGGAACGGGACTTAGGACTAGGACTAAGACTAGAAATACAGGATGTAGCACAAATGCCGCAAATCGCAGGGCCACATTGTAAACAGAGGCAGCAACTGAAAATGATCATTACTGCTATACCTAGGAATGACAATACTTTCCATCCCCAGGCAGAAATTATACTCCATAGCCAACCGGACCATGTCCAGGTGTCTGGATTCTGGTGTAACTGATGGGCAATTTTATGAAGTCTGGTTATAGCTGAATAAACAGACGGTGCGTTATTAGGAATGAAAATGCAGCAACTAGATCCGATGACTCTACATGCTCCTCCTCTATCGGCCAGTATGACGTCAAGAACGAGACGATTTTGGAGCACAACAAATCTCATAGCAGATTGCTCTTCGGTTAAGTTACCTAGAGCAGAAGTAGTCTCATTCACTACTGCTTCAAGGGTTCTGGTTAACCTACGGATTAGCTTACTATTCTGGACAGGGCCTATAAAGAAGAAGAATCCTTTATTAAAATCTTGATACTGTTCTAGAGTAGTTTCAGTTTGATCGACAATTGGGGACTCGATCTCCCTTCTATGTCTAATGTGTACTAGATGTGTATTTCTATGATAATCGGATGGGGCTAGGAAAACTGGTGGCAGTAGGAAGGCAATGTAACAGGTTCCATCCCAATCGAGGGGCAGACGAACATATGCGGTCTGACCACAAACAAAATATGAATGACGTGAGGCTTTGAAAATAGATTTCCCACTGTCACTATACTTGACGATAGTAGTACAATCACTATGTCCTACATGTGCGGAACCATTCTTTCTGACACATAATTCGCCTTTGACTGGTAGTACTGATATAGCAGGTAAATCTGGAGTAGTATCAGACTGAACATTCAGGACCATAAAATTCGAAGAATAATTACCTAAATTATAAACTTCATTTTCTAGATCTAACCCGGTTCTATGGGAAAGACCTTGCTTGTCTGGAAAACATGTGCTGTTCAGAAGGGACATATCAGTTGAGGATGACGTTAACGTGGACCATGCTCCACACGAACCATTATGTGAAAATGGATAAGGAAAGAGTGGCAGAACTCCCTTCGGTGTCTGGAAAGGGGGGAGTCGACCACACACCCAACAATTAGTGGCATTGCTGGTCTGGTGTGAATAATGCAACATTCTGATAAACGTGTTATTTCTCATAGCAAGACTATAGGATAACTCGTGAGGAGGCAGATCACTGAATGTGTGCTCTACTGTAGCATTAAAAGACTTATTTACATGAGAAATTGGAAAACATAAATGCAATGCATAACTTGTGCAGGTAACCATCAAACTCAAAAACATAAGAAAACATAGAATAATGATACATCTGATAGAGTTTTGACTAACTCTCTCACTATGGGGGTCTATCTCATACATGTCAGAAACCTGTCTAACCGTTTCACCCGAGGGGGACTTAGACAATTAAACTGGCTGACTTATTTTACTAGACCGGAGCTTCTTTTTATACTCCTGCTGCGGAGTTTCCTCTAACAGGGGAGGCTTGGAATCAAAGTTTGTAGCGGGACAGTCCTTGAGAATAGGGCAGTTTTTAAAGTTCTGGCAGTCTTTAGAAATAGAACAGTCCAATGTTTTTATGCGACATCCATGGAATTTCTTGACGTGAGACAGGTGCACCCACCCCTTGCGGCCTTCCAGCTTCACGGCCGTGCGGGTGGTCAGAAGGACCAGTTGAGGTGTTTTCCAGCGGGGCTCCAGCGGACTTGAACGATCAAAGTTCCTTATCAAGACTAGGTCGCCTGGAATGACCTCATGCGGTTTCACTTCGGTATTGTCTGGAAATGCGGCGGCAACCTGTGAACGACAAGAGTGTAGGGCAGACATCAAGGAAGCTAGGTAATCTGTCAGCATATTACTGGAAACATCTGTAATACTTCGGGGTCTAGGTGTACCCCACATGTTCGGGGGGCAGCCGAATACGACCTCATAAGGGGACAGACCTGATCTGGAATGTGCGACCATGCGCATATAAAACAGAGCGACTGGCAGAGCTACTAGCCAGTCTACACCTTTCTCTTTACAGACTTTGGCGATGCGGATTTTCAGGGTCTGATTATGTCTCTCTACGAGACCGGCTGCTTCAGGATGGCGTACACAATGAAACTTCCACTGGTACCCTAACAGAAGGGAAACATGCTTCATTAACTCTGATGAGAATGGCTGGCCGTTATCTGAATACACGACTCTAGGGAGTCCATAACGGGGGAAAAATTCACGAACCAGCTGCTTGGCAGTGGTCGCGGCTGTGTAATCTGGGACTGGATATGCCTCTGTCCACCTGGACAAAGCGCATACAACTACAAGGACATACTTGAAACCTCGGCATCGCTCCATCTGGATATAATCCATTTGGAGGACCTCAAAAGGGTGGTCAGGAGGCTGAAATCCCCCTTGTTCCACCGGGACACTTTTACCTGGATTAAACTGACAACATATCATACAGGTACGGACTTTCTGCTTGGCTGCAGCTCGTAAATGTTTGTTGAACCAAATGTTCTGGATACTGTCTAACATGGCTTTTTCTCCTAAATGTGCAGGACTATGTGCGGTATTAATAATGACTTGAACCATTGAGTCGGGGAGAAACCATGTGGCTTTTCCCTTCGTCAACCATCCCTGATCTGTCTGGACCCCTCCTTGTTCGGGCCATTTCTTGATTTCATCGGGGGTAGCATGTAACTGGATATCTATGACATCTTGAGTGGGGTCCTTAACTGTCATACATGTAGTCGGATCTGGAGTGTGTGTCAGTGTCGTGTTAACTGGAATGTCTGGAGTCTGGGCTGTAAGCTTGGCTGTTTGGTCTGCTAGATCATTACCTTGGGAAATAATGTCAGTGACTTTCGTATGTGCTTTGCACTTCATGATAGCGATAGCTGTCGGTAAATGTATTGCTTCTAACAGAGCTTGAATGAGGAGACCATGCTGAATCTTGGTTCCATGAGAAGTCATGAAACCTCTTTCTTGCCAGAGCACTCCAAAGTCGTGTACGACTCCGAATGCATAACGTGAATCTGTGTAAATGTTAACTTTCAGGTTCTTGGCACGTATGCAGGCTTGGGTCAGAGCGACTAGCTCTGCTGCTTGAGCGGACAGGGTGTCAATACGGTGTGTCTCTATAACTTCAGTGTCAGTAGTCACTGCATACGCGGCTACTAGTTCTCCTGTACTTGTTCTCATACATGAACCATCCACATAAAGTGTCAGGTCGGGATCTGGTAATGGAATATCTGTCAGGTCTTGTCTTGGCTTTGTCATAGTGTTAACTACTTCCACACAGTCATGTGTGGCAGGATTTGAAGTAACTGACGGTAACAGTGTAGCAGGATTTAGAACGTTGCAGCGTCTGATTTCTATGTGTGGCTGGAACAGTGTCAATTCATAACCTGTTAAACGTGCAATTGTCAAGTGCTGAGTCTGTGTTCGGTTTAAAAGAACTTCCACGGAGTGTGGAACTTGTACTGTCAGGGAATGCCCTAATACTATGGAATCACTTTGTCTGATAGCTAGTGCTGTGGCTGCAACTGACTTGAGGCACGCAGGCAGAGCCTGGGCCACTGGATCTAATGTGCTTGAAAAATAAGCACAAGGCTTGTATTGTCCTGCTTGATCTTGTGTGAGAACAGATAATGCTGTACCTTCGCGTTCTGTGACAAAAAGTGTAAAAGGCTTACTGTAGTTCGGTGTTGCTAGAAGAGGTGCTTGACATAAGGCTTTCTTTAATTCATTAAAAGCAAGTGTATGTTCAGATGTCCAAGGGAGGACAGTCGATACGGCTGCCTCCTGTGTCGTTAACTGTATCAGTGGCTTGGCTAGAAATGCATACTGAGGAATCCATTGTCGGCAATAAGAAGTGAGGCCGATAAAAGCTCGTACCTCTTTCTGGGTCTTGGGCTGAGGAAGACTCGCTATTAACTTGATACGGTCAGGTGTCAACTGCCTACCCCTCTTGGACAGTAAGTGGCCTAAGTAGATCACTTGCTGGACACAGAATTGAAGCTTCGAAGGGGACACCTTGTGCCCCATCTCGGCTAGGAAATACAGGACTTTAAGTGACGCTCGCTCGCAGTCACGTTCAGAACGGGCTGTGATCAGTAGATCATCGACATACTGGAGCAGGGCAGTGTCAGTTGGCATGTGAATATTGTCTAGTTGTCTCTTAAGTGCTTGACTGTAAATACTAGGACTTTCTGTGAAACCTTGAGGAGCTCGTGTAAATTTATAGCTCCTTCCATTTAAACAGAATCCGAAAAGGAACTGGCTGTCTGGATGAATGGGGACACTGAAAAATGCATTTTTAAGGTCTATGACAGTGAAAAACGTGGCTTCAGAATCAATGGCTGTCAATAGAGAAGAAATATCTGGGACAACTGGGTACTGGGGAATGATACATTTATTAAGTTCTCGAAGATCAATCACTAATCGATATACTGGAGGTGCATTTGGATCAGTACGTTTCATGACTGGAATGATAGGAGAATTACATACATTGGAGTCAGTTTCTACAACCACTCCTTGGACAATGAGCTCGTCAATAATTTTGGATAAGGCTGCTACAGCCTCAGGTGGCAATCTGTACTGTCTGATTCGTGGTAACACTACACCTGGCTTAAGAGTCACACGATGGGGTGTGATTTGCATAAAACCAATATCAGTTGGACCTTGCGCCCATAGATGCTGCGGGACATTCAGTAATCTTGGATCAAAATCACGTAATACATAGTGACCCTTAAAGTCACGTAAAAACAAACGTATTCCTTCTGGAGAGCAGCAAATAACTGCACCTAATTCTTTCAGTGTCTTAATACCTAACAAATTTTCTGGACATGACTTCGTAAGTAACAGGTCAGTAGTTCGGGACAATGGACCTACTTCTAGAGTAACTGGTTTGGAAATCTCGTTAACTATTGGCTTTCCTGAAAATCCAAGGGAAACATTTCTAGAGCCTGAGAGCAGAGCCCCTGGAACCTCGTCATGACTGATAGTAGTCCTACTTGCCCCTGTATCAATCAGAAACTTTCTGTCTTTCCCTAATACTTGACTGTGAACATAGGGACCCTCTTGATCTACAGGTATCTCGATGAGAGGCAAACCTACCTCCCTCTCTAGGCTGTTTCATGAATACTGCTGGTACTCTGGATACTCGGACTGTGCATACTGGTACATTTGCTGTGTAACATGCTGTGTTGCAGCTATAGGCTGCGGTACTGTAACTGTCTGTGGTGCATTCTGTAGTGGCTGAGAAGTCTGTGAAACTTGTTCTTGTCTAGGCGGACGTGGTCTTTCTTTAGTCTTACCAGTAGCTATGTTGTGTTTCAGAACTGCACACTCGTTTATAAAATGACCTGGCTGTTTACAATAATTGCAGGTCCCTTTGACGGGAACTGCAGGATGACTGGCTTGATTCATACCCCTCTTCTGACTGTCTTGAGGAACAGATTGTGCAACTAATACTTTCATTTTCGTGTCTTTCATACGTTTCCTTTCATGATCTTGCTCTTCTCTGATTCTGTTCTGGTGATACTGAAGCATCTGAAGCATTTGGGACGGAGTATTAGCTTGCCAGGTACTTTCGACTTTCAAAACTCGGTTTTTAACTTGTGGACTTGAATTCTCGACTAGTTTAGTAACAAAAAGATGAGGGTATGACTCACTACTCGTCTTGAGACCACTGTTGATGATAAAACATTTCTCGAATCTAGAATAAAAATCACTAGTATCTTCGTCTGGTTTCTGTTTACAGGCTGAGATTGCATCCCAGTCTTCCTTTTTCGTGGCTAGTAATCTTGGCAAAACTTGTATTAACAGCTCAGGTAATTCTTTACATTTATCTCCTAGACCGGTACCTGGTACTCGTATATTATCTTCAGCTTCTAGAGCTGCCCAATCTATCTTTTTCTCTCCCACCTCCCATTCTTTTTCCTTGAGTTTTTCATATGTGCCCGCAGGCAACAGAACCTTTAACATTTTAATGATATCTGGATACGTGTATTCTCCCATACGGAGCATGTCTTTTAATTCACGGTGGAACCCTGCTGGATCTTTATCGTGACAGGGAATTAACTTTTTCATCTCTAAGAGTTCCATCTTTGTAATCGGGGTGTAAACAAATACTCGTTGCATTTCACCACCCGCTGTCCTAACTGGGTGTACTTCTCGTAACGGATGCTGTCTATCTATGTAAAACGGTTTACTTTCTGGGGGTGAGACATGAACAAAATGCGGATTCAGAAACGTTCTATATTTATGGCGCTGTTCTAGAATGATACTGATTAAATCGGTACCTAGACCTTTCCATCTATGCTGGAGTAACTCGTTCAGAACATCATGTAACGGACCTGGATCAGAATGCTGACCCTCATACAGTGTAATGAGGTGCTGGATCATATACATACCCACCAGTCGCTGCTCGGCTGGGGGCAGTTTCAGAAACATTTGTGCCACTATTTCGTCTGGAAAAGTGGTAGAATCAGTAGCCCATCGGACTGCTGATCGGGCTAGTTCTTGTTCATGCATAGTACTAAGTTCACTATAACCGATTCGTGATTTCAGAATGTGATCGGTGGCTTGGAATACTTGCTCTAGAGAACCTTGTTCTGGTGCTGGAAGAGGAACAGTTTTCTTGTAATCTAGACGTGAATGCCGGTCGGAAAGTCTAGTTCTACCTACATACGCTATTCTGGAAGTATTCTCGTCGTCTACCTCTTCGGTAGGAGAGTCGTCTTCCTTCTCGCTTACTTGTGCTGCTTTGCGTTTGTCGTGTAACCTGTGTCTTCCCTCGGCTATATTATCACTCCACCTTGTCAGGACTTTCATTTCGGTCGGATCTTTAGTCGGATAATCTTGTTCCCTTATTAAACAATTAATTAGAAACTTTAATAGCATGAGCTGGGTCTCAGCTTTCCTTAGAGAAATAACTTCGCCAACACTTTCTGGGTCTGTTCCTGTACGAATGAAACGATATATTCTGTCTAGATCTTCTTTCATATTCGGTAGGGTGTCCAAATACTCGGTCACCCGTCTTACGCGCAATGAATATATAACCATACTATCATCACCTGGGACTGGATCATAACGGCATTCGGTAAGAGCTCGCCTGATATCTGCAACGGACTGATGTTTGGGCGTATGCTGTAACGCACGTTCATGTAACTCGACTGACGTTACACGTTTGTGTGGCGGCGGGGTTCCCGGAGGACCTCCTCCCGCGGCCCCTAAACTGGAATCGTCGACTGATACTCTTCGTGTTGGCAGAGTGACCAGTGTAGCGGGTACTTGTAATGTAGGCTGGACCGGGGGTACCGTAACAGGTGCTGTAACGGGTGCCCCGGTGGCTGGAGGAGCAAGAATTACATTATTTACAGGAGCTGGCGGAGCAGGATTTGCATATTCGGGGACTGTGTCGTCCAAGTAGGACGAGAGAAAAATATCAGCTGCGGTCGGTTTGTGACGTAGCTTGGTCGGAACTAATGGCGGCGGAAAATTACTGGATGCCTCCGGGGTTGCTTTTGGCAAGCCCTCGGCAAGAAGAGGGTACATACCCTTAATAAGGGCATTCCTCTGTCTGTCTAACTGTTCGGTTTTAACTCGTTCACCTATTTCGATTAATTCCCTTTCTTGGGCTCTTTCTGAGGATTCCCTACTTAATTCTGACTTTCTGATTTCTTTTTCGGTTCTTTTATGAGATTCTTTGCGCCATAACTCGATGGCATCTTTCTGGGACTGTCTGGCTTTCTTTTTCCATAATGCTTCTTCTACTCGCATGATGCACTCGGCATCCCATGTGCCTGATACAGGCC
Organism: Lissotriton helveticus; assembly: GCF_964261635.1. Classification (NCBI taxonomy): domain Eukaryota; kingdom Metazoa; phylum Chordata; class Amphibia; order Caudata; family Salamandridae; genus Lissotriton; species Lissotriton helveticus. The sequence continues at coordinate 60,933,705 of NC_136071.1, forward strand.
ATCTATACTTTTCTTCTAATTCCTTGGTGTACTCCACCCATAAATCTAGATATAATATGGCACTTATGCCATGCTTCTGATACATAAAATGACCTGGACTGTCCCTAGGCGGGACAGGAACTGCTTCCTCGAGCAGACATTTTCTAGTTTTTAACTGACGTAATTTTGAAAACAAAGGCATAACTAGGCTGGAGTTCGGACACAATACAATACACAATGAACACAATAATGACTTGAGACTGATCACTCATACCACGACATTGAAAACACATTGAAATGACATTAAAAATAACAGTTCGAACAGAAACATTACCTGGAATACTTAAAAACAGAAACACATAAATTTCTCGAGAACAGAACTGACTAGAACAGAAACTAGAATGACTGGATGCACTGCTAAAACAGTACGAAACTTACCGGTCTCATAAAGAGACACGTCAGGACCCGCATCCACCTAAGTGGACACTTCGTGTTGGATCTGTGTACCCAAACCCACGGACCAGAGACAATTAGATTGACCCTGTCTAGATACTACCCCAGCAACGGTACTCACCGGGCAGCAAGAACGGAAGGCCTCGGACTGGACTGGACTGCTACGACGACGGACTATGAACTTCGGACTTCAGTTACGGGTGGGCCTCCGGATACCTCGGACCTTGGACTCTCGGCTTGGGCTCTGGTCGGGACTCGCCGCGTTCCTCCACCGCCTCGTCTGGATGCTGGACCGCAACCTCCGTCTCCTCCGTGGGCCTGAGGGATACTTGAAGCAGAAATATCTGCACGTGCACGGTATGGTTCCGTCACGGCTGCAGAGGGTCAGGGGGCTGGCGTGGCTTCTCCGGCGCGTGGGGAAAGGGCAAGTCCCTATTCGGGCGCCATTATGTGGTAAATAAATAATTAATTACCGGTACTATTTTTCAGGATACTCATACAAATAGATAGCTCAATAAATAAGAGTCAAGATTCGAGGTAGCTAGAGTTTGCAGGTTTTAATACAGCATAAAGGACAGCAACAGGACAACCTGCACGGGAATAGGATGGCAGCTGCCGGGGGGCAGGATCGGGACAAAAAAGCTACTTTAATAACAGTGTACAACATATATATACTAAAACAATTGCATTGCAGTACATACAGTAGGCGTAGCAGTGGGCGGGGTTCGTAGCAGTCGCGAAAGATAAGGCATAAAGTAGGTGTAACAAGAGGCGTGTACAGGGCGTATACATAGACATGTGATGTAAACGTAACAGAATATGTCATAAATGGGGCGGAAACATGGAGGGGGCTACCTAAGGAGCCGGGACCTCTGACCTAGTGGTGCGCGCAAGCTGGCAATGACGTGTTACTAGGAGGAACTGGGGGCTATGACTTCTGCGCTAGAAGAGGAGACTAAAGTCTGGAGAGTCAGAGCGACATGTACCTAAACACTATCTAGTATCTGATGTTTAGAGAACATGTTGATAGAATCCAAAAGTTATCAGGGCAAAGGCTAACAGACTCTAAGACTGGTGCATGCATTATTCTACATGTAGTGCGAGTGCAGGGAATATTAAATGACCATTAATACAGTATTTCTCTTACATGGAGACGTAAAGGCTAGACGATGACTGAAACTATTGATGCGATTCAGTAGCTGAGGAATGCAGAGAAGGAGGGCTGGACTGATAACTAGAATCATAACATACTCTTGGCAGACTGGCAGGCAGAGCCAGGCCGAGCCGGGCACTGTGAGGCAGGAAGTAAGTGAAGGGTCAGGAATGCAGGTGGGGGCTGTATCGCTCCTCAGCGAGGGTTCAGGAGACAGGAGCTGAATCTGGTGTCCGGGCCCTTTTGAGGCCTAGAAACGGGGACTTTTACTGAATTAACGTGCACACTGTGAAACGTGGCAACATAACTTTACATAGGCCTAATACTCGTAGCTTTCACGAGAACTGGAAACTAGCATACTAGAGTTGGACACAACTGGAATTGCGTCTTTAATCGATCATAAGGGAATACATATGCATATTGATCATGCACATATAACATAAGATGGGGAACACGTAGGGACACAGAACATGGCAAAACTTACTTTTCCACATACTGATGGCAGGGACCCTGTAATGAATGGACCACCACCTTTGATAACCTGCGGGCAGACTAAGCCCAACCTTTAACTCCACCACCCAGTGTTACTTATAACGGCTGGATTGGTGACAGTGACGTAACAATCACCCCGCATCCCCTGCAGTATGGTGGGTCGCTGGCCTGAGAGCTTTAAACTGGCACGGAGGATGGGAGGGGGGCCCCCTCCATGTAGTTTGCAGGGGGGTCCCCTCAAGTTTCGTTACGCCACTGCTGCTGAACATAAACGATACTACTACTTGAGAATAACCGCCACTTTCAGAATGTAATCTCTGCTTTCGCCATCTTCTTCCTTTTCTTCACACCTCGGATATGGAAAAGAATATAATCTCAAGACCTTACCCAGATGTGCAGGTAGTGCTCTGTCAATGTATTCTTCTGTGTTTGCTAGCTGCATGCTCATATATCCGCCAATGCGCATGTTTCTGTGAAACTTTACCACAGAAGTATTTAAATTCGTTTGTCTGTGTGCCTCATGCATGTGCACCTGCTTTTTATGTTTTTGTAATATGCATTTATATTTGCAACGCAGAGCTGCACTGCATCCAAGGAAGAGATTACATAGATGGTTTAAAGAAGGACAACAAATAAGCATTACCTTAAAAGCAGCAAGAATCCCACAAACTCTCTTCTCTGTCCTCACCTCCTCTTAAAACCGAAGAGAAAAATCCCCTCCAACTGCATGATCAGGAATGCCATGGATCCAACGAGATACTAGGATAGAAGGAGGGAAGCAAGGATGGAAAGAACGAAGCAAGGAATGGAAGAATACAGGAAGGAAAAAGATAAGCAAGTGCTTATTATTAAATATGTCATTTAATAAGAATTATATACTAAAGGCTATTAGGGGTGGCATTGAGAAAAGCAAGTTGAAATAATCACAATAACTGGTACTTTTTCTCAGACACATTAGAGTCAGACATTTTTTAAAGCCCTCATCTCCATGAGATGACCATGGGTATGCCCAGTTGTCGGCTTGGTATCTAACTGTGTGATGGGATACAATCTGCATTTTCCTGATGAGACCCAACAAAGCTACAACTTGCCTGGAGTGCCTTGTGTTTCATGGCAGGGGCACGTACTGTATCTGTGCATGGCTTTCAGGCAGGTCCAGGACTAAGGGCCATATGTATCAAAAATTCAGTCTGCGATTCTCAAATAGCGTTTTTTTTGCGAATAGCTATTTGAGAATCGCAAAATGCTATGTATATGGGATTTACAATAAATGTTGCGAATCCTACACATTCCTTAATTGCAAATCGCAAATTGCGATTCTCAATTAAGAAATACCTCCCCATTCATTCCTGTGGGCCTCTAGGAGAAGACATTCTCAATTCGCGATTAGCAATTAGTGAATCGCAAATTGAGAATGCAATTTCAAGGGTGCAGGGGTGTCAAAAGGACACCCTGTTGCACCCCTGAAATAGGCATGGGTGCATATGTGGCGCACATACATGCCCTAAGGGCATGTATGTGTTTCACACTGCACTTTGAAAAATGAACAAAAGTGCATTTTTCAAAGAAATCGCAAATTACCACCAACTTGAAGTTTGCGATTCCTTAAATGCAATCGCAACATAAGGAATCGCAAATTTTGCAATTCCTTATTTTGCACGCAGATTTGCCTTAATACATACCATTTGGCAAAATTGCATTCGCGAACGCCGAAATTCTGCGAATTTCGGCGTTTGCGAATGCAATTTTTGCTTGATAAATATGGCCCTAAGTTTTCATATGGCTGGTCCCTGTCTGTAGAGTGAGAAAACAACTAGGGAATTAAATATATGAAATGTGAGCCAGAGTAATTACCAGTACCTCTTATTATTGCAAGCATTATGTTAATTTTGTTTTTGATGATCTTACATGCTATTGCATATTAGCACTTATAAAACTTTTCCTTCCAATAAATGCACATTACTGGGATGACATTCGTGATGCTGTGGCATGTCCTGAAGAAACAGAACTGCTGTCAAAGGGTTGAAGCAATGTCATTTGTGATGTTGTGACATCTGCTCCCTGCAGCCTTCTCAATTTGCCTGTTTACTAGGTAAAGTAAGGTGCTTATAATATCGTGAGGTGACCAAATGTGTGGTAATGCTGGATGTTGATTTCTGGCTTGTTCTGCATTTGGTAACTGTTGGTGTGAAAGTAATAATGTAGTTACTTGCAAATAAAAGGTTTAAAAGTGCCAATGCTATATACAGTGGTGATGCCTGACACTAGACAAGTTGCTCTACTGAGCGTGCAGATATAATAGTACAAGTGTGCCTTGTAATGTGTTAGCCTCGTTGTCTGGACTGTAACAAAATAAACCATCAAGTATCTTTTGTTAGGGTGTTAGACATCACTTCTGGGATGTGTTATCAACTTAACTGAAATTTATATAACCCATCCCAAGAAAACCGATTTCTATACTTTATCAAGCCATGAGAAAATGAGTAAAAATATAATGACAATTTCACTCAAAAGGGACATGATTGTGTTATTGTTGTTGAATGGGACAAGGTTTCAAAAACATGAGGGCAAAGTGTCTGGTCGCTGGCATAAATGGGTTTAGAACCAATGGAATCTTTCCATCAGAGATGAAGCATGGCAGTGAGGTGGGTAATTGTTCAAGAAAATAACATGGTTATGTGATTAACCAGTTGCATTGATTTAGGGAGTAGGGAGTTTGAAGGGTTTGAATTTACGGCCTGTTTAATCTCAGTGGTTGGACTAGTAGGGTTCAAGTACAATTTACAGTTTTAAGTTGTTTCTTACAAGTTTCAAGTTAAGAGCTCTCATAAACTTTCTTTTTCACAGTTCTTCAGAGTTTATGGTGCTACATATCTCAGAATCAACCATACAATCTTACTTTAGGACAGACTAAAATCTGTTTTTTTGATACTCTGTGCCTTCTCGTTTTTAAACTTTGCGGCTGTTGCTGTTTATGATTATGTTTTGACATGTATTTCTTCCTTTATCTGCTTGTCCATCGCAATTTTATCCTTTGAGAAAAATGAAAGGCATTAAAAACAAATGAAAATGATGGTTCTTAAATGATCCTCTTCACACAAGATTGTGCATTCAGAAATGAGAGAGAACATGGCACTATGTTTAGAGCCCCACCTGTGTCACAAATGTAAGAGGAAAATAACAAATACCGTTGTTTTAAAAGTGCCCATAAGGTACAGTTAAATGGTTGAAACATAACATGTCAAAATTGGACAACCCAACTGTCTACCTAAATCAATGTAACAAGTTTCTATTTTTATTCCACACAAATATTACAATAATTCGGAGTTCCATCTTATTTAAAGTCAACCACCTCACTTCATATCTTCCAGTCACGAAAAGTTGAGGTGTAGCCAGGATTTTCTCCACTCACAATGGTCAATTTAACAGACAAAATTATAGGATTAAAACACACAGTCTATGATGATGCAATTCTGCTCATATAATCAATTTTCTTTTTTATGCTGCCTACTAAATAACTCTTACATAAGAGAAGAAGATTAACTTTTTCCATATCTTATAAAAAACAGCCAAATGACTTTCATACTAAAATAACCTATGACTATCTTCCGACCTGTGAAAAAATTCACAATGGCATGTAAGGCTCTAGAGAAATGTGTGGACAAGAAGTTAAATAATTACATTGTTCAAAATTCTGAGCCTCCTATCAACAAAGATTCCAAAGTGGTTGTGTTAGAGAAATTGCCACCCTTAAAATCCTTGCTGATATTAATTGCATGTTAGATATTGGTCCTGCCTGCCCCCTTATCCTTCTGGAATTATTGACAAGAATGATCTTCCTAAACTCCTGCAGATCCTGGAGACGTGAATGAGCATAGGTAGTGAGGTCTTGAGTAGCTTTGACCCCTTCTTTACTAGTCATTAAGAGTTAGTCCGATTAGGGATTTATACATCCAAGCCACCTTTGCTGTCTATGGTGTTCCACAGGGTTTGATACTGGCACCAATGTTATGCAATTTAAACATGAAATTGCTGATGAATTCCAATGGAGGAGACACAGTATTTATCAATATGCAGATAGATGTTATAAGCATTTAAAGATCATTTCAAATAGAAGGCATTTCTACACTGAAAGAGTGAGTGGTGAAGAATCAAGGATGGATGTCCTAACCCCCTTAAATGGAACAAAGAGGAAACAAAATACATCTTGATTATATGTGAACCTTATTCAAAATCTAATAACAAAATTTAAGTGAAACCTCTGGGTTTAGGTTTGGTTTGTATTTCTTGCAAAGCTTTATTTCTCCACAAGCATGAATATCTATGCCCCCGATCAAACAATATGGAGGTAATTGGAATCTGAAGAGTGTATAGAATTTCACTTGGAACTAAATAACTTATCATGCAGAGAGTTTCAACATTGGGGCAGATTTATGAAGGCCTTGCGCCGCCGGTGCGTCACTTTTTCCCATGTTAAAAGTGACACGCCAGCGGCGCAAGGCCTTCATAAATCTGCCCCATTGTCTTTTTAAGGAGCAGTGGCCTCTCAATGGCACCCCTTACCTTTAAATAATAGATATACTACTGATTTTCAGAAGGAAACAGAAAATCTGGTTGTTTGGATTTTACCTAAATTCCTTCTTCAAGAAACTTTCACAAAGTTATTCAATTTCCTATATTTGAAAATTGTCTGTCCATCCCTTACCATTTCTTACCCTATCTTGCTGATCCCTAGCTGATAACCTACCATCATAACCCTGTCAGGATTACCTTTATTCCTCCTCAAATAACTTATTCCTCTGTCTCAGATTCATAATATTCATCCCCTCCTTTTCTCCTGCTCAATGCTTGCTAATTTGACTTTATATTCATGTGACGTTATCAATGGTGGTCAGCCCTTAACCTATCTGTTTCTTGTATTTCCTACCTGAAGCTATGAACTGTGAAAACAACTCATCTGAGCTCCTTGACTAATTGCCTACAGCCTACCTTCTGCCTTCATTTTTCCTATCATTTTTTTTCTTGCTATACCTCAGTACATAAACCTTGTTTAGAGGTTACTGCCTTATTTATTTCTCTCACTGGCTTCTTCTTTTCTTTTAGATTATCTTATTGCTTCATATGTTCTGCTTGGTTGTTATTCTGTTCATTATAATAGATGTCTGACATCATTCTGGTTTAATGTACAGCAATCTTACTTATAAATATTTATCTGAATTTGTGGAAGCCTCGAATTGCCTGGATGTCTCGCAGTCAGGTTTCCGGGCCAGGCACAGCACTGAGTCCGCCCTGATAGCAGTAACCAATAACATCAGAATGGCGCTGGACAATGGTCAGGCAACACTTTTAGTGCTGCTTGACCTATCTGCGGCGTTTGACACCATCTCTCAGCGGATCTTGCTTGGGAGACTTCAGGACATCGGAGTTCAAGGGGTTGCACTGAAATGGGTGGCAAACCTTCTGACTGATAGGACTCAGATGACTAATCTGGGTCTGTTCCGCTCTAAGACCAGAAGATTAACCAATGGAGTACCACAGGGCTTCTGTTTGAGCCCTACTCTATTTAACATTTATGTTACTCCCTTGGCGGAATTAATGAGGACATTAGAATTCAGTACTCTCGTTTGATAAATCTAATCCCAACACCCAAGTTATCATCTCAGAGGGCCTGAAGACCATTGCTGATGATGAGGGATAACTTCCTTCAATTTAATGCAGAGAAATCAGAAATCATGCTGTTTGGAGGTGTGGCAGTGAGCTGGACTCCTAGCTGGTGGCCAGAGGAATTGGGCTCTGCTCCTACTCCTAAAACAGTGGTCAAAAACCTGGGAGTGCGTATAGACCAGAAGCTCATGCTAGAAGAGCATGCCACCACTACTGGAGGGCATGTTTTCACACACTTAGCCAACTAAGGAGAGTCTTCCCTTTTCTACCCTCCTCCACATGAAAAATGTTGATCCAGGCACTAGTGTTAAGCCGCCTGGACTACTGCAATGCCTTGCTGGTTTCAGCCAATGAAGAAAAATACTTCAATAATGCTTTGCTGCTGTTAATAATCTTAGTCATTTGAACCACAAGGGGCACTGGAGAGGATAGCATGAAGACAGGACTGAAAGAGAAGGGAAAGGTACACGCTTGGTGCAGAGTCTGGAATGTAGACTACCACTGAGGCTGCCAGTGGCATGTTATTAAGCCATTCATAGGAGGGGCAAAATGCCTTCTTCAATACTCACATCCTAGTTTTGACATCAGAGGCAGTTGTAGAGTAGCTGAATGTAGCGTCTCATGCACATCCAAGAGTCATATGCTCTGCAACTACACTCCCATTATGTAAGATGTTACCTTTTCAATGTTTTGTTATTGTTATAAGAGATGGAGAACTCCAATAGAGCTCTTTAGCATCTGGTGATATATATACCTGGCATGCTCCTCCATTTTCCACACTTTCTTTGATTTGGGGTACTGCTCTGCATGTTCATGTAGTTTAAAAATTCGCTTTTTATAAAAACACAATTTTATTGAGTTTTTAACAGTTCTTATAGCATCTGAGATACATAGCTGACAATAAAAAAACATAGGGGCATATTATCAAGACAGGCGATAAAATATTGCCAATTTAGCGGCAGAAAACTGCCGCTAAAGCAGCGACAATTGGCTTGATAATATGCTCTATGGATTTCCAATTGAAGCCCATGTTAAATGTGAAGGACATCTAACATGAGTTTCAATTGGAATTCCATAGAGTATATTATCAAGCCCATTATCGCCACTTTAGCTGCAGTTTTCTGCCAGTGGATCTATAGTTTTCAAGCATCTGATCCCATTCCAGAGAGATTGGTACTTTACGTAGGCCACAAAATTCTTCTTGTCTAATAATCGCACTCTTTGCGGTGCCCTAACTGGTCATTTCAACATGTCAGGAAAGTGGACAATTGTTAAAACTGAGACATTCCTTTATTGGCATCTTATTTGTGGTGATATCATGTTGGAACACCTAAATATGTTGCACGCAACTCCATTTTACATTTCACATTTTTAGATTGCTGAAATCAACCAGTGGTAGAACCACCGCTCTTTCCATGATAAGATCCTGAACAGTTTCAAGTAACACACATATTCCAATAAAATGCTTAAATAGAGGGAGAGCTGTGATTTGGAAATGTTTAACCATCTGTCATTATTCCAGCCCCCTCAGTCAGTCTGCAGTAAAAGTTGTGATCCAGGATACCGGAAATCTGCCATTACAGGGCGTCCCAAGTGCTGCTTCTCCTGTGTGTCCTGTCCTGATGGGAGCATCACCAACCAAACAGGTGGGTTCACTACTTCCTATAGTAAAAATATAATATAATAAACAGGTTAGTAATATACTTCTTTTAACATAAAACATATATATGTTGTGCCTGTGTACATATGTTCTTGGAGGATATGTGTAGTGTGCATTATGTGTACTTACTGACTCGCACCCCACCAACATGCACACACCATGCAATGTGTATACCCGTGTACACCACAGACACCTACCTTTGATTTCGTCAAAATGTGGGACCAGCCCGTTGCAGTAAAGGTGCAGCAGGACTGCGGGGACCTGTGCGAAGGAGAAGAGGAGGAAACTGCATCCTGTAACAAGGCGAGTTTTCGCCCGTTTTCTTCCCATTTTGCTGACATGAAGTGGGAGCGATTCCCACTGGAATTCCAATGGAAACAGCCCACATCCAAATATCAACTGCGGAAATCTTGGCTGGAGTCCCGCTGCCACTGCCTCCAGCCCATCCCGCAATTGATGCAGGCAGAAAAGTCCTGGCAGTTTTGGCAGGACTATATTGGTCTTCTCTCCTATTGAATTCCAGCATTCTAATCAGGCTGGAGGACCCCCAGGTAGGCGGGTGGGACCAGTTTCACCAAGATCTCAATCAGGCCCTTAGTATCTGTATTTGACGCCAATATTTCATTTCTACTTCCACTCACAAGCTCTTGCTACGTCCTATGTTTCCTAGGAGAAGAAACACTTCCAGGCTGACAAAGGATTATCCTCTTTGTGGTTATAAAGTCCCATTTAACGTTCTAAGCGTGGGTGGGTTCAGCTGAAACAATCACTTATGTCATCATTATGAGTTATGTTGTTTCATCTTCACATGCCAAAAACATGAAATTCAATTTGATTCAGCGGAGTTGCTGGTCAACAGGTCGCCTTTAGGATCTCGAGCAATGGTTATTCAAAGATTTCTGCACTTCTTCTTGTGCCCAAACAAACATCGGGGTGCACGTTTAAGACTCCCAGGAGTAGGGTACTTTGAGACACTCTGGGTGCCAGACAGACTTCACCATCAAAATCCAGGTTAAGTTCCAGTTGCCACTGGTTAGCTCGTATGTTCCAGGAAAAGTCCTCTTGTAGCTTGCTGTTGCCATACAGAACATCAACCAACTGATCCTTGAAGTTCACATCTCTGTTCTGGTTACAATGGTGAGCAGGTCCACTCCTTCGGGGCTCTTCTCAGGTGACTGACAGAAGATCTAGTCCTCTTCTGTTCTCCCACAGTTCCAGAAAGAGTTCTTAGGAGATGCCTGGATTACACTATTTATGCCTGGCAACAGTTAGTGGCTGGGAGTGACACCTGACACAGAATGCCATGTCCTATGGCAGTGGCAACACGTGCAGAACCTTTAAGTCACACTAAACTTGGACTGATGTGAAGGACTTCCAATCAATTTTTAGCCAATGTCACTAGATATCAGTTAAAAAATAAATCTGTGCAAGAGTCTTAAAATCTTTAGCAACAAAAGAAAAAATATATCCGTGAGTCACAGATTCAGTCTGACAAAGGGTCACCCTAAAGATAAAGCAGACACAAATATATAGGATCTGATTAGGATATCAGGTGAACTGAATTCCGCCAGATACCATCTTGGGCCTGGGACCGACCGACCTCCGGTCGCCCGTCCCGACGGGTTCATTACAATGCAACCGAACACTATTCGGTTGCATGCTCCCTTTTCTCAATGAGAGCTTGGGGTACTACTGTAAACCGGCCATAATTAATACAAGCTCCCATTGAGAAAAGGGAGGTGCAGTTTACGATGCATGTTTTCTGGCATGGTTGGACCTGTTGATCCCTGCACCTTGCGGCAGGCACCTTGAGGTGCCTGCTACAGGGTGCAGGGTTCAACAGGTCCAACCATGCCAGAAAACATGCATCGTAATCTCAAGGGCAGAAAGGCCCGCCCTAGAGATTACTGGATGGCTGGTGACTGGCCGACAGGCTCCTGGAGCCTGTTAAAAGCCCGTCAGAATGACCAGCTTGGTTTACTTTCTGACCACCTAGATCATAATTAGGTGGTTGGAAAGTAAACTGTTGTGCCATGTATCATGCAGCCCTGAAGGCTCCGACCAACAGTCAGAGCTGTAACAGGCCGCATTGTAGTCACCCTTGAGTGCTTTACAAACAGGCTTTCAATGATGCTAAACCTGCAAAGGGAATGTTTTGGGTGCAGGGGTCATGAGAAATGGAGAGATAGTCTTCAAACATATCAAGAACATAACATTTTGCCTGAACAAGCTAATATCATAATATCATATCAAAAGACAATATGTGACAGAGAAGTTGTAATTATCAAACATGAGCACGTCTCAAGTGCAATTAGCATGAGCCAGAAAAACTTAGCCACAGTAGTTACAGAATGAATCAATAAAAAAGTTTCATATTTACGTACTCAGTTCCATTCCACTTTGAGTGGTGATTGTCTTCAATGTAACCTTATTCTTTTTTTTTTTCCTCATTTGCCTTGCCCCTTACTTAGGAGATACCAGCCACCTTGTGTGTCCCTGACCAAGAGAGGGAGCAAAGATAGTCTTACCCATCTCTGGCGCCGGAACCCGAGAATATTTTACTGGTGGCAGAGAGGTCCCAAGAGGAAGAGGGGTTTTAAAATCTTGGGCTGACTCCATCTAGGTATGTTTCAACCTGTAGGACCAAAAACCGTAACGTGGCCAGACCCGGTCCAAGGAGTGTTGATGGCATAATCATAGGACCCGGGGAAAAAAGAAAAAAACAAAAAAAACAAAAAAACAAACAAACCTTATTCTTACTGTTGTTATACACGCACCATGTGTAATTTTATCAAGGTTCTTGAATCTTACCATTTTAATGTTGCCCTTGATGGTTTAGTGTGCTCTGGATTACCTCCACACTAAACTCACATACAATGTCTCAAAGTCCAGTGTTATAGAAGACGAAAGATATGAATGCCATCATGTTAGTCTTTGCATCTGAAGGTGCTCTGGAAATTGAACACTTTGTCAACAGGCAGTCAAGGGATATCTCCTCCAGAACCATCGGGGACAAATGTCAGTGCCCTACGGGCCAATTCACTATCTAGCCCAGTGCATGGAATGGGAATAACATGTGAAGTGTTTAGGGCTGTTAGGATCTGAGCAATGTAAATACCTTAATGATAATTGCACTATGTTAATAACAATATCTGGAGTCTGTCAGTGCATGAACACTGGTTGCCCAAGAGTTGGAGCCTCTATTAGACACCTGCCTACTAGAGTGCTGGGAAGACCCTTCAGATAGACTCTACACATTAGCTTCACTGCTGAGGAAGTTGCTTTCAAGAGTAATAAAAGCTCATCTGTTGGGCTTTGGGCTTGTTTTTTTTCTCATGTAGGGCAACCCTACATCCCATTTTCAGGTAAAAGCAATGGCAAGTTTCTCCTGCTTCAAACTTCAATAAGGAATTTCACCTACCCCTACTTCTACTCAGAACCACCCAATCTGTCATTTAGGTGTCCCACAGGGATTAGGTCCACCTGAAAATGTGACATAACAAGAAACATCTAGTGGAACCTGAATGACAAAAAAATGGCAGATATTTAGTGAGTGTTGTCTTTACAACTGATATTTAATCAAAACATTATAAAGTTTTGTGTCTGAAAGTAAAAAATCATTAGATGTCCAGTTTGTATGAAGAATAGACTTGTCTTTGCACATGGAAGCTGATTTCTCTGAAACAAAATAAATGCACAAATGTTCTTCTTCATCTGAAAATCTAATATATTATTTTAATCATAAAGGTTGCCATCTGTTTTTATTTCAGACTCCTTAGACTGCATAAAATGCCCAAATGACCACTGGTCAGGGACAGAAAAAGACAGATGCATTGCAAAGCAAATTGACTTCTTGTCCTATGAGGAGTCACTGGGATTTATCCTGGCTTTAATCTCCATTTTCCTGTTCTTTAATGCTGCTGGCATTTTGGGTACTTTCATATCTTATCGGCACACTCCAGTTGTACGGGCTAACAACCTCCACCTCAGTTATATTCTTCTCTTTGCACTCATGATGTGCTTCCTCTGTTCGTTGGTCTTCATTGGTCAGCCAAGCAAAGGGACTTGCATGGTTCGTCAGGTTATTTTCGGCATATCCTTCTCGCTTGCTGTTTCCTGTGTGATGGCTAAAACAGTCATGGTCGTCATCGCCTTTAGGGCCACTAAGCCCAACAGCAAGTTAAGAAGGTGGATTGGCTCCAGATTATCCTACATCAATGTCCTGGTCTGTACCTTCATAGAGGTTATCATTGGAGTCATCTGGTTGGGAACTTCACCAGGATTCCCAGAACTTACCAATAGTACGGACAACTGGAAGTTTACTGCACAGTGCAATGAGGGCTCCATCCTGATGTTCTGCTGCATGTTGGTGTTCATGGGAATCTTGGCATGTGTAAGCTTTGGAATTGCTTTTTTAGCTCGAAATTTGCCAGACAGCTTCAATGAAGCCAAGTTCATCACCTTCAGTATGCTGGTATTTGTCAGTGTCTGGATCTCTTTCATCCCAGCTTATCTAAGTACAAAAGGAAAATACCTTGTTGCAGTTGAGATTTTTGCAATCTTATCCTCTGGTGCTGGCCTCATGTACTGTATTTTTGCACCAAAGATTTATATTATCTTTCTCAAACCAGAGATGAATACTAAGGAAGTTTTGGTAAAAAAAGCAACAACTTCAATGTGTACTGGATAATGTCATTAATGGAATGAACAGTAAAGTTAGCTTCTATATTAAATTGTACAGACTAAATCAAAGCTTTCTGAGTCTATAAAAACCTGCTATTTTTCCTTACCTTGGTATGTCCTATGAACACAAATGTCTCAACTAGCGTGTATGTAAAAATTGATGTACAATATGAATCATGCTTCAAGCTGTTCTCATTCATCGATTAAAATGTTACTATTACTGGATGAAAAGCATTGGATAATCAAATATACCAACAAGGATCTGGAAGGGGTACTCTTTTGACGTACTGAGAGAAAACATGTGTGCATTTGCAGCTAAGCTGATTTTCTGGATTAACAAATGAGTACAAAATCCTGATGCTCCAGGCAGAGGGTAGTGTCTTGTTTGAATAGTCCTACCCAGTGCTTAGGATGGCTCCTTGGGCACCAATTTAGGGCTGGAAAGATTTGTCTTGAAACACACCATAGGAACTATAGATTGGTCACCTCTGTAACTGGTTTTTCCATCCTGCATACAAACAGGAAGGAAAAAGATTGTCAGAATTTGGGAAATGTGTCTTACATTATCACATATTTAACCTTTCCTCTTTTCATTACATATTGAAGATCGTCATGTCAATGAGGCTAATTGATACATTTACCATGCTCTCCCCTGCCCTTTAGACTAAGAGATAAATTGGCCAGATGTACGACCAGATGTACGACCATAGCAATTTGCGATTCGCAAATTGTGATGAATTGCGAGTCGCAAAACGCTATGTACAACAGTGTCTGAGACACTGTTTGCAATTCCCAATGGGGTCCTTAATTGCATGCCTCATGGATATAATGAGGCTGTCGCAATTTGCGACCCTATTGGGAATGGCTGGCACTCCCAGGGATGGTGGCCTGCTGGGGTCAGATGACCACCATGTCTGGGACAGTTTTGTCAATAAAGCAGTTTTTTAAAAAAAAATGCAGCCCGTTTTCCTTAAAGGAAAATGGGATGCATTAGAAAAATTAAACTGAAACTTTTCCGTCCCTGGGACCACTGCCTGCCCTTAAAAAATATTTGCGTATGCATTCACAAAGGGGAAGTGGTCCCCTTGGAACCCCTTCCCGTTTGCAAGTGCTTTACCACTCTTCTGAGAAGGGGGGTAAACATTCATACAGTGGTTTTGGAGTCGCTATTAGTAGTGCGCCCTTGGAATGGCTCTTCCTAATAGCGAGTTGTTAACCCTATTTTGCGAGTTGAAAATTGTTTACGACTCATAAAATAGGGTGGTACCTGGCCGCACATGTTTTGTGGTTGCAAACCAGCATAAAAGCCCTAAAAACGGTTGTTCATCTGACCCACTCTGCTTTCCATTCTTCCTACCCCTATTTAGCATCTCACTCCAATTAATGGAAATGGAAGAGTCACACCACAGGCTGGTGAGAACACCCTTGATGAAAGCTTCCTTCTTCCACAGCATAGAAGACAACCGTGTCAACATAGCAATTGTGAGTCCTTCACATATCAATCGCCGAAATCGGAAACTGAATGTCATGCCATATAAAAAGAATCTCTTTGTTAGCTGTCAAGTTTATTACTGGTACATTGATACATTTCAATTAACCTGTCAGGTCATATGTCAGGCTGCATATGAAAGCAACACAACCTTGATGTGGCACACTATTCAGGCAGTGTTTTCAAGGTGGTGCACAATTAATGAATCTTTTTAGAAATCCTTTCTTCTTTTCCTTTACCAGCAATGCGTCACAAGTTTATGGGAAGAGACATTCTCTTTATTGCATGAGAACATATCCCATGCAAATGCACGAATACTCGCTGTCACTGCACAGGCATACAATGTTTGCCTGCACATTGCATGTTTCAGGAGGGGCTGTACACACATCTAGTGTCCCTCCTGTGAAGCAGAGCACCCCAAGAGTGAGTTAATATGCACCCTGCTTTTCCAGGACATGTCCATAATCCAACGATTGGAGTTTGAGTTGGTTTTGCAAACCCTTCAGCAGGAGCTAACATCCCATCAGGCACTTTAGCAATTAATTGGTAGCATGGGGTAGCACTACATCTGTAAACTAACATATACAATTAATAGCACCACATATAGGCACCTATGTCTGTCAATCCCCAGGAACATGTAAGGAGGAGGGCTCCTTTGGAATTGAGTGACCCTCCCCATTCCAATTAAATTCTCTGGCGATAATTCATCTTTGGGAATGTAATCACGAACTCAAGCCCAAAGCAGAAACATTCCCACTAGACAACATGAATAAGATAGGAACAGCAGGATCAACAGACATGGACAAACCTTCTAGACGTACACAACATCAGTTTCATTTATTTTTTGGGATTAAACAGAGTCATAAATCAGCAATATGTCCTGTCACCTACAATTATAGGGAGGCAGAGTAGGATAAAATAGATTCAACAGCAAGTTTCCTTAATCCCTAATCAGGAATCCCACTCAATAGGCACCAGAAGAGGCTTGACTTTTTTCTACATCAGACCTGAGTCCCTGCATTTCATCCGCCATCTATCACTCACACTGAGGGCAGTGCAAATTCAGAGCATTTATCCCTGAATGTTCATTCCATGTGAGCGAACTATACAATCCAAGGACTATTTTTGGGGAAAAAAATTAATATGTCTGGTATAATCACCCTGATAATGAGATGCACAAATTACCAACTACTATATCCTCTGCAAGCTTCCCGTTCCCTTAAAAACTAAGGACCTCATTACGATGGCTGTTGAACGATCATCTGAGCGTCATTGCTTCGGGCTTGAGACCATCTGACAAGAAGTCGGTCATAAACATCACTTTTTCCATTGTGGTTTGGGCTGCAGCCCAGAAAAGGGCCGCAGCACAAGCCCCAATGGAAAAAGGAATGTTTTTAACATCCATTAATCCTGTTAGTGCCCCCAAAGTCCCTTTTTGTATGCCTTCACAGTCTTCCGGACTGCCATATAAGGGTAGAGGAAAATGGACATCACAATCCCTACGGTCGTGCCTGCGCAGGCATCAACCCCATTATAGGGATTACAGTCAGTCTACTGCCCTGACTGGCTCCTTGAGCCTGCCAGAGGTGGCGGTATTTCGCCCTGCACAAATCGCTCCAAATGCCGTCATTGTAATTCCGGCAGTCGGACTGATATTCTGGATACCGGGTGGACTGCCACCAACGGCCTTTCAGTGGAGGTTTTCCCAACATTGTAATCGAGCCCTGTGTAGGCATGGATGCCCACTGTAAGAAACTGAGTTAATAGTTGTATGGCCTGCGCAAGTAGTAGGTTCTCCCCCCTATAACAAATATTGTTAACGAACTGGAGAGAGCCATCTCAAACTGTGGGCAAATGAGGTGCATGTGAGAAGTTGGCCTGATATGCAGTGCTCACTATTCTAGTGATCACTATGTATCAGTCCAGACAACTCTTATTAATGATTGGTTGTAAGTCAACCTGATAGACCAGCTATCCTAGTAGCATGGATACGAGCAGTCTAAGGCTAAGACTCTAGAGGGCGTGTTAAGCCAGCTGTTTTACCATCACATTACCCCTTGAACACCAAGTGAAAGGACACCACACAAGTTGTTATCAAAAATAAAGTATATTTATTTATAACAGGACTACCCTGGCTCTTTATGAGACAGGGAGCTAAGCACACAACAAAACTCTTAAAGAATTACTGAAAGTCTCACAATTTACACAAATGCCCGAGGGGCACGAAAAACCATATACACAAGAAGTGGAATGCGAAATTACTAGCAGGTAAGTAATACTTTTCTAGACTGTAGAAACGCTAGGCCTACAATGCTGAACCCTTGGATTAGAAGCAGGAGGCCTAGGGACGCCGTGTGCAGAGTGGGAACTCTCACGCGTAATCCGGGAACAAGTCTATGGATACTAGCACTTGCAAAGTTACTGTTCTCGGGCGAACCCGACTAGGTGGGTTGAAAACAAGGGTGGATCCGAACACTTAGGGTGTTGGACTATGCTGGAGCACCGGAGTACTCAGTTTACCTTGCCCAGGGGCTGCAGCTGCATAGGGTTCAAGTTGCGTCGGAAACCCTCGTTGAAGATCCAGGAGCCTGAAGAAAGAAGTTGCTGGCAGGCGGCCAGTGAAGAAGTTCGTGGTGATCCAAGCCTGGATCAGGGAAGAAGAAACCTGTGAGCAGAGGGGACCAAGTTCTGAATCACTAGCCAGTGATTTAGGTGGGCACCAGGATGGCACCGGACGAAGTCACCTCGACCAGGTGAGTGGGCGCTGCTGGGCTCTGCAGTCTCTCGGACCAGGAAGCGTTGTCGGCGACCAGGATGGAGGTGCGAGCTGTCCCACGAAGGTCTCTGCTGTCGACGTCGCTGGACCCAGGATTGGGCTACAAGTCTTGGCAAATGCAAGGCCCACGCGGTGGACCTAAAATGGCGTCTGGAGTGGACCAGGAGGGTCCAGGGTGCTTCTCTGATGGAGGGAAGCAAGGGCCAGTCTGGAGCAACCAGACCAGCGGTGTTTGTCGTTAGAGTTCGTCGTCAGAGGGTCACTAGCCAACGGGCAAGTGACCTGGACAACGCGGTGAGCAGCAAAAAGCAGAAGGGCCCCACGCAGATCTCGTGGATGCAGGGGGGCTGAACTTCGGTGCTGGAGCTGCTCAGGGTCGGGGCTTCTCTTACCCCAAAGCACTCAGTAGAGGGTCACTCGGTGGTCGTGCTGGACAAGCGTCGTGCAGTCTTCAAAGATGGCCGGTCCCTCGAGGTCTCGTCACACCCACGGATCACAGCTGGGCTGATGATGCAGGTTGAGGTCAGAGGTGCCAGGGAAGCCGGTTCTCGTCGTGCTGGTCAGTCTTGATCCGGAGGAGAGACTTGAAGCAGACCTCGATGCTTGGTTGGTGCCTGATGCTGCAGGGTGACTACTCCTTAGTCACAAGGGAGAAATCTTGAGAAGAGTCTTGAGGTCCTTTCGTGGAAAGTTGGTTCAGGATTCAAAGATGATCTAATTTGGAAGGGGGACTGCTCCTACCTTTATCCTGCAAAAGGGGGCTGGCACGCGACTAAGTCCTGCCCTATGGGTGGGACTAGGAGGGGGGTGGTTACACCCCTCTCCTTTGCCGGGCTTTTCCCCAGATCAGGGGCTGGAGTGCCCCTGGAACTGGTTCAAGCCGGCCTATGCATAGTGAGCACCGGGGTGCCACTTGCAGTCACCTTCCTCTAAAGCCCTGCCTACCTAGAATACACAAAATCCTGTCTGGGACGGTGCTGGCGCCGCCCCTGGCAGGAAACCCTTTGTCCTTGCCTCCTGTGCTGGGAGGACTCCCAGCAGCAGGAGGGCAGACTTGTGTCTCGGTGGCAGCATCCATCTTGTGGAGCTGAGGCTATGTGTGACTTTAACCGGGGTTACAGATTACATGCATGTCGTGTCCCTCTAGAAGGGTGGAATGCTAACCCTGTCGCCAGAATTGGCGAGGGGTTAGTATTCCAATTCGTATGACACCTTACTCGACATGTTTTGATAAAGCGATACCAGAGTTGGCATATAACCGCGAGGATTATAATGCACTTAAGAGTATATGGTATGCGTTATCATGGAACAGCTATTAGGACTTGGTTCCGCAAGCTGCAAACGGGCTCAGCTCATGCCAGAGCACCATTTCACATTATTCCAAGCACTCTGCCTTCAGGATTGTTAAGGCCTGCCATAGGAGTGACGGATAGGAATACATGTGTCCATTTTAGGGTTAGATATAGGTATACTATATCTAAAGCAAAGGGTGATTACACCACCTTGCCCCAGCTGTCGTGCAGCCAGTTGTGTCACATTTGGATGGCCAGCCAGGGGTGGCATAATACATGCTGCAGCCCCTGGTAGGCCCTGGGTACACCTATGCCCTGGGTACCTAAGGTACACTGTACAGGGACTGATAAGGTGACTCAGTATCCAATTAGATATGTACCTAAGGTACATGGAATCCATTTTACAGAGAGAGCAGTAGGCCTGGGGTCCTGAATAGCAGGGCCCCAGGTCAACTAAGTCAGAAAACCAGCAAAACACCAGGCAAAAAGTTGGGGGCAACCATAGTCAGGGATCTACCTTCCTACATAACCCCCCCCAAACGAAAGGAGATAAGGCTATCCTTGACAGGTAAGCCTATATTGCCTAAGTGGCCATATAAGGAAGTACCAGCACTGGCATGGTTACCCCCTATCTCATGGTCCACTAAGCAATCCCTCACCCTAAGGGTGTCTGAGGGTCTCCACCATAGGGAATCTCTACCTGTGGTGTGTTTTGGCAAAGTAAAAGGCTGGTGCTGAGATGGAGTACTGAAGTGAGGCTCCACTAATTTTGGGCTCAGCTTCCTCCAATCATTATCCACCATAGAGGCCTTTCTTTCCAAGACTGAGTTGTGTTGAGCTCTCAGGGTCAACCTCTGGCTACCTAAAGCTGGAGGCTGAGTCCCTCTGTTTGGCTTACTGGGGGGACAGGTCAGGTTTGGGGCCCTCAGGTCCCAGGTTTGGCTGTGCCCAACAGTGTCCATCTGTGGGAGTTCCCTAACTAGGTTTAAGGGGGATCCCTCAGGAGTTTGTTTTATTTTCACTTGGCTAGGATTACTAGCTTTAGTGCCCTTAATCTGCTGATTGGGGAATTCTTTTGGACAGGGGGCCCTTTGGGGTCCACCACTGGCCTCCCTGACCTCTACAGCCCTGGGCTGACTGAGGCAGGGTAGAGAGGGGCAGGTTACCTGCTCCAGACTGGGTCCCACCTTGGAAGGGTCCACTGACATCAGGGGTTCTGCCAGGCTAGGCCTGACTACCTCTGGGGCAGTTTCTTCACAAGGGGTCAGATCAGTTCCCTGAGGAGGCTGATCCTTTCCTAAAGTCTGGTGGGAGGGAGATTTCTCTTCCTCCTCAATGCTCTCTGTCTGAGTGGAGTGATCCATAGTTTCAGGCTTCACAACACTATTATCTGTCTGAGTTTGAGCTGTGGCCATCGCAACTCTACCAACCTTTTCGGGAAGGGACTCAGTTTGGGTATGGGCTGTGACCATCACAGCCCTGCTAACCTTTTCTGGGAAGGAAGCTGTCTGAGATTGGGCTGTGACTGGCACAGCCCTCCTGACCTGTTCAGGGAGGACATCTTGGACTGAGGCTGTGGCTATCACTGCCCCACTAACCTTACCATGGAGGTTCACCATTTTAAAATGGGTTTCTTGCTCTACCTCAGCCCAGGCTGAGAGCTCTAAATCGTTCCTCAGTAGGCAATCTACAGGCAAGTTTGGTGACACTGCCACTCTCTTGTGGCCAGTGACACCTCCCCAGCTGAGATTTACCACTGCCATGGGATGATTTCTCTGTACTCCATCAATAATGGTCACCTGGTATGTGGCACCAGGTAAAAGTTGCCTTGAGGGGACTAGACTCTCAGTCACCATGGTGATGCTAGCCCCTGTATCTCTATAGGCCTCAACTTTTATACCATTGATGAGGGGCTCCTGTCTGTACTTGCTCAAAGTGTTGGGACAAGTGGTGAAGTTGGCAAACCCCATGCCATTTTCACAGACAAGAGTATCTAAGTCAGGGGACCTGGTTAGGCTAGAGTCCCCAGGAACTCCCAAAGTAAATGCACCCAAATTCTGGGGGGCACTCCCACCACCTGGGGGATTACTACTAGTAGTAACAGGGGGTTTGGGAATGTTACTTGGGGGTATGTTCTCCTTATTGTTGTTCTTTGGGCAACTGCTGTCAGTTTTTAAATGACCCACCTGTTTACAGGGATAACAACAATAAGGTTTCTTCTGGGTAGAGGAAGTGTCTTGGGACCCACCCCCATTCTTGGAGTTTTGGGGCCCTAGGGAAGTTTTCTCTGTAGATTTAGCCCCACCCTTCTCATGAGGCTTGGTTGATTCCTTTTTCTGGTCACCACCTTGGTTCTTAGGCCTAATCCTGGTTCTGACCCATTTGTCTGCCCTCTTACCCAATTCTTGTGGAGAGGTCAGATCAGAGTCTACCAGGTGCTGGTGTAATAACTGGTTCTGACAATTATTTAAGACTTGCTCTCTCATAATAAGATTATACAATCCTTTGAAGTCAGTAACCTGGCTACCCAATAGCCAGCCCTCCAAAGCCTAAGTGGCACAATCAACAAAGTCAGCCCAATCCTGAGACTGAGTTTTCTGGGTATCCCTGAACAGCAACCTATACTGCTCAGTGGTTAAGCCAAACCCATCAACCAGTGTATTCTTCAGGACTTGGTAATTGTTAGCATCCTCAACTCTAGTAGTGAGGAGCTTATCTCTACCTTTGCCTTCAAAGGAGAGCCACAGTATAGCTGCCCACTGACTCTGGGGGATGCACTGGACAGTGCAGGCCCTCTCCAAAGCAGTCATCCACTTGTGGATGTCATCCCCTTGTTTAAAGGGGGGCACTATCTTATTCAGGTGCTTAGTATCTAAACCCCTTTCCTTATCTCTTGGGAGATTGCTGCCACCAGTGGGAACTGTCCCACTCATCTGCTGCTCTCTAGCAAAGGCAAGCTTCTCTTTGGCCAGGGCAAGTTCTTCCCTTTCAATCCTCAGATTAGCCTGTTTCATCCTTGCTTCATGCTCTCTTCTCTGAGGGGAAGTCAATCTCCTCTGGGGAGAAATCCTTCTCCTCTGAGAAGAGGCATTAGAGTGCAGAGATATACTGGAGTCCCTAGAAGGAGATCTACCTCTTCTAACTCCAAGGTTAGGCCTCATTAGGGTCAGTACTGGGGGTCCCCCAGATCCTTGCCCAAGTAGGTCTAAGTTGGCCCTAGTGAGTCTGCTGACTAACTCAGGACCCTTGTTTGCCTCACCCTCAGAGAGTTCCTCTAGATCCTCCTCCTCAACTGCATTTTCAGTGTCAAGGAGGTCTGGATCCCCAGTGGTACCCTCTAAGGCTGGCATATTCCCATCTAACTGAGAAGCTTTTCTAGCATCATATGTCTCTAAGAGACCTATCAGAAAGGGAATGGTGGGGTTAGACCCCTGTTTCAGTTTCCTGGAGGTACACACTTGTCTCATCTCCTGGAAACTGAGAGCTGCATATCTTGATTTGACCTGTGGAGGGTCAATAACCACAAGGGGAGTCTCAGTAGACTCTCCATGGGTAGACATGCTTTTCTAGTGAGGTGTAAGTGGTGCACTTACCTACACTATATGTTTACCTACTGATCCCTTGCTAGAGTTGTAGTTTAGGGTGTGCTAGGCCCTAGGAGCTACAACAGCTGGTTCAGTAGAACTCAGAGTATTCTAAGCTAAGTTATATGTACCTTAGTACTTATGTGATCTTTCAAATGATATTCTTAGGATATGTGTGGTAAAACAACAGCAAGCTCAAATCCCAACCGCTGCTCACCAATGTGAGAAGTAAGCATGGGCGTAAAATCCGCTCCGCTCGCGGATTTTTCGGATTTTCGGCAAATCCGCAATCCGCGAACGCTCGCGAATTTGTCGAAAATCCGTGAATCCGCTCGCGGCGGATTTTTTGCTTGGTTGCGGCGTGCGGCGTGGTGCACGGCGTTCACTTTCCGTCATTTTAGCGTTTGCCGAGTTGTTTTTCTTTGCGAGTGACGCGCCATTTTAGATCTTGCTGCGTGTTCCCGCGGGAGTTTGTCGCCCGCGAATACGTACTCGCGGCTTGCCACCTTGCACAGCACACCTCGCGAGAGTTCGCAATTGCGAACACATAGTTGCGGCGGAAAGGAACAATCTCGCACTTGCGAAATAGAGATTTTGCAATTTCGCACAAGAAAATCACCAGCAAACAGGATAAACCTTCAGAAAATTATGATTTTTATCAGAATCACTCCTCAGGTTGACATTTGCATGGCTTTTTTTTTGTTGCAAGGAGTCCATTTTGGGGGGGGGGGGAGGAAGGAAGTGCCCCACAGTTTCCAACTTCCTGTTCCTGTCCAGCAGGCTCCTCCCAGTGCTTTGTCCATCTCCTGGTCACTTTCATTTGGATCTGGAGCTGGAAGGATTACTTTTTGTGGGTGCTGCTGGATATTTGGATTTGAGGCCTTTTTGACTGTCTTTGGATCACTTTTGGATTAGAAATCAACTTTCACAAGTAAGTTTGTTTGGGGCATTACAGTTGCTGCAAGTAAAATTTTGGAACTTTTTCAGAACATTAAATAAATTATATTGTGGGTAGCCACAGTATCCAGTAGGACCAGGGTTGGTTAGGGGTGCATGATACAACTGTTTTGTTGAATTTAAACACCATTGAGGCCATGGATGGGCTGGGATTGTGCTGATTTTTGTCTTTTTTTTGGGACTGCTGGTGGGGCCCTTTGCCCAGGGGTGGTGAGTGTTGCATGGGCCTAGTCTTTCTGTGGGGTGTCTTCTTAAATTTAAACATAATTGAGGCCATGGATGGGCTGGGATTGTGCTTATTTTATTGTTTTTTGTCGTTTTTGGGGGGCTGCTGGTGTGGCCTTTTGCCCAGGGGTGGTGGGTGGTGCATGGACTGAGTGTGCCTGTGGTGTGGTCTCACTCTCTTTAATGTAAACATCATGGATGGCATTGGATTGTGGTGATTTCTGGCTGTTTTTCTGTTTTTTGGGGGTGTACTGTTGATGTGGACTGGTCATGTGGGTGGTGGTGGTGGCCATCTTGAGTGCTGGCTGCTACAGGCAATATGTGCTTGGGGTGTAAGGGGCCATTTTGAGGAGAGGCAGTGTCTGAGGCCTGCACTTATTTTGCCTACTTTTCATCCATTATGCCCAGGGGTAGTGAGTGTTGCATGGGCCTAGTGTTTCTGAGGGGTGTCTTCTTGAATTTAAACACCATTGAGGCCATGGATGGGCTGGGATTGTGCTGATTTTATTGTTTTTTGTCGTTTTTTGGGCCTGCTGGTGGGGCCCTTTGCCCAGGGGTGGTGAGTGTTGCATGGGCCTAGTCTTTCTGTGGGGTGTCTTCTTGAATTTCAACATAATAGAGGCCATGGATGGGCTGGGATTGTGCTTATTTTATTGTTTTTTGTCGTTTTTGGGGGGCTGCTGGTGTGGCCTTTTGCCCAGGGGTGGTGGTGCATGGACTGAGTGTGCCTGTGGTGTGGTCTCACTCTCTTTAATGTAAACATCATGGATGGCATTGGATTGTGGTGATTTCTGGCTGTTTTTCTGTTTTTTGGGGGTGTACTGTTGATGTGGACTGGTCATGTGGGTGGTGGTGGTGGCCATCTTGAGTGCTGGCTGGTACAGGCAACATGTGCCTGGGGTGTAAGGGGCCATTTTGAGGAGAGGCAGTGTCTGAGGCCTGCACTTATTTTGCCTACTTTTCATCCATTATGCCCAGGGGTAGTGAGTGTTGCATGGGCCTAGTGTTTCTGAGGGGTGTCTTCTTGAATTTAAACACCATTGAGGCCATGGATGGGCTGGGATTGTGCTGATTTTATTGTTTTTTGTCGTTTTTTTGGGCCTGCTGGTGGGGCCCTTTGCCCAGGGGTGGTGAGTGTTGCATGGGCCTAGTCTTTCTGTGGGGTGTCTTCTTGAATTTAAACATAATAGAGGCCATGGATGGGCTGGGATTGTGCTTATTTTATTGTTTTTTGTCGTTTTTGGGGGGCTGCTGGTGTGGCCTTTTGCCCAGGGGTGGTGGGTGGTGCATGGACTGAGTGTGCCTGTGGTGTGGTCTCACTCTCTTTAATGTAAACATCATGGATGGCGTTGGATTGTGGTGATTTCTGGCTGTTTTTCTGTTTTTTGGGGGTGTACTGTTGATGTGGACTGGTCATGTGGGTGGTGGTGGTGGCCATCTTGAGTGCTGGCTGCTACAGGCAATATGTGCTTGGGGTGTAAGGGGCCATTTTGAGGAGAGGCAGTGTCTGAGGCCTGCACTTATTTTGCCTACTTTTCATCCATTATGCCCAGGGGTAGTGAGTGTTGCATGGGCCTAGTGTTTCTGAGGGGTGTCTTCTTGAATTTAAACACCATTGAGGCCATGGATGGGCTGGGATTGTGCTGATTTTATTGTTTTTTGTCGTTTTTTGGGCCTGCTGGTGGGGCCCTTTGCCCAGGGGTGGTGAGTGTTGCATGGGCCTAGTCTTTCTGTGGGGTGTCTTCTTGAATTTAAACATAATAGAGGCCATGGATGGGCTGGGATTGTGCTTATTTTATTGTTTTTTGTCGTTTTTGGGGGGCTGCTGGTGTGGCCTTTTGCCCAGGGGTGGTGGTGCATGGACTGAGTGTGCCTGTGGTGTGGTCTCACTCTCTTTAATGTAAACATCATGGATGGCATTGGATTGTGGTGATTTCTGGCTGTTTTTCTGTTTTTTGGGGGTGTACTGTTGATGTGGACTGGTCATGTGGGTGGTGGTGGTGGCCATCTTGAGTGCTGGCTGGTACAGGCAACATGTGCCTGGGGTGTAAGGGGCCATTTTGAGGAGAGGCAGTGTCTGAGGCCTGCACTTATTTTGCCTACTTTTCATCCATTATGCCCAGGGGTAGTGAGTGTTGCATGGGCCTAGTGTTTCTGAGGGGTGTCTTCTTGAATTTAAACACCATTGAGGCCATGGATGGGCTGGGATTGTGCTGATTTTATTGTTTTTTGTCGTTTTTTGGGCCTGCTGGTGGGGCCCTTTGCCCAGGGGTGGTGAGTGTTGCATGGGCCTAGTCTTTCTGTGGGGTGTCTTCTTGAATTTAAACATAATAGAGGCCATGGATGGGCTGGGATTGTGCTTATTTTATTGTTTTTTGTCGTTTTTGGGGGGCTGCTGGTGTGGCCTTTTGCCCAGGGGTGGTGGTGCATGGACTGAGTGTGCCTGTGGTGTGGTCTCACTCTCTTTAATGTAAACATCATGGATGGCATTGGATTGTGGTGATTTCTGGCTGTTTTTCTGTTTTTTGGGGGTGTACTGTTGATGTGGACTGGTCATGTGGGTGGTGGTGGTGGCCATCTTGAGTGCTGGCTGGTACAGGCAACATGTGCCTGGGGTGTAAGGGGCCATTTTGAGGAGAGGCAGTGTCTGAGGCCTGCACTTATTTTGCCTACTTTTCATCCATTATGCCCAGGGGTAGTGAGTGTTGCATACTTGCATGTCCGTAGTCTTTCTGTGGGGTGTCTTCAATGTAAACATCATGGATGGCATGGGATTGTGCTCATTTTTCTGTGTTTTGTCGATTTTTTGGGGTGTATAACTGAACTGATGTTCCTCTGTCTTCCATTGCTTTTAGGTGCACAAGAAGACTCAAGAGAACCACCAGTGCCAGGAAGAAGTCCTGCAGCGGTGTGTGTGTGCAGCATAACGTCACGCGACGTCACGTCTGGACACAGAACCCTCTGCAACTCGTGCAACTGCTGCCTGCTGACCTGCTCTGAAGAAGATGGCCCCAAAAAAAGTAACCCGTAGCTCCTCTAGCAAGAAAGGTGCCAGTAAGGAGCAGAAGAAGCAAGTTACCAAGGACACTGGTGTGCCGCCCGCCCCTTTTTTTGGGAGTAAAAAAAAAAGTATGCCTGCAGCAGCAGCGGGATCTGCTGGGGACCAAGCTGGCAGCAGCACCCCCGCTCCATTGGGCTCAGTGCCACCACCACCACCACGCCAACTTAAGTCCAAGCCCTTGAGTGCTGCAGAGGCAGCCAGTATAGTTCTTCAATCACCATCGACCAGTGATGTTGGCTCATCGCAAGAAAGCAGCAGCAATGTCCCTCAATCAACACAGGTTGTTGTAGCTCATCTGACGAGTGTTGAACAACCACAGCCGCAACAACAATCACATGTGCAAGTACAAGCCCAAGTACATGTGGAAGGAGAGGCAGCGCAAGGAGATGCGCAAGCAGAGGTGCATGGAGGGTCACAAGTGCCCACAATAGTTGTTCCTCCCGAAGTAGGGGCACATCAGGAAATCGACAATCAAGGCGAGGTATCATTTGAGGAAGCCACTCCTCCTGATGATCCTTCATTGTCTTCCACACCCCTAGCAAGGAAGAGATCAAGGGTGGTGTCTACATCTTCTTCAAGCACACCTCCTTCTGATGATACGGATCAAACTTGGGAACCAGCACCACAGCCGTCTGAGAGTGAGGCACACCATGATCCAACAAAGGTACTTAAGCGTAAAAGGAAGCTCGTCCAAAGTCTCAGACTTATGGAGTGTGATGAGGCTCAACAAGAAGTGGCGGATACTGCTGCTGATGAAGACTCTGCCAACGACGACCCAGTCATCATAAAGGTCACTGCAGCCCCAGCGGGCATGCAGCAAACAGACAT
Organism: Lissotriton helveticus; assembly: GCF_964261635.1. Lineage (NCBI taxonomy): Eukaryota > Metazoa > Chordata > Amphibia > Caudata > Salamandridae > Lissotriton > Lissotriton helveticus. The sequence continues at coordinate 60,962,001 of NC_136071.1, forward strand.
TTTGACCCTAGCCCGAAGAGCTGCTGCGCGTGATGATGATGATGATGATGTTGTCGATGAGGAGGCAGTGGAAACACCACAATCATTGGAGTTAAGTAGTACACCAACTCGTCCCGCTTCCATATTTCTTTCTGGCAAGAAGAGACCTGCGTCAACCTCGACCTTAATTAGTGGCGGTGAAAGTGGAAAACGTACAAAAGTTGGCCAATCCAGATCCTCCACTTCATCTGGCATTAGCTTCATGACCACCACCACCAGTATCGCCGCCTCCTCCAGGTCCCACAGACACTTCAAGTCCCCAGTTTGGGACTTCTTTACTGTTTGTCCCAAAAATCCAAAGTTTGCCATTTGTACCCTTTGTAAGCTTGCAGTTAGTCGTGGTAAGCCAGGTAGCAACTATGGTACCGGCGGCCAGAGTGGTCATCTTGAGAGAAAGCACGCTGTCAAATGGTTTGCGCACCTAGCTGCGATCAAGAAAGGCCAAAATCAAGGAAACGTTGATGTTTCATCTGATGTTGACGAGCAGGAAGAAGACGTGTCAAACACTTCCCTTACACCCAGTACCCCTCTCAGCAGCACACCCAATGTGAGGCACACTAAGAGTGTTGGAGCGAGTGAGACACCAACGCACAAAAGTTCACCAGCGAGCAAAATTGGGTCAACGAAGTCATTATCAGCCCGTAAATGCTTGGTCCAGGGCAACATTAGAACAATGCTTACTTCAGAGGTGCCATATGAACGCAACCACCCACTGACGCGTCTGTATAACACTAAGCTGGCTAAAATGCTAGCTGTGGACCTTCTACCTTTTTCTTTTGTAGAAGCGGTAGGTTTTCTTGAATTAGTTGCAACGCTCTGCCCTAAATGGAAGGTTCCGAGCCGGTTCTATTTTGCCAGAGTTGCGGTTCCAGCACTACATGAAGATGTGCTGCAGGCGATTGGGGCAGCTTTGCAGAAGAGTGCTGTTCACACAATACATCTGACAACAGACATGTGGACCAGTGGCCCAGGCGATGATTACATGTGCATCACTGCACACTGGGTCTCTTTTTCAGGTGTTATAGCAAAGCTAAACGCAGGTGTTGACCCGGACCAAGTTTTCAAAGCTGCTCGGAAACATGCAACACTAGCCATGTTTGGCTTGGAGAAAAGTCACACAGCAGAAAACCTTTTGCAAGAGTTTAACAAAAAGGTCTTGACAATGCTATCCCCCCTAAAACGCAAGATTGGTTATGTTTCCACGGATAATGGCGCCAATGTAGTTAAGGCCATGTTACAGGGTGACCATGTTAGAGTGCCGTGTTTGGCGCACTGTATCAACCTGGTAGTTCAAAAATTCTTGAGTGATAAAGAGAGTCCAGCGTTCGAGGTAATGGCCACCTGCCGCAAAATGTGCAACCATTTCAGCCATTCTTTTAAGGCCCGGAAGCATCTGCGGAGACTGCTACTTCAACGTGGAATGCCAGTGAAAGCACTCATCCAGGAGGTGGCAACACGTTGGAACTCAACCTTCTACATGCTTGAGCGTCTGCATGAGCAGTATACGGTACTCGATCACTATTTCTTGACAGAGGCTACATCTCAGAAGGAGGACCTGCGGATGAGTAAGGCGCAATGGGCCATAGTTAAAAGCCTGACAGACATGCTTCGTCCTTTTGAGTTCTTCACGCGTGCAGTCAGCCAGGAGGACTGTAATTTGGGAAAAGCTATCCCATTGTTGTGCATACTGGAGCACCAACTGATGGCGGTTTCTTCTGAGTTTGAAAAAGATGGAAAAAAAAAAAACCATTTCATTTTGTCTGAGAAATTATTACATCGCCTACGTGGTGATGAACGTCTTAAAAACATCAACTCAGATCAGCATTACATTTGTGCTACTATTCTGGATCCACGCTACAAAAAGGCGCTGGCAGACAACGCATTCTTTCCTTTCGCTGATGCAGATGTTCAAAAGTACAAACATTGGTTAGCCTGGTCAGCCAAGAGGTTTGAAAAAGAACGGCAGGTTATTGAAGGAGAAGCCAGTACATCAGCATCAGCAGGCCATCCGCAGTCACAAGAATCCACTTCTGCACCTGTGGCTGGGGCACAAGTGACCTCTCAGCCGTTAAAGACACCGGCAACTGGATCATCTGCACCACACACAATGACAACACTAACAGTGGCTGGGGAGGAGGATTGGCTAAGTTTGATGGGGTATGGTTCTCGAAAAAATGTCACAGGCACAGCAAAAAGTAAGCAAAGTGGAGGAACAGTTGATGACCTTGAGTCGATGGTGCAGGACTATCTGAATGACTCAACAGTGGTCTTTCTTAATGAGGAGCCATTGCAGTATTGGCATGGCAAAAAACAATTGTGGCCACAGCTCTACAACCTGGCTATAAACTATTTGTCTTGCCCACTCGCAAGTGTGTCTTCTGAACGTGTTTTCAGTGCTGCTGGTGGCATTGTAACTCCCAAACGGAGCCGCCTATCGCCCAAAAATGTGGAGCGGCTGACAATGATCAAGATGAATCAGCACCTCATACCACCAGATTACAAAGTGCGAGAAAGCACGCCACATGAAGACGAGGAGGACAGCAACGTAGATGAGGGGATTTTTTCTCTGTTCGGTGCCACTGACCTCATCCAGCCTGAATTCGCAGAGTATGATGACGAAATCTTGTTCTTATTCCCTGACACCGAGCCCTGAAAATGAGACAATCAATCAAGAACTTTCTTTTTCGTCCTTATTCACTTTTATTCCTGTGTGCTTTGTGTCTCTCTTTCTTTGTTTTGCACAGTTAATTTAATTCAAACTTTAATCACCTAATCCCAAAAACAAGACCATCATCAGAACTGTCTTCACTTGTTTGCTTATTGATTTGAAGGTGCCGCAGTCTACATTCCTCAGGTTCACAAGTTCTGAAGAACATGCTCCTCTATCCTCCTCCTCCAGACTGCGATTTACCTCCAAGCAGAGTGCTGGATTACGCACAATGAAGAAAGACTCAGCACTTGTGGGGGTGTTGTACTTCTTTGCGGGTGAGTTGACGGTTTTGGGCCCATTGCTGTGAAGCTCTAATAATGGACAAAAGTGTTTTGGACCAAATATGAGGTGGAAATTTCTTGCCGTTTTTGCTGACTTGCTTGCCTTTGAGGTGCTCTTTGGCGGGGTTCCGGGGGTTTGTGTGTAATTTTTGGTGTCTGTCGAAGCACTGCTGCGACAGTCTAATCTTGATTGCATTTGCTTTTCAGGAAATCCGTGGTGGAAAACAGGAGTTATGATGATTGATGATGATGACCTAGCTGAACAGCGCGGCATTTGGAACGAAGGCCGAGAGATATTGTAACTTGTAAGTATGAGATTTAGCTTTTTCGCTGTTTGGGGGTGTTGTCGGGTGTTTTTTTGCGGGTGGGTTGGCGCCGGCGGGTCTTGCCTGGGGCATTCCTGGGAAGGTCTAATACCGGATACAAGTGTTTTGGACAAAATCCATAAGGAACAGCCTTTTTTTTGCCATTTCTTCAGACATCTTGCTCAATGTAGCGTTTTGGGGGGCTTCCTGCTGTTCGTGGGTGGGTTGCGGCCGGGGTCTCTGTCGAAGCACTGCTGCGACAGTCTAATCTTGATTGCATTTGCTTTTCAGGAAATCCGTGGTGGAAAACAGGAGTTATGATGATTGATGATGATGACGACCTAGCTGCACAGCGCCGCGTTTGGACCGAAGGCCGAGAGACATTGTAAGTATGAGATTTAGCTTTTTCGCTGTTTGGTGGTGTTGTGTCGGGTGTTTTTTTCCGGGTGGGTTGGCGCCGGCGGGTCTTGCCTGGGGCATTCCTGGGAAGGTCTAATACCGGATACAAGTGTTTTGGACAAAATCCATAAGGAACAGCCTTTTTTTTGCCATTTCTTCAGACATCTTGCTCAATGTAGCGTTTTGGGGGGCTTCCTGCTGTTCGTGGGTGGGTTGCGGCCGGGGTCTCTGTCGAAGCACTGCTGCGACAGTCTAATCTTGATTGCATTTGCTTTTCAGGAAATCCGTGGTGGAAAACAGGAGTTATGATGATTGATGATGATGACGACCTAGTTGCACAGCGCCGCGTTTGGACCGAAGGCCGAGAGACATTGTAAGTATGAGATTTAGCTTTTTCGCTGTTTGGTGGTGTTGTGTCGGGTGTTTTTTTGCGGGTGGGTTGGCGGGTCTTGCCTGGGGCATTCCTGGGAAGGTCTAATACCGGCTAGAAGTTAGTTGGACAAAATCCATAAGGAAACACCAGTTTTGGCACTTTTTGTAAGTTAGGGTTCGTTAGGGTTAGCCCTAGCAGCAGGATTGCATGTGTTTAGGGGGGTTCGATTGCAACGCGGTTCTGTTGTTGTAGAGCACTGTTGGAGCGATGCTGGCTATGGATACTTTTGCTTGCAGGCAAGTGGTTTGAATACAATCCACGGTCTGTATTTGGGTCTACTGTTACTTTCAAAGTACGTTTTGTAACCATTTTTCTGCTAGGCATCGTTTTTGGAGATATGATTGGGTTCTTCTACATTTTTGCGACTGGCTTTAGTAAGGGTCTTGGTGGGAGCATTGCTGGGAAGGTCAAATTTTGTTCTAAAACACAGTAGTACACCCACCTTGAGGGGAAAGATCCGCTATAATATTTTGGCCATACTTATTGATCCTTAAAAAGGTGACTCAGACAGAGCACGCAATTTCAAAAATATTGTACTGTCTATTAGGGAAATCAAAGTGTCACTTTTTGAACCACACAGCGTACATACCTTTTATTTATTTATCAGTGGTATTGTAATAGCACTTCCTGTTTTCCGTTCAATAATTACAGGCCGGGTTTCAGTCAACATCCGCCAGGCAGGCAGTGGACAGGGTGTCTCTTCTGTCAGTGGTCACCACCACATTGATGGACGAAGCGTCAGCTGGAATGAAGGAGTGCCGCCAATAAGAGGAATTGTTTGCTGCATGCAACTTACTTACCAATTTCAACAGGACAACTCCAACAACATACGCAATACAGATACAGTATCCATTGTTGTCTTTTATTCTATGAGTGTGACTGCATGTGCTTACCTTTAGTTTGTAACCAAAGATTGTCTGTAAACTCTGTATCTTCAATTATTGTTTGTCCATGCTCTGCTTTTTTTTTCTTCTCTCAACAAAACCTACCCAAAAAGAAACCCCCATTCCCATCCATTTTACAAACCCTAACCCTCTTCCCCCGGGCTGTGTTGTTTTGCTTGATGTCTGACTAAAATGACATCAATAATTCCACACACTTGCTGGGGAGGATAAGGTGATAGCAGCAACAGGCTGGTGAAGGAATACGAGGATATCTTCTAGACTTACTCAGCTTCAGTACTATATCTTCTAGTAGTAGTAGCCAATGTCAAATAAATTCAACGCAAGTACTAGTTATACTTGCAATACTTTACCATTTGTTAGGCTACATTATGGCACTGTTCTAGTGTACTGTCACCTGCTATTTTCTCGATCGTACCGTAACCGTTGTAATGCTACAGTAAGGAGTACAAACAAGGTTTCGTTTTCTTTTTTTCCATAGGCATGCAACTGCCACTGTGTCACACCACTAGTAACACCGCAATGAGGAAATGTCACCCGCCCAGGAATGACAACGTTAATCCCCATTTCACCTGGAGCCAGCCCTGGGCCTAGCCCTAATTTCTAACACAAATTACAGGTAAGATAAGCGTTTGGTGGGAGGTAGTATAATGGAGTATTATTTCGGAGTAGACAAGAGATTGACGGTTGTACTACTAAAGTCCTACGACTGTTCAGGAAAACAAAGTTACTGTTACACCCCCGCCCCCCACCCACCAGACTGAAAAGCAGTAAAAAACAGGTATGGTCAGATAAAGTTGAAAAATATATTTATTTATCCCTAACAAAATAATCTCCCTCACCCACCCTAACCCCAACGATTGTCTCTGAAACGTCCCAAAACGATCCCAACTCCCAAATCCCACCCCCCAAAAGTCTATAAAAAAAGGGCAAGGGACACTCCACTACTGGAGGGTGCTGGTGCTGGTGCATGATGCGGCATGGGCATCATACTCCTTGCGGAGGGTGGCAAGCTCGGAGCGGAGGCCCTTAACCAAGGTCTTATACCTCAGGACCTCCTGCTCCAGGTTGGACATGCGGACTCGTAGGCGGCGTTGGCGTTCCTTGCAGCTCCTGTGGGGGGCAGCTGGTATTTCGGGTGCTTGGCGGTGGCGGTCGGCTTTCTTAGCCCGGCTCGGTCCCGCTGGTTTAGTCACGGAGGAGGATGCAGTGGTCACAGTCGAAGATGTTGCCCCGCTCGACTGCGTGTCCTCCTCCTCCTCCAGGGCCACCAGCCGCCGATACTCGGCGACTGTGGCCTCCAGCCTCCGTTGCCGGGCCAATCTAGCCTGCTCCCTCCTTGTTGTTGATTTGGAAGGAGCAACTATATGAAGAAAGAAAGACATAGTCTGTAACCAATGCTCCTTATTAATAACACAAAGTGATTGAGCCGAAAGTTGGGTCACAGAGTACAAGTAGCAAATTGAAAGCACAGTACATAACTATTGAGGACAGTATCTATGTAACCTCCCACTTCTGCATCCTTGCTCTAACAGTAGTGGTAGTTTAATGAACTAATTCTACGACCACTATGGACTTCCATTACAGTCGACTATGACAGTACACCAGTCTTATTCTTCTTCTTCTCTCTTGTTTAGGGAAATGGGTACGTTATCTTATGCAAGCCGGCAGAATGACATGGACACAGCACAGTGAAGTTGCACCCGAGAAAAAAAGTTGCACACCATGATGATGGAGACAGACTTGCGTTACTGTACCGGTCCAGTACATGCAGGTGGTGAAGCTATTACTTTTCTATTACGGGTGGCACTGAGAATACTCTGTTACAAGGGCTACTGCTTAATTAATTTACCTTTCACCCTACAGTGCAAATGAGTACTAGAAAAGGAAACTGAAGAAGCTAACTAATTTGATTATCTATCACTTCACATGGGACGTATTTAATGACAGATGAGATGACTTTAGGTGCTTTGCTTAATATTGAGTGAACACAGTGATACACCCACACATGAATGACGTACTACAAGTAAACTAAAGTTATTAAGAGAGGTACGGAGTGTCCACCGTAATAACCAGATATATGCTGTGAATGCAAACGCAATACAAAGTACTGCTACTATTCATGGTAGTATTGGACACATTTACAATTTCTTTTCCTTGCCTTCCCTGCACTGGGACGGACGTGCGGGTGCGGTGGTACATGCTCTTCAAGGTAACACTTACTTCACCTGGCGACCATCTACTCTCTCTAGATACACATTTGCTATGTATGAGTCAGAGAATACCATGCTCCAGGCATCCATTCATTCAAAGTATACGCACACATACAGTTTCTGTTTCACCCACCCAGGCTGCTGTCCTTCCACCCATCCTTGCTTCATCATTGACCCAGCCATGCACCATACCATATTCTTTCCTTCCCAGCCACCTCTGGGTCCAAGCAAACACATATCGTTCTTCTTTGCCAGCCATCATACAAGTTCGCGTCCCACTTACTTACACCCTTCTTTCGCTTTTCGTTCATCCCATCCATCACGTTCGTCTAAGAACTTATTGGGATTCTTCTCACCAAAAACTTCACAGCTAAGTCGAAGTACATTTCGAGGAGGCTACTACCTGGTTGATTTGTAATTGTAATACACCCGTGCAGAAAGCACACTATGCAGTCTTCAATCTCAATAAGTAAGGAATATATAGCTTACCTGTTTCCGCCACCACCGTTTGATCCCCCACAGGAACGGCCACCAGCTCTTCTAACGCCGCATCCTCCCCAGAGGCCTCCGAGTCCAAGTCCAACACAGCCACCTCCGCGCTGGCCCCGTCACCAGATGTTACACCTACAAAGTACATTTAAGAAAGTTAGAATACACCACTCACTACTATATAATATTTGGTCTAGGAGAAATGTTAAAAAAACAGAATACAATGTAATAATTTGTGACTGTCTACTCCATAGTAAAAATGTCCCATTTTCCAGGGAAGGCTGTTGTCTTGCTGCACTTTTATGCACAACTGATGAATGCTTGCTTTTGATTTTTAACACGCACCACTTTTTCTCCTAACAGACAGAAGCTTGACTCCTGAGTCCTAAGAACACGACCAGGATCAAGTTCAAAGTAGGTGAGAGTTCGGCTCGACCACAAGAAATGTGTCCAATTAATCGTCAGCACTAACCACTTTTCCGTTTACAGTTAAATAGTTTTATGACAAAGTAGATTTTAATAAATGTGTTTACTTTTAATAAAGCTTTTACACTTAAATAGACTCTGTGGTTTTTGTTCCTCTAGACTAGAGTGGATGAGCTAAAGGTTTTGGAATTTTTGCAAGCATGAGTGCCTCTGACACTTCTTGACTGTGCTGTGACTCCGTACTACTCTCTTGTCCTGCGTACGATAATCTAGAGATCATTGGGGATCTATAATCGGTGACTTCGGGAGCTGAATGACTCTGCCACACTATCTAGTCAGTAAGGAGACAGTGCATAGAGGTATTGCTGAATATAATGGGAGTCCAATGGAATTGCCAAATGTCCAATCTTAGTTAGCTACACAGACAGACTAATAAGAATAGTCTAGTAATACCACAGGGAGTCATATTCGAGGCAGGATAAGAATTTATATCCAGTCTACAAGAAGATCAAAGACGATTTAGAAAAAATCGAATGAGGAACGCTAGGAAAAAATAGGTACTGTTTAGTAAAATGTAAACTTACTGGGGCCAGCAAAGGAGCCCTCGCCTGCCCGATCCTGGCCTGCATCCTCAGCACCCTCCTCCTGTGTCCTCTTGCCCTTGGGGGGAGCTGATGTACAACATGAAAGAAAGAAAAACCATAAAACATGGATGAGATTTTTCAACCAAATCAAACATTTCAAAAGAACAATAACAACATATTTTGGAAAAATAGCAAATAGATAGACAACTATTCCACGGGATCTATCTCATGTGGTATACTACGTTATTCGTATTGCCTGATTTGCGGAACGTTGACTTAGAAAGTTCCTATGTAACTCAATAAACAGACTACTAAAGAGGTTTGCCTAGGCCTGGCACTGCAGGCAGTAGTGCGCAACACGTGACAGACAAAGTCCATCCTGCTTGCAGATCAGTGAATACTCAAACTATCAATCCACCCGCCACCACCGCCACTATTTCTTCTGATAGCCATGTGACTGTCTAAAGGAAGGACACTGGACTTCAGTCTGTTGGGGCTGATTTATAAGTCCCTTGCGGAAGTTGCGGCTGATTTTCCTCCATTGTTGCGTGCCTTTTCTGACGCAGCGGCAGAACAAAAGACTCGCCATGGTGTTGGTGCGGCGTATATATTAAAAAAAAAAACACATATGGGCATATGGGCGATGCATCACGTTGTAAAGCCCTGCGCCATCAGGGGGCGTTCCGGCGCAAGGGAGGGCGTACCTGCGCAGGAACGAATCCTAAAAGTGGCTGAGGGAAATCTACAAGATGTCAATCAGTCATTTTTAGGACAATGATGCATGACTCAAACCCTGCGCGCTTGAAGCCGACGTACGGCTTGATGCAGCATTGGGGAGATAGGGTACCCCAGAGCATTGCTGGAGCTGCGCCATCGTTGGCACGCAACTCCAGCAATGCGCTGCCTTTACGGCACAGATGCGTAAGGCTTCTGTGACGTTTTGGGCCAATGGGTGGTGGTGGCATGGCACACAATTACTGCCGCATCCCTGCTACTTTGCAGGGATGCGCCGGTAATTGAAAATATGACCCTTACTGTCTAGCATTACGCAGTTCTTTTCTTTACAGTACACTCATACATAATTTCTCAGGCCAATGAAATGCTTCTGAACACAACATACAAAACAAAGAAGCATAGTAGCAAGCAAGGCTACTGAGAAGGAGAGCAGTGCACCTGAAAATGAAATGCATAGAAGATTTTGAAATATAATTTACCTCAATGTAATCGGCAGCATTATTGCTCTTGGTAAAGAACAAAGATTTGCAAATAACAGAGCAGGATAAAACAGAGTAGTAAATGTACTACTACTACTACTACTCACCAAGCCCGGGGACCTCTACGCCGAGCGCGTCCAGCAAGTCCCGCTCCCGGTCCATGACATCGGTCCAGCGGTGGGTGGCCTGGTTATATGTGCGCCGGACCCCAGAGATCTTGTACATGGCCCGGCACACCTTCTCCCACCGCTGGCGGCGCTCCCGGATGCCATAGCCGGTCGCGATCTTGCCGCCTCCCAGGATCGTCTTGGGGAGGCGGCGCTGGACATGGAAGATCAGTGCCGCCACTTCCTCCGCGCTGAAGATCTCCCTCGGGACCACTTGCTCCCCCCTTAAACGCCCGCACGGGAGCCGGGCACGGGGTGCGGGACCCTTCCCCTTCTCAGGGTGCTTCCCGGCTCCCTTTACCATGGTCTGGGCAGAAATAAACTTAAATGATAAAGAAGAAATAGAATAGTGAAGAAGAAAAGAAAAGAGTTTAAAAAAGTAGTTTAAAAGTAAATAAAAGCTGCAGAAAACACAAAAATATAGAGCTAGAAAAATAGAGGGTTAGATAATAAGTAAAATTAGATCAAAAAAACTTCAAACAAGCAAAGGATGGCAGAGATTGAGAGAGGATACAGAAAGCATGCCCAGAACCATAGCAATGAATGAGAAACAAGATGGCCGCGCCCGTTCACGACCGCGTGGGTAAGTTCGCGCGAGATTTTCCTTGCGAGTACGCGCGAAATTGTACTCGCGAGCAGCACACTTTGCGAGATTACACATAGCGGGCGGAAACGGAATTACGTCACGCCAACAAGATGGCCGCGCCCGTGTACGACCGATAGGGTAACTTGGCAAACGAATAGCTAGAAGCGCCTCGCGAACACGCGCAAGATCACGCGAACATACACGTCGCAACAAAAACAATTTTGTATTCGCACGTATTCGCGGCTTCCGAAATCGATCTCGCACGGATTCGCGCCCCAAATAACGCGCGAAATTGCAAAAAAAACTATTTTAGCTAAAATGAAAGCAATGAGCAGGTGCAAAAGTTCAAACTTAACATTAGTAACATTCAAGGTAGTGCTTCCTGATGGGCCCCTCCAGAGTTTGCAACAATTCTATGACCCTGCTATGACCCAAACAGCAGGCTCATAGAATAGCACCATAAAGGTCCTGTAAAAAAAAAATTTCACTGCAACAAAAAGCAAATTACAGATAAGGAAGGAAGCAGGTGCCAGCCAGACTGGAACTTTCAAAATTACTGACACATTAATGAAACACAAATTAATTGATGGCAGTTGAAGAAGGGCAGGTGTGCTAGCTTTTTTCAACCACCATAATCTACAGTAATAAATAAACCTAATAGGTGCCTGTGAGGATGTACTAGAGGGTGGCATGGGTGTCCCAGAGGGTGGCAGTGGTGAAACAGAGGGTGCTGTGAACCTGTGATGATAAACCAGACGTAGAAACAACATAGTCGCGGCCGTTGCAAGCCGAAAAGTAAGTTCGCAATTGCGAACTTGTCCCAAAATCGGCGCGAACACGCGCCAACACAAAAAACGGAAAAATCCGCAAATCCGCTAGAGTTCGCGGATCTTCGCGGATTGCGAATCCGTAAATACGCAAGTTCGCGGATTGCCAATCCGCAAAATCCGCTTAGTGAGAAGTTGGCCTGATATGCAGTGCTCACTATTCTAGTGATCACTATGTATCAGTCCAGACAACCCTTATTGATGATTGGTTGTAAGTCAACCTGATAGACCAGCTATCCTAGTAGCATGGATACGAGCAGTCTAAGGCTAAGACTCTAGAGGGCGTGTTAAGCCAGCTGTTTTACCATCACATTACCCCTTGAACACCAAGTGAAAGGACACCACACAAGTTGTTATCAAAAATAAAGTATATTTATTTATAACAGGACTACCCTGGCTCTTTATGAGACAGGGAGCTAAGCACACAACAAAACTCTTAAAGAATTACTGAAAGTCGCACAATTTACACAAATGCCCGAGGGGCACGAAAAACCATATACACAAGAAGTGGAATGCAAAATTACTAGCAGGTAAGTAATACTTTTCTAGACTGTAGAAACGCTAGGCCTACAATGCTGAACCCTTGGATTAGAAGCAGGAGGCCTAGGGACGCCGTGTGCAGAGTGGGAACTCTCACGCGTAATGCGGGAACAAGTCTATGGATACTAGCACTTGCAAAGTTACTGTTCTCGGGCGAACCCGACTAGGTGGGTCGAAAACAAGGGTGGATCTGAACACTTAGGGTGTTGGACTATGCTGGAGCACCGGAGTACTCAGTTTACCTAGCCCAGGGGCTGCGGCTGCATAGGGTTCAAGTTGCTTCGGAAACCCTCGTTGAAGATCCAGGAGCCTGAAGAAAGAAGTTGCTGGCAGGCGGCCAGTGAAGAAGTTCGTGGTGATCCAAGCCTGGATCAGGGAAGAAGAAACCTGTAAGCAGAGGGGACCAAGTTCTGAATCACTAGCCAGTGATTTAGGTGGGCACCAGGATGGCACCAGACGAAGTCACCTCGACCAGGTGAGTGGGCGCTGCTGGGCTCTGCAGTCTCTCGGACCAGGAAGCGTTGTCGGCGACCAGGATGGAGGTGCGAGCTGTCCCACGAAGGTCTCTGCTGTCGACGTCGCTGGACCCAGGATTGGGCAACAAGTCTTGGCAAATGCAAGGCCCACGCGGTGGACCTAAAATGGCGTCTGGAGTGGACCAGGAGGGTCCAGGGTGCTTCTCTGATGGAGGGAAGCAAGGGCCAGTCTGGAGCAACCAGACCAGCGGTGTTTGTCATTAGAGTTCGTCGTCAGAGGGTCACTAGCCAACGGGCAAGTGACCTGGACAACGCGGTGAGCAGCAAAAAGAAGAAGGGCCCCACGCAGATCTCGTGGATGCAGGGGGGCTGAACTTTGGTGCTGGAGCTGCTCAGGGTCGGGGCTTCTCTTACCCCAAAGCACTCAGTCGAGGGTCACTCGGTGGTCGTGCTGGACAAGCATCGTGCAGTCTTCAAAGATGGCCGGTCCCTCGAGGTCTCGTCACACCCACAGATCACAGCTGGGCTGATGATGCAGGTTGAGGTCAGAGGTGCCAGGGAAGCCGGTTCTCGTCGTGCTGGTCAGTCTTGATCCGGAGGAGAGACTTGAAGCGGACCGCGATGCTTGGTTGGTGCCTGCTGCTGCAGGGTGACTACTCCTTAGTCACAAGGGAGAAATCTTGAGAAGAGTCTTGAGGTCCTTTCGTGGAAAGTTGGTTCAGGATTCAAAGATGATCTAATTTGGAAGGGGGCCTGCTCCTACCTTTATCCTGCAAAAGGGGGCTGGCACGCGACTAAGTCCTGCCCTATGGGTGGGACTAGGAGGGGGGTGGTTACACCCCTCTCCTTTGCCGGGCTTTTCCCCAGATCAGGGGCTGGAGTGCCCCTGGAACTAGTTCAAGCCGGCCTATGCATAGTGAGCACCGGGGTGCCACTTGCAGTCACCTTCCTCTAAAGCCCTGCCTACCTAGAATACACAAAATCCTGTCTGGGACGGTGCTGGCACCGCCCCTGGCAGGAAACCCTTTGTCCTTGCCTCCTGTGCTGGGAGGACTCCCAGCAGCAGGAGGGCAGACTTGTGTCTCGGTGGCAGCATCCATCTTGTGGAGCTGAGGCTATGTCTGACTTTAACCGGGGTTACAGGTTACATACATGTCGTGTCCCTCTAGAAGGGTGGAATGCTAACCCTGTCGCCAGAATTGGCGAGGGGTTAGTATTCCAATTCGTATGACACCTTACTCGACATGTTTTGATAAAGCGATACCAGAGTTGGCATATAACCGCGAGGATTATAATGCACTTAAGAGTATATGGTATGCGTTATCATGGAACAGCTATTAGGACTTGGTTCCGCAAGCTGCAAACGGGCTCAGCTCATGCCAGAGCACCATTTCACATTATTCCAAGCACTCTGCCTTCAGGATTGTTAAGGCCTGCCATAGGAGTGACGGATAGGAATACATGTGTCCATTTTAGGGTTAGATATAGGTATACTATATCTAAAGCAAAGGGTGATTACACCACCTTGCCCCAGCTGTCGTGCAGCCAGTTGTGTCAGATTTGGATGGCCAGCCAGGGGTGGCATAATACATGCTGCAGCCCCTGGTAGGCCCTGGGTACACCTATGCCCTGGGTACCTAAGGTACACTGTACAGGGACTGATAAGGTGACTCAGTATCCAATTAGATATGTACCTAAGGTACATGGAATCCATTTTACAGAGAGAGCAGTAGGCCTGGGGTCCTGAATAGCAGGGCCCCAGGTCAACTAAGTCAGAAAACCAGCAAAACACCAGGCAAAAAGTTGGGGGCAACCATAGTCAGGGATCTACCTTCCTACATAACCCCCCCCCAAACGAAAGGAGATAAGGCTATCCTTGACAGGTAAGCCTATATTGCCTAAGTGGCCATATAAGGAAGTACCAGCTCTGGCATGGTTACCCCCTATCTCATGGTCCACTAAGCAATCCCTCACCCTAAGGGTGTCTGAGGGTCTCCACCATAGGGAATCTCTACCTGTGGTGTGTTTTGGCAAAGTAAAAGGCTGGTGCTGAGATGGAGTACTGAAGTGAGGCTCCACTAATTTTGGGCTCAGCTTCCTCCAATCATTATCCACCATAGAGGCCTTTCTTTCCAAGACTGAGTTGTGTTGAGCTCTCAGGGTCAACCTCTGGCTACCTAAAGCTGGAGGCTGAGTCCCTCTGTTTGGCTTACTGGGGGGACAGGTCAGGTTTGGGGCCCTCAGGTCCCAGGTTTGGCTGTGCCCAACAGTGTCCATCTGTGGGAGTTCCCTAACTAGGTTTAAGGGGGATCCCTCAGGAGTTTGTTTTATTTTCACTTGGCTAGGATTACTAGCTTTAGTGCCCTTAATCTGCTGATTGGGGAATTCTTTTGGACAGGGGGCCCTTTGGGGTCCACCACTGGCCTCCCTGACCTCTACAGCCCTGGGCTGACTGAGGCAGGGTAGAGAGGGGCAGGTTACCTGCTCCAGACTGGGTCCCACCTTGGAAGGGTCCACTGACATCAGGGGTTCTGCCAGGCTAGGCCTGACTACCTCTGGGGCAGTTTCTTCACAAGGGGTCAGATCAGTTCCCTGAGGAGGCTGATCCTTTCCTAAAGTCTGGTGGGAGGGAGATTTCTCTTCCTCCTCAATGCTCTCTGTCTGAGTGGAGTGATCCATAGTTTCAGGCTTCACAACACTATTATCTGTCTGAGTTTGAGCTGTGGCCATCGCAACTCTACCAACCTTTTCGGGAAGGGACTCAGTTTGGGTATGGGCTGTGACCATCACAGCCCTGCTAACCTTTTCTGGGAAGGAAGCTGTCTGAGATTGGGCTGTGACTGGCACAGCCCTCCTGACCTGTTCAGGGAGGACATCTTGGACTGAGGCTGTGGCTATCACTGCCCCACTAACCTTACCATGGAGGTTCACCATTTTAAAATGGGTTTCTTGCTCTACCTCAGCCCAGGCTGAGAGCTCTAAATCGTTCCCCAGTAGGCAATCTACAGGCAAGTTTGGTGACACTGCCACTCTCTTGTGGCCAGTGACACCTCCCCAGCTGAGATTTACCACTGCCATGGGATGATTTCTCTGTACTCCATCAATAATGGTCACCTGGTATGTGGCACCAGGTAAAAGTTGCCTTGAGGGGACTAGACTCTCAGTCACCATGGTGATGCTAGCCCCTGTATCTCTATAGGCCTCAACTTTTATACCATTGATGAGGGGCTCCTGTCTGTACTTGCTCAAAGTGTTGGGACAAGTGGTGAAGTTGGCAAACCCCATGCCATTTTCACAGACAAGAGTATCTAAGTCAGGGGACCTGGTTAGGCTAGAGTCCCCAGGAACTCCCAAAGTAAATGCACCCAAATTCTGGGGGGCACTCCCACCACCTGGGGGATTACTACTAGTAGTAACAGGGGGTTTGGGAATGTTACTTGGGGGTATGTTCTCCTTATTGTTGTTCTTTGGGCAACTGCTGTCAGTTTTTAAATGACCCACCTGTTTACAGGGATAACAACAATAAGGTTTCTTCTGGGTAGAGGAAGTGTCTTGGGACCCACCCCCATTCTTGGAGTTTTGGGGCCCTAGGGAAGTTTTCTCTGTAGATTTAGCCCCACCCTTCTCATGAGGCTTGGTTGATTCCTTTTTCTGGTCACCACCTTGGTTCTTAGGCCTAATCCTGGTTCTGACCCATTTGTCTGCCCTCTTACCCAATTCTTGTGGAGAGGTCAGATCAGAGTCTACCAGGTGCTGGTGTAATAACTGGTTCTGACAATTATTTAAGACTTGCTCTCTCATAATAAGATTATACAATCCTTTGAAGTCAGTAACCTGGCTACCCAATAGCCAGCCCTCCAAAGCCTAAGTGGCACAATCAACAAAGTCAGCCCAATCCTGAGACTGAGTTTTCTGGGTATCCCTGAACAGCAACCTATACTGCTCAGTGGTTAAGCCAAACCCATCAACCAGTGTATTCTTCAGGACTTGGTAATTGTTAGCATCCTCAACTCTAGTAGTGAGGAGCTTATCTCTACCTTTGCCTTCAAAGGAGAGCCACAGTATAGCTGCCCACTGACTCTGGGGGATGCACTGGACAGTGCAGGCCCTCTCCAAAGCAGTCATCCACTTGTGGATGTCATCCCCTTGTTTAAAGGGGGGCACTATCTTATTCAGGTGCTTAGTATCTAAACCCCTTTCCTTATCTCTTGGGAGATTGCTGCCACCAGTGGGAACTGTCCCACTCATCTGCTGCTCTCTAGCAAAGGCAAGCTTCTCTTTGGCCAGGGCAAGTTCTTCCCTTTCAATCCTCAGATTAGCCTGTTTCATCCTTGCTTCATGCTCTCTTCTCTGAGGGGAAGTCAATCTCCTCTGGGGAGAAATCCTTCTCCTCTGAGAAGAGGCATTAGAGTGCAGAGATATACTGGAGTCCCTAGAAGGAGATCTACCTCTTCTAACTCCAAGGTTAGGCCTCATTAGGGTCAGTACTGGGGGTCCCCCAGATCCTTGCCCAAGTAGGTCTAAGTTGGCCCTAGTGAGTCTGCTGACTAACTCAGGACCCTTGTTTGCCTCACCCTCAGAGAGTTCCTCTAGATCCTCCTCCTCAACTGCATTTTCAGTGTCAAGGAGGTCTGGATCCCCAGTGGTACCCTCTAAGGCTGGCATATTCCCATCTAACTGAGAAGCTTTTCTAGCATCATATGTCTCTAAGAGACCTATCAGAAAAGGAATGGTGGGGTTAGACCCCTGTTTCAGTTTCCTGGAGGTACACACTTGTCTCATCTCCTGGAAACTGAGAGCTGCATATCTTGATTTGACCTGTGGAGGGTCAATAACCACAAGGGGAGTCTCAGTAGACTCTCCATGGGTAGACATGCTTTTCTAGTGAGGTGTAAGTGGTGCACTTACCTACACTATATGTTTACCTACTGATCCCTTGCTAGAGTTGTAGTTTAGGGTGTGCTAGGCCCTAGGAGCTACAACAGCTGGTTCAGTAGAACTCAGAGTATTCTAAGCTAAGTTATATGTACCTTAGTACTTATGTGATCTTTCAAATGATATTCTTAGGATATGTGTGGTAAAACAACAGCAAGCTCAAATCCCAACCGCTGCTCACCAATGTGAGAATTTGGCCTGATAGGCAGTGCTCACTATTCTAGTGATCACTATGTATCAGTCCAGACAACCCTTATTGATGATTGGTTGTAAGTCAACCTGATAGACCAGCTATCCTAGTAGCATGGATACGAGCAGTCTAAGGCTAAGACTCTAGAGGGCGTGTTAAGCCAGCTGTTTTACCATCACATTACCCCTTGAACACCAAGTGAAAGGACACCACACAAGTTGTTATCAAAAATAAAGTATATTTATTTATAACAGGACTACCCTGGCTCTTTATGAGATAGGGAGCTAAGCACACAACAAAACTCTTAAAGAATTACTGAAAGTCGCACAATTTACACAAATGCCCGAGGGGCACGAAAAACCATATACACAAGAAGTGGAATGCGAAATTACTAGCAGGTAAGTAATACTTTTCTAGACTGTAGAAACGCTAGGCCTACAATGCTGAACCCTTGGATTAGAAGCAGGAGGCCTAGGGACGCCGTGTGCAGAGTGGGAACTCTCACGCGTAATGCGGGAACAAGTTTATGGATACTAGCACTTGCAAAGTTACTGTTCTCGGGCGAACCCGACTAGGTGGGTCGAAAACAAGGGTGGATCTGAACACTTAGGGTGTTGGACTATGCTGGAGCACCGGAGTACTCAGTTTACCTAGCCCAGGGGCTGCGGCTGCATAGGGTTCAAGTTGCTTCGGAAACCCTCGTTGAAGATCCAGGAGCCTGAAGAAAGAAGTTGCTGGCAGGCGGCCAGTGAAGAAGTTCGTGGTGATCCAAGCCTGGATCAGGGAAGAAGAAACCTGTAAGCAGAGGGGACCAAGTTCTGAATCACTAGCCAGTGATTTAGGTGGGCACCAGGATGGCACCAGACGAAGTCACCTCGACCAGGTGAGTGGGCGCTGCTGGGCTCTGCAGTCTCTCGAACCAGGAAGCGTTGTCGGCGACCAGGATGGAGGTGCGAGCTGTCCCACGAAGGTCTCTGCTGTCGACGTCGCTGGACCCAGGATTGGGCAACAAGTCTTGGCAAATGCAAGGCCCACGCGGTGGACCTAAAATGGCGTCTGGAGTGGACCAGGAGGGTCCAGGGTGCTTCTCTGATGGAGGGAAGCAAGGGCCAGTCTGGAGCAACCAGACCAGCGGTGTTTGTCGTTAGAGTTCGTCGTCAGAGGGTCACTAGCCAACGGGCAAGTGACCTGGACAACGCGGTGAGCAGCAAAAAGAAGAAGGGCCCCACGCAGATCTCGTGGATGCAGGGGGGCTGAACTTCGGTGCTGGAGCTGCTCAGGGTCGGGGCTTCTCTTACCCCAAAGCACTCAGTCGAGGGTCACTCGGTGGTCGTGCTGGACAAGCGTCGTGCAGTCTTCAAAGATGGCCGGTCCCTCGAGGTCTCGTCACACCCACAGATCACAGCTGGGCTGATGATGCAGGTTGAGGTCAGAGGTGCCAGGGAAGCCGGTCCTCGTCGTGCTGGTCAGTCTTGATCCGGAGGAGAGACTTGAAGCGGACCGCGATGCTTGGTTGGTGCCTGCTGCTGCAGGGTGACTACTCCTTAGTCACAAGGGAGAAATCTTGAGAAGAGTCTTGAGGTCCTTTCGTGGAAAGTTGGTTCAGGATTCAAAGATGATCTAATTTGGAAGGGGGCCTGCTCCTACCTTTATCCTGCAAAAGGGGGCTGGCACGCGACTAAGTCCTGCCCTATGGGTGGGACTAGGAGGGGGGTGGTTACACCCCTCTCCTTTGCCGGGCTTTTCCCCAGATCAGGGGCTGGAGTGCCCCTGGAACTAGTTCAAGCCGGCCTATGCATAGTGAGCACCGGGGTGCCACTTGCAGTCACCTTCCTCTAAAGCCCTGCCTACCTAGAATACACAAAATCCTGTCTGGGACGGTGCTGGCACCGCCCCTGGCAGGAAACCCTTTGTCCTTGCCTCCTGTGCTGGGAGGACTCCCAGCAGCAGGAGGGCAGACTTGTGTCTCGGTGGCAGCATCCATCTTGTGGAGCTGAGGCTATGTCTGACTTTAACCGGGGTTACAGGTTACATACATGTCGTGTCCCTCTAGAAGGGTGGAATGCTAACCCCGTCGCCAGAATTGGCGAGGGGTTAGTATTCCAATTCGTATGACACCTTACTCGACATGTTTTGATAAAGCGATACCAGAGTTGGCATATAACCGCGAGGATTATAATGCACTTAAGAGTATATGGTATGCGTTATCATGGAACAGCTATTAGGACTTGGTTCCGCAAGCTGCAAACGGGCTCAGCTCATGCCAGAGCACCATTTCACATTATTCCAAGCACTCTGCCTTCAGGATTGTTAAGGCCTGCCATAGGAGTGACTGATAGGAATACATGTGTCCATTTTAGGGTTAGATATAGGTATACTATATCTAAAGCAAAGGGTGATTACACCACCTTGCCCCAGCTGTCGTGCAGCCAGTTGTGTCAGATTTGGATGGCCAGCCAGGGGTGGCATAATACATGCTGCAGCCCCTGGTAGGCCCTGGGTACACCTATGCCCTGGGTACCTAAGGTACACTGTACAGGGACTGATAAGGTGACTCAGTATCCAATTAGATATGTACCTAAGGTACATGGAATCCATTTTACAGAGAGAGCAGTAGGCCTGGGGTCCTGAATAGCAGGGCCCCAGGTCAACTAAGTCAGAAAACCAGCAAAACACCAGGCAAAAAGTTGGGGGCAACCATAGTCAGGGATCTACCTTCCTACAGTGCACGCCCCATTAAAGAGGAAAGAGAGGTGCCTGAAGCGGCATGAAACCTCTACTTGGTTTACTGAGGAGTTAAAAATTGTAAACCTTAAAACTCGCCAGGCGGAACGGAAATGGCGGAGATGTTAATACTTTACAGAAAGGAAAATGTATGAAAAAGCTCTAACTGATTACAAAGCTGCGATTATGGAGGCAAAAAAAAGGCTTCTACTCAACTGGGGTACTTGGCTCTGGTAACAAATCCAAAGATATTTTTAAAATAATCAGAGAACCTTCCAGTACTGACCGCATTACACTGGCCATTACCCCCTCCCAGGCCTTATGTGATATGCTGAATACTTTCAGTCTGGTTCGCTTAATGATCCTTGGCCAGCAAAACAATACAAGAAACTGGCTCCCTTGCTCAATCCTTACTTGAACCACATCTGGAACGAATCCCTGAGAGTGGGCTGCTTTCCCACCAAATGGAAACACACCTCTCTGATCCCCATTCTCAAAAAACCCTATTTGGACCCTGACAACCCCAGTAACTACAGACCTATTTCTCTCCTGCCTGCCCCAGCTAAGATCCTCGAAAAACTGGTACACTCCCAGCTGGCGAATTACATCGAGTCCAATGGGCTCCTACATGACTCTCAGCACGGCTTTCGGTCAGGCCACAGCACGGAGTCAGCCCTTGTTGAAATGGCTGACTCGGTGAGATGGTCGCTGGACCGGGGGTCGAGGGCGGTGTTAGTGCTGCTGGATCTTTCAGCAGCCTTTGACACCGTCTCTCATAAGATCCTGCTGAGAAGGTTGGGGGACCTAGGCATTGGTGGAACGGCTCTGAAGTGGCTCTCTTCTTACCTATGTGACCGCACACAGCAGGTATATACCTCTCCATATACCTCCTCCGCTAGACCACTCAAATGGGGCGGTCCTCAGGGCTCATCCCTGAGCCCGCTTTTGTTCAATGTTTATTTCACCCCCCTGGCTAAACTGATTGCGCGAACTGGGATTAAATCCACCTCCTATGCTGACGACATTCAGTTACTCTTCACCTTTGATACCCCCTCCACATCTGCCTTCGATCCGCTGAAATCCTGTCTTAGAGATATCTCCAGTTGGATGGACTCCAATTCCCTCCGACTCAATGCAGGAAAGACGGAGATCCTGTTTTTTAACTCACCATCCCCTTTGGATCCCAATCTGTGGTGGCCAGATGACCTGAGCCAAGCCCCCATGCCCAAAGACTCGGTGAGAAACCTGGGAGTGCGCTGGGATAATCAGCTTAGTTTTAATGCTCAGGTCCAAACAATAGCAGCATCTTGTTTTGCAAAGATCAAGACGATTAACCGGCTTATCAACTATCTGCCGGCAGACTGCCGTAATAATGTGGTACAAGCACTGATAACATCTCACCTTGATTACGCCAACGCACTATATCTTGGTATCACAGCAGGCCTCTGCGATAAACTACAGACTGTCCAAAATGCTGCCGCTCGGCGGGTGAAGAGAATCCCAGCTAGACATCACATCTCCCCTCTCCTCCAAAAACTGCATTGGCTACCGATTGCCAAGAGATGTGTATTTAAGGCCATGACTCTGGCTTTTCGCGCGTCTAAGGGCAATGGCTCGGCCCATTTGAAAAGCACTCTGAGGCCGTATGTCAAGGCCAGGACATTACGTTCTAACTCCCTACTTTTCCTGGAAACCCCTAGATTCAAACGCACTTGTACCGGAGGGAAAACATTCGAGGTTTGTGCCACTCAGTGTTGGAACAAGCTCCCGGTTACTCTACGCGCATGTCAAACTGAAGGGGCATTCCGAAAGTCACTAAAGACCCATCGTTTCTCCACATAATATTCTCCTCCTTCCCCACCCTCACGGTTCCTAGTTTTACCAGCGCCGGGACGCCCCGTTGGGGCAGCTGTGCGCTTTATAAAACACACAAATAAATAAAATAATTGAAAATATTAACACCTTCCAGAACTTTATCTCCACGAGCACTCAGGAATGGAAATCACATAAGCAATATGTAAATCCCATAACGATGTCCAGCTTTCAAAACATTACCTTTGATCGGCTTGATGAACTTAGAAACAAGATACAATCTGGCTCTCCCAGTGACCAATGTCCTGTAGGATACAAAAATAACTTCTTTCTCATTTCCCGGCTACTTTTCTCTCCCTTCTCCAAGCCTCCTTAGAGCAAGGGGTAGTCCCACATGCTTTCAAAGAGGCAGTGTTAGTCCCATTGCAAAAGATACCTGGACTAGACCCCAGACTTCTGAGCAATTACAGACCTATCTCGCTCCTTCCTTACCCGGCAAAATTGCTGGAGGCACATGTAGCAAAACTTCTTTGTGATTTCATCGAAGAAACAAATTTTCTGGATTCTCAACAGGCAGGTTTCAGACCATCCCACTCTACTGAATCAGTTATCTTGAGTGTAATCGACAATCTGAAGGAAGGGGCAGATAGGGGGTGTACACAGGCCTTGGCATTACTAGAGCTGTCCGCTGCATTCGATACTGTGGATCTTTCCATCTTAGCGGATAGCATGGTAGCGCCAGGTCTGAGGGGCATGGCTCTGGATTTGATGCTCTCTTTTTTAGGGGATCGCACCCAGTCCATTAGGCTGGCACCTTTCAACTCAGTCTGTGTCAATACTACATGTGGTGTACCTCAAGGGTCACCCCTTTCCCCCCATCTGATCAGTATATATATTTGTCCTCTGATTCACGTTCTTCAAAACAGGGGAGTGAAGGTATACAATTACGCAGACTACATGCAGCTGATTTTTCCGATTGACGAGACAGAGGAATCCAAGTATTTCTTCCAACACACTATGCTGTTCATCAAAGATTGGATGAGTCATAATTATCTCAAATTAAACTCGGATAAAACAGAGATAATTATCTTCAACAATAGAATAGAACCGTGGACGCCAGCACACTGGCCAGCTGCAATGGGTATTCCATCTACCCCCAAAAATTTAGTCAAAGGTCTGGGCATTAAGATACATGCTAATCTATCCATGCAGGAATAGATCAATCTGGTTACGTCCTCTTGTGTTTATCACTTGAGGACTTTTAAGAAAATTAGTAAATTCTTTTCCAGGGAGGCAAGCATAGCTATCATTCTGGCCTTGATAATGTCAAGACTGATTTGCGTATGGCCATGTCTGAACTGGGGTGGCGTGGTGCTCAAAATAACAATGGATTAAACCCAGATCTGTGACTGGGGGTGAATGTTTTGCCAATGTGCAACATTCCATCCATCATCTTGTGTGTTTTGCTGTTTGCCCTATGTGAGAAGGGTATGCCCAGACGTGGGTCCTTTGCTCACTACGCCACTGGAGTCAAGCTATCCTGGCTGATGATGGCTGATAGCAAGAAACCGGTCCTAGGATGCTTAATTCCGGTCCAGGGAAGACATGGCTTCGCAGTTCACGCTGAACTGTTCCCATGAGGCACAGGGTCAAGACTGATTTGCATATGGCCATGTCTGAACTGGGGTGGCGTGGTGACCTCTATTGGGTTGGTTAAAACATTTCATTATATAGAAATGCACATACCTGATTAAAAACATGTAAAATATCAAAAACAACCTGACAGACAGAATGGCTCTCTACACCTGACTAATTTGCATCCCTGCGTTCAATTGCCCATTGAGGTCAAGAGTAACAATGCAGCCTTTAAAAAACTTGCAACATTAAAAATTGAGTCAGCTGCAAGCAATACGATATAAACCGTCCTAAGCACTTTAAAATATTTACAAAAATGACAAAGTGCTTTGTGTCCTGCAGAAAAACCTGGTCACAACCACAGAGAGCTAGATGGTAAGCAACCAGCCAACCCCAGAGAAATGCAAGCAGCTGAGGTAGTCAGTTTATCCTGACCCTTGTAGGCAGAAACCTGTCACAATTAGAGGTAACAATAGTGAGGGATGGTTCCATGGATTGA
Organism: Lissotriton helveticus; assembly: GCF_964261635.1. Taxonomy (NCBI): domain Eukaryota; kingdom Metazoa; phylum Chordata; class Amphibia; order Caudata; family Salamandridae; genus Lissotriton; species Lissotriton helveticus. The sequence goes on from NC_136071.1 coordinate 60,986,387, forward strand.
GTGGATTTCTACAGTATGTAACCTCTTCTTGAGGGCTTTTGTAATGTTGCCTTCTTTCTGTCCAGAGACCTCTGGGCATATTAGCAAGGCAGCGATATGAAATAATCACCGCTTTTGCGGCCGTTTTCGGCCAGAAAGCGGCAATAATTTCACCGCCTTATCAGCAAAGACACGCTATTGCGTGTTTTACTGATTTTGCGCACTTTTCAACAACGCCCAGCTTTGCATCTCTAATGAGATGCAAAGTGGGGTGCGTGTCACATTGTGCATTCAAATTCACAACTTGCATTTTTGGCATTGCCGCCCACCGCATTGTTAAAAATGCGGGCTGCACCACCAGTATGGCGGGCGCATCCTAATTGGGTGTGCGGGGCCGCCGTATGCATTGCAGGCGGTCCCATTTCCCTGGGCAAATCAGCCCCTTAGTACGATAACATTCTAACAAGTTGGCCATTCCACTCCCATGTTGTGTTTCCAACCACACATGCAAATATGAACATTTTTTAACAAATTTGTTTGTTGAAATAGTGCATTGATTTTAAGTTTGGTGTTTGGGGGGCGTAATTCATTTGAAATCGTAGTGTCATTTATGCAGAATATACCTCTTTTGATTCTTCTGCAACTCTGTCTGCTGTTAATTTTCTTGGCTGCAAAGTATTTCTTTACCCAACAACCTCAGGCATATCATTTGCCAGTTTATTAAAATTGGAATACATTGCAATGTGAAATTAAAGTACACCAATTTGAACTAAATATATTTTCTGAAAAAAAGGAATTGAAATGTAAATGAGAATACATCATATTGACCAATATAGTAATAAGTAGCTATCAAGTTTTAACAACTCCATCCTCATTGTACTTTCCATCCATGCACTCAGACTTCAAAATATTCTCTTTATATTTATTACTCATGCCTAGGCATTAAAGGTATATTTGCAACAAAACCTTGTGCCATGCCTTTTAAACCAAATTGATAATTTTCTTTAGTGCATTGTCCTTGATAGCATTGCTGTTTTAGGGACTGTAGGAGAGTAGGGTCTGCTATCCTATGGTCACCCCATTTGTTTGCTTTTTGCTTCACTGGTTTTCGACTTAATGTGGCTGTGGGCCTGCTAATCAGACCCACAGTCCTGCTGTTCTCTCTCTAAATTCAAAACATGTACTTTAGGTACATCACCAATTGGGATTGGGTCACCTTATGACCCCTGTACAGTGTACAGTTTCGTGCCAGAGCTGGGGCAGACCAAACTACCAAGCCAATTCTTTACTGGAAAGGAAACAAGCTTCCGGGGACTGGTTTCTGGCATTGCAGCCGTCTTCGGCCCGGCTTGCTTGAATCCTGATGGTGCAGTGAGCAAGGGACTCATGACTGAGCATACCCTGCCACTCCTATAGTGACCAAAACGATTCAGAAAAGGGGGTGGTGATGGACAGAGCATCTGAATTAAACAGAACATTCATACCCAGTCAAAAGATCAGGGCTTGATCCATCACCGTTTTTTAGCTCACTACACCATCCCAGTTAAAAACCTGGCTATATGCAAATTAGTCTGACCCTGGCCCAGTGCATCGTGGGAACAGGGCAGACCAAACTACCAAGCCAATTCTTTACTGGAAAGGAAACAAGCTTCCGGGGACCGGTTTCTGGCATTGCAGCCGTCTTCGGCCCGGCTTGCTTGAATCCTGATGGTGCAGTGAGCAAGGGACTCATGTCTGAGCATACCCTGCCACTCCTATAGTGGCCAAAATGATTCAGAAAAGGGGGTGGTGATGGACAGAGCATCTGAATTAAACAGAACACTCATACCCAGTCAAAAGATCAGGGCTTGATCCATCACCGTTTTTTAGCTCACTACACCATCCCAGTTAAGAACCTGGCTATATGCAAATTAGTCTGACCCTGGCCCAGTGCATCATGGGAACAGGGCAGACCAAACTACCAAGCCAATTCTTTACTGGAAAGGAAACAAGCTTCCGGGGCCCGGTTTCTGGCATTGCAGCCGTCTTCGGCCCGGCTTGCTTGAATCCTGATGGTGCAGTGAGCAATGGACTCATGTCTGAGCATACCCTGCCACTCCTATAGTGGCCAAAACGATTCAGAAAAGGGGGTGGTGATGGACAGAGCATCTGAATTAAACAGAACACTCATACCCAGTCAAAAGATCAGGGCTTGATCCATCACCGTTTTTTAGCTCACTACACCATCCCAGTTAAGAACCTGGCTATATGCAAATTAGTCTGACCCTGGCCCAGTGCATCATGGGAACAGGGCAGACCAAACTACCAAGCCAATTCTTTACTGGAAAGGAAAGAAGCTTCCGGGGACCGGTTTCTGGCATTGCAGCCGTCTTCGGCCCGGCTTGCTTGAATCCTGATGGTGCAGTGAGCAAGGGACTCATGTCTGAGCATACCCTGCCACTCCAATAGTGGCCAAAACGATTCAGAAAATGGGTGGTGATGGACAGAGCATCTGAATTAAACAGAACACTCTTACCTAGTCAAAAGATCAGGGCTTGATCCATCACCGCTCACTTTTGTCCGAAGACGGCTGTAATGCCAGAAACCGGTCCCCGGAAGCTTGTTTCCTTTCCAGTAAAGAATTGGCTTGGTAGTTTGGTCTGCCCTGTTCCCATGATGCACTGGGCCAGGGTCAGACTAATTTGCATGTAGCCAGGTTCTGAACTGGGATGGTGCAGTGAGCTAAAAAACGGTGATGGATGAAGCCCTGATTCTTTGACTGGGTAGGAGTGTTCTGCTTAATTCAGATACTCTGTCCATCACCACCCCCTTTTGAATCGTTTTGGCCACCACAAGTGTGGAAGGGTATGCTCAGATGTGAGTCCCTTGCTCACTGCACCATCGGGATTCAAGCAAGCCGGGCCGAAGACGGCTGTAATGCCAGAAACCGGTCCTCGGAAGCTTGTTTCCTTTCCAGTAATGAATTGGCTTGGTAGTTTGGTCTGCCCTGTTCCCATGATGCACTGGGCCAGGGTCAGACTAATTTGCATGTAGCCAGGTTCTGAACTGGGATGGTGCAGTGAGCTAAAAAACGGTGATGGATCAAGCCCTGATTCTTTGACTGGGTAGGAGTGTTCTGCTTAATTCAGATACTCTGTCCATCACCACCCCCTTTTGAATCGTTTTGGCCACCACAAGTGTGGAAGGGTATGCTCAGATATGAGTCCCTTGCTCACTGCACCATCGGGATTCAAGCAAGCCAGGCCGAAGACGGCTGTAATGCCAGAAACCGGTCCTCGGAAGCTTGTTTCCTTTCCAGTAAAGAATTGGCTTGGTAGTTTGGTCTGCCCTGTTCCCATGATGCACTGGGCCAGGGTCAGACTAATTTGCATGTAGCCAGGTTCTGAACTGGGATGGTGCAGTGAGCTAAAAAACGGTGATGGATCAAGCCCTGATTCTTTGACTGGGTAGGAGTGTTCTGCTTAATTCAGATACTCTGTCCATCACCACCCCCTTTTGAATCGTTATGATCCACAGCCACAGCAAAGCAGAGACCGGTGGAGGCGACGTGAGACGTGGGACCGGCCATCTTGGAAAGTCAGCAAAGTGCTTTCTGTGCAGCTCCCAAGGCACCCGCGAAGCTGTGCATTGGGGATTGAGAAGCCCCAGCCCGAGCAGCTTTTGCACCGAAGATCACCTCTCCACACTTACCGAGTGCTGCGTGGAGCCCTTTTGCATTATCCTGCTCAACCCGTCTGTCTGGTCACTTGCCCGTTGGCTAGTGGCCTCTGTGACAACGAACCTTCAAATTTTCAATGCTGGTCTGGCTGCTCCAGACTGGCCCTTGCTCCCCTAAAAAGGAGCAGCCCATCAGACCTTGCTGGTTTGATCCAGAAGCCATCTTCGAGTCCTGCGTGGGTTGCATTTGCCAAGGCCTGTTGACTCTGAATCGAGATCCGACACCGCCGACAGCAAGAGCCTTTGTAGGACAGTCTGGGTCCAGCACCTGGTTGACGTCGACACCTCCTGGTCCACGTGGCAGCGGAGACAAGCTTCACAACATCACCTGATCACATCCCAACATCGCCTGGTTCCTTCCTGGTCACTGGCTAGTGACCCAGACTCTGTCCCCTATGCTTTCAGGTACTCTACATCTTCGATCCACCCTTGGATCCAACCGGGCTCTACTCTCCTGGTCGCCTGCAGCATCTTTTCTCCAAGGCTCCATAGAACTCCACGACGAAACCCGACACACTTTGACACCTATGCACCCGCTTCCTGTGGGTGAGGTAACGCGAGTACTGTGATGCTCCTGTAGAGATTTACATCCCTAGTGTCCTAGTTTTAAGTGGTTAAGTTCTAGTCCAGTCGGAAGACTTCCAAATCTGCAACTTTCTAACTTTACGCACCCATTGACTTCTATTGGTGCAGCGTGTGCATTTAGACACTGCACCTGCATCCTGTGGGCCTCCCAAGTCCTAACTGCTGTTAGTTCAGTGTAGCCCCAGCAATTCCCAAGGCCTTAGGTCTTACCATTGTTCGTGACATGGTTCTTATACTACTATTTTAGTATATGGTTTTACGGGCCACCAGGGCCTATCCATATTTGTGCAACTTTTGTATGCTATATTAAGTTTCTTGTTATACGCTTGTGCTCCTGTGCTCATAAAGAGGTAAGGGGATTTATTTATAAATAAATACATATCTATTTTGAATATATAACCTGTGTGGTGTCCTTTCATTTGGTATTAAGAGGTTTGCATATGGTAAAACAGCTGGCTTCACATGCCCTCTTGAGTTTAGCCTAAGACTGCTTTTGTCCATGCTACCCCTAGGATAGCTGGTCTATAAGGTTGACTTTACAACCATCACTATAAGGGTTGTTTGGACTGGTGCAAGGTGCTCACTAGAATAGTGAACATCATATACCAGGCCAACTTCTCACAGGGACTCTATAAGTGGGCTTTATAAATGGGGTTAAACATCCGATGCCATACATAATAAGGGTATTAAACATTGAAGAGTGTTTCCTGTATAAGGTCATAGAACTCTCTGTTAACTTGCAGTATCATTTTAAAGTATGAAAAATTGTACTTTATTCCTCATAGTACATCGTCCCACCATCTCTCTTCCCACAAACTGCTTGGTGACTTGCTCTTTCACATAAAAGAGATGGTATAGTCTCAGATATGAGAAAGAAAAGCAGAATCTCTCCTTCTTTGCTTTGTTTAGCAAGTTCTCCCAGCCTTCCTGTGTCTCTGCTTATCTTTTCGCCTATATTCTAGTATCCATTCTTATACTTAAAATAGAAAAGTAAGCTCCAATCTTTTTCAAGTATGCCACCCCAATGAAACATAAGCAGAGTTTCATAAAATTGTTGTAATCATTCACATCCTTCTGACATTTTACTTTATCATGTCAAAGTGCAATGTAATAGCTTCATGAAAAGAGTCTAAAATGGCCCACAATGGCATTCTTTAAAAAAATAATTAGATAACAGCACAGCTTTCATCTTCTTACTGCCTTATTTTATTCTTCGTGAATGCCTCAACCATAAACATTATTAAGATTATTTAAATGACTAGCTGTACCCGGCCACGCGTTGCTGTGGCTCAGTCTGGTTAAATGGAAGAGAAAGAAAAGAGTAAGCGCACATTTCTAATATGTTTAATTTTACAATGCTTGTGGGTATACAATATGCTTTTGTGAATATTGTCTGTATGCGTCCCTTCTAGTTGTTGCGCAGCAAGCAAATCGATAGGGTCTGTTCGGCCTTTCGATTAAAAGCATGCGCGTATTGTACATGCGGGTATTCAAATTCAACGTGAACTAACTCCTCCCCCCTCCCTCCACCCACTTACCGGTCTGCCATTCTGACACCAACTGACCATCCTAATATATGTAGAATATTGTCTTTATGCGTCCTTTCTTAATGTTGCAAAGTGAACCAACTCCTCCCCCCTCCCTCCACCCACTTCCCGGTCTGCCATCCTGACACCAACTGTCCATCCTAATATATGTAGGCTTTTTCTCCATGCGTCCCTTGTATTTGTTGCATAGCAACCAAATTGATAGCGTCTGTTCGGCCTTTCGATTGAAAATATGCGTGTATTGGACACGCATGTATTCGAATCCAACATTGTGTATATATAAACATGCGCTAATGTTGCAAAGTGAACCAACTCCTCCCCCCTCCCTCCACCCACTTCCCGGTCTGCCATCCCGACACCAACTGTCCATCCTAATATATGTAGACTATTGTCCCTCTGCGTCCTTTCTTAATGTTGCAAAGTGAACCAACTCCTCCCCCTCTCTCCACCCACTTCCCGGTCTGCCATCCTGACACCAACTTTCCATCCTAATATTCGTAGACTTTTGTCTCTATGTGTGCCTTGTATTTGTTGCGCAGCAACCAAAACAATAGGGTCTGTTCGGCCTTTCGATTAAAAACACGCGCGTATTAGACACGCGCATATTCGAATCCAACATTGTGTATATATAAACACGCGCTAATGTTTCAAAGTGAATCAACTCCTCCCCCCTCCTTCCACCCACTTCCCGGTCTGCCATCCTGACACAAACTGTCCATCCTAATATATGTAGACTTTTATCTCTATGCGTCCCTTGTATTTGTTGCACAGCAACCAAATCAATAGGGTCTGTTCGGTCTTTCGATTAAAAACACGCGTGTATTGGACACGCATGTTTTCAAATCCAATGTTGCGTATATATAAACATGCGCTAAAGTTGCAAAGTGAACCAACTCCTCCCCCCTCCCTCCACCCACTCGAATCCAACGTTGTGTATATATAAACACGCGCTAATGTTGCAAAGTGAACCAACCCCTCCCCCCTCCCTCCACCCACTCCCTGGTCTGCCATCCTGACACCAACTGTCCATCCTAATATATATAGACTACTGTCTCTATGAGTCCTTTCTTAAAGTTGCAAAGTGAACCAACTCCTCCCCCCTCCCTCCACCCACTTCCCGGTCTGCCATCCTGACACCAACTGTCCATCCTAATATATGTAGACTATTGTCTCTCTGCGTCCTTTCTTATTGTTGCAAAGTGAACCAACTCCTCCTCCTCTCTCCACCCACTTCCCGGTCTGCCATCCTGACACCAACTGTCCATCCTAATATTCGTAGACTTTTGTCTCTATGTGTGCCTTGTATTTGTTGCGCAGCAACCAAATCGATAGGGTCTGTTTGGCCTTTCGATTGAAAACATGCGTGTATTGGACATGCGCGTATTCGAATCAAACATTGTGTATATATGAACAAGAGCTTAATCGAATCCAACGTTGTGTCAAAATTTCAAAGCAATTGTTGAAGAACTTTCAGAGATTTTTGATTTTGAACAACCGAACATTGACATTTTTATGTGTCTGTTCAGGCTTTCAATTAAAATCACGCGCTTATTCGACAGGCGCGTATTTGAATCCAATGTTGTGTGTATAAAAACATGCGCGTATTCGAATCCAACGTTGTGTCAAAATTTCAAAGCAATAGGTAAAGAACTTTCAGAGATTCACGATTTTGAACAAACGGACATTTACATTTTTATTTATATAGATAATTACTTCACCATGCCAAACTTGATGTCTTCTAAGCAGGAGTACGGTTATTCATATCAATAGTCAGGGAACTATAAATAGCCTTGCAGTTATTGCTGCAGAAATGGCATAAGCTCAGGTGTCGCGGTAATATTGGGGCATTTAGGAAGGGCAATATCACCGCTTTAGCTGCACTTTTTCCCGCTAAAGCTGCAATATTTTTATCGCCTTATCAGCAAGCTGTCGGTAACAGCAGTTAGCAACAGCTTTTAGGCCATAGTGACCGGTTTGGGGCCCGCTTTGCATGTCAGCGATATTTATCGGTAATGACATGCAAAGTGGGCATACCCAAACTGTTAGCGACTGAAAGCAGTCGCTAACACAGCTATCGCCTATTAGCAAAGCAGGCTTAGCGATAAAAAAGTTATGCTAAGCGGGATTATCACTAGAATCTAACGCCTGCTAATAGGATGACTTACCTGTGTATTCAATGGGGGGTGAATTGTTAGGTTAAGCCCCTATTGGCGTTAATGTGTGAATATCACTGGATTTCCAGCGATATTCACGCATTTCGCCACTATTGCTGGATATTTTAGCACACTGGAGAAAAACATTGCTAATAGCATGTTTTTTCCGCTAACAAAATACAGCGATAGGAAGCGATAAATAAAAACACGCTAAGCGCGTTTTGCGATAAATATCGCAATTCATTGCTAGTATGCCCCATTGTTTTTTGGATGAAAAGAGTTTATGCTTATCTGTGACTATGCATCTGAATTAACAGGGAGCTCTACAAACTGCAAGTTAGTAAAATATTGAGGATACGTCGTCCTCCTACGATCATTTCATTATATGTGCAACTATGGTGACAAAAAACATGGAGTATCAAAATATTGGAGTTAACAGACAAAATGAGGTGGAAGTCAAATGCTATGTCAAGCTGATGAAGCCCATATGTACATAAATCCTGAGGAATACTTTGAAAAATAAATGATTTTAAATGATGGAAGGGAATTACATAGCAAACCTGATTACTATCTCAGACTAGAATAAAGAAAAACAGAATGACATATTTGATAATATGATGAAAACATTTCTACCTTAAAATTACACATAAGTATAAAAAGATATTTATGAAATTCACAATTACCCTTAAAACACATCTGATGGACAAAAATAGTCTTTGTTATTAAATGGCAAATTCAATCAATTTAAACAGGTGATATTAACTTTATTAAATATTTTAAGTAAGCCTGGGTGGAGTTCGTGAAGTGCCAGAAAAACTCTGCCTCAATCTGCGGAGTTCTGAAAGCAGCAGAGTCTCTTAAGTGCCACTGTCCACACTGATTTTTAGCACCAGGAGTTTGTCCCGCGCTGTAAAATCTGTGCGAATGGCACTACGCATTGCGCTAGAGGGCACTGCTGCTTTCTGCCGCTCAAGTAGAGATTCTACTCAAGCTGCAGCTTCCTCAACGCGAATGGCAGATTTCTCAATGCGAGCGGTTGCGACACGCCGCGACCGCCCATGATGAGAAATCTCACCAGGAGGAGCTCTAGGGTGTTATTTTTTTCTCACAAGCGCTAGCCAACGTACCATTGGCAAGCTGCTTGAGAAATAAAAATCTTTTTTTTTTTTGATTATAAACTTTTATTGTCATTCGTACGCATATACACAGCAGTGTGCCTACAGCCATATGAGGCCGGCAGCGATACACAGACAGTAATACATTGGGATCTTCATCAGTTATGAGCAAAGAGGAACTAATCAGGAGCAACCAACAGTAAAATAATAAAGCATTAGTCCGATTATGACAGGTCTAATCGCAAGGTAATCTGCATTTGGGCGATTGTCAATGGCGGTACGGTGCGTGGGATAGTACAAATAGTATCAGGGTCAATACATCATTGGGCAGGGGAGTACAGGTACAATCTAATATATGGCCTATCAGAGTCTCCTGAAAGTAGCGGTATTGCAGACTCGACTTAAAGCAGCTTAACTAAGAATCGGGGCAAGATATCATTACATTTTGCAAGATCTATTGGGCACGGACCCGCATATCAGTCGCTCCTGCATAATCGTATCGTCACACAGATAAAAAACAGTGGGCGGGCAGTAATCCTTGCATCTAAGAGGCCAACAAAAACATGGACAGCTAGCCTTCCATCCCCTCTGCCCCATTCCAAAATATAGCATATGTGTCTAAACCAGTTCAGCTATTAGGGGTTCGGCGACAGTGTCAGTACCCTCCACCCCTTGCGTTGCATTTAAGAGAAGGTATATCTGCAGAGGGCCCCAGATATCAGCCGGCCTAGAGTTGAGAGGCAGCAGTTCCGAGAATATTCAGTACTGTTCCTGACAGTATAACATGTCTTGCAACCAATCTTTGAATTTAGGAGCCCGACCCCGACCCCACCTACATGCCAGATGTCTCCTCGCCAATAACAGTGCAACATTAGTATACTTTCGAACCGTCCGTGCTATCTGTGCGGTGTAGCCCAGTAGGAACAACAGTGGGTCTAAGTCCAACGCAACCCCTATCATAAGGGAGACACCCTCACAGATATGCGACCAATACTCCTGTACTCGTGGACAGTTCCATGCCAAATGAAGGAAGTCCGCCCCTTCCTGTCCACATCGCTTGCACCTATCCGAGTCAGCCAAGCCGAATCTAACCTTCCTAACAGGTGTGTAGTACAACCTATGGAGGAACTTGTAATGTATAATTTTGAAGCGACAGCTAGACATCACTGCACCCGACAAATCACAACAATACTCCCATTGTTCCTCTGTGATCTCCCTGCCAAGATCCAACGACCAATGCGCTCTAGCTGCACTCTCCACAACAGGCAGTTCTCTCCGTAGGCACTTATATATATTGGACACCAGATGTGCACCATCAGTGCTATTCAGCACAACTGTAAGTGGGGCTACACTGGGGTGTTCACGAGGATATTCAGGCAATATGGCTCTCAGGCCTTCTCGCAGCCGTAGATAATAGAATAGTTCTAAGGGGTTAGGTGCGTATTCTCCCAAAAAATTTTCTCGAGACCAGAATATCCCCTCGTGGAATAGATCACCCCATGTCTGAATTTTCAACCGGCGACACATTTGTTGGAATCCTACCTCTTGAAGGAGCGTCACTTGTGGATGATAAGATAGTGGCAGTCGAGCTGTATACAGTAACGGGGTCTGCAACCGTCTCCCTATTCTATGCCATGCGTCCATTGTACAAGTCACTGTATTAGAGTGCATATCCAGTTCCGATGTGGGGGCATGAACCACTCCAACCAGCGGTAGTGGGTGAGCTATCCAGTCTTCCGCCGCAACCTGCAGCATGAAGGCAGTCGGCTTCATCCAATAATACAGGTAGTGCGCCTGGGCACTCAAATAATACACTTCGAAGTCGGGCACGTCGAAACCTCCCGCACTATAAGGTTGTGTCATGACCGCCCATCGGAGTCGCGCCTGCTTGCCCCCCCATACCAGTCGTATAAGTTCAGAACGCAATGTTTTGAAGAAGAATGCGCCCGGGTGATAAGGAATATTGAGGAATAGATATAGGAAACGCGGCAAGACCACCATTTTTATGAGGGAAACTCTCGCCGCCATGGACAAGGGCAGTTTGATCCAGCGAGTCACTGAGTCCGCCAGTTTAGTGATAGCCACTCCATAGTTCATTCGCAACGTATCTCCCTTATCTCTCGATATTTGTATCCCCAGGTAGCGCAGCTCTGAGGCGCACCACTCCAGAGGGTACTCGAGCGGAAATTCCGACACAGCTTGTGTCAGAGGGAAGAGTTGGGACTTACCCCAGTTAATAGAGACGCCAGAGAGGCCTCCAAAGGCAACAAACTCCCGCAGCAGTGCATTCAAGTTGGAACGGGGGTCTTTGACGTACAGCGTGACATCGTCAGCATATAGTGAGACGGAGAGTTGCCGTTGATGGCAATTAAAGGCGCTGGCCTTGTGGAGCTGTTGAAAGCGACAGGCTAGCGGCTCTATCGCTACAGCGAAGAGTAAAGGGGAGAGGGGACATCCCTGACGGGTACCCCTCGTTATTGCAAAAGGATCAGTTAGCCGACCGTTCGCAAGCACTCTCGCCATTGGAGCCGTGTATAGCAACCGTACCCAATTTACAAAGATCGGGGGAAACCCCATCTTCTGCAATACCGTGAATAGGAACCCCCATTCTACAGAATCGAAGGCTTTCGATGCGTCTAAAAAAACTGCAGCGAGGGGGATCTCAGGGCTAACCGTCTGAATCAGGGAGAAAACAGTACGGAGGTTGTGCGAGGTTGATCTCGTAGGGACGAATCCTGACTGATCAGGCAATATGAGTGTGGTCATGAGTAAGGAAAGTCTTGTTGCGAGCACCTTGGCTAGAATTTTGGCATCGCAGTTCAATAGCGACAATGGGCGATACGAGTCACAGTGTTTAGCATTTTCTCCCGGCTTAAGAAAAGACGTGATGACAACCTCTCTCATGGACCTCGGGAGTACACCCACTTCCAAGGCATCCTCAAACACCTCCCGTAACACTGGTGCCATGACATCTACATAACATTTATAAAATTCTGCGGGAAGGCCATCATGACCCGGCACCTTCCCGTTGCTCAAGGACATAATGGCATCTCGCACCTCATCTAACTCAAGCGGTGCTCCCAGAAACTGTCTATGGGCGTCGCTTATCCAGCAGAGCGTGACATCCCCCAGATAGCTGTCCAGGTCAAAGTCCCCAATCGCCCGTGATGTATAAAGTTGTTCATAGTGTGTTTGGAGAGTGTTCAGTATTCCAACTGAGTCTCTGCATACCTCCCCGTCTGCTGTAGTCAGTTCTAAGATAGTATTCGAGCCTCGTGCCACACGAACTGCCATTGAAAGCGCTCTGCCCGGTCTCCCTCCCTCATTGTAAGCGCGGGCCTTCCAGTGCTTCCCTTTGAACTGTACCTCCATCTGCGCCTCCGCCTCATATCCCGACAATTTAGCCCTGAATTCTCGCTGCACCTCTCCTTCAGCCCCCTGCACCATGCTTTCCTCCAGTGCCCGCAGGTCTTCCTCCAGCCTGTGGAGCGTGCGCTGTATGTCACTCAGCACCCCGAAGCTCTTAGCAATGCACCATCCCCTCACCGTAACCTTGAAAGCCTCCCAAATTGTTTCCACACTATCCACAGTATCTTTGTTCCGGGGAAAAAACTCTTCTATATCGTTTCTGAGTTCTTCACGGAAAACAGTATCTACCAGAATGTTAGGGTGTAATTGCCAGGGCGGGCGCAGTTTATCAAATCCGGGCATATCTAAAGTCATCAGAACTGGGCAATGGTCAGAATGTGTTCTGGGCAGATGTTGAGAATTCAGGACATTTGGTGCTAGATTCATAGACACAAAGATGTAATCAATTCTGGACCATGTGCCAGTGTATGATGTGAAGTGTGTGCCATCTAGCAGATCAGGGTGTAGGTGTCTCCAACTATCAACCAACACCTCCCCTTCTACTATCCCCCGAAGGGAATCTCTCGCCCTGGTATGGTATGTCGAGCAACTGTCCGCTCTGTCCAATCTCGGGTTTAGAGCAACATTGAAGTCTCCACCTCATATCAGATAATGAGATCCCACATCCATTACAACTCCCCAGAGCATCGTGAAAAAATTGGGATCATCAATATTAGGTGCATAACAATTGGCAATGGTAATCGTCTCCCCACCCAATCTCCCCCATACAATCACATATCTCCCCTCCTTATCAACATGCTGACCCTGTAGTGTGAACGGGAGGGCCCGGTGTATAAGAATGGCAGTACCCCTGGCGTATGAGGAGTAGTTTGAGAAAACCCTCACACCTGCCCATCTCTTGCCGAGTGCAGAAGCAGCTAACGGGGGGTTGTGAGTTTCTTGTAGCATAACCACCTGTACGTTATGTCTATCCCAATACGCCAACAGCTGTCTGCGCTTTCGTGCATCCTTTAGCCCACGCACATTCCATGATATAAAAGTACATTTGTTAACATCCCCTGCACCCGCAATTGTCAGTTTTGCCCTGCTTTAAGAAAGTACGATGCATCATCCATATCATCAGTATATTGCAATCATTCGTCCCCCTTGCAACACTCCACTATACCGCTATGTCTGTTTGCTTGTGTTTAGCACACTCAACCAACTCACGTAACTCCCAGGCATTCCCCCATTCCCCCCCACCTCCCACAGAAGCGTCCCCAACTCGCCAGTTTCTCCATCCACCCTCCCCCACCCCAAGTCTCTCAACAACCAAGGGTGAAAACATACCCTACAACAACAGTAACCGCATGGGTAATACCCGCTAGGTAGCATTCCAGGTGGCAACACATCACCCCCTCTTCTCCAGCTCCCAATGACGGAGCTCACCCAGCTAGAGGGAGAGAGGGGGGTACCTGGCGATAAGAATCTAAATCAGCTTTCCTCGGGCCGGATCCCCAACCCACCTTAACTTAAGGAGAAAGAGAGGACAGCGACCACAGCTACCGCCATGGATCAGTCCACAAACCAGTACTCACATACAGGAACCAAATCGATAACAAAAGTCTCAAATGCCGCGTAGTCACTGTTCCTCATCCTCCATATGGTTGTTTCTGCGATCAGGCTCAGCAACCCCGTCTCCATTCTGGTGCGCCGTGCGTTTAAAATGTTTGATGAAGTCCTCTACTTGTTGCGGTTTCGTAAAGAACTTTTGGCGCCCCTGATAAGTGATCCGCAGTCGAGCCGGATAGAGCAATGCGTAGTCCACTTGGAGATTGCGAAGTTTTGCTTTAACATCTAAAAACTTGCGCCGCTCCTCCTGCACCATGGGCGTAAAATCAGGATACATTGTAAAATTGTTGCCATCAAAGGTGAGTGTTTTGGAGGTTCGAGCCGCCCGCAATGCAGTGTCCCTGTCTCTATAATTTAGCAGACGGGCTATGATAGGTCTCGGTGTCATGCATAGCTTGGGTACCGGTCCCAGGGATCTGTGCGCCCTCTCTACTATAAACTGGGGCGAGAACGCTTCCGGGCCTATTGCAGCCAACAGAAGTTTTTCCACATATTCCTCCATTTTACCCACGTTGGTGGATTCCGGAACTCCTACTATGCGTATGTTATGACGCCGGCTTCTCGCTTCCAAATCTTCGTTCTTCGCCGCTATAGTGCGCAGTAGGTCATCCATCCGTGTAAGTCGCGTCGTATGCTGTCCTGAGGTGTCCTCGACTGAAACCCGCTGTTCCACCTCCTTCAACCTCCCCTCGTGAACATCCAGTTTGTGGACTACAGCATCCATCCGGGACGACATCCTGTCCACCTTGTCCGCGATGGTCGCGAAGCCCTGGCGCATCTCACGAAGGATTTCCTGGACATCCGAGGAGGTGGTCGCCTGGCCATCGACGGCGCTACTAGCCTCAGTCTGCTGTCGTTGCTCCGGGCTGGTACGAGTCATCTTTTTTGTGGCGTCAAATGTGAGTTTCGGTTGTCGTGCATCTGGCCGACCCATCTTCGCCACCGGGCAGGTCGATGCTACACTGTACGTGACAATACGAGCAACAGGTCAACCTCGTAAGGGCTGGCACGCAGGTCAGTGTGGCCGCAGTACCCCCACCGCTGAGCCGGGCGCCACCTGGGATCAGTGATTGAGCAGGGTGGGAGCGTGCGGCAAAAGCAGGTTACTGAGGAGACCTCTGGTCACGGGTAGCCTCTCAGACGCAGGCCCGATACCGTTCCAGCGGTCCCACAACACTACTGTCCCACCGTGCACCAGCAATGAGCAGTAAGTAGAGGTAGCAAACTTCCCAGGTCCAATGTGTGTTAGGCAGTAGCACAGATCAGTTAGCGGCCACAATCAGTCCTTCCTATCAGGTCACATGCAGGTGGGTGTAAGCTCTCCAGTATGTAGGGTGCATGCCATACACTATAGAGTACGCTAGCCTGCGGGATCACAACACCTTCGCACTCGCCTAATTCACCGCAGCAGCTGCGTCCTCAAAAGCGGCACAAATGTAGTTCCCCCCAGGTGTATGGTACACCAGGTGTGTGTTATCGCAAATTCCGCCGCCAGCAGTCCTCACCTCGGGGTAGGCACAATACTAGGACCGCGCGGGGGGGGGGATGTCAGTGCAGTAGCAGACGATATATCCGGCTCCTCAGCAACACCTGCCGATCTGGCCGCTCTCCGTCGTGTCCCGCTCCGCGCACCTCGCCTGCGTCAGGGCGGGCCCTCCAGCCAGCAGTCGGTAGCCCCCACCAGGGCCCGGTGTCGGCGCTCGATCAAGCCCGCCCGGTACAGTCCGCTACGCGCTGAAGGTCGGTCAGGTAGGATCCTCCAGGGGCTCCGCAGGCAGTGCAAAAACCCTGCTCCCAAGATGGCCGCCACACTCGTCGGGTTCCAGTGGGGCAGCGGTAGCGTTCGGCTGCAAGTACGCCGTTCAGGGTGTCACAATGACAGCGGGCAATCAGTGCATGAGCGGGGCTTGGCTGCACAAGACCCATGCAGGTATCAGCGCACGGTGTATTCTACCGCCGCGAGGAAGGAGTATAAGGACTGTACTCCTCAGCCGCCGTTCCGCAGTCCGCAAGAGAGTTCGCGCCTTTCAAGGCCTAGTTGCCGCCTCCAAAGCCTCGGCCTCGCGTCTCTCGGCAGGCCGTCCAGCAGCTCAGTGTCCTCCAGCAGTCAGGGTCGCTGGAAACGTACGAGCCTCCCCCGGCCGCAGGCAGAAAGCAATCCACTCCAAACTCGGACCGGAGTCGCCGTATAGCCCCCACAGCAGATGGGAGCAATTTCGGCCCGATTAATCGCCGATATGAGGATAATGTCAGGATTTAGATCGCCAGGATGTGGGAGCCTCACGAGAAGGCGTCCATTCACAAGTGCGCCACCTAGCGCCCCCCGCTTGAGAAATAAAAATCTGCTCCCCGTCACTTCACTGAGTTTTTAGGAAGTCCACACTCCGCACAGAGTGGGCAAAACTCTGCGAACTCCGCTGGATGGAGCGGTATTCTTCGCCCACCCCTAATTTTAAGTTCATCTACTTGACTGTTAACTAGGGGTGGTTGGAATATTTATTTCTACTTGCGGAACTGTTTAAATTTTGTAATTCTGCGTTACTCTTGTAATGTTGAATTACTAATAAATTCCTCCGCTCCACTGGCAGAAACAATAAGCATTACTTAAGTTAAAAGTCTGATAATTCTTTTTATTTTGAAACTGATTATAAAATCCACAATAAATGCTGGGTGACTGCACCAATTTTCATCTCGTGCCTGACTCAAGCAGATACATGGGTTAGCACGCTGCTCACTGGATGCACTCCCTTCTTTTGTTTACTTTAGGGAGTGGAACTTGTCCTGGGCTGGAGAGAGGGAGATGAAAGGGGCAGGAGAAGTCGGGCGGCAGGAAGGTAGAGAATATAAGCAGCTAAAAACTAACCTTTGTTTTTTAGGAGACTTTCAGCCTCCTGCTCCTTTTACATTCTCATCTGGAAATATGAGCCAATTCAAATGCCATCATCATCATGATTATTTTATTCGGTTTTTGAAACCATGAAAGCACATGCAACAGAGGATAACAACACAGTATAATATCACAAATAAATATACAAGAATGCAATATTTGTTAAATCAAAGTTAAAACAAGCCATAAAACAATTAGTAAAAGCTCGTAGGGCCTAAAATATTGTAAGAGGAGGATATACAGCAGGGGCACCTAGAGCCTAAGAAATTCATGTCTATAACCTAATTCAGTGCTCTCAGCACAAAGGCGAAAGTGCAGAGGAATAAGATAAAAAATTAACTATAGAAGAAGACCAAACTATTGCTGGTCTGAGCTAGAAATTACACCATCGCCTTTAATCTAGTGGCCCAGCTCCAATGAAGAAATCTAGTAACGGCACAGCACAGACAACAGACTCCCTGGTGTCCATGAGTAGAAGCCTAAGCATCGGAAGGTACTGTCTACAGCCAAGGAGCCTACAGATCAGGAGAATCCAGTTTTTACTTTTTTTTTAATACATATTTTTATTGAGAGTTCATAAACACAGAATAAACATTACATGGCACATCCACAGCAGGATTAATAGAATGAGAGATAGAGTATGTATACAAAGCAGAAAAGAAATCAAAAACCAATATCAACTTACACTGACTTCATTTAAATATAAAAACATATTCAAATGTCGACAGTTTAAAAGCTACTCATAAAGTGCATAGTGCATTTATCTTATCAATCCAGCAGACTAACAAAAGAGGAAGTGGTTAAAATCAATATCCAACAAAGGTAGACTAGCACACTCCAATATTTATCATATTTCCTGTGAGCCCCTGATCTCAGTGCGTATTTTCTTTCCCTTCCTTGAATACTTAGTAATTCTGCCTTCCACGCTTGTAGAGTTGGTACTGTCTCTGATTTCCAGCACTGTAAGATAAGCGATTTAGCTATCAGTGATGCTATCAACAGGGACTCATCATGGGGGGTGGGGCTCGGAGAACAGCCTAGGACAGAGGTTAATTCATCAAATGAAATATTGGCTTTGGTCGTGGTACTGAGGTATTTTTCTATTTCCTTCCAAAATTCCTGTATTTTAGAGCACTCCCAGACAATGTGTTTCCAAGTGCCCTTCTCTTCACAACGAAAACACTTATCGTCGACTTGGGGATATATACTGCGGAGGAACGAGGGAGTTCTATAATCCAGTTTTTACTTGGTCGGACATAACCAGGGCAGAATAAAATAAAATGTGGTAAAGTTTCTTCCACTTGGAGGCATACCAGGTATACCTTGGACATATCAAGGGAGGAGCTCTAGCTTGAGCAAAACGATAATATGGGTAAAGTGCCATGATGAAACTTAAGGTACAGTTGCCTAGCGCTAGGGCTCAGTAAATAATCAAGAAATGGCTCAAATTCGGCATGAGGTTTAATACCAAGAAACATGGACCAAAGAGAGCCTTGAGGAGTATTTCTTATTTCCTGCTCCCATTTCCATCTGCAGGAGAATTTTTTAAGAGCTCCCCCTGTCAGTTGTGAGGGGTGATTGTCATCAGACAAAAACTTGCCAAAGCCAAGATTACTCAGCATACTCTTCACATAACATATCCACTGTATTTTGCTTGATTTGACCAGTGCAACTATTTCCCTGAGGCCATGGCAGTAGTCATCCAAAGTTGGCATGTACTTAAGCCTATGTCAATATAGCAGGGGTCTTGGCAGAGCTTTGTGTACCAAGGGTGTGAGACCCGTGCCCCGACAGAATGGTAAAAGGGGCGTGCTTTTAGGTAAAATAACAAGGGCCTTAAGACAATTGTTCACTGCGAGCCCCCAGGTCACTCCAGGACGAAAGACCCCAGACCTCAGCCTGATTAGTGCACTTCCTTCTTACCTATACTCTTTCAATGCAGGTGAAACGTACTTAGTCTTGGAAGCTCAATAAAAGATAAGGATTGCAGCAGCCTAATGTGTTAGTTTTAAAGCACTTTTCTTGACCTGGGCAGAGCAGCTCATGTTCCCAGTGAGTGTTACCCTCTTTAGAGGTAACGCTTCCCAGCAATACATAGCCTCTAAAAGTCCTATGAGGATTAATGGTCATAACTTTTTCTTTGAAAGATTGATGACCAAACCTAGATCCTCACAGAATGACACAAATATATTGATGAGATTTTGGCGTCCCTTCGGTGTTTTGGAGACCAAAAGGGTGTTGTCTGTGATCAGGAGTAGGGGTATCGTCCTACCTGCAGCCTTGGAGAAATATGTTCAGTGTCCTCTAAGTAAGTAACCACATCATTAAAGAATAATGAAAATAGTGTGGAAGTGAGGACACACCCCTTATGGAAACCTTTGTTCAGCCCATCCACTTAGTTAGCAGGAAGCAGTAGATCACAGAGCGCTGAGGACACAAGTGTGATGGCGTGTTTGACAGGAGGCGCCACGGATTTGACCCTTCTCGGCCTCTCCGGCCTCTCCGCCTCTCCCCCGGTGTGAGCTTTTTTCAGACTGGTGGCTTGCCTGTTCCCTGCCCCCCCCCCCCGTGCAGTGCAGAGCGCGGGAGCGTGATCGCAGGTGGCCGCCAGAACTCGCAGCCTGTGCAGCAGCGGCCGCGGGCAAAAACCGGGAGCGGCCCGGTAGCAGCGGGAGCCCTCGGCAGGCAGCCGGCTGGGGCCACGAGAGCTCTTGGTCAGCTCCGGGTCAGTCTGGAAAGCGGCAGAGGATTGCAGCAAGGTTCCCTACAGCGGCAGCAGCATTCCAGAAGCTGCGGGAACACTCAGCAGCCCAGCCCAGGAATATCCCGGTAAAGGCGGAAACTATAGCGAGGCCTCCCTGTAGTGGAAGTATTCAGGTGAGAGCCCTAGGGAGACCAGGCTGAGGTAACAGTAGCAGCCAGGGCTACCCCAGAGGCGGCGGAAGTCGCAGGAGTCATTGAGACCAGCCTGGGACCAGCCTGGAGATTACTGAACTTCCCCCCACTCAGCATCTGTATCAACAGCACTAACGAGGGAGGCGAAGCAGTGGGTGCCCGGAGCTGTGGTGCCTGGAAATGAAGGCATTTGATCATCGTCTGTGTGAGTGAGACACGCCACGTGAGAGCTTCCATGGGCAAGAGCAGCAAAGCAAGGTGAGTCAGTCTGACGCACTGCTTCCCTACAGCCCCCTTTATCTCGCCACATCACCCCCCATCTCTGGCTTCTCCTATATTACCAAATTTACTCACGTAGAAGCACAGAAGCTCAACACAGAAGCTTAGCAGTAGCGCTTATTGACACTGATATTGACATTGATAGCGCTAACTATTCCCCCCCTGAATGGCTGGGTAATGTGAATGAAGGCAGAGAGGAAGTAGCGATCAAGGGGCAGTGTGCAGCAAGGAGAGCGGTAAGAAGGGCCGCGAATAACAGCTTTCTTCGACCTAGTCCGATTCAATTAAATCCAGTAGCGAACCACCAACGAACCAATTACTAGACCAAGCATTTCTGCATCAACTTTTACAACTTTTATACTACTGCTAGCTCAGCCTCGGTTTAGGCAAAAGACCTTGGGGGCATTGTAGTCACCATCGGTCAATTGTTTTAAAGGAACTAACCCCCCTTCCACGCACGCCTGTTTTGTGCCAACAGCACTGGACAAGACCTTAAACAAGAACTGTATACAACGTAACCATATTACCAAAGACATACGCCACATTGAGGAGTAGGAGACAGCTATTCACTTATTGTGAAGAGCAACCATGCGGACAAGGAACGCAGGCCTTCTACAAGTTCACCCCAACCATCGCCCTCACAAATCAGCACGACGCCAAAAGGCTAGGATGTTATACCCAGTGGGCAAAGATAACATAAGATACGACATGACCCTACAAGACAGATCTACAAACGATGGGGAACAAGTGGGAGAAGAAAGAACAAACCCCCATTTAACTCCTGGGTCTGGAATAGTCTCCAGGACGGAAGCCATGAAGACAAACATAAACTCAAATGGGGCCACCGGCTCATCAGGAACTACATGTCACCTTCATGACACAGACAGCATAATCTGCAATAAACCCACAAATTCAAATATTAGTCCAAATACTAGCAACAGTAATAGCCCTAAAGGCTCCAACGATATTAGGAATTATTTTCAACAACCACCAAAACAAAATAAACTGATTGATCATGGAAAATTAACTGATCCATCTCTTGTTGCCTTGAGGCCGGCCATATACTGCTTTAATGCCAATACCGATACCTCATCAGTTGTTCCTCTTTCTCCAAAAGTCCTGATCGTCAAGGGCAAGATAAAACAAACCGGGGAATGGCCAATTGATCATAATCAGACCAGAGCCAACGACCAAGGAAGGAGCACAGTGGTGCTTAAAAACCTACCCGACGACCTTCCAGAGCCACAACTTAACATGGCCTTAGGAGATAGTGAAACAAACAAAGAACCCTACCCCCTAACAGAAAATGTCGCTATCACTAAGATCAACTGTATATCTTCAGAACCTCGATCAGGCTCCCTGGCAGGTCCACGGTTATCCATTAAAACAGGGAAAGAAGAAGTTGACAAGTTATTCCATCCAAATAAGCTCTCGGACTTAGGGCAGGAGGAGAGCACAATAAATTCAAATGCACATTTGCTGCTCTGGGAATCCAGTTTGGCCCCACAAAGAATAGAAAACCATCTTGCATTAATCATTGAGGCCTTGATATCTATGGGAAATGTTGCACTAATGCACGCGGACAAATTAGACATTCAAATCAACATTTTGCAGTCCGTAGCCAACTCAATTTCTGGAGTGGATTCAAAATTAGAACATCTAAATTCCTTAATACGCAGAGCGCAGGCAGATACAGAAGTAACAATGAAACCTTTAGATTGCGGGTGTTCCCCAATACTGCAGTCCTTAGAAAAACTTTCGGAAATAATTAACACCTTAATTACGGATCTCAAGCACGAGGTAAATAAAACTAAAAGTAACAGCTGTCCCCCAAAACCACTGCAGAGAACAGGCATAAAGACCCCACACAAGGAAACAAAGAACATGCCTCCAACTTTAAGGTTAGTCGAAGACTCGACAAACAAACCGACATTAACTAATTCTCAGTCTACTTTGTATCTAAACCAATGCTCAAAGGTCACCCAGAAAAGCCTAGATCAAACTGAAGAAACTGCTTGTAACAGCATCAACGAAACAAAATGTCAATTGAACACCAATCTTCTAATCCCAAATCCAAATTTATATGCATCCTTACAATCTCATTCAACAACTAATAATAATAGTTTTGGCAAATCGAACGATTTAAATCCATCTTTCTCAGCACGACAATCCTTGTCAAGGAAAAATAAGAAAAAACTGAAAAAGCTAAATAAAATAAAAAAAGACAAAAGTTATGCAAAAGGGAAAATTGAGCACTGGCTTGCATCAGCAAACAAGGACATAAAAGTGGCAAGCAGCGAGGACCAGGAGGGTCAGGGCCTCACCCTTATTGATCAAACAAGAGAAATACAAGCACAAACACACGAACTAACAACCACGGTAATGGCTGTGAAGAGCCCACCATGTGTTCCAAGTGAACACTTGCTTAAAGCTTCACTCCAAAGATCTCCTGGGCCATGTAGCATCTCGAAGCATGAACTAGGCTCACAAGCCAATGGTCGAGAGAATGAAAACTGGAATAAAATTGACACACTAGAAAAATATAAAGAAGGCGGGGTTACATTTTGACCCCACCACAGTGGCGACAGCCTCTTTTTATAATGCCAATGCTACCATTATTTTGGAAATAATCCTTTTTATCACGTCTTGTTTATTTACTTGTTCTTTTCGCTGCACAGTCGTTTATATCATTCATCCTTTTTGTGAAACTCTTTTTCATGCAAGGTGATTGCCAATTTCCAAGTTTTCTCATGTCATGGCGGGCCATCCGTACCTCTCAACCACAAACACGTACTGATGCAAGGTTCCGTTTAAGCAGTTTTTTTATTCCAATGCATTTCGGACCCTTTCTGGGTCCTTCGTCAGGGAACATACTGCTTAACAAACGACATCTCTCTCTCCTCGATGAAACTGGTATGGATAGCCTCCAGTTTCATCGAGGAGAGAGAGATGTCGTTTGTTAAGCAGTATGTTCCCTGACGAAGGACCCAGAAAGGGTCCGAAATGCATTGGAATAAAAAAAACTGCTTAAACGGAACCTTGCATCAGTACGTGTTTGTGGTTGAGAGGTACGGATGGCCCGCCATGACATGAGAAAACTTGGAAATTGGCAATCACCTTGCATGATAAAGAGTTTCACAAAAAGGATGAATGATATAAACGACTGCGCAGCGAAAAGAACAAGTAAATAAACAAGACGTGATAAAAAGGATTATTTCCAAAATAATGGTAGCATTGGCATTATAAAAAGAGGCTGTCGCCACTGTGGTGGGGTCAAAATGTAACCCCGCCTTCTTTGTGTTTATGTATTGCACGTGCTGTGTGGGCTTGGCACGAATCAGTGAGCACGCCAAACACTTTAACAAATGTGAAAAAAAGTTAGTGATAAATATGGTTTTTGAAAAAACGGAGTGCAACCTGTCTCCCCATGTGACACTAGAAAAATATGCCAATAAGGGCCAACATTTGCAACTTACATCTATCTCGCAAAGGGAACAAATTTCCACTCAAGCAAGCAACAATGAGGGCCGATTCAAGAGAGACGAAACCATCACCTCTAGGTTCGACCCGAACATTTACACCATAAAAACAATCAAGATTGATGAAGGACGGGTCCTAGGGGCCAACCTTGCCCGCAACTTACATTTAAACGAGCCCCTCGTTACTCCAACGATGCCCTTTGCCCCACTTAACCCCGCCCAGTCTCTGGACTGGGACCTTGAAAATCCCAAAGTATTCCTATATCCAGAATATATTTCGCAAGGGAGCTGGGACATCCTCAATAGAGGGAACCTCCTGAATCTCTGCAAAAACATTCCCGGCATGGAGAATATAAAAACAACAGACATAAGGAAGGTGGCTTTTTTTGGCCCAGGGCCCAGCGAACAAAACGAAACAACTGAGATAACCTTCGCCAATTCCAACATGGCAAAGGCTTTAAAGGGATACAAAATACAACTGGACAATTGGGGAATTAAAATTAAATCCCCACTACCAATGAAATATCCAGAAATCCTGAAAGATACAAAAAGCAAACAGGGCAATGATGATCTAAGGGACAGGAAAAATAGGTATATCACTCACTCAAGCCCTCCCGCCATTGGATCTATTCTACATGGATCATTAGGAGGCACACAGCCAATACAGTTGAGTAGCAACTCAATTCAAATTTCCAAAAACACGGAAGGAGGCAATCGTTCCTGCTCAATGACGGGTCAGGGCCGCAAATATTGGTCTTGGCTGGCTCAGGCCTTAAATTCCACTTCCTAACATCAATAGCGCCACCTCATTAAACAACTCGTTGCTAACAATAAATAATACCTTGGGTAACATCAGGTGCAAAGAGCCTCTTTCATGCATAACTGGCTCCTATCAAGACTCTGGCAACCATTTACCACAATCAATTCCTAAAAGTGTCTGTGCTCCCCTTATGAATCCCACGATTACCCCAGTTATCAACATACTGTCTTGGAATGTTGCAGGAATACACCAAGCCTTGCAAAGTCCAAGCGCAGTAGCACTTATGGCAGGTGCGGACATAATTTGTGTACAGGAAACATGGGCCACTTCCTCCACACCATTATGGAATTTTGCTGAATATTTTATTCCTGCAAAAAAGGTTAACATCTTTGGGAGACCATCGGGCGGCATCTCAACTTATATAAAGCATGCATTAAAGGTAAACTTCACAATACTACAGAACACATCAGGAATGCTATTAGCTGGAATTTTAAAAGGCATTATAACGACCAAGGGCCCGACTTCCATTCTCCTTATTAACATCTACCGTCATGGGTTAAACTCAAAAGATAAACTGTTCGACCTATCAAAAGAGATTGAAGCTCTACTGCTACGACATGCAGGATTGGACTCAATTATATTGGGCGATTTAAATTTGCACGATATAGGGCACCTAACTGATGAAAGCCACCACAATTCGAGCACTAAAAGATTCAACGCCCTAATGCGAGCCTATAAACTGGCAACAACACATTATATCACCATAAAAAACAAAGGAACAGCATCAATACCGCCGACCTTTAACAACCAGACAACAGTAGACTACATGATACCTAAGCGAACGCCTACAAAGCCACATGTTAAGTTATACTGTTCAACCTAGATCCGACAGTGATGAAAATGAAATGAAATGAAATGAATGAAATGAAATGAAATGAAAAGAAATTTATAAAGCGCATGGCTGCCCTTCAGCGTCCCAGCGCTGAAACCAAACACAGGACCACCACCCAAATACAACAGAAGCGAAAGCCTAAAGGGGGAAGAGATAAGTTTTCAATGCCTTGCGGAAACGCACTAAATTGGATTCTTTCCGCAGGGCCATCGGCAGAGCATTCCATAATTGGCCTGCATTAATAGAGAACCGGCGACCGCCGGACTTCACCTTTTTGGCTCTGGGTATCACCACAAAATTACCATCATCCGAGCGAAGGGCTCGCGTAGGTTTGTAAGGGCGCACCAGGTCTCTAAGGATTGGAGGGCCTAATCCTTGCAAAGCTTTAAACACGATGCAAAGGGATTTAAATTTTATGCGAGCTCGAATTGGAAGCCAATGCAAGGCCTTGAGAGCAGGCTTAGCTGATGATCTTTTGGCAGTACCAGTGAGCATTCGTGCAGCCGCATTCTGAGCTCTTTGGAGCACATTCAGAGTGGATTCTGGTGAACCAAGGAATAAGGCGTTGCTATAATCCAGCCTTGACATGACTAATCCTTGCACCAGTAGTTTCCGGGAGTTTTCAGGGAGTAGCGGGAGGATCTTCCGTACTGACCTGAGCAGACCATAGCAAGTCCCTGCCACTCGTTTAGCTTGAGTGGTCATTGACAGTTCGGGTTCTAGCCAGACCCCCAGACTTTTTATTGCTTCTTTGGGAACTGGGGGAGCACCTAGACTATCCGGCCACATGGATTTGGGGAGTGTTGAACATAGATTGCCAAGAAGCATCAGCTCCGTTTTCGTCCCATTTAGTTTGAGCCGGGAGTCCGACATCCATGACATGATGTTGACTAAACACGATGCAAACTTTTCCCCCTGGCTTTCCGAGAGGGACAGCGAGATGATCAGTTGAGTGTCGTCTGCATAGGTTGCGATTTTCACCCCGAAGGGTGAAACCACCGCCTCCAGTGGGGCCATGTAGATGTTAAAAAGCGTAGGGCTCAATGAAGAGCCCTGCGGTACTCCACACTGAAGGGGGGTAGGCAGAGATCGAAAATTGCCTCCGCAAACCTGATAAGTCCGGCCACTCAAGTATGACGCGAGCCATTTGAGGGCCGACCCTCTCACTCCAATCTTCCCCAAACGGTTGATCAAGATATTATGATCAACCGTGTCAAATGCAGCGCTTAGATCCAGGAGGACCACCGCAGCGGATCCTCCCGAATCCAAGATGCATCTGCCTTCCTCCACCATTGAAATCAAGGCCGAGTCGGTTCCCTGGCCAGGCCGAAAGCCCGTCTGAGTACGACCCAGTAGATCGTTAGATTCCAGGAAATGCGAAAGCTGGCGATTGGCAAACTTCTCGGCGATCTTATTCAGCCCGGGCAGAAGCGAGATGGGACGGTAATTCGCCAAATCGGCCGGATCAAGGCCTGGTTTTTTCAGAAGGGCCTTGACAATGGCTTGCTTCCAACTAGGTGGAACAATGCCATGGGTGAATGAGGCATTCAGCAGGTCGATAGCTGGGCCTGCAATGATGTTCGTAAATTGCTTGAGGATCCGAATGGGCATGGGGTCCGAAGGGGAGCCGCTCTTCAGGGCTGAAAGCTCCTCACAAAAAGCCTCCTTTGAGACGGGGGAGAAGCTATCAAACACCTTTACGTCCAGTGCGGCCTCCGGAGCTGCTTTGTCTACCCTACCGGTGCTCAGAGGAAGACTGGCTAAGATGTTCTGTATTTTGACATCAAAAAACTGGGCCAGTTGATTGCATTTATCAGAATTTACCTCCTGAGTTACCGGGGGAGTGGGGACAGTGAGAAGCTCTTTAAGGATCTGATAAGTTTCTCTAGAAGAGTTACCTGCCATTCTGATTCGTTCCTCAAAATGGGCGGCTTTGGTCAAATTGCAAGCCACCTTGTATGCTCTCATGGCATCACGATAGTTATCTTTTGTGGTGGTCGCCCAGTTCTTCCGCCATTCTCGCTCCAGCTTTTTACATTTCTTTCTCATACATCCCAGTTCAGGGGTGTACCAGGAGGACTTAGGGCCACTCCTTTTATTTGAGATAGCTTTGAGAGGTAGTTCCATATCTAATGCTTGGCGGAGCCAGTCATGGAAGGCAACATCGGCTACCAGGGGATCGCATCCGGATGGGGGGACTGATTGTTCAAGAATAAGGGAGAGATTCTCAGTTGATAGTCGTGACCAAATTCTCTTATAGGTACGAGGTGCCCTAGGACCGGGAAGAGGAGGAGGATCCCTCATAAAGTTCAATTCAAACGGCACCAAGAAGTGATCCGACCAGGGCATAGGGAGAGGAGGGCTCGTCTGAAGATGTGAGATATTAGAGAACACACAGTCTAACAAGTGTCCCTTCACATGAGTAGGTTCCCTATTATGGAGCCTGAGGTTAGCTGTCATGAGTTCCGATCTCAGGTCAGATGCTATTTTATCCTCCTGTAGGTCAAAATGAAGATTCAGATCCCCCAGTAGAATGAAATTGGGAGAGGATGCAGCTAAGACGGGAACATGGTCCAGAATGGAGGTGGAAAACTGTTTTATTGTCCCCGGGGGGGCGATAGACCAAAATGCCCGAAAGGGAATGATTCGGCGATGACTGGATCCGAAAATAACAGCTCTCTGCATCTTGGATGGGCCCTTTATCTATTCTGCAGGACAGCTTCTCCCTGTGGATTATAGCTAAGCCACCTCCCTTTCCCAAAGGTCTATGGAGGGACTGAATGAGATAGCCAGATGGAAGGACATTAAGTAAGTCAAAATCAGAGTCAACAGACGTCCATGTTTCGGTAAGAAACATGATGTCTAAGTTAGTGTCTTCAATCAAATGTAAGATTTGTAGAGCGTGTTTGGGCAGGGACCTACAATTCAGAAGGCCTAGCCTAAGGGGGTCTTTAGTAAGAGCTTTGTTTCCCCCAACCTGGTCCCTGAATGAGCAATAGACACATGGCATAAATAGAGCATCAGCTCCTAATCCATGATGACAATAACGCGAGTTTGACGGCTTTAAAAGAACTAATTCCTCTTTCGTGTATGTGGTGGGAGTAGCTGCAGACACGGGCAGGGTCTGTGGCCCTAGGTCCGTCCTGGCCCGGACGGGCACAGACGGGCTTGCCTCTGGCGCGCCTCCGGCGCGCCAACGGCGCGCCCGCTGCGCCCGCCCGCTGCGCGGGCGACGAATGGTCGCCATTTATGAAGCGCGAGGTGCAGGAGACGCCCTCGCACTAGACCGCTACGAGTCAGAAAGCCTACCCAAGATGGCGGCCGCAGTCGGCAAAGCCGGTGGTCAGCCCGACGTGACAACAGAGGCCCCCAGAATCGCTCTGAAATGCCCCCAAGCCCCCACAAGTAAGAGCAGTGAACAGATTGCTAACAGTAAAATTCTAGTACAGAACACAGTTAAGATTGTCAAAAATAAAAAACGAAGCTTTTTAAAACAATTAAAGGCTCCCAAGAGCAGAGGGGTGTATGGCCAAACTCCCTGTGTGTGAGGGGAGCAGCCTGTATAGGTAACGCGGGCAAACTAATGAGCCCAATTTATAGCGCGAGGGGCAGGAGACGCCCTCGCACTAGACCGCTACGAGTCAGAAAGCCTACCCAAGATGGCGGCCGCAGTCGGCAAAGCCGGTGGTCAGCCCGACGTGACAACAGAGGCCCCCAGAATCGCTCTGAAATGCCCCCAAGCCCCCACAAGTAAGAGCAGTGAACAGATTGCTAACAGTAAAATTCTAGTACAGAACACAGTTAAGATTGTCAAAAATAAAAAACGAAGCTTTTTAAAACAATTAAAGGCTCCCAAGAGCAGAGGGGTGTATGGCCAAACTCCCTGTGTGTGAGGGGAGCAGCCTGTGTAGGTAACGCGGGCAAACTAATGAGCCCAATTTATAGCGCGAGGGGCAGGAGACGCCCTCGCACTAGACCGCTACGAGTCAGAAAGCCTACCCAAGATGGCGGCCGCAGTCGGCAAAGCCGGTGGTCAGCCCGACGTGACAACAGAGGCCCCCAGAATCGCTCTGAAATGCCCCCAAGCCCCCACAAGTAAGAGCAGTGAACAGATTGCTAACAGTAAAATTCTAGTACAGAACACAGTTAAGATTGTCAAAAATAAAAAACGAAGCTTTTAAAACAATTAAAGGCTCCCAAGAGCAGAGGGGTGTATGGCCAAACTCCCTGTGTGTGAGGGGAGCAGCCTGTGTAGGTAACGTGGGCAAACTAATGAGCCCAATTTATAGCGCGAGGGGCAGGAGACGCCCTCGCACTAGACCGCTACGAGTCAGAAAGCCTACCCAAGATGGCGGCCGCAGTCGGCAAAGCCGGTGGTCAGCCCGACGTGACAACAGAGGCCCCCAGAATCGCTCTGAAATGCCCCCAAGCCCCCACAAGTAAGAGCAGTGAACAGATTGCTAACAGTAAAATTCTAGTACAGAACACAGTTAGGATTGTCAAAAATAAAAAACGAAGCTTTTTAAAACAATTAAAGGCTCCCAAGAGCAGAGGGGTGTATGGCCAAACTCCCTGTGTGTGAGGGGAGCAGCCTGTGTAGGTGGTGATCATGCCGCTCTCATATTAGAACTTTCCTTGAGTGCGAAAACAAGACATACCCTTCAATATATTGGAGCTACAAACGGAGATGAACAACATTGACTCCTCAAAAGAATCAAATGGGGTCCGCTCCCGACCCACAAGTTTGCTGCATGGAAATCGTCTTGGAAAGGCTGGCAGCTCAACCGTAATGATCTTGGAAGAATTGGGAAATGGGGCGCTCTTGCATATGACTTGGCATACCAACTTCGTGAGAATAACAATCAAAGAGTTTATGACCACTCTAAATATAAACTGGGATTCCAGCCAAAAATAAAAAACTCATTAAAAATTCTTAAATCCAAACGCAGAGCCTATCGGGCTACTAGATCAATAACTGCAAAAAATGAGCTAAAAGAGGTGACCAAGGCACACGCAAAAGTGGTTTGGCAGGTGAAACGTGAAGCAACAGAAGCAAAAATGGCTGAAAATCTTTGAACTGCTTGCTCCTAGTAAAACCCAAGAATTTTGGCAATATATAAACAAGCTCAGCAATGGGCAATGTAATAGAGAGAATCCACTCGACGCTAGAACTTGGGTAGCCCATGTAAAAACTCTCTATACTAATGACTCAGAGCAAAACCCAAACTTAAGAACATCTTCCGATAAACATCTAATTGATAAACCAACTGAATCAACGGCTTGCCCTGTGAACACTACACCTGCTGAAAGAAAAGTACTAGCAGGAATCCTGAAAAGAATACGCCCCAACGGGGCTCCGGGATTGAACGGGCTACCAGGCTCTCTTTTTAGAGAGGATATAGACTTTTGGACCGAGAACCTGGGTCAGCTGTATGCGGAGTGCACACTCCTTATGGATGTTCCAGACTCCTGGAGGGGATCCTTGTTACATCCTATCTACAAAAAGGAGTAAGCACAGATCCTAAGAACTATCGTATGATAGCCTTATTGGACGTGGAGGGCAAGGCATATGCGAGTTCTCTACTTACGGAATTAGAACATTGGGTCACCAAGGAGAATTTGCTCCCCTTCTATCAAACAGGGTTCCGTCAGGGAGGCTCAACCATAGACACCATTATAGCACTTTCGTATATTGTACACCAAACAATGATTCAAGGCGCCCAGCCTCTTTTTGCCTGTTTTATAGATTATACAGCGGCATTTGATGGCATTGACCGGAACATCTTATGGAGGAAATTGGCGAGTTGGAACATCTGTCCGAAACTTCTACAAGCCATCAGATCACTGTACACTCAGACAGAGCCCTGGTCTCCTCAATCCAGAGTTCAAGCTGATACAGAATCTGCCTGATAATGACCTTCTGTGCTAAATCAATTAAATGAATTGGTCTATAATTCAGGCACAAGTCTTTTGAGCCCTTTCTGTAAATGGGGGCAATCTCAGCTGCAGCAGCTAAAGGGGCAAGGGAAGGGGTGTAATAAAATAAAAGGAGGAAAAAATTAAATGTACCTGCTGGCCGCTTCTTCTCCTCCGTCTTCTTCTTTGTCGATGCAGGAAGCAGGAACAGGAAGCACCAATACATCCAGACTCCCCTAGCCAATCCCGACAGGGCTGATAGTAGCATTGTGATTGATCTGATCGCCTGGACATGTTCTCCACCCGGGCTGTGTTATACAGCATGCCAAGTGGGCATGACTGTTTGGACGGCCGGCCAAACTATCATGAGCACTTAGAGAGTGCCACCACTACTCTTGCCTGCTCTGTGGGCAGTCTAGCTTGCCCGCTCCTAGGGGGAGTACTGAAAAATAAAATGATAATAACATGATGTTATTATCTTTTTGTTTTTCCTGTGGGGTGACGCTCCTCTGCCTTAGCGTAGGAGCCATCCCTACTCAGCTATCTTCCAACTAGATGGCATTTCCATCCCATCAATATTAGATTAGAGAGCGTATTTACATATTGAGACCCATTTTCGACATCTGATAGTAGGAGATCCCCTGGGACCCCCTCCTGCCCCATAGCTTTGCCACACTTTATGGATTTAATGGCCTCACAGTATCGCCATTTGTGATGGTTAGTGAGGAAAAGAGGGCTTGAGCTACTGTGAGGCGCAAGAAACTGCCCCTGATTTACAACAACAACCAGAAATTCCTTGTGTCTTTGTTAACTGCAGCCACATGCATGTCTTCCCAGAGTTGTGTATCCCACAAGTACATCGATTTCCTTTGGGCTAGTGTGTAGTGTTTCCTTATTGCTCTAATTTCACTAGGATAACCTCTTTTTAACCCCTTGGCAGCTGGGGTAATTACCCCACGGTGCGGCGGTTGGGGGTCCGCTCATGACGAGCTCAGCTTGTCATGACTCGCAGTGCAGCTGTGCTCATGACGAGCTGAGATCGTCACAAACCCGCCCACTCATTGATTTTCCTGCAGAGGCGAGGAATTAGCCGCGCGTGGGCGGGCTGCGGCTGTTATGACGAGCTCAGCTTGTCATGAGCACAACTCCACTGTGACTCATGACGAGCTGAGCTCGTCATGAACACACAATGGGTTAAGGCTAAGTGCGGCTCCGATTTTTCCCTTTTACAGTCAATGTTAAACTAAGAACAGACTGATTTGGGGTCCTTAAAATTGGATGAATTATGATTTGTAAGTGTTCATGTGTCTATAGGGCAGCATGATCCCTTTTTTGGGAAGAAAGGGAGATACCTAAGTCTGAGATTACACTTAGCAGAGCCCTATTCATTTTGATCCTGAGGTCAGGATGTGTTGCTACTCTAGCCCATTTTAATTTGCTCCGATTATTAGAAGGCATTACATATGCAGTAAGTGAAATTAATGTTTTTCTGGTTATTTGAAAATATCTCACATTGAGCAATGTAATGGTCGCTATCTGTCCTAGTTATCACCCTCAAATTAAAACAACTTTATTCGGTTTTGCGAGAAAAAAAAACATAAAAGTAAAAAAAAAAACATAAAAGTTACAAAACATCCACATCTCGTTTAAAACTAGATACATTAAAATTGCAATTCATATCAATAAATAGGGAGCAGATGGATCTGTAAAAGTCATGTTTACCAAGTTTTCAAGCAGAAGGTGCCCTCTCCCATTAAAATAACTAAAATTCCAGGCAAGCCCTTGTTCTTACTGTAAATTTCAAGTAACCCACAATAAAAAAAAATGCAGTCTGGCTTCAGCAATTGCAGGTACAAAAGTGGTGGGCGGAGTTGGCTTAAGTACAGCATCTTTAAAAGGGGAAATAAAAAGTGTCTCTGTGGTACCTCGTAAAATGTACAGAGTAACATAAAGTGTAGCCGATCCTGTGGAGACACGCCATCATAGCCACAGGGTGCTAACACCTGTCCAGTGCTACACCCTTTTGGAGCGCCGAGTAACAGATGAAAAAGATCCAAACAAAACCTGGTCAATTAAAACCGCTCATATGTGGACAAAGATCCCTTGTTACAGGTTAGGCCAGCAATCCCCACCTCCACCTCTATCTGCTCAAAGACGACACTGTCAATTTTATATTGCCTAATTGGCTGTCCACGAGGGCCCTTGAACATACCTTGGAAATGGGACACCTATTCTTCCTCCGTAATGTGCGAGCCTATGTCTTTTGTAAACAGTGGTCTATTGACGATACCCCAGAACCTTGAGCTGTTCCCTAGGATACTCGTTTCTAGCGGCTCCCTCCATGTTTCCTCCTTAAGAGCTCCCTTGCGTATGGCCAAATCTGTATCACCCTCATATCCACAGCAGAGGGCAATAGATGCAGGACAACTAATATATAATGTAGTCTTCTGAAGGAGCCTAGTCAACTAAAGGTATGTGCTGTGGGTTGATCAGACATTGTACGGCCTCTACAAGCCCTCAATCCAAAAGATAATGCAAAACATAGTTACTGATACGCATCATCAGTCCTCCGCGTTACAGGGGGAGCACTATGGTTAGAATGCCCCATACCTCGCCCTATGCATCAATTTAGGAGGAGCTATTGTGTTCTAATGGCTTATATGTCATGTTAAAATCACCTGCAATAATTAGCGGGTCATGCGTTGTGAAAAGATTCAATGAGCTGCTGTAACGTCTGTGATTCTTTAACTCCCCTTATCCCATGGTTGTATGCATTATAAATGTAGATTGCACATAAGACATCCCCTATCATCTTCATTCCAAGGATGTCCTCAGCGGCAATGTCGACAGGGGATAATTTCACATTTAAAGAGGTTTGTAACCAATTCAAAAGACTCCCTGCAGCTCGCCTTTTCTTTGTTTGATGTGAAGGTTTAAAAACTTTAAAAAATTGATGATTCATGTCCAATAGATAGGATCAATACTCTAAATCTCCAGTAGGAGGCATATGTCATGTTGATCTATAAAAGATCCCCATGCTGGTTCGTGAAGCTTTGGTTTAATTCCTGTGATGTTCCAAGACAGGAAATGGATATTTGGTCACCATCCAGCTTTAGTATATTATTAGTCTCCAAGAGCCCCAATTCCCTGGTGTCTACCAGATGGAATGAGCCTCCCAGTCAAATAACCATAGAGATAGCCAGGTTGTTTGGTGTATTAGGAACTTCAAAGGGAGATGGATCAATGTTTTGCGATGGCACTTAAAATAAGAAAAACACATATATAGGCAAGGAAGAAAGAAGGAAAGGGGTCAAATGTGTAGCGTGCGAAGACCTGTAGCCTCCAAAGCCACAGTATCACAGAAAGTAAGTAGTCTAACAACAACCCAGAAATTCAAGGCCAAGCTGAATGTAAATTCAGCTTGGTCTTGAATTTCTGGGATAGCCAATATAAAAGTCTCACCCCGGAAAGCACGTTTGAACCCTTACAACTACAAGATATGGCGACCAAGTAAACCATTGAATAGGGCAAAGGAATACAGTGGTCACAACAGTCAGATGAACAATAACACCTCGGTGGCCCATGGAGGCCAGGGACCTCAGTTCAAAGTTCACCTTTAGGAGAGATCTCCAAACATCAGAGAATGGCATGTTCGTTTATAGGTATATAGGTTACCTGATAGCAAAGGCCCCACGCTGGGAGATGCTATTTGTCCACAATCAGTCATAGGCGTCCGAAAGAAAAGCCAAGGGGGTGGACCTGCCCTGCTTCTTCCTGTCACTGACAGGCACAGGACAAACCTGGACTAGTCCCATGCTATGCCCAGACGTGATCCACACCACGAGGGGAGAGACAGCGGTCTAATCTTGATGGCCATGCCTCCTTCATGTGTCAGCTGCACCGGTTTAACTGACGGTTCACCCTGGGACATCGAGTCCCACCTGGGTGTATGCATGAAAGGTTTTTCTGCAAACTAGCAACAAGAGTGTCTCCATTGGCAAAGTGGGCCCGCAGCCCGAGAGCAGACCTAGAGCTTTTTTTGGGGGGGAGAGAGGGAGACGAAGGGGGCAGGAGATGTCGGATGGCAGGAAGATAGACAGAAAAGGGGCTAACAACTAACTTTTGTTTTTCTGTAGACTTTCAAGGGGTTTCTGCCTCCTGCTGCCTTTACAGTCTCAATTGGGACTATGGGCCAGTTCAAATGAAAATGCAAATACCTGGTGGCGGGGGGAAGGAGTGATTTGTAGTCCAGATAGATCAGGACTACAAATCAGTCAGGAATACATACACAAAAAACTCTTTAAGAGACTATTCTGGATCCTTTGTAAAGGGAAAATAACCCCAAAATTGGTGACAAGAAATGTGCCTGCATGCCGGAATCCTTTCCTCACTTACCCTTGATTCATCACTGCTGCCCCTTACAAGGATCCCCAGTAGTTAATGAGGAGAAGTCTTTTCCTATGACAACCACTGTAGTGTATCCCAGCTGCAGCAATCACTTTCTAGAGTCACACTGTATACCTTGGTTGCTGTCACCGGTTAATGAGACATTGCATCACAGAAGCTCCTCTGGGCCAATCAGTGAGCTTCTTACCATGATACTGCTTTTCTCTTCAGTAGACTAGAATAGACTAGACAAAGGAAACTGCAGTGACACTCTCTTCTGCCATTAGGTTTCCCTGTTGCATAGGTAAGTCTCCGTCCAACATCCCCTTTGATTTTGCTTTGGTCACCCTAAGTTGGTAGGGTATGCCCAGACGTGGGTCCCATGCTCACTTTGCCACTGGATTCAAGCAAGCCTGGCTGGTGATGCCTGATTAGCCAGAAACCGGTCCCAGGATGCTTGTTTCCAGTCCAGGGAAGAAATGGCTTGCCAGTTCGGGCTGGACTGTTCCCATGAGGCACAGGGTGAGACTGATTTGGATTGGCCATGTCTGAACTGGGGTGGCAGAGGTAGCTAAAGAATGATGATGGATTTAATCTAGAACAGTTGACTGGGGGTGAGTGCTTGCATTGTTCAACACTCCGTTCATCATCCCCTTTGGTTTAGCAGTGAAAAAAACACAGCCCGCAGGGATAGGGCTACAGTGGCGCTCTGTACAGACAGTGGCAGAGAGTAGGTACACTATGAAAAAAACAAGGACCCCCTGGGTAGTGATTCCAACAGACTCCTAGGGCAGGGTAGACATAATATATGCAAAAAATCCTAGGCATTCTTAACAGTAGACAAACAAGTAACTAGACCCAAATGCAAAAGGAACAGGCAAAAAAGGGGATATAATAATTTGTAAAAAGCAAACATGTTTTTAATATACATAATAAAAATCATATAGGTAACTGAGAATAATCAGACTATATGACAATTCAAATATAAAAATATATGCAATTAATACATATAATGACACAATTTACAACACTTTAAATAAATAAAAAGACACCATCAGTTATTAAAAGGTGTCCGCAAACAAGGTGAAGATAGAGAGTAGGTACACTACAGGGCAGGAGTTAGGGAGAGGAGCTTAATGTGCACTGCTCCGAGGCCATGGTGCGCTACATTGGTTGGATGTGCCACCTCATCTTCATGCTTGTGATCCTCGCCAGCTTGTTCCCCGTGTAGCCGGTATTTAAGTGGGCCTTGCACAACGGCGAGACAGGGATCATCTTCTTCTACCTCCTGCCCTGGATCATGTTTCATTATCAAGGTCTTGGTTGTGTTTTCTCACTTGAGATTACTTTAATACTTATTTTCATCCTCTGAAGTAACAAGTTAAACACTGCTTTTAGTTAAGGTTGACATGTCCAAGTGCATCCCTCTACAGCCTCCCCTCCAAGGATTTGTCTCCGTTTGCCACGTGGTCACACTGGGCCAGTTTAATGGTTTGTAGCGGGAAACATCATTTTACCGCATGCAACACAATGACTGCCATTACAGCGCAGTCATTACAATGACCGCGTTGGAACAACGCATGCCATTACAACGGAAGTCAGATCAACGACTTGCTCTAGAGGTTAGAAGGTGTTGGATTTAAAATCCAACACCTTCCCTACTGTTGCACACACTGGAGTTGGAATAGTAAATGAACTATTCCAAAATCCAGCGCCACCCCTAGAGGAAGTCGTTGTTCCAACTTGCATTGTAATGGCATGCGTTGTTACAACACGGTTGTTGTAATTGCATGCATTAAAAAAGCATGCAATGTAACATAGCATATTGTTTTATAGCATGTGGTGCCTATTACAGTGCACACCTCCCACCTCTGCAGGCTACATGGGGCGCGAGAACAGTGGCAAGTATGAGAGGAATTCAGATATACAGCTGATTATTAGTGTGGGTGTGGAATGTCACAGAATATTTATGTAACTCCGCAGAAACCGCAAAGTTTAGGGCTGCAAGTTCCACCCACCCCTCCTGTTGACTTTGAATGTTTGAAGAGGAGGTATAGGATGAATCATTTGTTAGGTAAATGCCCATCACTGATTATCCAAACATGATTGGAGTTACCCAATTTAAACTACATTACTTGTGAGCAAAGAGTGATAGGTCTCTACTGTCTATTTGGGGCAGTGATCTCACTGCTCTGTGGGCCCGATTCACAGAACTAACGTAAGACAAAATCCTAAACTTACTACTTTTGGTATTCACAGAAGGCATTTAGTAGTAGTAAAGTTAGGATTTTGTCTTAAGTTTGACTTAAGACAAACTTCAGACAGACCTAAGACAAAATCCTAACTTAAGTCTGTCTTAAGTCTGTCTTAAATCTGTCTTAATTCTGTCTTAAGTTTGTCTTAAGTTTGTCTTAAGTCAAACTTAAGACAAAATCCTAACTTTACTACAACTAAATGCCTTCTGTGAATACCAAAAGTAGTAAGTTTAGGATTTTGTCTTAAGTTAGCTTTGTGAATCGGGCCCTGTGTTCCTTGCAATCTGTCTCCAATACATGTCTTGGTTGGGTGACAGCTCCCCTTTTTGCATTTCCTCCAGACAGCCACAAACACAGGAAGGCTAGGTGTGACTGAGTGAGTACCTATCTTCATACATCTGCATTCTGATGGTCCTTCCTGGGCAGGAAGGAAGGAAGGGACTCACACTTACCCTTTAAATGGTTGTGGCCTGATCCCACATAAAGGACTGATTACCCTCCACAGATAGCCTGGCAGACAGGACTGTCCTGAAATAGATACTTCTGCACTTCAAAACCACTCTTTGAAGTTTCCCTCACATTAGGGTATAAGTACTGGGTCTCTGACCCCATCAGACCAGACACCTCTGAACCTACACCAAACCTCTGTCAGAGGAACTGCTGTGCTGTTTAAAGGACTCAACAGGACTGCTGAACAGGAGGGCCTGCTTTTCTGTGTGTTGCCCTGCTGCCTGCTGCTCTTTGACCCTGCTGAAGGAGGGCTAGATTCTGCTTTCTTACAAAATGATCTCCAAGGGATTGTTGACTTGCTTCTATTGCTTGAGACTCAGGGAATTCAAAGCCTTCACCCCTGCTCCTATTCCTGACTCACTGAAAGAGGCCCAGGTACCTCAAACATAGATTTCCATGCATCTCCTGTGTGGGTGTAGCAGAACTGACGTATCAACCTGCTTGCAGGAATAATATCAGTGCATCGCCTCAGAACCAGCATTTTGCCTCCAGAGATCAACACACCAGACCGTCTATGCCCATCTCTGCAGCTGCGTGAGATTAACCCATCCCCTGACCCGGGTGGAAGAAGCATGTGCACCACTCAGCGCCTATTGACTCTGGCACCCATCTCGAGTACTGACGCATCGCCCTCACTGCGTGGAGAAGATCAATGCATCTCGCTGCTTGGAACCAGGAAAGGTACTTGTTCAACAGGGCCTGAAAGCGTCCTGTAGAAGGCCGGTGCTCCATCGCAGCCAGCCTGAACTTTGACTTTGCCCCAGCCCAGTGTGACCAAAAGTATCCTTTTTAGTGCCACCTACTTCTAAGTGCTTTGCTGCATTTATTTCTTCAAAATTCATTAACTCAACTTCTATACATTGGGTATTGTTTTGGTTTTGTTTTATGTATAAAGTCATACATTATTGTTCTAAACCATTGTGGAGTCTTTTTGGTATGCTTTCACTGTGATTCTGTATGAGTAATTGCACAAATACCTTGCACATTGTCTTCTAAGTTATGCCTGCCTGCTCTGTGCCAAGGTACCAGAGGTTGAGCACAGGATAATATAGGTTGTGTTGAGACTTACCCTGAACAAGATTGTGGTCTCTACTTGGACAGGGTGCATTCCTCCCCAACTAGAGATCCAGTTTCTAACAGAAGGCATCTAAGATTGTGGTCTCTACTTAGACAGGGTGCATACCTCACCAACATGAGATCCAGTTTCTAACAGAAGGCATCTGTTACCAGTAGAAACTCCTATGTTTAGACAAACTTAGAAGGTTCTCAAGCATTAGATGGGTGGGCATACTGCAGCATATGTGTAAGGAGCCAATTTCTTAAGTGCACACATTTCCCCTTGCTTGAACTTACTTCTAGTAGGTCTTCGTTTTGATGTAAAGCCCTCTTTGACTAGTTTACTAGATTGGGCTTTCGGGCAAACTATAACTGTTTCCCTTGTCTGCTCCTGTAGAAGCAAAGCAGTGCAAAGCAGTTTTGTGCTGTGGAAAGTCCACCTTTTTCAGACCAAAACACTGTTTGAGCTAGATAGCATACACTTTTTTACATCACACTAGCATAGGTGTAAAGACTAATCAGGGCTGTTAAATCACAGGGTTATCAACAGCAAAATGCTTTCAGCAATGTACAAAAGATTTTTCTTAATGACTCAGAAAAGAGCTTTATAAATCGCAAATGGGGAACGCCTTGAAAGGGATATTTCCCTCCAATTTGTTTTTCAGAAAGGTATGTATCAATGCTTTTTTACCATAATTGCAGGTGCAATATATTAACCAGGCCTTCCACATTTGCCTAGTAACTGATTCACTAAGTGGTAGCTTCTGATTTGGAAATCATAACAGAGGCCTCGGGGGAGCCAGCATTGGTCAAGAGGACCAGTGCCTGCCCCCACAGATGTTTTTCCAAAGAGGAAATATTTCTTCAAAGCAGTGCTTGTCGCTATAACTTACATGGACTGCTTTGAAAAATCTATTTCCCAATTGGGAATTTAAATGAAGGGACAGATTTCAGCTGTCCATAGCAGGCCCCAGTTCCTGCATTGCCAGCTAATTTCTGGAGGCTGGAAATTGTGGCCTACCTACTTAATATTCGATAGAGGGATTGTTTTGTAACCCCCCAGTAAATGGAAAATTTGAGGTGCGACCTATAAGTACATATATTACATCACAAATTGCACCGTCACTTGGAAAGCAGTCAGCATATGAATTGCGCCCTGGTTTTCAAAAGTGTCCCATAGTGTCCAAGAATCCAAGAACAATAAACAATATTTACCTGCATTGTCCAAACCAAGATATGGGACATTATCTTGTTTAAGCTACAGTCATCGTAATAAACAATCAAAGGTAAAAAAAGTAACCCACCTTATGAGTTACAAAAAAAAACAAGATAAGAGGACACTGGTAAAGGTTTTCACAGCTTGAAAAGATTTCTATAGGAAAGTCAAAAAGAAGAAACAAAATATGACTAAATGAACACACATGTAAACTCAGAAATCAGATTCTCAGGTCATAGGGGTACACTTCAAAATATTTCAACATACAACATCTCAATTAAGACTCAAGATATTGGAAGAATTTTCTATAAATTTTGCCGGAGACAAAAGCAGATATTTTTGGAAGTTTGAGATTTTGGATCCATAATTTCCAGGCACAACAACAGATGACTTAAATGATAATATTCACTATAGTTGTTGAGATTGCCAGGCAATCTGTGGGTTTCTTACTAAAGCAAAAGATAGTTTCACAACTTCATTGGATACTACTTGACTCAATGTGGCCAAACTCTGCTTTTCATGTGACCAAAAGTGAGGAAAGACTATCATTGAATTTCATGATTTAGAGATTGTTATCATTACATTACTATAAAAAACATAAATGTTTATATACTATTTTTTACTTATTGGAGGACAATCAAAATAAGAAAAAAATCCTCTTTGAACCTGTGTACATACCTCCACTCTCTGACTCATCTCAAACCTGTCTGACTACTATGGACACTTAAACATCCTTTCCAAACCCTTCCCTCCTTTACCCAATCCAGTCTACTAACAGGTGCACAAGTCCACCAGTCCCAATAACAAACCACACCATCCCTTCAGTAGTCCACTTCAAATAATACATCAAATAATACATCCCTTTTAAAACCATACAACAAATGTAAAAGGCATCAATGATCACAAACTTTATACACTTATCAAACAAAATAAACTACATGCAGGGGCCTGGAGCTTCAGAAAACATCTATTGAGTTCATCTTGAAGCTAGCTAAGCTAAACCTTATTAGAAATTATTTAGAGTTTCAAGGTACAATATACAGAAAACAACATGGAAATTACATTGACAGTACATTTTCTCCCAGCCTGGCATGCCTCTATATCCACCAATTTAAAGAAGAACACACCTGGACAAATAATCAATATATTGATGACATTTTCATCATCTAGCAGGAGTCTGAAAAACTGGCAAAGACTTGTGGGTTGGATAAAAGAATAGAATCAGTACCTAACAATCACTAAGTCAATGAGCAATCAAGAGATTTACTTTTTGGATGTAACAATCATGGGTGTTTACGGCACCTTACACATAAAAGTATATAACAAACCAGCAGACAACAACGCCTTACTTTGTTTTGAGAGTGCCCATGCACTAAAAGAGAACCTACCATTTGAGCAGTTTCTAAGAATTAGACAGAACAGCTCCAATTTGGAGGATTTCAAATCAGAGCCGTAGAAGTATTAAACAAAAATAGAATTTCTAGATATTTCCCAATACAGATAATAGAGAAAACTAGGAGTAGTGCTAGATACAACCGGTGCGACTCATTATTAATGGACAGAGAAAGGACTGAACCAAACAGGTAATCTGTGTCTCTATTAATAACAAGTCAAATCAGGTAATAACAGTATTAATAAAACATAGGTGTATATTAAGCGCAAGTATATTAAATGTAGAGAAGCCAATGTTTTATCTGAAAAGAAATGCAAGGATTAGGGCTAAACGAGTGCGTACTACTCTAGGTCTGGTGGCTCAGTGGACTAACGTGCCTAAGGTAGGGGGCCTGTGCTTGACACTTGGTCACAGGTTCAAATTCTGGCAGGTCCACTCAGACTTTCATCCTACTGAGGTCAATAAAATTAGAACAATTGAGTTGGGTAACAATAAACATCTGTTATTCAGCACCAGGCTACAATCTGGGTGAACGTGCGATTTCCAAATACTTATGTTATGTTACTACTCCTCCATACATCAAACTGTAAACCAGGCCTTATCTTTTCACACATCCAATTGGAGTGAGTTTAAACTTTCTCGTTACCTCATGAATATTGATGAGATAGATTGAATTTTTGGAGTTAATAACTATCTGTGGATTGATGCAGAAAGGATGAACCACATCAGACCACTGCCTGCCTAGGTTTAGGTCAAAAGTGTGTTGGTGATAAAAAATGTAGGATATACGATTTTTCTAAGGAAGATAATGTTGGTATCACTCTTGGGAGGTTTCAAATAAGACAATATATCACACAAGATGCACTGCAAAGGGTAACTGACCATCACAGTGTGGCCAGCGCTCTGTTGTTTTTAACCTTACATCAGCATCTAAACCTATAGATCTAGGCTTATTAAGACCACAGGAACAACACCATCAGTCAAACTAATTCTACAAATGAAACTCACATGATGAGGTGCCCATGTGGACTGGCGTACATTGGGATGACTTCTAGAAAAATAAGGATTATGATCTTTGAACACAGCAGCAATATATGGTGCAAATGCTCTATTACTAAGGTGACAGCCATTTCTGAGATGCAAAAGCATATAATTGAAACAATACCCCAAATACCAACATGACATTGAAGTTACTGGCACAAGAACAAAGGTGTGTTTGTAGATTAGAAACTCACATACAGGGGCTCGATAACAGAATACCTTGGAATCAGTTACATTCCATGGGATAAATATAACAGAGTCTAGACAGTGGTTAACCAACAGTGTACATACACATGACTATGACCACATAAGGTGGAAAATGGAAAAAATGTCTAGAACAAAACAAAAAAAGAGGGCTTGGGATAACATTCTTTTACAGAATAGTAGACATCTTTTTTCCAATAATAATAAGACCCCTGTTGTTACCACTGAGGCATGTGATCATGCAATTGCATTTAATAATTTGTTTCAAGATGAAAGAGGGGATCACTAGTCCCAGGTTTACTTATTTCAGTAAATGTTGAATTGCGTCAAATTCCACAAGTGGATGAATGGGAGCACCCATGCCTCATCCATGGAATGATTACCACGATGAAATGTAACACAAAGCAGAGCAGGCTGCTGCGTTGCATTACATTTCTTTACATACTCACTCAAGGTGGCGGAAATCGCTCCTTGCATGGATTTGTAAATCTTAGTAAAATGTTTGTGTTTGCCTTGCATCCCTTGGACATCCCAAAACCGAATAAATCCTCAACGGATTTCCACTGGCAAGTGTCGTCTGTAGCGCTGGGACGCCTGAGGGTAGCTATCGCGCTT
This sequence comes from Lissotriton helveticus, assembly GCF_964261635.1. Taxonomy (NCBI): domain Eukaryota; kingdom Metazoa; phylum Chordata; class Amphibia; order Caudata; family Salamandridae; genus Lissotriton; species Lissotriton helveticus. The sequence goes on from NC_136071.1 coordinate 61,030,247, forward strand.
TACAAATGAGCTTTTCATTTCATTTCATTTCATTTCATCCATTTCATTTCACAACACAAAGGCTTAGTAAATTTGGGCCAGGGCGCTTTCTTTCTCTCTCACTGTCACGCAATCGAGCATAGCATCTTTGAGTTCGGCACTGAGTTGCGTGACAGCTTTGTAAATCTGGGCCTGAGTGAGTTTCCATCAATCTGTGAAATCTCTTTTGCATATTAAGAGATGAAAATTAGGAGAGTAGTGAAATTGCATTTCAAGTGTGTTTTAAAGTGCCAAATTAGATCAGGATATATTAGCATTTCTTTCATCTGTTGTTTTTCTGTAAAAAATATCTCGCTATTTACTATCTCTTGGACAGGATGGGATGTAGGAAAGAGCATCTGGATTGCATTCTCCTTGTCCATAGTATTATCAGTACCTTTATTTTAAGAACAATGTCTATTCATTTTGCTTGTTTCCTTTTTCTACTTCTGCAAATGTTCATTACTATTTTATGTCATCCGGGATCCCATGTTACTTCCACCGATGTGGTGTCATAGGTTCGCATTCTCTCACGTCTATGACGTTTGGGATGGCTTTCCTACATGATTGTCAGAGGGTTGCTGATCAGGGTCTAAAGACCCGATTTAACTGCTGTGTTGTATATGAAAGTGAACACAGTGTTACAATGAAATGGTAGGGTTGTCATTCAACAACCAAAGCACACTTACTTAGGATTAGGGTGAAACGCTCCTGCAACCTACTGTGCGTGGGGTGACTATTTAGTTAAGAATTAAAGGGCCAGCACCCTTGTGTGCAATGGAAACTTTATTAGTATGTTGAACAGGACAAATAAATATGAAACGAGTATAGGGAGGTAAACGCGCAGTCAGGGACGTAACAAACGCCCCCGAAGGCCCCGCGGTGCGGGGGGGCCCGCTCCCCTCAGTAAATGAAGGGGGCCCCGGCCCCCCGCTCTTCTGAGAGCTCTGAGAGGCTTGCTTTGCGCTGAAGCAAGCCTCTCTCCTCTGTGTCTGAAGCAGGTGCAGGCTGCAGCCTGCTCGGAGCCCCTCGCCCCCTTCAGCTGACTGAAGGGAAACAATGTTTCAAGTGACATTGTTTCTCTTCAGTCAGAGCGCGGGAGGCCCGGAAAGAGGCTGGGGGTGGGGGCCCAGTTAAAGCAGGCGAACTCTGCTCTATGCAGGGTACAGTGGTGGATCAGGGGGGCCTCGGTCTCAGTTAAGCTGTGGAATCCTAATGTGCACATGAGGCAAACCATTGCCTATAGAAGGGCAGTTTTTACGAGGGCGCTGGGGGCCATATTAAAAGGGTCCCGGCTAACTACAGGAGGGGCCACAGAGACTTGTGCTGCCCCTCATGTGACATGGACTGCGTCAAAATATCAATGTGCTCCAGGGGTCAAATGGACATTGAGCATATTTCAAACTTTCAGGATGGCTATCAAATATGCAAATAATCTCATTTAAAATTAATCGTATGTGAATTCATTTTATAGGTAGTAATTGTGGATACCCTGAAGACTGGACTTTACTCTTCAGTGAATCCACAAGTCAAGCCTTAGTCTGGATTGACCCTGGCGAATCTAGGGGCCCCTCCTCAGAAGCGCGGGCACTCCAATCATCACCCTCATAACTGCCCTAGTTGTGTCTATTACAAACTGACAACACACTAAGCTCATAGGGGCCCCTCCATAAAGGTCTTTCTGAGTTCTTCAGGAGTACCACACGATTTTACAGGCGTACCACAAGAGTACCCCAGGAGTCCTACAGGAGTAATACAGGAGTACTACAGCAGTACTACATGAGAATTACTGGAGTTCCACAGGTGTACTACAGGAGTACTACAGGTGTACTACCGGAGTAATACAGGAGTACTAAAGGAGTACCCCAGGAGTCCTACAGGAGTAATACAGGCGTATTACAGGAGTATCCCAGGAGTCATATAGGAGTAATACAAGAGTACTACAGCAGTACTACAGGAGTACTACATGAGAATTACAGGAGTTCTACAGGCGTACTACAGGTGTACTACCGGAATACCACCAGAGGTCTATAGGAATACTACAGGTGTACTACCGGAGTACCACCGGAGTTCTACAGGAGTAATACAGGAGTACCACCGGAATTCTACAGGAGTACCACAGGAGCACTACTGGAGTTCTACAGGAGTACCCCAGGAACCCTACAGGTGTAATACAGGAGTACTACAGGAGTACTACAGCAACACTACAGGAGTACTACATGAGAATTACAAGACTTTTACAGGCGTACTACAGGAGTACTAAAGGTGTACTACCTGAGTACCACTGGAGTTCTACAGGAATACTACAGCAATACTACAGGAGTTCTACAGGCATACAACAGGAGTACTAAAGGTGTACTACCAGAGTACAACCGGAGTTCTACAGGAGTACTACAGGAGTACTACAGGAGTAATACAGGAGTACTACAGGAGTACCCCAGGAGTCCTACAGGAGTGATACAGGAGTACTACAACAATACTACAGGAGTACTATAGGAGAATTACAGGAGTTCTACAGGCGTACTACAGGAGTTCTATAGGAGTACTACAGGTGTACTACCGGAGTACCACTGGAGTTCTACAGGAATACTATAGCAATACTACAGGAGCTCTACAGGCATACTACAGGAGTAGCGCAGGAGTTCTATAGGAGTACTACAGGTGTACTATCGGAGTACGACCGGAGTTCTACAGGAGTATTACAGGAGTATTACAGGAGTAATACAGGAGTACTACAAGAATACTACAGGAGTACCGTAGGAGCAGGGGCATAACAAATGCCCCGGGAGCCCGCGCAGTATGGGCGGCCCCACTCTCTTCAGTAAATGAAGGGGGCCCCGGCCCCCTCAGCTCTTCGGTGAGCGCTGTGAGAGAGGCTTGCTTTGCTCTAAAGCAAGCCTCTCCCCCTCTAAAGCAGGTGCAGGTTGCAGCCTGCTCTGAGCCCCTCCCGCTGACTGAAGAGAAACAGTGTATCAACTTACATTGTTTCTCTTCAGTCAGAGCCCGCCCAAAGGATGGGGGTGGAGGCCACAGAGACAGCATTCTCCAGGGCAAAGCTCATATGAGAAGGGATGAGGCAGCAAAATGGTGCCCTCAGGTAGCACTCTTGTTAGAACACAGCATGTGGGCGTCCGCAGGGGAGGTGGGGGGAAGGGGGGCCGAGAAGGGTGCAAGGCAGAGTGGAGAATGGTGCAAGGTAGAGAGGAGAAGGGTGCAAGGTAGAGAGAAGATGGGTGCAAGGCGGATGGGAGAAGGGTGCAAGGCAGGGAGGAGAAGGGTGCAAGGCAGAGAGGAGAAGGGTGCAAGGCAGAGGGGAGAAGGGTGCAAGGCAGAGGGGAGAAGGGTGCAAGGCAGAGGGGAGAAGGGTGCAGCAAGGTGGAGAGGAGAAGGGTGCAAGGCAGAGGGGAGAAGGGTGCAACGTGGAGAGGAGAGGGGTGCAAGGCGGAGGGCAGAAGGGTGCAAGGGGGAGGGGGAGAAGGGTGCAAGGCAGAGAGGAGAAGGGTGCAAGGCAGAGGGGAGAAGGGTGCAAGTCAGAGGGGAGAAGGGTGCAAGGCAGAGGGGAGAAGGGTGCAAGGCAGAGGGGAGAAGGGTGCAAGGTGGAGAGGAGAAGGGTGCAAGGCGGAGGGGAGAAGGCTGCAAGACGGAGGGAAAAGGGTGCAAGGTAGAGGGGAGAAGGGTGCAACGTAGAGAGGAGAGGGGTGCAAGGCGGAGGGCAGAAGGGTGCAAGGGGGAGAAGGGTGCAAGGGCAGGGCAAGAAGGGTGTAAGGCAGAGGGGAGAAGGGTGCAAGGGGGATGGTGATGAAGTTAAAAATGTGCCCCCCCCCAACCCCGGAAACATTACTGCAGACGCCCATGGCAACACACACTGCTTTGTGAGCGAGAGTGGGCGAGAGTGGAGGGAGAGAGTGGAGTGAGAGAGAGAGTGGCGAGAGGGGGACAAGTGTAGAGTGAGAGAGGAGAGTGAGAGAGAGTGGAGCGAGAGAGAGTAGAGAGAGGTTGGAGAGAGAGTGGAGAGAGAGAGAGAGTGGAGGGAAACAGTGGAGAGAGAGTGGAGAGAGAGAGTGGAGAGAGAGAAAGTAGAGAGAGTGGAGAGAGAGTGGAGCGAGAGCAGAGAGAGAGTGGAGGGAGAGAGCAGAGAGAGAGTGGAGAGAGGGTGGAGAGAGAGAGAGTGGAGAGAGAGTGGAGAGAGAATGGAGAGAGAGTGGAGAGAGGGTATAGATAGAGAGTGGAGAGAGAGTGGAGAGAGAATGGAGAGAGAGTGGAGAGAGAGTGGAGAGAGAGTAGAGAGAGAGTAGAGAGAGTGGAGAGAGACAGTGGAGAGAGAGAGAGAGAGAGAGAGAGAGAGAGAGTGGAGAGAGAGTAGAGAGAGAGAGAGTTGAGAGAGAGTGGAGATAGACAGTGGAGAGAGAGAGAGTGGAGAGAGCATGGAGAGACAGTGGAGAGAGAGAGAGTGGAGAGAGAGGGAGAGAGGGAGAGAGTGGAGAGAGACAGTGGAGAGAGAGAGGAGAGGACGAGTGGAGAGAGAGAGGAGAGAGAGAGAGTGGGGAGAGAGAGAGAGTTGAGAGAAAGAGTGGAGAGATTGGAGAGAGAGAGAGTGGAGAGAGAGTAGAGAGAGAGAGGAGAGAGAGAGTGGAGTGGAGAGAGAGTGGAGAGAGAGTGGAGAGAGAGAGTGGAAAGAGAGAGAGTGGAGAGACAGAGGAGAGAGAGTAGAGAGAGAGAGGGAGGAGAGAGAGAGGGAAGGGAGAGAGAGAGTGGAGAGAGTGGAGGGAGACAATGGAGAGAGAGAGAGAGAGAGACAGTGGAGAGAGAGACAGCGGAGAGAGAAACAGTGGCGAGAGAGACAGTGGAGAGAGAGTGGAGAGAGATACAGTGGAGAGAGAGTGGAGAGAGAGACAGTGGAGATAGAGTGGAGAGAGAGACAGTGGAGATAGAGTGGACAGAGTTGAGAGCGAGAATGGAGAGAGAGAGAGATAGAGTGGAGAGAGAGTAGAGACTGACTGACTCAGAGACTGAATACTGACTGACCGAGAGACTGACTGGCTGAGAAACTGACTGAACGAGAGAGAGAGAGAGAGAGAGAGAGAGAGAGAGAGACTGACGGAAAGAGAGAGACTCGCAGAGAGAGAGAGACCGACTGACTGACAGAGAGAGAGAGACTGACAGACTGACTGACAGACTGACTGAGAGAGACTGACTGAATGACAGAGAGAGAGAGACTGACTCACTGAGAGACTGACTCACTGAGAGTGGAGAGAGAGTGGAGAGAGAATGGAGAGAGAGTGGAGAGAGGGTGGGGAGAGAGTAGAGAGAGTGGAGAGAGACTGTGGAGAGAGAGAGAGAGAGTGGAGAGAGAGTAGAGAGAGAGAGAGTTCAGAGAGAGTGGAGATAGACAGTGGAGAGAGAGAGAGTGGAGAGAGCATGGAGAGACAGTGGAGAGAGAGAGAGTGGAGAGAGAGGGGGAGAGAGAGAGTGGAGAGAGACAGTGGAGAGAGAGTGGAGAGGACGAGTGGAGAGAGAGATAGAGAGTGGAGAGAGAGAGAGTGGGGAGAGAGAGAGAGTTGAGAGAAAGAGTGGAGAGATTGGAGAGAGATAGAGTGGAGAGAGAGTAGAGAGAGAGAGAGAGGAGAGAGAGAGTGGAGTGGAGAGAGAGTGGAGAGAGAGTGGAGAGAGAGAGGAGAGAGAGAGTGGAAAGAGAGAGAGTGGAGAGACAGAGGAGAGAGAGTAGAGAGAGAGAGAGAGGAGAGAGAGAGGGAAGGGAGAGAGAGAGTGGAGAGAGTGGAGGGAGACAATGGAGAGAGAGAGAGAGAGAGAAAGAGACAGTGGAGAGAGAGACAGTGGAGAGAGAAACAGTGGAGAGAGAGACAGTGGAGAGAGAGTGGAGAGATAGACAGTGGAGATAGAGTGGACAGAGTTGAGAGCGAGAATGGGGAGAGAGAGAGATAGAGTGGAGAGAGAGTAGAGACTGACTGACTCAGAGACTGAATACTGACTGACCGAGAGACTGACTGGCTGAGAAACTGACTGAAAGAGAGAGAGAGAGAGAGACTGACTCACTGAGAGAGAGAGACTGAATGACAGAGAGAGAGAGACTGACTCACTGAGAGACTGACTCACTGAGAGAGAGAGAGAGAGAGAGAGAGAGAGAGAGAGAGAGAGAGAGAGAGAGAGAGAGACTGTGAAGGAATTGGGGTCACAGTGTGTATGAAGCTATGCAATGCCTCTTAAGATTGCTATTGTCTACTAATAAAAATTTATTATCAAAATGTGCTCTTTGTAGTTACATCTGCTTTTGAAATACTGCATTGTCGCTTTGTCTAATGTTTTAAAACGGAAATGAGAAGGAGCAGTGGATCTACTTTTGTCAAAACTGAACGATGAGTTGCCAGATGTAGTATATCTTGACAGGAGTCTGCATCAGGAAACCCACCTAAAAATGGGCAAACTACCCCGGTCTACTGATGGCAGGGACCCTGTAATGAATGGACCACCACCTTTTATAACCTGCGGGCAGACTAAGCCCAACCTTTAACTCCACCACCCAGTGTTACTTATAACGGCTGGATTGGTGACAGTGGCGTAACAATCGCCCCGCATCCCCTGCAGTATGGTAGGTCGCTGGCCTGAGAGCTTTAGACTGGCACGGAGGATGGGAGGGGGGCCCCCTCCATGTAGTTTGCAGGGGGGCCCCCTCAAGTTTCGTTACGCCAAAGCGCGCAGTGGTATCAGAGAAAAAGTCACGCCGCGCACGCCTGAGCGTGAGACCCATGTGACCGCAGTTTCGTACATCAGTTTACGCGCAACGCCCCGACAGTAACATTCGGGCCGTGGAGGAACACAGTAGGTTGCCGGAGGGTTTCACCGTAATCTAAGTAAGTGTGCTTTGGTTGTTGATTGATGCGTGGCGTTTTCTAACTGTAAGGTGCCACTTATGCAACAATCTTAACTAAGAGGCACTCGTTGTTTGTCTTTATTTTAAGAATTGATACGGCGAGCATAACCCCACCGCGGATCCTATGCTGTGAAGTCATTTTAGCCTTCACGTAAGCCGTTCATATGTAGACCAAGTATTTTTCCATGCTACGGTGCACAAACCTCTGTGCAAGAAGAGTGTGTAGCATGACAGTTAATTCATGCTTTTAATACAGGGGTACAGCACTGACTGAGCGTGCACTTCATGGTTAAGGACACGGGGTGATGACTCGTGTGATGCGTGAGGACGCTCATTAAAGAAAATAAAATAGTTCTCGCACTATTTCTAAGTGTGATCAGACCTCTGGTAGGAATACTGAACAGAGGTTTCTTCTCACCAGTGTCACAATTTGGACGGCCACTGGTGGGGCATGGGGGTGTAATAGGTGATACATAGATATGGTGTTACTGATGGATATATACCTCGGCACATTTATCAAAGAGAGTTCGTAATGTCCACATAAATGCCTTGATGTTTGTTATTTCTCTTTCATATTAGGGCCCTTGGAAATTCCGGGAGAGCCCATGGGTAAAAACTGTGAGTTTTTACCAGGCACAACCCCCCCCCCCTGGTTAGGGTATGCCTTGGCGTGTGTATACCGCAGGGGGGCTGCCCTCATGGTCCTGATGAAAGCTATGCTGAATTAAGCAATCTGTAGCAGAAACATGTCGACCTTTTTTCACAACTAATTCAGGATACAGTTGGTTCAATTTTATAACCAATACGTGTCCGCCTAAGTTGATTTTAATTATCGCATTCTGTTCTTTCATTAAAATTACTTTTGGGAACAGTTTGCCATCTTTTAAACACCTTCACCCACTACTTTTAACTAGCACACAGCCCGAAAAAAAAACGCTCTGCTGTAAGTCAGGCGTTGTAGCACACCGGGGAGACACTCGGTCTCCCTGGTGGGAACCCGATGATGAAGCATGTCACCAACCAGGTTGGTGAGTGAGGGTTCTTTTGAAAAACAGAGGTTTTTTTCTCCATCACGTACACACTTCCCCTTATTTTGGTTGTAATTTTCACTTTTCCTTTGCACCGTAAGTCACTCTTTTGTTGTTGAATAGTATTGATTAGGGCCCTATCTCTCCTGTTGTTGTTATATACCTCTTCAATCACTGACATGCTGTAAAGAGCCTGACAGTGGTCCCTCAAAACTTTGGGGCTCATTACAATGGCGGGCAGACATCAGTCCGCCTGCCATCGTTGCAGTGCTGGGACCACCCGCCAGATGTGCGGTGTTCCCACCACACATATTAGGATGTGCCTGCCATACTGGCGGGCACATCCTGGGCTTTTAACATTGTGGACGGTGCTGCCCCCTGCAGCACCGTACGCAATGCTAAAAGAGCAAGCATCGCATTTCCCAGCCCACATGGAAGGCACCACATGGTGCCTGCCACTTGGTGCATGGAAATGCAGGGGGTACCATGGATACCCCCAGTGCAGCGACACCCCCTAAACAAGGGGGGCCCGCAACAGGCCCCAAAACCCAATCCCCGCCAGACTTTCCAAGGCGACATCACCGCCATGGTAAGGCCTTTCTGAAACCCACATCCTGATTTGGCACACGGTGCCTGCTAGGCACCGCCACCATTTCCAGGGCCCTGAACCATCTGCTATGCAATCGGTGAGATTGCCTGTGGCAGTGAAGCAGCGGACGGAATTTGCGTCCGCCGTGGTACCCACTGCCATCCTAATTTGGCGGTGGGTAAATCACCATGTGATGGCGGAAGGACTGCCACCACTGGCCCGGCGGCGGCGGTCCTTCCGCCATCATACTGACCCCCTTTGTCTCAGATATGGATACTAGGGGTAACTAGGTTCTTCAAGTTATGTTAATTTTTGTGTCATATTTTCAATAGTCTTTAAGTGCATAAAAGCATTCATAGTATCTTCCATATATCTCCCTCTGCTGAAAATAATCCAGGCTAAATTGATCCCAACCATCTCCTACATAAGTGAGGCCTGAAGGGGATGAGACACTGTTCCCATGGATAACACCATCAGCAAACTATTCAAGTCAGTCTTTTCCCTGCAAGGACACTCATCACCAGCCCAGTTACGTTGTGAATTTGGCCTAGTAAAGCAATCAATAGCAAGGCAAGGTGCTTTCATCAAATTCTGCTACAAGGTAAATCAGACGCACTGCAGGAACCTGAATAATCATCTCTGGGCAGAAATTACCAGCAGAGACCACTTTCCAGCTAGATACTAACTCAACAGCTCCCTAGCAGCCCTTGGCTTAGCTGTCCAATGGGATACAACCTCCACCTTCTCCCAAGTCAAAACCTTTTTAAACAAGATGGTCAAAAAATACTTGCTGCTGGCAGGCAAATATGCATTTGCATTAAAGTGCCATGCCTGGCTCACATGGATGTTTTACACCAAGCTAGCACCTCATACATACCTGGGCACTGGCATCAAAGCCCAGATTAAAACACCATTCCTGAGATAACCCCTGGGCTGCCTTCCATCACTTTTGTTTTTGCCACCATGGAAGCGAACCGGCACAACAGAGCTTTGCCGACTCTGCGGGAAAGCTCCAGAGATTGTGGGTCACCAAACCTGTATATGTTGGGCAAACAAAGAACCGTTTTAAGACCCGATGGGTTCCACAGTGGTTTGCGCCACCGTAGGCCCGCAAATATAGCTTTCTTGAAATAAATGGACACCCAGCTCTGCTGTAGGCCCACACAATATCTGATCAGACTCTCTCAAAAAATCAACCTGCTAACTGAAACAGTGCTCCCCATGGAAGTTGTGCACATTCCTTGCTTAATACCTGTGCAGAACTGTCACTTTCATGCCTACTCGCAGCTTAAGTTCAACGGTGGCATTTATATCCCATGGACATTGTATCACAATAAGCACTTTATATTTGTAATATCTTGCACTATGCCTCTATAGTTTTTAACTGCTTTTTCATATCTTGTGTAACTGTTTATGACCTCCAGCTGTCAAATTTTCTTTAACTGGTTATGTGTATGTACTCAGTGCAATGGTTTTAATTAACAATGCACTTTAGTAAAAAAAAGTGAAACTGAAACTACTGGAGGAACAAGGTTGCTCAAATTACTTTCATTTTTAATTGGGATGCCACTTTATGGTCTGCAATTAAGCCATTAAGCAAAAATTAAATGGGAACATTATGTGCATTCAACACATGAAGACACTCCTTTTATAGTACATTCCATTAATATTGATAACTCCATTTATAGATAGCACTTACTACTGCAGTCATGCCGTATAGAAGTGTTTTAAGGTACAGGTGGTATCAATGCTAAACGTAGTATGCACTTGTAATAAGGCGGACGGGATATCCTTCTAGCTTGTGATGGAGTACCCATCCACCAAACTCTAAATCAGGCCCTTAGCTGCCCCTGCCAGCATTTACTTTTTTGATCTGAAGGTCGCACACGCACGTCATTAGCAAGTGCTTATGACTGAGTTCACTTGGTCACAATCTAGTTTTCAGAGTGGCCTCAAAAGTGCACCAGATGTCCATCATGCTGGAGATGTCACTGCAGCTGTGCCTGACAGCTTCTTGGCATGCAGACAGGCTATAATTTTATTTATGGAAGTGGCTATTTTCTGCTAGTATTAACCTGTCATTACCTGGAGGAGGACTGGCTGTGGGGTGGTGGGTGGACCATCAAGGGATCTGAACAGGTGATTACTATGAACGCATTTCTCGGGTGACAGCAACGCCTAGGAACGAAAAATGTTATAAAGCTGCTGATCATACTAAATGTTCTGCAATTGTTTTATCCATGGCAGACATGCAGGTTCTCTTCAGTACTAAGACGCTTATATACATCTCTAATAATTCAGTAAGTGATTATTTTATTTCTAACGTGTTGTAGTTTCGTTTTCTAAGCAACAGGAAAGAGCCTCCATTAATATTGCCCACGGGCGGTTTCTCCGCTATGGCCCATACATTCTTACGTCACCCCACTGCTTTCTCGCATTGCAAGAAGCAAAAACATAAAATGGTAATACATTTGAGCTATTAACATTTTATGTTTCCTTTGCGGACTGGTGGGCGGGGTGCTCTGCTTATGGAGCAGGGCAGGGAAGGAGTGGTTTCCCTACTCTTGAGTGTGCAATTACTGTTTGGTCAGCACTCCCGGGCTGCCCAAACCAGTCATGCACACTTTCCCCTTCTCTATGCAGGCTGCACTGCAGCCTGCATGGAGAACATGCCCACCCCTCCAGCCCCCGACTGAGCGCCGTGTCACGGCACTCAGACTGATCACAATGCTGCATTGCAGCATTCTGATTGGCCAGGGGAGGAAGCCTGGCTGCCTGCTTCCTCTTCCTGTTCCTGTCCGAGACAGGAGAGAATCCCCCCCTGCGACTCACTCTACCACTGTCCCGCCACCCGTAAGCCATGCCGGTTGTGACTGAAATCGCCAAGGATCTTTAGGCAAGTAGTTCTGCATTGTATAAAAACTTTGTCATTTGTTTTCTTTTTTTTAGCTCGATAGAGGAAATAGCAGGCTGAGATTTGAAAAAGGGCAAAGTTGACTTGACAATTCATCGATGTTCTGGTGTTGCTAGGGCAGGAAGAGAATGACATCCAGCCAGCAATGGTTCGCTGGACACATGGAGACGGCTCACAACAGAGAACCTAGTGGAAGTGCAGAAACTGGTCATGTGAGCATTTTATTTTGATTGGTCAGTCACTGGCAACTGAGAGAACACAAACAGTCTCTATTTGTGTATGGAATAGGGGATCCATCACACGTATAGATAATGGTTTCCAAGGAGATGCAACAATCTACATGCAGACACACTATCTGTTTCAACACCATTTTTAAAGTTCACTTTGGGCTTCATGCCCTTGTCATTATATTAATGCATTTTATCTGTTGCACCACGTTGTAGTGTGTAGGATGTTAATCTCAAAAAGGTGAAAATACACAGGGTCTTTAATAGATTAATAAGTCCCTTCAGCTGCATTCCCTTATGCAATCTAACAACAACGGCCACTTCTACAAAGGAAAGTTGTTCTTGTTCAGAATGTTACCTGTAGTAAACGTTTATATGTACGTGTGTGGATATTTGCAATACAAATGTCACACCTCTATAAATGTTCAATTAGTGCAAAGAGGTGTGAGTGTATCTTTGCTTTGCCAAGTCAAGTCGATGTTTATTTCAGGGAAGTAAGTTTTTAAGTTTTAGTAAGTAAGTTTATTTGCACAGTTAATTAAAACCAATGCAGTACAATTACAAAATATGAATTACAATAAAACACAATATAAAATGATATATATTTTAAAACCAGCATGGCGTGGACGTTGCTGTTCTGTTCATCCTGATTATAAAACATGTTGGCCTTTCATTTATCACACAAGTATTTAGACATTAGACATAGTTTCTGTTTTCATACAGGTTAAAATCAAATGTTTTTAAAAAAAATTTTTTTTTAAGTCAGTTCAAGAATCAAGTCTGGGCATTTTCTTTTTCCACTGCCTTTAAAAATTTTACAAGGCTGCAGCTCAGATGAGGGTCCTGAGATGAAAAACAGGTAAGAACTGCGCTCCTTCGTGTGCGTGTCCCATGTCAGGTAAAATGGCGTTTCAAAAGAAGTTTCCGCTCCTCTAGCATTTTCTCACAGGAGCATAGCAGATGAAGCATATCTTCTTGCGTGACACCACATAGCCGGCATAGCGTGCCTGCTTTCTTTTTTAGTCAGTGTGGGAGATGCTGAGTGCACAGCAGCAGACCTAGCCTGTACCTTAAGAAGCACATTTTGGCCTTTTTGGCGTAGCCCAGACCAAAATAGTTCTGGGGAGCTTTTGCCGAATATGAGTTCAGAATCATCCAAGCGTGCGTTCTTTTTGAGAAGTCTGCTTTATCTTAGACCCACGACTGTTGTTTAATCGACTTCTTTGCCAGTTTAAGTTCTGTGATCTGTAGAGGAAGCCCAGAGATGTTCCTGTCCGGTGTTTACATGACTTTTTGATAAGTATTTAGCTGCCGGTGAGGTCGGAGACTGCTCTAACTCCCTCCATAGATATTCGTTCAATGTTCCTTGTGCGGATTTCCTCACTTTGTCCCATACACAAATGTAGGCCCCCTGTCGTGCCAGGAGCTGTTGTTGGATGCCAAACTCCAGCCTGATCTGTGGTGGGGAGGTTCGCTTAGGAAGGCTAAAGATGATTCTATATGCGGCTATAATTGTGCTGTCAAGTATTGTTGCGTCTCTGCCTCATAGCACCCCGCTTCCGTGTTTATTTCAGGGCATAACCCAACAAATTACATAGTTACAATTTACAATAAAACTTTGTACTAAGTTGAAAATGCGAGCAAGTAGCTCCTAAACCTCAAAAACAGACATAAATGGTGGCTCCAGTATCTCCTTGAATTCTGATAGACCAGGCAAAAAAATGATACATGTTCTATTTTTCAATCACACTGTGATTACACATATCACACCTGTTATTTTCGTTAACAGAGCGATTCTTCCATTTTGGTGTTAAATGCATTGTAAAAAACCTAATTTTCATAAAAAGAGGTTTTGGGTTAATATTTAATCCAAGTAAATTTCAAAACGTGGGTGGAAATTGTTTAAACTTCAAAGATTTGTCAGTTAAACTGCCGTTTTGTGTACCCTCCTGACTCCTGCACACAACACAGTGCTAATAACAAGCTTTCAAAGTGCACTTGGATGTCTGGTCCATGGAACAAGGCCCATACCACATGGTTTCTAATCCCAGAGTACTTAACTAAAGCTTTACATGGCTAACCAGTGTAGTGTAACAGTCTTACCTAGAGATATGAAATCTAGTAGACAAGCCCTATAAAAGCCAAGTTCACCTGCTATCCACAATCTTACCTAAAATAATGTTGGTCTCACAATTGTCTTGAGATCTGGGTCAAAGAAATAATGCACATGGGGAGTACTTCAGGTCAAATAAAATAGAGATCTAACAAATTGTTTCCCCTTGAAAACAGCACCTGGCCAATTTCACTTCCCAATAATTCAATACAGGGTGACAGATTGTTCCCTGGTTCTGGACATCTCAAGAGCCTTGCTCTCCTGTTGCATCAGTGTGATGTTGGAAATGGTTTATGTGGACAGATACACTCTCCTCATTCATCTTAGATTCAACTCTATCCATTTACTGAGAATCTATAATCAAGCATGTTTCTCAGGGCAAGTGTGAGGCCACAAGAGGATTGCATAAATGAAGGCCTTGATCAATGGGTTTTAGCCCAGTTCAGGGAGCTGTACTGGACCAGATGAATCGGTCACACGTGGTTTTGCAGACTGCATGAAAGGAGTATAGGACAATGCCCCTTGTGCTATCTAGACATCTGAAGCACAAAATGAGGATGCCAAAAATACACTTTCTGGAACCTAAGTTCAGAAACTATGTTTCGTTCTAACTCTGTTGAGGGCCTAATTATGAGCACGTATGTCCTCAGTACTACCGCACTCACGGTGGCGGTCCCACCATGGCCACCAATGTGGCCCACAGCAGTTGTGCAGTGGAAAGGGGCAGTAATATGTTGGCAGTGCTGCTGCGGCATATTCCAAGTTGCCTTTCCACCGCCCAGTTTGTGGCGGAGATTCAAAGAAGAGGGCACTGATAGCCCCCCTGCCACCCCTGGGCCTGGGAGTGCATACAAGGTGGGTGAATGTCATGCCCCCCATTCCTGCACACAACATGGTGCATGCCACACCGTGCAGGAATGTGCTGCAGGTGTTGTCAATGCAAAAGTCAGCAGTTGAGGCTCTCCTATGAGCGTAACACAGCCAGCGCCGTGAGACTGCCACAACACCACTCGCCCACCCTGAATTCAACTCAGAATCCGGCAGGCACACAATGGGCTTGGCAGTCCTCCTGCGGGCGCAGCAGTGGCAGTGCTGCATGAGAACCTCCAAACTCATAATCAGGCCCATAGTGACTGGATGTTTGACGTGAGTGAGGAAATGGGTAGAGAGAGCATGTAGATAATCAGCTGTGAAAAGTAATGTATAATCTATCAGTGAACGTCTTTGCAGTGCACACATGCCTGCATTAGGAGTTGCGTACAGAAGATGGTTCTGAGTTGTGACAGTTAACACAACGGTATGATCTTAAGTGAATATCTGTTTGTGCTATGCTCACCAAGCTGCCACATATTGTCCTTATCTCCTGCGTGCAATCACCCTGGTCTAACACAATATGGCAGGAAGCTGGGAGACAGTTGATAACTCCCCAATCCATTCACCCTCCATGCTCAGCCATACCAGTAATGTCCTTATCAGGCTTAATTTATACCCTTCTACAGGAAACCTAGCCATGGGTTCAAGACTATGCCACTACTAAAAGACAAGGTCAGGAATCTACAAAATGCATTTTGTTTTTAAAATGTAATAGAAACTAATAATAGGCTGTTCACCTCTAAAGAATTTCAATCCAGCACGTTTTTGGCTACTAGTTATTTTTGCAGCTCTCATAAACCAGATTAAACTATTGAACCAATGATGTCCAACGTTTTCTACAAATACATCTTATGTTATAATTATGCCTTTGTCATGAATGCTCTGCTTACCAGGCTATGACGTTGTTACTTTATTGTGGTGTCATTGCATTGCTGTGTTATTGGTTACTTGGGGGGAGGTTACCAAAGTGGAAGGTGTGCAGGGGAGGCAGTCTACTGAGTAGGCTGTAAACAGTTGTGTACAGCATATCTAATTAACCACATCAACTGGCTACTATGCTAATTCCTACTAAGAAAGTATCTCCATGTGTGTCACCTGTCCACTTTTAACACCTGTTTATGGGTTTTTCAAGAGTCAATGGTTTATGTTAGTTCGTGTCATGGTAATAATGGATTGCCACTGCTAGGCTGTGGGGTGTGCTGTACTGAGTGATTTGATTAACTTTTATGTCAGGTTTGAGAACAGTAGTCAATAGGTTATGATAGCCATGAACATGTTCTTAGATCCAAGCGACTATTTTACCCACACTGACTGCCATTTTGTTTTTTCCTAGCTTGAAGATCCTCTCTAGGTAGTAGAAGGCCCAGTGTGTTTCCAAAGAAGGACCAAACTTGGTAATGGATATGACATACATGATAACTATTATAGTCTTGTGGGCAACTGCGTCCACTGTTTCTTCTGATGGCCGACCACTCCCTTGTGAACTCTCGCTACCAAACTTGGAGACGTATTCAAGGGAAGGGGATGTGGTATTTGGCATTCTGGCTTCTGTCCATGAAGAAACGGTTTACCCTTCCATCAAGTCTTTGTTCACAGGTCCTCCTTCTCCCAGGCGCTGTGAAAGGTAATTATATCGCCTTTGACACCAGACTCCTTTCTGCATTAATACATTGAATCCATTTACAGTGTTTATGTAGGGTAGCGGTTATTTGGCACCATTTTGGTGAAATGCTTTCCTATGGCATTGAGTTATTATTGGGTAATGTGAGTTTAAATGTGTTTACATTTTGCCCTGAATTCAAAGAGTGCACTGTGCTTCTTTGAACATGGACAAATACAGGGGTCAATGCTATTATTGACTTGACTCACTGAATTTTTCCTTGATTTTTTTCACCATGTCTTTTCTTGAAACTTTATAAACCTTAGTAGCTGTTTCCACATCTTCCACGCATCAGCAATTTAATTAACAGTCGTTTGGTTCCGGATTTTTTTTACCTTACTTTATGTTAGTTATTACAAGGAACAAGGGTCCCTTACAGTAAATGAATAGCGAAAAAATACATATAGATCAAAATTGAATTCCATATGATCTGTCCAGCCGGACAGGATTTAATAAAATAATTAGAAATATAGTCAGTCAGTCTTATACAATATCAAAGTGGAACACAACCTGTGTCCTACTACTGTGTAGTAACATATACAAACAAGTGAGGCAAGTACAGACGGTCTGCATAAAATCCAAATTTGGCAGACAATTGCAAGAAGAACTCTTTGTGATTTTAGCTCATAATACAATTAAATCATCAAGTGTCAATCGTCGATGGCGTTTCGATCCCCTTTAAAACATAGCGGGATCATCATCAGGACACTTAAAATCCATGCCTTTTTATAAAAAACTCATAATCAAGCCCAAAACATACAATTAAACATACATACAAACATAATTCCAATGCAGTAGAATTAAAGGAAAAAACGGGATGGGTAATGGGAAAAAAGGGGATACGAACATTAGAATGTATACAATTATACACAACATAAAAACCATTTATCATAAGAGACACTACATAAAGTGACATGTCTACTAACATAAAAGGCAGCGAAGAAATTAGCTATAATAGTGCTCGTGCCCCTGACTACATGAGGAGTGACTAGCGGTTAGCCGTACATAATGTAAAGTTGGATCAGACGGAAAACCAGGTTGCAAGGAAATTTAACATTACAATTGTGAAATTGCCTCAAGCAGGGCGATGGCTTGTTAGAAGCCCATGGAGTCAATGTAAATGGGTGCCGTGTGAGTTTACCGACAAAGCTTTTAAAGAGTTTTTTTTAAAAAGAGTTTTTTTTTTCAAGAAGCCATGATCGCAAGCCAGTTGGTATAGTAATAACATAGTCAGCCGAAAATTCGGCTTACCTCAAGGTTTGAGGTGTTAAATTCCGGAGGATTGAACCAATTTCCGAAAGGTTTAATCAAAGACATGTCAAGTAAAATACACAGTGAGTGAGTTGCAGAGAATGACGCAGTGGCGTTTCAATAACCAAATCTTAACTCTCTTACCGCAAAAGCAGTTCATTAAAGTACGGGGACGTAATAGTGACCCCTGTAAAACAAAAGAAGGTAAAAGGAGTCGGTAATGCGTAGCCACGTTTGGAGACTCACTACAGTTTAACTAGTCTTAGTAACAGAGCTTACTCTGTTGGACAGGTCAATAGAGGGAACAGGGCTTACCAGAGATATATGTCGGTCATACCCACAATGGGGTTCTGGTACCGCGAAGGCCGTTACTCGGGTGAGACGGAAGCTACAGGAAGCTTCAGTTAAGGAAGCTGGGCTATCACGTGATCGGCATCATGCCATCGGATAAGGCTTATTGAGAGCTCGGTTTAGAAAATACGGCGGCCATCTTATAAGGTGCAATTAAGTGCAAAAAGGGGGATGGAATCAGATCCTTAACCAAGTGAGCTAACCATGTGAACCATAATAACACATGTAATTGAGCACATATAATTCGTAGAATCATGTGTTCAAAGTATCATTAGGCCATCATAAAATGGAGACAGAGCTAGGTCAATAGTTAGCAAACAACAATAGTAGGCGTACAGAAACCATAAGCTATTCATGTACATACATTTAGGCAAATACAGTTTAGTATCAGGCCAGAACCAAGGCACAAGAGACCAAGTTGTAAGGTCTAGTCATAGAGTAATTTCAAGGAGTACAGTTCGAAGGTTTATAACAGCGAAGTCCAGTCCTCAAAGCGGTTGAGGCCAGTATGGATACTTTTAGCCCTGAGTATCCATTTCAACTCTTATTCAGTAGAGCACTCAAATCTCCTCCTCTGGGCGGACTTTTCACCACATCGATAATTGTCCATTTTAAGTCCAATTCACTGTGACCAAGTTCCCCGAAGTGATCTACTAAAGGCGCGTTGGGTGTTTTACACCGAATTCTGCTTTTATGTTGGCCAATTCGTAGGCGAGCCTTTTGGGTAGTCTGTCCTATATATATCAAATTGCAAGGACATAAAATTGCATAGATCACACAAGTGCTGTTGCAGTTGGTAAGATGTTTTCTATGGAAAGTAGTATGTTAAAAGATAAAATCCTTTCCTTCAATTGTACAATCACATACCGCGCATGAGTCACATTTTACATGCCCAGTTACCCGCTGGAGCCCCCACAGATCATTAATTGTACTCTTAGCGTATTCTGATGGAAAGGCAGCTCTCATCAAATGTTCTTTAATATTTTTTGCCTTTTTGAACGCAAAAAGAGGGCGTTCCAAATGTATGTTAGAGCACTTGTTTAACGTCGATACTTTTATTTTATTTCATGATTCGAACATATTGTGATGATCTGTCACAACCGCGTACTTTTTTCCTGATTAGTCTTTTTTCTTACCGGCAATCGATCTACCTTGGGAGTCTGTTCTCTCTATTTACCCGGGAACGTGACCTAAATAGGTGGACCCGTAGAGGTTCAAAATAAACGCTCTAAACTTACACTAAACACATGCCTGAAACTCACGGTTACCATGTAGATGGATAACGGATAATTCTCAGTTCACATCAGTGTAAGCCCTTTTTAATTTTGACATATGTCGTCTTTCTAAGACGCATCACCTTTTTGTCATTAACTGTCCGTCTTTAACTTTTTTTTGAACAGCTAACGAGTGTCGTCCATGTTACGTATAATACGCGAGGTATTTGCCACTTTACATCATAAGTTGAGATTTTTTAATCTTTCAATCTTCACACATATACTATACTCTACGTCACATTCATTGTTCACATTGTTTTCACAGATTTCTCACTTTAATTTTACCTCAGGAACTGATGTCATGAGATTGATAATAAGCGTAGGTAACTCAAATTCACTTTCTTATCACTTTCTTAGATGCACGATCGATCCTCGTGGCGTTTTCACTCCGGTCTCATTTTCACTTCAGCCACATCCTTTACACCTTGTTGTTTCGACCACATGATTCATGCACGATATCTGAACACAGAGAGATGTTTCTTGTACGCCTTTATTGTTTAAATAGACATATGTTTACCATGTGTGAACCTTGTGAAGTTGGACTATTGTTATAACATTGGGGATATAAGATATTCCCACACTTCATGATGTCACGATGTATTGAATTGTGCACCAGGATGGTACTAGCAAATCATTGAAAGTATGTTGCTTTATGATTGCAGAATATAAAGTCTCCTGAAGAAGGGCAAAGCCCGAAATGCATTGGGCATAATGTTTGGAATACATGATGAAATAATAATATTGTAAGAAAAATACATTTGAATAAACCAAGATTTAAATTGGAAAAACACTTGTTTGAACGTGAATTAATTTTTTCATTTGAGTGCACCCTGGGGACGTTTTCCACTGAGAGCAATAACGCAAATCTTGAGTTATCTTTACCCTCTTATTCAGGAGGGTTAACCAGGTTGCACATACCTACCCAGTCTACTCTACCTTCACCAGGTGTGCGATCGTCCTAAATCCATTGGATATCAGGGCATACTGATACTCATTTTAAGGGAATTGAATTTATCATTCAGACATTTCACGAGAGCAGGTGCAAGAGAGGAAAAATGCTCAAAGGGGAAAGAAGGAGAAATAGAAAGACAAAAAAAGTCACAAAGGGAAAATGCAGAAACCTGTCAGAGTGGATAAAGCTGCAGGGAGTTTCAGGTAGAGGATTAAAGAAACATGAGGTGGATTCAGGTTACATAGCCAGGGTATTTAGCACACAGGTGCAGGCCGTGTTCTTTTGAGCAGAGATTTAAGCAGTTGCCCTTATTTTTCTACAAATTAAGCACTGATGCATAGGAGAAATACTCCTGAAAAAAGCAGGATATCAAAGTCTTCACTTTTTGTATAAGCAGAGTAATATAGTCATAGTAAAATTACTCACACATTTGTAAAATTTTTGCAGGATGATATGACACATGTCATCGTGCAAATAGCTCTATTAGCGGCCATCTTTTGTCCCTTTAATTAGGTGGAGCAGCTTCAGATCTTGTTGCACTCATGTGCAGAACCCAGTTATGTAGGTTGAAGCATTCTGTTAGTGGTTGGGAAGCGAGTGACCATGGACTGACTGGATGTGAATACTCACCATATGTATGCAAATGTTGCCTGCAGGAAATTGGTAGCTGAACTCTAGGAAGTGATGCCTTGGGCCACGGGTGCAGAAGTGTTGTGAGAGTGGGAAAAGCAATCGCTAGAGAGGTAGTGCCTCAGTGAGGGTGCAGGACCAGAGCTGACTGTCTGACAAAAGAAAGTTGATGGCAGACGTACACGCAGCTAGGGAAGTGGGCGATGGGTGTGTGCCAGAGTGCTCTGTGCCAACAAAGTGACAAGTCTGGTACCCTTCGCCCTGCAGATGTGGAACAGCCTGGTTGTCACTGCAGGTCCTAAAACAGGCTGAGCTTTTACAATTTTGATTTTATAGGTGATCATGTTAGCAAATGGCATACCCATGACAATTCTTCTAAAATGTTGGGATGTGAAGTTCAGGCACAACAAGTTACTCCGCATACTGTGACTTGTGTGTGATGAATTTGCAATGGCCAACGAAGCGTGTTCACATACAACTCTCTTGTTTTATGATTTATATATGAAGGGAGTAGTATGGGAATGGTGCTGTACATTGTGAGTGGATGCAATTTAGAATGGTAGTAGCGCTTTATACACTAGGGGCCGTATTTTATTTTCCTTGTTTGTGTCGGGCACACCTTTCAAAAGCTGTGCCTTGTGCAAAGAAGGAGAGTGCGCCATTTTAGAATGAATGCGCTGCACCCAGGGAAGCCGCAAAGTTGTGCTGCTCTGGGGGCAGCTCATTCAAGTGAAATTCAGAGGAGCATTGAAGCAGCCGTTCTGTGTATCACTGTGCAGACGGCAACCTGCCTGCGCTTTTAAAATAAGAGAGAGATCCCCTTGCAGGTGGGTGCAGTGAGTGACCGTACCCACCTGCAAAGGAATGTCTGGGGGTCCATAGGACCCCTTTCAAGTCTCTAGAGGGCTGTCTTCTTTGCCTCTGCACCCATGTTTACAAAATGGCATGGGTGCATAGGCAAAGAGATTCCATCATTTGCATGGGGCTATGCCTCCACACAAATAAGGGAATGCCCTCTGGTGATAGCGCTGACGTTATATGTGCAACAGCGCTATGAGTATTACAGAAAGGGTCGCACAAGCATCTACACCCTCTTCTGTAATACCAAGTGCCCAGTGAGCACACAAAGTGGGCACAAACGACCATAGCACCCTCAGGGCACTTTTTATAATATGGCCCCAGGAATGTGTAAACTGCAATTATGACAGTGGTTTTGTGTCTCCCCCATGTGTGTAGAAGCCAACATCTCAATAGTGGCTGCACACTGGTTTCAGTTTGTAAGCTTTCATCAAAAATGTGCTTTACAAAGGGTTAGGATGTAGAAACTGTCCTGGGAATATGTTCATGCCAGGGTAGTGCGATGGAACCACGCACGCTTTTACCACACATGAGGTCTTTATAACGCATAGGCCTTGGTCTTTACCACACAAACATTTACCACACACATGCCTTTACCACACATGTCTTTAAAACAAAAATGTAAGTATTTCGCAGGTAACTCTATAATATATATGTGCATATGGAAATGGTATGTTTAGGGCGGGTAGGTGTTTCTGTGTGGCACAAGTATTTTTATGGTTTAGGGTGGGTTGGAATATTTGAGTGGTAAGGGTATGTTTAGTATTCAGGGTGGGTAGGGGTATTTGGGTGGAAAGACTACTTTTAGAGTTTCAGGTGGGTAAGGGTATATTGGGTGGCAAGGGTATATTTAGGGTTTAGGGTGGGTAGGGGTTTCGGGTGGCAGGGTAATTTTAGGGTTTAGGGTGGGAAAAGCTATTTAGGTGGTAGGAGTATTTTAGAGTTTATGGTGGGTAGGGCTATTTGGCTGGCAAAGTTATTTTGAGTGCATTTAGTGGGTAGCTGTACTTAGGTGAAAAGGGTATTTTTAGGGTTTAGTGTGGGCAGGGGTTTTTGGGTGGCAATGGTATTTTTAGTGTTTATGGTGGGGAGGGGTGTTTGAATGTGAAGAGTATCTTTAGGTTTTAGTGTGGGTAGGGTTTTTGGGTGGCAAAGGTATTTTTAGGGACTAGGGTGGGTAAGGGTATTTAGGCGGCAAGAGTATTTTTTATGGTTTAGGGTGGGTAAGGGTATTTGTGGTAATGGTCTTTTTAATGTTTACGGTGGGTAAGGGGATTTGGGTGGCAAGGTTTTGTTTGAAAGATTAAGACGCTTAGTGGGATTTGGATCACAAGGGTATTTTTTGGTTTTGGGTTGGTTAAGGGTAGTGGATGGCAGATTTATTTTTATGATTTATATAGTGAGTAGGCGTATTTGGGGGGCAATGGTGTTTTCAGGGTTTAAGGTGGGTAGAGGTGTTTGGGTGGCAAAGGTATTTTTAGGGTTTTGTATGGATAAGGCTATTTGGGAGGCAAGGGCATTTTTAGAGTTTAGGGTGAGTTAAGGAATTTGACTGGAAAGGGTATCTTTAGGGTTAGGCTATTTGGGTGGCAAGGCTATTTTTAGGGTGGGTAAAGATATTTGGGTAGCAAGTATATTTTTGGGGATTAGGATAGGTAAGGTTTATTGGGTAGCAAGGGTAGTTATAGGGGTTAGGATTAGGATGGGTAAGAGTGTGATGGAGGCAATGGGAATTTTTAGGGGTTTGGGTGGGTAAGGATTTTTGTTGTGCCAAGGTTATTTTTAGGGTTCGGGGTGGGTAGAGTTTAGGGGTTAGACATTGATATGGTTTTATTACATTGATATATATATATATATATATATGTTTATGTCTATATATAAAAAGCATTTTGGTTATTTTGCCAGAGATTTGCGAAAAGATCCACAAATCAGTGGGATAATTAAAAAGAAAAATGAATCTTGGGCTCCCGCACTTTTTTTACTATAGGTCCCCGGGTGGGCCAGGTTCTGAGGGCCTTATGGAAATGAAGGATGGGGCACACAAGGCACACCTCCATGGGCTATTCAATACCCCGGTAGTCGCTACCTCGCCCGCGGCAGTGATCTACTTATTTGTGAGGAAGCCTTGCAGCTCCCCTGCCGCCCCATACTTAAAAGTACTTAAAATAATGTAGGAGAGGCCTAGGGACCGTCACCTCCCCAGGCCAGTAATATTAACATATGCGGGGAGCCTCGTAGCTCAATTTGCCCTGTGGACTGCCACCTCCCTGGGGCAGAGAAGCAAATATTAAATAATGTGGGGGAGGCCCTGCCATGGTGATGGCCAACTCCTCAGTGCAAAATATGGGAAATGTTGGGACGACGCGTGGCTACCCCCACAGCCCCAGGCACTGCCACCTCCCTGGGGCTAAAATGAAAAAGTAAGGCATGGGGGCTCCGGCCTACCCACACAGCCACGTGGACCGCTACCTCCGTGGGGCACAAATAAAAAAAAGAAGGGGTTCTGTTGCAGTTCCCCAGCCCTGGGGACTACCACCTTCCTGGTGCAAATGTAAACAAAGGAGGGGCCCTCCAGGAGCCCCACATTGGCCTGGGGACCACCATCACCCAGGGATGGCTCCAGCAATGTCGCAGGGAGCCCACCACAGGGACATTATAGTTTGCTATTGCATGGTGGGAGCACCGCTCCCACCACTCCTTAGCAAACAGTGTGCTCTGCATTGAGCAAGCAAAATCATTTTTACTCATGCTTGCTCAAAGTGGATAACACTTTGCTTTTACACACAGGGAGTTCCATGTCAGCAGCTCCCTGTGTATAAAAGCAATGCCGGCTTTTGCAGGAGGCAGGGAGCCAGCAGGGATCGTGGGGGCCTTCAGCCTACCCCCACAGTCCCCAATGAAGTGGTCTGGCCCGGGGATGAGGTCCCTGGAGCAAAAATGGTGCAGGAGTGGATCATTTGTCTGCCATCTCTTTAAAGAAAAAAGAAAAGAAAATTGAAAGGCCTGGCCCTGGTGGATGAGGTCGCTGGGGCCAAAATCGGCCTGCGGAGGGGACCTGCGTGGCTCTCTCCCATTTAAAAAAATATATATTCATAAAGGCCTAGCCCCCGGGGAAAAGTGTACCCAGGGCTGAAATTGGCCTCTGGATGTGGGCTCCGTGGCCCCCTCTCTTTTAAAAAAATAAAAAAATGTAGAAAATGGCCCAGAAGGGGGCTACTCAGCCCTCCTCCTTTTGAATTGTTAAAATAAATAAAGGCCGGGACCTGTGCCAGCCCCCCTGTTATTAAATTAAAATATTTTAAAAAGGGTCAGACCGCAGGGGATGGTGTCCCTGGGGCCCAAAATGGTCTGGGGAAGGGGACTTCATCGCTCTACTACTTATTTATTTATTAATTTATTTTAGTACATTTATAGCGCTAACTGTCACCCTACGGGTATCCTGGCACTTCTGACTGAGAGGGGAACCTTGATGGAGATAAGGTTGGGCCAAGTATATAGCAGGCGGAGAGCTAAGATTTTGGAAAGGGCCAGGTTTTCAGGCTCTTACGGAATTCAGTCAGGGTGTCTGCTTGTCTTAGTTTCAGAGGGAGTTCATTCCAGAGGCGGGCACCCACCACGCTGAATGCCCTCCCTCCAGCCCTGGCCAGTTTGAACCTGGGGACCGACAGGAGGCCGATACTCGAAGAGCGAAGATTCCGCTTGGGTTGATACCACCTAAATGTTTCCTGTATGGAAGTCGAGCCCAGTTTGTGCACTGCTCTGAAAATCAAACATAAGGTCTTAAAATCTATCCTTTCTTTAATTGGCAGCCAATGTAGCACTCTGAGAGCCAAGGTCGAAGATGAGCTACGCGACCTATTGAGTGCCAATGTCGCCGCAGCAGACTGTGCTCTCTGCAAGCCCTGAATGATGTAACAAGGGGCACCCAAGTACAGAGAGTTACAGTAATCCAACCTGCTTAGTACTGAGCTTCTTACCACCTCCACACGAGAATCCATTGGTAGTAGCGGTAGAATTTTGCGTAGCAACCGTATCAAGGAGAAGCATACATTAGCAGTCTTATTTGCATGAGACTCCATCTGGAGGTTGTCGTCAATCTAAACCCCCAGGTTGTGTACCTTCTTGACCGGCGCTGTAGGTCCCTCCTCAGGAGTGAGTTTGAATTCACAAGGTAGAGGTTTAGGTATCCTTGCGGAGGAGCAATACAGTACCTCGGTCTTTCCGCTATTAAATTGAAGGGAGTTTCTCCTGAGCCAACCAGCCGTGCTTTGCATGCACTGCTGGAAGGTATCCAGGGAGATCGCATTTTCACCTTCAGAGGAAAACGCCAACTGAGTATCATCAGCCTAGTTTCAAAGGATTTAATACTCAGAAGCAAGGGCTCCAGATATATATTGAACAAGATGGGGCTGATCGCAGAGCCCTGCGGCACTCCATATATTATCGACGATTTACTAGAGGAAAATGGTGCTAAAGACACAACCTGCAGTCTCCCCGTCAAGTAAGACTGGATCCATTGCAGTGCTCGCCCCTTCACCCCCAGCCTCCTGAGTCTCTCCTCTAGGATAGAGTGGTTAACCGTGTCGAATGCTGCCGACATGTCGAGAAGCACTAAAACCGTGGCATTCCCGATATCGGCACGCATTTGCAGGTTATCCATCATGGTGACAAGCGTCGCCTCAGTCCCGTGGCCTGGTCGAAACCCAAATTAGTTATTGTCAAGTAGTAGATTTTCTTCCAGAAAACACAACAGTGTCCTACTGACTGCCTTCTCCAGGATTTTGACCGTATAGGGCAAAAGAGAAGTTGGTCTAAAGCTGGCCGGGACTGATGGATTGAGGGTAGGTTTCTTAATCAGCGGGGTCACCACTGCCTGTTTCCAGCAGTCTGGGACAGTTCCCTCCAACAATGATTGATTACAAATCTGTCTCAACCACGGGAGGGTTTCTTTGCCAAAAGTCTTCCAGACTTTCGGGGAGAGGGGATCAAGGGGAGACCCCGATGTGACACTGTGCGCCAAACTGTTAAAAGCATCAACATCAAGTGCGGGAAAAAAATCCAGGGCTGCTTGCTGTGGAGGATCTTCTTCCCCCGGTAGTTCTACTTCATCAAGGCCTTTATTATTAGGATGAACAGTGTTAACAATTTTTATAATTTTGTTCTGAAAATGGTGAGAAATATCATCACATAGTTGTTGTGTTGCTGCTACCTTATTGTTTAGACATGTTGGAGCAGACAGGTCTTTGATGGTTTTAAAAAGAGCTTTTGCTCCGTTCGGCGCTTGTATGATGGAGGAGGCATAGAATTCGGCCTTGGTTTTGAGAATAAGTTCTTTATATTTTAATTGTATTAGTCTCAATTCTTTTTTGCCTTCCTCAGTGTATCCCCTTCTCCATTTCCTTTCCGCCTACTTGCGTGCCAGGAGGCGTATTTGCAGAGTGGTGGAGAAAGGGAGTGTGACATCCTATTGGGTCTCAGCAATTCAGCTGTGTAGGACTTAATGGAGGTAATATGAGTGGTAGTTGGCCTCCAAGGGTTTCCTTTGGGGCCAACTACTCCTCCTCCTAACTCCAATAGGTTCTACGCAGAAGGATTGCTAAGTTGTCTTCGGAGGCCACAACCCCTTTCTTTACACCTCTGCAAACTCAGCTAATGGTGTACTACAGGTTGGGGGATGAAGTACACTTTACTCCTGAGGGACAGTGGGGGCCAAGAACTTCTCCTGTAAGTCCCACACAGCGAGAGTCCTGAGAGCTAGTAGGGCCCAGCCCTCTTTCACCACCACTCTGCAAATATGACTACTAGTTAAAAACCCATAGAAATTCACTGAAAAAAATAAAGGTCACAGTGATGTTATAGTTAGAAATTAGCATTTGAAAACCCTTAGAAATTCACTCAAAAAACAGGTTATAGTGACATCATAGTTAGGAAATGGAATTTAAAAAATTGAAAACTTCACTGAAAAAACAAAGGTTACAGGGATGTTATAATTAGGTTCAGGTTTCACTCATACAAAACCAGAGCAATTCAGCTGGTTAAGTTAGCTGAGCACTGCTATAATTCCATAATTAATATGTAATATTTGTATATTTTTAACACTAAATTACATTTATTCATATTGTTTAATTTTTTAAATAAATTAATTTAATTTAACATTTCATCGTATGGGTTTTTACTTTACCTTCATTATTTTCTATGGAAAGGTGGTTGGCCATTTAAGGTGCTGGACTTACACATTATTTTAGTGAATAAGCAAAAAGCTGTAAACTTACTCAAAAGTGAAAATTGCTCAAAAATGTAAGTTACCTTTGTGGATCTAACCTGATTCACAAAGTTATCTTTGAATATGTTTATTGTTACATTATGTTTTAAATTCAAAACATGATATTAATATGTTTTATAATTAAATAATAAAGATGTACATTATTATATAGTTTCAACATCAAATTGTATTTATTTATGCGTTTAACTATTTTAACTGACAAGGATAGTACTGCCTTTTGAAGGGTAGTTAAATCTCCCTTTCTCTCAGAAGCCAAGGATAAGCCGACAATTGAAATTGCTATCAATGAAAAGCACTGGGTAGAACATTTCTCTCCGATTTTTTGTCTTAACATTGATGTGAATCACGTGATAGAAGATAATGCTAAGATAAGTCCTCATTTTAACCCTGTAGGTTTTCCCATAGCTCTTTATATTATCCCAATGGATGTTGAGCCGGCTCTAAAGGCCAGTAAAGGGGGAAAGGATCCAGGCCCCGATGGGGTTCCAGTTGATCTTTTTAAGTACAACATGGACCTATGGACACCAATACTGACAAGAGTGTTAGAAGCCATGTGTACAGTCGGGCTCATTCACTCATGGTCAGAATCAATACTGGTCCCGATATTTAAGAAAGGAGACCGACAGAATCCGGCTTGCTACCGCCCTATATCCTTACTAGATTCTTTGGGTAAAGTGGCAGGCCGTATGGTCCTTAACTGCTTACAGCAATGGGTGGACGACAATAAAGTACTGTCCGACCTCCAATTCGGGTTCAGGGAAGGTCTGGGCACTATGGAGCAAGGTCTTAACCTGACTATTTTAATGGGAAAATATGTGAATTGAAAAGGGGGGAAGTTATAGATGGTGTAAGTCACCATAAACTTTGGATAACTTTAGAAATGATGGGTGTGGAGATCTCCATAGTTAATTTTCTATGAGAACTGTATGCGAATGCTACGGCCAGGGTGAGGTTTGGCACAGGCGGGGAGCTCATGGTACTGTTCAAAGTAGAGAGGGGGGTTAGGCAGGGTTGTGTCCTGGCAACCTTCCTTTTTACACTCTATACAAACGGCCTTCAACAGGCCATGTTGGAGGGGTGCCAGGATCCACCTCTGCTACAGAAGCATCCAATACCCGCCCTACTCTATGCGGACAACACCGTGATTTTAGCCCGAACTTCCCTAGAACTACAATGTGCCCTTAATAGGTATCACATTTTTATGGCCAACTTAGACTTAAAAATCAATATCAAAAAGACGTTTGTAATGAGCTGCGGGGCAGGGAGGAAGAAACAGAAGGACATTTTTATTAAAAAAGTAAAGTTAGAATCTAACAACTACATACCCTTATTTAGGTTTTTTAATCGACGATAAGGGTTTGTGGAGGCAAGCAATAAATGCCAGGAAACTCCTCTTTATGAGGACCACTACGGCATTGGTTCATTTTGAGCAGAGGCTAGGCAAGAGGCCACCGGTGGAGATCCTCCAGATATACCAAGCTAAATGTATCAGTACGGCGATATATACGGGGCTGGAGTTTGGGGTCATGAGGGGTTGATGCGCTACAGAAAGTGGAAAATACCTTTTTGAGGTATTTGTTGGCAGTCCCAGGAGGTACCTCAACATATAACTGCCATGTAGAACTGGGAATAACGTATATCACTGGCATAATAAAAGTACAACCAGTCCTACTATGGCATCGTATCTGGTCATCTCCCAAAACATTATTTAATCAGGAGCTTCTGAAGGATTGTCTTGGCCTTGATAATGTACATGAGATTGGGTGGCTCATGTACGTGAAAAATTTGTTATTTGATCTGGGTCTTTCAAAGTACTATCATAATCCAGTACTGATAGCACAGATTCCTATGAAATTGTTTAAAAATAGTGCATGAGTCATCTGGAGAGGCTCAGATTACTTACGGATGTAAATAAATGCTCAGTCCAATATAACCTAATGATTCAAACCACTTTAACAATACAACCATATCTAACGTACAATCCGAGCGGATATGATAGGTTTGTTCTGACACGGTTCAGGCTAAACATATTCAATCAATCAATCAATCAATCAATCACCGCATTTGTAGAGTGCGCTACTCACCCGGGAGGGTCTCAAGGTGCTGGGGGAGGGGGGTATGTTACTGCTCGAACAGCCAGGTCTTGAGCTGCTTCCTGAAGGAGAGATAGTCTTGGGTTCGCCGAAGGTGGGTGGGGAGGGAGTTCCAAGTCTTGGTTGCCAGGTAGGAGAAGGATCTTCCTCCGGCGGTGGCTCTGCGGATGGGTGGTACGGTGGCGAGGGCGTGGCTGGTCGATCGTAGCTGGTGGGTGGGCGTGTAGAAGGTCATGCGGTCGTTGAGGTACTTGGGGCCCAGGTCGTGGAGAGCCTTGTGTGCGTGGGTGAGGAGTCTGAACGTGATTCTCTTGCTGACGGGGAGCCAGTGCAGGTCTCTCAGGTGTCCGGTGATGTGGCTGTATCGAGGGATGTCCAGGATGCGTCGTGCGGAGGCGTTCTGGATGCGTTGGAGTCTTTTTTGAAGTTTGGCTGTGGTTCCGGCGTAGAGGGTGTTCCCGTAGTCCAGTCGGCTGGTGACGAGTGCCTGGGTGATGGTCTTCCTGGTTTCAGTGGGGATCCATCTGAAGATCTTGCGGAGCATGCGCAGGGTGTTGAAGCATGAGGATGAGATGGCGTTGTCTTGTCTGGTCATCGATAGGGAGGAGTCCAGGATGAAGGCCAGGTTGCGTGCGTGGTCCGTTGGTTTGGGAGCGGTGCCTAGGAGTCGTCCCAGGCGGAGGGTGATGATTCCAGGATGAGGACTTCCGTCTTTTCTGAGTTCAGTTTAAGGCGGCTGTTCCTCATCCAGTCGGCGACGTCTTTTATCCCTTCATGTAGGTTGGCTCTGGCGGTGGTGGGGTCGTTGGTGAGGGAGAGGATCAGCTGGGTGTCGTTGGCGTAGGAGATGATGTTGAGGTTGTGTTGGCGTGCGATGGCTGCAAGGGGGCTCATGTAGACGTTGAAGAGGGTTGGACTGAGTGAAGATCCTTGTGGTACGCCGCAGATGACTTCGGTGGCCTCGGATCTGAACGGAGGGAGGCGGACTCTCTGGGTTCTTCTGGCGAGGAACGAGATGATCCACTCCAGTGCTTTCTCTCGGATTCAGATGTTGCTGAGGCGCTTCACTAGGGTGCGGTGGCAGACAGTGTCGAACGCCGCAGAGAGGTCCAGGAGGATGAGGGCCGCTGTTTCCCCGTTGTCGATCAGGGTTCTGATGTCGTCGGTGGAAGCGATTAGGGCGGTCTCGGTGCTGTGGTTGGCCCGGAACCCGGACTGCAAGGGGCCGAGGGATCCGTTCGTCTCGAGGAAGGCGGCAAGCTGTCTGTTGACGGTCTTCTTGATGACTTTGGCCGGAAAAGGAAGGAGTGAGATGGGACGGTAGTTCTGTAGGTCGGTGGGGTCCGCCGTTGGTTTCTTCAGGAGGGCGGTCAGCTCGGCGTGCTTCCAGCTCACCGGGAAGGTGGCGGTGTGGAAGGAGGAGTTGATGATGTCTCGGAGATGGCGTGCGATGATGGCGTCGGCTTTGTTGAAGACGTGGTGTGGGCATGGGTCGGTTGGTGATCCGGAGTGGATGGAGTTCATCATGCGGGTGGTGTCTTCGGTGCTGATCGGGGTCCCGTTGCAGAGGGTGGTGGTGGCGAGCGTTGGTTCGGTGGTAGGGTGCGTGGTTTGTGCGTCAAAGCTGTTGTGTATGTCGGCGATCTTGCGGTGGTAGAACGAGGCGAGTGAGTTGCAGAGGTCTTGCGAGGGAGTGATGTCGTTGTTTCTGGTGCTGGGGTTGGAGAACTCTTTGACGATGCTGAAGAGTGCCTTACTGTCGTGGGCGTTGTTGTCCAGTCATTCTTTGAGTGCCGTCTTCTTGGTGGCGCGGATCAGCTGATGGTGTTTGCGGGTGGCGTGCTTGAGGGCGGTCCTGTTGTCTGTGGTCTGGTCGAGCGGCCAGGCTTTCTCGAGGATGCGGCAGTTCTTCTTGGATTCCTTGAGTTCGTTGGTGAACCAGGGGGTTTTCTTGCTGCCGGGTCTGCTCGGAGGGTTCTTTAGTGGTGCGAGGTCATCGGCGCAGGCGGTCAGCCACTTGGTGAGGTTGCTGGCTGCTTCGTTGGGGTCCGTTGTGCTGGTGGGAGTGTTCTGGTTGAGGGAGGCGGTGAGCCGCTCGGCGGTGATCTTGCTCCAGCTTCGGCGGGGAACCTGTTGCGGGTGGTGGTGGGTCGTAGTTTTTCTGAAGCCGAAGTGGACGCATCTGTGGTCGGTCCAGTGGAGTCCGGTGGCATGGCTGAAGGAGATGTGCTTGCTGGATGAGAAGACGGGGTCAAGCGTGTGGCCGGCATAGTGGGTGGGGGTGTTCACCAGTTGCTTGAGTCCGAGGTTGGCGAGGTTGTCCAGCAGGGCGGTGGTGTTTCTGTTGTTGTTGTTCTCCAGGTGGAAGTTGAGGTCCCCTAGGAGGATGTAGTCGGCGGAGGGAAGGGCGTGCGGGCTGAGAAAGTCTGCGATGTCTTCGCTGAATTGTGTGCGTGGTCCCGGTGGTCAGTAGATGAGGGTGCCTCGGAGGGTGGTCTTGGGGTCAGTGTGTATCTGGAAGTGCAGGTGTTCGGCGACGGTGAATGTTTTGTCGGAGTTCGTCGAGATGCGGATGGTGTTCTTGTGTACGATGGTGATGCCTCCTCCCGTCTGGTTGACGCGGTCCGGGTGATCTTGTATCCGTCCGGGATGGCTATGGCGATGTCAGGCGCTGAGGAGGCGTTCATCCAGGTTTCGGTGAGGAAGGCGACGGCGTGCCTGTGGACGGAGCGGGTGTTGAGCAGGGTGCACTTCAGGTGGTTGCTGCTGGTGCTCGACTTGGCGGGGTGGTGCAGGTCCGGTAGCAGGTGAAGCGGCAGGCTTGGAAGGCGAAGGGTCCGTGGGTGCGTCTCGGGGTTGCTCGGTAGCAGGCAGGGTTCCAGCCGGCATTGAGTGCGTTGAGAGTGGCGGCGTCGTAGGTCTGCTGGGTAGTCTTGCATCGGCGGCGGGGGCCAGGGGTCCTGGCGCTGGGCGCGGTCCAGGCGCGGACGGGCGCAGACGGCTTGCCTTTGGCGCGCCTTCGGCGCACAATCGGCGCGCCCGCTGCATGTGGACGCTGCGCACACGCGCGGACTCTGCCATAAATGGAGAGTGGGTGGGGCGGAGCGAGGAAGGAGCAGCTGGGAGGCGGGAGCGGGGCGGCGAATGGGGAACGGGGCAGAGGAAGGGGCGGGGCCGCAGGGGAGCAGCGGCGGGGGTCTGGAAGGCGGGAAAGGGTGCGGAGGAGGCGGCGAGGGGGAAGGCCTGAGGGCAGGGTCCCTGGAGGCAATCAGCGGTGGCAGCAAGCAAGGCATCTTCTGATAACCTTTACTAAAATGAATGACTGGGCCAAAACTTTGCCAATCTGCCCCTGCGACGATGTATCGGCACAATCATCAATACATGTGGTGTTGTTCTATAAATGTTATAAAGAGTTGAGGAGAAGATGGGTATTGGGCATGAGACAATGCGACAATGCGCCCAGCATTCCTTGCCCTGCAATTTCTGGACGCAGAGTGTTTTACAAAAAAATATTGCCCAATTTCTGAAGCTCTGTGTTAGGCACAGAAAAAAACCCTAGAGTAGAGATTGATGCTGCAAACTCTGTGTGAGAATATAATGTTCTCCATTTATGCTTTAATGATGTATTAGCTGTCTTCGAATATTGATTCCCAATCTTGGCATTCTATTTTTATAGCTGTAATGTACTTTATTATTTGATTTTGTAATTTTTCTAATTAATTATTGTAAGTAGAAAATGAAATGTAACTTTTTAATCAATGTTTTTAAAACTGTACTTTTATGGTTTTTATATTTTCATGAAAAACGAATAAAGGAATTGAATTGAATTTAAATAATCTAATTTACCTTAACATTAGTGAGGTAGGAGTGTACTGTATGTGGACACTTTAGTCAAGAAACTTGTAGAGAAAAAGATGTGTAATATGATATATATTTGTCATTGTCTGGGTTGTAAATGTTGTTGACATTAAACAAAACCATATATACAATGGCATTGGTAAATACAGAAGACTTGCAAGGCTCTTAGTCTGAATGTCAAGTTTCTATAACAACTCAAGCAGTGAAGGTCGTGGCAGGTGCCATAAAGCCTGCCTATACAGATCTTGCAGTGGTGAAATTAACATACAGAGGCCCTCATTTTGAGTTGCTCATTAAATTCTGCCCCATGCAGAAACCACTGTTTATGCATGAGTTGGAATTATGAGTTGTGATATATTTAACGCATCCAATAATTATCGGATGCGTTAAATAATTCAACCATTGTTACATTTTGACAGGCCTAATCTTCCTAAATATGAAGCGGGGAAAACCATACGGTATATATCGTAATATTCATATTTTTAATGCGTTTAACAGCAATGCTCACGTTATTCCACAACAACTCATAATAGGGAGTATTTATCACACTCGATAAACAACATACCCCGATATATCGTTATTTGTCATGTGCGATAAATTCCACCTAAACTCACAATCAGGTCCTAGTTGAGACTTTATAACTAAGAGAATGTTTTTGTTTAGTATTTCTCATGGCCTGGGTGGTTATACATGTTTTAGTGACAATGTATATTTATTGTGGCAAGTAACCTAAGTGTATCGTTGACTTTGCTCTAAAACTTACCCTCCTAAGTGATGGCATGTTGTGGCAGTCCTGGCAGAGGCTCTGTCACTTGGAAAATGGTTGCTGCTACAGTACCTTGCATTGCTGTATGCATAGTATCTGGGAACAGTAGGAGCATTAGTTGTCAATATGTGTACATAAGCTATTTTCTGGACAAGTGTGTTCATGGTCATAGCTTTATTCTTCACCAGAAGTTGGTTTTGCATATGTTTGAGTGAGGCGTGTGTCTTGTGAGTGCCATTTTTACTCTTGGCGGTAACTTGCAGGGAGTGTGATGTATTGCTACAAGTGATAATGTGCCCATTTTATGTAACCTGACAATGGCAATCTTTGGAGCTACCAGGCAATGCAGCTGGTAAGAATGCACATTAGAGAGTATACGCTGATAGAACGGGGTTTATTTATTTATTTATTTATTTTTGCCATTTATTGAGCGCAAACGAATACCCGCAGGCGTCTCGGCGCTAGATTATTCACATAATTTTCCCCAAGATGATACAGGCTCCAAATAGTTGATGGTCAGTGTTACTGATTAAAAAGCCAAGTCTTCAATCTTTTTCGAAACTGCAAGAGTGAGGGGCTAGTCAAATTTTGTCTGGGCTTTAT
Organism: Lissotriton helveticus; assembly: GCF_964261635.1. Lineage (NCBI taxonomy): Eukaryota > Metazoa > Chordata > Amphibia > Caudata > Salamandridae > Lissotriton > Lissotriton helveticus. Next base: position 61,065,477 of record NC_136071.1, read on the forward strand.
CTGGATCAACAAAGCACTGAGGGTGGAGGGTCCTAGGGGAGGTTTAACGACCAGACCTGCTATTGCCCCTATCTACACAATTACACCAACAAAAAATAGCAGTGGGTCAGGGAGCTAACTAAATTATGTATCTGTGTGGAAATAAGGAAAAAGTTTGATTTGTTCAAAAGCAAAAGTGAAATCTTGCCTAGGGAACTCCCTCAGTGTGAACAAGTTCCCATCAGTCATCGATCGAGACCGCCCTTCATCATCTGGGGACCTTCAGGCTCTGAAGGTAGAGTACCCACAACAGATTGGCAGATGCCATGAACCTAATCTGAAGTGAGTGTGTCAGTGATGGATGGTTAGGTATGGGAGTGTGTCTCTAGACAACTGAAAAGCAGTGCAACCTAAAGTGAAAGTGAATCAGTGAAAAGTGAAATACATTAAAAATTGGGTAGTGACAGGGGATTTTTTTTATTCTGCACCCCTTCAATCCCAAATCAATAAAAACAGTGCAAGTAGTAGTGTAACAAATAACTACTAATAAGTATATTAGGTCGACATGTTTCTGCAGACAGATGGAGCCAGGTGGTCTCCTGCTGCTTCTTCAGGACCATTAATGCTACTGCTATAAATATAAAAAGAAAATGGAATAATATCACCTGAGAATGTGATATATTTTCATCCTCCTTACTTTGTGGCAGGAGGAAACAGCCCCACCTCACCTGGCTTCAGCTCAGGTACTTGGAGCACCGCTCTGTCCGTCCGTACCCCGGACGTCCCTCTGGGCTGTCTCTTGGGGATCTGGATCACCATCACTCCTTGCTGCCTTGGGAGTCTGGGGTGTGCATGAAAACACCCAGAGTTTTTTATTCTAGTTCAGTGTGCAAGTGATTTGAAGGCTAACCGGTGTTGCACTTCATGGCACTGCAGCCTTAAAGTATGTTGAGCATAGAGGATCAGTGGCATAGATATTAATAGTACCTCTGGTGCAGTTTCTTGTTGCTGGTCCCCAGTTCAGATGATTTAGGTTGTTTAAACTAGTCTTTGTTAATGGATATTTTTTCAGTATATTTAATTTTAGTGTAGTATGTGTTTATTTATGGTATTTCATTTGGCATTATTGTGAAATGTAATATTTAATTTTACTTTATATATGTTTTTGTATATGTTTAACATTATTGGTGTTAATGCTGGTTTCTGTGCTTGGTTTGCAATAGGGTTGTTAATGTTTTTGGAGCGGGTTTATATGTTTTTTCTTTACAGACTTTTCTTTGGAGCCGATGCTAACCAAAATTCTTTTGAACTTTTTCCTTGATTTGTGTTTTTGTTTTGTGGAACATTCATTAATTTCTTTCATATTTATCTTTTTTTCGAAAGATTCCTTGGACTATTGGGCTTGTATTGGGTGGTATATTTTTCTCTTTTTGTGTTGGTCTGGTTGGTGGTCATGTGACACAAGGAGAGGAGCAAGAGACACTGATGCATACTACTGGTGCTGATTGACGGCATTGTTCGAGGTGGCCGGGTTGTCGAGCCAGCCCATTTTGCCAGTTGTAAAGGTCAGTGGAGTTAGGGGTGAGCTCAGAGGTGAAGACTGAGAACCAAAGACTGAGAACACCAGAGCTGCCATGGAAACGCGGAAGCAGTCAGCCAACACACCAAAGCAGCATGAAATCATTGCCTCTATTTTGGGTACACATACCTCTCTTCCCCACATTTGACCCATTTTTCTGCCTATCCTAAAGTATGGAATGAATGCTATTCTTGCATATTCCATCTCACTCCAATATTGGCCTATTGCCTACTTGATCAGCTCACTGGTTCCTATTGAGCTACTAAGCTGTCCTGATCTGCATGTTCAGTTCACTCCTGGGTGTTTTTAGGTCGAGCTCTCTCGACCTATTGTCATGGAGTTGGCGCTGAAGGGAGACAGGTCAGGGAACGCGCGGCGTTTCTGGTCTGTGAACGCGCTTATGCAGGCCAGCTGAAGACACGAGCACACGCATACACACACACACACAGACAGACGCGCAGACACACACGCACACGCACACGCACACGCACACACACACGCACGCACACACACACACACACACACACAGTCGCACACACCCCCCCCCGCCCCTATGCCCCACTTACCACATCAGCGGCCTTAGCCGCCACTCCAGACTTCTGCTGCCACACGCCCGCCGCCACTCCTGCTGCCACCGCTCCGCCTCAAGACAGCCGTGAGCGTGCACATCCCGAAACCGGAAGTTCGGGAGCGTGCACGCTCATGGCTTGTTTCCCAATAGAATAGACCACCCGGACACAGCTTCAAGTTCAGTGCGCGCTTCCTGCTTTCCGCGCCCGCTCCAGTAAGCAGACAGCTGGTCGAGCACGAGCCTCTCCTAGAGCCGGAGGCGAGCGAACCTGGGTCTGGGCATTTTATTTATATGGAAATGAGCTTGATAAACCTTCATTTGCACTTAATAACAATTTCATTTAACAAACAGAAGTTATAATGATAATTATTATTTATAAGCTGTGATGAAGTGGCACGTAGTTAAGGTTTTCGTCTATCATTGAGGTGCATAACGAGAAATTATGTTTTTTTGCATTTAAATTGTGCAACGCTGCAATAATGACGGCAGAAACGTGAGAAGTGTGCACCAATCGGGAGCAATGTAGAAAGGGAGCATGTGATCAAATAAAGGTCGAGGAAGGGAGGGAATGATTGCTTGTTGAGTTCAGCTGTGTGGGGAGCGAAAGCCCAGGCCGACGGGAGATGATGAAGGCCGCTTTAAAATTTTCATGGCAGGTACGGAATGTGGCTGAAGGTTGAAGTGATGTTTGGAGCATAAGGGGCGCATTAGAGGAGACAACAAATGAAAGGTAGTTGGAAGGTATAGATGGGATGTTTAATTGAAGGAGTGACTGGGAGGTATGGGGAATGTACGGAGTGAGCCAAGCGGGGAGGGATTAGCACGCTATAGCGTGGTGATGTGTACGAGTGAAGGAGGGAGTGTGAGGTGAGAAATAACGAAACTTGGGTTACATGCGAGGGGAAAGGAAGGTTGAGCGAGGTGGGCAGAAAGTAGAAGGTGGTTGGAGCACGCAAGACAAAGGGAGATAGCAGCTAGAATCATTCAGGGCGAAGGAGTATGAGCCACATGAGGAAGGACCTGTTTAAAACACGGCTCCTTAATTAGACAGAAGATTGTCCCGTGGGTACAAAAGGGAGTCACTTTAAATAGACTAAATATACTGGGGGAACAGTTCACGTGGCTTACAGGATTTGCTGGTTGAGATCATTAGATTACTTTGTGAGGGATTTGTAAAGGGGTCAGACACGCATAGTACCTGGCAATGTAGTTTCAAAAAAAAAATAAACTTTCACCTTTGACTAGTAATGTTACGCTACATCAGGCGGGCAACTAGAGCCAAATTTCGGGGGGGGCTGAACAATATTTCGGGAGGGAGCTAATTCAAACAACCATAGACAGAGTGGCTGTAAGAAGGGGTGACAACATAACAAAAGCCTAATTTACAAGTAAAATGGTCTTAATGGTCTTTTAAAGACCTGTTAAGTACTCGGGTGCGGCTGCAATTCGATAATCGCCAGCCCGCAAAGCTGTGTCAGCCCGGGCTGACACACACGACGGGGGGGGGGGGCTGAAGCCCCGTGAGCCCAATGGGTGTTGCGCGCCTGCGCTACATGTAATGATGGCTTTAAGTGATAATGGGTATTGTTGTGCTTCTGATTACAGTGACCCCTGATGAAGGGCAGCTTTAGCCCGAAATGCATTGGGTTTTTTATACAATAAAATACTGTCTTCGGTGAATTTGATTCATTCATGTTTTTGGAAGAAGTTCTGATGGCCCACCTAGAACATAAGAAAACGGAAAATTGGCATTCCATTCTACGTGTGGATGTATATCAAATTGAAAAAGTTGAAACTAGGGAATCATATGTTTGGATTAATATGTTTACATGGACAAATATGGAATATATATATGATCGCCACAATGGCGCAATTCAGCTGTGCGGTTGGTTGGGGTGAGATGTCGCCCCACTTTTGAAGAATGTTCTTATCCAGGTGCCATTTGGGCAGGGCACTCACCAATCAGCACTATTTGTAAAGAAGGGGGACCCCTACTAATGATGCATTCACTACTTGTAGGGAAACATGTAAGAACTTTCTTGCAAAACCATAAGTAGTGAGAATAATTCTAAAGCCAGAAACCCAAGAAGGAAACTGAGTGACTACAAGGTGATTATGACCTGTAGTAAAGAACTAATAAGAACAAGAAACATTTCTATATTATAAATTGATATTTTTGTTTTATTTCCAAATTTTTTATCATTTTTGTAGAACATATTCAGTTTATAAAAATATACATTTTCAAGTTAAAAAGTATGTGGTATACATATTAATTTGTCAAGTGAAAAAAATACAAAAACGAAAATTACAAAGTGAACAACAAAGATGACTCCGATGTTAAATGGGGCTTGAGTGTAATAAGCAAAGCGGTAGATGGGACTCTACGCGCGTTTCGGCATAAGCCTTCTTCAGGAGTCCGTCATTTGCAGTGAAAACATATAAGCACAACACTACAAAAAAACAATTGAAAAAACATGTCATATATCACAAATTTCTTATTAGTTTATATGTTCATACTGTACACAGTATAGCCGTCTTGGGTCTAGGTCATAATTTATTAAATATCACAAAATTTGATCGAATGATCCTATTGAGATTATAAACATACTATAAGCAGCTATAGGATAATATATCAATCTTATATAGTCATTTTAAAATCACATCAATGGTCGCATTCCTCTGTTTATCTATAAACTATACAACAGATCTTACTATATTTGTTGAAATCTACTGAAAAAAGAGAATCTATTAGACATACAGAGTGGTAGTCAAGATTAGGGTAGAAGGGGGTAAGAATATAGGCTGTGTTGAAAGAATTTAAGTATGTGAGACATTTGATGTTCATAAATGGCCATTCTTGCTATAAAATGGATATAATTTAATCTCTCAGTTTTCTTACAGGGAGAGAATAATGAAGCCAAAAAGTGGGGGGATTAAAGGTAAATAGGGTTGTCATGCTAAGATTTACTTACATAAGATATTTAAGGTACAATATTCTTCTGTTGATATTAGTTGAGGACACCTCTCAAGATGGTTGTCTGGTTCTTAATTATACAAGCTTAAACCAAAAGAAAACCCATGTTATATCAACCGTTCCGCCTAACCGATGGTATAAGCAAAAAAAACGGGCATAAATTGTTTTAATGTTATGAAAAAATATATATTCCATGTATACCTATTTGTTCTATAATCAACTTTATTATGATTTTCAGGGCACTAGCTTACATCCCCATCTTCTTAAAAAGGATATTGTGCAGTGCAGCCGGTGGCAAACTGGTTGTACCTTAGTGAAAACAAAGAAGAAATAAAATTTATCGGGGGATGCCCCATAAATATCTCAGACTGAAATTTATAAAGAAAATAGATCTGCACTCGTCTCAATTACCTTATCTAAATATTCTATTTTGGCAGAAAAAGAGAGGTTCACTTAAAAAGAGACTGATCCATTCGTACCGATAGATGGTCGGTATGATGTAGCCTGCTGAAACGAATAAAGGAATTTCTATTTAGTGCCTAATAGTGTACAAGAAATGCATCTTACTTATTATATGATCAATCAGCACGCACTCTGTTTGAATAATGGACAAAATTAGAGGAATTATGTGAAAATGGTGTGCATCCCACACCCCAAAAAGTCGAATGCTGCGGGACCCTGCCAGCCAAGTCAACACTGACTGTCTGCTGGTAAGTGACCGGGTGGAGTGCATATCTCAGCCGGGGCGGTGGTGCCAAGGGGTGCCCGGCACAGAATATGGGCTGCACAGACCTGTACTTGCACCTGACCTCGGCCTGTGGGTTTGCAAAGTGAAGTTTGTCCCCGAGAGCATTCGGGCTGCTTTCAATTTTTACTTTAAGTTAGGGTGGCGGGCTCTGGCGACCCCTCACTTTGGCAATGCGCCAACTGTCAGTGCCCCTCCAGGGGCGGCCCAGTGTGTTCCCAGGCCAGCCCGCTGGATGACAGCTCCTGCCTGGGGTGTGACAGGTCGAGCCCGGCACCTGCGGGCGGGGACTGTTTACCTGCCCCCAAGCCGTGCCTCAACAATTGGGAGCACCTATCAGGCTTTCCCATCGACTCCACGCGAGTTCTGTGTCTGCTACTTATTTGGACTATAATTATCAAACCGATCATTGTTTCTGCATAAAATTACCCTAAAAGGAAACGGTCCTCGCTAACCCCCTCCAAAAATGAAATCCGGACTCTGTCTCTAAGGCATCCCCGCCAGTTCCGTGTAGGTGTCACTAGTACCCGCTTCAGTTTGTTAGCAGTCCCTCTCCGCTCTGTACCCTTCCCCTGTATCTATTTTCTTGGCAGAAGTTTCTGCTCTATGTATTTTCACGCAGCTCTTTAGTTAGGAAAAGGTTTGAGGCTTTTTTTACGCATACAGACAAAATATGTATCGCATTGTATTATACTTTTTGTATAGCTCTTACTACCATTACGCTGGGCGCTGAGGATTATCCGCACGTGTTACATACAGGCTAGTGGTGTGTGTTAAATGTGTTTTCTTTGCTTTAAGCCTGTGCGAGAAGTGCTTCCACGTCATGCGCGAGGACTACCAAGGTGGGGCTATGGTGTTATGGAACGCAGAGCTTAGCTGTATTGAGGATGAGGAAGTGAGGTTCTCATTTTTTTGTAACTTACATTATGCTGGCGGCTTCGCAGGTCCCTTTATTGTGTGATCGATCCGATTTCACTTGAGCATCAGTCACAGTTTTAATGGCTTTGTTGAACAAAAGGGCGTTATTCCTTAATACCTTGCTTAATCACTAGATCCATTTGTTACGGGCGTACAAAATTAATATATACATCGACTTTTTAACTGCTGCAAAGATCCTGTTAAACCTATGGCATGCATAATTCGTACTGATTTTCGGTTGATTGGTTGGTATAACGCTGCTGGCCTCTGAACTTTTCATGTCTCTACAAATGTCTTCATTGGAACGGTTTTGTTATATTAAATGTCTGCATGGCAGTGAATAGTAGGTGTTTTATTTTAATTTTAAATGTAGTAGCATGAATGACTCAAATCCTCTCTCTCTAATCTTTGTACTGTGGATTTGGGCTTAGGCCTGTGTAAGATTGAACTGCATGCGTTGTCGGGGTGCAAGAAGGATCACTGTGAGAGATTCGAGTAGGATTGTGTTAGGGTTATCAATAGTATGATAATTTCAGTCTCTCTACAGTTGCTCTTTAAATTTCACACGTTATTCCACTACTTGTTTTTAAGGGTTGCTAAATATGCATTCAGCCAAGGTATTTAGGATCAAAAGTGAATGAGCTCTTGGAGGAAAAATCAATTATCTTGCCTCATGTTATGAGCCCAGTTATGTGCCAAGGACTACAGGCAATTGGAGGAGGGTTGTGTTTTTTCTTTCAATTCTGGTATATATAAGCCCATGTTACTCCTCGTTCTATTTGCTTTGAGCCTGCACAGTGATGGCAAGGTTCCTAGAAGTATGATTTTGTAAAACTGGATCTCTGTTATCGACTTGAAACCATCTTTTGAGTGCTGTCCCATTTGTAATAAGGCATATATAGCACTATTGCAATGGATCATGGTCCCATACTAGCTCTTTAACTGTGAAGTTTTGATTTGGGTTGTCTGTGGGTTATAAATGAGTAGGTTCAGCTTGAATTTAGTAATATATATATATTTTTTCTGGTTAGGACTTTTTAGGTCGAGGCTACCGTCGCACTGCGAAGTAGTGGGGGCGGAGCCGAAGATTTAATGACTTCAACAGTGGGGCTTTAACCCGCCTCTCTCTTCCATTGGCTAGCTTCGTAAATGGAGGCTAGCCATTGGAAGAGATGTGTGTCACTCGGGGCTGGAGGAGATTCGTGGGCATTTCTTGCTTTTTTTTAAGCCCGCCCTTTTTTGTTCGTCATTCGGAGGGATGGTGTTTACTTTTTTTTTCTTTACAGGGCTGTTTTTTCGTCATTGGTAACGTCTCTGTTGCCGCTCCCGGTCCCCTCTGAAGACCCCCGCGTGGTTGTATCCTGCCCCCTCCCGCTGTCCGTGTCTTTGTTCCCGTCCTCCCTCCTGCTGTCCGTGTCTTTGTTCCCGCCTCCCTTTCCGCTGTCCGAGTCTTTGTTCCCACCCCCCTTTCCGCTGTCCATGTCTTTGTTCCCGCCCCCCCTTTCCGCTATCCGTGTCTTTGTTCCCGCCCCCCTTTCCGCTGTCCGTGTCTTTGTTCCCGCCCCCCTCCCGCTGTCCGTGTCTCCGTTCCAGCCCCTCATCCCGCTGTCCATGTCTCCGTTCCTGCACCCCCTCCCGGAGCTACTCACACAGACACCTGGAAACTTGTTTTAGTATTGTTGTCTCTGAAGCACACAGCCCTCGTCCAGGTGATTGCTGGCTGTGGGTGGAGGCTCGTCCAGAGGGCACCAGAGCAGGCTCACCTGGTGTGTTGAATAATGCACAGGGCATGCACAGCGCACAGGCCCCAGCCGCTCTGGCGTTCCCTTCATCGGATTCGCATGTATGCGGGAGGGAAGATGCAGCCTCAGCAACGCACATTTCATACCCCTGTATTCATCTAAGAGAACACACTTATCGCCGTTTTGTAATTTTAGTCGGTGTGACTTGTCCTGAAATTATTACACGTGATGCTCAAGTTTATTGCGGGAGTGTATGTATGTCTGTCTGTGTGTCCTATCCGGGCGCCTCCCCCTGCTCCCCACTTCCCTCACTCAACCAAATTGGAGCCCCAAACCCGCTCGCTGAAACCTCAGCTTCCCTCCCAACCCTCCACAAACAGCCCACACTAGCCGATCGAGCCCGGCAAAACCTCCATCAACACTGCATGGCGAGCAAACCGTACCCCAACCTCCATGCGCTCGCTGTAAGGTCCGTCACGTGGCCATGGGCCCAGCCTCGGGTGCTGCCGCCCCCCTGCGCCCCGTAGAACCGCACACCCTCAGCCCGGCTAACCCAGGTCACTCCATCCATGTCACCTCTGAAGGTGACAATCTGCTCGGCACCCATCACCCTCCCCACAACCTCCCTTGCAATACCCTCTTCACCCCTCACAGACCGTGCCTGCCATGCCCGCGGCACTACCCAACCGACCTCTGAAGGATGAAAGGCATTAGCATGACTACTTCTTCCCCCCAGCCGCAAAGGTCCCCTGTGGCTATGGCCTCGCCCCTCCATCCGTCCTGCCACCAGACCCCTCGCTACCTCCACCCCAGCTGTCCAACTTACCGCTCCTCCCCCACCGCACCCCGTCCCAATCCGTTTCCTCCATCCTGACCACAAACCTCACGCAGCCAAAACAGCAGAAATGCGGCCCTCCAAGCGCTCCCCCTAACTTAACAACTAAACTCCTCGCTGCCTCCTCCCCAGGCTGCCTAAACACAGTGTCCCCCTTGGCCCTTTCCACATGAGCCCTCCGAGGAACCTCCTGGCAGGATATTATCCCTTAAATGATCTGGGGCCTGGGCACGGTGCACTTCATGCTGAGACGAGAGGGTGGCCGGGAACACCTTATTTAATAGCACTGATTTCTCGGATCTTTGAGCGCTTCTCTATGCTTGTAGTGCAGGGACTCCCCCTTTATGCCTCACTTGGAAATATGAAACTGCCCAGGCTTTCAAAACCTGAAAGAGACGGCAAAGACAGCAGAGTGGATTGCAAGAAGGTACTGGGAACTGAGTGATTTATATGTAGGAGACGTGTTGATTTCATTTGAGGAGGCACAGTAAACGCTCACCGCTGTTCGAGGTCAGACAGGAGAGTTTCAAATACTCCTTCGGGTCTATCTAGCGGTATGAATGATGACAGAGTGAGGTAAAACTTAAATTTTTAACTCGAGTCCGTGAAATAACTTAAAGAACACGGGCCTCAGACTTGATAGATCTGTCTGCGTGTACCTCTTTATTTACTGCCTCAATAGTTCCACCACCCACTCATCCCCTACGTGCTCCTGACCCCCCCCCCCGCGCCCGCCCGCCAGCATTCCTATACTGCCATTGAAACTCCCGCCGTCTGGGACACAATTCCCCCCTACAGACGCCTCCCCCTGCTCCCGAGCCATGTGATCCTCCCCACTTCCCTCACTCATCCAAATTGGAGCCGCAAACCCGCTCGCTGAAACCTCCACTTCCCTCCCAACTCTCCACAAACAGCCCCCGCTAGCCGATCAAGCATGGCAAAACCTTCATCAACAGTGCATGGCGAGCAAACCGTACCCCATCCAATGGTGTGGAATTTTATTAAATATCTGCTAGTTAAAGGGTCACAATACTTCAAAACTCTGGGTTCTTATAAAATAAATCCACTTATACCTTTCGTACAATCTACCGAGGTGACAAATTACGGCTGCGTTCATATTGTATCGGAGCTCTGATAATACCTCTCAGATTACACTAGGGATCATTATATCAAGGGTTAGATGTTAGTGTTTCGCCATTTTTCAGAAATCTATGTACAGAGGTTGGAAAGCAATATTTCCAGGGTTGAAACGCACTGTGAATCTGTAAATATCTACCAATGCATGTTTGATGGTATTTGATAGCTCCACAGTGTTCTCTTTCCACACTGGAAAAGGTTGGATATTTTGACAGGACTACACCTTTTTTTCTGGGTGGGAAAAGTGGGCGTACAGTAAAAAAATGTGTACTCGCTGGAAACCCACAACCCGCACCTGCAGTGTGAGAGACAGCAGTGTGCATGGGAGACAGCATTGTGAGACAGCATTGTGTGTAAGAAAGACAGCAGTGTGTGAGAAACAGCAGTGTGCGTGTGAGAGAGACAGCAGTGTGTGTGTGAGAGACAGCAGTGTGAGAGAGACAGCAGTGTGAGAGAGACAGCAGTGTGTGTGTTCTAGGGAGAGCATGGTGTGTGAGACAGCAGTGTGAGAGAGACAGCAGTGTGAGAGAGACAGCAGTGTGAGAGAGACAGCCCCGTGGGTTCCCCTGATCCTGCGAACATGTCACCCTGCGGCTGCCGCCCTTCATCGTGAGTTCTCTTCCTCGCCCCATCTTCACTCCCGGTGGCTACCTCAGACCCGCTTCGGCAGCGCACTTCCCTCCAACAGTCTCCCAGTCTCTCTACTCAAAGAGAGCCTTTCCTGGGCACAAGGCCACGGACTTCAGAAATCTGAAAACATCTCCCATGCAGCTGGTGGGAGCAGCTGCCTTCCTGCAGGTCTGAGGCAGCGGAAAGGCCTCGGCTCCCCCTTCACCGCCGGAGGAGGGGGCCTGAGAGCGCACGTGCTCCCTGGACAAGGAGGTCACAGCTAAGAGAGGCCCTGGCAGAGAAGGCCTGACACCCCCCCACCCCAGCTCATGAACCACTCCTCCCAGTTTCCACCTGTTGGTCGAGAGAACACCATGCCATGGCGTAGGGGGTGTCAGACCCCCAACAGCTGAATAAGGCGGTCACGGCCCAGGCAGGCTTTGACATTTAACATCTGGGCCTCCTTTAGAATGGCATATATCCCAGAAAGTCCAGAAACTGATAACTGCCCAATTACCCCCCCCCCGGTCCCCCACTCCCGTGGAGGATACCCGCACCTCTTCCTCTACCCCCTCACACTTAGTGAAGTCAAACCCCAGCACTATTGCTTTTCTTGTTAGCGGAATATGCATGCATCCTGTCGTATCTCGTCCTGCACCCCACACTTTTCTTGCACAGGCAGCAAAATGCAATGCAATAGGTCTCGCATTTCCAAGAGATTAAGCTATTGGCATTGTAAATGACAATGCAATTTATTTATCCGTTTTCAAAACCAATGCATAAATAAAAAGTTTGACATTTACAATGCCAATCGCTCTAACTTTTGCAAAGGCGAGACCGTTGCATTGTAAATGCTTGTTTTGTTTGTTTCTGTGTGTGAGAGATGTTCCATAAGACCCCAAACAGCCCTAAATGAGCATACTAGCCTGTATATGCCCGGTGTTTATTTTGACCTGATTAACTTGACTACGGAATTTTACTGCTGCTGTTTTGGGGTCAGCTACACCACACTCACAAACTATGTAGAAACACTCACAGCTGTCTGTAGGAGCCTTGATGATGGAAGTCTGGAGGGCAGGTGGATTGCTCTGAGTGGTGCTCTAGCAATGTGAGCTTCACCAGCTCAATCAGCATCAAGCCCTACTACATTATTGGCATTGTTGTCTTCTTTCTTTTGCTGTGGATTGCTACCAGTTCTTGATTTATGCTGGAATGAGAGTTAGCAGATGCATTAAAACACTCCAAAAGGGAATTGGGAGCAGCTAGTGCAGGAGTTCTTGTTCCTCACCATTGGTCATTAGCCATCATTTATTAGTAGTGTAGTTTGATTATAGATCTGGACACTAGGGTACTTTGGAATACTGCCTAACTGCTGGTGAGCCATATGGAGGAGCTTTATACTATTAAAGTTACACTACTCTGATTGCAAGTAAGGAGTAGTGTTTCTTTATGTCCTAGGCTAAAGATACTTGCTTATGTGTTTTTGTTATTGAGACTTTGTGATCTGCTAAACTAGATAAAGCATACAAAAAAGCAGTAAGGATGGTATGGGGTCCATCCGTCCGCCATTGTCCCGGGGATTGGGACCGGCCGCCTATATGGCGGCGGTCCCGCACATGCAATTACAATGCGACGGCCACTGTGGTGGTCGTATTGTGCATTGTGCACTTGGTAATAACCCCAATTTTGGTCTGCCCGTCGCTTACCTGTAGATATGGGACCTCTTCCTGTCCCCACTAGGAAAGCCAAATGTTTGGGGGCCTGTACTTGAGCCTGTGGGCCCAATATCTGATTAAATTGCAGATCCTCCAGAATTCTGCAGACAGACTTTTATTAGAAGTGTCCAGGCACCATTCAGTCTCTGCTGCACTCAAAGACCTTCGCTGGCTGAAGGTCAAAAATAGAATTAAGTTCAAGGCCCGCTGTCTGACCAATAAAGCGCTTTATGACTCTGGACCCACCTTCCTAAAGAAAGTCTTTTGCTGTGAAACCACAACTAGAACCCTAAGATCATCAGGCATGTGTAGAATAAATTTTATTAGATTTAAAAAATCTAAATGGGGAAGTAGTAGCTTTGCGGCCAGAGCAGCTACATTCTGGAATCTCCTGCCACTCGGCATAAAGGCGGCCCCTTCCTTGCTTCAATTTAGGAACCTTTTGAAAACTTGGCTTTTCAATCAGTAGATTCTCTTGCTCTGCTCATCAAGGCTCACAGAATCAGAACCAAGACATCTTTGGGTATACCCCACGCATTACAAATTGGATAACATAACATAACATGTTTACCGTTGTGGCAGGTGCTGCTGGCTGCAGCATGCGTCGCAATGTTTAAAATGCATGTTGTGCATTTCCCTGCACTATGTGGCAGGCCCACACGGTGCCTGCCACCTGGTACAGGGAACTGTAGGGGGGCACCAAACGCAGATTCAACATGCCCATGCACGAGGGCAGTGCCACCTGGTGCAGGGAACTGTAGGAGGGCATCAAAAGCAGATTCATCACCCATGCACGAGGGGGACCTGGAACAGGCCTACAAAGTACATCCCGCCGGCCTTTCAATGGCGGTTGAGCCTCCATAGACAGGCTGGCGGGGATGCAGCATCCAAATCTGGTGGGCAGTCCCTGCTAAGCACCGCCACCAATTTGTGGATGTGGGGTGGGGCCGACAGGCAATCGTAACGATTGCCTCAGTTGGGCCCGTGGGGGACGGGCTTTCCACCCATCAGGCATGCCACCCGCTATCCTGATCTGGCGGGTGGAAAAAGGCCTTAAGATGGCAAGTTCATTGTCATCGTAATCACCCCCTAGAAACTGATAAAAACGTAATGTATAAATTAGAAGGGAAGCCAAAAGAGGATCCAAACACCATACATATCTCTTCTATAAGTAAACCATTGGTCACAGTTGAAACAACAATTGTGCCTTTTTTATAGACAATTGCTCTTCCCCCAACGAAGCGCTGGCGCAAGGCGAGCTACATCCCAATGCACATAAAGCCATAAAAAAAGAGACCAACTTAGAAAAATCTTTTAGAGGCAAAGTTCACCACACAGTGGACGACATGGTAAGATGTTCAGAAAAATCAGGGTTCTCCAGACGACACACTGTTTTCAACATAATAGGTGATAATTCCATTTTGGAAACTCTTCTGAGTGAGAGACTATACTGATATGCCTCTCTTTTATGTTATAGGGTGGATTGGAGATCAGGGCCAATTTTAACACCTCCACCCCAAAAACAAAAACGGTTTCAATACAAAAACAAGAGGTAGATAAAATGATATTGGCAAGGCATTGAAGATTTTTCTTACCTTACATGATGGACTCAAATCAAAGGAAAGTAAACTCATTCTCAGGTGAACCAATATCATCTAATGATATGAGGAGTAGAGGAGGGAATCAACTGGGGCCATCCATTTTAGTCTGGGGGTAATGCAGTGTACAGTGGATTATTGGTCACATCAATTAGAAAAACAGGACCACCATATCTCTTTATCATTTTTTTCTAATCATTTATTGGATCTGAATTCTAGTGAAGCTAATGAAAATACAATAGGAATAATGTCAATGGCTTTGAAGAGGATACCATATTCAATCAATCAAGCTTTATTTCGATATAAATATCATAAAAGCAGTAACGAATTTGATGTAGACCCAGAGATACATAAAAAGATAAAAGGGTGTAACAAAGATCTCTCTTATTTAGTTAAATTTGGAGCATGTTAAAGCAAAAATATCAAAAAGATAAAAACATGCCACACAATTCTCACTGAGTCAATAAAATGTAAAGCTTGTGACGACTATATAAATAGGCAATATTGTTAAAAAAGACAATTTAAAACCAGGGAATCAATATAAAAAGAAGGAATTCATTATCTAAGTAAAACGGCAGCATGTCAACTTCAATCTTACAGTGCTAGAACATTTTGGCACCAAGTCAGTTTTACGGTGCCCTTCGTGAAGCCCTGTGCCTAATTGTCCAGGCTTGTCCCAGAAACTTAGCAATAGCACAACATACAAGGTTCTAGGGTCTGTTCTCAATATACGGAGACCATCACAATCATTAGAAGTGCCTAACTGCTTACAAATCGGCACTAGCCAACTCGATCTAATACGGGAGTAAGGAGAGCAGGCAAACATAAGGTGCGTGATACTCTCACTGGTATTCCCACAGGACGGGCATTCTTTAGTGGTCTGATTACCGTAGGGCCACTTCATAGTGAATTTGGCAACTGGAATTGTGCCTAATCTAAATTGAATGTATAAAGTCCGGTCTCTGGGTGTCTGGATCACATCTAGGTAGGGATCAAATGCTCTAGATGGTTTATGATAAAAAAAACTCTTCTGTAAGCCTACCTAGGTTTGGATTACTGTGATCTCTAGCATCTACCCAAACCCAACAAGCACGTTTGAGATCAGCTTATGTTGGGGGGTTTTGGGAGGCCCATGACTCTTTAAACCCCATGGCTACCAGCAAATCCTTGACATTAGAAATCCATGTTATGTTTTTACTAGTGTCCAATGCCATTACGTCGCTGAATTCTTTAGCAAAATTTGAAAGTTCTTCAGTGCGCCTAAGGCGTGCCCAGTACGGTAAAGGGCGAAGTTTGGCCAGGCCTTTAATATGTCGCCTACCCAAGTCATATAACAAGGGGGTTAGAGGTGTCCCCTGGGGCAGCCTGATGAGATCTCTAAAGAACTTATTTTCTGAAGTACCAAGGTCATCGAGATTATTAAAGCCCCATAGTTCGGCACCATAGAGGGCCGAACTGACTGCCTTGGCTTCGTTCACAGCGAGGGCAATAGGCCTGCTGTGTGACAGGCGATGTTCTTTGCTTATCGCTCCAGCCGCACGCTTTTGAGACAGAAGCATTTTAGCCAGATGGAATTTCCATTGGGCTTTGTCAGAAAGGCGTATCCCAGGATAGTCAAAGGTTTTGACTCTCTCAAGGCAGATCCCATCGAGAGTGATGTTACTCTTAAAAGATTTGTGGGGATTAAGGGTCATAAACTTGGTTTTCGAAGTATTTATTCAAGACCCCAAGTACTACAAAAAAGGTGTAACCTGTTCAAAAGCTTCTGAAGACCTGCTGGTGTCTTTTAGATCAGGAGCGTGTCGTCACCAAACAGGAGAGTTGGCACCTTCTTGCCTGCCAGGGTCGGGGCATCTGCGGGTGTTTCTTGCAGGAATGTAACCACCCCATTCACATATGAGAACAGGGTGGGTGCCAACACGCAAGCCTGGTGAACTCCCCTGTGTACTGGAATCCTACTGGTAAGCTGTCCCTGCATGCCACACCTAATCTGAGCATAATTTCCCTCATGTAGCCTTATGAGTAGATTGGAAATCAATGGAGGGATGCCCATGCCTTTCAATACAAGCCACAGCTTATCTCTAGGCACCACATCGAAGGCAGTCTTCAGATCGATAAAAGCAACATAAAGACTGCCCCCACCAAGTACCACCACTTTCCAATAAATCATGAGAAATCTAAAGACCTGGTCCACTGTCCCCATCTTGGAGCGCAAGCTAGCCTGAAATTGTGAGAGGATATCTTCTTCTTCTGCCCACAATTGAATTCTCTGCAAAATTACCCTGCCAACTAGCTTCTTCATTCCATCTATTAGGCTAATTGGTCTATAGTTGCAAGGGTCTTCTCTAGACCCCTTTTTAAACATTGGGACTACCCACGCTCCCTTCCATGAATCTGGGACCGGGCAGCCTTCAGCAATAGAGTTGATCAGGAGGAGAATGTACGCAGCCCAATTGGCCCGGTCAGCTAGAAATAAGCCGCCTGGTAGACCATCAGGTCCTGGGGCTATGGCAGGTAATATCTTGCTAATGGCTGACTCTACTTCTGTTAGTGGAAATAGGTCGCAGATATCCTCTGGGGGAAATAAGGGATGAACAAGATGGTCCTCCAAGACAGGGTTAATAGGCTCGGAGTATAAATTAAATAAGTGGTCATACCGCCTGCGATGTTATGTGATTAGGGATTTGTTCTAAGTCCCCCAAATTTGCCTGTCTAACCAGTGACCAAAAGCGAGTGGTGTCTTTTGCTATGCGCGCACTTTTAAGTTCAACCCATTGATTTTCATCCCAATCTATCTTTGCTTGATGTTGCGCCGTTCTATAATCCTGCTTTGCAACTTTGATTACTGAGCTCTTCTTGTCTCTAATCGCAATTATCAGGGCCGTACGTTTAAGTCTACACTCCTTTGAGAACCATTTTCTACCTTTTACAATTTGGGTGGCAGGTATAATAGGCCTATTAGGGGCTTGGAAATGAATACGAATTTGCTCTACAGTGCGAGCATGTATACTAGAAGCATTAGCCAGTCCTTGGGCTAATCCCTCTCTTAACTCATTTGTGCCTTCGCAAAGAGCTTGCTTGATGGTCACCATCTTAGCTTCATCAAGGGCAACCCTAGGCCATTTTAGAGCTCTTCTAGAATTAGAGGGTATCACCTCTTTAGTCAAGGAATGGGTATGGTTAAGTGAAGTATGACAAGGATGTGCCCAAGGGGACTTCAGCGACATACAGAGAGGGTTATGATCGCTGTCTGTTCTATTGCCCACTATTATGTCTAGGATAACGCCCCAAAGCCTAAAATTCACAAGTAAATAGTCAATTCTGGATGGGCTGGTTGCCCTGTTGAAAGTAGCTGCCCCTAAGATGTCAGAACGAGTCCTACCATTTACTGCCCTTAACCCATAATCCAAAGTCAGTGCATACAGTTAAATAACCACCTGAGACCATTGTTTTACAGGGGGTATGGACAAGGATGGTACACCCCAGGCTCTATCTTCCTCCTCCATCCCGAACATGTCCTCTTCACTAAGGGGCTCAAATGTACTGTTAAAATCACCAGCTACTAAATATCTTGAGTTCGGCTAAGAATATGAAAGGCCCTGTTCCAGTGACATAAGAGCAGGCGAAGTGTTGCCCCCTCTTACCCCCCTTATGCAGACATTGAAAAAGTCAAATTCAACCCCCCCCTTTGCACTTGATAGTAAGTTTCATAATGTCGGGGCAATTGAGGGCAATACTAACCCAAATAATCAGCCCTCCTGAAGGACGACCCCTCCCTTTGGTAGTAGCAGGAGTACAGAAACAACTATAATCTGATTTGTACAGAGGGGTCAAGCTCCATGTTTCTTGGAAGGCACAAATATCAAAGCCCCCTACCAGATCATTCCAATGAGGTAAAGATAGCTTATTACTAAGGCTGGCGATATTCCATGATATAATTTTTAGCTGGAAGTTAGTATGCATATCAGGGGTTTTGACTGTGGTGGGTGCCTTCAGCATTTCTAGATTGTTTAGGTGGGCTAAAACATTGGTGGCAGGGGTGTCTGTAGTTGCTGTCCTGATAGAGTCTCAAGAAGAAGTCAACCATTGGCATCCAGAGACGAGGATGCATTTGACAAATCTACCGGGTAGCTCTTCCTAGGGGGAAGGTCAGTGGGAACCTCCTAAGCAGGATCAATGATGGGTCGGGGGGCAGGTGCGAAACTCAAGGGAGACAAGATTCTCAGCCAAAAAAGCATTGATTAGAGTCAGCTCGATATAATCATGCGGATGAGTACGTGCTGCATGCCTCTTTGCCCTGACAATGTCCTCCCTAATAAGTGAACAACACCCCCTAATATGTCAGATCCAGTGTATTGACTTATTTATAAGTGATTCCTTGCTTTCATAACCTGCTGCAATGCCTCGTTTTGGAACATTCATCATGTAAACTTTGTTCCCTTCTATGTGTGGTGTTTGCTGGCGAAGATTCCCAGCCGATTTTTCGGGAGCTGTCACATGTATTGGTCCAGATGTATTATTGGTTACCATGCGTGAGGCTGGAAATTGCTGCAGCACTGGATTCTGAGGGCGCAAAGTTGTGCACCTACTCTGCCTATTATGAGGGTGGGAGGTGCTGTGTCCAGTTTTGTGACTAAGGGGGTAAGTGGACGTCCACTTATTTGAGTACCTTGAGCCTGTGCGTAAGATGGAGGTTGCTGCGAGCGTATGTGCTCATCTATCAGAGAGCATAGCTGCAGATTATGAACTGTCTGACTGGGAGTCAAAGACATGATCGCAGCAGACAGTTCATCAATCTTTGCTCTCAGAGCCCCTATCTCCTGTCCAAGCAAAGCTACTAGCTGGTACAGTCCCTGGGATGAGCCATCCACCTCCTTATTGCCTGCACTAGCAGGACTGTCCAGGGTTGCAGCGTCGCCAACTTCCGAAGTGTTGGTAACATCTGCAAAAACCGCGAATCTGTTATACACCAGATTTTCTGGGGAAGTGAGTGTGGGTCGGGATTTTGTATGAGGGGATAAAATGTCATTGGGCTGGGGTTCTATTATCTGTACCTGCTTAGATGTATGCAGTGTTTCGTTACTATGCTTGGATGCTTTGCCCCTATCATGTTTGGAAAACATCGAAGGAATGGTGGACTTAGCTCGAAAGGCAGGGTTGGGAGATGGAGATTGTACATCACTAGTAGGCATGGAGATCTCTGTGGCTAGAATATATTCACACTCAAGAACAAGGGGATCAATCCTGTCCATTACACAATTATTTTTAGCCCAGTTCGAGGGATTTTTTCGCTTCCTTCCCACACCCGGCCCCCGACTGCGAGCCACCAGTTACGAGCGACCCCTCCATAGCCATCCTTTTGCCCATGATACAAACAAGTTTGGATCACTGTAGCTCACAAAGAGGCGAGGAAAAGTTTGACAGTATTCCAACTAGAGGGGCCACCAAGGGGAGAAGGTAATAGTAAATTATGATAAGTGACCTCTGCTTAGGTATCACTTAAAGAATGACACAGGGGAATATAATAGTGGAACACAGTACCTTTGAGTTCTTTAGCAGTAATGAAACAGTCCACAGGTAAATAAAAGGGGGATAGCCCAGCCCGGCGCAGCTTTTAAAGGTGGTGCCTCCTGGCACGGCTGATGACTTGGTGGGCTGCTTGTTTGCGGGGCACTCTGGGGCTCGGAGTCCTAGCCCCCACTCGGCCTTGGCGCTGGCACTGCAATTGAAGTATCGCCGCCGAGCTGAAGGAAACGGCTTCTTTATGACTAGTTGGAGTGATGGTGTAGTGTGGCCAGTGAGCCGCTGCGCGAGCTCATGGTCCGGAACCTTCATCCTTCACTGTGAGAGATCGCTGATTCAGAGTATATCTGAAGAGTGTTCCAAAAGTTCAGTGTATGAAAATGTTTTGATAAACCTGTCGGGCGGCAGCTTGGATGTGTCTCCTCGGGCTCTCGCCTCAGCTGGCTGCGCTTCACCCTGACACTCCTGCAGCTGCTGCGGCAGCTCGTCAGAACTCATACGTGGCTCGTCCTTCCGCCCCTCAGCCTCTCCCGGACCCGGCTCCTTCTTGGTGTCGCTCACTGTGCAGGAGCCCACGAACGCGCGGACATGAGCAAAGCTTAGGGTGAGCGTGATGGGGGCAGCGCTGTTCCGGAGCGAGTGGGGAGAGGCAGCTACCTGGGGTGAGCGGTGGAAGAGGACTGTACTCTCTAGTCACCCCGAACCGAGTTCCACCATCTTGGTTCAAGTCACGGATACCTCTGGCAGCGAAAGCACCCGTGCCTAACAAAAAAAACCAAAGAATGTGTCCTTCTGTATTAATACCATATTAGACCTAGAATGCAAGGCATTATCAAAAAGTCATAAGATGGTCCAAACTGAGCCCTCAGGTGGAAAATATGCAAAACACCTTTCATAAAACTTTGTAGTGATGAAAACTGGTGAAATAGACATTTTAATACAAAATTATGGTGTTTCATTAGGATCGTTGATTGATAAGACGCCAGCAAACAAAGGGGAGGGAATCGGTTTCCTAATCTTTAAGAAAAAAAGACAAATTTAAGGTTCAAACAAATTCAACAAGAAAATGGAAGAGACGCTCAAAAAAGGGCCCAAGATTGCTTAAGTTTGCAAATAAAAACAGCCCTAATGTAGGAGATCTTGAACACACCCATGTTATCCTCTCCCAGAAGGAATGTTACAGAAATAAAGGGAATGAAGGTTGTGAAATATCTATGTGAAAAATTTCCTACTAAGGATTCAATGGGTAAAAATAATAAGAACCAGGCAAGCCATGAGAACACTACAGAAGCCAAAACTGACCCTCAAATATCTAAACTCAAAGAGCTGCAATGGGATCAAATTCAGGAGGAGTCAAGATACGATTGTCAACATAAGCCTACAACAACTCAGTATGTGGATCAGAAAGAATCAGAACTATCATTGTGGGTACTTCTGATGGACATATATACTGATTGCAATACACATCCATTTTTAAATCACTCAAAAATGCTTTCACTTTTAAGTACGGTTCTAAAACTCTCAAAAATATCTTCAAGAGATATTGCTTCCCTATAAACTAGAGGGATTATCAAAGTGACCAAACGCAGTTATTGAATTTTACTCAGGATTTATGCTAAGGTGGTGTTAAGCTTAAGACAACATACTAAAAAGTTATCCATGACTTAGTGATGAAACATATTACACAGGGCCCAGATAAAAGAACCGAGGATTATGAAAAATAAATGTATGCAATCAGGGTGTATTCAAATAATAGCCGAAGTAAGGGTGTCTTGTCAAAGAAGAGGATGCACAACCTGAGAGGACCTGCTAAACAAAATTAAAATAGAGCATAACAGAGGCGCTTGAAGGAGATACTGCTCAAAGAGAATTCACATTAAATAAATTGGAAAATAATTTAGCATGCAATTAGGAAAAACAGCTTGTCAAGACAAAGATTGGAAGTGAACTTTGGGCATACTGGCTCCAGGGAAAGGGAGAACTAAGAGATTCTGGCACTTTACAGAGAAAAAAACGAACAATCTAAAAACAATAGAAACTAATATCTACAGATGAAGCAACATGGATTGAGTATATCTGTCCAGCTCCAGCTTGACACAAAAAGAAGTCAGGCTTAACTTAGAGGCAATGTGTAAAGTATTTATGCAGCACACAAACAGAAATAATGTTAAAACCCAACAAAAAAAAATAGAGCAAACTTTCATTAATTATTTGACACTAAAATTACAAAAATCTTATCAGTAGAACCGGAGTGGTGCATTTCTAAAGTTTTTGGTATAAACTATCACTGAAAAGATCAAAGTGCCAACAGTCCCTGGGTATATGGTATACCACTCTACAAGTCTACAAGTGCCAACAGGCCCTGGGTATATGCTATACCACTCTATAAGTAACTTAAATATTCCAATTGGTTATAGGCCAATTTAACCATGTTTTAGGGGAGTGAGCACAAGCACTTTAGCACTGGTAAATAGTAGTAAAATGTACAGAGTGAGAAGGCCAATAAACATAAGTTGAGCAAAACGAAGGAGACACAAAATGTTGCGGGGAAGACCACCCTAAGACTGACAAGTCTAACACGTGCCCCTCCAGCAAAAATTAGGGAGACCTACCCAACCCTGTGAAACTTCTCTTCAATAAGGTGGGAAAGCCTGGATAGGCCATCAGCATTGGAGTGGTCTGACCTAGGACTCTGTGTTCCACTGTAAAGTGCATTCACGGTAAGGAGATGGACCACCTCAACTATTTTGGATTCTCACCCCTCATTTGCATGAGCCACCGGAGGGACCTGTGGTCTGCCTGAGCCTAGAAGTGATTCCCAAACAAATATGGTATCAGCTTCTTCGATACCCAGACCACAGCATAGGCCTCTCTCTAGGGTATCCCCACTTGTCTGCCAGAACACTAACTGGGGCCATTGCCTCCCCAAGGGCTAAACTAGCCAAACCCTGTGACTGCCCAGTGGCCTCGTTGAGCACTTTGCATATCCCTTGACATGCCCACACTGGTACCACTAATAGCACTAAGGGACACATTATCCAGTATTCTCATCTATGAAGCCTTTCTTCTGGTGGCCAAATTGGGATTGGGACCCTTTACCCTATGAACTATTTGGGGGGCATTGAGAGAGCTCCTAGTTTTACATTTTTTCTTCTACCTCTTTCTTCTTTTGGGAATCAACTCAGTGTTCTGCTTCCTCAGCAAGCTTCATGGACTCAGTAAGCCTGCTATCCACTAGATGTTGGCGCAGCTCTGTAAAACAAATATTGAGAAAGGGCTCCCTCAGAATTATGTTGTACAGCATAGTAAAATCATCCACTTTGCAGGTATAATCTAAGAATTCTACCCAGCACTGGTTCGGGATGTTGCAGCTGTCCCTGAATTTCTGAAGGTACTTCTCAGTCAGCCCAAATTTAACAAAAGTATCATCATGGGGGCATACTTTATCTGTTTTGCTTCCTCTAGTGTAAGAAATGTGTACATCCCCACTGTGGGCATGAATTTCCACAAGCTACCCCCAGTATTACTGAGGGAAACTTCATTTGCAGCAAACCATTTGTCTATATCATCTCCCACCACATAGTTAAGCATCAGATCCTGTGGAATACCGACTCTCACCTCACCAGCAAAACACTGTTGATACGCTGCCACCATCGCTGTTGAGTCTAGAAGGCTACTAGCCTTTAGTTCCAGCTCCCTCCTCTTTTTCTCGTGCTCCAACAGTACTTGTTTTCACAGTTTAGATCCTCTCAGACTTCTCCTTTTCCAAGACCCTCTCAGCCTCAGCTTTCTGCCTTACCATTGCCCTCTCAGCTTTAGCCTTCTCCTTCTCTGGCTCCAGTTATCATGGGGCCAGCTCCAGGTTGAGCTTCCTCTCCTCCATCTCCTCTGGTGAAAGGCCCCTGGAGGACACACTGCACCAAGCCCCATCTTGGGTATCCTTGTTTCTCTCTGGGGGATATTTGGTCTGTCCATGCAGCTCAAGTTCCCTCACTGGATCATGTTCCTCTTTATCCTCTTTCAAGTCTATGTCCTCCACAGGGTCATCTTCTACTGTGACTGCCTTCAATAACTTAACTTCCTCGTAAGCCCGGATTTCTATTTGTAGGTCCACATTGAAAGCTCTCCTGCCCGCATTCAGCCCCTTTCCTTGCAGAGCCTTTCCAGCTCAGCCTTAGTGAGGTTGTCAACATTAATCAGCTCCATCTCCATTCTAAAAGAGAAGGGTAGGGTGCTTACATTTTGAAAAAAGGAAGGAAAACAGCCAATTTAAAAAGGCTCAAATTGGTGTCAAACTCTTTAATTGGAAATTTGTGTTCCAAATATCACTGTATAGCGTTGCACAAACACAAGTCCCAATCCACAGCGCTGAATGCCAATGTGAGAAATTGCGTAGTTGGCTGACAGGTAAGTGAGCCTTGGTCAAGCAACTGCCACAATCTCTTGCAGGGTGAACCATTAAATGTAATTAAGATAAACTCTGCTTAACTCTGTGTAGCTTGGCACAAAAAAACAGTTAAGCAACGTGTAAAGTATTTATGCAGCACACAAACACAACACAAAAAAGTCCCATACCAATTTAGAAAAATACGCCAGATTCTACTAATAATTTGACACTATAAGCAACAAAAATCCAATCAGTAGAACCAGAATTATGCATTTTTAAAGTTTTAGGAAAAACTAGCACCTAAAAGATACGTGGTCATTCGGTCACGCGAGACCGGGTCAAAGTCGAAAAATATAGCAGACCACGAGGGAGCGTGTTTCGGATATAAGAAGTGATTTGGGCCCTGGTCAGAGCTTGCCTTCAGATTTTGAGAAAAATGTTCTGAGAAGGTCAAGTTCAGCAGGGTTGCAGGCTGTATCTGAGGAGGAAGCATTGTTGTCAGGGCGCTATGGGTTGAAGCTGCAGTGAAGAAGTTTTTGGAAGTCGAAAATCTATAGTGGGACTAGGCAGACGAATGTAGCCGAAGACAGTTCCATGAGGCTGGATATCTCTAGAAGGGCTGCTGAAAACGATTTGCTTTTGCGGAGAAGAAGATAGCAGGAGAAGCTGCAAAGTCAATCCAACCGGTGATACACCTTGAGCAGAGAGGCAAGCAGAGCAAATTTTGGCCAACATTTTTTAAGTTTTCAGTTTGGGGATTTTGTCATCTGAGACCTTTAGCACCACAACCTGAGTGGGGTTTCGGGAGTCACTTAGACTGGGTCCAGGTGTAGATTCAAGATGATGGGAGCCTTTTGTGTCTGTAGGGTTCTGAATAAGAAGCCAGAAAACTAGACCTTTGAGTTACTTAGGTAGTCCTGGATTCAAGTGAAAATGCAGGGCTCAACAGCAAAGCTTGCCTCTGAAGGTTCCAAGCAGGCTCCAGGCAGCAAAGCAGTCCTTCTAGGTAGAACAAAGCAGTGTTGCAGAGTGCACAGCAGGTCGCAGAAGTAGGTAGTCTTCTGAGATTCCTGCAGGTTCTGGAGTGCACAGAAGAGCTGGCGTCTCAGGTCCTGGAGAACTCCTTCTGGAAGATGGAAGAATCTTCTAGACAGTGGCTTTGAAGTGCATGGAATTTTCTGAGTCCCCTGACTCCAAGCTAGCTGCAGTGAACATTTGGAGATGATGGGTCCTTTGTTTGAAGGGAGAGCACTCCCAATTCAGTTGCAAGTGGGGCTGTACTCAGCTTCACCCCCACCCTACCAGCAAGTGGCCCAATAAGGCACACCTAATCCCTTAATTGTCTGTCTGGTTATGATCAGAGAAATACCAGCTTTCTAAATGTAGCATTTTAAAATTTGTAATAAAAATACCAACCGTACCAATAAAAATGATTTCTCATTCCAATTCCAAAGACACCAAACATGACATAGCACCTGCCCGAATTGGAAAATACAGGTGATTATATGTAATAATGATTGGCCAATGTTATCCTGTGGGAGGAATAGGCCAAGCAGTAGTGAAAAACAAAGTTAGCAGTTTTTCACTGCCAGAACATGTACAACTAAAATGCACATGTCCAACCTTTCAATCACAAGGCACCCTAGCCAATGGGCAATCTAGGGCCTACCTTAAGAGTGACTGAGATGTACACTCATTGGGTATCTAAGCAAAGCCCTACTAAAAGATGCTCCTCTGTTTGATTTGGATAGATCCTGGTTGTACAACGTCCATTCCTATCACTTTTTCCTGCCAGACATAATTGTAACCATCAGAGAATATTCTGTTGCTAGATACATACTGCACAGTCCTAAGAGTGAAGGCCTCAAAGAGCCTACAAAAGTCCATGGAAGATTGCAGCTTCAAAGGTTAGCATCCTTCTGTTTTGGAAATGTTTCTTTTTGTTTATATTCGAAGTGGTTTACAAACATTACAAGGACTACTATAGTGATGGCAAATAGTCACATGCTATTTTTACACTTTTCTCTTAAACTCATATTTGCATGCAGCTAAGCGTACACAGCAACATCATATGAGCAGGGTCCGACATACATGCACAACTCCAAAACTCTTCCAACATGAACTGCACTACACTTGTGCGCTATTTATCCACTCATACACCAACTGGTGAATAAGCATCCTATCTTCCACTCCTTTTTAGGTTTCGTAACCTGGCGAGGGGCTAAGCCCCTCCCAGATCGAAATCTGTTGTTTTTAATAGTGAGGTTAGGACAGCCTCTGTTTCCAATTGGCTAGCTCCATAAATGGAGGCTAGCCATTGGGAGGCAGAGGCTGTCAATCGCGTTTTCTCTCGAAAACGCGATTCGGGGGCGTTTCTGGTGCTTTTTTTAAGCCCCGCCCCTTTGTCCCGGGCCGCGCTGCCATTGGCTGCCGGCCCGGGACACCCCCGTGACGTCATTCCAGGGCCGCGCTGTGATTGGTTGCCGGCCGGGACACCCCCGTGACGTCAGCCAATCACAGCGCGGCCCGGGACCTGACTTGTTTTCCAGTGTCTTGGTTTTAACTAAGCCGTTGGGTTCAGCACGAGCGCTTTTTGAGCCGTTAAACCGTCGGAGGCTATGTAGTTGCTGTTGTGCCCGGGTTGTTTTTTCTTCAGCTGAGGGGGGTGTATTTAGAAGCACAGGAGAGGAAGACTTGAGATGGCGGATTCTTTGTCAGATGGAAAACGCCCGCCCTGCGAGGTGTCTCGGGCGGCATGGGAAGACTCTCCCGTCGCACTCAACTCCCCTGCCTTTGGATTTCGAGCGCTCAAAAGATTAGGGCAAATTTACCCTCCTTCGTCCGATAAACAAATGCTGAGTCGACGAATAAAGCGACGCAAAAACGTTTTTTATTAATTGACCAGTTTGTGTTCCTTGGTTTATAGCTCGTTTTATTTTGCTGCTAATTTTAACAAAAGAAAATGACGAAAAACAAGCTCATTCTCTTTCACTTCCTGACATCTGGCTTTTGTCTATTGTGTCAAAAAGTAATCAGCATCCAGCGGCACAAGGGGACATAGAAGCTTACCCTGTGTAGAGTCACTGTGTGTTGCTCCCATATAGCAGTTTCCTCCATTACCGTGCTCTAAGGGAAAAAATATATATATTAATACTTTCATTCATTTCATTATGTAAATATGCAAGAAAACGTACACTTATAACAAAGGATTATAAAAGTAGTATTTTACACCAGTGACATCATCATGTTTAATATCTCAGTAGCCGGCTGCCAAACAGTTAACAAATAAAGCATTGTGGGAATTTTTTCAATACAGGAAGTCTTATTTGTTTTCCCTTAACAGAAGGGTTTGAGGAGAAGGGCTATTTCTGTGGGACACGGAAACAGTGACTCGTCGGATTGAATTTCCGGAACTAACGAACATCCGCAAAAATCATATTTGTTGCCAAATCTACTGAAATTAAATCGAGTAATTTGGTTGCGCCTGCAAATAAACACTATGGAAAATGGCCGAAGGATAAAAAGCGAAATATTTCCAACGTTCTTTCAACAAACAGCGATTCTTTAATTTAAAAAAAACCAAGGCATTCTATCCCAGTGTTTTCATTTTGGGGTCTTATACCTAGGTCACGTTAAGTGCTGGGATTTTATTTGGATCACCTTATCATGTGTACATTTCAAGCGGTAAAATGTACATTTGGGGGGATGCTTCTTAATTGAACACGAGGCAAACGGTGAACGGCACGCAAACAGTGAAATATTGTTCGATAAAGAACTTCACCTTGTTTTAAAGTTAATGGAGATTACATTGCAAACCAATGCAATACAGCGCATTTAGCAGCAATAAAGAAAGTAAACGTCTAATCCTACTTTGGCAGAGATCTCTTTTAATACAACACTTCCTATCCACAAAATCAAACCTCATCTGTAGAAATGCAACACGGGTGATATTTTCTTGCCATCAACTCAAGTTCTGGCGCCTCTGAGCCGCTATTGTTAGGGCTCGGTAACCAGGCTTTTTTTTGTTTCCAAAACATAACATATACTTAAAAGTGGGTTTGGGTTGGTCCCTTGTCGTAACTAAATAACCTTGTTTTCTCAGGTGTCTGCGTTTGATTTACCGGCTTTTCCACCCTATTTCTGCGTTTGTCCTACCCACGAATACTAACGGTATTAAAGTGTTGTGATTGGATGAGTTCTGCATATATGAGGGGAATATTATTTGTATTATGGATTCAGAGGCCCAAGAAAGTGCACCTGTTTCTTTACTCTCCACTGCTCTGTTATCCTCTACCTCCATCAAGGCGTTCTCCCTCCCCTCCACCGGTTCCCGCGCCTTCATCCCGCTGCTCAGGTGATTTAATGTATTTTGTTATTTATTATGTTTACGAGGACCTGGCAACTGCAAAGTCCTGCTGGGGCACTCATTTTGTTTTTTTGCACTGTGTGCGCACGTTTTTCACTTTGTTTTACTTTTTAATCTACAGTTCTAAAGTAGCCATGCACCAGGTTAGAATGATAAATGGTCATCTCCCATATTAGAAGGGTAAATTAAAAAAAAATTAATTGCCGCACAGACTTGCCTCACGAAAAACGAACGTTGCCAGCAATCTTTAATATGAACCTCATTGCAAGATTGCTGTTATGTGTGTACACGCTTCATGACACATACCTTGCCTTGGAATGCCACTAACAAAAAGCATTGGCAAAGCCAATAGCTAGACCTTTAAGAGCCAAGACCTATTGCCTTTTGCTCTGTTTGTTTTTATATTAGATTGAATTTCACTTTATTTTGTTTGTATTTCTGTATGTGTTGCACTAGAATACACCACAAATACTTGGACTGCGACACAAAAACTGACTTGTGATGTTTTGTATTCACTCTTCTTGCAGTCTCGGGGAGGCCAAGGCATGCGGTAAACAGATACCAGCTAAATCTTCTTAATACTCTCTCCCCTTCCTTACGGAACAGAACGGCGCAGGCCACGAACGGTGAATAAGAAGTGTTCTTTTTATTGGGTTTCGCCTGCCGAAAGGCTGCGCTCTGCGCAGCTTTTCAGCGCAGGTGAAATCCTATGTCGACACTAAGCACTTCGGGAACGTCCCCCGGCTCTCATTGGCTAGCTCCATAAATGGAGGCTAGCCATTGGGTGCCGGATCTGTCCGTCAAGGCCGGACCAGATTCGGGGGCGTTCCCGAGATTTTTTCCCAGGGCGGAGTTACGTTTTTTCCCGTTCCCTCCCCTTTCACTGAAAGTGAATTCAGATGCGCTGTCCATTCCCGCCCCTCCGTGTGCCTTTCCGCCCCCCTCGCTGTCCTGTGCACGTTTCCCGCCGTCCGTGTCCTCTCCCGCCCCCTCCCGCCGTCCGTGTCCTCTCCCGCCGTCCGTGTCCTCTCCCGCCCCCTCCCGCCGTTCGTGTCCTCTCCCGCCCCCTCCCGCCCTCCTCCCGCCGTCCGTGTCCTCTCCCGCCCTCCTCCCGCCGTCCGTGTCCTCTCCCGCCCCCCTCCCGCCGTCGGTGCTTTGCTCCACGCACTCGCCGGTAATCGCCTCAGGCAGTGTTCCAGGCAGTGCTCCCGTGCACCACCCGCCGCCGCACATATTTGCATGGACACTCAGCCCACATTCCCGTGTCCAGGTTCCCTGTGGGGCCGATCAGCAGGATCAAAGGCCGCCTGCCTCCACTGCCCTTGGCGGGCACCGAGAATGGGCAGTGTGGAGCTGGTTTTAATTGGCGTCCGTCACGTAGTCAGGCACAACCTGCACCGGTGTGAAAGCCGAAGCCTCCGGTTCCAGGGGACCGCCTCCAGTCAGATGGATTCTCGACCGGGTCCAGTCAGGAGGGCCTCGGTCATCTGTAAGCTGAGGGATCGGGAGTGGATTGGAGGAGCTAGCGGGAACGAGAGGACCCTGGTTGTAGTGATCTCCGGTCCGGGCATCAGCTCCTGAGACTTGCCGGGAGGATCTTTACTATCGAGGAGCAGGTTCAGCAGGGGTCCTCAGCGTCGATTCCAGGGGTAAGTCGTTTAAAAGATGTAAAAAAAATGTCAAGATTATTTCAAAAGTTTACACAAGATTGGTAATTAGTTTCACTGCTGATCACATGGCAGGGTTTTTTGGGGATATGATTATGTATTCCCCGACCCTGGAGCTTGTTGGAGGAGCTCCTATTTGGCCACCATCTTGGACTTTGAATGGCTAAGATCTTAGCCCCTCAAAAATACTTCAACCTCTGATGTCGAAAATCATGGAAAATAGCGATCTTAAAATTTCGCCATGGCATGCTCCCATGCATTCAAACCTTCCACTGTGGCTACGGGCACCATCCCCAACTACTTGCAGCCTGTGCAAAAATGGCCAGGGAGATATCCTCCATCTACTATTCTCCTGTACGGAGACTGGGCAGCAGAGGAGACAACTGCTAAAAATCCCCTTCAACGACAGGGGAACTCGGTCAAGGAGGCAAGCAGCTATGGCATGCTTTGATCCAGGAACACCACAACTAAATTGCAGGCTAGTAAGATTTCTTGCAATTGCTGAGAAAAAAAGTCACCATAAAATCACGCCTTACCTTGGATTCAGAGCAAATCTACCAGTAATCGCCCTACGTAGGCCTAGTCATTAAGAATTGCAGGCAGCTTTATACACTGGAGATCCTAGCACCATCGACCCAACTAAACAACCAAGGCTGCTCCAAGTAAGAGAGAACTGGGAAGCCCCCATTGTGGTTAGCAGCTTAGAAACACTGTAAAGTACCTTTTTTCACTGATTGCAGCGGTTGATTTGGCAACAAACGCTGCACTGGCTGCTTTCCTTACACCAGCACTAGTCTGCACTAGCACCAAAGTGCTTTTTTAACTGTTGGAAATGCAATTTATTTAAAAGCTTTTAATGCTTATGGATACTATAAATGTGCACCGTATATTTTATCTTACGGTTTTAAGTTTCTGTATTGCTATGGTTTTAGTTACTATGCAAATTTAATAAATTCTGAATTCAGTCCAATCTAAGTTGATGTTTTGGAACAAATAAAAACAAGCATTTACAATGCAACGGTTTCGCCTTTGGAAAAGTTTGAGTTATTGGCATTGTAAATGACAACATTTGTATTTATGTGTTGGTTTTGAAAACAGATAAATAAATGGCATTGTCATTTACATTGCAAATAGCTTTAACATTTCCAAAGGCGAAACCGTTGCATTGTAAATGCTTGTTATTTATTACTCACCAAGATCTATCAACAAAAGTAGCATAGGAGCACAAATCTGGTCTTCACACACATTGTCACACTTTCCATTCATTCATCCAAGCAATGCCGCTGAGCAGCTTTCCACGAGTCGGCAAATGCCCGTCAGCACCTTATTAGTGGCATGAAGTGCAGTATAAATGCAAATAAATTGCAGCAGAATACAATCCCATGTTCTGCTTATTGTGCTGTTTGGCTTCCTAAGCTAAATGTTTGCATTCTTGAAGGTTATCTTTATCCCAGTCATGGGCACCACTACATTGAGAATCCTAAAAGATTCTCCTTCCAGGTTAAGATTCAGCATCATCTTTAAGGCCATCAATATACGCTTGATTTTTTTTGTAGAGAAACTCTCCCTTCTGTCCCGTTTGGCACCCCAAAGAGCAACATCCTGTCAACGTTAGTTGTCAATAAAAGGCAAAAGAAAAGGGCAGGATGGCAAGGCATTTTAAACTGTGTTTGAGGGCACTAAACTAAACTCACTCTGAAAGTGAATCTGCCCTCTCCTTCCATCAATTCAGAAATGCAATGAGTCCAGTAATGTCTTGTGTGCACTGAGAGTATAATCCTGTGTGGCACATAATAGTCTAAAACAAATTTAGTAAACAAATCTACTAAACAAAGACAAACTAATTTAATTAAAATAAAATGAAACAAATCAAAAATAAATACAAATAAAATAATATGTAAACATTTTTTACATGAATTTATTTACCTATGTGACCAGAAGGTTTGCTAATGGTTATGGCTTCTAAATGATATAAATGCTATTTGGTTCTACTTTATTGATATGTACCACTGCTTTAATTTAGATTTATTCTAGTTTCATGTTGTTTCTTAATGTCCAGGATACATTCAGAATTCTATCAAAGTGTCCTTGCCATGGTCTTTGCCATCAGTGAAATTAACAGTAGTCCAGATCTTCTGCCTAATACCACTTTAGGATTTCACATTTATGACTCCTGTTCCTCTGAGTTGGGGGCTATTCAGGGGACCCTGCAGCAGCTCTCAGGGGGCAAAGAAACAATACCCAACTACAGCCGACCTTCAAGCCCCAAGCTTGTTGGCTTCATCGGAGATGGACCCTCACCAGAAACGCTTCCTATGGCAAGAATACTTGGGCTCAGCAGGTTCCCTCAGGTAAGGTATGAACCTATCATGTATGGAAAAACAATGAAAGCATAATAGTGATGTTTAAGTTTTTTGATGACAGGTGCTGATAAACATGCTCATAAATAATTATTCATTTGTATATTTGCATCTGTGATCCTGAACTGTTTAATGGTTGTCATGATCAATTGTTTATATTTCATTTCTGATTATGTTTCAACCAAGTGTTTGCCACATTTAGTAAGGCAAATATTTGACTATACATGTTATCAACAGAAGTACAGGTTGTTAAATTTGAAATGTAACCCTAGGTTAAAGGTAGCACATTATATTTACTAAAGTCTATATTCTTCAAAACTGTCAATTACAATTAGTTTACATTATTTCATATATTATATTATAGTATATTATATTATATTGTATTATATATTATTATTTTACATTATATTACTTTATTATAATATATTATATTGTATCATATTACAATATATTATATTATATTATATTATATTATATTATACTACACTAGCAGCCCGTCCCGACGTTGTCCGGGGGCAATCAGGCTTGCCCCCTAACACTGTGGTGACGCAAACCACCTTTGTCTGTGCGCTGCAAAACCAAACCCCGTTCATAACCTGCCATGGCGACTCAACCCCCAGTACACAAAGGCAGTATGTACCCATTCCATACGCCCCGCTGCAGTCCGCCAAAGTTTACCGCTCAGCCCGCTCCAGTCCGCCTTAGTTCACCGCAGTTGCCCAAACCCAGGCCCCTACCACCTCCTCAGCCCAAGTTTACCACCACCTTCAGTGCTCCCAATCAGCCACACACGCCATGCTCCCTAACACTTTTGCCACGCATCCGACGCTGCAAACGACCTTTCTCTGTGCGCTGCAAAAGCAAATCCATTCATAACCTGCCATGGTGACTCAACCCCCACTACACAAAGCCAGTATGTACCCATACCACACGGGGCTGCAGTCCGCCAAAAATGTACCCGTCAGCCCGCTCCAGTCCACCTTAGTTCACCGCTCCTCCCCGCGCTTGACGTACCTCAGCCTCCTCCTGACGTACCTCAGCCTGCTCCAGTCTGGCAAAGTTCTTCGATCCTCCGCGCGCTCCGCCAAAGTTAACCGGTCAGTCCGCCTTAGTTCACCGCTCCTCCCCGCGCTTGACGTACCTCAGCCCGCTCCAGTCTGGCAAAGTTCTCCGCTCCTCCCCGCGCTGATCTCCGCCGCTCCTCCTCACGCTCCTGTACTCCGCTCCTCCTCGCGCTCCTGTACTCCGCTCCTCCCCGCGCTCCTGATGTCAGCACGCAGATCGCGGCTGGCGCTACTTTCAAGGGACTACTTTTTTTTATCTTTAATTTTTCAAACAACGTATATATTTTATTTTAATATAGCCTATGTCCATCTGCACACCCTGACAATTACAATGATGTATCGGGTGTTTGAATTGGCGCTGTGGTTCCCGAGTTTACCCGCCTCAAAGGTTCACAGTTCTTACTTTATAATAGTAGTATAGATTATAGATAATTGATTGAAACTTTTGGGTTTTGTTCCAAGGAATCAGGACGTGAATTACAATTGAGAAATCTCTGCCCCCCCCCCCCCCAGTCAAAGTCCCAGATGTTATTCTTGGCTAATGAAAGTAAATGATTTGAAAGTGACATAAGTATTATTATTATAAAAAAAATGTAATATAAGAAGTGGTTATTAAGTGCTAAGTTCTAGGCTACTAAGTAATCTGCACTGCAAGACAATGTAAGGCTGGGAGGCTGGGTTGAGCTTCACAGTGGACTCCAAGGACAAAGGAGCCTATACAAAAAAGTAAATGTACATCTGATGTATTGAACGTTTGGCTACTCACCAATTGTAAATGTAAATGTACTACAAAAGGGCCTAATCATAAAGGTAACTTCAGATGAGTGAATCTACACATGTATATTTACTCCTACAAGTTGTAGTAAAGTTACTGCCTTTGGCTATCCACCATTTCCAAGCAAAAAATACTTTGAAGTGTAGACTTACATGCCTCCACAGCCTGAAGGCAAGAGGTGGAGCCGTATTTAAGAGTGTGAAGTCAAAAACAATTCCATCCTGCACATGGCCAACCACTGGTACTAGTAACACCTTCCCACCAAAATGATTTGAGGCAGGAACCTAAAATAGTAACCCATAACAAATAATCTTAACACAAAATATTTGACTTTTTAAAAATATATACATTTAATTCTATACATACTGTTTTGTTCTTTTTAGTTTAATGCAGAATTAGTGAACATTTTATTTTAGGTTGGATTTTCAAACAAAACAAAACAGGTATGTGGAGGGTCGAGGGGATGTTTAAAGACCTGTCTGCTCATACCCCTGAATACAATATAACACACAAAAGAGCAGAACAGGTCTGGAGAAAGGTGTGTAGCTGTACTGGCCAGGGTGCAGATTAAAAGGATGCATACATGAACACATGATGTTGAAAATCACTGGCTAGATGAATCCCATCAGACCACCCCTTATGGTGGAATTTACGTCATGTGGGGTGTTACTGATCATACCAAAATACAACCGACCATATAGTGCCGATGTAGAAATGGATGTCAGGAAGATAGCCGTGACAATCATCAAAAAGTGATCATGACTAAGGTGCAGTGCCTATATACCAATAGTGAAAATAAAATTGACTACATGTGCGTTGTAAGGTATTCAAAACGCACTTCATGTGTCAAAAGTTAAAAACCCGCCGGGTAATAGTGTTACCCAATGGCGCAGTGATGAACGGTCGACATGTTTCAGCTCTAGGGACTTTCCCCAGCTTTCTTCAGGACCAAAGCTAGTATTGCTACTGCAACCATAAATGAAATGTTAAATCAACATCAAACAATGTACTAAAAAATGAGTACATATCTACCAGGAACCATCACCGTTGAATGTCCACTGGAAGACAAGGAGAACATCTTCTTCCTATAAAATGAAGTTTGATTTACAACAACACCATATATCAAATATACATCAAGACACCTACACACAAGCCGCACAGACAAAACACACTTAGCATGAATAATTGACATTCAGCTTGGTTTGAAAAAAGCTTAATAGCTCAAACAACATGAGGCATTTCCTCATGGTGCTACTCACCCAGCCTTGTGTGGGTGAAGACCCCACCTCACCCGGCAACCGCTCGGGAGTATGAGGCCCCGCTCTATAGTGTAGATAAAAGGAAACCATGAGTACACAACTCTATAATTTCCAAGCCAATTGCTCTACACAGAAACCCAACAGACGTGTGATAGTGCCCTTACTGTTTACCCTCGCAACACCAACATAAATGTCCATCGGACATATTACGGACCCAAATGCTAAAGTGCCCCTAGTCACTCGGACGAGAAAACCTACTCATGTTTGACCAGTGTAGGTGTTCTTCATAGGTTGTAAAAAACATATCCTAAAAAACAATATGTAATTATGTGTGCCCACTGGACTGATGGTCAGGAATAACCATGGTAAAGGATTCAACAGATACCCAACAAAATTGAAACAGTAGAATCCCTGGTGAACACCTAGGAAACTCATGGGCTTAATGAACCCTCAGCTAGATTACTCAGGTTACCTCCCCTATACCACAAGACTCAATAATACGAGTCACCACAATTCTACCACTAACCACTAGCAGTTAACTATAACAGGTTACCCAGAGGACTGACCTGTCCGTCGGTGCCACGAATTGTGACCCGAGCGGAAGTAGAGGTGTCGGTGTAACCGCCCCTCGTACCTTTATAGCCACCGTTAATCAAACGAAGTGGCCGTAATCGCCATTAATAAACAGCAGACACTGGCGTGTAAGAGAAGACACTGGTCATGTGCGCATGCGCAATAGCGCGAACAAACTGTGGGCGTCAGCGCGAGTAAAGAGATACTACTCTAACGCGCATGCGCTTAGACAAGAAGCTCGAAGTTAGTGACTTCTACATCGTTGTTATCTAGCCAATTGTAAGAAGAAAAGTCCCAACTGACAATAAATAGGGACAAGGATGACGGGGGTGCAGATGGTTAGGACGAAACCTAAATATACAGGCAATGCTGTTCTACCTCGAAAGGCATCTAATGAGTAGCTACTTTGATCTGAGCAGCACCCTGAATCATTATATATATGAATGGAGGACCGTTTTACGTGACCTACGCCTGATGTTTATTTATTTCGGAAAGGGTTTGAGATGAAGTATCTCGGGTGAATTGCTTGTGATGCGGAGGGGCTTAATAAGCAATCAGGGAAATGATTTGTCTGTGTAGAGTCACACTCAAATGGAGTGTGGCATCCACTGCTGACTGTCTCTCATCCGGAGTACTGTATCTCCAAATGCACACTAGTAGTAATATTATAAACGGTCGCTTTTCATTAAGGCGCACCTTGGCCTATGAGTGGGGTCGTTATGTTTATGCTTGAAAGGATTTATAATTATCTCAGATGTCAGAGAAAGTAGGTGCCAGGATGGGTTCATCAGAAGGGAGGCATACACAATTATGTTAGGTGAGCTTCAAGGTTGCAACCAAAAATGCGTTGCATCCATTCGCAAAAAAGACCCGCAACTAACAAGTTGCTCATGATACTAGAAAACAAAACAGGTATGTGGAGGGTCGAGGGGATGTTTAAAGACCTGTCTGCTCATACCCCTGAATACAATATAACACACAAAAGAGCAGAACAGGTCTGGAGAAAGGTGTGTAGCTGTACTGGCCAGGGTGCAGATTAAAAGGATGCATACATGAACACATGATGTTGAAAATCACTGGCTAGATGAATCCCATCAGACCACCCCTTATGGTGGAATTTACGTCATGTGGGGTGTTACTGATCATACCAAAATACAACCGACCATATAGTGCCGATGTAGAAATGGATGTCAGGAAGATAGCCGTGACAATCATCAAAAAGTGATCATGACTAAGGTGCAGTGCCTATATACCAATAGTGAAAATAAAATTGACTACATGTGCGTTGTAAGGTATTCAAAACGCACTTCATGTGTCAAAAGTTAAAAACCCGCCGGGTAATAGTGTTACCCAATGGCGCAGTGATGAACGGTCGACATGTTTCAGCTCTAGGGACTTTCCCCAGCTTTCTTCAGGACCAAAGCTAGTATTGCTACTGCAACCATAAATGAAATGTTAAATCAACATCAAACAATGTACTAAAAAATGAGTACATATCTACCAGGAACCATCACCGTTGAATGTCCACTGGAAGACAAGGAGAACATCTTCTTCCTATAAAATGAAGTTTGATTTACAACAACACCATATATCAAATATACATCAAGACACCTACACACAAGCCGCACAGACAAAACACACTTAGCATGAATAATTGACATTCAGCTTGGTTTGAAAAAAGCTTAATAGCTCAAACAACATGAGGCATTTCCTCATGGTGCTACTCACCCAGCCTTGTGTGGGTGAAGACCCCACCTCACCCGGCAACCGCTCGGGAGTATGAGGCCCCGCTCTATAGTGTAGATAAAAGGAAACCATGAGTACACAACTCTATAATTTCCAAGCCAATTGCTCTACACAGAAACCCAACAGACGTGTGATAGTGCCCTTACTGTTTACCCTCGCAACACCAACATAAATGTCCATCGGACATATTACGGACCCAAATGCTAAAGTGCCCCTAGTCACTCGGACGAGAAAACCTACTCATGTTTGACCAGTGTAGGTGTTCTTCATAGGTTGTAAAAAACATATCCTAAAAAACAATATGTAATTATGTGTGCCCACTGGACTGATGGTCAGGAATAACCATGGTAAAGGATTCAACAGATACCCAACAAAATTGAAACAGTAGAATCCCTGGTGAACACCTAGGAAACTCATGGGCTTAATGAACCCTCACCTAGATTACTCAGGTTACCTCCCCTATACCACAAGACTCAATAATACGAGTCACCACAATTCTACCACTAACCACTAGCAGTTAACTATAACAGGTTACCCAGAGGACTGACCTGTCCGTCGGTGCCACGAATTGTGACCCGAGCGGAAGTAGAGGTGTCGGTGTAACCGCCCCTCGTACCTTTATAGCCACCGTTAATCAAACGAAGTGGCCGTAATCGCCATTAATAAACAGCAGACACTGGCGTGTAAGAGAAGACACTGGTCATGTGCGCATGCGCAATAGCGCGAACAAACTGTGGGCGTCAGTTTGTTCGCGCTATTGCGCATGCGCACATGACCAGTGTCTTCTCTTACGATTACACGATTACGGCCACTTCGTTTGATTAACGGTGGCTATAAAGGTACGAGGGGCGGTTACACCGACACCTCTACTTCCGCTCGGGTCACAATTCGTGGCACCGACGGACAGGTCAGTCCTCTGGGTAACCTGTTATAGTTAACTGCTAGTGGTTAGTGGTAGAATTGTGGTGACTCGTATTATTGAGTCTTGTGGTATAGGGGAGGTAACCTGAGTAATCTAGCTGAGGGTTCATTAAGCCCATGAGTTTCCTAGGTGTTCACCAGGGATTCTACTGTTTCAATTTTGTTGGGTATCTGTTGAATCCTTTACCATGGTTATTCCTGACCATCAGTCCAGTGGGCACACATAATTACATATTGTTTTTTAGGATATGTTTTTTACAACCTATGAAGAACACCTACACTGGTCAAACATGAGTAGGTTTTCTCGTCCGAGTGACTAGGGGCACTTTAGCATTTGGGTCCGTAATATGTCCGATGGACATTTATGTTGGTGTTGCGAGGGTAAACAGTAAGGGCACTATCACACGTCTGTTGGGTTTCTGTGTAGAGCAATTGGCTTGGAAATTATAGAGTTGTGTACTCATGGTTTCCTTTTATCTACACTATAGAGCGGGGCCTCATACTCCCGAGCGGTTGCCGGGTGAGGTGGGGTCTTCACCCACACAAGGCTGGGTGAGTAGCACCATGAGGAAATGCCTCATGTTGTTTGAGCTATTAAGCTTTTTTCAAACCAAGCTGAATGTCAATTATTCATGCTAAGTGTGTTTTGTCTGTGCGGCTTGTGTGTAGGTGTCTTGATGTATATTTGATATATGGTGTTGTTGTAAATCAAACTTCATTTTATAGGAAGAAGATGTTCTCCTTGTCTTCCAGTGGACATTCAACGGTGATGGTTCCTGGTAGATATGTACTCATTTTTTAGTACATTGTTTGATGTTGATTTAACATTTCATTTATGGTTGCAGTAGCAATACTAGCTTTGGTCCTGAAGAAAGCTGGGGAAAGTCCCTAGAGCTGAAACATGTCGACCGTTCATCACTGCGCCATTGGGTAACACTATTACCCGGCGGGTTTTTAACTTTTGACACATGAAGTGCGTTTTGAATACCTTACAACGCACATGTAGTCAATTTTATTTTCACTATTGGTATATAGGCACTGCACCTTAGTCATGATCACTTTTTGATGATTGTCACGGCTATCTTCCTGACATCCATTTCTACATCGGCACTATATGGTCGGTTGTATTTTGGTATGATCAGTAACACCCCACATGACGTAAATTCCACCATAAGGGGTGGTCTGATGGGATTCATCTAGCCAGTGATTTTCAACATCATGTGTTCATGTATGCATCCTTTTAATCTGCACCCTGGCCAGTACAGCTACACACCTTTCTCCAGACCTGTTCTGCTCTTTTGTGTGTTATATTGTATTCAGGGGTATGAGCAGACAGGTCTTTAAACATCCCCTCGACCCTCCACATACCTGTTTTGTTTTCTAGTATCATGAGCAACTTGTTAGTTGCGGGTCTTTTTTGCGAATGGATGCAACGCATTTTTGGTTGCAACCTTGAAGCTCACCTAACATAATTGTGTATGCCTCCCTTCTGATGAACCCATCCTGGCACCTACTTTCTCTGACATCTGAGATAATTATAAATCCTTTCAAGCATAAACATAACGACCCCACTCATAGGCCAAGGTGCGCCTTAATGAAAAGCGACCGTTTATAATATTACTACTAGTGTGCATTTGGAGATACAGTACTCCGGATGAGAGACAGTCAGCAGTGGATGCCACACTCCATTTGAGTGTGACTCTACACAGACAAATCATTTCCCTGATTGCTTATTAAGCCCCTCCGCATCACAAGCAATTCACCCGAGATACTTCATCTCAAACCCTTTCCGAAATAAATAAACATCAGGCGTAGGTCACGTAAAACGGTCCTCCATTCATATATATAATGATTCAGGGTGCTGCTCAGATCAAAGTAGCTACTCATTAGATGCCTTTCGAGGTAGAACAGCATTGCCTGTATATTTAGGTTTCGTCCTAACCATCTGCACCCCCGTCATCCTTGTCCCTATTTATTGTCAGTTGGGACTTTTCTTCTTACAATTGGCTAGATAACAACGATGTAGAAGTCACTAACTTCGAGCTTCTTGTCTAAGCGCATGCGCGTTAGAGTAGTATCTCTTTACTCGCGCTGACGCCCACAGTTTGTTCGCGCTATTGCGCATGCGCACATGACCAGTGTCTTCTCTTACACGCCAGTGTCTGCTGTTTATTAATGGCGATTACGGCCACTTCGTTTGATTAACGGTGGCTATAAAGGTACGAGGGGCGGTTACACCGACACCTCTACTTCCGCTCGGGTCACAATTCGTGGCACCGACGGACAGGTCAGTCCTCTGGGTAACCTGTTATAGTTAACTGCTAGTGGTTAGTGGTAGAATTGTGGTGACTCGTATTATTGAGTCTTGTGGTATAGGGGAGGTAACCTGAGTAATCTAGCTGAGGGTTCATTAAGCCCATGAGTTTCCTAGGTGTTCACCAGGGATTCTACTGTTTCAATTTTGTTGGGTATCTGTTGAATCCTTTACCATGGTTATTCCTGACCATCAGTCCAGTGGGCACACATAATTACATATTGTTTTTTAGGATATGTTTTTTACAACCTATGAAGAACACCTACACTGGTCAAACATGAGTAGGTTTTCTCGTCCGAGTGACTAGGGGCACTTTAGCATTTGGGTCCGTAATATGTCCGATGGACATTTATGTTGGTGTTGCGAGGGTAAACAGTAAGGGCACTATCACACGTCTGTTGGGTTTCTGTGTAGAGCAATTGGCTTGGAAATTATAGAGTTGTGTACTCATGGTTTCCTTTTATCTACACTATAGAGCGGGGCCTCATACTCCCGAGCGGTTGCCGGGTGAGGTGGGGTCTTCACCCACACAAGGCTGGGTGAGTAGCACCATGAGGAAATGCCTCATGTTGTTTGAGCTATTAAGCTTTTTTCAAACCAAGCTGAATGTCAATTATTCATGCTAAGTGTGTTTTGTCTGTGCGGCTTGTGTGTAGGTGTCTTGATGTATATTTGATATATGGTGTTGTTGTAAATCAAACTTCATTTTATAGGAAGAAGATGTTCTCCTTGTCTTCCAGTGGACATTCAACGGTGATGGTTCCTGGTAGATATGTACTCATTTTTTAGTACATTGTTTGATGTTGATTTAACATTTCATTTATGGTTGCAGTAGCAATACTAGCTTTGGTCCTGAAGAAAGCTGGGGAAAGTCCCTAGAGCTGAAACATGTCGACCGTTCATCACTGCGCCATTGGGTAACACTATTACCCGGCGGGTTTTTAACTTTTGACACATGAAGTGCGTTTTGAATACCTTACAACGCACATGTAGTCAATTTTATTTTCACTATTGGTATATAGGCACTGCACCTTAGTCATGATCACTTTTTGATGATTGTCACGGCTATCTTCCTGACATCCATTTCTACATCGGCACTATATGGTCGGTTGTATTTTGGTATGATCAGTAACACCCCACATGACGTAAATTCCACCATAAGGGGTGGTCTGATGGAATCATCTAGCCAGTGATTTTCAACATCATGTGTTCATGTATGCATCCTTTTAATCTGCACCCTGGCCAGTACAGCTACACACCTTTCTCCAGACCTGTTCTGCTCTTTTGTGTGTTATATTGGATTTTCAAACAACCTTTATTTAAAAAAAGAACCTAAATTACTTTTAAAATATTTAATTATATTACATACTTAATTCAAAATCCAGGTAATAATGTAAAGTTACTACTAGTAACTCTTCACATGCAGGCAGATTTATCCGCCAATGGGAGGGTGGAGGTCAAATCCCTTATTGAAAATATTAGGGAAAATGAAAAAGGTTTATTTTTCTGTTACATATCACTGTAAATTAATTATATTTCTTTATTTCAAATTGAGAACAAAATACAAATATTCTACAGCACTATTAACCAAGCGTTTAATTCAATATTTGATACAATTAAATATGTTGACATTATTTTTACTTTTTTAAACAAGTCCGACTAAAGTTAAAATGTTTATAGAAATAATTATGTTAAAAAATATATTCACTTTTAAATTGAAAAATATCTTAATATGTGATACTACAAAATGCAGTTTATGAATCGTGTTCAAAGTATACATTACTAATTAAATTGGTTGCTAGCTCTACCTCTAGCTCTGGAATAGCCTTACACTAACTATACTTACATGCAAAATGGTTTCAGATGCCAACAGCCATTTAGGTGTGTATTCCACTTTCATCTTTGGAGATAATTTAATGCAGATCTCTGAAAGTCGAAATGATACACTGGGCAATCAGTACTTAATTTGTAAAATAAATTAAGGGGCCGATTATGATCGCGGTTAATCCGCATCCTCCAGGCCGGCGGAAGCCACCGCCTGCCCGAAGGATGCGGATTAACCACTGCTGAGGCTCCAAAGACCCACCGCCAGATTAGGATGGTTGGTGGGTCAGGAAGACCGTC
This sequence comes from Lissotriton helveticus, assembly GCF_964261635.1. NCBI lineage: Eukaryota > Metazoa > Chordata > Amphibia > Caudata > Salamandridae > Lissotriton > Lissotriton helveticus. Next base: position 61,108,958 of record NC_136071.1, read on the forward strand.
CGCCGATTTTCCGCTGCGGTCGCATTCCGACCGCGGCGGAAAAGCTCTGATATGGTGGCGGTGTCTATCAGACTCGCCAGCCATATTAGGATGGGGCAGCAGACATGCATTTCCGCGGCGGCTTTTCCGCCGTGGAAAGGCATGTGGTCTTTCGTTTTTGGGGGCTTGTTGCGAGCCCCCAGGGTGTTGGGGGGTGGGGGTGCACATGGGGGGTACCTATGGTACCCCCCTGCATATGCATGCACAAAGCGGCAGGCACCGCGCGGTGCCTGCCGCTTTGTGCATGCATATGCAAAGCATGCACTTTTAACCTTGCGGCGGGCGCTGCTTCAAGCAGCACCCGCCGCAATGTTAATCATAGGGTATGTGACCGCCAGGGTGGCCGTCACATCCTAATCTGCATGGAGGGAACGCCGCAGCCCCTGCGGACGTTCCCTCCACCTCTGGGGTGGCGGACGGACGCAGGTCCGTCCGCCATCCTAATAGGGCCCTAAGTGTTGGACAAAATGTTCTGGTCGGAGGCCCATGTCCTTTGCTACTGACTGCCGAATAACAATACTTGTTAGTCTACCACCACACACTACCTGTCCCTTTATGTCACTCTTACAGATTATATTAGATTATATTTAATTCCTCCTTTCTTCATTTGTCATTGGTTTTCAGTCTTTATCTTCCTTTTTCTTTTCTCCTTTCATGTCTTTTTCACGAAGTGGCCGTAATCGCCATTAATAAACAGCAGACACTGGCGTGTAAGAGAAGACACTGGTCATGTGCGCATGCGCAATAGCGCGAACAAACTGTGGGCGTCAGTTTGTTCGCGCTATTGCGCATGCGCACATGACCAGTGTCTTCTCTTACGATTACACGATTACGGCCACTTCGTTTGATTAACGGTGGCTATAAAGGTACGAGGGGCGGTTACACCGACACCTCTACTTCCGCTCGGGTCACAATTCGTGGCACCGACGGACAGGTCAGTCCTCTGGGTAACCTGTTATAGTTAACTGCTAGTGGTTAGTGGTAGAATTGTGGTGACTCGTATTATTGAGTCTTGTGGTATAGGGGAGGTAACCTGAGTAATCTAGCTGAGGGTTCATTAAGCCCATGAGTTTCCTAGGTGTTCACCAGGGATTCTACTGTTTCAATTTTGTTGGGTATCTGTTGAATCCTTTACCATGGTTATTCCTGACCATCAGTCCAGTGGGCACACATAATTACATATTGTTTTTTAGGATATGTTTTTTACAACCTATGAAGAACACCTACACTGGTCAAACATGAGTAGGTTTTCTCGTCCGAGTGACTAGGGGCACTTTAGCATTTGGGTCCGTAATATGTCCGATGGACATTTATGTTGGTGTTGCGAGGGTAAACAGTAAGGGCACTATCACACGTCTGTTGGGTTTCTGTGTAGAGCAATTGGCTTGGAAATTATAGAGTTGTGTACTCATGGTTTCCTTTTATCTACACTATAGAGCGGGGCCTCATACTCCCGAGCGGTTGCCGGGTGAGGTGGGGTCTTCACCCACACAAGGCTGGGTGAGTAGCACCATGAGGAAATGCCTCATGTTGTTTGAGCTATTAAGCTTTTTTCAAACCAAGCTGAATGTCAATTATTCATGCTAAGTGTGTTTTGTCTGTGCGGCTTGTGTGTAGGTGTCTTGATGTATATTTGATATATGGTGTTGTTGTAAATCAAACTTCATTTTATAGGAAGAAGATGTTCTCCTTGTCTTCCAGTGGACATTCAACGGTGATGGTTCCTGGTAGATATGTACTCATTTTTTAGTACATTGTTTGATGTTGATTTAACATTTCATTTATGGTTGCAGTAGCAATACTAGCTTTGGTCCTGAAGAAAGCTGGGGAAAGTCCCTAGAGCTGAAACATGTCGACCGTTCATCACTGCGCCATTGGGTAACACTATTACCCGGCGGGTTTTTAACTTTTGACACATGAAGTGCGTTTTGAATACCTTACAACGCACATGTAGTCAATTTTATTTTCACTATTGGTATATAGGCACTGCACCTTAGTCATGATCACTTTTTGATGATTGTCACGGCTATCTTCCTGACATCCATTTCTACATCGGCACTATATGGTCGGTTGTATTTTGGTATGATCAGTAACACCCCACATGACGTAAATTCCACCATAAGGGGTGGTCTGATGGGATTCATCTAGCCAGTGATTTTCAACATCATGTGTTCATGTATGCATCCTTTTAATCTGCACCCTGGCCAGTACAGCTACACACCTTTCTCCAGACCTGTTCTGCTCTTTTGTGTGTTATATTGTATTCAGGGGTATGAGCAGACAGGTCTTTAAACATCCCCTCGACCCTCCACATACCTGTTTTGTTTTCTAGTATCATGAGCAACTTGTTAGTTGCGGGTCTTTTTTGCGAATGGATGCAACGCATTTTTGGTTGCAACCTTGAAGCTCACCTAACATAATTGTGTATGCCTCCCTTCTGATGAACCCATCCTGGCACCTACTTTCTCTGACATCTGAGATAATTATAAATCCTTTCAAGCATAAACATAACGACCCCACTCATAGGCCAAGGTGCGCCTTAATGAAAAGCGACCGTTTATAATATTACTACTAGTGTGCATTTGGAGATACAGTACTCCGGATGAGAGACAGTCAGCAGTGGATGCCACACTCCATTTGAGTGTGACTCTACACAGACAAATCATTTCCCTGATTGCTTATTAAGCCCCTCCGCATCACAAGCAATTCACCCGAGATACTTCATCTCAAACCCTTTCCGAAATAAATAAACATCAGGCGTAGGTCACGTAAAACGGTCCTCCATTCATATATATAATGATTCAGGGTGCTGCTCAGATCAAAGTAGCTACTCATTAGATGCCTTTCGAGGTAGAACAGCATTGCCTGTATATTTAGGTTTCGTCCTAACCATCTGCACCCCCGTCATCCTTGTCCCTATTTATTGTCAGTTGGGACTTTTCTTCTTACAATTGGCTAGATAACAACGATGTAGAAGTCACTAACTTCGAGCTTCTTGTCTAAGCGCATGCGCGTTAGAGTAGTATCTCTTTACTCGCGCTGACGCCCACAGTTTGTTCGCGCTATTGCGCATGCGCACATGACCAGTGTCTTCTCTTACACGCCAGTGTCTGCTGTTTATTAATGGCGATTACGGCCACTTCGTTTGATTAACGGTGGCTATAAAGGTACGAGGGGCGGTTACACCGACACCTCTACTTCCGCTCGGGTCACAATTCGTGGCACCGACGGACAGGTCAGTCCTCTGGGTAACCTGTTATAGTTAACTGCTAGTGGTTAGTGGTAGAATTGTGGTGACTCGTATTATTGAGTCTTGTGGTATAGGGGAGGTAACCTGAGTAATCTAGCTGAGGGTTCATTAAGCCCATGAGTTTCCTAGGTGTTCACCAGGGATTCTACTGTTTCAATTTTGTTGGGTATCTGTTGAATCCTTTACCATGGTTATTCCTGACCATCAGTCCAGTGGGCACACATAATTACATATTGTTTTTTAGGATATGTTTTTTACAACCTATGAAGAACACCTACACTGGTCAAACATGAGTAGGTTTTCTCGTCCGAGTGACTAGGGGCACTTTAGCATTTGGGTCCGTAATATGTCCGATGGACATTTATGTTGGTGTTGCGAGGGTAAACAGTAAGGGCACTATCACACGTCTGTTGGGTTTCTGTGTAGAGCAATTGGCTTGGAAATTATAGAGTTGTGTACTCATGGTTTCCTTTTATCTACACTATAGAGCGGGGCCTCATACTCCCGAGCGGTTGCCGGGTGAGGTGGGGTCTTCACCCACACAAGGCTGGGTGAGTAGCACCATGAGGAAATGCCTCATGTTGTTTGAGCTATTAAGCTTTTTTCAAACCAAGCTGAATGTCAATTATTCATGCTAAGTGTGTTTTGTCTGTGCGGCTTGTGTGTAGGTGTCTTGATGTATATTTGATATATGGTGTTGTTGTAAATCAAACTTCATTTTATAGGAAGAAGATGTTCTCCTTGTCTTCCAGTGGACATTCAACGGTGATGGTTCCTGGTAGATATGTACTCATTTTTTAGTACATTGTTTGATGTTGATTTAACATTTCATTTATGGTTGCAGTAGCAATACTAGCTTTGGTCCTGAAGAAAGCTGGGGAAAGTCCCTAGAGCTGAAACATGTCGACCGTTCATCACTGCGCCATTGGGTAACACTATTACCCGGCGGGTTTTTAACTTTTGACACATGAAGTGCGTTTTGAATACCTTACAACGCACATGTAGTCAATTTTATTTTCACTATTGGTATATAGGCACTGCACCTTAGTCATGATCACTTTTTGATGATTGTCACGGCTATCTTCCTGACATCCATTTCTACATCGGCACTATATGGTCGGTTGTATTTTGGTATGATCAGTAACACCCCACATGACGTAAATTCCACCATAAGGGGTGGTCTGATGGAATCATCTAGCCAGTGATTTTCAACATCATGTGTTCATGTATGCATCCTTTTAATCTGCACCCTGGCCAGTACAGCTACACACCTTTCTCCAGACCTGTTCTGCTCTTTTGTGTGTTATATTGGATTTTCAAACAACCTTTATTTAAAAAAAGAACCTAAATTACTTTTAAAATATTTAATTATATTACATACTTAATTCAAAATCCAGGTAATAATGTAAAGTTACTACTAGTAACTCTTCACATGCAGGCAGATTTATCCGCCAATGGGAGGGTGGAGGTCAAATCCCTTATTGAAAATATTAGGGAAAATGAAAAAGGTTTATTTTTCTGTTACATATCACTGTAAATTAATTATATTTCTTTATTTCAAATTGAGAACAAAATACAAATATTCTACAGCACTATTAACCAAGCGTTTAATTCAATATTTGATACAATTAAATATGTTGACATTATTTTTACTTTTTTAAACAAGTCCGACTAAAGTTAAAATGTTTATAGAAATAATTATGTTAAAAAATATATTCACTTTTAAATTGAAAAATATCTTAATATGTGATACTACAAAATGCAGTTTATGAATCGTGTTCAAAGTATACATTACTAATTAAATTGGTTGCTAGCTCTACCTCTAGCTCTGGAATAGCCTTACACTAACTATACTTACATGCAAAATGGTTTCAGATGCCAACAGCCATTTAGGTGTGTATTCCACTTTCATCTTTGGAGATAATTTAATGCAGATCTCTGAAAGTCGAAATGATACACTGGGCAATCAGTACTTAATTTGTAAAATAAATTAAGGGGCCGATTATGATCGCGGTTAATCCGCATCCTCCAGGCCGGCGGAAGCCACCGCCTGCCCGAAGGATGCGGATTAACCACTGCTGAGGCTCCAAAGACCCACCGCCAGATTAGGATGGTTGGTGGGTCAGGAAGACCGTCCGCCGATTTTCCGCTGCGGTCGCATTCCGACCGCGGCGGAAAAGCTCTGATATGGTGGCGGTGTCTATCAGACTCGCCAGCCATATTAGGATGGGGCAGCAGACATGCATTTCCGCGGCGGCTTTTCCGCCGTGGAAAGGCATGTGGTCTTTCGTTTTTGGGGGCTTGTTGCGAGCCCCCAGGGTGTTGGGGGGTGGGGGTGCACATGGGGGGTACCTATGGTACCCCCCTGCATATGCATGCACAAAGCGGCAGGCACCGCGCGGTGCCTGCCGCTTTGTGCATGCATATGCAAAGCATGCACTTTTAACCTTGCGGCGGGCGCTGCTTCAAGCAGCACCCGCCGCAATGTTAATCATAGGGTATGTGACCGCCAGGGTGGCCGTCACATCCTAATCTGCATGGAGGGAACGCCGCAGCCCCTGCGGACGTTCCCTCCACCTCTGGGGTGGCGGACGGACGCAGGTCCGTCCGCCATCCTAATAGGGCCCTAAGTGTTGGACAAAATGTTCTGGTCGGAGGCCCATGTCCTTTGCTACTGACTGCCGAATAACAATACTTGTTAGTCTACCACCACACACTACCTGTCCCTTTATGTCACTCTTACAGATTATATTAGATTATATTTAATTCCTCCTTTCTTCATTTGTCATTGGTTTTCAGTCTTTATCTTCCTTTTTCTTTTCTCCTTTCATGTCTTTTTCTTAATTTTTCTAGGTCAAAGTCAGATTTTGGAATATAAGTTCTGGTCCTCAAAAATGGGTGCTGGTGCGCCCCACCTGAATCCACCTGAATCAAATTAATCAGTGGGGACAATGTACAATCAATGCATTGAGGGAGATGATATACAATGAACCATGTTGGCACAGCATCTGGGAACTGAGCAATTCATAGCTGCTTAAAATGAAATTGTCAGGGACCGCAATAATCTAGTTGTTATCACATGTGGCTGTTCTGCTATGTGATGCATGTACCTAGTGGTGCAACGTAATTTGATTCTAAACATTAGTAGCTGTGGAGAGGGGTTCACACAATAAACCTGTGTACAAAAGAGTGAATGGTAATAATGAATCAGTATAGTATGACAAGTAGCTACCTCGCACATGTATCAACATTAGGATTCGCGATTATCAAATCGTGATTTTTTAGGAATCGCTATTTGGACATTGCAAATGCCTATGAATGTAAGAAGCGCAATACATTTTGCAATTCCTAAACATTAGCTAATAGCGATTCGGTAATTGTGAATCGCTATTAGCTAATGTGGCTCCATTTATTCCTATGGGCCTACAGGTCCATAGGAATGAATTCGCAATTCGCAAATTGTGATTACCAAATTGGTAATTGCAAATGCAAAAGCAAGGGTGCCCTGGGGCCTAAGGACTCACTGATGCACCCCCCCCCAAAAGATAAGTGTGCACATGTGCCCTAAGGGCATGTGTGTGCTGCAGGCCACTTTGAAAAATGAACTTTTGTGCATTTTCCAAAGAATGCACAAATTACCATCAAGTTGATGGTAATTAGCGTTTCCTAAAAGCACAGTTTGCATTTAGGAAAGGCTACATGCATTGCATTTGCAATTTAAGTAATTGCAAAAATTTGGGATTACCTAATTTGCGAATGCAAAGCCTTTCATGCTTCAGAAAAGGCCTTTTTGCATTTGCTAATGGGTCGTTTCTGTGGATCGGCCCATTTGAGAGGGAAAACATGCTTGAGGCATCTGGCCCATAGTGTATGGAAGTGATGGTCTGTTACTTTCTTGGGCTCGGTAACCAACATATATATTAAACTCATTCAAATTTATTGAAACTCTGGGCAGCTTTTTACAAACGGTCTAATCTAACCTGTGTCACAGCCTGCTCACATCTTTATGTGGTGAAAGCAAATTTTTGCTCGGATAGGAATCATTCTGTACACCTTTATAGCATATACTTAGAGCCTTCACCTTGTTTTTGAGGTCACCTTACCCTATTTATGTATCACTTGAACAGTTCATTAGGGGTTCTTACTCAGCAAGCCAGTAGTCATACTGTGAAGTTTATTTAATCCAGTTTAATGCCCTGAGTCAGCAGAGCACAAATGGCTCTGCTTCACACTGCACTGGTCAAAAATAGCAGGGCCTGTGCTTATCAATTTGAACTCATTTAAGAAATATACATTGTCCCCTGTAGATCACTACCACATGGGGTATTGTCAATAGTTCTATTTCTATGCAAGGAAATGGATGCATTTTCCCTCACTCACACAAACCTTGAACTATTCGGAACCTGCTCCTTGATGGTAGACAGCAGTACAGCATCATGAAACTATGGGGCATATTTACAATGCCCTATCACCACCACGTCAATTTTTTCAGATGTGAAAGGGGAGGGCAATGGGTGTTGCGGTGGGCATTCCACTGCAACACCCATTGATTTTGACAATTCACCTATTTGCGTAAATAGGAGGCAGCGCCAAACTTAAGACTAGGGAAAACCTGGTCTTAACCAATCAATCAATCAATCAATCAGTACATTTGTAGTACGCACAACTCACCCGTGAGGGTCTCAAAGCACTGGGGTGGGTGGGTGATGCTACTGCTTGAACAGCCATGTCTTGAGGAGTCTCCTGAAGGCCAGCAGGTCCTGGGTCAGTCGTAGGCGGCTGGGGAGGGTGTTCCAGCTTTTTGTGACGAGGTGGGAGAACGATCTGCCACCTGCGGTCGCTCGACAGATGCGGGGGATGGTGGTGAGAGCGCGGTCAGCGGAGCGAGGCTGGCGGTTCAGGGTGTAGAAGGTGAGTCGTTCGTTGAGGTACGCTGGTCCAGAGTTGTGGAGAGCTTTTGGGTGTGGGTGGGGAGCTTGAAGGTGATCCTCTTGTTGACGGGGAGCCAGCAAAGGTCTTTCAGGGCCTCGGTGATTGTCCTTCTGGTACCAGTGGGGATCCATCTGTAGGCGTAACGAGGAGAAATGCTTTTTTTCTCCTCGTTTATGCTGATTCCATATGTGTTGCGTTGTGCAGCACACATAGAAACATCAAAACACCAATCATTGTTTATGCGCAGTAAGGTGTCCCTTCCTGCATATAAACAGTCATTGGCAAAAATGTTTGGAGTTTCTAATGCAGTACACATAGAAGGCACAAAGGGCCATTACTGATTGTTTATGTGCAGGAAGGTATCTCTTCCCCTGCACTGCAGCCACCCTTAAAAATGGTATTCAGCTTAATTTAGCACCAGGGGAAAATGCAGGTTTGCACCGTATTCTTGTAAATACGATGCAGTCCTACGTTTCAGAAGTGGCAGAGTGTGGCGTTAAGCCAAGGAGGCTAACGCCACGCTCCGCCACTTCTCTCGTAAATATGCCCCTATGAGAGTTATTGGTTTGAGCATGCTAAGGATCCACATAATATTAGTCATTTCTGGAGTCCCGGATGAGAAACAGCAACTTTCTGTTTTGCTTGATAGTCACATCAGTGGCATAAGCCATGAATGAGACTACAGAAACCTCGTACAATCGCTCACCCAACAGAGCTGTTGGAGAGTCCTGGTACATCACCAATTCATTGTCTAAGAAGAAATCAATTTGTATTTTTAGTTCAACCACTCTCTGGTCGTCACAAGCATAATATTGCTTGTACTTCAAACACTTTCCATATTTTACTGTGCAGTCCTTGGGTCCCCAATGCTTGATTCTGCTATACAGGTAGGGCCCCTTCATGCTTAATCGTCCACCCCAGGGATGTCTTCTTTGGTTCTCCCACTCGGAATACAGCAACAAGGAACATGTTCTTCAGACAGCTTGACTTTGGGCTGCTCAGTTAGACTTCGAAGACCTCAACTCAATGTTGAGAAACTTTCAGAGTATTCATACTCACTTCATAACTTCCCTTCTGTTGAAAATCACCCAGTCTTCTCTCTGAAGGCCACCATCAACCATTTTGTACTTTTTTGTAAACAAATATTATTTCCTTATTTCTTATTTCGCATATCAAGTTACATACAGTTTCCTTGTTGGCTCTTTGTCCTTCTTTTGTAGTTACAATTTCAGGATAGTTTATCCCATTGCTGCATGGCATGCATCTGTTCCATAGGCAATGATCCCCAACAACTCCCCCCCTCCCTTATCCCCACTGCAGTTGCTATTAGTGTTTTGCTATGCACGTATGGGGCGCCTTTTGTCAATTAAAGTGTTAATGCCCGTCTCTCCTGTTACTAGTCCTCTCCTTTGAGCCTACTGTTAACTTCCCGGCTTATCTAAATTTAATGTCCCTCTGCTGTCAGTGCCTAGGTTGAATCCCATTCTGGACTTTGTCGTATTGGGCGTCCCGGTCGGGATTGTGTCCCCAGTGTTGAATTGCCGGACCCCAGTTCAATGTGTCATACACTCTTCACCAGAGCCTCCTGTGCCCTTGCCCTTTCAATGTTGCCTAGCCCCCTTCGTGCATTCCTAACCACAATCCTGCCCTCACAGCTTGCCCATTTCTCCAGTTCCTGTTTCCACCTGGCAATGCTTGGTACCCCCTGCGCTTAACATTAGCTAGTAATTTCACTCTTGGCTAAAATATAGGCCAAGTCCTGAAATGTGTAGGTGACCTTTGTTTTAGCTGTATGGGGAAATAGGTTAAGAAGAGAGTGTGCCAGTGTACACAGAACCTCCTGGTCTATAATTCAGGCTGTTTCAGTAGTCACTTCCAGCCAACATGTAGTCAAACCCTATCAACTCCAAATCCTATGTAAAACCGTGGGCATTACGAGTTGGGCGGTCGGACCTCCTTGAGACCACCGCCATGGAACCACCTTTACCTAGAGGTGATCCGGCAGTCAAATCTAGCAATATACTTGGCAGGACGGCCGCAGTCCCACCACGCATATTACGAGTTTCCTCTCTGCTGGCAGTGACATGGAGGTTCCTCCTCCATGTCAACCCTGACGTAGATGAAAGAAAAGGGGCCCTAGAGGACCAACTGTGCCTCCTCCGCGTGTGTGCATAAAAACAGGGGGGCATAACGTGTGCACCTCTGTGTGCATATACAACAGTTCCTGCAAGGCATGGAATATTTAGTCCATGCCATGCAGGAACCTTGTGAGGTGTTCTCATTACGGTGCCTTTTTGAAAGGGATCGCAGCATTTGAAAGAGACACTGCCCTGGGAATGCCATGCCGCCCTCCCACAAGACTAAAAATAACTTGTAATCTGGCAGGCAGGCAGTGGCGAGTCTCAGTGGTGTGGGGGTGCAGCAGTGGAGTACCGTCCAACCTCACGCTGCCAAAACTCATAATCGTGCCCTAAGTGTACTACATTCTGTAGCACGCTTAGAAAGATGAACATTCCTCTGCAGATTGTTTGTATGCAAGAATGTGCCCCTCACTGCATTAAAACAATCCTGGCTACAACACAGGCACCCTTGCACCTCAGCACAAGGATTCCTGGATTGGTGCAAGGGAGTACATTGTGTGCCAGCACAAGATGAAGACATGAATGCACCAAATATTGTCACATATGGTGAATTACTACCCTCTCCCTTTTACGTAGTGCAGAAAGGTACCTTATTGAGATGCATGGCCTGAAAGTTTGTTACATCTGAGCCTGGTATTTAGGGCTAGGCACATTTTCCTTCAGCTGGCGTAATCATGGGTAGCTAGGGTGATTTTGTTTAATGCATATTACACTAAGGTCCTTATTACGAGAACAGTAAACCCTCCACCGACAGGATGTTGTTGGCGGGTTCGCCGCCATCATGCAGCCATTTCCGACCCGCCAGATTGGCGATGTGCTGGCAGGCAGAAAGCCCGACCGCCCTGAGTCTGACAGAAGCAATCGTTCCGATTGCCTGTTGGAATGCCCCGCATCCCCAGAATGGTTGCGGTGCCTAGCAGGCACCGCCTGGCTGATTGAGATGCAGGATCACCGCCAGCCTTTCCATGGCAGTTTAACCACCATGGAAAGGCCGGTGTGGGTGTACTGTGGAGGCCCTTTGCGGGACCCCCTTGACCATAGACAGTTTGGTTATTCACTTGGGGGCACAGTGGTGACGGTTGTGTCTTAATTCCATTTGTGGGACTGCCGTCTTATAGGTGGGTGGTCCCCATTCCCGGGACGATGGCCGATGGACTGACGGCCGTCCGCCATCATAATGACCCCCTAAATTCTATTTGTGTATATGGAAAAGACATCATTATGTCCAAAATGGAAGCAAGGTTGTATTTCGCCATAAAATATAATGCCAGATGCATTTTTGCATTTTACATAATTATCCGTACTTTTGCTTTACTTTTCTGAAGCTTTATACAAATAAGCAAATAAAAATTACATACGATGGCATACCCCCTGTAGTGGTAAATCTTGCTAAAAGTCCTATCCTACCAGTGTCAACTGAATCTGTGGTTATGACTGATATTTTGTCCAGGCGGTTCCTTTCAAGAAGTAATTTGACAGTTGATAAGAAGGTAACCCAACATACGCTATTGACATACTCCTGGATTTTTATATGTTAACTACAGTTCCCTACTTCCAAGATGCTCCTTCTGTCTGAACCCATTGCAATTCCTAATAAACAAAATAACCGATATGGGTCACTTACTGCCTACTCTAAATACCTGCCTTCTCAGCATCAGTCCAGTGGCGTAAACATAAAATGATGGGGACCCCCAGAAGAATGTAATAAGGTTCTCCTGAGTCTCCAATACCTCCCAGATATACATTATCCTTAGGCTGAATTGAGGCCCACTGAAGATTTGGGGCGCCATAGAAGGGTTAGCTGTCTACTTGCGGCACAGGGGCTGCAGGGACCTATGTTACACCCCGTCTAAGCTCTTTATTTGTCTCCTTCCTGATCGGGTTATTGATTAGCAGATGATCAGTCAAATAGCGTTAGTACTTCTGTTGTTCCCTTCCAAAACTGGTCTTAATAAATAGCAGATAAAGACTAATACATTTGGGGCCAGATGTAGGTAATTCTATTTTACCGACTCATAAATACCGAATTTTACCGATTCGGTATTTATGAATCGGTAAAATAGAAGTACCGAGATGTAAGTAAATCCAGATGTGGATTTACCGGATCTTTAAAAGTCGGTATTTACCGATTCGGTAAATACCGACCGGTAATGCCCCATTCATTCCTATGGGCTTTGAAGGAACGGTCGGTATTTACCGATTCGGTAAATACCGAATTTGACAAGGGTGCAGGGGGTGTCACTTTGACACCCTCTAGCACCCCCAAAAAACGTTCGGGGGCCATGTGGCAGGCATACCTGCCCTAAGGGCAGGTCTGCCTGTCATATGGCACAGGTGTGCATGCACACATGTGCATGCACACCTGAATCGGTATTTTACCATCAAATGGAATTTGATGGTAAAATACCGACTTTGTAGGGCTTGTGGGACTCAGAAGAGTCCCACCTACATCTCAATTTTACAGATTCTGTAAAAATACCGACCGGTATATTTACCGATTCGGTAAAATTACCGAAATGGTCTGTTTCCTGCCCCCTACATGTCAAAAGCCAAATACCGGTCGGTAACAGCCGAAATCGGCCGTTACCGACCGGTATTTGGCTACCTACATCTGGCCCTTGGTTTTGATTTTTACATTTGGTGTGGTGTATTTTTGGTAGAGAACTGATGTGGCACTGCTGTCAGTTTCCAAAGGCGAACTTCATACCTTTTGTTTGGGCTTGCCCAATTATTTCTTTTTTTTGCAGGAATTGTTGGGAAAACCGGCTAAAATGATGGTGCTCTCTACCCCCTATTCGCAACTCTTACCTTGTTGGTAGATGCTAGAGACTTCTAATGTTTGGCCAGGTGATTTGTGGCACTACCCTTTTTATTTGCTAACTCACCTATCATTGTAAATTGGTAGAGGTTTCCCTGCCTCAGGATTTTATTTGAACCATATCCAGATGCATGATTCTGTACTTCCTGTGACTTGACGATCCAGCAATATCTGGCCGCCATTACGTTACTATCTAATCACAGCATCGTCCACATCTCAACTGACTGGCCCCCAAGAACTGACTTCGCTTTTGTGGATCAATAGTTCTTAATTTCATTGGACTGGGTGGTTTGGGTTTAGGGGTATGTAGTAGCATTACAGAGAAGGTCACTATTACATTTGTCTTATGATTTACACGCATTATCTCATGATGCTGTGGCAGCTGGGGTTGCTCATTCTAAAAGATTCAAACTCACTCAGTTGCATAAATTGTGTAATCGTTATTCTTTTTTTGTCATGTGGTAATCGAATAAATGACATATGTTCAAAAATTATTCTCTGATTTTTATAGAATGCAGTTGTGTTTTTTTATGCAAAGTTTACTAAACAAAAGATGAAATTACTCTAGGATGCTCAAAGCAATTATTTATTTTGAAAATACTAGATTTAAGTATGTTAAATTTGTGCTCAACAGATCAGCTATGTTGCAGCACTTCCAATCCTGAGCGACAAAATCCTGTTCCCATCATTCCTACGGACAGTAACAAGTGCTATCTTTCAAGTGGATGGTTTGATGCAAATGTTGCTCCTCTTTGGATGGACATGGATTGGAATCCTGATATCAAATAATGACCACGGTCTCCAAGGTAGTCAGATGCTTAGGGAGGAGGCTGCAAAGAATGACATCTGCATTGAGTTCTTTGAAACTCTGCCCACACAATCCAGCAGGACATCCTTAGCCCATGCCATTGATACTGTTCAAAGATCCACTGCTAGAGTGGTTGTGTGCTACACCTATGTGATAGATATAGCACCATTTCTAAAGGAGATATCTCTGCAATGGATCCCGGAAAAAATCTGGATCGGTATTCCAAGCTGGGTTCCATCAAAAGTTTTCTCGTGGAGAGACATGTGGCATACATTAAATGGCACTCTGGGACTGGCAGTGCATAGTGGAGACATCCCTGGACTGAAAGAGTTCCTGTACAATATACACCCACATAGGGACACTAAGGACATATTCATGAAGACCTTTTGGGAGCAGGCCTTTAGTTGCAAATGGATGAACACATTTAATGGAACAAAATCTGGGGAAAAAGAAGGTGAGCAGGCTCTCTGCAGTGGAACAGAAAAACTTGAATCTCTTGATGCTTCAGTGTTGGAAGTAAATGATTTCCGGTACCCTTTTTCAGCATACCAAGCTATCTATGCCTTGGCACAGGCATTACATGATCTGCTTCATTGTAAAGATAAAGAAGGTCCTTTCGCCAAGGGTTCATGTGCAGATCCTATGAATTTTCAGCCATGGCAGGTGAGAGCACCAATGTGTTGAAGGGTCTCTTGTTTGCTTTTGTCTGAGCAATGCTTTCTAAATAGTAGTGTGCTTTAAAAACACCCCCTCATACTCATTCCCACAATCACAGACTCCTGTCTACCTACAGTAGAGTACCATCTTCTGAAGCATGGCTCGCTCAATAAGATAGCTGTGGCCCCAACATTTCATTACCAATTGCACACAACATAGTGAATGTGCTCCCAAATTCTCCTACACCCATTTTTAAAGTCCCACAATATTGTTTGTTTGCAGATGTTGCATTATGTTAAGAATGCACGCATGAGGAGTTCTGCTGGTAGCGAGTTATATTTTGATGCATCTGGAGATTTCCGATCAGTCCTTGATTTGTTATATTGGCACATTACATCCAATGAAACCAGACGCTTTGTGAAAGTGGGGACCTATGATGTCAGTGCTCCCAAAGGTCTACGATTGGTCATTGACAAGAATGTCAGCTTGTGGGGTGGAAAAGGGACTCAGGTGAGAACCATTTTGATTAAAAGTAAACAATACTTTCTACACATTTGTAAAAGGCAGGCCTGGAAAGACAACAGCTGGTCCAAAATTAAATGACTCAAAGTGAATATTTATTACCAAGTAGCAAGCATTCCTTCCCTCATCCTGAACGGGATTCAATTCTGTGATGTCACTAGAAAGTTGATAGTCTTGGGATCTGCCCACCCATCCTTCAGTCGAACTTTACACACACACTGGACACTCTTGGGAACTTGCTGTGTAGAGTTTAAAAGAGCTAACTTCCTAAAGTTTGGGTCTTTAAGATTTTGGCTCATTCAAAGATGAATTCTTTGGAAATGTCTTCCCACAACCCAGCACTAAAAAGGTGAAGAATGTTCCATGTGTAGGCTTTTCGGAGGATAATAGTTGTTGCTTCTGACTCACTCTGTTCTCATTTATAAGAGAGCTACTAGCAGTTTGTAGCACCCAGCCAACAGTTGGAAAGAAATACAAAGAAAAGTCTACCTGGTATTCCACAGTGCCTGAGAGTAAATTCAGATGATTTCATCATCAACTTGGGCAGGCACATGAAATGAGTTCTATTGTTTTCGGTCCAGGAGACAAGGAATCTCTCCTCTTCCACATCCCTATTACAACTTGTAAGTTTTGTAGAAGAAAACCTGAACTAAGTTGTTTTAGTTCCAAAATGTTAAGGTACCTATCATATCCTTCCTCTAAAATGTTCTACATTGCCATTTGAACAGTATGCCATGTTCAAATGATAAGAGAATTCAGACTGGGTCAGCGAGCTCACCCACCACATTTTCAGATTATTCCAGCATGGCTTAGGGGTTCCTTTGCATACAGCTCTTATGCCCTCCTGTAAAGCTACATCAAAGGCAGGAAAGAAAGTGGTGACAGGGACTGGAGTCAGTACTCTGTATGTGTCCAACAGAGGACAACAATGACACTGCCATTTGAAATAATCCTTAGAGAGATTGTATGAGTTTTACTTAGATCCAGTATATGGTAACAAGCATTTGTATTGAAGCTATTAAGTGGTTGCCAGGTCAGAGGAATGTGGATTACCCGAGTGATGGGGATTAGACTAACATTTTTAATTTCATTAAAACATATGCCAGTCAGTCAGTCAGAATATCTTTATTCGACTTATTCAAAGTCATACAAAGAAACAAATACAATTAAAACATGACATAAGAAACATAATTAGGTTTCCTAACATCTAAAAAACATCATACCCAGTATACATTATAAATACTATTTACACAGTTTAAAAAGGATACATTTATATTTAAAACAATACACATAATCTCATTAAGATAGGAAATCTTTTAGACCGGAGATTGTCCAACAGCTTTCGCCCTAGAAGCTGCGACTAAAAAGTTTGCTAGACTAAACGTTGTGCATGGGTTTGTCATGAGCTGTAAATAGAGCAGCGCCGGGCGCACCTGTGTGAACCCTGCTTCTTTAAATAAAGGGAGCAAATATTTTTTCCTCTGCTCGTGATATAGACTACAAAACATGACAAAGTGCATTGTATCCTGCACGGAGAAATTGTCGCAACTGCAAGGGGCGGCTAGTTCTGGCTTCTGCCATCCCTTAAAAGAGCCTAGGTGGAAATGAATAAGATTAAACCTAAGTTTAGTTAATAAAAACCTATGGTAAGGGATTGTTACAAAGCGAAGATAAGGTGCCAAATTAGGAGTGCTAACCAATAGGTAGTGAGCCCTAACTGCTGGTTTCTGCAGCTCAGATACCTCGCGGCAGGCTTCCTTCCCTTCTTTGAATGCCTTTTTTATAAAGGCTATATCTTGGGCCCTAATATTCTCTGGACAGAGGAACAAATCTGGGCGACCCAAATCTTTGAATGATTTACTTAAATAAGCCAACCATGGGATTTTACTATAGTTATCCATTGATTGGACATCCCTCAAAATTTTATGGTTCAGTGGAAGATCGACATTTAACCACATTTTCAGCCACATGATCAATGGTGCTACACTCAATGAGTCCGACAAATATGGTAGGCCAACCTCCTTATGGATAGAATAAGTTGGGGTTGACTGGGGCACAGAAAGGAGAGATCTTATGAATCTATTTTCTGCCCTCTGAATGGGGTCAAGATTAACATACCCCCACAGAGGAGATCCATATGAGGCAATGGCAACGGGTTTACTCTTATAGATCTTCAGCAACGCTTCCATGGGCCTGGCACCCAGCTTGCCAGCAAAACCCAAGAGTGCAGAAGCAGATCTAGTGACTGCCAGCCTTTTTGCACTTATCTGTGGACCCCAGGTGCCTTTTTGGTCGAACAAAACTCCCAGGTAAGGGAATGTGGTTACTTCCGAAACAGGGATCCCACTACAGAAGAAAGATTTGTGTCTTCTCTTCGTACGCTCTCTGCCCATGACCATTGTGTGCGATTTGGACGCATTGACCTTAAGGTCCAGATTTTCCATAAAAGAGCCAAAAGAGTTAAGAAGGACCTGTAGCCCAATACCCGTGCGGGCGATCAGCACGGCGTCATCCGCGTACAGGAGTGCCGGGATATGGACATCTCCTACACGTGGGACATCCGTGCTCAGGCCTCGCAGGTAAGCCCCCAGGCCGTTAATATAGATGATGAAAAGCGTGGGGGCCAAGATGCAACCTTGCCGTACCCCTTTCAAGGATTTAAATAAAGGGGTACGCCTGCCGTTGTTGGAAACTCGAACGGCTGCAAAAAGCTCCTGATGCAGTGTGGCCATAAACATAACCAGGGCTTCATCAATACCTAAATCCAGGAGGATCGACCATAGTTTGGACCTGTTAACGAGATCGAAGGCCGAGGAGAGGTCCATGAATGCCAGATACACTGAACCCTCCTTAGCCAACGTGTACTTAGAGATGAGTAGATACAAATTAATGCATTGCTCTATTGTACCTTTACTCTCTCTGAAACCATATTGTAGTTCACACAAACCACCGCACCCCTCAACATTCTCCCTCAATCTTGATAAGAGGACTCTCCCCAAAATCTTTACGGTAGAGTCCAAAAGGGATATAGGCCTGTAGAATGCTGGGTCGTCCCGCTGCCCTTTATTTTTGTAAATGGGGACGATGGTAGATGTAGCCCATGATGCAGGAGCTGAGTTATCGTTAACAGCATTAAACACGTTGGACAACACCCTCGACCACATTTTAGGTGAAAACATGAAAAAGTCGGCCGGAACTCCGTCGGGGCCAGGTGCCTTGTGTTTAGTGGTTTCCGCGAGTGCCTTTTCTACTTCTTGGGGGCTAAAAACAATTGGATGTACAGGCCCGTTGGGCAATAAGCCCCTGTCAATATGCTCATCAACTAAGTCACCCCCATATACATTTTTGAAAAAAGACAACCATTTATCCTCAGTAATCACACAATCCATTGGTAAATTGCTGTCCTCCGAAAAAAGGGGCTGCTTAATAAGTTCCCAGAATCTCCTGCTATCCTTCAGCACCGCCGCCGAGGGGAGGTTATCCCATGTTTCACGTTTAATGGAATCTTTGCGGTTCTTTACTGCAGCCTTATAAATTTTCCTAAGCCTCGCAATTTCCTCTTTTACTCTTGGGACAATTTTTAGAGCCACCAACAAATCTCTGTGGGCCTTCGAACAAGCAGAATCAAACCATCGCTTGTGACCCTGCGCTCCCTGAAAGGGTTTAGCTAAAAGTTCGTTAGAAACCTGGACACATATTTCCTCATAGACTGATACCATGAGGCTCCCTTGGGTGTCAGGGTTCTGACAAAGCTCAACCTGAGATTTAATCTTAGGGAAGCATTTTTTATAGAAATTTTCCGGGATCACATTCGCCCATTTAACTCTTCTGTCTTGATCTGTAGTCCTCAAGGAATGGGCTGGTTTTATAATCGATGGTGATGCGCCCATCTGGCTGCCCCACATCACTTCTAGTAGTACTGGATTATGATCACTGAAGTGAGTTACTATCGTGCTATATGCAGCAGTCAAATTTAGGATGCCAAGAGAAACAAAAATATAATCTATCACAGACCCATGATGACTGCCGGTAAAAGTTGGCGTTCTCAGACCGAAATTAGGTTCATAGAGGTTGAAGTTTGCAAGTAAGTCCTCAAGCTCCTGACCCTCTACTGAATGTTCGAAATGAGGTGCTACTGGGGCGTCATCATCATCTTCGCTGACTTCTCTTCCCTTACAGGCTAAATTGCATAAGTGTATATTAAAATCACCTAGTAAAATTAACTCAGATGCAAAAGAGATATTCTGTGGGACTGAATTTAAAATACTATCTAAACTGGCAATATTACGCCCTTCATATGCGCTGTTCCCAGAGTTATAGAAGTTAACGTATAAGGTCCTACGGGTCTTATTGATGACCCTTTCAACAATCAGTATATTGTCAGATTCGGACCTAATCTGCCTGTAACTTCCTTTTAGGTCCAAGGCGAAAAAAAGGGCCAACCCACCTTTAGCCCTACCTGTTCTGCTTGGGACAGCTGGGCTTATAAAGCTAGTGTATCCATCCCACCAGATATTACTAGATGTGTCCCAAGTTTCTTGTAGGGCAATAATGTGGTGCTTTGAGATAAAGCTCCACCATACCGGGTCCTTACGTTTGGTGTTCAAACCTGCCACGTTCCAGCTTATGATCTTACATGACTCCCTACTAGTCATTAACTTGCTGCCACTCTCTGATTCTCCAACCACTGCTGCCTGCGATGGTGAAGCCTCGGTGATTTTTGCTTGACGGCAAAGCTGTGTGCCCACTCCACCCAAACCCTGGTTACGGCCAGACTCACCCCCAGATGAGGTTGCTTGCTGACCTAGAGTGGTAGATGGTTGGGGCTTAGTGGCTACATTAGGCGTAGAAAAACTAAGGAAATCATCAATGCTTAAACCATCGCTACGAGAGTTTTGACTAGTCGAACCCACATTATTTTGGTCAATACCTGGTTCGAGTCAATCGCACGTGTTAAGGTCAGATAGGGGGCCAAACCTATTACCTGTAGTAAAGCCCCAAGCAGATGGGGTAGCTAACTGAGCCTGACCGTTATGGGCTAAATTCCACAAAGGATGTGGAGTAATTGGATGAATCAAAGAAGGGTCCATTCTCTGCCACCGTGTTGGCATGATACCCCGTGCACTGTGATCGTACCCCAGTGCGCCAGGCCCCCACCCGTTGGTTCCCAACCCATACTGGTGAACCGGCCGAATATTTTCCTCGTGCGGGTAAATGGGTCTTCCTGACTCTCGCTGTACTACAGGCGGGAACCGGTCATTTACATATAGCAGGCCCATGGCCCCTCCCCAGCTACTGTTGTTACTATACTTGTTCTGCCTGTTGATTTTATGTATGGTAGCGGGTTGAGGCTCATTATAGAAAAAACCAAGAGTTAATGGGACTATGGAACCGTTGCGCCGCTGAGGTGGAAAGACATTGCTCAAGATTTCAGGAAGGACCTCGGCGTTTGTGAAATTTAGGATAACACAATCGCCTTGAAACTTTTTCGGCTTGCTGCCAATCCAGGGTACCCTCCTGGTCGAAACTATGTTTCCTGCCAATTTATCAAGCCCTTCTTGCGCCATATACATGTTGTTTGAGAGCCAATGTATGGCTTTATCTTTGAGACCCTGATCTGACTCTGTTTTGTCTTTTAGCAAAGGTGGAACATTAGCCAGCACCAAGACTACCGGTGAGGCCTCCGCGATAAATTGGACTGGGCTGGCCTCTTGATGGCTTACCACTGTTGCAGCAGTGGAGATGGTATGAGGGTCCCCAGTTACGCCATTCTGATCCGGAACAGTTAATATTGATGATGAGGGTAGGGGTAA
Source organism: Lissotriton helveticus (assembly GCF_964261635.1). NCBI lineage: Eukaryota > Metazoa > Chordata > Amphibia > Caudata > Salamandridae > Lissotriton > Lissotriton helveticus. The sequence continues at coordinate 61,129,938 of NC_136071.1, forward strand.
CAACCCTTGTTGAGTGGGCTGTAAGTTATTATCAGTAGAAGGGGCCTCCTCATCCGTGGATATTAGGTCCGCGACGAGGGAAGATAAATTCTCTAGCTCCTTAGTCAAGTTACTATGAACCCCCCCCAACTTTCTGACTTCGGCAGTTAATTTGTCCACTTTCCCGATCAGAGGTTTAATGATGGTCTTAATTTTGATATCTATCATATCTTGAAACCTGTTGAAGAGGTCATCATCGATAATGCGCTTGGACTCGTGATCGACCTCGCAATCTAAATATTTGCCCAAACGCCTGGAAGGAGGTGTGGCAGGCTTTTCCCTTCCCAATTGTTTCCCCCCTCGTTTTGCTGTTTGTTTCCTACATGCTCTAACAGCACGAATGGATGGAGGCTGGGGCTGGAGATCCTCTTCCGTGGCTTCTATCTGAATACTTGATTCAGAGATGACATTGTCTGATAGATCAATAAGATCTTCTCTATCTTCGCTGTTCATGGCGGAATCAGGGACAATGGTGGCCTCCATGTGGTTGGCTAAAGGATTAGAGTCAGAATCAGCTGAGTTATGCTGTACACTTCCTGTCAGGGAATCGGACATAGCTGTACTTGCAGTACTTGTAGGTGGGCTTTCTGCAGGCAACACAGGTGATTGGCTTAGGCCCAATGATTGCCTTCGTTTGCTGTTAATACTACTCACCACTTGGACCAGGTATGAATCAAGAGTGTTCACAGGTTCAATAGGGGGTGGTACCAGTTTTTTCCCCATTCCTTAGACTCTTACTCTGAATGAACACACGATCAACACTAGTGTTAGTAAGAAGCCAGGTCAATAGCTGATCGTCGCAAGAAATACTATAAGTTTTGGAAGGGCTATGAAATGATAAATAATAAATATCTTCAGTAATATAATACGTGCCAAGTAACAGGCCGATAACAGTACCTTTAATCCACACGATTGTTTCCGGGAGATAGCCTTTCCTCGCCTCGGAGGGCCTCAGAGGGCCCGCCCTTTGCCCGGGCTTAGCCCCTGGCGTCCCGCTCGCGTCCCGCGACGCTGAGGGCTTGCAGCTTTGTAGAGCCCCTCCCGGCGCTTTTGCCGCGTCGGGGAACGCGCCGCCGCTGAGCCTGATGGGAAACGTAGTCCCAAGGCGGCGGCGCGGCTGGTGGCGGGATTCCGGTGTTGGTGGCTGGTCCAAACAGACTTTCTGTCCGAGCGCTCCCTCTCTCAGACACAGGCAGGTAAGGTACTGGACAAATTCTGCGTGTTTAGTGGCTCCCCCCGCTCCACCGAGGGCTTGCAGCTTTGTAGAGCCCCTCCCGGCGCTTTTGCCGCGTCGGGGAACGCGCCGCCGCTGAGCCTGATGGGAAACGTAGTCCCAAGGCGGCGGCGCGGCTGGTGGCGGGATTCCGGTGTTGGTGGCTGGTCCAAACAGACTTTCTGTCCGAGCGCTCCCTCTCTCAGACACAGGCAGGTAAGGTACTGGACAAATTCTGCGTGTTTAGTGGCTCCCCCCGCTCCACCGAGGGCTTGCAGCTTTGTAGAGCCCCTCCCGGCGCTTTTGCCGGGTCGGGGAACGCGCCGCCGCTGAGCCTGATGGGAAACGTAGTCCCAAGGCGGCGGCGCGGCTGGTGGCGGGATTCCGGTGTTGGTGGCTGGTCCAAACAGACTTTCTGTCCGAGCGCTCCCTCTCTCAGACACAGGCAGGTAAGGTACTGGACAAATTCTGCGTGTTTGAAAGATATGCCAGCAATACTCTCATTAAAAAGATATATGTCCAATAGCATATATCTTTCAAGATCTAAGTCCCTTTTTGATTTAAGATCACTCACTAGCCTCTAACAGTGTGTATCCCCTGTGCAGGTCTACTTTAAAAAGATGCACAATAGGGACAGAACATGTTGCATACATAACAAAAATACAAAGCGTCCCCCTAGGAATTAATTTACAAAAATGTATATTTTACTATCAGTCACAAAAGTGATCACAAATTAACCAATGCAAGGGAATTAGCACAAATGGCACAAGAATGTCATTTTCGTTTTGTGCTGTTTTTTATTATTATTATTATTTATGGATGCAACATGGCAGCACAGATACTACTAGAATTCCAAACTTAATTAATAGTAGTATATAACACCTTTAGCTTTTTGTATGGGGAATCAAGATACCATACATAACAGAACTTTCAAATTATATTACATCAACTTCAAGATCACAAAAGATTCATGTGTGAGCAAAACGATGTTGGGCGTCGACGTTTCGGTCCACCGTCCGTCTACACAATCCACAGGACCATCATCAGGACGAAAAAGTTGCACATATATATCTAAAAAAAAATATATCTCATATAAATAGGAAATATCCTTAGTATCCCTGCACATAAAGTCTACTCACCCAAAAGAATAAAACCAGTGAGACACACCCATAGTGTGAACCAATACACTTTATACAACAGTGTATACATGGCCCCAATCCAACACCAATGTGTACGATATCAAGTGTCTAATCTCAAGTGAATAACACCATCCCTAAATAAACCTACAATTAAAAACATATTACCATTCACTTCCAGCCGGAAGTTGCTAAGCTCCAAAGGAAACCGATGTCCCAAAGTCTAATACAAAAACATAAAAAGCGACACAAACAGTGCAGACAATGCTAAAGTTAGCATAGCTTTCTGCTTTGTCACATGTATAAACCATACTTACAGATGTTCTGAATAAATCTCATTGTCTACATTATCTATAAATCAATCAAAACACTTATTGTAGCCAGATCACATGTGACAGCATCACTGAATAAAAGAATGTTAATATCTTAAATCCCAGTGTACTCACGTAATTCAAACGAGTATCCTGTATCAATCTGGAAATGCAAACATTAACAGGATTAACTCTCTGTATGATCTCAAACCGACACCTTAATGCCCAGTTAAGGCACCCAATAGTGTTTCCAAACTAAAAAGGTACTCACAGCAGGATTCTTTTTTCAAGCATATTGATCACCTAGAAAACAATATTGTTGTCATTAATCACCTTGGCAGACCATAGCTGCCCTATATTCCAAACAACAGTACGCAGGACATATCAGTAGCTTATTCAAAGACTTACTTCGTTCTGGAAACCGCAACGTTAGCTCCCCAACCACCCGACTAGAAAAGTCTGAGTGCAGTGACTCCGCCATCTACGCGGTAGAAAACCCTTCAGACGAGCCTGCATGATGACGTCAGTAGTGTAAATCATGCCGCGGCCATCTTAGAGTGGAGGTAAAAGACCTCGCATTCATGTTAGAATATACCTTAATACATCCTACAAAAGCTGATTAATGCATCTAAAGTTAACCAAATGCGAAACAAAATCAAACAACAGAATTTACATTAAAATGCACATGGTGCTACCCTTACAATGCCAATGTATATGATGGAACACCATTCAAAAGATCCTGCTTGGTGACGTCGATCATGTCCCTCGAGCCGTGGCCATCTTAAAGAGGAACTAAAACCTGTTTTAGTGTTACAATAAGCCCGAATAGCTGTCTTAATTATCTCTTCTCCAATTTATCAAATGAGAATCGAAGTAAAACATCAGAATATCCCTGGCGCTACACTCCATGTACCGATGTATTCTATTTACAAATGTCATATTATCAGCTCCCAGATGTATACACGTGATTAGCTGGTAAACACCTACAGGTAAAAAAGTCTTATTGACTAAAACCCTATAAGGCGTCTCGAGAAGATCATCAGTTACTACAAGAGCAACTCTATGGACTACAATATGGGCAGTTACATATTCACAAAACTACGAGGAAAGGGTTTTACTGTCATAAGTGTGAATAGTCTAGTACTAGTGTTTATAAACAGATGATTACCCTTTGGCATAAGATTACAGTGTTGCCAAGGTATGCCATTCAATCAGCGAATTTAGCTCTTTTCCCACAGTATTACTAGTCCAGATCCACTTGTTTTCTTTTAGGGTGCGTAGTCGATCAACATTATGATATCGTTTCGTATTCTTGACAACCTCGAGTACAAACCATTTCATTTCATTTGGTAAATGTGACTTTTGCTGGTAATGTTCTACAAGAGGAGCAGAGATACCATTGCATCTTATACTCGATTGGTACTGTAATACACGCTTCTTAACCTCCTGAGTGGTTTTTTGGATATAAGTCAAACAGCAAGGACATTGTATACCGTATATAACATTTCTTGTGTGGCAATTTGAATGATGATAAAATGTTATTTCCTTGCCATTCAAATTACAATTCCTCATTACACTTGTTGTAGCACATGTAGCACAATTACCACACGGATAATGTCCAGTTATTGGGGCTAAACCCCACTGTGTCTATCGAGGTGGATGGTGGTTCCTTATAGGCCCTCACTAAATGATCTCGTAAGTTCTTGGCTCTTTTGAACGCAAAACGTGGTAGAGCTAACTGCGCCTCAACTTTCTTAATTAGATGCCAATTATGTTTAATGATCTTCTTAATTTGATTTGATTCTGAACCATACGTCGTCACACAAGTTAGAGGTTGGATATTTGTGGCATCTGCAGCTGGTTTTTCTTTTTTGGTCAGTAGAGCCCCACGGTCATAATACCATGCCCGTTTCAAGGCTCGCTTAATTGGTCTGTACGGGTATGACCTCATAACAAGTTTAGATTGTAATACCTTTGCGTCGTGAAAATAATCCTCCCTCTTCGTACAGTTACGTCTCATGTGTAAAAACGGTATACACCTGTTACAACGCATTTTTTACTCCGCACTACCATTACAACGCGACTTTTACTCCGCATACCATTACAACGCATTGCGCTGGGGGGCGCTCTAGGATAGGGAATAAGTATAATTTACTATCCAACACCTTCCCTAGGGTCCACGGGGACTGGAGTTAGAATAGTAAATTATACTTACCACTATCCAGCACCTCTAAGCGCTATGCGTTGTAACGGTATGCGGTGTAAAAGTCGCGTTGTAATGGTCTGCGGAGTAAAAGTATGCGTTGTAACGTCATACATCCGTAAAAACTGTCCAAAAGGGAGGTTATCTCGTAGGTTACGTGGATGGTGGCTATTGTACTTCAATAAGGTATTCCTAGCAGTACGTTTTGTATACAGACTCATGGTTAGAACATTGTTGTCATTTTGAATAGAGAGGTCTACAAAGTTGATAGTATTTCTATTACTTTCCAATGTAAATTGTAAATTTGCATCTTGTTGGTTAAGCCAATGATGAAAACTTAGTAGCTCTTCCTGTGTTCCATTCCATACCATATATACATCATCGATGTACCTAAGATATTGATTTAGATGGCCACCAAAGGGATTGTTGTTATAAATCACCTTCTCTTCGAAAGCAGTCACATACAAATTGGCTATGTCTGGCGCAAAAATTGCGCCCATTGCCACACCCTTGCGTTGGCCATAGAAATCCATACCAAAAATAAAGTAGTTTTCTTTAAGGGCAATCTTTGCACATTTGACTATAAAATCAGTGGGAACCTGATGTGGGCGTGTACGTTCCTCTAAGATGTTATTAATGACCAAGAGAGCCTCGCTTTGTGGAATGCTAGTGTATAAACTCTCGATATCCATTGTAACAAGGATATTAGAGAGTGGATCGTATGGTTTACCTTCTAGTTTTACAATAACATCCCTACTGTCCTGTGTATATGATTTTGTTAGCGGGACAAAAGGTTTCAAAAAATGATCAACGTATTCTGCCAATGGTTGTGATATTGACTGGCAGCCAGCCACAATCGGTCTACCAGGCGGATTCTGGCTATGTTTATGAATTTTAGGTAGCATATAAAATGCTGGGATGGTATAGTCTTTCTTATTCATGTACTCAAATTCTTTTTACACAGCCAGAGTCCGTCTAATCCTTGGGTAGTCAATGATAGTATTTCTTTACGTATTCTTGACGTTGGGTCACATGAAAGTTTGATGTAATGTGCCGGGTTATTGAGTTGTCTTAAAACATCACGATCATAATCTGATTCGTCCTGCAAAATTATACCTCCCCTTTACCCGCCGGTTTGACGATAAGATCGTCACGGTTGGACAAAGATTTCAGAATAGCTTGTTCCTCCTTCGAAAAATTAAATTTAACATACTTCCTATCTTAAAAAAGTTGTTGAATTTCATTTAACACCACATTTTCGAAAGTGATAAGATCCTTTGGCATTACATTAGTTGGTGGAAAAAAGATTGAAGGACATTTCAGACCACTAATATTCATCGTGTGAACCACAGGTGTATTTGCAAAAAAGTACTTGAGGAGTAAAGTTCCGAAGAATTTTTGTATTTCCACACAAGTCGAAAAAACATCATTCCTATTTGTCGGAACAAAGTATAATCCATGACTCAAACCCTCCATCTCTTTAGAACTTAATGTATGAGATGATAAATTGAAAATCGGAACGATTTCCATATTTGAATTGTTTGTCATTGTGGCGGGAGTCACCATATCTACCACTAGTAATAGCTGTTGAGTGTCTGTCGGAACCCGGGGGTATACTGGTTCCTGAACCAGCCCCTCCTGGTGTTCCGAGAACATCCTCTCTGTTGCTGTTGACCTCTTGATAAAAAAGAGGGTGAGTTATGTCCCCTTCCTCCTCTGTAATTGGAACTACCCCCCGGCTTTGGTTGTCCTCAGAACTTGAGGAACCAGTGTCAGAAAATGTTATGTGCTTAGGAGCCCAATTTGACTGATTACCAGTTTGTTGAAAGAAATCTTTTTTTAAATTGGGATATGTCCATTCTCTACTATAGTTTTTCAGATCTCTTTGTAACTTTTCTGTTTTCTTTAAGATATTATTTCTCTGGAAATCGGTAATTATAGCATCCAGCTTTTTTAGAAAATCATCAGTGTCAGTAGCTACGGGATCCTTGCGAATTTGTTTCTCAAGTTCTGCAATCTCTACTTTGAGTTTTTCAATATGCCGTAATACTGTTTCAATACTCAGGACCATCCAGCTTCTAGAGCATTTATTGGAGACGAAGCTAAAGCCAACCTTATAATCTTCGTCTTCAACAAAAATCACTGGGATATTATGGACCTGTAGTCCAATCGGGATAATATTATTGCTGAGGCAGTCCGTCAGGAATTTGGCATGTAGCTCGGTTTGAATGAGCTTTTTATGGAGTCTTTCTAAGTTGTTACGTGCTACACTCTGTTGGGTATTAAGATTAGTACTACTACGTTGTGGGCCCAATAAGGAGGGTCCCCCTGCTATCTTAGCGATGTAATCATCAGTGTAAGTCAAGGTTTCTTGTTCAGACATTAGGAAACAATACAAAAGAACACTCAACAAAACAAAATAAATCACAGATGAATAGACTGATACCTATATACAACAACAACCACTTTCTTTGGAAAAGGGCCCTTGCAGACTAGTGTCTGCGCATACAATATTAAACACAATAGAGCCACCCAATAATCCCATGAGAACTGGGTATCATTAATAACAAAAATACAAAGCGTCCCCCTAGGAATTCATTTACAAAAATGTATATTCTACTATCAGTCGCAAAAGTGATCACAAATTAACCAATGCAAAGGGAATTAGCACAAATGGCACAAGAATGTAATTTTCGTTTTGTGCTGTTTTTTATTATTATTATTCTTACGGATGCAACATGGCAACATAGATACTACTAGAATTCCAAACCTAATTAATAGTAGTATATAACACCTTTTGCTTTTTGTATGGGGAATCAAGATACCATACATAACAGAACTTTCAAATTATAATACATCAACTTCAAGATCACAAAAGATTCATGTGTAAGCAAAACGATGTTGGGCATCGACGTTTCGGTCCACCGTCGGTCTACACAATCCACAGGACCATCATCAGGATGAAAAAGTTGCACATATATATCTAAAAATAAATATATCTCATATAAATAGGAAATATCCTTAATATCCCTGCACATAAAGTATTGTCTACTCACCCAAAAGAATAAAACCAGTGAGACACACCCATAGTGTGAACCAATACACTTTATACAATAGTGTACACATAGCCCCAATCCAACACCAATGTGTACGATATCAAGTGTCTAATCTCAAGTGAATAACACCATCCCTAAATAAACCTACAATTAAAAACATATTACCATTCACATCCAGCGGGAAGTTGCTAAGCTCCAAAGGAAACCGATGTCCCAAAGTCTAATACATAAACATAAAAAGCAACACAAACAGTGCAGACAAAGCTAAAGTTAGCATAGCTTTCTGCCTTGTCACAGTTATAAAGCATACTTACAGCATACATGCCAACATTTCAGAAGAGCAAATAGGGAGATTTAAAAAAATAAATCGGGAGAACGGGGCTTTGAATCGGGTTACTGTCATGTGTGGGCTTTGGAAGTGTGCTGCTGCAGGATCGGACATTTGAAACACAAATGCACGTTTTTTTTTTTACCTTTCCGAAGCATGCAGTGCAATGGCAGGCAGAGAGAGGGTGGTGCAAGTGTTGTGCACTGGCCTGGCAAGTTGCTGGCAGTGCATGCTCCACCCTCCCTCCCCCGCCGCCCACCCCCGTGTGACAGCCCGGGCTGAAACAGCTTTCTGTGCACACACACAGCCCCCCCCCCCCCCAGTACTTCACAGGTCTTTAAAAGACAATTCCCTTGTTATTGACGCTTTGTTGATTTTTCACCCCTTCTAGAGCCCCTGCATGGTCACTCTAACTATTGCTCGAAGAATTGGCACTTTACACAATACCAAGCGCTGTCAACTGAAACTCCGAGGAATCGGGTTTTTGCTTGCAGGAATCGGGAGGCGGGAGACTAGCCTTGAAATCGGTAGTCTCACGCCTGAATCGGGAGTGTTGGCATGTCTGCTTACAGATGTTCTGAATAAATCTCATCGTCTACATTTCCTATAAATCAATAAAAACACTTATTGTAGCCAGATCACGTGACAGCATCACTGAATAAAAGAATGTTAATATCTCAAATCCCAGTGTACTCACGTAATTCAAACGAGTATCCTGTATCAATCTGGAAATGCAAACATTAACAGGATTAACTCTCTGTACAATCTCAAACCGAAACCTTAATGCCCAGTTAAGGCACTCAATAGTGTTCCCAAACTAAAAAGGTACTCACAGCAGGATTCTTTTTTCGAGAGTATTAATCACCTAGAAAACAACATAGTTGTCATTAACCACCTTGACAGACCATAGCTGCCCGATATTCCAAACAACAGTACGCAGGACATATCAGTAGCTTATTCAAAAACTTTCTTTGTTCTGGAAACCGCAACGTTAGCTCCCCAACCGCCCGACTAGAAAAGTCCGAGTACAGCGAGTCCGCCATCTACGCGGTAGAAAAGCCTTCAGACGAGCCTGCGTGATGACGTCAGTAGTGTACATCAGGCCGCGGCCATCTTAGAGTGGAGGTAAAAGACCTCGCATTCATGTTAGAATATACCCTAATACATCCTACAAATGCTGATTAACGCATCTAAAGTTAACCAAATGCGAAACAAAATCAAACAACAGAATGTACATTAAAATACACATGGCGCTATTGCAAACATTAATTTCGTTTTTGTTTTTGATGATCTTACCTGCTGTTGCATATCAGCACTTGTAAAGGTTTTTATTCCCATAAATGCAGATTTCTGGGATGAGAGTGGTGAGAGTGGTGATGCTATGGACTGGACTGGAGAAAAAGAAGGGCTGTGAAAGGACTGAGCAATGTCATTTATGATATTATGACAACTGCTTCCATCAGCCTTCTCAATTGGCCTGTTTGCTTGGGATTGTACGAGGTGCATATAGTAATGTGAGGTGCTCAACTGTGTGGTAATACTAGATCATTGATTTCTTGTTTCTTCTACCTTTAGGTAACTGTTGCTATGGAAGTAATTATTTAGTTACTTGAAAGAAAAGGGTTTAAGTGTCGTCAATTGTTAATGCTGTACCCATTGGTGATACCTGACATGGGATATGTTGTACTGCTGAGCGTGCAGATATAATAGTGAACTTGCTCTATGTAATATATTAGCCGCTGTCTGCAAAGTAGCAAAATAAGCCATTAACTGGCAGATGCATCAAAGTTATGTTTTGCGAGTCCTTAACAGCGAATTTTAAGGAATCGCTATTAAAGACTCGCAAAACAGGATGCATGTAGGAATCGCAATGTTATTAGCGATTCCTACAGATTCCTTATTTGCGATTCGGTAATAGCTAATCGCTAAGAAGGAATGGCTTTCCCATTCATTCCTATGGGCCTAAAGGCCCATAGGAATGAATGGGAAAGCCATTCCTTCTTAGCGATTAGCTATTACCGAAACGCTAATGTTCCGCTATTTCAAGGGTGCCAGGGTGTCCAAAGGACACCCTGTTGCACCCCTGAAATGGACCTGTGCACAAATGTTACACACACACATGCCCAAAGGGCATGTGTGTGCGCAACATGTAACTTTGAAAAATGCACAAAAGTGCATTTTTCAAAGTTTTAGCAAATTACCACGAAGTTCAACTTCATGGTAATTTGCTCCCCCTTTTAGCGAATTCGCTATTTTTTTGGGTTTCATGCATTGCATTCCAGGAATCTCATTTTGGGATTCCTTAAATGCAAGAGCATTTTAAGAAATTGCTATTTAGAGATTCCTTAAATTGCGATTTCTTCATTTGGGATGATGCATCCCAAATGCAAAAATACCGGGAGCAAACGGCCAGATTCTGAGAAACTGCCCGTTTGCTCCCGGTATTTTCTTTGATGCATCTGCCAGTTAGTGTCTTTCTGCAAGGTTTTAGACTCCAGTTTTGTAATGTGTCATCAACTTAACTGAAACATTGTGTTAGAGAAATTTCCACCCTTAAAACATTTGCTGATATTAATTGCATGCTAGAATTTGGTGTCATCTGCCCTCGTATCCTTTTGGAATTATTGACAAGATTGATCATCATAAACTCCTGCAGATTCTGGAGACTTGAATGTGCATAGGGGATGAGGTCTTGAGTAGCTTTAACCCCTTCTTGACTAGCAATTAAGAATTAGTCAGATTAGGGAACTATGCTTCCAAGCCACATTTGTGGTTAGCCACATTTGTGGTTCATGGTGTTCCCCAGAGCTTGATACTGGCACCGATGTTGTACAATGTATACATGAAACTACTGTTGCAGGAATTCTGCACATATACAGAACCATGCGCAGGAAAACAGGACTTCAGTGACTAGAGGTGTATCAACCTACCATATCAGTACCTAAAATCCCAAACTGACTAGCTATAGTGTCTCATTCGTTCTCCTACAAACATCTCAGAGCTACAAATCATTAGACAACCCAGAACACAACACTCCCGACTCTCTCAGGAATCGTGGGAGCAAGACGTACTCTTTCACTCACTCACTCGTACTTGCCCACAATGAGATTAGGCAGAGTCACTGAAATAGTTTAAAATGTTTATTTTAACTATTGTGCTCTACAATACAGTATACCTGCTACTACTAGCATCAAAATGCATAAACTCAGCACAGTTAGCATGGTTACAATTCCATAGAATACAAAGGGAGAAGTCATTTTATAAAGACTGTAGAAAAAATGTTTTTTTAGACCTAACCACCCTCCTCTTGACTTGAAGTAGTTTATTTTATAAAAAGGACGACCTCTGGGCATTGACAGCAGACCCCATACCTCAAAGCCTGTATGTAAGGTTTACATCATAGGAACAGCAGAGCTCTTCTCAATGGAACGGCTTTCTCCAGGTGTGTTAAAACAACATGCAACAACGTAATATCAAAGCACGAGACTTCAGTACTGGAGTTTAGTCTGAACACGATGTGCAAGGTCGATCAACAATGCCCCTTGTTATTCTGTTCTGGTCAGTCTCTAACATGCACACATAACATGGTACACACATACCATGTTATGTGTACGTGTCAGGGACTGACCAGAACAGAATAACAAGGGGCATTGTTGATCGACCTTGCACATTGTGTTGAGACTAAACTCCAGGAAAGTCAGAGTACGTGAAAGCAGTCCGTTCTCATGTAAAAGGCACAAACTGAGTGTTGCAAAAAGAAAGTCGTGTAGGAACGTGCGCAAAAGCAGCATCATGGCAGCGAAGCTCATGCTAACTTAGCAATGTCCCTAAGGGCCCATATAACACCCTCCCTTGGTAAGGTCCTAGGACCTAGACAAAGGACCAAAACAGAGTACAAAATTCAAGCAGAGTTCAAAGCTTTTGAAAAAAAACAAATCAGAAAAAAATCAGCAACAAAAAACTTTTTGGCAAAATTGTCATTATAGCTTTATTGAAAAAGAACTGTCTTTGGGATAATAAAGTAATTATGAAGGAGTCATTATGAAGGAGGTAGGAAGTCCATCAAGGTGTGTGTTCCGAGGAATGCAATTCCCTCCAAAAGATAATCCCTATCATTGGTAGAAAAAAAGGATGCCATCCAATTAAGTCGAAGGAACAAATATGCTCCTCATAATCAGATGCCTCTGAAAGCATAAGTGGGCTACTTGCGTGACATTCGATGAAACTTTGTTGCAGGACGTTCTGCTCAGCTGCACATACACCCCATTCAGCCAATACTCCAAGGGCAGCCACACACGTCATACGGCCATCCCCAGAACAACTGTTAGGGCAGAGTCTGGCATGCAGACTACCATTGACATTGGCAGTGGCATGTTAGCAAGCCAGGCATAGGAGGGGCATAATGCCTTTTTTGATACTCACATACAATTGTTGGCACCAGAAGCAGTTGTAGAGCCACAGAAGGCAGCATCACATGTGAATACAAGAGTTATACGCTATGCTGCAACTCTCTAATCATGTAAGAAGCTACCTTAAACCCTTCAACGCTTATGACAAGCTCAGCTCGTCATGAGGCACAGTTGAGCTGTGCTCATGATGAGCTGAGCTCGTCATAACTGCCGCGGAACGCCCAAGCAGGGCTAATTCCCCTCCTGTGCGGGCGTTCCACAGGAGTTAGCCGAGTCATGAGGAGCTTAGCTCGTCATGAGTACTGTGGGCCAATTAGCCCCGCGTGGAAGGTGTTAACCATGGATTTTACGATTAGAAGCGATGGGGAGCTCCAATAGTTCTTTCTAACATCTAGTGATCTATGTGTGGAGTGGGCCTCCATTTTCTCCATTGTCTTTGATTGGGGTTATTTCTGTACATGTTTATGTAGTTTGTAAAGTAGCCCTTATTTATTAAAACTCAGTGTTCCCTTTATTTGCATCTTATTTACAGTAATATCATGTTGGAACACTTAAATATGTGCCGGCTGTACCATTTTCCAGTACTAATTAATATTTTTAGACTGCTGAAATCCTTCATTAGTAGAACCACCGCTCTTCCTATAATAGCATCCAGACAGTTTCAAGTAGCACACATATTCCAACGATATGCTTAAAGATAGGGAGAGCTGTGATTTGGAAATAATTAACCATCTGTCATTATTACAGACCCCTCAGTCAGTCTGCAGTGAAAGTTGTGATCCTGGATACCGGAAGTCTACCATTAAAGGACGTCCAAAGTGCTGCTTCTCTTGCATGCCATGTCCTGATGGGAGCATCACCAGTCAAGCAGGTTTGTTCACTAAGTTCCTTTAGTGAAGATATATTATTCAGTAGACAGCTCCACCTCAGCAGACAAAGACCACTTACACTAGAAAATCAGCCTAAACTGGTAGTAGGTGCGTCTTGGTGAAAGGAATGAAAATGGCCAGTGGGTATGTATGATGAAGTAGGCATCTAAGAGATAATCTGTGTAGGAAACTAACAACTAAATAGCACACTTATCGGCTCACTGAAAAGTCACTTTATTTAATATCTATGTGTCGGACTTGGCAAGGATAATTAAAACCCACGGGATGAGGTTAACATCTTACGCCGATGATACCCAACTTGTGCGGGCAGTCCACAAAGATGGACTGGAAGTAGCAGCTAATTTTCAAGAAGGGATGCCAGACATCAGTTTTTGGATGTCACACAACTGCCTGAAGTTGAACTCCGATAAAATGGAGGAAATGACTTTTGGTAGTTTATCCCCCAATTGGTCCCTAACTTGGTGGCCAACCGATTTGGGACCTACTCCTCAACCAGTCACTAAGGTTAGGAATTTGGGAGTGATGTTTGATGATAAGCTTTCGTTCATACACCATGCAAACTCTGTGATGTCTTCATCGTTTTTCACCCTCAAAATGATTAGGAAACTCCTTCCTTTTCTCCCTTTGAGAGCAGGAAAAACCCTCATGTGCACATTGGTCTTGTCAAAGATCGATTATTGCAATGGCCTCTTCTTAAATGCCCATGAGAAAGTTTTGAATAAGCTGCAACTAGTTTAAAACTCAGCGGCCAGAATATTGTCTGGCACTCCCAGTTTAAATTCATTTCTCCTATTATACGCCAACTTCTTTGGTTGCTGGTCAGGAACTGAATTAAATTCAAGGCACTCTGTATCGCATACAGGGCAATTAACAACTCTGGACCTGAGTTCCTAAGAAGATCATTATGTCTGTACACTCCTAACAGACCCTTGCGCTCCTCTTTGGCCCGGCTCTTAATTGTCCCACGTACGAAGATATCATCATGGGGAGACAGACGCTTTACAGTTGCTACGGCAAAATTCAGGGCTAGTTCCTCACTTCTTACATTTAGGAAGCTAGTAAAAACTTGGCATTTCGACCAGTAATTACTCACTCCAACACACTGCTCTACTGTCTTTTCAGCACCGAGACACCTCCGGGTAGTTGTGCGCTATACAACTTGCACAAATAAATACATACATCTCGACCAACATTAAAAAATCTTCTCACAAACCTAGATAGAAAATTGCTCACAACATAAAACACAAGGGACCCGATTCACCAAATCCTCTGTACTTGTGACAGAGGCTCTGCTGTTGTGGCTGGATTTTTCCAGTTGTGGTGGGATTTTCGCACTGCAATTACTCATTGCGGAGGTCCTGCTATAAGTGTGGAGATCTCACCACGACTGCAGAGCCTCCACCATGAGTGCAGACTCTTTGTGAACTGGCTTCTGTAATTGACCCATATTTTTCGGATCTGCACACAAAACCTTGCTTCATCCTGTGTTTCTAACGAGAAGAAACACTTCCTGGCTGACAAAGGGTTATTCTTATTGTGGTATTAAAATCACATTTTATGTTCTAAGTCTGAGTGGGCTCTTTCCTGAAACAATCACTTGTGCCATCATTATGAATTGTGTTGTTTCACCTGGAGTGGATATTTCTGTGTGGCACAATCCTGACATTCAATCCAATGCTGAGGAACTGCTGGTCTGATCCTTTTCTCAGCAGGTCCCCTTTAGGATCTGGAGCAAACATTTCCCAGTACTTTCTGAACTTTATTTAGTGCCCAACTAAGCACGGAAGTGAACTCCTAAGTAACCCCGGGCATAGCTGGTGTAGCTGGGCTACGTGGAAGTCCACGCAGTTGGGAACAAACTCAGTGGAACTCCGTGGAACTCCATTCTGCCACCTGCCTCCACCCTGCCTATAAAAAAATAAACATTTACCTCTACTGCAGGCATCCCTGGGCTGCCCTCTTCCTCCTGCTTGGGTCAATCATCTTGCCTGTGTGCATGCGCAGTTTTTTAAAGCAGATTGATCAAAGTAGGAGACGGTGAGGAAGAGGAGGAGGGCAGCCCAGGCATGCTGGCAGTAGACATAAGCTTTTATTTTTGTGGTTTTAAATAAAGTATTATGAATTTTTTATTAGGCGGGTGGAGGCAGGGGCTGGCCAACTCCGCTGCGGAGTGGGAATTTGCCCTATAATCTGATTTCTACATGGAACGCAGAGTAGGGAAATCTCCACACACTCCGCAGGCGGAGCGGAGTTCTGTGGCCGGGCTTACTCCTAAGGTCCCTAGGACATGAGTGGGGCACTTAGAGGCTCGCAGGGTGTCAGGCAGAGGTCACCTTTAAAGTCAAGTTCAAGTTCTGGTTGCCACTGCCCAGCTCAAATTTTCCAGGAAAAGCCGTCAGGCAGCTTGCTGTGTACCTGTTGCCATGCAAAAGATCAACAATTGATCCTTGAAGTCCACAGCTTTGTCCTGGGTTCAAGGGTGAGCAGTTCCACTTCTTCAGGGCTCCTCTCCGGTCAAAGACAGAAGGCATAGTATACAACATATTTTCATGATCAATACATAATCACAAATGTTTCAATGTTAGTGAACAAATACACCCAAGGAAGATCATAATCTTTCAGGCAAATCACTAATCACTGTTCATGGTTGTTAACTATCAACAACAGATGGATTATATAATTTCACAAAACATTTGGAGCAAAGCATGAACAGGATCCTAAAACTATACCATAACATGTCTCAGACTCCAGTGTTTGAGTTATAGAAGAAGGAAAATATGACTACCATCAAATGAATACCATCATGTTAGTTTTAGCATCTGAAGGTCCTCTGGCAAATGAACACTTTCTCAATTGGACACTTTGTCAAATGTCAGTCATGGGACAACTCCTTCAGAACCAGCATGGGCACATGTCAGTGCTCTAAGGACCTACTCACTATGTAGCCCAATGCAGGCAATGCGGAAAACATGTGTGGTTTTAGGGCTTTGAGGCTCAATGATGATTGCACTGTGTTAACACATATATATGGTTCCTTTCACTGCATCAAAATCAGTTCCCCATGAGTGGATCCTGTATTAGACACCTGCCTACTAGAAAGCAGGGAAGACACTTCGGGTAGACTCCACACATTAACTTCACTGCTGGAGAAGTTGCTCTCAAGAGTAATAAAAGCACCTCTGTTTGGGTTCGAACGTATTTTTTTTCCTCATCCAGGGCAACCCTACCTCAATTTTGAGGTTAAAAAAAAGGCAAATTACTTCTGCATAAATATTCACCCAGTAATTTCACCTGCTCCTGCTTCTACTTAGGAGCAATCAATCCACAATTTGGATGTTTCTTTAGGAGAAGGACCTCCTGAAAATGTGACATAACAAGAAACATCTAATGGAACATGCATGACAAAGAAACAATGTCAGGTATTACACTTTTGTCTTTACAACTGATATTTTAATTAAAAGCATCATAAAATATTTAGCTGAAAGTACAAAATCACGCAATGAACTGTTTATACAAACAATACACTTGTCTTTGCAAATGAAACTTGATTTGTCTGAAACAAAATGAGTGCAAATATGTGCTTCTTCATCTTTTTAATTATAAAGGTTTCCATTTGTTTTTATTTCAGACTCCTTAGAGTGCCTAAAGTGTCCGATTCATCAGTGGTCAAGCAAAGAAAAAGACAGATGCATTGGAAAGAAAATTGACTTCTTGTCCTATGAGGAACCACTGGGATTCACCTTGGCTTTAATCTCCATTTTCCTCTTCTTTAATGCTGTTGCAATCTTGGGTACTTTTGTGTCTTATCATCACACTCCAGTTGTACGGGCTAACAACCTCCATCTCAGTTATATTCTTCTCCTTGCCCTAATGATGTGCTTTCTCTGTCCCTTGATCTTCATTGGCCAGCCAGGAAGATGGACTTGCATGGTTCGCCAGGTTATCTTTGGCATATCCTTCTCGCTTGCTGTTTCGTGTGTGATGGCTAAAACAGTCATGGTTGTCATTGCCTTTAGGGCCACTAAGCCTGACAGCAAGTTAAGAAGGTGGATTGGCTCCAGATTGTCCTACATAAATGTCCTGGTCTGTACCTTCATAGAGGTTACTATTGGAGTCATCTGGTTGGGAACTTCACCAGGATTCCCAGAACTTACCAATAGTACGGACAACTGGAAGATTACTGTACTGTGCAATGAGGGTTCCAACCTGATGTTCTGCTGCATGTTGGTGTTCATAGGAATCTTGGCATGTGTAAGCTTTGGAATTGCTTTTTTAGCTCGTAATTTGCCAGACAACTTCAATGAAGCCAAGTTCATCACCTTCAGCATGCTGGTATTTGTCAGTGTCTGGATTTCTTTCATCCCAGCTTATCTCAGTACAAAAGGAAAATACCTTGTTGCAGTTGAGATTTTTGCAATCTTATCCTCTGGTGCTGGACTCATGTACTGTATTTTTGCACCAAAGATTTACATTATCTTTCTCAAACCAGAGATGAATACTAAGGAATTTTTGGTAAAAAAAGCAACAACTTCCATGTGTACTGGATAAAATCATTACTGCAATGAACAGTAACATTTGCTTCTACATTAAATTGTACAGACTAAATAAAAGTTTTCTGAGGCTATAAAACCTACAATTTATCCTTACCTTGGTATGTCCTATGTACACAAATGTTGTCTAAACTAGCTTGTATGTAAAAATTAATGTACAATATGTATGATGCTTCAAACTGTTCTCATTCATCTAATAAAATGTTACTATTACTGGATGGAAAGCATTAGATAATCAAATATACTGGAAGGGGTACTCTTTTGACATACTGTGCGACTGAGAAATAAACATTTGTGCATTTGCAGCTATGCTAATTTTCTGGATTAACAAATGACAATAAAATCCTGATGTTCTGGTGCAGAGTGTAGTGTCTTGTTTGAATAGCCCTACCCAGGGCTGAGGATGGCTCCTAGGGCACCAGTTTAGGGTTGGAAAGATGTGTCTTGGTTACTTGTACATAACTGTGACACACAGCATAGGGAACCTCTGTAACTGGTTCTTCCATCCTTCACAAAAACAGGAAGGACATAGATTGTCAGGATTTGGGAAATGTGTCTTCACATATTTAACCTTTCCTCTATTCATTACATATTGAAGATCGTCATGTCAACCTAGCTAATTGATACATTTAGGATGCTCTCCCTTGCAAATCACTTCAGACTAAGAGATACTGGGCCAGATGTACGACTGTAGCATTTTGCGATTCGCACATTGCGACAAATTGTGAGTCGCAATGTGCGAATCGCAAACGCTATGTACAACAGTGTCTGAGACACTGTTTGCGATTCCGAATGGGGTCACAAATTGCATGCCTCATGAATATAAGGAGGCTATCGCAATTTGTGACCCCATTGGGAATGGCTGGCACTCCCAGGGATGGTGACCACCTTGTCTGTGACTGCTTTGTCACAGACAAAGCAGTCCGCAGCCCGATTTCTTTAAGGGGAAATGGGATACATTAAAAAAATTAAACTGAAACACTTCCGCCCCTGGGACCGCTGCCTACCCTTAAAAAATATTTTTGCATTCATTCACAAAGGGGAAGGTGTCCCCTGGGGACATCTTCCCATTTGAGAGTGCTTTATCACCCTTCTGAGAAGGGTGGTAAACAGACATGCATTGGCTTTGGAGTTGCTATTATGAGGGGACGCCCTTGTAACGCCACTTCCTCATAGCAGGTCACTAATCCTATTGTACGAGTCGCAGATTGTTTGCGTCTGGCAAAATAGGGTGGGTACATGGCCCACACATGTTTTGTGGTCGCAAACAAGCATAAAAGCCCTTTGCCACCACAAAAAACGGTTGTTCATCTGACCCACTCTACTTTCTGTTCTTCCTAACCCTAGCATTTCTCTCCAATTAATGGAAATGGAAGAGTCCCACCACAGGCTGGTGAGAATGCTCTAGATGAAAGCTTCCTTCCTCCACAGCATAGAAGGCAACTGTGTTAACCTAGCAATTGTGAGTCCTTCACATATCAATTGCCGAAATTGGTAACTGAATGTCATGCCATATAAAAAATACATTTGAATTAACCAGTCAGGTCATATGTTAGGCTTCATATCAAAGCAACACAACCTTGATGTACCAGACTACTCAGGCAGTGTTTTCTAGGTGGTGCACAATTAATGAATCTTTTTGGAAATCCTTTCCCTTTTCGTTTACCAGCAAAGTGTTGCAAGTGTATGGGAAGAGGCATTCTCTTTATTGCATGAGAACATATCCCATGCAAATACACAAATGCTCGCTGTCACTGCACAAGCATAAAATGTTTGCCTGCACATTGTGTGTTTCAGGAGGGTCTGAACACGCATCTAGTGCCCCTTCTGTGAAGTAGAGCACCCCAAGAGTGAGTCATTATGCACCCCGCTTTTCCAGGGCATGTCCATAATCCAACGATTGGAGTTTGATTTGGTTTTGCAAACCCTTCAGCAGGAGCTAACATCCCATCAGGCACTACTGTGTTTTAACAATTCATTGGTAGCATGGGGTAGCACTACATTTGTAAACTAACGGATATAATTAGTAGCACCACATAGAGGCACATATGTCTGTCGATCCCCAGGAACAAGTAAGGCGGAGGGCTCCTTTGGAATTGAGTGACCCTTCCCATTCTAATGAAATCCTCTGGTGATAATGTATCTTTGGGAATGTCATCAAAAACTCAAGCCCAAAGCAGGAACCATTCCCTCTAGCCACCATGAATATGATATGAACAGCAGGATCAACAGATATGGCCAAACCTTCTGGACTCACACAACATCAGTTTCTGTTTAATGTTTGGGATTAAACAGAGTTATATATCAGCAATATCTCCTGTCACCTACAATTATAGGGAGACAGAGTAGGATGGGGTAGATTCAACAGCAAGTTTCCTTAATCCCTAATCAGGAGTCTCACTCAATGGGCACCAGAAGAGGCTTGACTTCTTTCTACATCAGACCTGAGTCCCTGAATTTCATCAGCCATCTATCACTCACACTGAGGACAGTGCAAATTTAGAGCACATACCCCTGAATTTCCATGCCATGTGAGCCAACTATACAATCCAAGAATTATTTTTGGGAAAAAATAATATGTCTGGTACAAATTGCCACCTACTATATCCTCCGCAGACTTCCCATTTCCTTAATAACCTCATTACCATGGCTGTTGGATGATCATCTGACCTCCATCGTTTCGGACTTGACACCAGCCGACAAGGAGTCAGCAGTCTCGACTGCCCAATTATGATGGTACTGGTGTGCAGGCGGTAATAAACATCACTTTTTCCATTGCGGCTTGCGTTACAGCCCAGAAAAAGGCCGCAGCACAAGCCGCAATGGAAAAAGGGATGTTTTTACCATCGATTGATCCTGTTAGGGCCCCCCAAAGTCCCTCTCTGTCTGCCTTCACAGTCTTCCAGACTGCTATGTAAGGGCAGAGGGAAATGTACATCACAATCCTTATGGTGTTGCCTGAGCAGGCACCACCACCATTATAGGGATTACAGTCTGACCGCCTCCCCGACTGGCTTCTTGAGCCTGCCAGAGGTGGCGGTATTTCGGCCCACACAAATCGCTCCAAACACTATCATTGTAATTCTGGCAGACGGACTGATATTGTGGATGTCGTGTGGACTGACACCAATTGCCTTTCGTAGGCAGTTTCCCCAACATCCCAATCGGGCCCTATGTAGGCATGGATGCCCACTGTAAGAAACTGAGTTAATAGTTGTATGGCCTGCACAAGTAATAGGTTTACAATTCCTTACTGGAAACCAATCACCCAATTGTAGCACTTGACTCTCTCAGGATAGTCAAGAAGAGTAGTCCAAGGCCTGCTCACTAATCCTCTTTCGCTGTCACACAATCACAACACTCAATAAATTATTGTCCAGTCTGTATTTCTTCTTTAGAAAAAAGAGAAGTAGATTTATTACACACACACATACATACACTACTAAATACTATGCAGAAATGTAAATATTTGAATATAGGTAGATTGAAAATGCCATAGATGACATCACGTAATAACCTTTGAACCTCTAAAGGGGTCATGCAAACATCTAAAGTCACTCTATTGGGTTGGTCAACGGTTCAAGAGCAGCAAACCACATGTTAAAGACATCATTCTGTAATTCAAATCAAATCAAATATGCATTATTCTGTTAACATGAGAAACATTAAAAGCATCACAGTCAAAGCATTTCACTAAATAGAAATGCACATACCTGATGATTTAAAACATATAAAATATTAAAAACCTGACATACAGAATGGCTCTCTGCACCTGCCTGAATTGCATCCCTGCATTCAATAGCCCATTGAGTTCATGAGTCACAATGCAGCCTTTAAAAAAGTAGCAACATTAAAAATTGAGTCAGCTGCAAGCAATATGATATAAACTGTCCTAAGTACTTTAAAATATTTACAAACATGACGAAGTGCTTTGTGTCCTGCAGAAAAGCCTGGTCGCAACCACAGAGAGCTAGATGGTAAGCAACTAGCCAACCCCAGAGAAATGCAAGCAGCTGAGGTAGCAAGTTTACCTGAACCTTGTAGGCAGCAACCCGTCATAAGCAGAGGTAACTATAGTAAGGGATGGCACCATGCATTGAGTGGATTTCAATAGCATGTAACCTCTTCTTGAAGGCTTTTGTAAAGTTGCCTTCTTTCTGTCCACAGACTTCATTATTAAAAACTTTTCCCCAACACAGGTTTGGTCAGGTGTAACAATCTCATCCTGGTTAGTAAAGAGCTTTGCCCTGCCTAAATTCCAACATGTGGACTTGATATATTTGAACAACAGGATGAGATGAACAAAATTAAGAGATAGGCAATCTATCAAAATTGGCTTGTTAAATGGGGTGCAGCCTTGATCCATGATTCTAACCAACATAAAAGTGCGCAAAGGGCAACAGTGTGGAAGACTGAGAAGACTCCTAACTTTAGGACTCCTAAAGTGAGAAAAATCCTAACTTTAAGACTTAAAGTTAAGATTTTTCTCAGTTTAGGAGAAGTAAAGGTAGGAATCCTAACTTTACTACTCCTAAACTGAGAAAAATCCTAACTTTAAGACTTTCAGTATTCACAGAAGGCATTTAGGAGTCCTAAATTTAGGACTCCTAACTTCTGTGAATACCGAAATGAGTAAGTGCCTTCTTGGAATACCAAAATGAGTAAGTGCCTTCTGTGAATACCAAAATGGTAGTAAGTTTAGGATTTTGTCTTAAGTTAGTTCTGTGAATCGTGCCCATTGTCAACATTATTATCTCAATAAATCATTTGATATGAGCAAACGTGGTAGAATTTTAAACCATTTTAAACCAAGAAAATGCAATCATTAAAACTGGTCACTAACATAATATTGACTACAAAAATATAGAATTACCAAAATATCGATGAAAAAATATAGAATGCAAAAACATTGAAATCCTATCTACAAACAGGTAAGTACAAAAATATCGAATCAAAAATATTGTTGTAAAAAATATAGTTAGTCAAAATATCGAATTTTTTAAATGTCTTAAAAGTAATTTAAAAATTAATTAAATAATATATATAATTAACTAAAACATACATAAAAATACTTAAATAACCTTAACATTATTAAACAATTAATTTAAATTATAAAAAAGCATACCATTTTATTTTGTAATACATATATACATATTAACGTACATATTAATAAAAAATATACAATATTTTTACCGTAGGATAGCGGGAGGGTAACATTTAGTATTACCACTCCAGTGAGTGCAACAGTAGGGAAAATGTTGGATAGCGTAGGGGTAAGAATTACTATTCCCACTCCAGTGAGTGCAATAGTAGTGAAATTATGATTTATTAACCGGACAAGGGTCAGAAATAGGAGTATCGATACAGGTCCCTAGATAAACATACTACACCCACTCCACGCATTTATGAACATATTTACTAACCTAAGCAATAGTAAACATAACTACAAGTGCATGTGTATACCGAACCACCCCAAAATACATTTTTTTTTTGCATTTGAAAAATGGTATTGCGAAATACACGAAAATGAGTATAGGTACTGTATGCATTCAAGCAGTGTAATCATTCAAAAAAGGATGCACATTTTAAATCAGCATGAATGATTTGCGAAAATTTACACATGAAATGGCTCTTAATACAGAAGAAAAATGCGAGACCACTTCATCACGTATAAATACAATCACTTGTAAATAAGCAAGAGGTTGAGGTAATGTAATGTCTCTAGAGTTCCTAAAAATAGAAGCTCTGTTCTCTAAGAATAGTTTTACTTTAAGCAGAAGATAAGTGCCAAAAAAGGTGAATATTTTGGATTGGGAAAAAAGTTTTCGCTTTTCAGGGGAGAAGAGAGAAAAAATAGTTCACAGTTGCTTTGTTTTTCCAAAGCCGAAGGCCAAATTCAGAGTTCAGGGAACGCTATGTGCAATTTTGCTTAAAGTCTCTTTGCTCTGTTCTGGTGAAAACATATTTTCAGACAGACTCTCGAAAAAACAGTCTACCGCTTCTGGTGAAAGTTCGACTAGGTTGGAAAATGTCGCTACCATGCAGTCATGCGCATGTTCGCTTTCAGTGATGTTTCGATCAGCATTGCTCAGAAAAGGTCGTACCTGGTTGATGCTGCTCTCATCTTGTACTTCACCACCCTTCAATCGTAGTGGTGAAGTCTCCACGAATGCCGTCATCAGGATAGGTAGCCGCTGGGGACAGCACAATGCATGAGCCTTTACTGGACCCAACAAAGTATCTGCATCCAATGGTACTTCTGATTGTAGTGTAAGACAGGTGTCCAACACGCATTCTTCGCCGCATAGCATGCACCTCAATACAGGCATAACACAATTCTGCCATATGGGTCTGAAAGAAAGAAACCAGGTCATATTCAGATCTCGTAGCCGGGCTAATCCAAGGACTTTAGTTATGCGGTCCCGGTAGCGTATAGCTAGGATCGTTTCTTCCATTGTTGCTGGAGAATTGTCTGTGACATGGCTTGCCATAACGAAGCAGGAGTAGCAAAAATAAAATGCCTGCTATGAGTCCCAACAGGAGTGGAAGTCCGCCAAAGATGGAATGGACGAAATTAGGAAAAATACCCAGGACTGCTTTGAATGGTGTTAACAGTCCCGAAAAAACTGTCTTAAATACACTTGTGATACCACTTGTATCAGAAATGTTTAAGATTTCGTTTAGCATTTCTGCGAAGTGTAGGGGGCAATTTGTTGATAACAATGCATGTATCTCACCCATTGTCCTTGCAACTTGGAGATCATACTTTACTTTTGATGATGTCAAATGAGTTGGCGTCTGTAGGAGCACAGTCTTCATTCTGCTTAAAGTATCAATTCGAATAGAAGAGATATTCAAACTGGGCCGAATCTGTTCCTCCCTGTCTGGAGCGTCATTCGGGAACAATACTCTCTCACAACAAGTGACCATGGAGCTCACGCTTATGAGATAAGGTTTTCCTGGCATTAAGCCACAACATCTGTGATCTACAATTAGAATGTAACTCCCGTTAGAAAGTCTTCTAAAGAATGGTTCTATTTGTGTTGCAGGTGTGCCGAGTTGGTGACATGAAAGGTTATTTGAAGTCCCTTCACAGGCCCCATGCAAACTTATACCCTGACACAGAAGTATACCACTTGGTGATTTTTCACAATTATTACCACTAAGAAATACACTCTCCTTTATTACTGTAACATGTGTGTGTATAAGGTAAGTTCCATGTTGACTTAATGTATCCTTTACCCAACCCTTCATACTGGCCTGCCTGTATATATTTTTGGCAGTATCGAAACTGGAAAGTCGTTATCGGAATAGTTATTATCCCATGTATTATCCATTCAATGACAGGTCGTTCTGACATTGTCAATGGTAATCTCTCAAGTTTTTCAATGCTCAGAATTGTATACTCTGCACCCTTACCTTTAGAGTATTTTTGTTGTTCCTGATTTGATTCTTCCCCTGATTTTAATTCTATCCTTGTGACTGGGCTGCCCCCATACTCGCATTTAATTTTGGAAGACGCACCGCCATTCGGCGGGTCCGGGTCCCGGGGCTGGATTCCTGTGGGCGCCATTTTAGATTGGGGTGAGTGTGTTGGAGCGCGGGCGCCATTTTGGAGCGTCCCGACGCTCGAGTTGTTCAGGGAGACGCCTATTTAAGGCGGACTCATCTATCCTCTCGCCCTGATCATTATTGCTGCACTAGCGCAGGTCGCGCTGCCAGCGAGCCACGATTTTTAAAACTTACCTTTAGAGTATTTTTGTTGTTCCTGATTTGATTCTTCCCCTGCTTTTAATTCTATCCTTGTGACTGGGCTGCCCCCATACTCGCATTTAATTTTGGAAGACGCACCGCCATTCGGCGGGTCCGGGTCCCGGGGCTGGATTCCTGTGGGCGCCATTTTAGATTGGGGTGAGTGTGTTGGAGCGCGGGCGCCATTTTGGAGCGTCCCGACGCTCGAGTTGTTCAGGGAGACGCCTATTTAAGGCGGACTCATCTATCCTCTCGCCCTGATCATTATTGCTGCACTAGCGCAGGTCGCGCTGCCAGCGAGCCACGATTTTTAAAACTTACCTTTAGAGTATTTTTGTTGTTCCTGATTTGATTCTTCCCCTGCTTTTAATTCTATCCTTGTGACTGGGCTGCCCCCATACTCGCATTTAATTTTGGAAGACGCACCGCCATTCGGCGGGTCCGGGTCCCGGGGCTGGATTCCTGTGGGCGCCATTTTAGATTGGGGTGAGTGTGTTGGAGCGCGGGCGCCATTTTGGAGCGTCCCGACGCTCGAGTTGTTCAGGGAGACGCCTATTTAAAGTCGTCCTCTCCCGCGCAGCGGGAACGCGCAGTGGGACGCCGTCGCGTAGCCGGAGTCGTGCCAGAGTCCTGCCCGTCTGCGCTCGTCCGCGTCGAGGTAGCGGGTGCGGGCTATGGACTCTGGATCCCTCCCTTATTAGCAGCCTGTTTACCATGGCGGCGCTCAGATACGATCGCGCGGCTCTCATTTCCATAAGAGATAGCCTTCGGGTCTGTAATCATGACCCTCTACCCCCTCTTTCAGGACCCTATGAGTGTACCTGCGGTTTCTTCTTTCTGACCTCTCCTACGGGAGTTCGTCCAGTTAATAGGACGGTTCGGGGTACGTATACCGAATGGTCCGGTCAAGCACTTAATATATGGAGCTTGAATGTAAGATCTTTGGTTAAACACCATCAGTCTCTACGGGATATGATTGACGCGGATCTTCCCGATATTATCTTCTTGACCGAAACTTGGCTACAGGACGCGGACACTGCTATTATTAACCTGGCTTTCCCCTCTACCTATACGGTGTCCATCTTAAACCGCTCGACGAGGGGAGGTGGTATAGCCATGGCGACTAAGTCCTGTTTCCCGACTGAGTGGAAGGCCTTGGACCTCCCTATGTGTGAAAGCGCATCGTTTAAGGTGAAGGTCAGTCATCAATTCACCTTTAGCGGTGTGCTTATCTATCGTCCTCCTGGGAATGACACTGCTTTTAAAGCTGCCCTTGTGGATGTGGCCAGTTCCTTGACTGCAACATGCTCTAACTTTAATATAGTAGGTGACCTAAATATACATCTGGATCAGTCGTCATCTCCCTCCATCAGCTCCTTGCTGGCGGATTTAGAAGCGTTGCAGCTTGACCAACTGGTCACCTCCCCCACCCACATAGGAGGACATATACTGGACCCTTTTTTTACCACCTTAGCTCGGGCTACATCAGCTGACCCGACGGTGGTGGGTTGGACTGACCATCTACTGGTTAAAGTGTCATGTCCTCTCGACACCCCTCAATTGAAACCTGCAGGCAAACAGAGTTTAAAGCGCAATTGGCGTAAACTTAAGCTGGAGGAGTTTGTCAGGATATTGGAGTCCCGTCCCCTAGGCAAACTGCAGAATGTAGAACAGGGCTATGAACAATTCTGCAACTGGGTTCTTATTGCCCTCGACTCTCTTATACCCTTGCATTGGGCAAAATGTCATGCGAAAACCCGTAGCCCTTGGTATAATGAGACTCTTGCCGAGCTTAAGAGAACCTGCCGGCAAGCTGAGAGGGCTTGGAGAAAGGCTTTTGATCCCATGTTAAAATCGTTGTACTTTGCCCAGCTTAAGTTCTACCACAGAGCTATCTGTCAAACCCGGGCTGCATATTACGCGGCTGAGTTTTCCAACAGCCCCAACCCCTCCAAGTTGATCTTTAAGGTACTTAAAGACCTGATGGGGAAACGGGTCACCTCGCAAGAAATCTGTACGGACTCGCACTGTGAAAGCTTGGCATCCTTTTTCGTCGAGAAAGTACAGAAAATCTACCGAGGATTTGCACCAGCTGCCCCCGGGGACGCTCTTAGCGATGTAGAGGTCCTGGTGTCTGAAACCCTGTCAACCCTGCCGATTATGTCCAATGAGGTATTCGGCACTTTGAGCCTCAAAGTTAAATCAGGCTCTCCTTTAGACCCTCTGAAGCCAGAGCTTTTCGCCTCTCTCCCGCCCCTTTGTCGTGAGCCCATTTTGGAGCTGATCAATCTCTCCCTCAGCGAGGGCGTGGTTCCGTTATCCTGGAAGCAGGCTGTGGTCAAGCCCATTTTGAAGAAGCCTAATGCTGACCCCTTGCTACCGGAGAACTATCGGCCCATCTCCCTCCTGCCTTGGACCGCCAAGGTCACTGAGGCACACGTGAATACCACTCTGTCTGCCCACCTCTCGCGCAACAATATCTTAGACGAGAGTCAAAATGGGTTTCGTGCTCAACATAGCACTGAAACGGCTCTGCTCTTTATGATCGAGCATTTGCGGACAGTGCTAGATGTGGGGCAGACCGCGGCGCTCCTATTGTTAGATCTGAGCGCCGCGTTTGACACGGTGTCTCATGACATTTTGTTAAGGCGGTTGAGGGAAGTGGGGATCGTCGGGAAGGCTCTTGACTGGTTCCGCTCATTCCTCTCGGACCGGTTTTTTAAAGTAGCTATTCCACCTGGCCAGTCCTCGTACCATTCTCTGGAACTGGGAGTCCCTCAGGGCTCTGCCCTCAGTCCCACATTATTCAACTTGTATGTGAAACCGCTGGCTGCTGTCGTCAGGCAATATGGTCTTACGATGACATCGTATGCCGACGACACGCAGCTGGCGGTGACACTTAGTGGGAACCCTGAGGTGACTGCGCCCAGATTCCAGGCAGGACTGATAGCCGTGGCTAGCTGGATGTGTAACAACTGCTTACAGCTTAACGCCAAGAAAACCGAGGTCCTGATTGTGGGGAAGCAGGCGGAACTCTGGGGAGACCAGTGGTGGCCTCTCGAACTGGGAGCGATGCCCATTCCAGTGGACGAAGTCAAAAATCTGGGTGTATGGCTGGACTCGAACCTCTCTTTCACCAGCCATACAAAGAAGACAGCAGCTACCTGCTATGGCATTCTGCGAGGACTTAGACCTGTCCTCAAATTCTTCGACCCTCCCACACGTCAACTGGTGGTGCAGGCCTCTATCCTCTCACGGATAGACTACGGGAGTGCCCTGCTCCTTGGAGTCAACCAGGCTGAGGCGACTAGGCTTCAGAGGGTGCAGAACGCCGCTGCACGGGCCATTGTAGGTCTCCCGAGACGATGCTCTGTCTCTCCTGTCTTGGCCTCTCTGCACTGGCTTCCGGTCAGACAGAGAATCAAATTCAAGGCTCTCTGTCTGACATTCAAGATCCTAAAGCTTTCCTCTCCCCCGGCCTTGACAGGCCTTATTTCTTCTTATGTCCCCACGCGATCCCTTAGATCCGAGGCCCAGCATCTGGTGAATAAGCCTAGGTTCAGGCTTAGTAGGATGGGAGGTCGTTCCTTCCGTGTGATGGCGGCGGATCTATGGAATTCCCTTCCTGTTCACATTCGCGCCCTCAATAGCCTGACCCTCTTTAGACGGGCCATCAAAACCCACCTGTTCATCTCTGTCGGCTAATATTCCCTTTTTCGGCTCTGATCTGTTATGTTGCTGCATATGATCAGGCGCCAGGACGCCCCTTCGCTGGGGCAGCTGTTGCGCCTAATAAATGTTATTAACATAACATAACATAACCCTCTTGTGCCAAACTGATTTGTGTATCAGTAAGGTTAAAGATACTAAATAATGACGTCGTGTTGATTAAACGCCAAGGCACGTAGCCTGAACGCAGATTTTGTAACATCCAGCCAAGCTGTACAATAGAACGCAGTTGTGACTGACCGTGTTGTAACATCAGTAAGTCTTGCTCTATTATATCGATTGCAGAAGATACAATACTGTCCAGTGAATATATTCTGGAAGGCAGAGTCATTAACCCATTGTCTACAACAAAAAGTGATTTTTCCAAATTAACACGGTCAATTTCCCGTATTTTCTCTGCTGTCTCAATTTGAGTTTCTTTCCAAGCTTCGTTGTAAGCTGCATATATAGAGGCTGCTATGAAACGTTTTTGACGCTGTTTGCGTGGTCCCATAAATGAATCACGCAAGTCAGCACCTTCTTTAAGTAAAGTCAAGTGTTGCTTAATTTCAACCAGTGTAGATGTATGTAGCCATTCGAGGCAGAGTTTCCCTACACTGTAAGTAGTTACAATCCCTGGATGTTGTCTCTGGGAGTATCTAGGGTCTGGCCTGGTCAATGTGAACCCCTGTATTTTGTTCAGGAATCTATCTTGACAGTTATTTGTGTCTGTGGGCCAGATCAACCATTTTTTCCAATCTGGATGTGTTCTGTTTTGGTTTAAAATATGGGATACGTCTATTTCAACATCTGTAGTGCTATTACTCTCAGGTAATGGTTTTGGAATAGACGGTTTGTTCAAGTCTTTAATTTTGGCTAGGCCAAGACAGGTTTCTGTTGAATTGTGTCATTCAAGAATATAATTTGTTCTGGGATCATGCAGGCTCTAAATAATGATTCTATACCTTGCACTTGCCAATCTTTTGTACCCCAGATCGTTTTCGTTTCAATATTTTTATTCCAGAAATCAAAACCGAATGTTTTCATTTTTTCAAAAAATGTCTCTGAATAGATTAATTTTGTGTTTGTAAGCATGGTTTTCATTCCTGTCTTATTTAACATTTTAAAATAAAACGTTTCTGCATTACTTGTGTTAAACCCTGAGAAGTATGAACATTTTTCATAATATGTTCTTGAACTGCCTTTTGGTGGAGTTGCACAATGTTCCCATTGATTATAATTTAAAACATTTCTAGGTTGAGCAGTTTTATGCAGATAATGGTGACCATAGTGGTTATAACAATACATCTGGTCATAATTAGATGAACCCTGTAAATAATCATGTTCTGTAAATTTAGCTGACATCACTAGATCAGGCATCATATCATTAATGCTTTCCAAGTCCCAATCATTAGCGAATGTGCTTGGTTTTACAAAGTCACTTAATGAAATCTTAAATTGATGAGGATACTTCAGGAGCTCGACCGGGCCATAGATTTCGTAATCAGTTTTGTCCCATGCTACCCCACCGGGTATAGGATTGGCTGTGAAGTTTACTGAAGAAAGTTCTCTTTTCTCGATGTGTGAAGACTTGTGTGGTTTCAGGACCAAGTTGATATTCTGACTTGCTGTGTCCATTGTAACATATTTTCCCTCAATAAAATGTCCCAAGCATAGTACCATGATGAGCCAAAGTATGAGGATGAATACATCTAGTGCCACCCAAAGTTCAATCCATGGAGAAATCAGATAGGTTTCTTTTAGTTGATGAAAGAGTTCCTTTGTTTTGTCTTTAAAAGTTTTTGTTGTTGTTGGCTGTTCCTCAGGTTCACTTTGATCCTCAGAAAAATCATCGAAGTTGATGAAGTAGCCTGATGCTGTTCTGTCAATTGTTTCAATTGCTTCTGGATTCCTTTCTGCTTTTGGAATTTGCTTTGTTTCATTAGCATAGTCAGTGGTTACATCATTGTAGATTGGTGTTTCTTGATGTAAGATTTTGATTTGGGTTTCCAGAGGTTTAAGTTCCATCGCTTTGTTGCATAGTCCTTGTTGATTCACTGTAGGTTTATCAAATGTGATTAGTCTCTCAGTTTGAACCTCTGTATTTGTAGCAAACTTTGGTGTTCTACTACTTCTTGGGAGTCCACTTGGCCTACTACTTGTTATCGGCCACATGATTGTGGTTTAACCAGGTCGATGGATACAACTCGGTTCTCCTTTTTACCAGCAAGGGGCGGTAATACTACTGATCTTGTCCCGTTGACAGACAAGACAGGTACTGCTTTTCTGTAAGAAGACCCAAATTCCTTCTTTACCGCGATCTTCTCTCTGACCAGATCCCCGATTTTTGGAATCCAGACAGGCCTTGCTGGGACAGGTGGTTTCTCTTCAGTGGTTGTTGGCTGTTGTTTCAACTTTATGTTGCTCAGGTCTTTTCTTGTTTCATTTAAGTCCTGTACAATAGCCAAACGATCTTTGATATCAAAGCATTTTTCTTTCACCACTGAAGTTTGACTATCGAGGTCCTGGATTAACATTCTAGTCCCAAACAATAATTTGTATGGACTGAGACCTCTCAGAGAATTTCTTGGCAGAATATTAAGACTATGTTGGACACTTATTAAATGTTTGACCCACCCACCTCCCGAACCTAATATCTTTGCCATTATAGATTGCTCTATGCCTTGGTTTTTTCTTTACACCATCCCGTTTCCCTCAGGAAGGAAGTGAGAAGAGTCCCGCAATGTAATGCTCATGCTGGCCATGCCCCCCCCTATAAGCTCGAGAGCTAATAGGCAAGACATTGGTCAGAACGTAGCATGCTCCTAGCGTATATGCCATTATAGACTCGCAAATCTTTTTATAACAGTTCAGACGTCAGCCGAGAGCTGGGGTCTACATTATAAGTGAAAATAGTCTCTACATGTTAATATGACGCATTATTCATATTGTTTAATCCAGTCTGGAGCGAAACGCCACGGTAATATTCCGTCTCGGTCGCCACTGCGATCTCTGTTGCAGTCTGGGCAGTTTTTTACAAATATGTGATGTTCCAGGCTCATGCCTGGCCACCAGTATATTGATTGTAATTCTTCCAAAGAATCCTTAAGCTTAAGGTGTCTAAGACCCTCACCCATATGTGCGTCTGCTATTAACAAGCCTCTCCTGTTCATGTTTGGAATTACTCTATCCCCCACTCCAGGGATTTCAGCAAAAGGAACGGAGTTTGCATCGATTATGTATGTATAATTGAGTGGATAGTTGATGGGTAGCGCTGAGCAGTCGCCTTTTGATGACGTTTTCACCGCCAGCATTGTTTTCCCGTCAATGTATTTTTCTGAACGCTTTTTTGTAGCTACGGAAGCCGATTTAGTTGTTTCCGCTGTGGCTGTCTCAGCCAATGAATTCCCTGCAACGTGAACGCCATCAAGCTGATGACTCAGTGAGTGTATCACGTGAGTCTTTGGTAGTTCTTTCTGCAAAAGAACTACTTGTTCCCAAAGCGATTTCTGCTTGATTGTGGCACCTGTGTCATCTTTGTAAACGTTTTGAATCCATTTCTGTAACTCGTTATTGTATGATTTGACGCAGTAATACGAATCGCACACTATTAGTGTCGGGAATTCGCGATCGGCATTATCTATCGCCATTTTTAACGCTATTATTTCAGTTTGTTGTTCTGAATTATTTTCCACTGAGTGTGTTTTCGTAAACAGATGTCTCAATTTAC
This sequence comes from Lissotriton helveticus, assembly GCF_964261635.1. Classification (NCBI taxonomy): domain Eukaryota; kingdom Metazoa; phylum Chordata; class Amphibia; order Caudata; family Salamandridae; genus Lissotriton; species Lissotriton helveticus. Next base: position 61,163,263 of record NC_136071.1, read on the forward strand.
CTCCGCGCCACACGTCTTTTACAATCTCACATGTGGCGTTATATGCTTGCTCTCCCCAGACTGAGGGTTGAGCATGTCCGTCTGTATATATTACACAGGCGTACTGTCGTATGGGCAGAATGTCGATTGGCAGAGGGTATTCTCTTTCATATTCTAGATTTTTAAATTTTTTCATGTTCGGTCCAAAGTAGTAATTTACTTTGTCTGTAGCAAGGGAATTTTCCCATTGTAACCATTTTGGATTTAATGCCAAGGTAGTTAGATTACACGGGCTTGTTAATGCCTCAAAGGCTGATTCTGCTGTTATAACAGTAATCCTTCTGCCTTGGGCCTGGGCTCTTTCCTTTGCTATAGCTGTTTGAACCGCATGTACAATGTTTTCCTTCATACTGAGTGTTTTCTCAGCTTCTGTGTACAAATGTGATTTGTAAGCTATTGTTACCGTTTCTCCCTCATTAGAGGTTAGGTATGTGAATCCGCATCTTCCTGGAATGACTCGGATTACAAGGTTACGTGTGTTATCGCGTGTTTGTAGTTTTATTTTAACTAACATGTCCGTTTGTAAAGATCTCAAAATGTCTGTGTGTTTTTGAGTCCAATTGATTCTTTTAAAATCTGGTTTTATTAGGTCGTAGAGAGGTTTAACCCTCTCTGCATAATTTAGAATGTAAGTTCTTCCAAAGTTCAGGAAACCAAGAATTGATTGTAAGTTTTTCAGCGTTCTTGGTGCTTGGATTACATCACATTTCTCTAGGAAATTGTCTGCCAGGCTTTTGCCTTCACTTGATAATTCATATCCTAAAAACAGGACAGTTAGATGGGCAATTCTTGACTTTTTGAAGTTGAATTTGTAACCCTCTGCTGCGAACCCAAGTGAGTATCCAAGTCATCATCTGTTAGATAGATGTAATCGACATAAGATAATGCCTCATCATCATATATTTCTAGTAACTCTGTTACTCTCGCTGAGAATAATCCTGGGCTGTTCTTGAACCCCTGTGGCAAATGACAGAAATTTTTCTGCGAGCCGTTTATTGAGACAAAAGAATCCATTAGAGATGTCTAATGTTGTTTTGTATTTTTTGCGCACTATGCTATTCATTAGTGCTGCACTGTGTGAGTTTTGTACTGCAAAGGTCTTGCAACATGAGTTTAGGTGTCTGTAGTCCAAAACTAGACGATATGAATCGTCTGGCTTGGAGACAGGAAACAAAGGATTGTTCATTTGTGAGGTGCAAGTTTCAATCACCCCCTGGTATTCAAGTTGATCTAAGATCTCCCTGACCTGTTTTTTAGCTTCTTGCTTAATTGGGTACTGCCTCTGTGCAGTTGGTTGAGATTTTAACTGGATTTTGTGAGAAGGAGAGTCCTCATCCCATCCCACATGATTTTTATATAATGCAGGAGCCTGGGCTACTGCCCACTTTCTTGCAAGTGTATATTTTTTATGTAATGGAATGTGATTTGAGAAGGCAGGCATAATCATTTCTTCGCCATGAGGGCCCTCCCTGACAAACTCTGGTGGCCAGTCTTTTTCAGCTAGAAGGATGTCATAGCCTTTGGAGAGATTATCCCAAAATAGACCCCTTATTTTCCTAGTCTTATCTCCCTCTATACGCAATGTTATTTCATATATTTTTATGAGGTTTGCTAACTCTGGTATCTGCAGTTTCTACTTGAATGTATTCATTCGTGTCCACTGTCTCCAGATGATTCATCAGGATCTTGCGAGCTATGCTCACTTCTGCTGCGCTGTCTAGCATTGTCTGAACCCACTCTCCGTTTTTCAGCTGTGTCCTCAGTATCCTCGGCATGTTTGATTACTTTAATACTGGCTACCTTCTTCTTTGGAAATTGTAACTTTTTACTTTGATGAGCAGGTTCTTTGTCTTTGGACTTGACGTGCTCTTCCCTGTGTTCTGACCGTCCTCTTCTTTCCGATTTCTGCGAGGAAGTCTGAAAATATCGAGAGGGACGTGTATCAATATCTTGATATCTATCAGGTTTCTTTAAATTATCCCTATTTCTAAGGTTGTATCTTTTCTCAGAGGGCTCCCTTTGGGGAGACTTGTGTCCTTGGTTCGGAGATCTTTCTCTCCGCCGAGGAGACCTTCCTCTGGACTGGAATTTTTTTTCTTTGGGAGTGGATTGTTTATTTCCATCCCAGCTCTTTTTTGGAGTGTTTAGATTATTTTTAATAAATACCTTTTCAGGATTTTCAGTTAGTTGGGGTTTCACTGGTTTCCCACCCAAACTATCTCTTCCTAGTTCTTCATAGGATTTTTCTATGATTCTGGCAAGTTCAAATGGTTGGTCTGCTATATCTGTTTCTTTCAACCTTTGGAGGAAAGTTATATCCTCAGTTGCATATTGAACCAATTCTCTGTATGCCTGTGTTAATTCTTTTATTTTAACTAAGAGTTCTTTGTTTGACATTCTAATAATGTCAGTTTGTGATGTGTAGCTGGCTAGAACCGGCCACGTTGCTCCTGGTCTACCTAGTGGACCGAGCCTGGTGATGTGATCATTATGTTTTAGGGCGCCTTTAAACCAGAGCAGGTGCTCTTGGTATTTTAGTGGTATTTCCACCTCCTCGAAAGGAGTGTACTCATCCGGAGGTTCCTCTATCTTGTAATAGTGGAATTCCTTTGTTACAGCGTTTGCTGCTGGAAAGTGTATCCATGAATAGAATACCTCTGTCTGCCGATATTCATGTGCCTCAATTACGAATATGACTGTACCACCTCTCGATGTCAGTCCATTTTCTATAAGTTTTAAAGTTATAGTTTTTCTTATGTTGACCGGGATGATTATTGCGTCCGGGTCAGTTTGCAGGAAACTTGTGTCATCTGCTAGGAGTTGAGCTGCTATTCTAGCTGCCTCCCTTTCTCCTTCGCTGTCTGACATTTTACTGACAGCAAGGTTTTTGTTTTTGTTGCAGATCAGGTTTCCACGGAAACAAAGATTAGATGCACAATATTTTGGAACACTGTATCCTTCAACGTTGAATAAACCAAAAACCATACATAGGAGTCTCCTCCTACTAAGTTTGGCGGATTTAACCTTTGACCCACTCCAGACGTCTTTGGAGTATTACGGGAGAAAGGGTCTGTGTGAAAAAGCACGACTGAGTTACTCGAATGCCTTGCGTTCGATTTATCGCCTTTCCAAACGTTGGGCGCCATGTAGTGTAGTTCCTATTATCCCAATAGGCTCTGCGCATTGGAATAATATCTTCAATAGTATAGACGTAGGACAGAGGCTAACTAGGTATTCTACTGATGATATTAGACTTAAAGTTTTGTGTGCCAGCTAGCTCAGAGTTCACTAGAAACTTTCTCGAATAGGCAAGGGGGGATTTAACCTCTCTGGATAGACAAGAAGGGATTTAGTTTCTGACAACCATAGAACATGACAACTTTGCTCTCCCTGATCAAGAGTATATCTCTAGAGTCGTGTGAAAACAAAAGACAACTATTTTACTGTACGTGCATATTTAGTTTCACCAGATTGTAGAGAAAAGAAGAGACGGGCGTGTTCAATAAAAGGTGTTATTTATTGATCAGTCTCTTTTCTCATACAAGAGAAACGAATCGCTACAATTGCAATACTTATGGTTAAGTAAAGTGCATACAGTAAAAGCAGGATTATAAAATAATACTGTAAAAGCATTGATATGGTTTCTTAGCCATATGATACTTTAAAATGGATAAAAGTTATACATACATATATACAGTGACTAATCGTACTCAACTGGTGCTTCTAACTACGCCTACCCCGGTGTACCTGACCTAAGCCTAATACATGGGAGGGAGTAAGTAAATAGCAGTTTAAGTTAAGTTTGGTTTGCCAAGAATCTGACTCAAGAATTCTCTGTAAGGGGTTAGTCAGTTCAGTACCTGGGATTTAGAAGGCTGGAGGGCTGGTATCTCGTTCTCAGGACTCGGTATCCCAGTTACCCGCGAGGGCAAGCCGGAAACGCCGGAGGCTGGATTTCTCGGCAGGAGAAAAGACAGCGTCTCTCTCAGCGCGTCAAAAGGGAGGGGCAGCGTCCGTGGGCTTCCTGCATCAGCTGGGCTCTCCGGCAAGTAGCGCTGCTCCAAGCTCATCACCACCGTGTCTTTGCTTAGGGCAGCGTCGGTATATTTATACCTGAAAGGTGCCGAGTTTGACGTAAGGATGGACATAATACGTCAGTAAGGATGTCATAAGAACTGGTTGTTCTTACATTCTTTACAGGAGTTCTCTAACGAAATCAAAACAATAGCTGCGGGGGATTTCCCAGGTCTGCTGGAGGTTTGATTTGGTTTGAGAACTCAGTGTGCTTTCTAGGGGGCTGGAGGAATAGTGCTTGCTTAATGTGACAGCATGCGCTATGACTTAATCTGAAAACGGGTTTCTATGCCGTTGTATGGATATTAGTGCTTTATTAACCGGACAAGGGTCAGAAATAGGAGTATCGATACAGGTCCCTAGATAAACATACTACAAAATCACATGCAACCAGATATTATTATCATATTATCATCATTAATATTATTATTATTATTACTACTACTAATAATAATAATGATAATGATCATAATAGTAAGAAGAAGTAGAAAAAGAAGAAGAAGGAGAAGAGGAAGAAGAAGAGGAAGAGGAAGAAGGAGAAGAAGAAGAATAGGAAGAAGACGAAGAAGAAGAAGAAGAAGTCGAAGAACAAGAAGAATTTCTTGTTTGTATATGGCTGTCATATTGCATTTTGTGACATTTATAAAACATATTAAACATCCAGTTTGTTGGAGCAGGCAGCAAAGAGGGCAACAATGTGTACATGGTGGTATGGAGGCAATCAAATAGAGCAGAGACCCTGGATTCCACTCTTGTCCAGAACCTGAATTTAGCCCATGATGTTGTATTTCCGCCAATGTTTGCAATTAATTGTTAACTTCATGGTTCACTATCTCCTGTTCAGTGTTGTATTGGGATACTGTGACACTAGCTAGATGTAGCTACTGAGGAATACCCAATTAGGGAACTTGAACTGCACGCATTTAAGGGTGCAGCAACTGCATTTGGAGTAACATGATTTAAGAGGACTTCCACAGGCTGAAATATGTAGGGTGTGATGAATGCAGTGGCTTGCCATCTAGCAAAAATTAAATATTTCTTGCTAGTGACATCAATTGTCCTGGAAAGGAAGGAGTGAGTCTGTGGAGTGACAAGGTGTCATAGGGTTTAGGACATGGTTAGATGTATGCTTTATGCTATGGATGTTCCTCTTTAATGTTGTATAAAAATGACTATAACAATTAAAAATGCATATGGAAAGTGATTTGAAATCTTCATGTGAATGAGCAAAAACATTCCCATTTATAATTCTAATCAACATGATAGCTACTCATAATATTGCACCCTCAAGATAATGAGTACTCTCTGAGTACAAATGAAGTGGGGTCCTCTCTAATTTCTTTTTGTGATAGGAACTCTTCAATACAGCAAATGTATAAATGACACCAAAGAAAATCAGTGAGGTGATATCTTTCTTGTGTTGTTTTTAGCTGTGCAGCCGTCATGTCTCAAATGCATTGTGATGGCAAGAGGCAGTCACTGTACATGAAAGGTGCTAATTTTCTTCTATCGCCACTTGATCATTAGTGGGAGGAGAATGGGATGTGGGATGGAGCACCCGTGATCAAGGGATCAGTGCAGGTGAGTTAATATAAGCCATTTCCCTGGACTCCAGCCTACCTAGGGAGGTAAATAAAAATATAAATGTATCCATTATATAGGCTGTGGAATTAATGACCGAGCCATTTCACACACAGATTACTTGCTGCAGATGGTGAATCATGCAGCTTTTCCTGACAGCTCAGTAAGTGTTAATTTGTTGACGTACAATGTTTCTATTTTTATTCCATAGCAGCATGATTTAACCTGCAAAAAAATGAATGTTTACTGTAGCCAACAAATGTTGGTACCCTTTCTGATTATAGTTAGTCTACCTTCAAAACCGTGGAATTTTACACCCACAATGCGCAAAAACAGTTTCAGAGAATTACATTAATAACAGTTATTTAGAATCACAGGACTCGTGATATTAGGTTCATAGTGAGCTGCAACTTAATAGGTTGAAAGTTCAGAAGAGATACAAGGAGGGGCAGCAGAATAGGGTAGAGCAATGAATACCAATGTTAGAAAAGCGTCATTACAAATGTAGGGTTACTATTCAGTTCTTTTTCTTTCAAAATATTTGAGGCACCTCCGTTGTAATAGTATTTTATAGAGAATATTCAGCAGCAATAGAACACTTCCCAGCAGCAAGAAGGACAGAATGAAACAGGGTAAATCAGTGTTAAAAGAAAGTATTGACGCCTTACTGTTTGTATGGAAGCATCACCCTGGAGATGTCGTCCTTGTGGCAACATGTTTAAATACAAAATGGATGAGGACTCAGGGTATCCTGCACTGGTGAGCACTGTAGAAGTTATTTTCACAAGGTGGCTGATGATCAATTTAAAAAATATCTAGCATTTGGGTGAAATTCGCAATCAATTAACACAGTGTATTGCTGTATTAATAGTAGTTAATTGCAGAACTGTGTAGTAATATAAAGAGAATCCATTATACAATGTTATGTTTTCATATTTCTTCCACCTCCTCTGAACGCCTCTCTGGACCACAGCAGACACTTCGTACCCTCGCATCCCTCACTGTGAAGCTGATAAAGTAATTAAAAATAACTCTGGGCTGAGGTCACAGTGATTTAATTGGATAAGCCTAAAAAATATTATTTCTTTGTACAGTCTGATATAGGGGCAGGACAGTGCCAAATCTACAAACATATGGCACGATGTTCTCTTCTCAAGTGCTAGCACACAAGCTTGCAGCCATGTACCATGCTCACACCATTGAACCATCATGCAAAGGTGTTCACTTGTTGTCTTGTACAGGTTTGCCATGAGAAGGTGTCCTTCCAGTATAAAATGCCTTGCTTATGCATACTTTGGATGTGTGCTGTAAAGTGCAACAAACATGCAGATTGAGAAATGTTTGGAGAAAAATAAACTTTTCTCCTACTTCGATCCTGCACCAAGGATGTATAATTTATTTTTGCAAAACCGGCCTATAAATCATTGTAGATTGGTTGCATGGGGAGGATCATTCATCACTCATAGGCATACTCTTGATAAAAAGTAGCGCAAAGTAGTAAAAAGCCTTGGGGTCATCATCTGCAACGACCTGTCCTTGAAACTACAAATCAATGCAGTAGTATCCTCCTGTTCCTTTCACCTTCGTAGAATTCTGAAGATCTGCAGATTTCTGACCAACGAGGCCCTCACTCTTGTCATTTTGGCCCTGGTCACCTCCCGTATTGACTATGCAAACTCACTCTATGTTAGCATTCCAGCATACCAGCTTTGCCGTTTACAGCTAGTACAAAACCAAGCAGCTAGGCTTTTTTTCCGTCAACCTAAGCATCAACATGTTAGCCCCCTGATGAAGAGCCTTCACTGGCTTCCGGTGGCTAAACGCTGTGTATTCAAATTGGGCTGCACCATCTTCTCGCTGGTCAGGCGCCCTGCTTTCATCTCCTCTAGGATCCACAGCTATGTACCCGCACGCGAACTCCGGTCCTCCAACCCAAATCTGCTTACTATCCCAACCTTTAAATGAAAAAAGCATGGTGGTCTCAGATTTTCCCTTCTGGCCCCCCATTTTTGGAACTCCCTCCAGAATGAGCAGAGATCTGTAACCTGTTACACCCAATTCAGAACTCTTCTCAAAACTCTTCTGTTCTCACAAGCTTATGAATAAAGCATTTGCTATCCTTCTGCCGTCTTCCTCCCGCTCCTAGCGCCATGAAACCGCTTTCTGTAAGCGCGCTTTATAAACAATTTTAACAGTATATATCACATAGTGCAAACTTGTGTTACTTTTAGTAAACATTCCAGTGAAAATCAAGTTTTGCACTGGAAAGTAAATCCCAAATCAGATTATAGCGGCAAGATAAGAGGTAGTGCTGATTTGATGAACCTTTACACATTATGGGAGCTTTTCTTCATGTTGCTACTTCTTATCAGGTGAAAAGCATGTCAGATCTTATCATTTTTTCTTTAAACTTAACTGCAAAATGAAAATAAACAGCAAGAAGTTAATGACTAATTAAGGCCCCGGTCTTGTGATATTATATCATGAGAATAACATATTTTATTGCCTCACAGATTGCATGGAATAATAACTTTACACATGGAAATTGCTCTCTTAGTAGTTAATGTGGTTTTTCCATACTTCCCAAATTTGGATAAATACCTTTTGTTAAAACAATAACAACATCACAAAATACATTGGTGTTGCCCCACTGCCTGGCTCGGAGCCAGTAGGTGAAGAATAGATGATCTTCTATCATTGTTTTGTTTTTTATTTGCCGCTCTGAGCCAGCATGTGCCGGGAGGGGCAGGGCTGAGACATGGGAGGGGGAGGAGGAGTGCTATGTGCACGAAGTTCTAAGTGCTCATGTGCATTTGGCCGGCCGTCTCCAACTTGGCTGCACTGAACAGCCAGGCTGGAGAAACCCCAGAGGCTCCCTGTCCTGAGCAGAGCATCTCATAGCATGAGAGCAGCGCGAGGATTGTACAGGGAGTCTGTCCCAGGGGCTGCTGGGACCAAGAAGAGCACAGGAGGGGAAAATTGATGTGGGAAATGGCTGGCAGGGTAAGGCAAGTTTGTTTCTTAATATTATTATTTATTGACACCCAGTGCTCCCCCCACACTCCCCCCCATGCTCCCCCTCCAGCCGTTCCTCCAGCCGTCCCTCCACCCGTCCCACTACCCTTTGTTTGTGGCAGCTGCCACTGCAAGCAATCACCATTAAGTTAGCCTGTCTGTGAAACTGCAGCCTTTTTTCCTTTTATTTTCCATAGAACAGCATATGCAAAGTGATAGCTCAGCGGGCCATCTGTAAACCCGCAATCCCTTTTTTACCATATCTACATTCCAACATTCCTTTGAAATATAGCAGCAACCGTTAAATGTTTTTTCAGTAATTAGACTTACTTTGTATTGCAATCTAACTGGTGGCATTTCTTTATATTAGAAATAATCCACTCTACCTTTCCAGTGAATATGTGTTTTCAACTGTGTTACCTTTGTGAATGGCCCCTTAATATCTTCCAAACTCTAACGAATCACACTCCGATTATAATCAATTGCAATTGCAGAGGAAGAAACACAAGTCATGCTCAAATCTCCAAGTCATATTTTCTGCATCAGGTACCAGAGTTGACCAATGTAGGCCATGCAGGTCTCCCTTAATCTTCTTTAGTGTCATATTTGCTTGAAATGTGTAAAAACAATGTTTACCAAACCTTGCATTATCTGACGTTTCCAAACTTTGTGTGCACTTGTTCAAACTCGTTTTCTCAGGTTGATTTTCTAAATGATGAATATGTCTGAGAATTAAGTGAGTTTCTCTACCAGAATCTTTTAACATTTCTTCTAGGATATATGGAGCACTTAATAGCTTATCTTTAAAATTAATATGTAATTATATATTGATCACCATTTGACTCACAAACTAACCATTGTTTTCCATTCTAGTCCCAGACTTGTCACAGGGTTGTGGAGTACTGTGTCTTATTCTCGACGACATCCACATATTGCAACCATCCTATTAATCATGATGTTACTAATGCACCTATGTAAAGTGGTTGCAACTGGATACTCACCAATGCACTGTAGACTCGCCACATCTTCCATGAAAATGTATTCTAAGGAGGGGGATGTGGTTTTTGGGATTTTAGCTGCAGTACATCAGGAGACTATTTATCCTTTTCCTAAAACGTTGTTCACAGAACCCCCTGCTCCTAGGCACTGTAAAAGGTAATCAAATATCTCCTGTACACAGTTTCCAATCTGTGTAGCTGTGGAGAATGATGCTACAATGTTTTAAAGTTTTGTGAGTGTTAATGAGTTTTCAGTGATGTTTTCTTACTTGGATTCTTGCTTCTAGAGCATTCTGCCACACACACGCATCCTGGTGAACATATGTAGTCTGAATTCAAGCAGATGTTATTTCTTGGAAGTTATGAGTATAGCACATCCTAAAATGCATTTCAATTCTTAATAGTCAGCTAGTGATGTTAGTTTTCTATTTTCACACATCTTCAGTATTGACATCCATTTCAAAATCATCTAAAGTTGTCTAAAGCACATTAATAATTCCGTTTTAGTATATATTCATTGAAAAATTGATATAGAGCAGAATAACATTAATGAATCTTATTTCAAGGTAAAGTAGTTGCTGATTTTTCTTTTTCTTAACAGTTGTGTATTTTAAAAGTTGACTAATTTCCATTTTCTTTCTTCCAAGTATCCTTTGTGGGTATCTAGTGTATCATTGATACTTCGTGCAAACCCTCAGCTACAAACAATGACATTGTACTACTGAATATTGACACCAACAATATTGTACCAGGGACAGAACATCAAGGACAAAATATCAAAGGTAAGTGCATATACCGAAATATGGATTTACTACTCTTAACTCCATGTCTACATACCTTGAAGATATATGTACCTCGTAGTTACATATATGTGGAGTTAGGCATAGAAAATCTAGACTTACCTGTTGATATTTGATGTTTGATTTTCGGCCCTCAATGTTCTGTCCCATCGATATTGTTGATTCGATATTGAGGGGGCACATCCAACAATACTTTGTAACAAAATATTTCGAAATATGATTAAACCCAATCTTTTTATGACTTCAAATCACCGGTTCTATTTTTCAGGATACTCATATAAACAGATACCTCGAATCCTGACTCTTATTTATTGAGCTATCTTGAGTCACAGGCTTTAATCAGACATAAAGGACAGGAACAGGACAGCCTGCATGGGAAGGGAATGAAGGCAGCTGCCGGGGACAGGATCTGGGAGCATAAGGGATAACTTTTAATATCAGTGCACAATATATATATATCAAAACAATTGCATTACATTCAATACAGTAGGCGTAGCAGTAGGCGTGACTCGTAGCAGTCGCGAAAGATAAGGGCAAAATGATGTAACAAGAAGGCGTGTACAGGGCGTAGACATAGACATGTGATGTAAACGTAACAGAAATGTCATAAACGGGGCGGAAACATGGAGGGGGCTACCTGAGCAGCTGGGACCTCTAACCTAGTGGTGCACGCAAACGGGCAATGACGTGTTACCAGGGAGAACTGGGGGCTATGACTTCTGTGCTAGAAGAGGAGACTAAAGTCTGGAGTGTCAGAGCGACATGTACCCGAGGCATATCTAGTATCTGGTGTTTAGAGTACATGTTGATAGAATCCAAAAGTTATCAGGGCAAAGGCTAATAGACGCTAAGACTGGTGCATGCATAATTCTACATGTATTGCGTGTGCGAGGAATATTCTATGAATATTAATACAGTATTTCTCTTACATGGAGACATAAAGGCTAGACCATGACGGAAACTATTGGTGCGATTGAGTAGCTCAGGAATGCAGAGAAGGAGGGCTGGACTGATAACTAGAAACATAACATATTCTTGGCAGACTGGGAGGCAGAGCCAGGCCGGGCCGGGCACTGCGAGGCAGGAAGTAAGTGAAGGGTCAGGGATGCAGGTGGGGGCTGTATCGCTCCTCGGAGAGGGTTCAGAAGACAGGAGCTGAATCTGAGTCCGGGCCCTTTTGAGGCCTAGAAACGGGGACAATTCAATGAATGAACGTGCACACTGTGAAATGTGGCAACGTAGGTTTACATAGGCCTAATATTCGTTGTTTTCAATGAGGACTGGAAACTAGCATACTAGAGGTGGACACAACTGTAATTGCGTCTTTAATCGATCAGAGGGGAATACATGCATATCGATCATGCACATATAACATAAGATGGGGAACACGTAGGCACATACAACATGGCAAAATTTACTTTTCCACATTCCCTCCTTGTGCCCTACGTTTCCATCAGGAAACATCAATATTCATGATACCATCTATCATTTCATATAGCATCATTTGCTCGTCTCGAATTGTCTTGGAACGGGGTTTAGGACTAGGAATACAAGAGGTAGCACACATGCTGCAAATCGCAGGGCCACATTGTATACAGAGGCAGCAACTGAATATGATCATTACTGCAATACCTAGGAATGACAATACTTTCCATCCCCAGGCAGATATGATACTCCAGAGCCAACCGGACCATGTCCAGGTGCCTGGATTCTGGTGTAACTGATGGGCAATTTTATGAAGTCTGGTTATAGCTGAATATACAGACGGTGCGTTATTAGGAATGAAAATGCAGCAACTAGATCCGATGACTCTACATGCTCCTCCTCTATCGGCCAGTATGACGTCAAGAACGAGACGATTTTGGAGCACGACAAATCTCATAGCAGATTGCTCTTCAGTTAAGTTACCTAGAGCAGAAGTAGTCTCATTCACTACTGCTTCAAGGGTTCTGGTTAACCTACGGATTAACTTACTATTCTGGATAGGTCCTATAAAGAAGAAAAAACCTTTATTGAAGTCTTGATATTGTTCTAGAGTAGTTTCAGTTTGATCGACAATTGGGGACTCGATCTCCCTTCTATGTCTGACGTGAACTAGATGTGTGTTTCTGTGATAATCAGATGGGGCTAGAAAAACTGGTGGCAGTAGGAAGGCAATGTAACATGTTCCATCCCAATCGAGGGGCAGACGAACATATGCGGTCTGACCACAAACAAAATAAGAATGACGTGAGGCTTTGAAAATAGATTTCCCACTGTCACTATACTCGACAGTAGTAGTACAATCACTATGTCCTACATGTGCGGAACCATTCTTTCTGACACATAATTCGCCTTTGACTGGTAGTACTGAAATAGCAGGCAAATCTGGAGTAGTATCGGACTGAACATTCAAAACCATGAAATTCGAGGAATAATTACCTAAATCATATACTTAATTTTCTAGATCTAACCCTGTTCTATGGGAGAGACCTTGCTTGTCTGGGAAACATGTTCTATGCAGAAGGGACATATCAGTTGAGGATGACGTTAACGTGGACCATGCTCCACACGAACCATTATGTGAAAACGGATAAGGAAAGAGTGGCAGAACTCCCTTCGGTGTCTGGAAAGGGGGGAATCGACCACACACCCAACAATTAGTGGCATTGCTGGTCTGGTGTGAATAGTGTAACATTCTGATAAATGTGTTATTTCGCATAGCAAGACGATAGGATAGCTCGTGAGGAGGCAGATCACTAAATGTGTGCTCTACTGTAGCATTAGAAAACTTATTTACATGTGAAACTGGAAAACCTAAATGTAAAGCATAACTTGTGCAGGTAACCATTAGACTCAAAAATAGCAAAAAACTTAGAACAACGATACATCTTATAGAGTTTTGACTAACTCTCTCACTATGGGGGTCTATCTCATACATGTCAGAAACCTGTCTAACCGTTTCACCCGAGAGGGACTTAGACAATTAAACTGGCTGACTTATTTTACTAGACCTGAGTTTCAATTTATACTCCTGTTGCGGAGTTTTCTCTAACAGGGGAACTTTAAGTTCAGAGTCTGTTTTTAGGCAGTCCTTAGCAAAAGTCTTTACTGGTAGTCCATGGAACTTCTTTATGTGGGACAGGTGGACCCATCCTTTCCTGCCCTCGAGTTTCACCGCAGTCCTTGTTGTAAGTAAGACGAGACGGGGCTCCTTCCAACGGGGCTCCAATGGACTTGAACGATCAAAATTCCGGACGAATACCAGATCGCCTGGAATGACTTCATGCGGTTTCACCTCGGTGTTGTCTGGAAATGCGGCGGCAACCTGTGAACGACAAGAGTGAAGGGCAGACATCAAGGAAGCTAGGTAATCTGTCAGCATATTACTGGAAACATCTGTAATACTGCGGGGTCTAGGTGTACCCCACATGTTTGGGGGGCGGCCGAATACGACCTCATACGGGGACAGACCTGATCTGGAATGTGCAACCATCCTCATGTAAAATAAAGCAACTGGCAGGGCAACTAGCCAGTCTACACCTTTTTCTCTAGATACTTTTGCAATGCGGATTTTCAGAGTTTGATTATGTCTCTCTACGAGACCGGCTGCTTCAGGATGGCGCACACAATGGAACTTCCACTGGTACCCTAACAGAAGGGAAACATGTTTCATAAGCTCGGATGAGAATGGCTGGCCGTTATCAGAATACACGACCCTAGGGAGTCCATAGCGGGGAAAGAATTCACGAACCAACTGCCTGGCAGTGGTCGCGGCTGTGTAATCTGGAACTGGATATGCTTCTGTCCACCTGGACAAAGCGCATACAACTACGAGGACATACTTGAAACCTCGACATCGCTCCATCTGAATATAATCCATCTGGAGGACTTCAAAAGGGTGGTCAGGAGGTTGGAATCCACCTTGTTCCACCGGGACACTTTTACCTGGATTGAACTGACAACATATCATACAGGTACGGACTTTCTGCTTGGCTGCAGCTCGTAAGTGCTTGTTGAACCAAAGGTTCTGAATACTGTCTAACATAGCTTTTTCTCCTAGATGTGCTGGACTATGTGCGGTATTAATAATGACTTGAACCATAGAGTCGGGGAGAAACCATGTGGCTTTTCCCTTCGTTAACCATCCTTGATCTGTCTGGACCCCTCCTTGTTCGGACCATTTCTTGATTTCTTCGGGAGTAGCATGTAACTGTATGTCTATGACATCTTGTGTAGGGTCCTTGACTGTCATACAAGTAGTCGGATCTGGAGTGAGTGTCTGTGTGGTGTTAACTGGAACGTCTGGGGTCTGAGCTGTAAGCTTAGCTGTTCGATCTGCTAGATCGTTACCTTGGGAAATGATGTCAGTAACTTTCGTATGTGCCTTGCACTTCATGATGGCGATAGCTGTCGGTAAATGTATTGCATCTAACAGAGCTTGAATGAGGAGACCATGCTGAATCTTGGTTCCATGAGAAGTCATGAAACCTCTCTCCTGCCAGAGCACTCCAAAGTCGTGTACGACTCCGAATGCATAACGTGAATCTGTATATATGTTTACTTTCAGGTTCTTGGCACGTATGCAGGCTTGGGTCAGAGCAACTAGCTCTGCTGCTTGAGCAGACAGGGTGTCAATACGATGTGTTTCTATAACTTCGGTGTCAGTAGTCACTGCATACGCGGCTACTAGTTCTCCTGTACTTGTTCTCATACATGAACCATCCACATAAAGTGTCAGGTCGGGATTAGGTAATGCAATATCTGTCAGGTCTTGTCTTGGCTTAGTCATAGTGTTAACAACTTCCACACAGTCATGTGTGGCAGGATTTGAAGTAACTGACGGTAACAGTGTAGCAGGATTTAAAATGTTGCAGCGTCTGATTTCTATGTGTGGCTGGAACAGTGTCAGTTCATAACCTGTTAAACGTGCAATTGTCAAGTGCTGAGTCTGTGTTCGGTTTAAAAGAACTTCCACGGAGTGTGGAACTTGTACTGTCAGGGAGTGTCCTAACACTATGGAATCACTTTGTCTGATAGCTAGAGCTGTGGCTGCAACTGACTTGATTCAGAAAAGGGGGTGGTGATGAACAGAGTGCCTGAATTAAGCAGACCACTCTTACCCAGTCCAAAGATCAGGGCTTGATCCATCACCGTTTTTTAGCTCACTGCACCATCCCAGCTCAGAACTTGGCTATATGCAAATTAGTCTATTCCTGTCCCAGTGCATGATGGGAACAGGGCAAACCAAACTACCAAGCCAATTCTTGTACTGGGAAGGAAACAAGCTTCCGGGGACCGGTTTCTGCCATTTCAGGCGTCTTCGGCCCGGCTTTCTTGAATCCTGATGGTGCAATGAGCAAGGGACTCACATCTGAGTATACCCTTCCACGCTTATGGTGGACAAAATGATTCAGAAAAGGGGGTGGTGATGAACAGAGTGCCTGAATTAAGCAGACCACTCTTACCCAGTCCAAAGATCAGGGCTTGATCCATCACCGTTTTTTAGCTCACTGCACCATCCCAGCTCAGAACTTGGCTATATGCAAATTAGTCTGTTCCTGTCCCCGGTAGCTTGTCTCCTTTCTGGTGAAGAATTGGCTTTGTAGTTTGGTCTGCCCTGTTCCCATGATGCACTGGGCCAGGGACAGACTAATTTGCATATAGCCAGGTTCTGAGCTGGGATGGGGCAGTGAGATAAATAACGGTGATGGATCAAGCCCTGATCTTTGGACTGGGTAAGAGTGGTCTGCTTAATTCAGACACTCTGTTCATCACCACCCCCTTTTCTGTATCGTTTTTGGCCACTATAGGTGTGGCAGGGTATACTCAGACATGAGTCCCTTTCTCACTGCTCCATCAGGATTCAAGCAAGCCGGGCCGAAGAGGCTGAAATGCCAGAAACCGGTCCCCGGTAGCTTGTCTCCTTTCTGGTGAAGAATTGGCTTTGTAGTTTGGTCTGCCCTGTTCCCATGATGCACTGGGCCAGGGACAGACTAATTTGCATATAGCCAGGTTCTGAGCTGGGATGGGGCAGTGAGATAAATAACGGTGATGGATCAAGCCCTGATCTTTGGACTGGGTAAGAGTGGTCTGCTTAATTCAGACACTCTGTTCATCACCACCCCCTTTTCTGTATCGTTTTTGGCCACTATAGGTGTGGCAGGGTATACTCAGACATGAGTCCCTTTCTCACTGCTCCATCAGGATTCAAGCAAGCCGGGCCGAAGAGGCTGAAATGCCAGAAACCGGTCCCCGGTAGCTTGTCTCCTTTCTGGTGAAGAATTGGCTTTGTAGTTTGGTCTGCCCTGTTCCCATGATGCACTGGGCCAGGGACAGACTAATTTGCATATAGCCAGGTTCTGAGCTGGGATGGGGCAGTGAGATAAATAACGGTGATGGATCAAGCCCTGATCTTTGGACTGGGTAAGAGTGGTCTGCTTAATTCAGACACTCTGTTCATCACCACCCCCTTTTCTGTATCGTTTTTGGCCACTATAGGTGTGGCAGGGTATACTCAGACATGAGTCCCTTTCTCACTGCTCCATCAGGATTCAAGCAAGCCGGGCCGAAGAGGCTGAAATGCCAGAAACCGGTCCCCGGTAGCTTGTCTCCTTTCTGGTGAAGAATTGGCTTTGTAGTTTGGTCTGCCCTGTTCCCATGATGCACTGGGCCAGGGACAGACTAATTTGCATATAGCCAGGTTCTGAGCTGGGATGGGGCAGTGAGATAAATAACGGTGATGGATCAAGCCCTGATCTTTGGACTGGGTAAGAGTGGTCTGCTTAATTCAGACACTCTGTTCATCACCACCCCCTTTTCTGTATCGTTTTTGGCCACTATAGGTGTGGCAGGGTATACTCAGACATGAGTCCCTTTCTCACTGCTCCATCAGGATTCAAGCAAGCCGGGCCGAAGAGGCTGAAATGCCAGAAACCGGTCCCCGGTAGCTTGTCTCCTTTCTGGTGAAGAATTGGCTTTGTAGTTTGGTCTGCCCTGTTCCCATGATGCACTGGGCCAGGGACAGACTAATTTGCATATAGCCAGGTTCTGAGCTGGGATGGGGCAGTGAGATAAATAACGGTGATGGATCAAGCCCTGATCTTTGGACTGGGTAAGAGTGGTCTGCTTAATTCAGACACTCTGTTCATCACCACCCCCTTTTCTGTATTGCAACTGACTTGAGGCACGCAGGCAGAGCCTGGGCTACTGAATCTAATGTGCTCGAGAAATAAGCACAGGGCTTGTATTGTCCTGCTTGATCTTGTGTGAGAACAGATAATGCAGTACCATCACGTTCTGTGACAAAAAGTGTAAAAGGCTTACTGTAGTTCGGTGTTGCTAGAACTGGTGCTTGACATAAGGCTTTCTTTAACTCATTGAAAACAAGTGTATGTTCCTGGGTCCAAGGGAGGACAGTCGATACGGCTGCCTCCTGTGTCGTTAACTGTATCAGTGGCTTGGCTAGAAATGCATACTGAGGAATCCATTGTCTGCAGTAAGAAGTGAGGCCGATAAAAGCTCGTACCTCCTTCTGTGTCTTGGGCTGTGGAAGACTCGCTATTAACTGGATACGGTCTGGTGTCAACTGCCTACCCCACTTGGACAGTAAGTGGCCTAAGTAGATCACTTGCTGGACACAGAATTGTAATTTGAAAGGGGACACCTTGTGCCCCTGCTCGGCCAGAAAATACAGAACCGTAAGTGACGCTCGCTCGCAGTCACGTTCAGAACGGGCTGTGATCAGTAGATCATCGACATACTGGAGCAGGGCAGTGTCAGTTGGCATGTGAATATTGTCTAGTTGTCTCTTAAGTGCTTGACTGTAAATGCTAGGGCTTTCTGTGAAACCTTGAGGAGCTCGTGTGAATTTATAGCTCCTTCCATTTAAACAAAAACCAAAAAGGTACTGGCTGTCTGGATGAATGGGGACACTGAAAAAAGCGTTCTTGAGATCGATAACTGTGAAAAACGTAGCTTCAGAATCAATGGCTGTTAATAGGGATGAAATATCTGGGACTACTGGATACTGAGGTATGATACATTTATTAAGCTTTCGAAGGTCAATCACTAATCGATATACTGGAGGTACATTTGGATCAGTACGTTTCAAGACTGGAATGATAGGAGAATTACATACATTGGAGTCAGTTTCTACAACCACTCCTTGAGCAATAAGCTCGTCAATAATTTTGGATAAGGCTGCTACAGCCTCAGGTGGCAATCTGTACTGTCTGATTCGTGGCAATACTATACCTTGTTTGAGAGTCACACGATGGGGTGTGATGTGCATACATCCTACATCAGTTGGACCTTGCGCCCATAAATACTGTGGTATATTCATTAATCTTGGATCAAAATCACGTAATACATAATGACCTTTAAAGTCTCTGAGAAACAAACGGACCCCTTCTGGGGAGCAGCAAATTACTGCACCTAATTCTTTTAATGTTTTGATGCCTAACAAATTTTCTGGACATGACCTCGTGAGTAACAAATCAGTAGTTCGGGACAATGGACCTACTTCTAGAGTAATTGGTTTTGAAATTTCATTAACAATCGGCTTTCCTGAAAATCCAAGGGAAACATTTTTAGAGCCTGAGAGCGGAGCCCCTGGAACCTCGTCATGACTGATAGTAGTCCTACTTGCCCCTGTATCAATCAAAAACTTTCTGTCTTTCCCTAATACTTGACTGTGTACATAGGGACCCTCTTGATCTACAGGTATCTCGATGAGAGGCAAGCCTACCTCCCTCTCTAGGCTGTTTCATGAATACTGTTGATACTCTGGATACTCTGACTGAGCATACTGGTACATCTGCTGTGTAACATGCTGTGTTGCAGCGATAGGCTGCAGTGCTGGAACTGTCTGTTGTGCATTCTGTGGTGGCTGAGAAGTCTGTGAAACTTGTTCTTGTCTAGGCGGACGTGGTCTCTCTTTTGTCTTACCAGTAGCAATGTTGTGTTTCAGAACTGCACACTCGTTTATAAAATGACCTGGCTGTTTACAATAATTGCAAGTCCCTTTAACGGGAGCTGCAGGATGACTGGCTTGATTCGGACCCCTCTTCTGACTGTCTTGTGGAACAGATTGTGCAACTAATACTTTCATTTTCGTGTCTTTCATACGTCTCCTTTCGTGTTCTTGCTCTTCCCTGATTCTATTCTGGTGATACTGGAGCATCTGTAGCATTTGTGACGGAGTATTAGCTTGCCAACTACTTTCGACTTTCAATACTCGATTTTTAACTTGTGGACTTGAATTCTCGACTAGTTTGGTAACAAAAAGATGAGGGTACGATTCGCTACCCGTCTTCAGACCACTGTTAATAATAAAACATTTTTCAAATCTAGAATAAAAATCACTAGTGTCTTCATCCTGTTTCTGTTTACAAGCTGAGATTGCATCCCAATCTTCCTTTTTCGTGGCTAGTAACCTTGGCAAAACCTGTATCAATAACTCGGGCAATTCTTTAACTTTACCCCCTAGACCGGTACCTGGCACTCGTGAAGTATCTTCAGCTTCTAGAGCTGTCCAATCTATCTTTTTCTCTCCCACCTCCCATTCTTTTTCCTTCAGTTTTTCATATACCCCTGGGGGCAACAGGACCTTTAACATTTTAATGATATCAGGATACTTGTATTCTCCCATACGGAGCATGTCCTTTAATTCTCGATGGAACCCTGCTGGATCTTTGTCGTGACAGGGAATTAACTTTTTCATCTCTAAGAGTTCCATCTTTGTGATAGGGGTGTAAACAAATACTCGTTCTAGATCACCACCCGTTGTCCTAACTGGGTGTACTTCTCGCAACGGATGCTGTCTATCTATGTAAAATGATTTACTTTCTGGAGGTGAGACATGAACAAAATGCGGATTCAGAAACGTTCCATATTTGTGGCGCTGTTCTAGAATGATACTAATTAAATCGGTACCAAGACCTTTCCATCCATACTGGAGTAACTCGTTCAGAACATCATGTAACGGACCTGGATCAGAATGCTGTCCCTCATACAGTGTAATGAGGTGCTGGATCATATACATACCCACCAGTCGCTGTTCGGCTGGGGGCAGTTTCAGAAACATTTGTGCCACTATTTCGTCAGGAAAAGTGGTAGAATCAGTAGTCCACCGGACTGCTGATCGGGCTAGTTCTTGTTCATGCATGGTACTAAGTTCACTATAACCGATTCGTGATTTCAGAATGAGATCGGTAGCTTGAAATACTTGCTCAAGAGAACCCTGTTCTGGTACTGGAGGAGGGAAAACTTTCTTGTGTTCTAGGCGTGAATGTCGGTCGGGAAGTCTAGTTCTACCTACATACGCTATTCTGGAGGGATTCTCGCTGTCTACCTCTTCAGTAGAAGAGTCATTTTCCTTCTCGGATACTTGTATTGCTTTTCGTTTCTCGTGTAACTTTATTATTTCCCTACGGATTTTCTTGTACATACTCTCTATACAGTTCTGTGTCTTGTGTCTTCCCTCGGCTATATGGTCACTCCACCTGGTCAGGACTTTCATTTCTTCCGGATCTTTATCTGGATAATCTTGTTCTCTTATTAAACAATTAATTAGAAACTTTAAAAGCATGAGTTGAATCTCGACTTTTCTTTGAACCATGGCGTCGCCAATACTTTCTGGATCGACTCCTGTACGGATGAAACGATATATTCTGTCTAGATAACCTTTCATATTCGGTAGGGTGTCCAAATATTCGGTCACCCGCCTTACATGTAATGAATACAGGACCATATCATTATCGCCTGGGACTGGATCATAACGGCATTCAGTAAGGGCTCGCTTGATATCTGCAACGGACTGGAGTTTGGGCGAACGCTGTAACGCTCGTTCATGTAACTCGAGAAGTGTCAGACGTCTGTGTTGAGGCGGGGTTCCAGGAGGACTTCCCCCCGTGGCCCCTAGACTAGAAGCGTCGACGGGTATTGTACGTGCTGGCAGAGTGACTGATGTAGCAGGTACAAGTACTGTAGGCTGGACCGGGGGTACCGTAACAGGTACTGTAACGGGTGCCCCGGTGGCTGGAGGAACAGGAATTACATTATTTGCTGGAGCTGGCGGAACAGGATTTGCATATTCTGGGACTGTGTCGTCCAATTAGGACGAGAGAAAAATATCAGCTGCGGTCGGTTTGTGACGTAGCTTAATCGGAACTAATGGCGGCGGAAAATTACATTGGGCTTCCGGAGTTGCTATCGTCAAGCCCTCGGCAAGAAGAGGATACATACCCTTAATAAGGGCATTTCTCTGTCTGTCTGACTGTTCGGCTTTAACTCGTTCACCTACTTCGATTAATTCCCTTTCTTGGGCTCTTTCTGAGGATTCCCTACTTAATTCTGTTTTTCTGATTTCTTTTTCCGTTCTTCTATGAGATTCTTTGCGCCATAACTCGATGGCATCTTTCTGGGACTGTCTGGATTTCTTTTTCCATAATACTTCTTCTACTCGCATGATGCACTCGGCATCCCACGTACCTGATACGGGCCATCTATATTTCTCTTCTAATTCCTTGGTGTACTCCACCCATAAGTCTAGATATAATATGGCACTTAAGCCATGCTTATGATACATAAAATGACCTGGACTGTCCCTAGGCGGGACAGGAACTGCTTCCTCGAGCAGACCTTTTCTGGTTTTTAACTGACTTAATTTCGAGAACAGAGGCATGATTTAGGCTGGAGTCTGGGCACAATACAATACACGATAAACACAATAATAACTGGAAAAAACAAATCACTCATACCACGACATTGAAAACACATGAAATAACATTTAAAATAACAGTTCGGACAAAATACTACCTGGAATACTGAGAACAGAACACATGAATTTCTCGAGAACAGAACTTACTAGAATGACTAGATGTACTGCTAAAACAGCACGAAACTTACCGGTCCCATAAAGAGACACGTCAGGACCCGCGTCCACCTAGGTGAACACTTCGTGTTGGATCTGCGTACCCAAACCCACGGACCAGAGACAAATTAATTGACCCTGTCTAGATACTACCCCAGCAACGGTACTCACCGGGCAGCAAGAACGGAAGGCCTCGGACTGGACTGGACTGCTACAACGACGGACTACGAACTTCGGACTTCAGTTACAGGTGGGCCTCTGGATACCTCGTACCTTGGACTCTCGGCTTGGGCTCTGGTCGGGACTCGCCGCGTTCCTCCACCGCCTCGTCTGGACGCTGGACCGCAACCTCCGTCTCCTCCGTGGGCCTGAGGGATACTTGAAGCAGAAATATCTGCACGTGCACGGTATGGTTCCGTCACGGCTGCAGAGGATCAGGGGGCCTGCGTGGCTTCTCCGGCGCGTGGGGAAAGGGCAAGTCCCTATTCGGGCGCCATTATGTGGTAAATAAATAATTAATTACCGGTTCTATTTTTCAGGATACTCATATAAACAGATAGCTCAATAAATAAGAGTCAGGATTCGAGGTATCTTGAGTCACAGGCTTTAATCAGACATAAAGGACAGGAACAGGACAGCCTGCATGGGAAGGGAATGAAGGCAGCTGCCGGGGACAGGATCTGGGAGCATAAGGGATAACTTTTAATATCAGTGCACAATATATATATATCAAAACAATTGCATTACATTCAATACAGTAGGCGTAGCAGTAGGCGTGACTCGTAGCAGTCGCGAAAGATAAGGGCAAAATGATGTAACAAGAAGGCGTGTACAGGGCGTATACATAGACATGTGATGTAAACGTAACAGAAATGTCATAAACGGGGCGGAAACATGGAGGGGGCTACCTGAGCAGCTGGGACCTCTAACCTAGTGGTGCACGCAAACGGGCAATGACGTGTTACCAGGGAGAACTGGGGGCTATGACTTCTGTGCTAGAAGAGGAGACTAAAGTCTGGAGTGTCAGAGCGACATGTACCCGAGGCATATCTAGTATCTGGTGTTTAGAGTACATGTTGATAGAATCCAAAACTTATCAGGGCAAAGGCTAATAGACGCTAAGACTGGTGCATGCATAATTCTACATGTATTGCGTGTGCGAGGAATATTCTATGAATATTAATACAGTATTTCTCTTACATGGAGACATAAAGGCTAGACCATGACGGAAACTATTGGTGCGATTCAGTAGCTCAGGAATGCAGAGAAGGAGGGCTGGACTGATAACTAGAAACATAACATATTCTTGGCAGACTGGGAGGCAGCGCCAGGCCGGGCCGGGCACTGCGAGGCAGGAAGTAAGTGAAGGGTCAGGGATGCAGGTGGGGGCTGTATCGCTCCTCGGAGAGGGTTCAGAAGACAGGAGCTGAATCTGAGTCCGGGCCCTTTTGAGGCCTAGAAACGGGGACAATTCAATGAATGAACGTGCACACTGTGAAATGTGGCAACGTAGGTTTACATAGGCCTAATATTCGTTGTTTTCAATGAGGACTGGAAACTAGCATACTAGAGGTGGACACAACTGTAATTGCGTCTTTAATCGATCAGAGGGGAATACATGCATATCGATCATGCACATATAACATAAGATGGGGAACACGTAGGCACATACAACATGGCAAAATTTACTTTTCCACAGTGTTAATGAGTTTTCAGTGATGTTTTCTTACTTGGATTCTTGCTTCTAGAGCATTCTGCCACACACACACATCCTGGTGAACATATGTAGTCTGAATTCAAGCAGATGTTATTCCTTGGAAGTTATGAGTATAGCACATCCTAAAATGCATTTCAATTCTTAATAGTCAGCTAGTGATGTTAGTTTTCTATTTTCACACATCTTCAGTATTGACATCCATTTCAAAATCATCTAAAGTTGTCTAAAGCACATTAATAATTCCATTTTAGTATATATTCATTGAAAAATTGATATAGAGCAGAATAACATTAATGAATCTTATTTCAAGGTAAAGTAGTTGCTGATTTTTCTTTTTCTTAACAGTTGTGTATTTTAAAAGTTGACTAATTTCCATTTTCTTTCTTCCAAGTATCCTTTGTGGGTATCTAGTGTATCATTGATACTTCGTGCAAACCCTCAGCTACAAACAATGACATTGTACTACTGAATATTGACACCAACAATATTGTACCAGGGACAGAACATCAAGGACAAAATATCAAAGGTAAGTGCATATACCGAAATATGGATTTACTACTCTTAACTCCATGTCTACATACCTTGAAGATATATGTACCTCGTAGTTACATATATGTGGAGTTAGGCATAGAAAATCTAGACTTACCTGTTGATATTTGATGTTTGATTTTCGGCCCTCAATGTTCTGTCCCATCGATATTGTTGATTCGATATTGAGGGGGCACATCCAACAATACTTTGTAACAAAATATTTCGAAATATGATTAAACCCAATCTAAAAATACTTTTATGACTTCAAATCAAAAATAAACAGTGACAAAGCTAATAGGCCGGCCTTTCATGTTCTGATCCATGCAAAAGAAAAATACATGTTGGTTTTTGCAAGTGTTAACACATACACTTCTGAGAATATAGAGAATGTGCATAGAACATTCAAAGAAATGTATTCAATTTAGAGTCTGCATGCTAGTTTCATGTTGGGCATCAAAATCTGAGTTTTCCTATTTTAACTCCTGAACGAGTCTTTGCTTTCCTCTACAGCATAAACAGCTGAACAGAATCACTTGAAACTTGGCATGAAAATCACACGTTAAAAATACAGTGCCTTTTCTTGGTCAGTGTTAAATCCTTTGAGCTTTTCAAAGAATTAGGGTTACAGCAATGTCCCATGTGGGCTTCACAGAGGTAAAATGTAGCAGATATCTGGACTGCTTCTCCACAGATTTTCCATGAACCAGGTTTTGATTGAAAAGGGGAGCTTTATTCCTTTTGCCCATACTCTGGTTTGCAACCCTGAAAAATCTGACTGGCTGACTACAAAACCGATTTTTATTTTGCAGCAGCCATTACAAAACACAGGTGTCGGTTTCCAAATCCTGAGCAAAAAAATGAAGGAACCTTAAGGCTCAAAGGGAGCATCCCCTAATACATTGGCACAGGTGGGAGGGTCCAAAAGGGACCAAATATAAATAAAAGTAGATTGTGTTGTGCAGTGCGCAGACCCAGCAACGGGGGACGCCTCAGGGTCCGCAACACTCTTGAACAATGGCTCTTGGACATTTGTGTAGGAATCCTGTCAAGTTACCTGTGGTCCAACAAGACACAATAGTCTATTGGGGATTATAATATATTATGGAACTCCCTCCCTTTGCCATTCGGTGTGAAACCAACCATCTGGTCTTCCGAAAACGAAAAAAAACCTTCTTGTTTCTATAAACTGATATGTAGTTCATGAACTTTGGCCTCTAGTGCTGGGATGCCTTTGGTAACCATAAATGTTTTACAATTACAATTACAATAACCCCATTTTGGGGTGCACTAACCAAAAAAATACATACGTACATACATAGGGTCTGCCTGAAATCGGTGAAGAGCAGGGGTTAGTTAGCTGGCTGAGGCGGGTTGTGCACCAAGTCTGTTGCCTACTTCCACTGTGCACCGCTGAAAGCAGTGCAACTCAGGCTTGGCCTTCCAGAGTGGGTTAAGCATTGGGCTTGGAAAAATGCAAGGCCTTTACCCAATACATTCTGAGCATGCCTGAATGCCAAAAGTCAGGCACAGTAAAGCTATGATTAAAAAAACGTAACATATATTTAAGAAGGATTCTGAACTTGACTTAAAAGCATCGTTAAAGTGCAGCTATGGGTATGAATTAAAACCAAAAAGTAACTTACATTTGTGAGTTATGCTTTGATAATAGTCTAGATCTCACACAACAGCCGTTCAAACCAAACCTTGAATATCTTATGCAATGCTTATGACCCAATTCTATTTATACCAATAAATAGGAACACCTAAAAGCACAATGCAAATACATGACAACAATCAAACCAATGAATAAGTCTACATATGTACTTTATCTGTAGGATTACACACAAAGGGGCATATTATCAAGAAAGGCGATACAATTATCGCCGCTTTAGCAGCAGGAAACTGGTGATAATGGCCTTGATAATATGCCCTTGTGAATTCCCATAGCAGCCCAGGTTAACACCAGAACTTTGGCTGCTATGGGAATTCACAAGTACATATTATCAAGGCCATTATCGCTGCATTAGCGGCAGTTTCCTGCTACTAAAGCTGCGATAATTTTATCGCCTTTCTTGATAATATGCCCCTATATTTGTAATACAAATAAGTATAGCTCATGCCCTAAAATAACTATAACTAACTCCCTTTCCATGTACTTCAAATTACCCCACATACGACATCACTCGTGGCATGATCTGTGACATCACTGATAATATCACTTCAAATTATATAATTGATGACAAGATTGTGCATGGTGGGTTGCATGATTTCTGGCAGGTGCTGCATCCATTGCTTATCATAACTAGAGCATGTCTGTAGATTGATGAGTGATGAGTCTGAGCTAGAATCCTAACTGAGGACCGATTCACAGAATGAACTTACTACTAAATCCTAAACGTACTACTATTTGGTATTCACAGAATGCACCTACTACTTTCGGGATTCACAGAGTGAACTTACTACTTTTGGGATTCACAGAATGAACTTACTACTTTCGGTATTCACAGAATATATTTAAGACTATTAACTTTACGTCCGCACTCGGGCCGGAAATTCCGGCCAGGAGGCGGAGTTTCTGACCCGGAGGCGGAGCTTCCGGCTTGGGGCGGAGCTTGCGGCCCAGACGTGGAGATTTCAGCAATGGCTAAACCCCCACCTCCGAGTCGGAAGCTCTGTCTCAAAGCCACAAACTCCGCCTCCGGGCCACAAGCTCCACCCCCAAGTCAGAAGCCCCGCCTCAGGGCCGGAAACTCCGCCTCCGGGCCAGAATTTCTGGCCCGAGTGCGGACGTAAAGTTAGTAGTCTTAAATCTATTCTGTGAATACCGAAAGTAGTAAGTTCACTCTGTGAATCCCGAAAGTAGTAAGTGCATTCTGTGAATACCAAATAGTAGTAAGTTTAGGATTTAGTCTTAAATTCATTCTGTGAATCGGGCCCACAGATTTTAAGTGTGCTATTTCATACATTCCATTGGTTTCTTAGGATGTATCACTCAGCTCTGCTCAATTCACATTGTGCATGGCAGAGTTGGACATGCAACCACTGCAGCAACCATGCCCTGCGTCCAACCTCTAGCCTCTGCCTAACCCACCCTTCACATGCTTTTAGCCATGCACAGTAGGGGTCAGCTGCACGGCCTGGCAGATAAGGGTTAATATCATATTCCTTTAGCGCATGACAAACAACACTCAATAATTGATTGACCGGTCTCTACTTTTACTTTTAAAAGGAGGAGCACTCTAATATGCACACACTACTTAGTACAATGCATGAATTCACAAGATGAACAGGTTGGCAATGGTGATAACCTATAAAAGTTGATACTCCCGCCAGGCATGATCACTGACCCCACAATACCCCTTAAAAATGTTGTAAGCTATATAAAGGGGTGCAAGTATTAAATTCCAGTGTACTTTCATGACATTATCAGAATCTTAAAAGCTAAATACAATTATATGCAGTCAATACACATATCATTCAAGTGTGTGAAAAAAACATAATTTTCCTTAAGCAATATCTATTGAATGCAATTAATCAGTGTTATCTTTAGCAGTATCAATAAAACCTTACATATTAGACACAGCCTGTACATGAGTCATTTTCTACCTTTCTAGTGGTGGGAAAATGGGCGTAGACCATGCAACGAGGGTCCTTACAAAGTAGAGCTATAACGCTAAAAAGCCAATCTCCAAGAAAACTTCCAGCAAAGAAAAAAACTCACTTAAGTTCATACATGCAGGACCCTGAAAGACATAGGGTACCAGCCAAAGACTTTTAATTGACCATTAAGACTCCTTGTAGGACTCATCACTCTTCCTGGGCGCCACCATAACCCTAAAAGATTTCTGCTTGGTGACCCTGGTCTCACATGCACCACGTATAAATTATGCACACTAGTTGGTTCCTGGTACTTTTGGGTTGCACCTTTTATTTTCTGCGTTTTTTGCAGACATGCACCACAATATATTTGTAAGTTCTTATAAAATGTTAAAAAAGTTACATTTCCCAGGATCTGAGTCCAGGGACTAGAGTCAGCTGTGTGTGGAAGGAGAAGAGTGGGAAAGAAAGAAAACTACTGCTGCACTGACTTGGAGTGGGAGACTAGTGCAGCCAGCTCTCATGCTGGCTCTTCAAAGTTGTGCTAGGTGGGGAGCCAGAAGAGACCCTGGAGACTGTGGGTTTCCTACTTTGACAATATTGGGTGTCCAATTGGGCCCGATATTAAAAGAATTTTGAAGAATCATTATCAAATGTATGGCCGAACAAAAGTACAATTTATAAACAGAAAATAAAATATGCAAATCAGTGACCTAGTGCCTTCTGGGATGCGCTTTTGCCTTATGTTTTTTTGTTTATAAATTTCACCATTTTGCTGTAATTCATTTAATAATAATTTAAAAAAAACATTTAATTGGGTGCCCAGCCAAACTAAAGATTGTCCAAGTAGGGGACAGTAGCCTGCTACTCCAGTCTCCTGCCTGTAGTCAGCACGCGTGTGGGTCTTCTTGTGCCACAAATCACAACTTTTAGAGGATGCATGAGATTGCTGACCATGCCTTCAAGATTCTAGGCCTCCACAAGAACAATATTGTGAGCATGGTAGTAGAAGGTGGTGGTCCCAGGGCGGATTAATTTACAAAGAGCACTTTGTTGGATCCTCCTTTCCTCCTTAGGGTGGTAGTATTCCAAAGGCGAATCTAAAGTAAAAGGAGCATGGCTGCCCAAAGAGACGGCTGTCCTGGGGAGATTAAACTGAAAGGCCATATCAGATCTAGCACACTCTTCTCCCCAGGAAGGTGGTTGTCCCCTGGGACATTAAAATAAAAGGAGCATCTCAGCTAACATAGAAGCAAATGTTTTTACTCATAATTTCAAGACACAGGTAGAATCTTGTAAAATAGGGGTTAATTAGGATGGCGGTCGAACTTTCATTTGACTGCCATTCTTTTGTAAATGGGACCGCCTGACAGGCTGCCGGCGTCCCGCCATAGGCATTAGGATGCGACAGCCACCACAGCGGTTGGACTGCCTACATTTTGCATTGCAGCACATGCCGTAGTACAAAAAGTGGACACTACACATATCACTGCACTACGTGGCATGTACCTTCACATATATAATGGTGTAAGGACATTTATATCCCTAACACACCGTCCACTTGTTTTTAATGCTATATGGCTGCCACTTACATTAAAATTGAATAGGCAACCATAATAGGTTTTTAAAACCACTCACCAATTCTCTTCACGGGCCCCCATTTAGTTTAGAAGTGCATCCCTGTTGTCAGGTGTATGCCCGCCCTCCATCAAACCAAGTTTTTGGAGGGTGAGGACTGGCCAATGATGAAGCATGACACCAGGTGGTGTGTGAGACCAGTCCATAACTTTTAGTGAGATGTCCCCACTTTTTACCATTGTAGAAACATTTGTCACTAAACTGGGAGCGGCCTGTATGTGGTAAACCTTTGATGTTGGAGGCTGCCTTCTCCAAATGCCCTGTGTCTCTAGTTCCCTCCCCTAGGTTTCCCTGGGGATAGTATGCTTCATACCATGTGGTGCCCGCTACATGGTGCAGGGATATGTAGGGGGCACTATAGGTTCCCCCCAAAGCCCACAGCTGAGGGCCAGGGGGTACAGGGCCCACTACAGATCCCCAAAGTCCCTTTCTGCCTGCCTTTTCTAGGCTGGTTAACCGCCATGAAACGGCTGGCAGATAGGGACATTGTAACCCCTATGGCAGTGCCAGGTAATACAGCTCCCTCTGATGGTCTGAGGGGATCCTTGAGCCCATCAGATTCATGGTGGTTGGTGTCTCTGCCCGCCACCCATCGCAATGAGGCTTCCTGCCCGCCTCATTAGGTTGGCGGGCGGGAAGCCTCATTGCGATGCCGGTGAGGCCGCCACCGAAGGGTTGTTGGTGACAGTCCCACCGTCATTGTAATTAGGCCCACAGTCTTCATGTTGAGGCAAGCCAATCAGAATCCACCAATCCACTTAGAAAGGGACAAACAGAGCATTTGTGGAAATCAAGGCCTTGATTTACTAATTATACTTTTTGTGTACCCTCTTTTTCTTGGCCCCACTTGATGCCCCAACACAAAACTTTCTTTGAAGGTGCCCAAGTGGATTACCTTTTTATTGGAAAGTTTTGTGCACATTCATCAAACAGCAGTAAAGTTATTAAAGAAACAAAAATGACTTTATAATGGAAAAAACTGACCTCTCTATAACAATGTCACACACATAAACTCACACACATTCATCTTGGAGGTCACAACATATCATCGTGCATCAACACACTCCTATTTTGAAATTCTTTGTAAAACAAATCCAATAAATATCCAATGAATGTTCTACCAACCTCTGGTTAGTGAGTAGAAACTTTATCAGCTTTTTATTACTGAGAGCTTAACTCTATTTCCAAGCGTAAATCACTATGATTACTGACAATCCTTAGCATGATCTTGCTTTTTTATGTGACTGAAAAGGAAAAGTCTGTTGGTTAGCATTGGATGGGGAAAAGTACTTTGGTTCGCCTGAGAACAATTATGTTATGTTATGTTAGGGGAGCGCACATACACCAACAGGTCTCTTTGTGCTGCCATCAGGTCTCTTGGCATTGATAAAGGTGCTAAAGAAAGTAAGCAATGCAATTGAATAGACGAAACAGGCCAGTAGTAATGCTTACATCTAATAGATGATATCAGGCTTTATCTAAATTGAGTCATTTCACTGAAATGATGAACTAGTAAGTGACCCTCCATAATGCATGCCCCTGATTTGCTTAAACACTTGGGGGCAGATTTATGAGGCTCTTGCGCCTCCTTGCACCGCAATTGCGTCACATAATGTGACGCCACGGCGGCGCAAACAATGCGCCCTATTTACAACGTGACGCATCTAGGAGATGCGTCACGTTGGAAACCCCTGCGCCATAAGGAGGCGCTCCTGCGCAGGGGGGGGCGTTCCTACGCAGGAACGCCTCCTAAAAGTGGCTGAGTGAAATCTATGAGATTTCACTCAGTCACTTTCTGCGTCAATTCCTTACGCCTGCTTTAAGCAGGCGTAAGGGTGACGCACCATACATTGAAGAGGTGGCCCCTGTGCATTGCAGGAGTCATGTCGCACTTGCGACATGACTCCTGCAATGCGCCGCCCGTGCGCCGAGAGATGCGTCACGCATCTTCACTGCCTTGCACCATGGTGCGCCGCATTGTAAATGTGGCGCACCATGGGTGGCGGAGCAGTGGCGCACTGCGGCACACATTAACTGGCGCATCCCTGGGGATGCGCCAGTTAACATAAATCTGCCCCTTAATTGGTAGATACTGTGGGGCATATTACCAACAACTAGCGATAATTTTTGTCTCTAACTTGTTTAGAGACAAAAATTATCGCCGCACATCGGCGATTTTTATCGCAGATAAACCTTGCTATTAGCAAGGTTTATCGCAAATGCGATAAAAAACGGCCGCAATGCATGAATATCGCTGAAAAGTCCGCGATATTCATGCATTATCGAGCAAATGCTCTTAGCCATGTTATCCACCTCCCATTGGATAACAAGGTGAAGAACTGCTCAGGGCAGGTGTTAGCTTTTGGAGATATTCGCGCTTAGCGCGAATACCTCCAAAAGTTGGTAATAGGAGATAGCGATGTTAGTGGCTGTTTCCAGTCGCTAACATCTTGGCACGCCCACTTTGCATGTCATTAGTGATAAATATCACTGACATGCAAAGTGGGGCCCAAGATGGTCGCTATCTCCTATTAGCTGTCACTAACTGGTGTTAGCGACAGCTTGGTAATAGGGAGATAATTTTATCTCCGCTTTCTTGGCGTTTAAAGACAAAAAAGCGGAGATAAACCCCCTTGATAATATGCCCCTGTGTTCTCTATTTCAGCCCATGAACCCCTGGAAGGATACATTCCTATTTTCTAGCATTCTCTGTCACTATTGTGGTGATCTTTATTCTTCAAATGGATGTCTTTACTGTCTTCATCACCAAAAATAAATAAACGTCTAAAGTATGTGATATTCTGTATATGTTGACTTTTAATGGTGTTCTGAAACCCTAATCTTACCTTTTGCACTATTCAAAATCTCTGAATCCCTTTAACCACTGTCAGAAAGAGGAATGCTTAGTCTGACAATGTACTCTTGATTCCTGTTAGGTTGAGTTTGTTTTGAGTTTACCATTGGATAGTGTTTGGTTACCTTTCAGTTAGTTTTCCTTTGAATAGGTTGTGTTACCAAACTAAAATGTAATAAACAAAACACATTGTGGTTTTATTTAGGACAATATTTACTGTCCTAAGAACTAATTGTTGTTTGCTGTGCTTGCTTTGACTACCTCTAGCATTCATACAGAATACTATCAGAGGGTTCTTGCCATGATCTTTGCTATCAATGAAATCAATAAAAATCCTTATCTCTTACCTAATATTTCCTTGGGATTTCGGATTTATGACTCTTGTTTGTCTGAAGTGGGTGCTGTTGCAGGGACCCTCATGCAGCTCTCAGGAGGGAAAGAGACAATCCCTAACTACAACTGCCTTTTAAGGCCAAAACTGGTTGGCTTCATTGGAGATGGACCGTCAGCAGGAGCTCTTCCAATGGCCAGAATACTTGGGGTCAGCAGGATCCCTCAGGTATTAAACCTAATTTTATATAGTAAAAATCTACTGAATGCACCAAATAAATGTTTCCCATATATTTAGAGATATTGATTATATACTTGAGGCAATAATGCATGTGCTAGGTCTGAGTTTCCATAGGAAAGGCAGTTTTTCTGTTGAAATTTGGTGCCAGTAAACACATCTACATACTACTTTCCCAAAAAATATCACCCAGTTTGGGTCCTTTATGGTAAGTTTTGCACAATCCTATCTAGGAGGAGACAAGAAAAAAACTGCTGAATGGAATTACTCCAAGTTTGCCACAAAGAGAGAACTTTACTTAGAAAGCATGATTGTTTTTATTTTGGTGTAAACCCGTTCAGTAGTTTTTGAAACATTAGTAATTAAAAAGATGCTCAGTTGTGCTTGCGAGGGTTATCCCTGAGAAACAGTTAGAGATATCTAAAGCGTTAATTCATGGAGCATCTGTGGTACTGCTAACGGGGATCCTCTGTGAACCCTAGATTATGAAAATACTGAATTCTGACTCAGGTGTGCAAAATTCATATAATTTGCTTTCAGGTAATTACTCAAAATGTTGACAAAATTATGCATGATTACATGACATCTATATCCATAATTTCATGTTATAATTTAGCACAAATTGCATGCTCAAGCACATTTTTTATGTGAGTACCCATTTCATACCACACAATTGCAGAGAACAAAACCACTGCGAACAGCTGCTCAGATACTGTTGTTCCCATGCATTTATGGTCAATTTTTAACATGAATGGCTTGATTGCAGTAAATATTTACAGCGAATGGTGCTTAAATATGGGAAGTGCAAAAACAACAATTGATGGATGGTATGTTGCACAATGGCAACATACCACAGATCTGGGTTTAATCCATCATTATTTTGCTCACCACACCACCCCAGTTCAGACATGGCATATGCAAATCAGTCTTGACCCTGTGCCTCATAGGAACAGTCCAGCCCGAGCTACCAAGCCATGTCTTCCCTGGACCGGAATCAAGCATCCTAGAACCGGTTTCTGACTATCAGCTGTCATCTGCCAGGATAGCTTGATTCCAGTGGCATGGAGAGCACCGGACTCTCGTCTGAGCATACCCGACCCACTCGGGGTGACAAATGCAAAAACAACAATTGATGGACAGACTGTTGCACAATGGCAAAACATTCACCCCCAGTCGCAGATCTGGGTTTTATCCATCGTTATTTTGCTCACCACACCACCCCAGTTCAGACATGGCCATACGCAAATCAGTCTTGACCCTGTGACTCATGGGAACAGTCCAGCCCGAACTGCCAAGCCATGTCTTCCCTGGACTGTGATCAAGCATCCTAGGACTGGTTTCTGGCTATGAGCCGTCGTCAGCAAGGATAGCTTGATTCCAGTGGCATGGAGAGCACGGGACTCACGCCTGAGCATACCCGTCCCACTCGGGGTGACAAATGCAAAAACAACAATTGATGGATGGAATGTTGCACAATGACAAAACATTCACCCCCAGTCACAGATCTGGGTTTAATCCATCGTTATTTTGCTCACCACACCACCCCAGTTCAGACATGGCCATATGCAAATCAGTCTTGACCCTGTGCCTCATGGGAACAGTCCAGCCCAAACTGCCAAGCCATGTCATCCCTGGACCGTAATCAAGCATCCTAGGACCAGTTTCTGGTTATCAGCCATCATCAGCCAGGATAGCTTGATTCCAGTGGCACGGGACTCACGTCTGAGCATACCCATCCCACTCGGGTCCCCAGACGTGGGTCCCTTGCTCACTCTACCACTGGATTCAAGATAGCCTGGCTGATGAGGATTATGAATCCGAAACCGGTCCCAGAATGCCTGTTTCCGGTCCAGGGCAGACATGTCTTGGCAGTTCGGGCTGGACTGTTCCCATGAGGCACAGGGTCAGACTGATTTGCATATGGCCATGTCTGAACTGGGGTGGTGGATTGAGCTAAAGAATGATGATGGATTAAACCCAGATCAGTTGACTGGGGGTGCATGTTTGATTTGCTAAACCACTCCGTCCATCATCCCCTTTGGTATCGCTTTAAATATGGGAAGTATGTGATTATAGTATTTTCTTATAGTGCAAAATTCCCCAAATTATGCCAGAATAATTTACATTTCTCCCAGGCCAAATTCTTTTTGGCCACAAGAGATTTTAGTCCCCATAATAATTTTGGTACCTTGGATCTGAGCTGGTTACCATGTGACATTAATGCTGAGAAGGAGGAGCGAGGGGCTGAGCCACAGTTTGTGGGCTGGATTGCCACAGGGAGGTGCAGCGACTGCTCGCTGTACCCCAGGGGGTTTGGCTGACTGAGGTAGCACCC
Organism: Lissotriton helveticus; assembly: GCF_964261635.1. Classification (NCBI taxonomy): domain Eukaryota; kingdom Metazoa; phylum Chordata; class Amphibia; order Caudata; family Salamandridae; genus Lissotriton; species Lissotriton helveticus. Next base: position 61,198,864 of record NC_136071.1, read on the forward strand.
AGTGCCGAGCCGAGGTCATAGCCATTGCTTCCCTCGAGGGTATATTCATCACTGCTGCTACCGCTACTCACCGCACTGAAGGAACTACAGCATCAACGCACCCCAACAAATACTGATGCTGGGAGCTCTGCGAGGGCACATACGTTCTGACGCAATGCAGGGGAGTTTGCAGAGCATCTGTCTGCTGTGCTATTACTGCACCTCCAACACAAGGATTTTATCCAGCCAGTGTCAGTGGCTGTATATATAACAGAGTGTTTAGAGAGTGTCACAGTGAGGTACAGGTTGGGGGTGTCTATTTACTCTGCCTATTACCCCACAGTTGCTCCGTTACCAGCACTGACTCTGCCGCTCAGTTCCTTTCCTTACCGAGGGGGCTGATTCCACCCATTGCTGTTGCTTCGGCTGCACTTGTTTTCTGACTTTTGGACCAGCAGCACCAAATACTGGCCATGAGAGGAGTGACGCCTTAGGTGTTCAAAGTGGCGGTAGCCCAGGGCACCTAGGCAGCCTCTCTAGATAGCAGATGCAGCTTGTGGTCTGTGGAACCATCTGTGTTCTCTCCCAGTCATTCCAGTGCTTCTTCTAACAATGTTGTTTGCTGTTTACATACTTTTAGACATGGGTTTTCTGGTTGGCCAGGGTATGCACCTCAACCAGGCAGAATCTACCACACTAGTCAGGGTAAGGGGACTACACATCTAAAATAACCCCTGTTCACCCCCTTGGTAGCTTGGCACGAGCAGACAGGCATTTCCCAGAGGCAGTGTGAAAAGCATTTGCACATAACTAGCAGTAATACAGTGAAAGCACTACAAAATGAAACCACACTAGATTTAGAAAACTATCCAATAATTATCTGTGTAAACCAAAACCAAAACAATAATAATCCATCATACAGTGATCAAAACAGGAATAAAGCAAAACTAGAATTTGATAAAGTTTCTAGAACTTGATAGCTCCATCCGGGGCTATCACGGGGTAGTGAACAAACAACTCCAACAGTTCTGGCTGGTCGTGGCGCCCGGGCCAGTGATGGCATCGTGTGGACCTGTTAAACACTACTTCTGCAGGTGCAGGGCGTCAGACCTTGCCATGAGCTCCGGAAGAGCAGCATCGGCAGGTGTCAGTTCTGGACGTCAGTGAAAGAGTCCTCGGGCCTTTGAAGTCACGCGTGTTGCAGGTCAAACTCCGCGAGTTTGAGGTCAGGAGTGCCAGCAGGCATCGAGGTTGCATGTGAAGTGGAGGAGTGCGATGCCCTCAGGTCACGGTGTAGACAGCAACTCAGTGACTGTCAGCCAATGGCATCAGTGAGACCAGGGCTGTGATGCGAAGTGGGGAGGTGCTTGTTGCGGTCCTGACAGGTCATGGTGCAAGCAGTGGCATCATCATTGCTGAAGTGCTGTCGTCGGTAGACCCAAGGTTGCGGTGCGAGATGGGGTAATACGTAGTGAGGGGCCCACAGGTCTTGGTGCAAGAAGCAGCATTTGTTGATGATCTGAAGTTTATTGTGCTGGTGTGGGTGGACCAAGACTGCAGTGTGGGATGGGGCGGTGCATCTGGTAACCTACCAGAAGTACCCCCAAACCACTGTGCAGGCAGTGGCGTTGATGTCAGCTTGGAGGGGTGGTGTTGTGGTACCAGGGCAGTGGTGCAAAGTGGAACGGTGCTCTGTGTTCTCAAAGAGCGGTGTCCACAGGTCACGGTGCAGGTAGTGGCGTTGTGACAGGGTCGCTGGGGATACCAAGGCAGATGTGTGAAGTGAGGTGGTTCGGAGTGCAGTGCGCACAGCTCACAGTGCAAGCAGCACCTCGGTGACAGCTTTGGACAACTTTGTCGGTGAGACCAAGGTTGTGGTGCAAAGTGTGGCAGTGCCCTCTGCGGTGCCTTTAGGTCATTGAGTTGGCAAAAAATCGTTGACGGTGTCAGGTTACATTTTCTCCTTTGTGACAGCTGAGACATCCAGTTCCAGAACCCCATACCCAGAAGATGTTGAAGTCTTTGATTTCCCTGAGACTTCCAACAGGAGACAAACTGGCAAGCCCTTGGAGATACTGAGGATGCAGAGAGAGCAGTCCAGTCCTTTCCCTGCCCAAGACGGGAAACATCCATTACAGCACAGTCATTACAACGACCTACCTTTACAAAGCAACTGTTACAATGCAACTGCCTTTACATCGCATGCCATTATAATGCATTCCATTACAACACATGTCACTACAACATATGCCTTTACAATGCATACCATTGCAATGCATGCCATTACAACGCAGTATAAGGTAAATAATGAATATTATTTTAGTATTAGGGTGGGTATGAGTTTTGGGGTACATGGGAATAGTAATTTTTACCCATACACTATCCAACACTTTCCCTACTGTTGCAATAACTGGAGTGGGAATAGTAATATTGACCCCTAAGCTATCCAACATTTACCCTACTGTTGCTCTAAAAGTATTATGTATTGTAATGGCATGCGTTTTAATGGAATGCGTTGTAATGGTAGTTTTTTAAAAATGCATTGTAATGGTATGCGTTGTAAAATCATGCAATGTACTGATAGTTGTGATGTAAAGACTGCGTTCCAAAAGCATGCGTTGTAATTGCATGCATTGTTACAATGTCAAAGTCATATATTCCCCAAGACAGAAGTAGCAACTGCAGGCCAACCCAGAAAAGCACACATCAAAGTGGTAGTCTCTCCTCACAGCCCTTCCAGCTCTTCTTCCTTGCAGGTTCCTTAGTCCAGCAGTAATCTAAAGTTCGAGTGTCAGGGCCCTAATACTTATACCACATTTTCCTTTGAATTTGGTACAAAAAAGTTCCTCTGGCACACAGAAACCAGTTCAGCCTGGCTAAGGCAGGTTCACCTCAGGAGGTGCAGAAAGCTTTGTGAGAGGCAGCCACAGTCCATTCACATAAAAGGAACAACTCCGCCCACTACTCTAAATGCAGCCAGGTCTATTCAACCTGGCTATGAGTCACCTAAGAAAGGCAGGACACCCCCCATGTCTGTCTAGTGAGAATGCACATGCTCTGCTCCTGTCACTCTAAACCAAGACAGGGGATACACAAAAGGCAGAGGCACACAGGAAGGTTAGACAGATTTTAAAACACATATTATAAAAATCATATTTACTAACAGATAAAGAATTCTGAATTCAGGCATACCAAACTCTGTTTTTCTATCAGCGCCCCCTGGCAAGCTACCTTGGAAAAGTGTTACCAAGCAGCTCCCATGTTAACCTATGGAAGAGATAGCCTTTCAACAGTGAAAACGAAATACACAGTAATTCACTATTAGGAAATGAAAAAGTATGCCACTACATGGCCTACATTTTAAATACACTTCACCTTGCCCATGGAGATAGCTTGCACCTACCTTAGGGTGACTTAGATGTAAAAAAGGGAAGGGAATGGCCTGTTAAAAACAGTACGCGGACACAGCAGTAGCAGCTTTGAGACACCTTTGAAAAGCTACTTATGTGGGTTGTGCAACCAATGCGGCAAGCCCAATAGTAGCATTTGATGTACAGGCCCTGGGCACACACAGTGCATGGTGCTACAGACTTACTAGTTTATCAAAGATCCCAATCATGAAAAACCACATACACAATTTAGATGGATAGCACATGCACTTTAGCACTGAATAGCAGTTGTAAGTGCAGAGAGTCCTATAACCAACAAAAACAAGGCCCAAAACAGGAAACCAAAGAGCAAAAAATCTGGGGGTGAATCCGCTGAATAAGCCAAGTCTAACACCTACTGCCTGTTTGCATGCTGTATTTCTTCATGCATTTGCTTAGGCTGATGTCATATTTAATCAAGGCAACTGTTGGAGCTAACGTTCTGAGATTATCATCCATTGTAAACCTTGCAACTTCTAATACTGTTCTCATTATTGCACAGTGCATACTAAGGCCAAGAGGAAGGGGAAGTGAGGCTGACAGCCAATGGCATAACAAAACTTGAAGGGGGCCCCCTGCAAAGTACATGAAGGGGGACCCACATGCTTCGAACCTAGTCATGAACTCTCTGGCAGGGGCCCGCTGCCCGTAGACAGTGCTGGAGGGGCCCTCCCAGAGCTTGTGGCTGCTTGCACCTTGGGAGCTGTGTGGATGATTGTTAGGCCACTGCCGACAGCCTCAACGAGTGTAGGGGGAAAAGTGCAGCTAAAGAGCGCCCTGGAGCGGGGCATAGTGCGCTTTTGGGGTACTTGGAGCCCACACTGACGTCCCAGATGCCTATGTTGTTCCCATTCAAGAGCGAGGAGGGGTCATTGATCCAGGGAAGCTCAGTATGATGAATTGCCTTAATGAAGCCACCTGGGGCCCTCGTTCTCCACCCGCCTCCAAATACAGTGGTGACAGATTGTTAGAGAGTACTATCACAAAGTGTAGGTCAGGGCCACTTAGGGGTGCAGTACCTCATCCAACTCAGGGTTTGACCATTGCAAATCCCTCCATCCTCCCAGGCGCGGGCCTTGTGGTGACCCTCCCTAAGCCAAGGTCAACTGGGTGGGTCTACTACAATCCCTAAGATGGAATCAATGCTGAAGTCTCCCTTTGATTCACCCGCAAACACACGTACTATTGCGACAACTGTGATTTCTGCCTTTATCCCCTCTGTGACAAAAAGGGCCCAGTCTTTAGGGCACAGGCAGAAGTCTATCAGGTCAGTTGCGGGGATTCCATCCTTTCTGCTGGACTTTGTTGCAAAACATTTTAAAGTCAGTTCCAAGTCCGACCTGAGTGAAGTTGAAAGTAACTCAATTTTGGTCAAAAGCAATGGTGATGTTGTGAATGGATCTGTCAGTCTGGAGAGGTCACATATCTCAGGTGGAATAGAAGGTGATTCTAGGGGAAATTAATCCCCTTCTGCTCCTTCCTCTGTCGAGCCAGTGGAAATAAAGTTCTCAGAAATTGCCTGTCCTATGGGTGATATTTGAGCAGGTGGCATTGTTGTTCCACCAAAAGACAAGGGAAAGGAGGAAGTTCTAATGTCTACGATGTGTGACATTGACCTGCAGTGGGTGTCCAAATGTTGGCCACAAATACAGGGTAATGCCGACTGGGTGGGCAATCAAGCGAAGGACAAACCTCTTGTTGACTTAGTCTCCTGCTCAGGCCTCTCACCCTCTAAAGCTATGCAATTCAGTATCCACTTTGACAAAGATGTTGATGTAGAGTACCACAATCTCCCTCTTGAGTGTGTAAGACAAGGTCTGGGGGACCTGGAGCGTCAAGTCTTTCAAACCTAATAGAGGGGTTCCAAGGCTAAAAGGGGGGCTTAGGAGCCAGACCTCCAAGGTCTTCCTCCTCTCCAATAGCAATGAGAGAAGCTGGGTCTGGTATAGCCCTGACTGAACCATCATGCAGTACACAACCTAAATGCATACCCTTTACTGAGCATGAAGAACAAAAAGAATTGTCTGTTGGACCAATGAAGGGAATTGATGATGACATGCACAAACTACCAAATTTGGTTAATTCCATGAAAAATGCTTCTGACTTTGCTCAGGATTTGTCAATGTTGAACCTCCTTTCCCTAATGCAAGCAGCCTTTCAGCGAATGTTAATGGTGTTGGTCTTAAGCTTATCCAACTGCACAAAACAATTAGCAAAGGATGGATCTAGGGATATGCCCCTGGGAGGTTGTTCAAAAGGGGTTATTTCTGACTCTGGTCCTTACTCCTCCCCCAAAAGGGGACCCATCTAACTACGTGCACTCTAAATGATGGTACATTTGTTTCAAGGTTTCCCTACCTAGTCTTGAAAAGTGGGAGTGTATTTGATAAAAAAGGGTACTATCTAAATTCAGTCTCACTGTGTTGTTGAGATCGGGGGGACAAAAAGAGCCCTAGAAGGGAGGGGAGATAGAAAGCACATGTGTCAATTGAAGTTGTGTGGTGTTTATCGCCTTGGCCAACCTCCCAAGTCCCCAGTTATAACAGAGTCTCAAGTGATGGGTAAGGAACCAATCACTAGTGGCCAATCTGGTAAAAAAGACGTAGAGAGGATAAGGAAACTTCCAGAGAAAGTGAGAGGGAAAATCAAGGAATATCTAACAGTGATAAAGGTAACCTCTGGGGGTGAAAATACTACAAATTCTAAAGGGAAGACACCCACCCAACTGCACATATCAGGGTTCTGATTCAGAAAAAAGAAAAGCCTTGGCTGGTTCAAAAATGCACTACCTCCATGCATGCAGGAGGTGCTTTTAAGCCAATGGTACCGCCGTTGTTATTCCTAAAGCCCCAATCCAAAAAAGAAAATGCAGCACTCAAATAGCCGACCCCTCAATAGATCTTGACTGTTAAGTGTATTTGCTAACATTAAAAGAGGAATATTTCCTCAAATGACCTGCCACTGCTTGGTTTTAGGAATGTTGTAGGGGAAGAATTAACAAGTGTACTGTTGCTTCTGAGGAGATTAAGAGCTTAATGGAAGCTTCTGGCTCAGCCTTGGCAGCATTAGCCTCTGCGAAGGAAGTGAGTCAATGTTTGAAAACTGTTGCCAAACCAGGGGAGGGCTAAAAAGTCCAGACAACCCATTTTTATGTAAACATGGAGGGTTAAAACATAGCCAAGTTTCCCACTTCTACGCCCCTGGATGTAGGACAGACAGCAGGTGTTGGAAGGTGCTGGTGGGAACTAGATGGCTCGTAAGAAAGAATAGTTACTGTAACATTCCATAATGACAGAGCCCTAGACTTTAGGAATCAAAACCAGTCTCAACCTTGGAGGTTGATGAGACAAGGAGGAAAAACGGCCATGGGTGTCAGGGGTACATCCCCGGTGAATGGAGAGTCACTCCTTAAAAGACATCAATGACCACTATATTCCTCCCTGGAGTGGTGGAGGTGCTGAGGAAATCGACTGTTAGGAGTCAGGACCTCTACTGCCAGGTTGTGTCCTGGTGTGGAACGTACATGGTTTTAAATGTTTTATAGAAATTCAAAACCCTTGAGAGGTCTTAACAAGTTACCCATTGATGTTCCTACAGGAAACCTGGTTATTGGAGTACTCTCTAGAGGAGGGGGTTGTTGCCAAGGCTTCTTTAAGCGGAAACGTAGTGGGTGGATTAATAATATTGGTATCTGTCCACTGTGGGAGGAAAGTAACAAAGCTCCAAACTGCCTAAGAATGGGTCCCCGCTTGCCTAATTGATTTGTTCATGAATGCTGAGGGATTAAAGATACTGATCTGTCATATGTTCCTCCAATTCACCCCCAGCCTGAGTGTGAACTATTGATTCTGGTCAATGATGTTAAAAAATTGATATGTGATTATCCAGATGCTCTGTTGGTGGTGGTGGGGATTTTAATGAAAAATCAGCTTTCAAAGTGTTTGATGTGACTATGAAAGAGCTGCGGCTAGCAATAAACTTTCCCAACTGTATTTTTTTATGAAAGTCCCAAAGAAGGAGAGGTGAAGGCTCTGCCCTGCTTAGCCTAACTGAATCTGATCAATGTGAATGGTCAGTTTAATGATGATATTTCTGCCGCAAGAACCTTTAAATACAGTAACAGCAATTTGCCCTATGACTATGTGTTGATTCTAATACACCAATTCAATCAGGTGAAAAACTTTAGAGTTCTTGATATGGGGCCTAGTGACCAACTTGCCCTTAGTTTAAAGATGCTTTTTGCCTTGTCCAAGTTGAGGTAGTCTATCATAAGAGAATATCAAACTCTGATTATCAAAGATGTACTGCAGGCCCTTTCTTCATTTGAATATGAACAGTTAGACCTGGATGAAAACATAGAGCTACGTTCAGCACTTCTCTTAACAATTCTAATCTCCCAAAGTGTACTGGATAAATTCAACCAACATAAGTTTCATATTTCAACACAATTATCTTCAAACAATATTCCAGAAAAGGCCAATGATATCTTAATACAAAACACAAGAATCACAAAATGTCCCAAGATTCGGTATTCCACTTGTTGGTTTATTCTTTTTGATACTCCCAGCAAGAAATGTGACTTTTGCCAACACCTGTTTCGTCTACTCAGACTTTTTCAAGGCGATTATATATAAATGATCAAGAAGTGTCTGGAATACAACTTCACGTAGCCATGTCCTGTAGAATCCCAATAATATTGAAATGTCCAGAGAAATTTGTTATTAGATGGAGACTTGTCCAAGAATGGGTGTATCATGCACGTGTACCCAAATAATAGTACCTCGGTCCAATAAATATAATCAATATGAAAACTTCAATCAAAGTAAACCACCGTCCTCTCCACGGATGTCCCGGATAAACAACCTCTCCCAAACACGTGATTTTAGCTTCCTTCGTGAACTGGTGAGCAGAAAATTCCACTCTGTGGAAATCCCTGATAAGTTTCCACCCTATAACAAGAGATGGTTTAAGAGTGCAAACGCAACAAGCTGTAAGGGGAATAGCTGGTTTGATGATGACTGTCGGGGGGGGCAGAAGAGTGGTAAACATGATGCCCTAACTAAGAGTCGGTGGACAACTCCGCTCAACTCAGAGTGTGCAGAGTTTTGCCTTTTCCGCATTCCATGAAGTAGGCGGAGCATGCAAACCTCTGGACACTAACGGCAGAGCGGAGTTGGCCTCCCGCCCACCTCCCACTCTTGCTATTAACAAGTTTTGGCAACTTTAAAAAAGTGATTTAAAGAATCAGAAAACATCTTACCTTATCTACGGCTTCCCCAGGCTGCCCTCTTCCTCCATCGCAGCTTCTTCAAGAAAACTGCGCATGCTCCTGTGCATGCGCATTCTTTGCTAGGAATGCGCATGCGTGGGTGCCCGCGCAGTTTTCTTGAAGAAGTTGCGATGGAGGAAGACGGCAGGCCGGGGACGGCGCAGACAAGGAAAGACGCTTTCTTATTCTTTAAACCGTTTTTTTTAAAGTTGCCTAAAATTGTTAATAGCGTGGGTGGGAGGCGGGTGGGAGGAGGGTGTCGCGTAGTTGAGCTACACTGAGTGTGCGGAGATTTTTTCCACTCCACGTAGCTCCTCTACGCCCGCTATGCCCAGGCCTAGCCTTAACTTAAATCCAAGTGAGGTCTGCTTAAAACAGCTATGGTGACTTGGTAAACTTATGTGCCCACAAAAAGAGAGAGTTTTATAGGGTAAATTGGGAGCTCATGCTAGCTACCATTACCGATAAGAATAGTAATCTTTTCTGTCTGTCTTTGAACTCTGTAACTCTTTCATCACCATCTTCCCTTGAGGCCCTGATAAGTGAGGAATTTTGGTATTCCTTTATTTACTCTTTATACAGTAGTGTGAACTCAGAAAATGTGTCAGTGTCCCGGGCCAGCTCTGAAGTGGAGGCAGAAGTGATTACACATACTCAGATAGCAGTAATGCTGTTCAAAATAATTGGTAATATGAAGGCTTCTAGGGCTGGCGGCCCAGATTGTCTCACATTTGTGATATTTTAGAAAGACCCTAGGGAATTTTGAGTGGGTTCTTTCAATGGGTAACGATTACAGGCATCCTCCAGATTAACGAAACGGAGTCATGGTGAAGCACATTCATAAAAAAGGCTAAATGGATCAGCCTGCTATCGTCTGATTTTCAACTAAACTCTATGTTCAAACAATATTAAAACACATAGCTGCCTGGGCTTATGACACTGGACTGAGCAATGAGGTTTCAAACAAAAGCACTCAATGCTTACACTTGTGGGAGTAGCTAGGAAGTCAATGGAATCTGAAGGTGGCCTTTGCTTCTGCTTCATTGACTTCCAGGCGGCATTCAACAGGGTGGACGGAGGTACGCTTTGGCAAAAACTCCAACAGTGGAATATATCTGGAGCCCTTATGGGCCTTGTGAAGCTTCATAATGACAATTGGATCCAAGTTGACTTGGATGGGCTAGGTAGTTTGGCTAGGAAGATCCCAGTAGAGAAAGGCTTATGCCAGGAGTGTGTCTTAGCACAGCTGCTGTTTAGTCTGTTCATTGCGGACCTCCCCCAGATATTAAGTGCCACGAATAGTTACTCTCCAAAAGATTACCTTATGTATGCGGACGTTCTAGTGGTGATGGATCTCACGTGTCTAGGGTTCCTACAAAAATGACATGCCCTGAATTCTTATTGTCTTGAAAATAAACAAATGATACATGTTGACAAGAAAAAGTTTTTTTTCTCTAGAACAAAAACGAAGTTTGCTTAATTCTTTGGTAACATGCAGCTGGAGCAGGTCAGAGAGTATATGAAACTGGGCATGATCTTAGACGATTTGAGGTGGGATAAATATAGGGCTTCCTGGGGACTTATACTGTCAGCATAAGTGAATGGCCTCAAAAGGTTTGATCATAATTATAGGAACTATACATTTGATCCCCTAAGTAAAATCATACAGGGCAAACCTGGCTCTTTATGGAGTAGAGGTGGTGGCAGTGGATAGATGGGTCTCATGGGAAGACCGAATGTAATTCCTTGAAATCGCTCCGCGATTTACCTAAAAATTGAATGAACCAAGCTGTAAGGCAGGAGTTGAGAACCATAGCCTGGAGTGTGCTGGCAGATGCCTGAGCCTTATGTTTTTATTTTTTGATCAAAAATGGGGTCCCTGGCAATAAACTGTTAGTGCTAATTTTACCTGAGATATTGTCAATTCTCCTGTGTAAGAGGAACACTGTGACAGTAATGTTAAAGTACTTGGGAGTCCCAGACATGCAAATTGAAGGAGGCGAAGGAGCCCAAATCAGTCAAATAAAGAGCACCCTCAGAAAATGTGCTATCAAAACCAGATGGAAGGAGGACCTTCAGTATCTCAAGGTCAAACATTCATTTACCCCTTTCCTAGCTTCCCAGGAGAGTACTAATATAAATTCCCAGATAAGTTTCTACAAAACGAAATTCTGTGGTTGATGGTGAGAATCAACCTGGTAGGTGAATATTGGGGCTAGAAACTGAAATAGCCAAGAACCATGGTCAATGCCCCTGTAAGCGGGGTAGAATATAATCAGTGAGCAACCAATGGATGGACTGGTATTCTGCTAGGCTTCCTTCCTCCTAGTGTTTTAAGAACTAGGTTGGCACTACCCTCAGGTTGTTATTGTTGGGTCTCTAATTGGTTAGCAGTTGCTGACTAAATTACAGAGAATGTCCTTACAGGGTCGGGTCTGGAGATAGGAAATTTGACCTTGTCAGTAAGGTTGATTAAGAGAGTCCCTAGTGAGTGTTATAAGTTGCTATGCACACTACACTTTATAATGTTTTACTTGGGCAAAATAAGTTGCATGCTGCAGATAAATTAGTCACTCTATTTCTTTTTACAATATTTTTAATATATGTGGGATTTTGGACTGTTGACCGTCTAATGGGTTTCAGTGTGGAGAATTTTTAAATGCTCATATTATTATATCCTTATTCCTCGAAGTCATGTGTTGGTTGAATTGATTAAAATGAGTACTTGTGACTGTTTATATTATTGAAATGGGTAACGTGCAATATTTCTGTAAGAATGTATTTCTTGGAAAAAAAGTATTTTGACTTGACTACCTCGAGTCCGGGGAATGATTGGAAGTTCAGGAACAATCTAATGGTCTATCTGCAATATCAGTAGAAAATTTAACATTACAGGACTTGGAGCTTAGTGTCAGAATCCTGAAAAACATTGAGAAAGGGTCATAAGAGGGGCAGCTAATTACTTCTGGATGACTCTTGGCCCATGTGGTCGAGGTCCAAATACCACCCTTATTATTAATCAAATTAAAAATCAATGTCAGCTGTGTGCTTTCACCAGAGCATGTTTCCCTGCTATGGTTTTGTGTTCCCATACAAGCTTCCTTATCATGGTGCAAGATATGTGGTACAAAGTCCTGTACCGCAGAACCGACACCAGTGATTTAATCTTGCATAGTATCACGGCACTATGGTAAGGGATTTTGGTCACAGAAGCAAAAAATCCCTTGAAAAAGAAGGGTAGGCTTTTGGATTTTACAGTGTGCAGTGGGGTTGGCTGTCTGCGGAGTGGTTACCACCCAAGGCCAGTGGGTCTGCTAATGGCCATGTACAATGGGGGTTTGTGCCTATTGAGGCTTAGCTGCAGAGGCCAGCAGGGGAGGCTAGGTCCAATTGTCAACCACATCTGCATGTGGCTGTAGATTACGTGCAGGGTAATATACTGCCCTTAGAGGGTTGGGGAAGTGCCCGGCCAGAGGCCGGTTTTGCGGACAACTTGCATGTGGAGGATTGGGCACAGGGCTTGGGAGGAGAAAAACCCTATTACCAACCCCTGCTCTGAACAGCCAAACACCGTGTTCAGTGAGTGTTGGCCACCTACAGTGAGTTTGCGCCTGCAGAGGTTTGGATGCCCAGGAAAGGTTGGGTGTGAGCCTAGTGTGACATTAGTGGTAAACGGAGGTGAAGTCCCAAAAATATTCAATTTAGAATATGATAAGAAAAAACACAGAAATTCACTGAAAGGAACACATTCACGGAAAATATCTGAGTTAAAATGCAGTTATGGTTACAAAGCAAATCATAAAAATCACCCAAATGTGCTGGTTGTAGTTCAGTGACCTAACTATAGCCTGCACCCTTTTCACATATTACATCACTCGTGGCATGTTAAATGACATCATTGATGAAATCACTGATGGCATCTCAAATGACATGGATGACATAACTGATGACATCATCCATGATAATGATATTGACACAATTCCATAAATCCTCCATAACACACATTTTAGAAAAGAAAATAGATTTGCTAAGGGCCTACAGTCATAAACAGTAAAAGATTACTTTGTGTACATGTGTGAGGGCATAAAATGGACATAGTCCACAACCTGGAGCCAAGTGCTGTTGCTATGTTATATTGTAACTAAGCATGTTAAAGTAAGAATGTAACACATGCTCATTTCTCAACAGATCAGCTATGCTGCAGCACTCCCCATCTTTAGTGATAATTCCAGTTCCCATCTTTCCTATGGACAGTGACAAGTATTTTGACTTGACTACCTCGAGTCCGGGGAATGATTGGAAGTTCAGGAACAATCTAATGGTCTATCTGCAATATCAGTAGAAAATTTAACATTACAGGACTTGGAGCTTAGTGTCAGAATCCTGAAAAACATTGAGAAAGGGTCATAAGAGGGGCAGCTAATTACTCCTGGATGACTCTTGGCCCATGTGGTCGAGGTCCAAATACCACCCTTATTATTAATCAAATTAAAAATCAATGTCAGCTGTGTGCTTTCACCAGAGCATGTTTCCCTGCTATGGTTTTGTGTTCCCATGCAAGCTTCCTTATCAAGGTTCCTAGATATGTGGTACAAAGTCCTGTACCGCAGAACCGACACCAGTGAATTAATCTTGCATAGTATCACGGCACTATGGTAAGGGATTTTGGTCACAGAAGCAAAAAATCCCTTGAAAAAGAAGGGTAGGCTTTTGGATTTTACAGTGTGCAGTGGGGTTGGCTGTCTGCGGAGTGGTTACCACCCAAGGCCAGTGGGTCTGCTAATGGCCATGTACAATGGGGGTTTGTGCCTATTGAGGCTTAGCTGCAGAGGCCAGCAGGGGAGGCTAGGTCCAATTGTCAACCACATCTGCATGTGGTTGTAGACTACGCGCAGGGTAATATACTGCCCTTAGAGGGTTGGGGAAGTGCCCGGCCAGAGGCCGGTTTTGCGGACAACTTGCATGTGGAGGATTGGGCACAGGGCTTGGGAGGAGAAAAACCCTATTACCAACCCCTGCTCTGAACAGCCAAACACCGTGTTCAGTGAGTGTTGGCCACCTGCAGTGAGTTTGCGCCTGCAGAGGTTTGGATGCCCAGGAAAGGTTGGGTGTGAGCCTAGTGTGACATTAGTGCTAAACGGAGGTGAAGTCCCAAAAATATTCAATTTAGAATATGATAAGAAAAAACACAGAAATTCACTGAAAGGAACACATTCACGGAAAATATCTGAGTTAAAATGCAGTTATGGTTACAAAGCAAATCATAAAAATCACCCAAATGTGCTGGTTGTAGTTCAGTGACCTAACTATAGCCTGCACCCTTTTCACATATTACATCACTCGTGGCATGTTAAATGACATCATTGATGAAATCACTGATGGCATCTCAAATGACATGGATGACATAACTGATGACATCATCCATGATAATGATATGGACACAATTCCATAAATCCTCCATAACACACATTTTAGAAAAGAAAATAGATTTGCTAAGGGCCTACAGTCATAAACAGTAAAAGATTACTTTGTGTACATGTGTGAGGGCATAAAATGGACATAGTCCACAACCTGGAGCCAAGTGCTGTTGCTATGTTATATTGTAACTAAGCATGTTAAAGTAAGAATGTAACACATGCTCATTTCTCAACAGATCAGCTATGCTGCAGCACTCCCCATCTTTAGTGATAAGATCCAGTTCCCATCTTTCCTACGGACAGTGACAAGTGTTTTCTTCCAGCCGGGTGCTTTAGTAGAGTTACTGCTCCACTTTGGCTGGACGTGGATTGGAATCCTGGCCTCAGATAATGACCTATGTCTTGAAGGCAGCCAGATGCTGAAGGATCAGGCAGCACAGAATGGGATCTGCATTGAATTCTTTGAGATTCTCCCCACACAGTCCAGTAGAGCATCCCTATCCCATGTCACTGACATTGTGAGAAGATCTACTGCTACTGTGATAGTGTGTTATACCTTTACGGTGCATATCAGCCCAGTCCTAAAGGAGATATCTTTACTAGGTATAACTGGTAAAATATGGATTGGGGTTACAAGTTGGATTCCAGCACCAATTTTCTCTCGTAGAGAATTGTGGGAAACATTAAATGGCATGCTGGGTCTGGCAGTGTATAGCGGTGAGATCTCTGGGTTAAAAGACTTCCTCTATAGCATCCACCCATTAAAACACAGTGAAGATATTTTCATCAGGGAATTCTGGGAGGAGGCCTTCAGTTGTAAATGGATGGATGTATTTAACAAAACAGAAATAGGCACCAGGCTAGATGGAAAGGAGCTCTGCACTGGAGCAGAAAAGCTGGAGTCTCTTGATGCCTCAGTGTATTGGGTGAAAGATTTTCGGTTACCTTTTTCTGCTCACAAAGCCGTCTATGCCATGGCCTTGGCACTGCATGATCTTTTTCACTGCAGAAATCAGGAAGGTCCCTTCATTAATGGGTCATGTGCAGATCCCAAGGATTTTCAACCCTGGCAGGTAAGTGTACCCATATATTCGATAAATTGTATTTTACTCTGGAATCAACAAAAGATTTCTGTTTAAAAATATAGCTCATTCACACATCATGGATTTATACTCGAATCCAGAGTAACTAAAGCATTGCTCAAAATATTCATATTTCATACACTTTCACATTCAACGAATTCCTCAACAAACTAGTACCAACAGCAAAGTGAACAGAGACAGGCGTGAATGTGAACACTGCCCAACCACTGAAAAGACGAAATCGTCATTGTCATCCGATATCTCAAGAATGGAAAATCTCCTGGCCAAGACTACCTGAATGCAGAAATGTTCAAGGCAGACCCTGAAACATTAGTCAAAATCCTCCAACCACAGTTTGCATAAACTGGATAAGGAAAGAAAGTACCAGACAACTAGAGCCAAGGCTTTGTCATCAAGATTGCAACGAGGGGAGAATTAATTAAATGTAACAACTGACATGGAATCACCTTTCTGTCAATCCTGAATAAAATGCTTGTGAAAGTTATTATACAGAGCATGTCTGAAGATGTGGAAAAGGGGCTCAGAAAAGGACAAGCTGGGCGCTGTAAGGGTGGCGGATGTGTTGATCAGATCCTCATTCTATTCAACATCACAGAGCATTGCACTGAATGGCAAAGACAAATATACATCACCTTTATTTATTTTGAGAAAGTATTTGACAATATCCATCATGATAGCCTTTTGTGTATACCAAGAGCCTATGGCATATCTCAGCAGATAGCTCTCTTCATCAAGAGGTTCTATGATAAATTTACCTTCAAGGGGAGAGATAGTGAATATAGCTTTGAAGTCAAGACTAGTGTAAGACAAGGATGGGTGATGTCAACGCTGTTCTTCAACCTAGTTTTTAACTGAGTGATAAGATGTACGACAGCAGATAAAGCCAAGGATATCAGATATACCTTATTCTCTACACTGAAGGACCTTGACTTTGCAATTGACCTAGCTTTGCTCTCTCACACACCACCACCATATGCAGGAAAAGATGTCTTGCCTCAAACTCTATGCAGAGCAAGTGAGCCTGAAGATCAACACAAATAAATCAGAAATCATGCCACTCAACATCCCAAACCTTTCACCAGTCAAAGTGGATGGAGAGGACCTAGCCATGTCTGAAGAGGTTAATTTCTAGGCAGTACTATCAGACATGATGGAGGTACAGACAGAGACATCAAGAGTAGAATGAAACAGGCCAGGAATGCCTTCAGTATGCTGAACAATGTATGAAGGTCATAGCAGTACCACACCAGCACCAGGTTTAGGTTTTACCAAAGTTGCACCCAGTCCACAATATGTATAGATCAGAATACTCGCAGATGACAAAAAGCAACATTACTAAACTGACAGCCTTCCGCACCAGTGGCCTTAGAAGAACCCTGCACATTTTCCAGTCGCAAACCATCTCCAGCAAGGAACTGTTCAATAAATGCAAGCAAGAGAGCAAGGACACCACCACTATGAGGAAAAGATGGAACTGGATAGGACGCGCCATACGAACAGGACCTCAACAAAAGAACAGCTCTCTTTTGGATCCCAGAGGTCAAATGGAATATAGAGTCAGGCCTGTAGGTGAACTGTGAAAACAGAAATGAAAACTCTGCACTACATCTGGAGCACCATACGGAAATGTACACAAGACAGACAGGAGTGGTTGCCCTTTGTTGCCCTTTGCTGCACTTTGTCGCTGCCCTACATACTAGCTGGCAGAACGGGCAGCAATTAAGATTTGGAGTGGCATATTTATGTCTGCACTTGCTAGTAGGTATGGATGAATCCTGTGTACTCCTTTATCCCTTAACCAGGGATCTTCAAACTGAGGGGCAGGCCCCCCTGGGAGGGGGGGTGCTACAGGCTCTGGCCAAAAGAATTATTTTGCTGATAACTGCTTTGTTTTCAGCTGAAAAAAATGAGTGGCAATAAGCCGCTCTGTAAATTGCAATCACTAACATCTTTTGTCATTTATATCCTGGGTGGGGGAAGGGACACCAAATCCCCCACCCCCATTTCTAATAATCACACTGAGGATACTTTTACACATTCATAAGGCCTGCCTGACCAGAATAGTAAGTTTGGCAATCATACATTTGATTGTTTTTAAAATGGAAATACAACTTAACTGCAATGTTTAAGTAAGTTTAGACCTATTTAAAAATTGGCAATGTAATAGAAAAATTGTTCAGCATTTGGAGGGGTCTTCCTGATGATTTAATTTTGTCACTTGATAGGGGGGAGGGACGCTGCATTAAAAGGTTTGAAGATCACTGCCTTAAACAATGAGGATGGGTTCTCAGGACTGGGAGCAGTCCTGACTACATTTTCAGTAGTTCCTCTTTGCAACACTGCAAATACGCCTAAAATGCCTTATGTCAGATCAAGATGGTAAAAATCTTTAACTTGGGCTCTGAGGGCTGTGGGTGCAGAGGTGGGTGTGGTATAGTAATCACCAATGTTCTCCCACGTCTAACACTAACATCCAAACTGAAGCAAGCCCTATACCCTTAACAAACTGGGAGATAGAAGACGGGAAGGACAAAGGAAGGAAGCATACTGTTATCTCCATTTTAAATTAACCAAAGAGTTGCATGTGACTCAAACAGACCTGGAAGTCGGAATGCAACACTATGGTGTCAATATTATGTCTACAGCCTCCACCCTCAAGATTCCGCAGAGCTCAGAGAAGTCATCCCTGCTTATTCGGGTCAATCTATTATGTAGCTTCTGAGAGGAAGTATCTACCTCATTCACACCCCATTCATAGCTGAAAACAGGCTTGGATTTGGCAAAGCCTTATGCTAATTAGTCTTCTGAAATACAAGGCAAGTAAAGGGTAACTCTTTAAAAGTTAAGTTTCTTTACTGTTTCTTTTTTTTTTTTTAATCTGACAACCTTTACATTTTTTTATTTTTTTTAAATAGTGGCTTAATTATTTTTGCTGGCTTCTTTCACAAGTTGGCACTAATTATTCTTTTAATTTGTACTCTTGTTTTAAACATAGGGCACCCAGGCTTGCCATAGTGGTATTAGCATATGCAAATGGCAAGCTTAGTTTTCTACCTGTCCCACTTATAAATCCTATGCACCCTGCCTTGTGTGCCACTGGTGCACATAGGGATGACTACTTAAATTTGATAGGAAGGTCTTCAACTGTCAAAAAGGGCTTTTTGAAAGATTGCACATCAGGTTGCACACTGTAGCAGTCAGGCTACTTAAGGTAGGTGTATAGCTATATTTGCACTGCTATCATACTCATTCAACTTCCAGGTCATGGGTAGACTTTCTACAGCATAAATTAGAGACATACAGGCAAGTTGAATATGCCAACGACGAATGAGTCAATGTAACCATTTTTAAAGGGTGAGAACAGACAGTTTACTACTGGTTAGGAGGGGTAAAGGGAAACGAGTTCTAAGGCAAGCAAAAATGGGTCCCAAAAAAGGTGAAAAATTTTGCGTAACAACACAGAAAATGGCAGATTTCTAACAAATACTATTAAAAAAGCAGAAGCACCATCTCCGTATTAGTTTGATAGTCGATCAGGACATTGCCGCTATATGGAATAACCATATTTTTTATTAAAACATTTTCTCACATATACTACAGATGCTTTGGTTTCTTGAAGACTTAAAACTGATTAATTTCCCCATTTATATTTACCCAGGAAAAGCATGGGGACAAGTGAATGGAGAAAACTGGCTGGTCAGACACAGAGAAATATCATACAAAAATGGGTTGCAAACTTCAATAGACCATGTTATGTTTCATTTAGGTTAGGAAATCTCAGAAGGGTTTAGTAATGCTTCATCTGGTAAATAAAGCACTGCACAGAATTCTAAAGACAACCAATGAGTTCTGTGGGTCTCATTGATGTAACCCCATGAAGTTTAGTGAAATAATAAGATGAAGTCTTCCTCAAAGCCAAGAATGGCTCCTGGTTTTTATTCACAAAACAGATATTACATTATTTATATTAGTGCAGACAGTGCACTGCTCAAAGGTGCAGTGAATTGAACAATAAAATATGATATATATGTACAACAACAGGGATGTCAGTCAATTATTGAGAGTTGTATAGTACAGTGACAATCCTGAATTCTGTGTTATATATTACATCTAGACAATCCTTTGAAACCCTAAATTTTGCACGTCTCTTCAGGATAAAAGTTGCTCTCTGGCACAACACTTCAAGGCTGTGTATCACCTTCTCTAGTTAGGGTTTGTTACAACGATATGCCCTGAAAGAACAAAAAAATGTGACTATAAATTTCGCACTAAATTCAATTTTAAGCTTTGTATTAGACTTACTCTAATTGAGATGATGCCCTCACAATTTTCACTTGTTCATCTGTTGGCTTCACTGCTCCCACTGTTACACCCATCCCCACCTCATCTTTACCTGACTCCATCAAATCTGTCTCCACCCCTTACCTTCTATGTCCAATCAGTAATCATTATCTGCCAACAAGACATCTCTCCCAACCCTTGCACCACATTCCAAACATTGCAAATCAGAATATCCTTTTCAAATTCTTTATATACCTATTGAATCATCTTTTATGGTTTATGCACAGATGTTGCACTATGTGAAGAACGTTCGCACAAGCAGCTCGGCTGACAGCGAACGTTTTTTTGACTCAAATGGGGATTCGCGCCCATTCCTGGATGTGTTATACTGGCACGTGACATCCAATGACAGCAGCAGCTTTGAGAAAGTGGGAACCTATGATGCCAAGGCTCTGTCAGGTTTTAAATTGGTCATTAATGGGAGCACCGTCCTATGGGGAGGTATACCCTCTCAGGTGAGGACTACTTTTTATATCGACTCAAGAACAGCAGCACTAATGGGCAGACTTTCGGTAAAATTCCTTGAACAGGAGTGTTTGCAGAAATATAATGTTAAACAGCAGGAGCATTTGTTTCATGACTTGCTTTGACTTTTTTAATTGCATATTTATTGAGAGGCTTGTGTTGCCGTTGCATCACTTTTAGTGATGAAATAATGGCGCAAACCTTTCAACCATAACGCAAATCGCTGCGTTTCCTTACTCTATGCAAGGGAGGTATTCTATGGGCACTGCTGTGGGTTTTCCATGCAACACCCGTGTAATTACCAAGATTTACAACCCCATGTAAACCTGGGAATAGACAAAACCTTATGCCTCCCTAGGGGAGGCACAATGAGGAGAAATAACTTTATTTCTTCGTGTTGTTTTGCAGGTCACATAGAAAGAGGAAGCAGCAGTGGCGTAACAAAACTTGAGGGGGCCCCCCTGCAAACTACATGGAGTGGGCCCCCTCCCATCCTCCGTGCCAGTCTAGAGCTCTCAGGCCAGCGACCCGCCATACTGCAGGGGATGCGGGGCTATTGAGTGTAATAATAATCTTTATTTAGATATAAAACAATATCTTTAAAAGTTTTTCCCCAAATCACATTGTGTACAATTTTGCGTATAAAATAGTTAAAAACAAAGAACCCATGCCATTGTAAGTAACACTGGATGGTGGAGTTAAAGGTTGGGCTTAGTCTGCCAGCAGGCTATCATAGGTGGTGGTCCATTCATTACAGGGTCCCTGCCATCAGTACGCCAGGGAGGTTTGCCCAATTTTAGGTGGGTTTCCTGATGCAGACTCCTGTCATGATATACAACATCGGGCCCACTCATCGTTCTGTTTTGACAAAAGTGCATCCACTGCTCCTTCTCGTTTCCGTTTTAAAACATTAGACAAAGTGACAATGCAGTACTTCAAAAGTAGATGTAACTACAAAGAGCACATTTTGATAATACATTTTTATTAGTAGAAAATAGCAATCTTAAGAGATTGCATAGCTTCATACACACTGTGACCCCAATTCCATCACAGTCTCTCTCTCTCTCTCTCTCTCTCTCTCTCTCTCTCTCTCTCTCTCTCTCTCTCTCTCTCTCTCTCTCTCTCTCTCTCTCTCTCTCTCTCTCTCTCTCTCTCTCTCTCAATGAGTCAGTCTCTCTCTCTCAGTCAGTCAGGTCTCTCTCTCTCTCTGTCATTCAGTCTCTCTCAGTCAGTCTGTCTGTCAGTCAGTCAGTCTGTCAGTCTCTCTCTCTCTGCCAGTCTATCAGTCATTCGGTCTCTCTCTCTGTCAGTCTCTCTATCTCTCTCTTTCTGTCAGTCAGTCAGTCTCTCTCAGTCAGTCAGTCTCTCTCTCTCTGTCAGTTTCTCAGCCAGTCAGTCTCTCCGTCAGTCAGTATTCAGACTCTGAGTCAGTCAGTCTCTACTCTCTCTCCACTCTATCTCTCTCTCCATTCCCTCTCTCAACTCTGTCCACTCTATCTCCACTGTCTCTCCACTGTCTCTCCCTCCACTGTCTCTCTCTCTCCCGCGTCTCTCTCTCCACTGTCTCTCCACTCTCTCACTCCCTCTACTCTCTCTACTCTCTCTCCAGTCTCTCTCCACTCTCTCTCCACTCTCTCCCCACTGTCACTCTCTCTCCACTGTCTCCCTCCACTGTCTCTCTCTCTACTGTCTCTCTCCAGTGTCTCTCTCTCTCCACTGCCTCTCACTCTCTCTACTCTCTCTCCACTCTCTCTCTCTCTCCACTCTCTCTCTCTCTTTCTCCCTTCTCTCTTTCTACTCTCCCTTCTCTCTCTCTACTCTCTCTCCACTCTCTCTACTCTCTCTCCAATCTTTCTATTCTCTCTACTCTCTCTCCACTCTCTCTACTTGCTATACTCTCTATCCATTCTCTCTCTCTCCACTCTCTCCACTCTCTCTCTTCACTCTCTCTCTCCACTCTCTCTACTCTTTCCACTCTCTCACTCTCTCTACTCCCTCCATCCTCTCACTCTCTCTCCAGTGTCTCTCTCCACTGTCCCTCTCTCCACTCTCTCTCCACTGTCTCTCTCCACTGTCTTTCCACTGTCTCTTTCTCCACTCTCTCTCTACTCTCTCTCTCCACTGTCTCCCCCTCCACAGTCTCTCTCTCCACCGTCTCTCTCTCCACTGTCTCTCCACTGTCTCTCACTCTCTCTACTCTCCCTCCACTCTCTTTCCATTCTCTCTCCCTTCTCTCTCTCTACTCTCCCTTCTCTCTCTCTACTCTTTCTCCACTCTCTCTACTCTCTCACTCTCCACTCTCTCTACTCTCTCTCCACTCTCTCTACTCTCTCTACTCTCTCTCCACTCTCTCACTCTCTCCACTCTCTCTCCACTCTCTCTCCACTCTCTCCACTCGCTCTCTTCACTCTCTCTCTCTCTCTCTCTCCACTCTCTCTCCTCTCTCTACTCTCTCCACTGTCTCTCTCTACTCTCTCTCTCCACTGTCTCTCTCTCCACTCTCTCTCTCTCTACTGTCCCTCTCTCCACTGTCTCTCCACTCTCTCTCTCTCTCCACTCTCTCTCCACTCTCCCTCTCTCCACTGTCTCTCTCTCCACTGCCTCTCTCTCCACTGTCTCTCATTCTCTCTACTCTCCCTCCACTCTCTCTCCACTCTTTCTCTCTCTCCACTCTCTCACCACTCTCTCTCTCCACTCTCTCTCTCCACTCTCTCTCCACTCTCTTTCTTCACTCTCTCTCTCTCTCTCCACCCTCTCCCTCTCTTCTTTCTCTCCACTCTCTCTTTCTCCACTCTCTCTCCACTCTCTCTCTCCACTCTCTCTCCACTCTCTCGCTCCACTCTCTCTCTCCACTCTCTTTCTCCACTCTCTCTCTCTCCACCCTCTCTCTCTCCACTCTCTCTCTCCACCCTCTCCACTCTCTCTCTCTTCTCTCTCTCCCCTCTCTCCACTCTCTCCTCTCCCTCCACTCTCTCCTCTCTCTCTACTCTCGCCACTCTCTCTCTCTCCACTCTCTCTCTCTCTAATCTCTCCTCTCTCACCACTCTCTCTTTCCACTCTCTCTCTCTATTCTCTCTACACTCTCTCACTACTCTCTCTCCACTCTCTCTCTCCACTCTCTCTCTCCCTCGACTCGCACTCTCTCTCTCTCTCTCTCTCTCTCTCTCTCTCCACTCACTCTCTCTCCACTCACTCTCTCTCCACTCACTCTCTCTCCACTCTCTCTCCACTTTCTCTCCACTCTCTCTTTCTACTCTCTCTCCACTCTCTCTCTCTCCACTCACTCTCTCTCCACTCTCTCTCCACTCTTTCTCCACTCTCTCTCTACTCTCTCTCTCTACTCTCTCCCTACTCTCTCTCTCCACTCTCTCTCTCTCCACTCTCTCTCTCTCCACTGTCTCTCTCTCCACTATCTCTCTCTCCACTGTCTCTCTCGCCACTGTCTCTCCACTCTTTCTCCACTCTCCACTCTCTCTCCACTGTCTATCTCTCCACTGTCTCTCCACTGTCTCCCACTCTCTCTACTCTCCCTCCACTCTCTCTCCACTCTCTCTCTCCCTTCTCTCTCTACTCTCTCTCTCCAGTCTCTTTACTCCCTCTCTACTCTCTCTCTACACTCTCTCTACTCTCTCACTCTCCCCTCTCTCCACTCTTCTTTCTCTCCTCTCTCTCCACTCTCTCTCTCCACTCTCTCCACTCTTTTTCCACTCTCTCTCTCTATTCTCTCTCTCTACTCTCTCTCTACTCTCTCTCTCTCCACTCTCTCTCTCCACTCTCTCTCTCTCCACTATCTCTCTCTCCACTGTCTCTCTCGCCACTGTCTCTCCACTCTTTCTCGACTCTCCACTCTCTCTCCACTGTCTCTCTCTCCACTGTCTCTCCACTGTCTCCCACTCTCTCCACTCTCTCTCCAGTCTCTATACTGCCTCTCCACTCTCTCTACTCTCTCTCTACACTCTCTCTACTCTCTTACTCTCCACTCTCTCTACTCTCTCTCTCCACTCTCTCTCTCTCCTCTCTCCACTCTTCTCTCTCTCCTCTCTCTCCACTCTCTCTCCACTCTCTCCACTCTCTCCCCACTCTCTCTCTCCACTCTCTCTCTCCACTCTCTCTCTCCACTCTCTCTCTCTCTCTCCACTCTCTTTCTCCACTCTCTCTCTCCCCACTCTCTCTCTCTCTACCCACACAAATCTCTCTCTCTTCTCTCTCTCCACTCTCTCCACTCCCTTCACTCTCTCCTCTCTCTCCACTCTCTCCTCTCTCTCTCCCTTCACTCTCTCTCTCCACCCTCTCTACTCTCTCCCCACTCTACCTCCAGTGTCTCCCTCCACTCTCCTCCACTCTCTCGCCCTTCTCTCTCTCTACTCTCCCTTCTCTCTCTCTACTCTCCCTCCACTCTCTCTCTACTCTCTCTACTCTCTCTACTCTCTCTCCACTCTCTCTACTCTCTCTCCTCTCTCTCTCTACTCTCCCTCCACTCTCTCTCTACTCTCTCTACTCTCTCTCCACTCTCTCTACTCTCTCTCCTCTCTCTCTCTCTCCACTCTCTCCACTCTCTCTCTCCAATCTCCCCACTCTCTTGCTCTCCACTCTCTCTCTCCACTCTCTCTCCCTCTCCACTCTCTCTCTCTCTTCTCTCACCATTCTCTCTCTCCACTCTCTCTCTTTGCACTCTCTCTCTCTACTCTCTCTCCACTCTCTCTCTACTCTCTCTCTCCACTCACTCTCTCTCCACTCACTCTCTCTCCACTCACTCTCTCTCCACTCTCTCTCCACTCTCTCTCTCCACTCTCTCTTTCTACTCTCTCCCCACTCTCGCTCTCTCCACTCTCTCTCTCCACTCTCTCTCTATCCACTCTATTTCCCTCCACTCTCACTCTCTCCACTCACTCTCTCTCCACTCTCTCTCCACTCTCTCTCTCCACTCTCTCTTTCGACTCTTTCTCCACTCTCTCTCTCTCCACTCTCTCTCTCTCCACTCTCTCTCTCCACTCTCTCTCTCTCCACTCTCTCTCCTTCCACTCTCACTCTCCCCACTCACTCTCTCCACTCACTCTTTCTCCACTCACCCTCTCTCCACTCACTCTCTCTCCACTCTCTCTTTCTACTCTCTCTCCACTCTCTCTCTCTCTCCACTCTCTCTACTCTCTCTCTCTCCACTCACTCTCTGTCCACTTACTCTCACTCCACTCTCTCCACTCTTTCTCCACTCTCTCTCTCTCTCTCTCTCTCCACACTGTCTCTCTCTCCACTATCTCTCTCTCCACTGTCCCTCTCATCACTGTCTCTTCACTCTCTCTTCACTCTCCACTCTCTCTCCACTGTCTCTCTCTCCACTGTCTCTCTCTCTCCACTGTCTCTCCACTCTCTCCCACTCTCTCCACTCTCCCTCCACTCTCTCTCCACTCTTTCTCCACTCTCTCTCTCCCTTCTCTCTCTCTACTCTCTCTCCACTCTCTCTACTCTCTCTCCGCCCTCTCTACACTCTCTCTACACTCTCTCTACTCTCTCACTCTCCACTCTCTCTACTCTCTATCTCTCCACTCCCTCTCTCTCCTCTCTCCATTCTTCTCTCTCTCCTCTCTCTCCTCTCTCTCTCTTCACTCTCTCTCTCTCTCCACTCTCTCCACTCTCTCTCTCTCCGCCCACACAACTCTCTCTCTCTTTTCTCGCTCCACTCTCTCTCTCTCCACTCTCTCTCTTCTCTCTCTACTCTCTCCCCACTCTCTCTCCAATGTCTCCCTCCACTCTCCTCCACTCTCTCTCCACTGTCTCTCTCCCTTCTCTCTCTCTACTCTCTCTTCTCTCTCTACTCTCCCTCCACTCTCTCGACTTTCTCTCCACTCTCTCTTTCCACTCTCTCCACTCTCTCTCTCTCCAGTCTCTCCACTCTCTCTCTCCACTCTCTCTCTCTCTCCACTCTCTCTCTCTCTCTCTCTCTCTCTCTCTCTCTCCACTCTCTATCTCTCTCCTCTCTCTCTCTCTCCTCTCTCTCTCCACACTCTCTCTCTCCACTCTCTCTCCCTGTCTATCGACTGTCTCTCTCTCCACTGTCCCTCCAATGTTTTTCTACTGTCTGTACTCTCTCCCTACTCTCTCTCCCTACTCTCTCCATTCTCTCCACTCTCTCTCTCCACTCTCTGTCTCTCTTTACCCTCTCCACTCTCTCTCCACTCTCTCTCTCCACACACTCCCTCTCCACCCTCTCTCTCCTCTCTACTCTCTCTCTTTCTCTCCTCTCTACTCTCTCTCCACTCTCTCTCTACTCTCTCTCCACTCTCTCTCCAGTCTCTCTCTCTACTCTCTCTCCACTCTCTCTCTCTCCATTCTCTTTCTCTCCACTCTCCTTCTCTCCACTCTCCCTCTCTGCAC
The DNA here is from genome assembly GCF_964261635.1 of Lissotriton helveticus. Taxonomy (NCBI): domain Eukaryota; kingdom Metazoa; phylum Chordata; class Amphibia; order Caudata; family Salamandridae; genus Lissotriton; species Lissotriton helveticus. Next base: position 61,225,238 of record NC_136071.1, read on the forward strand.
TCTATCTCTCTACACTCTCTCTCTCTACACTCACTCTCTCTCCACTCTCTCTCCACTCTCTCTCCACTTTCTCTCCACTCTCTATCTACTCTCTCTCTCTACTCTCTCTCTCTCTCACTCTACTCTCTCTCCAATTTTTACTTCATCACCATCCCCCTTGCACCCTTCTCCCCTCTGCCTTGCACCCTTCTCCCCATCTGCCTTGCACCCTACTCCCCCTCTTCCTTGCACCCTTCTCCCCTCTGCCTTGCACCCTTCTCCCCTCTACCTTGCACCCTTCTCCCCTCCGCCTTGCTCCCATCTCCTCTCTACCTTGCACCCTTCTCCTCTCTGCCTTGCACCCATCTCCTCTCTGCCTTGCACCCTTCTTCCCTCTGCCTTGCACCCTTCACCTCTCTACCTTGCACCCTTCTCCTCTCTGCCTTGCACCCTTCTCCCCGCCGCCTTGCACCCTTCTCCCCTCCGCCTTGCACTATTCTCCCCTCCGCCTTGCACCCTTCTCCTCTCTACCTTGCACCCTTCTCCCCTCTGCCTTGCACCCTTCTCCTCTCTACCTTGCACCCTTCTTCCTTCTGCCTTGCACTATTCTCCCCTCCGCCTTGCACCCTTCTCCTCTCTACCTTGCACCCTACTCCTCTCTCCCTTGCACCCTTCTCCTCTCTACCTTGCACCCTTCTCCTCTCCGCCTTGCACTATTCTCCCCTCTGCCTTGCACCCTTCTCCTCTCTACCTTGCACCCTTCTCCTCTCTCCCTTGCACCCTTCTCCCCTCTGCCTTGCACCCTTCACCTCTCTACCTTGCACCCTTCTCCTCTCTGCCTTGCACCCTTCTCCCCGCCGCCTTGCACCCTTCTCCCCTCCGCCTTGCACTATTCTCCCCTCCGCCTTGCACCCTTCTCCTCTCTACCTTGCACCCTTCTCCCCTCTGCCTTGCACCTTTCTCCTCTCTACCTTGCACCCTTCTCCCTTCTGCCTTGCACTATTCTCCCCTCCGCCTTGCACCCTTCTCCTCTCTACCTTGCACCCTACTCCTCTCTCCCTTGCACCCTTCTCCCATCTGCCTTGCAGCCTTCTCCTCTCTACCTTGCACCCTTCTCCTCTCTGCCTTGCACCCTTCTCCCCTCTGCCGTGCACCCTTCTCCCCTCCGCCTTGCACCCTTCTCCCCTCTGCCTTGCACCATTCTCCCCTCTGCCTCTTTGCCTTGAACCCTTCTCCCCTACGCCTTGCACCCTTCTCCTCTCTGCCTTGCACCCTTCTCCCCTCTAGCTTGCATCTTTCTCCTCTCTGCCTTGCACCCTTCTCTCCTCTGCCTTGCACCCTTCTCCCCCCTGCCTTGCACCCTTCTCCCCTCTGCCTTGCACCCTTCTCCTCTCTGCCTTGCACCCTTCTCCCCTCTGCCTTGCACCCATCTCCTCTCCGGCTTGCACCCATCTCCTCTCTGTCTTGCACCATACTCCTCTCTACCTTGCACCCATCTCCTCTCTACCTTGCACCTTTCTCCCCTCTGCCTTGCACCTGACTCGGCCCCCCTTGCCCCCCCTGCGGCTGCCCACATGGCGCTCCTAACAAGAGTGCTTACCTGAGGGCACCATTTTGCTGCCTCATCCCTTCTCATATGAGCTTTGCCCTGGAGAATGCTGTCTTTGGGGGGCCCCACTCCCACCCTTGTCAGGGTCCCGGGCAGTGCTCTGTGCTGCCTTCAGCTCTCTCTCCGCCACCCCCCTCCTTGTCAGGGTCCTGAGCAGTTCTCTGTGCTGACTCCTGCTCTCTCTCTGGGGCCCCACCCCGTCCTTGTCAGGTTTCTGAGCAGTGCTCTCTGCTGCCTCCTGCTCTCTGGGACCCCCATCCCCTGACTTGTCAGGGCACTGACCAGTGCTCTGTGCTGCCTCCTGCTCTCTCTCTGGGCCCCCCCCGTCCTTGTCAGGGTCCTGAGCAGTGCTCTGTGCTGCCTCCTACTCTATGGGGCCCCCACCCCCATCCTTATCAGGGTCCCGAGCATTGCTCTGTGCTGCCTCCTGCTCTCTCTCTGGGGCCCCCACCCCCATCATTGTCAGGGTCCCGAGCAGTGCTCTGTGCTGCCTCCTCTATCTCTGGGGCCCCAGCCCCTGTCCTTGTCAGGGTCCCGAGCAGTGCTCTGTGCTGACTCCTCTCTCTCTGGGGCCCCCAGCCCCGTCCTTGTCAGGATCCCGAGCAGTGCTCTGTGCTGCCTCCTCTCTCTCTGGGGCCCCAGTCCCGTCCTTGTCAGGGTCCCGAGCAGTGCTCTGTGCTGCCTCCTCTCTCTCTGGGGCCCCAAGCCCCCCTTCCATCCTTGACAGAGTCCTGAGCAATGCTCTGTGCCGCCTCCTCTCTCTCTGGGGCCCCCAGTCTCCATCCTTTTCAGGGTCCTGAGCAGTGCTCTGTGCTGCCTCCTACTCTCTGGGGCCCCCACCCCCATCCTTGTCCTTGGCTCCTCTCAGAGGAGCAGAGCCCTGTGGGGAAAGCTGTCTCTGGGCCCCCACCCCCACCCTCTTTCCGAGCCTGGCACCTCTGACTGAAGAGAAACAATGTATGTTGATACTTTCTTTCTCTTCACTTAGAGGCAGGGGGCCAGGGGCTCAGAGCAGGCTTCACCTGCTTCAGACACAGACGGAGAAAGGCTTGCATTAGCGCAAGCCTCTCTCACCGAAGAGCTGAGGGGGGGCCGGGCCCCCTTCATTAACTGAAGAGAGTGGGGCCCCCCGTACCGCGGGGGCTGCGGGGGCGTTTGTTACGCCCCTGGGTCAGCAGCCTCCCAAGGTTATTTTTGTAAAGAAAGTTGCCACTTCTTGCATTAAACTATCCTGCTGACAACATGGTGCAAGGGTGCCTGTGTTGGCACTAGATTTGCGAACCGGCGCCAGCACAGGGGAAAAGGACAAGAATGCACCGTATTGGATAAATACAATGCATTCCTGGCCTTCCACTTTGACGTAGTTATTGCTTAGTTTTCTCATTCTTCTTAAATGTGAATCAACAATCCTTTTCTAACTCTTTCAGTTTTAACAAGATATTGCCTTAGTGGAACCACTGAGTTTGCTCTGAATTGTGGAAAATGTGGCCAGTCAGTCGATCTCTCCAGCCAATGAACTAGATTCAAAGAGTTGCAGACACCCATCTCCAAAATGTAGTTGATTCATATGAACACAATTATCTGTCCATGAAGAAATCATGAAAGAGTCCCTTAAAAACACCCGCTGTATTACGGGTGATACAGAACCCTTATATAATCAGTGATCATATTGCTAATGAAGCAGTTGAAAACTCACTCCACTATGTAACTCCTAGTTAAAGTATGTCATGAGACCAGGAATACTCTCCTAACCAAATCAATTCTACAATTTCATGATCTGAAAAACAATGGAGGATAGAATCAGCTGAGCCAACATATCAGAATTCACTCAAGCATAATGTTCAATACGATATTTCCCCATTACAAATAAAATATGTATATCACTGAGGACAAAAGAATACAACATGCTAGGATGACATCATTCTCCTCAAACATCTTCATTTAGAAATATGACAATCTGTGAAATGGGTATACTTGTTAGCCCATGATCAAGAAGAGGCACATTGTTGAATTCTTGTTCTGGGAAAACATGGCAACATTTTGTATTTAACAGGAGTTAATGTGTCTCAGACAAGGTTTCTGCTAATGCATTTTAACCTTTGTAAAAGACCAACCCTAAGTGTGATGATGTTTATCCTCCTATTTGGATAAACATACATTTTAACCTTTGTAAGTAATCTGCTCTAAATGAGAAGATGCCCTCACAATTTTCACTCTTTAATCTGTAGTAGGCTTCACTGCACTTAGTGCTTTACTGACCCCCTCCGTATATGTATCTGACACCTACAAATCTGTTTCCACCTCTTATCTTCTGCATGGAATCAGTCACCTATATCTCCCAACGTCAACTCCCCATATCCATACCTCAAATGATTCCATTAAAAACTTATCCGAATATCCTTTTCAAATTCTTTATATACATCTTGAATCACATTTTATGGTTAGTGTACAAATGTTGCACAGATGTTACACTATGTGAAAAATGTTCACACAATGTATATTCCAGTTAAGAGTGATATGAATTCCCATCAGCATACCTAATACCTAATCTAAAAAATGTGCCTGGTAGGTGCTGAGAGCCTTCAAATAGTCTGAGTGCAATGTCCATTTGAGGTTTAATGAATAGAAAGATCTATCCTTTACACATGTTGTAGCATATTATAGATCCCAGGACACTCAGGGGCAGATTTACAAGCCCCTGAGTGTCACTTTTGCGCCGTCGTTGCGTCACTTCTGTGATGCAGCGGTGGTGTAAAAGTTGCAGCCCATTTACAATGTGACGCATCTTGGGAGATGAGTCACCTTGTAAAGTCCTGCGTGACATTATACCTGTATCAGGTATAATGTATGCAGGGTAGGCGTTCCCAAAATGTTCCGCCTGCTTCAAGCAGGCATAAGGAGTGATGCAGTGTATTGGGAATAGGCCGCAACACGCATTGCTGTAGTTGCGTCGTGCTTGTGACACGACTCCAGCAATGCATGACTTTTCCGTCAACAGATGCGTCCGAATTTCTGACGTATCTGTCAATCCTTCTGCCATGGTGACACAAGAGTTTTGCATGGTGGTGCCGGGAAAGTGAAGCATCTCTACAGATGCATCACTTTCTTGTAAATCTGCCCCTCAGTGTGAAAAATCTTTTTTTATGGTAACAACTATGCTACTGGACCTGTTGTGCAGATTTTCAGGTTTTTTATACCTAGCTAAGATGACTCTCTGGACAAATCGAATTGAAGAAATGAAGTTGTTGGCCTCTGCTTTTATCCATTCCTATTCAAATCATTATAACAGTTCTTCACTGAAGTCGTCCACAGGCTCATTTTGAAGAAGAGTAACTTTGGTTGAGTGTCAGGAAAGCTAATCAGGAAAAAAGGATGCCCTTTCATCCTGTCCCCACTGTCTCTGTTACGTTCCATTTTCTCAGAGGGTCTATTGTCCGAAACCCAATATTCACAACTACATATTCCACCCATCTCAATATGTGAAATTTTTTAAACTACAGCCTGAGCCATCCTCAACTAGAGTTTCAAAATCTAAAAACTGTAAATGCCTGGGTAACTGTCTAAACTTGTCCAAAAACCTTTCCATCATACCTAGTGGAGTAACCTGAAAGAATGAAGTTTATTCACAGCAGACAGCTTCTACATCCACAGTTAATCAAGTGCAATCTCCCTCTGCCCAACTCCCACTTACAGAACGTCCACCCCAGAGAAAACATAACATTCTATAGGGAATGTTCTAACTAGGAACACTACACCTTGGGCACTAATAAATCATCCCTATTTGTCCCATTTGTATCAAAGGCCTATATAAACATCTAGAGAATACTTTTGCTTCTGTCCTATCAAAGAGACCCATGTCAACACTCATAGGACTCCATCCCTTGACCACTGCCTCCCAGTTACTTTCTTTGGTATCATTAACTACTATAACAACAGTATTCTCACTGACTTAACCTGAAATAGAAAGTAAGATCCTAGTGAAGTGTGACCCAAGAGCCTTAGTGTTTCATGGCTCTTCGTCACCATGCATTGTGTGGGCACCAGCTATGCATTTGCATGCCATACTAGAAATGGGAGCATTTTTTAATTACTCGACATTATTTCAGGTCAGCAGAGTCAAGCAAAAATGCTAAAATTCTATTAACTAATAAGTGTAATGTTTGGTATGCCTTACTGTTAATGTTAATATTGAACAACTGTATTTACCATTGAATTTATTTTAAGTCTTCTTAGTGGTTTGTCAGGCTTTTATTTTGGTACTGTCTACTGTGGGAGATGTAATACACTTGTTAGTGGTAAGGCTATTACTTTTCAGAACAAAACCCAACAACTCCTAGTGGCATGATTTTTCTCAAGACATGCCAAAGCCTAGCAGGCCATGGCTAGTGCAGCAAACCAAGGTACGTTGACCTCTGTCATCACTTCAGGTCCCATGGTCCGCTTGCAGTGAAAGCTGTGCTCCAGGATACAGAAAGTCTGCTATCACAGGACGTCCCAAGTGCTGTTTCTCCTGTGTACATTGCCCTGATGGAAGCATCACCAATGAAACAGGTGGGTTCAATCGCTTTCATCCCATGAGGCATTTTAGTAAACTTACAGAAGAATCTTATATCAAGTTTGAGCCAATTTGTCTCACTATGAGCTATTTAAATAAATATACTCCTTAATCCCCCTAAAAATGTTTTTAGGATCTAATATCTGATTAGTTTTAGCACTGGCACTGCACCCAATCCAATGACTATTATATGCATGATAACCGCATTGCTTTATGGAAAGGCTTAATCTTAAATTATGGAATACCTATATCACAAGTTCTGATACATGTTTTATTGTTGCAAAGCTATATAAAACAGGCAATAAAGTGATGGAAGAAAACATGAATAATAGAAGCCCTGCCACTGGCATTTGTTCAAGTGCATTTCGGCCCATCATTTTCCACCCACATAGAGCAGGACCAAGGCTTATTTCCATGCTGATGTTTCCTGTCTCTGGCTATAATCTTAAATTATGGAATACCTATATCACAAGTTCTCCTACATGTGTTATTGTTGCAAAGCTATATAAAACAAGCAATAAAGTTATGGAAGGAAAGCATGAATAAAAACTCTGCCACTGGCATTCGTTTAAGTGCATTTCAGCCCATCATTTTCCACCCACACAGAGCAGGACCAAGGCTGATTTCCATGCTGCTGGCATGGTGGGCAAAAAATGAGTGGAATGGTTTGTGACTCAGAGTAATTATCACTGACTGAGAGTATTGTAATCCTTCCATAATTGTATTGTTTTGCCCGTTGTAACACTATATGAGGTGTGTCCATCTAGACAGCATATTATGATAATCCACGCCTCATGTGCAAAATGAATGCTAAATTGGGAATTTTGGCAACCAAATTCCTACTGTCTATATTTGAACCAGAAGTGTTGCATCACAGTATCATTATTGCTTTTTGCTGGTGGTAAGGGGATGTCTTACCTACACTCTTACAAGCATATTCTGTCCTATATGAAGGATATAGCCTCACTTGTTGGGGGTAACTGGGGCAGGAAATGAGTGGATTTCCCATTTCACCCATCACACTGTTTCACATAACACTGATTGTTGGGGAAGCCACTGGGTTTCAGACAGCAACATCATAGTCATTTTCACTAGGTGAAACAGTAGCTTTGTGCCAAAAGGATGCTAGTGCTTAAGGTTTGAAAGGCTCACCCTCTATATGGCAGGTCTTCCAATGCGTATTTTTCCTGCTGAAGACCTCCATGCAAGGAATGGTGGTATTGAACAGAAAAAAGAAGAAATGCAACCAACTCAGAAAAAGCAAACAATGTGTATACCTTCTGCTTGGGATTGTTTCTGAAAAACAATTCAAAGCAGCTGAATAGGTTACTATCACATCATAGCATGGCTGATATTACATATTTTCCAAAACAATGAGGAACATTAATTATGGATAGACGGCTGAGTACTCTCTCACAGGGACTTGTTAACAGGCTTGTAGAGTTCTCTGTGATCCCCATAGGTTTTTGATTTGCAACCTTCTGACAAATTCTTGCTTTATTTATAGTATGGGAAATTGTCTTTATGTCATGAAAGTTCCATATTTGGATTGAATAAGAACAGAGGAAGATTTCAGTTTTCATTTTTCTTGAATGTCCACTGCACGCCTGTTTGACTTTTTGACCATTCCATTTCTCCCTACTTTGACTTTTTGACCGTTCCATTTCTCCCTACTCAAACACTCTTGTAAATAGCAGTAATTACATTCTAAAGCACTGATTATGAGTACAGGTGCTATTCATCGCACCTGATAAATAACAATACCACAGGATAAGTTATTTATTCACTGACCAACTTGCACTCTGTCTAAAAGCCCCCGCAGGTTATATGCATTGAAGACAACAAAACATTCCCACAGCACTATGATGCTTAGGTTCCAGTTTAAAACACAACAATGCTTCAATTCACATGCATCTTCTGATAGTGGGAAATATGGAACATCTCAGAATTACAAGATTTATTGGTCACAGATGATGAAACCTATGTAGTCCTTAACTCTTAACTACAGATAATTTGTTGTTTCTGAAAGTTGTTCTATTTTAAAATTATTTTTCTGCAGGACAAAATGGTTCTAAATCATGTTTCTCAAACTGTGGTATCTACTCCTTCAGTTTTGTGTTGATTTTTATAAAAATTAAATTTCTCTGTCACCAGATTCCATAGACTGTATACTGTGTCCAGAAGACCACAGATCCAACAGCAAGAAAGACAGATGTTTGCCAAAGAAAATTGACTTCCTTTCCTATGAGGAACCTCTGGGTTTTACTTTGGCTTTCATTTCAATCTTACTCTTCTGCAATTCAAGCAGCATCTTATGCATCTTTGTGAGGTATAAGCACACCCCGGTAGTGCGGGCAAACAATCTCCAGCTCAGTTACATTCTTCTTGTTGCCCTCATGCTATGCTTCCTCTGTTCCTTGGTTTTCATAGGAAGGCCCAGGATACTAACCTGTATGTTTCGCCAAGTGATCTTTGGCATCTCCTTCTCACTTGCTGTCTCCTGTGTGATGGCTAAAACAGTCATGGTGGTTCTGGCCTTCAGGGCTACCAAGCCCAACAGTACATTACGAAGATGGGTTGGTTCAAGAACATCTTACTGCATCATTCTAGCCTGTTCACTTTCTGAGTTAATCCTGGGAGTTATATGGCTCGGGACAGCACCCTCATTCCCAGAACTAAACAGCAGTTCTGGCAATTGGAAAATTGAAGCAGAATGCAATGAAGGTTCCATCTTTATGTTCTACTGCATGTTGGGCTTTTTGGGACTTTTGGCATGTGGGAGCTTTGGGATTGCTTTCCTAGCGCGGAGTTTGCCGGACAGCTTTAATGAAGCCAAATACATCACCTTCAGCATGCTGGTGTTCCTCAGTGTTTGGCTCTCTTTCATCCCAGCTTATCTCAGCACAAAAGGGAAGTACATGGTAGCTGTTGAGATTTTTGCAATATTGTCATCTGGTGCTGGTCTTCTTTACTGCATTTTCATTCCCAAGATTTACATCATATTTCTGAGACCGGAGATGAACACTAGAGAATCTTTAGTCCCAAGGTCAACAATGTGTACCACGCCTAGAAAAGCTGCTTGACTGAAAAGAGTGTGAACAGTAAATACATGTCTAATAATTAAACCAAAAAACAGGAAGGTATAAACATGACTTCTTGCCGCCTCTTTATGTGTACTAAATGTATTGGATCTGCTTCAATGCACTATGTTTCAGCAGACCATGTTTTTAAGCTATTAAAATGTCATTGAACAATTGCAAGTTTACATGTTTTCAATCTCATTCTACTGTAGAAACACTCTTCAGTCCTATTGCTCATCAGTTGCCCAAAGTCTTGTTGCTCTGAGATGCACCAGTTTCATGTGTAAATAAAGAAATGTATCTTTATGCTTTGGAATAAACATTAGATATATATAGCTCTAAGTTTAGGATGGATGAAAGAGACTAGTATCAACAATTTTAATATAATCTGAGTTGTGGGTTTCTAAATTGTGACCCATGGTAATCAGACAAAAGATCAAAAATGTAATATCGATTACATAAATATCGAGTTGGAAATATATGGAAAAATATGGACAGTGTAAATATCAACTACAAAAATATCTATGATGTTAATATTGTTGTTCAAAATATTGCTGTTAATTTATTGATGTTTTAATTATGTTCATGTATTTTACTATTCATTTTATAAATATAATTTTCTGTTGATTTTTAATATAATAGATTTTTGTCATTTTAAGTACCGTTGCGGGTTTGTTGGGTTTCTCGGAGTACAAGGTGGGAAGTAATGTAATAATTCATTATTCATTCATTATAGTTATTGAATTGATGCTCATTATGTTACTTGTATAATTTTTTTTAAGTTACTTTTTAGGTGCATGTTTTGCGATTTGTTGGGGTATAGGGTAGGAAGTAAATTAATTATAATTAATTAATAATTAATTTGCAACTAATAGCAATTAAATCATTTTTGTCATTTGTATAATACATTTCTTTAACTTAAGTTTCAGGTGGCGGTTTTTGGGTTTTGTAGTGGTACAGGGTGGAATGTATATTAATTATAATTAATTAATAATTCATTTTAATTAACATTAATTTGTAATTGATAATTATTTATGCGAATTGCATACTTTTTTTTTTTAAATTAAATTTAAATTTCAGTTGTTGGTTGTGGGTTTTGTCGGGGTATAGGGTGAGAAGTTAATTAATTATAATTATTTATTCTTATAATTAAATATTTAATTGATAACTAATTATACAAATTGTGTAATACATCAAGGAGCATATTTATGAAAACTGTTGCATCGCTGTGTGAAAACAGCGATGCAACAATTTTCATTGCGCCCTCCTCGCGACATGATGAATGCGTCATATTTCGTGTACGAAGCATCATGTCACAAAGAATGACAGATACGTCAGTATTACTGACGTATCTGTGGGCGTAACACCAACGCATTGCTGGAGTTGTGTCAGAAGAGTGACGCAACTCCAGCAATGCAGGGGGGAGGGATATGAATATAGCACTGCATCAATGTTATGCCTGCTGTGAAGCAGGCGTAAGATATTGACACAATGGTGTCCTAGAAGTGATGCACTGAAATCTCATAGATTTCAATATGCCACTTCTATGAGAATTTTTGCAGGGGAATGCCCACCCTCCATACATTATAGCTGACGCAGATATAGTGTGGTGCAGGGGTTTACAAAGTGACGCATCTGCCTATATGCATCATTTTGTAAATAGGGGGCAAAACGGCAAATTTTTTACGCCGCCAGTGCGTCACAAAAAGTGTTGTACTGGCAGCACAAACGTGTCACATGGTCTCATAAATAAGGTTCCAAATATTTTTTGATTGTGCATTGTGTTTTTTGTATGGCTAAAGGGTGTGTAGAAAATACATTATTAATGTTAATTTATAATAAATTATGTGACTTGTGTAATTAAGATATAAATATAAGAATATAGGAATAAAATCCGTAGTTCTGCAATGATCCCCTGAGTGCGAGCTTACTTGATCTGTTTTGGAAAACTTTTGTCCTGTGGGCTCCGCCGGCTCCGCCACCAACTACCAATGGGTGTGTGGGGGGCGGAAGGAGCACAACTGTGATTTCTTATATATATATATATATATTTACTCCAAAATTGCCCAGTAATTGAAGCCGCACTCATAGGAAGGTAAAGGCACTCCTTTATTAAGATAGAGCAGGCAACTTGACATCCCGTCTTGAGTCCTTCTAGCCGACGCGTTTCGGAGACTTCTCTCTCCTTCATCTTGGGCTAAATGCAGGCATTTTGAAATATATATACTACTATTATAAAGGAAGAACTTTGCACCTTTGAGGCGGGTAAACTCGGGAACCACAGCGCCAATCCACACACCCGATACATCATTGTAATCCTCAGGGTGTGCAGATGGACATAGGGTATATAAAGTATAAAAATATTCGTTATTTAAAAAGTTAACATTAAAAAAAAAAGTAGTCCCTTGGAAGTAGAGCCGGCCGTGACCTGCGTGTTGACGTCATGAGCGTGGGGAGGAGCGGCGTCCAGGAAGGTGAGTGACCTGCAGTTGGGGTTCCAGAAGCGCAGGTACGTGCCCCTGCCAGCATGTCTAAATTTCCGCCAGCTGTTGCCTAAAAGCCACCTCATGCTTTCGCTGAGTCTGCCCACCAGACTCGAGTCTCTCTCTCATGGCGCAAAACACTAAGTGCAGTCGGCTCAGTCAGGCTGGCCAGTGGGAGCAGGGCCGGACCGCCGGGACGAGAGTGCCAACAGAGCCTGGATGAAGAACAGGCTGCAGAGTGCACCATCGATGTAGCAGCAGTCACGGACCGGCATAGTCTCCGACAGTGACAAGTAAGTGATTTAGTCGGTGACGGGGCACTAAGGTTAGCACGTGCATACATGCAAAATTGGTAGCGAGAGTGGCAACTAAATGTGGAAAGTTAGTAACCCTGAGTGCTGAGCAAGGCTGTGTACACGGTACAAAATAATACATCTCTCTGAAACATTTTTAAAACTATCCCGCCCGTCGGATCAGCTGAACTCCCCACGGACTGTTTCCCACAAGCATACACCTGCGGGGGCCCCCTCCTATGCAGCTACTGCTGAGCTACACAATTTAATCATGCCCAGGCCAGTTCTTACTGCGGTGGAAGTCGTTGCGGCGAGGTGCTGCCAGTGCCTGCACAATTGACATTACTCAAATCTACTCATTAAATATGTTGTGCTTCAGAGAGGTATCTCTTTTCAGTGCACTCTACATTTTATTAATAGCACTAGCGCGCCAACAGTGCTGCCCTCTACTTAACGTGGTCAGTGCCTGCCAGTGTGTGTCGGTGTAGTTGCTCTGTGACAGCCCATAACTGGAAACAAATATATGAAGGAGCCCCTCTGTTAATCTGGGCAGTGTCCTGCTCTGTATTCGCATTTCATTACGCCAATGCAACTTAGACTTGTTGTAGAGGGCGGCCTGCTTTGAAATTGTTTAGGACACTAGCACATTTAAATTGATTCGAACCCCCTTTGTTATGCACATGCACTGACTGCATCTGATCTCCATGACCGCATTTTTGTACAAACGTTTACATTTTATTTTCAACAGGTTGTTTTCTTTAGTGGGTTATGGCGTCTAGAGGTCACCTAAAAGCGCTGGGAATTCTGAAGTCAGTTTTCATCTTTCAGAGTGTTGTCATCCTAACGTGGTGTCCTGCTCTCCACAAGCGGCTTTAGCAGCATATTGTTTGTAAGACCTGAACACTTCTGTTTAGACAAAACATTTTTTTGAAAAGCAATATGAAAACGTAAAAGGCGGAAATAGTCCAATCTTAGAAAGTGGCTTAAAAGTCTTTCCAACGCTTATTTTTGTTTTAAAGGGCATTATTTCTGATATTTAGCTTTTTCCATGGACATAAGTGCTTGGTTTTATTGTGCCTGTACGAGTGCAGGGTGAGTGGTGTTCCAGTGTGAGTGCAGGGTGAGTGGTGTTCCTGTAGGAGTGTAGGTTGTGCAGTGTTCCTGTATGAGTGCAGGGTAAGCAAATGTGCCTGTATGAGTGCAGGGTGAGCAGTGTTCCTGTATGACTGCAGGATGAGCGGTGTTCCTGTATGGGTGCAGGGTGAGCTGTGTGCCTGTATGACTGCAGGGTGAGCTGTGTGCCTGTATGAGTGCAGGGTGAGCAGTGTGCCTGTATGAGTGCAGGGTGAGCGGTGTGCCTGTATGAGTGCAGGGTGAGTGGTGTTCCTGTATGAGTGTAGGTTGCGCAGTGTTCCTGTATGAGTGCAGGGTGAGCAAGTGTGCCTGTATGAGTGCAGGGTGAGCAGTGTTCCTGTATGAGTGCAGGGTGAGCAGTGTTCCAGTATGAGTGTAGGGTGAGCGGTGTTCCTGTGTGAGTGCATAGTGAGTGGTGTTCCTGTGTGAGTGCAGAGTGAGTGGTGTTCCTGTGTGAGTAGTGTTCCTGTATGAGTGTAGGTTGTGCAGTGTTCCTGTATGAGTGTAGGGTGAGTGGTGTTCCTATATGAGTGCAGGTTGAGCAGTGTTCCTGTATGAGTGTAGGGTGAGTGGTGATCCTGTGTGGGTGCAGCGTGAGTGGTGTTCCTGTATGAGTGCAGGGTGGGTGGTGTTCCAGTGTGAGTAGTGTTCCTGTATGAGTGTAGGTTGCGCAGTGTTCCTGTATGAGTGTAGGGTGAGTGGTGTTCCTATATGAGTGCAGGGTGAGCAGTGTTCCTGTATGAGTGTAGGGTGAGTGGTGTTCCTGTGTGAGTGCAGAGTGAGTGGTGTTCCTGTATGAGTGCAGGGTGAGTGGTGTTCCAGTGTGAGTAGTGTTCCTGTATGAGTGTAGGTTGCGCAGTGTTCCTGTATGAGTGCAGGGTGAGTGGTGTTCCTGTATGAGTGCAGGGTGAGTGGTGTTCCTGTGTGAGTGCAGGGTGAGTGGTGTTCCTGTGTGATGCAGGGTGAGTGGTGTTCCTGTATGACTGCAGGGTGAGCAATGTGCCTGTATGAGTGCAGAGTGAGTCGTGTTCCTGTATGAGTGCAGGGTGAGTGGTGTTCCAGTGTGAGTGCAGGGTGAGTGGTGTTCCTGTATGAGTGCAGGGTGAGTGGTGTTCCTGTGTGAGTGCAGGGTGAGTGGTGTTCCTGTGTGATGCAGGGTGAGTGGTGTTCCTGTATGAGTGCAGGGTGAGTAATGTGCCTGTATGAGTGCAGGGTGAGTGGTGTTCCTGTGTGAGTGCAGAGTGAGTGGTGTTCCTGTATGAGTGCAGGGTGAGTGGTGTTCCTGTATGATTGTAGGGTGAGTGGTGTTCCTGTGTCAGTGCAGAGTGAGAGGTGTTCCTGTATGAGTGTAGGGTGAGCAGTGTTTCTGTATGAGTGCAGGGTGAGCGGTGTGCCTGTATGAGTGCAGGGTGAGCGGTGTTCCTCTATGAGTGCAGGGTGAGCGGTGTTCCTGTATGAGTGCAGGGTGGAGCCAATAGAGTAAGTGAGTGGTGCCAGTGAGGAAGTGGATGGAGCTGGGGCAGTGGGTGTGGCCTCCTACAAAATGTGAGCACCTGCACTTAATATTTTACAAATTAAGCACTGGGTGGCAGAAAGATAACCCCTCCTTGGCTCTGCTGGGATGTACAGGGAGGGTCAAGGACATGCCAGCTGGATACCGCTGTGAATTGCTTTTTACCCGTAAAAGGGATGCGTCACTGGAAGCATGCAATTGTTTTCTCTCACAAACAGACAACATTCATCTCCAGGCACCCAGAGTAGTGTGCACACATTTATCAGAAGCATGCTACAGTGCAGGTAGTTGCAATCTGCAAAGCAGTGTGGAGATTCAAGGTGGCCTCGCTCTCTGGGAATCTTGGTCACTGAGCAGTCCCCTTCTTGTTGTTATGTTATGTTATTGGGCATTTGTTGAGCGCACTGTCACCATGAGTTTCCTGACGCTGATCGGACACTGAGACTGTACAAGAGGGATTTTATTGGGAGTGTGAGAAGAGCAGAGTTTTTAAGGATTTCCTAAATGATAAGAGGGAATATGAAGTCTTGAGTGAGAGTGGAAAAGAATTCCATAATTTGGGAGCTAGATGAGAGAAGCTGCGGCCGCCTAATTTGATAAGTTTAAACCGGGTAGTGACTAGAAGCTGAAGGTGAGTGGACCTCAGAGTACGGGAAGGGCAGTAGGGGGTAACCAGGGACTTCAAGAAAACAGGAGAGGGACCAGTCAAGGCTTTAAAGACCAGGCAGCCAACCTTGAAGGCTATTCTTTCACTAACTGGAAGCCAAAACACCCCTTCTTACACCCCTTTGCCTTTCATGAATTATAGGAGGGCCCACTGGAGTTATGTGACTGTGGGGCTGCAGGGCTTTTCGCATAATTGAACATTTGTGGCATTTGCCACATAATCCATCCATCATCTGCCTCATTTTCTGCAGAGTTTAACAAAAAAAGTTTCTAGCCCAGTTGAAAAGTTAGAAAAAACACAGCGACATGTTGCCGCGCGGTGGAAAGACCTGCGCAAAGATGAACTGGTCACCTTTCTATAACTTATTGCTATACTTGGGTGTTAAACTGGTAGTAATGAGGTACAACTAATGCACAGACACTGCTATCAAGTTTAAAAATGTCAAAATCGATACTACTATTATAAAAGAAGAACTTTGCACCTTTGAGGCGGGTAAACTCGGGAACCACAGCGCCAATCCACACACCCGATACATCATTGTAATCGTCAGGGTGTGCAGATGGACATAGGCTATAAAAAGTATAAAAATATGCGTTATTTCAAAAATTAACATTAAAAAAAAGTAGTCCCTTCGAAGTTGTGCCGGCGGCAACCTGCGTGCTGAGGTCAGGAGCGCGGGGAGGAGCGGCGTCCAGGAACGCGAGGAGGAGCGGCGGACATGGCGTGGGGGAGGAGCGGTGACGAACGGTGGAATGGCGGTGAGGACCGGCGGACAGGTGGGAGGAGCGGTAAGCGGCGAGGAGCGGCGGAGCGGTGAAATGAGGAGCGCGGGGAGGCGCGACGGCTGAGGTAAGGCTCCGGGAAGGCAGGGGTCAGGGCAGGCGGGGGTCGGGGCAGGCGGGGGACGGGGCGGGCGGGGGCACGGGCTGCTTGACAATGGAGAGGCGGGCGGGAGGCCGGGCTGCTGCACAATGTGCGGTGAAATGAGGAGCACGGGGGAGGAGCGGCGGCTGAGGTAAGGCTTCGGGCAGGCGGGGGTCGGGGCAGGCGAGGGACGGGGCGGGCGGGGGCCCGGGCAGCTTGAAAATGTCGGGGCGGGCGGGGGGCCAGGCTGCTGCACAATGTCGGGGCGGGCGGGGGTCGGGGAAGCCTGATTGCTCCTGGACAAGGTCAGGACGGGCTGCTAGTATATATATATATTCACTGAAAAAACCATAGGTTTCAGGCCTTATATAGTTAGGAATTAGCATTTAAAAAACCTTTCAAATTCACTGAAAAAACCATAGGTTTCAGGCCGATTATATAGTTAGGAATTAGCCTTTAAAAAAACCTTTGAAATTCACTCAAAAAACTATGGGGCAGATTTATGAAGGCCTTGCGCCGCCGGTGCCTCATTTTTAACATGGGAAAAAGTGACGCACCGGCGGTGCAAGGCCTTCATAAATCTGCCCCTATAAGTTTTAGGGGTGTTATAGTTACCTGGACATTTCACTCATACAAAACCATTGAAATTGCTCCTATATAGTTAGTTGTACTAACTATATTTTGCGCACCCGTAATCCACTGCTGATGATGTCACATATTACATCATTCATGACATGGTCAGTGACATCACTGATGACATATAGATAGACCTATAGATTTTTGAGTGAATTTCAAAGGTTTTTTAAAGGCTAATTCCTAACTATATAAGACCTAAAACCTATGGTTTTTTCAGTGAATTTGAAAGGTTTTTTAAATGCTAATTCCTAACTATATAAGGCCTGAAACCTATGGTTTTTTCAGTGAATTTCAAAGGTTTTTTTAAATGCTAATTCCTAACTATATAAGGCCTGAAACGTATGGTTTTTTCAGTGAATTTCAATGGTTTTTTTAAATGCTAATTCCTAACTATATCATGCCTGAAACCTATGGTTTTTACATTGAATTTCGAAGGTTTTTTAAATGACAATTTTTAAATGTATTAATTGTTATTTTTTTTATACTGATTTACTACATTTTTGCAGGCAGGTGTTCAGAGGGCACGCCCCCTTTTTACAACACTGTGCAGCACAGCTCCATGGCGCTTACTGGAGATATCTGTTGGACTAGTTCCCTCTAGGGGACCTCTGGATTGAACAGGAATTAATTCCCCAACTTAAACTGTGCAAACGCGCCCTGTAGAGTGCTCTAAATTGGGGGATTAAGTTCCCTTGCACACTGGGGGACCCTGGGACCAACTAGCCCACCATGAGCCTCCATTATGCGCCAGGGGGCTGTGTTGCTTTTCCCTGGGTGGCGGCGGACCCCAGGGCAGTATAGGGGGGATTGGGGCCCCCCCACACTTCTTTATCACTATGCCCCCGCGATTTTGTCCCCCCGGGGGTCCTTGTGGGACCACCTGGGCAGGCCTAGAGGGTCAGGGTGTTTCTACCCTGCTCAGGGGGTCCCACAAGGACCCCCAAGGCCCCCCCCCCAATTTTTTTTGGGGGGGGAATCGCGGGGAATCGCGGGGTACCCCGCAATTTTTTTTTTAATATTTTTTTTTTTGCCTTGGGGGTCCCTGTGGGACCCACTGAGCAGGTTAGGGTGCTGATACCCTGCCCCTTTTTTGAGTTCTACATGTTTGTTTTTCTGCTTTCTTGTGCCTCTGTCTACCGAGCACAAGATGGATGCCAACACTTCCTGGTTGAAGTGTTGACAGCCAATGAGCATGCAGCTTTCTCGGGAAGGCATGCTGATTGGCTGCCACTGTCTGTCAACACTCCAACACAGAAATTGTTGGCAGCCATCTTGTGCCTCAGTAGACTGAGGCACAGGAAAGCAGATGAACAAATGTGTAGAACTCAAAAAGGGGGCAGGGTGGAAGCACCCTGACCCTCTAGGCCTGCTCAGGGGGTCCCACAAGGACCCCCAAGGCCCAAAAAATTTTTGTTGTTTTTTCAAAAAATCGTGGGGTGCTCGCACGGGTGCGCGCACGGTGCGCGCTTACAGATATATACATTTTTTCAAATGGGATTTTCTCAACAACTACTGGAGGGATTTACACCATTTAAACAAAAGGGAAATCTGCGAATCAGACTCTACCATTTTGCCAAATTTCTAGTAATTCCGTTCAGCCGTTCGGGCTGTAGCCGTGTCTAATCGTCCTATGGAAAATAACATGGGGAAAACACGTTTTAGGACCCCCCTTTTTTCTCAGCCCCCACTTCACGAATCCCCCGAAAACTTTCAGGGAAGGAGCAGAGCGGCGCGGGCCATCTTCTTTGAGAAATTCACAAAGATTCATCACCCGGCGCCAAAGTTATTCCCAATAGAAAGTTGTGGATTTCCTATGGAAACTAGGTCCTAACTATATATACCTACTGGCGACCGCCAGTAGGTAATATATATGTATATATATATGTATAATAAACAAGTATACATATTTATTTGTTATATTATTACTTCAAAAAAATATGAAATTAGGAATATACATTACAATGATTAGGTTCATAATATTTTTACATTAGATATATGTAATTAAACATGTATATTTTTATATGTATGTGTGTTTTATTTTTTAAAATAAGTGTAAGTGTTATATTTCTTTTAAAATTATTTAAATGCTTTAAGGGCCTGATTACGATGTCAGGTGGACTTCAGTCTGTCCAACACAGTCTCGGTCCTGGGACCGAACGACCTCTGGTTGTTGGGTCATTACAAAGTGACCGAGCACTGTTCGGTCGCATGCTCTCTTTTCTCAATGGAAGCACGAGGTAATGCTGTAAACTAGCAAAAACACAAGCTCACACTATGAAAAGGGAGGTGCAGGGATCAACAGAAGGGCAACCTAGGTATCCCCTCTGCCCTGGAGGCCGCAAGCACCGGGGGGCCCTGCTGAGGGCACCCAAGCACGCTTTCCGACATGGTTTCCATGTGGGACTGGCCGAGATGGAAACCAAGCCAGAACCATGCATCGTAATCTCAAGGGCGGAAAGGCCTGGCCTTGAGATTACTGGCTGGTTTCCGACTGGCCGACGGGCTCCTAGAGTCCATCAGTAGCCAGTCAGAAAGACCGTCCGGTTTACTTTACCTAGCTCATAATTAGGTGGTTGGAAAGAAACCCAGGGGGGGCGATTATAATGAGGTCCTGAATGCTCCGACTAACGGTTGGAGCCATAATGGGCTGCATCACAATCGGACCCTTAATTTTTATTATATTAGTTACTGTGTAATATATTTAATACATACTTATATATTTATACATATGAAAAAAACTATATTTTTGACACTGATATTAGTGACAATATTTGTTGATATTTTTGTAATTTACATGATAAGCATAGGATTACAATATTTTTGTTTTTGATATTTTTGTAACGATATTTGTGAGGATAATATTTTTAGTTTTGATATTTTGTCACTGAACCGTGACCCACATCAACAAGACTTATCTAGATTCTTTCACAGGTTATTCCATCTATTTTCTTCTTTCATACTTTTTAATTATGTTTTTCTTCATGTCAATTTATCAAATTAAACAGATGTATTGATTGAAAATGGAACACACAAACCTGTAAGAATTGGCATCCTACAGGGCCAACAGGACAGTTAAAGAGACCTCTGGAAGAATTGAATGAATACAGCATAGAGCAACTAATCCTTTTGTGTGACCACATTTTCCTGGGAGATGTTAACCTCTACTAGAAAAATGACTACTAGACTGACTCATGTACCCTCACATACTTATTACTTCACAATCCAGTGGTGGATCTTCCGTGCTCATAAAAAGAATGTTGCCTTGGACCTGATCTTCTCCAAGAAGAACCAACTTTAAGTCTTACATCCTGTACCTATACTTTTCAAAGTGTCTACCACTAAACTCCCTCTAGATTTTTTAAATTAAAAATATTTCTTTATTGATTTTCAACATTAACGTTTTGCAACACATCAAAGTGGAACTATTGCCATTCTTTGACATTCTAATTATAAACATTTACCCGGTACATGTTACTCACTTACATTTAGCTTACGTGCTTTGTAGTTCCTTTACATAGTGCCCCATGAGTGAGGGGGAACGTGGAGGGTACCGTACAATGGGGTGTTCTCGGCATGAAGACGGCCCTTCAAGGGAGGTACTTTAGTGATGCTGTCCTGTTGCGGTTGTCAGAAGTGGGTACTAACTTAGGCAGCATGGGGTTTCTTGTGTTGTTAATGTGGCCCACATTTGGTTTAACGTCTCTCATTCTGTGTTCCCTGCATGTGTCCGTGTCCATAAACTGGTCCTTCTCAGCATGCATGTTCATGGTGGCCTGATATCATATTCTGCTTCCAATTTAGTTATATAGTTTTCCCATATTGCAACATTTGGTCTTGTTCCTCCCGTCTGACGATTTCATGTCATGGTGTCCACATGTCATGGTGTTGCAGTGCAGAAAACTCTGCTTTACATAGTGCAGCGGAGTTTTTCCACGCTCGTGAACTTTAAGTTTTCTACCCAAGCTGCAGGAAGACCAGCGTGAACAGCAGTTCGCACTACACTCTGCCACTTGCAGAACTTCCCAGAGTATTTTTGTAACTTCATGGAGTTCCGCATAGCAAAACTCAGCAAACTACACTGTTTACCCATTACATCCCCTCTAGATGACACACCAGAAACCAAAGCTTAAACACATACCTTAAACACATTTACAAAAAAGGCCTAGATACTCTGATTCACTTGGCCAAACTACCAGTAGAGCTCCATGCCAACCCTGCTGCATAAGTAAAGTAATAAGAATTTCTTGTTGTCATGGACATACTAGTCCCCAACCTCAAATATTGAATTTCTTCTTCTCTCCTCCCCCCAAAAATTCCAACTTCCACTCAAGTAGCCTTCTAGACACAATGCCATGTACCTCAAAACCCACCATGATCACCTAAACTAAATCTCTTGGATTGAAGCTTGAAAAACTATTCAGCATTGAGTGAAATGTTAAAGAGATGAGCAGGGATGCCATATTTGATTTAAAACTTATCCTTAAGGGCAAGTCATTCATACCAAAACAAGAAACTAAACTGCACATATTCTAGTCATCTCACATATACAACTGAAATGCAATCCAGACCGGACTTCGTAAGTTTGATAAAGATCCCTTGAAAGCAGCACTCCATCTGCAGTACAATAAGAGGCTCATTTATGGGAAAGCCACGCAGTGCAGTGCATTAAGTTACCTTGCTGCACTGCGCTGCATGAAATGGAAAGGGCAGGAATGCCCAATACGGTGCATTCCTGTCCTTTCCCTTGCGCTGGTGCCATCATGACAGAATAGCCCTTACACAAGCACCCTTGCACCATGGTGCAAAGTTGCCTGAGTTGCATGCAGGATTGTTTTTGGGCAGGAAAGCACACCTTACTGCACGGCGAATTCTCTTTCTACGTGTGCTGCAGAATGAAGCACACATACAAAGAGGAAGAAATAATGACGCCGATGGAATTTGATGGTACACCAAATTTACTAAAGGTTGTAAACCTGGGATTGACCCAAAATGGTGTATGTAGGGTTCAGCTATTCATCCTTACAGGACACTACATCTCCCCCTTTGTTAAATAAAAAGTACTAATATTACACACATACATTATAATTCCTGTTAGAAATGGGATTCCTGGTTGGCTGAGGTATGCACCCAGGCCAGGCAGGGACAACCACTCTTGTCCCAATCCTGAGTTGATGTCTATTTTTTAAGGGTCCTAAGAAATTAACTGCGGTTCTCTCCCAAGTCTGCTTGGGAGAGCTGACATAACTAATGAATGTTGCATTGTTTTGAGAGATAAACAGTTGCATGAATTACAGGCTTTTAGTTCTCTCTCATCACTTTCATCAAGGCTGGAAAACCACACTCAGTCTTGAAGAACTATCTTGGTGGCGAAACTGCCATGATGACCCTTGTGGGCTAGCACAATGACTTGTTGTTGCAGTGTCTCTGTAAACACAATTCTAGAACCTCTTAATATACTGCCTTCTTGACAGAGAGTTTCTCACGCACATTTTTGAATTTTTGGTATTCAAAGTCACCCATAAGAGGTCAAGTGTGTATCTTCCAAGATTGTTAGGCAAGAATGTCCTTGAGAACACGCAGAGCTCGATCTCTATTTATAGAGGCAAGAATTTGTTCCACCGAAAGAGCAGAAGATATGATTGACTTGACTTGACTATGAAGTTAACATAGGTCTCAGCCGCTTTAGACATTGTACTGTGACACTGCACTGACACTTGTGAAAAGTAGTTGGCAATATTTTCATTTTGCCTATGCACAATATTGTAATTATACTCTTCAGCCACAACATCCACCTCTCTATGCAAAGAAACATCTTGCGTTTCGGATTCCCAAAAATGGTGAGCTATGCCAGGTAGTCAGTGACAAGGGTGAAGTGTTTTCCATTGAGAAACACATGTAAGTGTTCACTTACCACACTACAGCTAGACTTTCTTTCTCAGGTTGGGAATAAACAAGTTTGGTGCATAAGCCACAATGTACCTTTAGGCATTGTTGTGTCCACTGTGCTGGGCAAGGATCGTACCCAACCCCACTGGGTTAGCATCTACTCCAACCTCAGTATGAAGTTTTGGATCAAAATATGCCATTTCAGTAAGATTCTCTAATGCATGTTTCATTTTCTTAAAGCTTCAATCAGGTGACCCCTCGAACACTGCATTCTTTTTTTGTCAAGTCTCTCAAAAGGTCACTGGCGATGGCAAAATCATGAATGTACCAGGAACAGTAATTGGCCATGCCAGGGAAGGACTACAGCATGGTCACATCTTGGAGTGGATTAGTGGATGATAAGGCTTGTACTTTAGCTGGATCTGGTGTTATCCCATTTTCAGCGAAAATTTAGTTTTGTTTTGTGAATCTCACACTTTTCTGCTTCCAAAGTGAGACCAGCATCAGCAAGCAAATGGTATACTTGTGCAAGGGCTTTGTCACATTCTTTTTAAGTGGCTTCAAATACCAGTATATCATCATTATAGTTAAAAGCATGTGTGACAGGCGGTATTGTTAGGCTAATGACATCTTGAAAGAGGTCTCCAGCTGACAACCTCCCAAGTCTGAGGGCCAGATTTAGATCGCGGCAGATGGGTTACTCTGTCATAACGGGGATGGATATCTTGTCTGCTAATATATATATATCCCATCACAACTGAGACGGATATTCAGTTTGCCAAAATATAAATCCTGTAAGATATAATTGGATTTATATTTTGGAGGCTGGGATATCCGTCACCGTTGGGAGGGAGTAGCTTTTCCGCTGAGATCTAAATCAGGCAATTAGTCTATTAAATCTGAACAAATCAACATGGGTCAAAAAGGTGGTAATGTACCTCCAATTTCATCTAATTCGAGTTGATGATATCCTTGTTCAGATCCAGGTGAGAAAAGATGTTGGTGACATTCAGCTGTGTAATCATGCCTGCAATTTGCAGACTTGCACAGACTTGATTGTCGTTCTTTAGCAATCGCCTTGTTAGCTTGAGATATGTCAACACATATGTGCAAAGCACCTTCACCGTCCTTTTTGAGCACTACCACTATGGATGAAACCCATTGTGTCGGATGAGAAGAACATTCAATGATGTCATGCTTTAACAGTATCTCCAGTCTTTTTTCAGCAGCTTCCTGTATGTGAAAATCAATCCAACTATGTCGTTGAGCAACATTACAAATTCATTGATATGAAGTTGCACATTCATGGTCTTAAGCCTCCCTAGTCCATGAAGCAATGAAGGGAACTGTGTTACTATGTCTGCATATGTATTTATGATATAGCTGATGGAGATCAGATCCATGTCAACAGTAGTTGAACTTGACGAAGTACCTTGAAAAACATGAATCAGCGCTTGAACCTTTGTTTTCATGTGGTGCATGGATGCTACAAATAATCCTTTTCGCTTTGCAATGGTGTAGAAACAGTCCACTTGTGTGCCTTTGTCTTTGAAGGTGTAAGACTGGGCACCAGAAACAGTTAATTGTACTACTATGCCGCATGATAATTATCAATGCACCACTGTCGATGATAAATGTTATTGGACAACCGTTCACCCATAGATTGATCTTGAGGCAATGTCGGATAGAACATGGTTGTTTCACCTGGTGATCTCTTTTGGACTTGGACTCTTCTCAGCAAGAAGGTAAACCCATGTGCCCACGTTGTTTACCAGGCGACGTCATTGCAGAGCCATCTTATTTATTTTATTTATTTACTCTGACGTTTTTTATTGCTCTGGCCAGGCCCGAGGGTATCGAAGTGCTTTACAACAGTCATACTGCTACCGATCACAAAATACAGTACTAGTATAGTGTATGGAGAGTTTCTGCAGGTTGTGTAACAAAGAGGCATTGAAGATATTGGAAAGCCTTTGCTGAGTGTCATAGTCTTGGGCAAAGCTCCTCTTTCTGGGAGTAGAGTCCTCAGCGTTTCGGCAGCTCCTGCCCCTTCGCTAGGGAACGATCTAGGAAAAGATTTTTGAGCTGTCCTTTGAATTTTGCATAGAAGGGGATAGTTCTGATGTGAGAGGGAAAAGAGTTCCAGAATTTAGGCGTGTTGCCCGCGATGGGCCAGGCCGCGGTTTTTGGTTTGCGAGCCTTCAGCGGGATGAGTAGTAGTGTGTACGAGCTCCTGTGGGACCTGGTCTGACCGTCTTTTTTAAGTTTGGAAGCCAGATATTCCTGTTTGCCTGTTTGCAGGGCTTTGTGAGTGAGGCAGGCTGTTCTGAAACTAGCACACATTTCGACGGTGAGACATTTTAGATCTCTGAGTGCGGGGGAGATGTGGTCAAATTTCTCCACTCCTGTGACCATTCTGGCTGCTGCGTTGAGGGTTGTTTTGAGGGGAGCAAGGTGTGATTTTGATGTACCTGAGAGAGCTGCAATCCCAAAGTCTAATCTGGACAAAACCAATGCTGGGGTGACTTGTTTGAGGTCTTTGGGCGGGATGAAAGGTTTTATTTTGGTCAATAGCTTCAAGTTAAGACAGGCGCTTTTTGCAGAGTTCTTAATGTGTATGTTCATCTTCTTCGCTGTCACTCGACAATGAAGTTGAAGATCCTTTGAAAGATTAATTGAACGATGATCACCCTTGTTTAGTTTCCACTTGCCTCAATTGGTGTCGCCCTTTGATGTTGTTGGTGCGGCTAAAGGTTCCTGGAACTTTCTGGCATCAATTTTCCCATCTCGCCATGATGTGGTCTGTTTCACTTTCGCTTTACAAACTGTTATAAAATAGTTTTTTTTCCCACAGTCTTTGCATGTTTGTTAAATGGCAGGGCATTTACCTTCATGCAGAAAGAAGAATCTGCATTAGAAACATAATTTCCTTTTCTTCAAAAACATGACATTATTGCCCTCAACCTTGTGTTGCTGCTTAGTTTTCATGATCAAGGCTAATTCACTCTGGGCTACTCCAGCTTCCATATCATCAGCTTGCCGAACTGCATGTTCTTCTGCTCTCACAGCCATGTGCACTCTCTCCAGACTGAGGGCCTGATTAAGATCCTGGCAGACAGGTTAGTCTGTCACAACGGTGATGGATATACCATCCACCAAAATATGAATCCCATTATATGTAATGGGATTTATATTTCCGTGAATGGTAGATATGTCACCGCTGTGATAGAGTAACCCATCCGCCAGGATCTAAATCAGGCCCTGAATGTCATGCATAGAATACGTCATCTGAACAAGTCATAAAGGCCTCTGTCAATAAATCGTAGGTGGATGACATCTCCAATATTGAATTAATTGAACTTGCAATGCTTGATGAGGGCCTCAAGTCTTTCAGAAAACTCTCTCATCATTTCTACAGCATGCTGACTCACTTGGTTGAAGATGTACCTTACATAGTCGAAGTTCGGCATTTGATTGAACTTGATTTCTAATGCTGTCTTAATCTGACAGTAAGATATTTCATCAGCTTGTGGTATTTTTTGTATTGCATCTTTCACTCTATCACCTGCAAGGTTCTTTAAATATTTGATGATCTTTTTGTCATCTGCTTCTTACAGCACATTGATGAAATCATCAAATATTTTCATCCATTTAGTCCGGGAAACAACTGTTACAGTGCATGCATTAACATGCACACTTTTACCCCGCATGCCATTACAACGAAAATTGCTTGCTGTGGGGGGTATAAGGTTTTGGATTTAACTCCAACACCTCCGTACTATTGCACTGACTGGAGTTGGAATAATAAATTATACTATTCCAAACTACAGTACAACCTCAACAACTTGTCGGGGTAAAAAATTGCGTTGTACCGGCGTGTTGGGTAAAAGCATGCGTTGTTACGTCATACAACCATTCACTCCATCTGGTGCCTGTGCTTTCTGACGGTATCAAATTGAAGCTGTGGTTTCAAAGAACATGGCAGCATTATAACCACCTGTAGAACTTCCTGCTATCGATAGCAGGGCCCGCTCAGACAATGTTGGCTGCCCCCTTGGACCAGCCCCATTCATACTATTTCCAAGTCCCAGCCACATCTTTTGTGGTGAATAACAGTTTGCTGGACCTTAGAAAACTCTCAGGGAGAGCACTCTTGTTGCTTTGGGTTACTGATCTTCTATCTTGTTGCCAGTTGTAGCGTTCTACTTGGCCTAGTAGAATGCAAATGACCACACCACACAAAGAGATCTGTAGTGCACATCTTTATTCTTCAGAGTGCAACAGTTAACTGTACACACTGCATTATGAACTTTATTAACCACACCCAGAGACACCCAGGCCATTAAGTCATTATCCTATGGAGTCCATCAGGGACAGGAAGGGTCTTGCTATTCATACTTACAAGACACTACATTGCACCTACCACAGAGAGGTATAACAATGAGAAATATGCGTATTTCTCCATGTTGCTACGCCTTTCAATGCGTGATCCCTTTTTGCATAGAGAAGCAAGAGCCCAGGGGTTCTCTAAAGACCAGGTAAACTGATGACCAACCAGGTAAACTGAGCTTCTTCTTATAGTACTCATGATAATTTAGAATTAATGTTATTGTCTGGAGTCACATTTGAAAACACTCTAAAGAAATGGAAGGTGGATGCATCTTTACCATTGGATGAATCTTTCCCATCTTACCAGAATATTTATAAGAGGTGAAGCTTAGTTAGTAGCTTCCAGTGGATGGTATGTCATGGGTGTGAGAACAGAGGTTGATGGCTGATGGTTCAAAGGACTAAGGTTGAAGGAACTGGGACACCAGGCAATATTCTGGTGAGTTTTCTCAGCCTTTCATACACCCAGGATCTGTAAAATGAGTACCATTTGGTTGGGAAACCCAGACATTGGTACCCTTCAAGGTAGGACCTGAATACAAACTCACTCAAGTGCTAGAAATGTAGATCTGTCAAGTGCTGGTTGCTCCTTGTATACTTAGCCATGACTGACTTATCTGTTTAAACAGAATCTACAGTTAATTCTCTAAGATGCATAATAGATAAAGAAAGAATCTAAGGAGTCTTACTCAAGTTCCAAGGAAAGAAACAATTCATCTGCTACTCACATAATTATTGTCCAGAAGTACCTAATAAACACCACATGGGACAACATTTGCATCTAGAGATACATTTTCTACATTGCATAACTCTGCTAATCTCACCTCTTCCCCATGGTGCATGACATAATTTGTGTCCACTGCCGATTTATGAATAAAACAATAACATACATGGAAAAGGAAGAAAATATGTTTTTGGACCAGACAATTTGGGACTTCACTCTCTCTACATTCGCTCAAGTACAAACCCATACCCACGGTTTACACTTATTAAGTTATCTCACCACTATAATGAATTATTAAACTTAAGCTGGAGGATCAAACTGACATGACAAGCAAAGTCTAGGATTCCATCAATCACCCAAAGACATTCAATGGGAGGACCAGTTTCAGCAGTGGTTAATGAAAATAGTTCACTGTACTATCCTACAGGACACTATTCAATCAATCACTCAGTAATCTTATAAAGTGTGACTACTCACCCATGAGGGACTCAAGGTGCTAAGGGTGAAGGGGTTCTGCAGTTCAGTCAAAGAGCCAGGTCTTGAGGTCCATCCTGAACTGGAGCAGCAATGGTAATTGCCTGAGGTGCAGTGGCAGGGAGTTTGAGGTCTTCGCAGCAAGGTAGGAGAAGGAGCTTCCTCCAGCTGTGGTCTTGCAGGTCTGATGGATGGTGGCCAGGTGCAGTTGGGTAGAGTGGAGATGTCTGGTGGGAATCTAGAAGGTGAGGTGGTGGTTGAGGTATGCAGGTTCTGCATTGTGTAGGCATGTGTGATGAGCTTGAAGATGATTTTTTTTGTTGACAGTAGCCTGTGTAGGTCTCTCAGGTGGCTGGTGATATGGTTGCAGCGTGAGAAGTTCAGGGCGAGTCAGACGGAGGCGTTCTGGATGTTCTGCAGTTTCTTTTGGAGTGTCTGGGTGGTGCTGGCATATAGTGCATTGCCGTAGTCCAGCCAGCTGCTGACGAGCAGATGAGTGACCGTTTTACTTGACTTGGTGGGGATTCACTTGAAGATCATACGAAGCAGGTGGAGGGTGTAGAAGCAGGAGGAGGAAATGTATTGATTTGGTGGTTCATTGAGAGCGAGGAGTCCAGGATGTTGCTGAGGTTTCATGCGTGGGCCGTATGTGTGCGGATGTTCTGAGTGTGGAAGGCTACCAAGAGTCATCGCAGGTGGAGGAGGAGCCCAGGATGAGGAGTTCAGTCTTGTCTAAGTTAAGCTTAAGGCAGCTGACGTTCATCGAGATCGCGACTGCCTTCATCCCATTAGGGAAGTTGCTCTTGTCAGCATGACCCTGGGGGTGTCATCAGAGGTCAGATTAGTCCAGCTGGTCAAGGTCTGCTGGGCTTACATTGAAAAGAAGACTTCAAAGAGAGCCCACCCCCTCCATGCACCCAAACCTAATTTGGTGGCTAAACCAATAGTATGCTCAGCCATGGCCCTGTATTAGACCCTTTGTGGATAGGCGACCTCTCATGCTCAATAAGATGCAGGTGTCAAAATCCCTACAATGCACAGCCTTTGCCTTTTACAGGAGACTTATTGGCGAGCCCACTGCCTCCAGATAACCAAGCCTCAATAGATGGCCATGGTCATGCTATGCACAGCTTTTTTTCCTGTATCTGAATCTGTGATGGAGCAGGACAATCCAGGGAGGAGGTAAAGACATATAGAGACTGGTGGACTGCTGTACCTCTCTTTCCTCCTCTTGTCCTCTTTCAGCAGGAGGAATGGAGCCCACAATCACAAACTTCATTGAACGCTAACGAGGAACAAGAAGCTGGTGCCTTTAATTGGGTATTCCTGCAGGACGAGACACCACCCCCAGATGACATCATGACGCCCTGGCCGTAAAATGCGGGGATTTCCAGGAAGACGGCGTACAGCTTTACCGGAGAGGAGGAAGAATCGGATTGGAGAACGAGATCGAGAAACCAGACTGCGGATGAAGAAGATGAGGGAGAACGAAGACTGAGCCCCACTGCCGCCCCATCAAAGCCGGGAGGCCAACGACCCCACGAGTCGCCATGCCGTGTTCCCAAGGGAGGAGCGTGGCTGTAACAGGTATGGGGCAACGTAGCGGGCTGGGTAGGGAGAAGAGACCGGCCGGAAGTCTAGCATTGAAGTCTCTGCCACCTACATAAATCCCTGCACATAACCCCCTTTCCCACCCACGAGCACTAGAGCACTGATCCTCGCCGTTCCTGTGTGATCACTTTCTGCACACCAAAGTGTGGTGTCTCCCTCACCCCCGGGCTCTGGTGTATACGCCTTCCAGTAGGACGAGTGTCCTGATATATTTCCTTTATTTCTCTTTTGGTTATACCTGAATACTGCCACGGGACATCAGGACCAAGGGGACGGCCTGACAGGACCCTCCAGAACAAGACAGCTTCCATGCAGAGTGGTCCTGCACCCAGTTTTAAAACGGATCCTGCAGCTTTTGCTAAAGAGAGACTGACCAGTAGACAAAAGCGAGTGTTTGGCAAAATAAAGCCCTACTTAAAATGACCTGGCTTGTTCTCAGTCACTGATACCCCACCACAGACTCTTTGTTTGTATTTGACCTCTTCAGAACAAAAGAAAATCTGGAGTGAAATGTGAAATTGATCCAGTGGTAGTCCAGCTGTAGCAATTAAATATAGAATACAATTGGTTATTCACCTGGTATGGTACTGCAGGAGTACCACAATACTTAACACATATTTTTTAATGAGTTTATTTCAAATGTTTTGTGTGAAATGGGAGAAAGGCTAGCTCTAAGAAGATACAAGGCAGCAAGTAAAGTTTCTGAATTGTGCATGAACTGTAGAGAGGACAAATGTGCAATATGCGGCAGCGGCGGAGTTCTGTTCTCCATCTGTGCTGGAACACTACCAGCGGCCACGTGCAATGCAGGCACTCTTGTGTGATAGTGAAAGGGTGTCTGTGTTGTGGTCAGGATAGTATTTGTGCAGAAAGGTGTCAGGTAATTTTGCCTTTGTATGTCTGCTACAGAATGAATGTTGCTCTTCAGCTCTTGTTGGTGAGTGGGATGCATAGGCTGCATGTAAATCCACATTTCTGATGTTCTGTGTGAGTACATTTTGGCGTCCCCCATGAGACTGTCTTCCTACATCTTCAGCAGGTAACTGTTTTTGCAGTCACATTCCTCTTCCCTGCATGGGAACTATGAAACTGCTGCACAAGAGACCCTGGATGGCTGGTGGAGTATCTTGCTTCTGCTCCTCTAGCTCTCGGATATCTTCTTCTGAAGCCATTCTAAATTAAGTTCCCATAAGAATTTAAAATAAAACAAAATCAGCATGATGCCCCAGCTCAACATGCTTTAACAGCGTATTCCATATCTGGATTATAGGTTTGAAGCTTCATATAAATGGAGCCAATCAGATGCATTTTACTTGTGTCTTATGCACAACTAGTCTTATGTGGGACATCAATACACAAAAAGGAGGCAATGTCACAAACAAACTCAAGGTATTCTCATTATTTGACCCAATTAGGAAAGGTATAGGCTCAAACTTAAATAAAATCACTGTTTCATACCCAACATTATAAAACATTTCCCGGGAAGAAGAAGAAAAACCCACACAGAACTCTCACCGGGACCTACCATTGGTTTTGCAGGTTCCATGGTAGTAGTACAGTGAGACAATGGAAAGTAAAAAAGTGAAATGCATAACATATATTCATATAACATATAGTCATTTTCAATATGAAATCATACTATTGAAAATGTACTACAAAAAAAACAGTAGTATAACAGCAAAAATTGACACTATAGTTAAACTGGAAAATTGGCATTTGATTTTTGTTAATCAAAATCCTATAAATTGACTTAAATAATCAAAGTTAACTTGACATTATAGTTTGCTATACATGTAGGGGAGAGGCATTGTGCATTGTGGAGTGGAGTGGTATTGTAGGGAGAGGAGTGGAGTAGAATGTTGTGGTGTGGAACTGTGTGGACTGGATTTTAGTATGTAAATTTGGGGCACATGCCTGGGAAGCACATTTGTAATTATTCAGAGCTGAAAATAGTGTGTCATCCAACACCATCCTCAACGATTTCATTCCTGAATGGTTAGCTGAAGGATTTAGAGGAAAACACCACTTTAGTAAAGAGCGTTAGTACAACTGCAACATTACAATAATGAAGCAATTGCAGTTTGGCTGCTGGATGATGGTGTTGTCTCCTGAAGTTAGAATGAACTGAACATTAAGAATCTGTAGAAACTAAGGCAAATGTAGGGAGTAAACAAACGATTATTTTAAAATGAAATAAAAGCAGCGAAATATCTAATTTGAAACATTTTATAGCATTAAAATTATAAGCTAAGCTGCAATTAGACTCATTCCCTCTTGTTTAATTGAAAAACTGTCTGATACATTCAATTACTGACATTGTAATATTTTGCAAAATGTGTGTTTATGTGATTCAAAAGTGATTCAAACTGTCCTAAGACAACACAGGCCTTCATTCAGAAATAGGCCCAACTTTTAATATCAATGTCTTTTTCTGAAATTAAGTACTAAAAAGGGATGAAATACTGTGAGAAAAACATTGACACCTTTTTCAAGTCTTCTGTAGTTTGAGGCAATCTCTTTGAACATAGGGAGAAAGTGAGAAATTCCAGTTAATGAGCTCACGAAGTTTTGATTCAGTGTTAAGAATCACAGCTATTGACAATTCTTCAGTTAAGCAATCTTTTTAGTGGCTCTGCTGGTACGTGTTGATTTATTTACTACAAAGTCCTTTGTGTTCATTTCTGGTCTCAGAAAGATGATATAAACCTTGGGTGCAAAGATACAGAAGAGGATACTAGCACCAGAGGACAACATTGCAAATATCTCCACAGCTACCATGTATTTTCCTTTCGTGCTGAGATAGGCTGGAATAAAAGAGATCCAGACGCTGACGAACACCAGCATGCTGAAGGTGATGAACTTAGCCTCATTGAAGCTGTCAGGCAAATTCCTAGCCAGAAAAGCAATTCCAAAACTCACACATGCCAATAGTCCCAAAAACCCCAACATGCAGTAAAACATTAGGATTGAACCTTCATTGCATTCGGCTTCAATCTTCCAACTGCCAGCATTGCTGTTCAATACTGGGAAAGAGGGGCGTGTCCCTAGCCAGATAATACCCAGGCTAAACTCCATCAAGGAGCAGGCCAGCACAATAGAGTAAGAAGTCTTTGAGCTTAGAAGTCTTCTGAAATTACTGAGGGGTTTTGTAGCCCTAAAAGCAATGACCACGGTGATTGTTTTAGCCATCACACTGGAAACAGCAAGTGAGAAGGATATTCCAAAAATCACCTGACGAAGCATGCAGGTCACTTTCTTAGGTGGTCCAATAAAAACTAAGGAACATAAGAAGCAGAGCATGAGTGAAGCAAGGAGAATGTAACTGAGATGGAGATTATTTGCCCGTACCACTGGAGTGTGCTTATACTTCATGAACATACAGAAGATACCAGTAGAACTCATGAAGAGGAAGATGGAGATCAATGCCAAGATGGCACCCAGTGGCTCTTTGTAGGACAAATAATCAATTTTCTTAGGTATGCATCTGTCTTTTTTGTTACTCGACCAGTGATTAGCTGGGCACATCAAGCAGTCTAGGGAATCTGAGGACAAAATCTGAAGTTACTTTTTTGGAAAACATCTTGATCATGAAGCATTTATTTCCACTATGCCTTTTTCAATTGTTCTTTTGTAGAATTATATGAAATGTTATTGTTACAAAACAAACAGACAAATTAGTTTATTAGTACAATCAACAGCCACAGGATTAGGAAACAGTCTGAGCCATTATTCTAGAGTTGCAGAAATCATTTAATGGCCTGCATATGCACATATCATTTGTATAATGCAGGTTTCCAAATTAAATTAAAAGAAGCCTCCCAAGTATTTAAGATATTGAATCATTTGCAAAGCATTATTCAACGTTTAATGAATAGATGGAAAGTAGCGGGCATTTACAACAGGACTTTATTGAGATCCAGTGGAATTCTTGCCACTTTCCTCCAGTTTTCCGTGCCTCATTTGGGTGCAAGAGAGCTACCTTTTCAGATGGCGGTGGCTGAGCTGTTGCAAACCCCATCACTGGTGGCCTAGCCACCGGTTATTTGGTCTGGGTAGGCGTGCTCTATGTATGAAAGAGTAATCAATGCTATCTTTGTCTGCATGCTAAAGTCCCTTAATGCATGATTGTAACAACTACATGGCTCACTAATCAGCTCTGATCAATTTCACCCAAATTGTTTCTGCCTAGTCAGACTGCTGCCAGTTAGCTAGTGCCCACCAATTTATAGGTTTATTGGCAAAGCGCAAACTAGAGAAGGCAAGAGTGCAGGATATAATGTTGGTTTGTTTACAGGAAAGTGGAACAAATATAAACACAATATGTATTTTGTAGGTGGATCCTGCTCCAGAATCCATCATTATCTAAATGTCTCTTCCAAGGGAGTATAAGAATTGTCCCACATACATTCATATAACAAATACTGTTTGAATGCTAGATAGATAATTGTTTTTATATTAAACACATCCTTCAACAAAGGTGGACTTACTTGTCCAGACCATCCCTTGATCTCAAACATAGTTGCATTGACCAGTAGAGACATATTAACACTAATTTTGTGACTTAGGGCCAGATGTAGGTAAAAAATATTTACCGATTCTTAATTACCGAATTTTACCGATTGGGTAATTAAGAATCGGTAAATATGAAGGGTGGACATGTAGGTCCATCCAGATGTGTTTTTTACCGATTCGGTAAATATCTGTATTTACCGAATCGGTAAATACCGACCGGTAATGCTCCATTCATTCCTATGGGCTTTGAAGCCCATAGGAATGAATGGGGCATTACCGGTCGGTATTTACCGATTCGGTAAATACCGATTTTGACAAGGGTGCAGGGGGTGTCACTTTGACACCATCTAGCACCCCCAAAAAAGGTTCGGGGGCCATATGGCAGGCATACCTGCCCTAAGGGCAGGTCTGCCTGTCATATGGCACAGGGGTGCATGCACACATGTGCATGCACACCTGAATCGGTATTTTAACATCAAATACAATTTGATGGTAAAATACCGATTTTGTAGGCCTTGTGGGACTCAGAAGAGTCCCACCTACATATCAATTTTACCGATTCGGTAAATATACCGGTCGGTAAATTTACCGACCGGTATATTTACCGAATCGGTAAAATTACCGATTTGCCCCGTTTCTGTCCCCCTACATCTCAATAGCCAAATACCGGTCGGTAACGGCGAATTCGGCCGTTACCGACCGGTATTTGGCTACCTACATCTGTCTCTTAGTGATTTGTAGGATGAAGTTATCACCTCTTTTTGGCAATCTGGAACATGTCATCAGATTAAGTGCCATTGATTATTGACCTCTGGATGACAGAGGTACCCTCCAGGAAAGAAATGAGTGCAAGGACTGATCTTTCCTGACTGAGCAGCAAGTAGGGGGGATTCCAGGGCCCCACATGGCTTATGCTTCAAATGTACCCAAGGTAGTCTAATAAAACATATTATAAAAGTACAGAGTGTCTGGAATGCCGGGGATTAGTTCATCACTTTCATGATTGCATGCAAAAGAGGGGCTAATGGTTGATATTTCTTAGTCCCAGCAGTTTACCAGGACTATATATTGGGTGATAATAAGCTCCAGGGCAGTAACATGTTGAAAGAATTGCCATCATAAACATGCACTACTGTGACCCAGATTATCTTAGAAATTGAGAGCAAGAGCCAATGTTTAGGAAGTTTAGATCTTGCCATGGTGATGGCAGGGTGGACTCTTTGGTAGAGATTGAAACACATTTAGAAATATTAATGTGGGATCGCAGATGAGCGGTATTCTCAGTCAGTTGTGATCACTGTCTCTTTTTTGGGAAAAAAACTCTTATTACCTCAAAGCCATCTGTTCTTGACAAATATGGAAAAGATGCATTAATTAACTAATGAATTAATTAACTAATTAATTGATTACAGGTTTATTTGTAGCAATTCATTATCACTGTCTACTCACAGTAGTCTACTCACAGTAGAGCTCTAGGTAAGCCAAATGCAAGGAATTATCCTCCATGGACTTCAGTCACTAACCTCCAAGCAGTATGTTCTCAATTAAATGCCAGCTGGACCATATCTGTTTTCAAGAGTTCCTAAGTCTTAGAGGGATGGGATATTTACATGCACCTGTCTCCATAATTTAGACTTTTATTTCCTTGTTGTTGAAATAGAGAAGAAGTCAGCAATTGGGATGTTGTGGTAGGAAAAGGTTGTGTGCCAATTGCTGTAAGGATCCCAATACGCCTTACACATGATTACTGCAAATTGAATGTATCTCCTGAATTCAGTGAGAGCTAGTGGAGTAGTTTCAAATCTTCCGATTTACAAAGTTCAAGCTAACATTTGGGTCTCTGATTCTGCACTCCCTTCAATCCGTCAGAAGCTTTTTCGTTTTTTTTTAGTAGGTTAGTGTCATTGATATTGAAAGAATCACACCAAATCATTATAAAAGGTCTTGCTAGCTGCAATATGTTTTGAGTTAGAAGGTGGAGGAGGATTTTCTCATGTGTATAATATTGAAATGGAACATCCATCATATTGTTGTTGGAAGCAAAATTGAGTTTTTTGTTGATGGGAATACCCTGTTTCCTTCTTACTTTGTGAGATGAATGCAGAGTTAATCCCAAAGTCGCAGGCAATTCAATTATACAGGATTTTGAAATATCGCACATTAGCAATCTTTGCTTTATTGGTATTTAAAGAGATGAAGCATTAAAGAATCTATCTGTTGGCATGGTCAAGACATTTGTATAGCTGGACTGACTACTGAATAATTCTCCAAAAATATAAGCATAAAGGCATCATGTGCATTGTAGGAGAGTAGGGTCTGCTATCCTATGGTCACCCCAAATTTTTGCTTTTTGCTTCACTGGTTTTCGACTACTGAGGCTGTGGGCCTGCTGATCAGACCCCCAGCCTGCTGTTCTCTCACTAAATTACTGACACATGTGCTATAGGCACATACCACAATTGGAAATGGACTCCTTGTCAGCCCCTGTATAATGCACTATAGGTGCCCAGGGCATAGGGGCCACCAAGTCCTACCAGGGGCTGCAGCATATCTTTTGCCACCCCTGGCTGGTTCTTAAATTGACACAACTGGCTGATCACTCAGCTGGGGTAAGGTGGTGTAATCACCCCTTGCTTAGATATAGTATACCTATATCTAAACCTATATCTGGACACATGTAAACCTGTGAGCCACTCCTATGGAAGGCCTCATCAATCCTGGAGGCAGAGTGCGTGGTTTTATGTGAGATGGAGCTCTAGCATGAGCTGAGCCTGTCTGCAGCTGTCGGGAACAACTCCCTAAGCTGTTTCAGGATAATGCCATACCATATACTCTTAAGTGCCTTATAATCCTCGCGGTTAAATAGCAACTTTGGTTTGGCTTTATCAAAACATGTCGTGTAAGGTGTCATACGATTTGGAATACTATCCCCTCGCCAGTTCTGGCGACGGGGATAGCATTCCACCCCTCTAGAGGGGTAGGACATGTTGCTTTACTTAAATGCGGTTAATTTCTCCAAAGACCTTAGATCCACAAAATGGATGCCTCTGCCACAGACAAATGTCTGGACCCCTGCAGCTGACCGAAACTCGGCCAAATGGGGCCTGGACAAAGGGTTTCCTGTCACAGGAGGGTGTCACCACCCTCCAGACAGGAGATAGTGGATTGTAGCAGGGAGGTTTGAAAGAAACCAGACACTGCTTGGGGCGCACAAGGCTGCCCCTTGCATAATCCGGCCAAACCGGTTCTGGGGCACTCCAGCCCTCGTGCCAGGGCGGCCTGGATCAAAGGAAGGGGGTGTATCCACCCACTTCCTGGGTCCCACCCATAGGGGGGGACCTAGCAGGTAATCACGCCCCCCAGATTCGAATAAGAGTGGGAGCAGTGCCAATGCACATCAGATTTCCTGGAAGAAACATTAGAAACGAAACTCTGGACCCTTGGACCTCCATCTCAACGTGGAAGCCCGAAGAATCTCCCTTGTGGTCAAGGAGTGACCACCCTGCAGCAGCAGGCACCATCCAGCCCTCGACGTCTACTTAGTTGCAGTTCCCGCCGGAACTCGAGCAACTGAGATCGACGAGATCAAGCTTGCCTGCCTTCCAACAGCCCGATCCACAGTCCCTGCAAAGCTGAGACCCGTGGAGGCGACCGGAAGCGTGGGGCACGCCATCTTGAATTGACCACGAGACGCTGACCGTGCAGCCCACGAGTGACCCTCGAAGCTGTGCACCAGAGTTTAAGAAGCCCCCACCCTGAGCTACTCTTGAGCCGAAGTTCAGCCCTCCACACTCGACGAGTGCTGCGTGGGGCCCTTCTGCTCCATTTGGCTCAACGCGTTGGCCCGGTCACTTGCCAGCCGGCTAGTGGTCCCTGTGCCGACGAAACTACAAAGAAGACTCGTGAATCTGGTTGCTCCAGATCCACACCAGCTCCCCTGAAAAGGAGCCCCCACTCTGACCTTCCTGGTTTGAGTGAGAAGCAATCTCCCGGTTCCGCGTGGATTGCTCTTGCCAAGTGTTGTTTGCTCCAAACTTGAAGCCGACAGCGCCAACGGTGAGAGCCTGCGTGGGACAGATCGTGACCTGCTCCTGGATGTCGCAGATGCCCCAGAGCCCACGTGACAGCGGAGAGAAGCTCCTCGACGACCACCTGATTGCGCCCGACATTGCCTGGTTCCGTCCTGGTTCCACCCTGGTCACTGCTGAGTGACCCAGACTCTGTCCCCTCTGCTTTCATGTACCCTTCGACTTGAGTCCACCCTTGGACTCCACCGGACACTTCATCTTCAACCCGCCTGCAGCCCTTTCAGCTTCAAGCACCAAGAGCCTGCGTGTCAAAACCCGACGCCACTTCGACCCTGTGCACCCACTTCCTGTGGGTGAGGTAACTTTGCTCCGCCAGTGTTCCCACACTGGTGCACACCTCTAGGGTCTGTGTCTTAAGTTTTGTTCATCTAGGTTCAGCGGAAGTGTCCTTAAACTCTAACTTTACACTTTTTACGCACCATTGGTTAACATTGGTGCATGCGTGCGCTTTCCGCACAGCTCCCGAATCCCGAGGGCCATTCCCGACTTCAGCATTGCTTGTCCTGACTGCTCCCAGCGATTCCCTAGGCCCTAGGCCTAACCACTGCTCGAGTGGCATCTCTTATACCACTTGTTTAGTATATGGTTTGAGTGGCCCCCTGCCCTCATTCATAATTGTGCAACTTGTATGTTTAAACAGTGCTTTTGATTTAACGCTTGTGCCCCTTTATTCATAAAGAATACTGGGGATTGTTTTTAGTAATAAATACATATATTTTTATAATATATACTTGTGTGGTGTCCTTTCATTTGATATTACAGGATTGTATGTGGTAAGTTAAGCCTTTAGGCTGCTTAGTCCATGCTACCCCTAGGATAGCTTGTCTAATAAGGTTGACTTACAACCAGACACCATAAGGGATTGTTTGGTCTGATAATAGGTGGTTCCAGAATTGGAAACATCACCTATCAGGCCAACTTCTCACATTGGTGAGCAGCGGTGCGGATTTGAGCTTGCTGTTGTTTTACCATTGCAATCTTTGTATCAAATTGAAAGATCACATCAAGTACCTCTAGGTACATATAAATCAAAAGCTTAGCATATTAAGTTCTACTGAACCAAGTAGTTGTAGATTAAAGGGATTAGCACACCCTGACTACAACTCACTAGCAAGGTACAGTAGGAAAACACTTAGTGTAGGTAAGTGCACCACTTACACCTCACTAGCAGTCATGTCTGACACAGGAAAAGCCTCAGGGTCTGATCCTGCGACAGTTGACCTTACCAAGGCAACTTCCAACTATGACAAGTTAACCCGAAAGGACTTGGTTGCCCTGTGCATCTCAAGAGGGTTAAAAAGGGGCAGAAGTCCCACCTGCCAAATCCTGATAGACATCCTAGAGCAGGATGACTTAGAAAGGGCGAAGGAAGCTTCCCTAGAGACAGGAAATGGAGGGAACCCCCCTGTAACTGATCCCCCTCAGGAGGACGAGGAAGAAGAAGAGGAGGAGGAGGACTCAGAAGTTGAGGACCCACTAGATCAGGATCAGAGGGGTAGCCAGGTCCAAGTTGCCAGGCTTAACCAGGCCAACTTAGACCTACTGGGGAATGGAGAGGGCCAGCACCTCCCCAGATCCCATCATGTTATTCTCCCAGGCAACAGAAGAGTGAGATCTCCCTCAGGGGACTCTCATATTTCTAGTGCCTCCAGAGAATCACAGAGAGGCATGACTGCTTCTCAAAAGCTAGAGCATAGGGCCAGAATGAGGGCTGTCAAACTCCAGATAGAGAGGGAGGAGGTAGCCTTGGCTCAAGCTAGACTTGCCTTGGCAAGAGAGCAGAAATTAAGTGGCTTAGATGCCACTGGTGGCAGCAATTTTCCAAGAGAAAAAGACAGGGGCTATGACAATAGAAACCTGACAAAAATTGTGCCCCCCTTCAAAGAAGGGGATGACATCCACAAATGGATGACTGCTCTTGAGAGAGCCTGCATGGTACAGCAGGTTCCTCAGGATCAGTGGGCTGCAATTTTATGGTACTCCTTTTCTGAGAAAGGGAGGGACAGGCTCCTCACAGTTAGACCTGAGGATGCCAAAAACTACTCTGTTTTGAAGAGTGCTCTTATTGAAGGGTTTGGCCTAACCACTGAGCAATACAGGTTGTTGTTCAGAGACACCCAAAAAGCACAGACTCAAGACTGGACTGATTTCGTTGAGTGTGCCACTAAGGCTTTGGAGGGTTGGTTGCAGGGAAGTAAAGTTTCAGACTATACAGGATTGTACAATCTTATGATGAGAGAACAGATCCTTAATAACTGTACAAACCAGCTGTTGCATCAATACCTTATTGACTCTGATCTGACCTCTCCCCAAGAATTGGGAAAGAAGGCGGACAAATGGGTCAGAACAAGGATTAAGCAGAAACCCCAGAACCAAGGTGGTGACCAGAAGAAAACAGACCAGAAGGGTGGTAATCAGAAAGATAAAGAAAAAGACCAGAAGTCTTCAGGCCCCCAAACTAATAGTAAGGAGGGTGGTTCCCAAAATGGAAACAAGAAGAAGAAGAACAAAGGTCCAAAGACACCTTGGTGTAATACCTGCAAATCAGTTTCACACTGGGGCAGTGAGTGCACCAAGGCAAATCCAGTCTCCACCACTCCAGCTCCTAAAGCAACTGCAACCCCAAGTACAGTAAGCAGTGGTGGAACACAGTCCAAGGGTGTAGCTGGGTTGACCCTGGGTATTGAAGTAGGATCTGGCCTAGTCAGAATCCCTACACAGGCAGTTCTCCTGTATGATGTGGACATAGAGTTGCCCACTGCAGTAAGCCCCAGTAACCTGGGCAAATACAGGCAGACTCCCTTAATTAATGAGAAACTGGCTCAGGCCTACAGGGACACATGTGCCAGTGTCACAATGGTGACACCTGACTTTGTGGACCCTGGACAGATTGTACTAGGTGAGAGTTACCTAGTGACCAATGCAAGCAACTGCACTACTTCCCATAGTGTAGCAGTTGTGAACTTCTCCTGGGGAGGGGTAAATGGCCTAAAGAAAGTTGTTGTGAGTGCAGACCTTCCAGTAGACTGTCTGTTAGGCAATGATCTTGAAAGCTCAGCATGGTCAGAAGTGGAGTACAGGACTCATGCAGAAATGCTAGGGATTTCAGAGCATGTCCTTGCAGTGACAAGGTCTCAGGCTAAGAAGTGCCTTCCTGAACCAGTGGTGGATCTTGGAACAATAGACCAACCACAACCCAAGAGAAGGAGCAAGAGAGGAAAGGCTGAGCCTTCCACCTTGCCCCAGGTTGAGGATCAAGTTTCAGAGGAAACTGATTCTGCAGTCCAAGAGGAGACTGTCTCTGAGGAACTTGAACCTGACCAGGTTGAGTTTCTGGGGACAGGGGGACCCTCAAGGGCAGACCTGAGGTAGGCTCAATTAGATTGCCCTTCCCTTGAACCCCTCAGACAGCAGGCTGCTGCTGAGGCTGCTGGGGATGCCCAAGGTACCCATACTGTGTATTGGGATGATGGACTCCTTTACTCAGAGGCTAGAGACCCCAAGCCTGGCATGACCAGGAGGTTGGTCATACCTCTGCAGTTTAGGGGGTTCCTTCTTACCTTGGCCCATGATATTCCCCTTGCAGGACACTTAGGCCAGAACAAGACGTGGGACAGGCTTGTTTCACACTTTCACTGGCCTCACATGTCAGAAAATGTCAAGGAGTTTTGTCGCTCCTGTGTCACTTGCCAAGCCAGTGGTAAGTCAGGTGGCACAACAAAGGCCCCCCTAATACCACTACCTGTGGTGGGGGTTCCCTTTGAAAGAGTTGGAATTGATATTGTGGGTCCAATGGACCCCCAAACAGCATCTGGGAACAGATTTATACTGGTGGTAGTGGATCATGCCACCAGGTATCCAGAGGCTATTCCCCTAAGGACCACCACAGCACCTGTGGTGGCAAAAGCCCTCATTGCAGTTTTCTCAAGAGTGGGCTTTCCAAAGG
The DNA here is from genome assembly GCF_964261635.1 of Lissotriton helveticus. Lineage (NCBI taxonomy): Eukaryota > Metazoa > Chordata > Amphibia > Caudata > Salamandridae > Lissotriton > Lissotriton helveticus. The sequence goes on from NC_136071.1 coordinate 61,267,681, forward strand.
AGGTACTATCAGATAGAGGCACGAATTTTATGTCTAGCTATCTGAAAGCAATGTGGAAGGAGTGTGGAGTAAACTATAAGTTTACCACCCCCTATCATCCACAGTGCAATGGGCTTGTGGAGAGATTTAACAAGACCCTTAAAGGCATGATAAAAGGATTACCAGAGAAGCTCAGGCGGAAATGGGACATTCTTTTACCTTGCCTGCTCTTTGCTTACAGAGAGGTCCCACAGAAGGGGGTTGGCTACAGCCCTTTTGAACTTTTGTTTGGCCACCCTGTGAGGGGTCCATTGTGTTTGGTGAAGGAAGGATGGGAGTTACCTCTCAAAAAGCCCAAACTAGACATAGTGGACTATGTACTTGGTCTCCGCTCCAGGATGGCTGAACACATGGAAAGAGCATCCAAAAACCTGGAGGCCAGCCAAGAATTACAGAAAGCTTGGCATGACCAAAAGGCTGTACTGGTAGAGTTCCAACCAGGACAGAAGGTGTGGGTACTGGAGCCAGTGGCCCCAGCAGCACTCCAGGACAAATGGAGTGGACCCTATCCTATCATTGAAAAGAAGGGAGAAGTCACCTACTTGGTGGACTTTGGAACACCCAGGAGCCCTCACAGGGTAATCCATGTGAATCGCTTGAAAGCATTTGTGGACAGGGAGGACATGAGCTTGCTCATGGCCACAGATGGGGATCAGGAGGAAGAGAGTGACCCTCTCCCAGACCTGCTTTCTCAGAACCCTGATGATGGTTCAGTTGATGGAGTAGCCTTGGCAGGCAGCAACAGATGGACTGCAGACAAGTTTTGCAGGCCCACAGGCATTTGTTTTCACTCACACCCAGCCAGACTGACTGGTGTACCCATGTAGTGGACACTGGTGACAGTCTGCCTGTGAAGAATAAGATCTACAGGCAACCTGACCATGTCAGGGATTGCATCAAGGCTGAGGTGCAAAAGATGTTGGAGCTTGGAGTGATTGAGCCATCAGAGAGCCCATGGGCCAGCCCAGTAGTCCTGGTGCCAAAACCTCATACCCAAGATGGAAAGAGAGAAATGAGGTTTTGCGTGGACTACAGGGGTCTCAATTCTGTCACTAAGACAGATGCTCACCCCATTCCAAGAGGAGATGAGCTCATTGACAGATTGGCTTCTGCCAAGTTTCTGAGCACATTTGATTTGAAAGCTGGCTACTGGCAAATCAGACTAGCTGAAGAGTCAAAAGCCAACACAGCATTCTCTACCCCTAGTGGACATTATCAGTTTGTGGTAATGCCCTTTGGTTTGAAGAATGCACCTGCCACTTTCCAAAGGTTGGTGAACCAAGTCCTTACTGGGTTGGATGACTTTTGCGCAGCATATCTAGATGATATTGCTGTCTTTAGCTCCACCTGGGAGGATCACCTGATCCACCTGAAGAGAGTTTTGGAGGCCCTGCAAAAGGCAGGCCTAACTATCAAGGCCACTAAGTGCCAGATAGGGCAGAGTAAGGTTGTATACCTGGGCCACCTAGTGGGTGGAGGCCAGGTTCAGCCACTGGAGAGCAAAATCCAGGCCATACAGGACTGGGCTCCTCCAGTTACCCAGACACAAGTCAGAGCCTTCTTGGGCCTGACTGGGTATTACAGGAAGTTTGTGAAGAACTATGGGTCTATAGTGACACCATTAAATGACTTGACATCCAAGAAGATGCCAAAAAAGGTTCAGTGGACAGTTAGCTGTCAGAAGGCATTTGATGACCTGAAGAAGGCCATGTGCTCTGCACCTATCCTGAAGAGTCCTGACTACTCCAAACAGTTCATTGTACAGACAGATGCTTCTGAGTTGGGGGTGGGAGCTGTGCTCTCACAACTTAATCAAGATGGTCAAGACCAGCCCATTGCTTTCATTAGCAGAAGGCTGACCCCTAGAGAGAAACGTTGGTCAGCCATTGAGAGGGAGGCCTTTGCTGTGGTTTGGGCATTGAAGAAGTTGAGGTCCTACTTGTTTGGAACTCACTTCCTAGTTCAGACAGACCATAAGCCCCTCTTATGGCTTAATCAGATGAAGGGTGAAAATCCCAAACTGCTCAGGTGGTCCATTTCCCTACAGGGGATGGACTTTACAGTGGAGCACCGCCCAGGGACTGACCATGGTAATGCAGATGGTCTCTCCCGGTACTTCTACTTAGAACATGAAGACTTATCTGGTCAAGGTTAGTTTAATGTCACCTGCGTTTGGGGGGGGTTGTGTAGGAGAGTAGGGTCTGCTATCCTATGGTCACCCCAAATTTTTGCTTTTTGCTTCACTGGTTTTCGACTACTGAGGCTGTGGGCCTGCTGATCAGACCCCCAGCCTGCTGTTCTCTCACTAAATTACTGACACATGTGCTATAGGCACATACCACAATTCGAAATGGACTCCTTGTCAGCCCCTGTATAATGCACTATAGGTGCCCAGGGCATAGGGGCCACCAAGGCCTACCAGGGGCTGCAGCATATCTTTTGCCACCCCTGGCTGGTTCTTAAATTGACACAACTGGCTGATCACTCAGCTGGGGTAAGGTGGTGTAATCACCCCTTGCTTAGATATAGTATACCTATATCTAAACCTATATCTGGACACATGTAAACCTGTGAGCCACTCCTATGGAAGGCCTCATCAATCCTGGAGGCAGAGTGCGTGGTTTTATGTGAGATGGAGCTCTAGCATGAGCTGAGCCTGTCTGCAGCTGTCGGGAACAACTCCCTAAGCTGTTTCAGGATAATGCCATACCATATACTCTTAAGTGCCTTATAATCCTCGCGGTTAAATAGCAACTTTGGTTTGGCTTTATCAAAACATGTCGTGTAAGGTGTCATACGATTTGGAATACTATCCCCTCGCCAGTTCTGGTGACGGGGATAGCATTCCACCCCTCTAGAGGGGTAGGACATGTTGCTTTACTTAAATGCGGTTAATTTCTCCAAAGACCTTAGATCCACAAAATGGATGCCTCTGCCACAGACAAATGTCTGGACCCCTGCAGCTGACCGAAACTCGGCCAAATGGGGCCTGGACAAAGGGTTTCCTGTCACAGGAGGGTGTCACCGCCCTCCAGACAGGAGATAGTGGATTGTAGCAGGGAGGTTTGAAAGAAACCAGACACTGCTTGGGGCGCACATGGCTGCCCCTTGCATAATCCGGCCAAACCGGTTCTGGGGCACTCCAGCCCTCGTGCCAGGGCGGCCTGGATCAAAGGAAGGGGGTGTATCCACCCACTTCCTGGGTCCCACCCATAGGGGGGGACCTAGCAGGTAATCACGCCCCCCAGATTCGGATAAGAGTGGGAGCAGTGCCAATGCACATCAGATTTCCTGGAAGAAACATTAGAAACGAAACTCTGGACCCTTGGACCTCCATCTCAACGTGGAAGCCCGAAGAATCTCCCTTGTGGTCAAGGAGTGACCACCCTGCAGCAGCAGGCACCATCCAGCCCTCGACGTCTACTTAGTTGCAGTTCCCGCCGGAACTCGAGCGACTGAGATCGACGAGATCAAGCTTGCCTGCCTTCCAACAGCCCGATCCACAGTCCCTGCAAAGCTGAGACCCGTGGAGGCGACCGGAAGCGAGGGGCACGCCATCTTGAATTGACCACGAGACGCTGACCGTGCAGCCCACGAGTGACCCTCGAAGCTGTGCACCGGGCTTTGAGAATCCCCCACCCTGAGCTACTCTTGAGCCGAGGTTCAGCCCTCCACACTCGACGAGTGCTGCGTGGGGCCCTTCTGCTCCATTTGGCTCAACGCGTTGGCCCGGTCACTTGCCAGCCGGCTAGTGGTCCCTGTGCCGACGAAACTACAAAGAAGACTCGTGAATCTGGTTGCTCCAGATCCACACCAGCTCCCCTGAAAAGGAGCCCCCACTCTGACCTTCCTGGTTCGAGTGAGAAGCAATCTCCCGGTTCCGCGTGGATTGCTCTTGCCAAGTGTTGTTTGCTCCAAACTTGAAGCCGACAGCGCCAACGGTGAGAGCCTGCGTGGGACAGATCGTGACCTGCTCCTGGATGTCGCAGATGCCCCAGAGCCCACGTGACAGCGGAGAGAAGCTCCTCGACGACCACCTGATTGCGCCCGACATTGCCTGGTTCCGTCCTGGTTCCACCCTGGTCACTGCTGAGTGACCCAGACTCTGTCCCCTCTGCTTTCATGTACCCTTCGACTTGAGTCCACCCTTGGACTCCACCGGACACTTCATCTTCAACCCGCCTGCAGCCCTTTCAGCTTCAAGCACCAAGAGCCTGCGTGTCAAAACCCGACGCCACTTCGACCCTGTGCACCCACTTCCTGTGGGTGAGGTAACTTTGCTCCGCCGGTGTTCCCACACTGGTGCACACCTCTAGGGTCTGTGTCTTAAGTTTTGTTCATCTAGGTTCAGCGGAAGTGTCCTTAAACTCTAACTTTACACTTTTTACGCACCATTGGTTAACATTGGTGCATGTGTGCGCTTTCCGCACAGCTCCCGAATCCCGAGGGCCATTCCCGACTTCAGCATTGCTTGTCCTGACTGCTCCCAGCGATTCCCTAGGCCCTAGGCCTAACCACTGCTCGAGTGGCATCTCTTATACCACTTGTTTAGTATATGGTTTGAGTGGCCCCCTGCCCTCATCCATAATTGTGCAACTTGTATGTTTAAACAGTGCTTTTGATTTAACGCTTGTGCCCCTTTATTCATAAAGAATACTGGGGATTGTTTTTAGTAATAAATACATATATTTTTATAATATATACTTGTGTGGTGTCCTTTCATTTGATATTACAGGATTGTATGTGGTAAAACAGCTCGCTTAACACGACCTCTTAAGTTAAGCCTTTAGGCTGCTTAGTCCATCCTACCCCTAGGATAGCTTGTCTAATAAGGTTGACTTACAACCAGACACCATAAGGGATTGTTTGGTCTGATAATAGGTGGTTCCAGAATTGGAAACATCACCTATCAGGCCAACTTCTCACATGCATGAAGGAGAATATTTATTCAGCATTTGAATTATACAGAGCATGTCAATGTGAAACAGTGGCAGTGACAGGCAGGAGCCCTATAGTGCACAAAGTCATCTTATGATTTGATAATATTGAAGGTATAATTCACAAATCTTTTTTCATCAATGAACACTGAAGTGATCAAAGGGAATTTATGCTACTGAGACATACATGTGTATAAGGAAATGCTGCTTGACTTCATCAATGCTGGAACAAAAATCTACCTGATGGCCACCAGAGCGGTTCCGTTTCTCTATTCATTTTATCTGCTGGCCATGGAAGCTGCAGGCAGGAGCAAAGCCAGTCACCGCAGCATCCCAGGGAGGAACCAATCCTCCCCTTGACATACTTAATTTAAGTGTGACCCGTTGTCCCACCTCATTCAGACTCCCGCTAGCAAAGCTGCTGACACTTTCTGCCCAGAGCAAGTAGAAAAGAGAAACAATATATTAAAGTCCCCTGTATTACCGGCTCACCGTAGTTGTAGGGAGAATTCCCAGAATCTGAGGCAAGGATACTGGTCAGAATGAGTGATTCTATTTCAATGAATCCCTGCACTACATTCATAATAGTCCTGGCCCTTTGATATACCTCCGCAAAAAAATTGTTGTCCCGAGATTTTCATTTTTGATTTGTGGTTTTGTATCGTTAGAGAAGTCATTAACTTGGGGTACATAATGCTAATCTGGGCAGTATTTTTCTGGGTGATATTTTTAAAAATGGAGGACGTGTAACAGTGATGATGTAATATTTCAGGAACCATGAGACCTATATACTTCATACTGATAACAAAACCTAGGTTGTGGGGGTCAAGTAGTCTTTTAGAGACAGAAAATAACTCCTCAGAGGAACCCTGCTGCCATTTTTCAAAGTGGCAGCTCTATAATGATGTGTTATAGCCATCATATTGGTAATTTATTTTGTTTCAGGTTTTCTGTTGATCCAAATTCAAAAACATGAGCAAAGGATGTGGTAGTATAGCATATTTACCTTCTGACAGAGTGCAGCTAACTACAAAATCTGAGGACTCCTTCAACAAAGAAAAATGTGTCATGAGCCAAACTAACCTAAAACTGCAGCTAGACAGAAGAGAGTTTGAGATGTTGCAGAAATAAGCCAAGACGAGGCTCGCGAAAGATTGAAACTGATGGGTGAAGAGGATTACATATTTTAGCATTGTAACAACAAGTGCTACAAGTCTTGTACAATGGAAAAAGGTTGGAAAAATGAGTAAAATAAAATGCAGAAACAAGTGAATCATAACAAGAATCCGATTCTTCTGAGAAAGCGATGACAAACAAACCCTATGCCCATCCACTTAGAAGATCGATGGCTACCCCACATCTACCTTCAACAACTGATCAGAGAGCATAGGATCTCCAATATGTTATCTGTTGTTTAGCCGGAACAAGGGCAAAAGAGATTGATGTAAGAACAAAGTACAAAGTATGTGAGTCTCAAAGGGCATGTGTTTTTATCAGCAGCTAGTTTCTTCCAAGATGAAGTTTTCAGCTCTGCAGCTGATCTAAACAGTGAGGTGAATGTATTTGCAGTGGATCTGTTTGTCCACCTGAACTGCATGCATGCAAGCATTCGAAAATATGAATGTGCAATAAGCTCCCAACAGCAACTTAATCTCCAGCCTTCAGTTAAGTTTGCACTTGTTGAAAAAGCAAATTAAGTTTTAAAGCCACTCTTGAGTGCTGGCTACTTGTTCACACCCAGTGACATCAGATTAATACTAGGCAACATTGGTGAAAAATTATAGATCCATAATAATGAAATTAAGATTTTTCTGGTGAGAATGTACAAGGACAGAATTCTTTTTTGTCAGTTTAACAAAAGAAATGAGCCACTAATGGTGTTCCCAGCAGATTTGACTCCTGAACTTCCTGCTGTCAAAAAGAGATCACACAATGAAGTGAAATGGGCAGTAACATACTGAAAGATTTTGATTTTTGGACTTAATGACACATTTTGTGATGCCCTAGAGCTCTGCAAATCATGGGAGTCAACAAGAATGCCTGATGGTGTATATTTGCATTTAAAAAAAGGTGCCAGGCAGGAATTAAATAGTCATGCTTTTGTACATAGTTAAAACATCAACAATAAAGTGATGGAAGGAATGCTTGAATTAATCTCTTCCACTGGCAATCGCTCTAGCTGTATCGTCCTACATCATTTTTGCCCATCTCAATTTATACTCAGCCATATGCAAAACAGTCTTGATCCTGCTCCACTGGGAACATTCCAGTTCGAATTGCCCAGGTCCTCCCCGTATTCCGGAAAAGTACCTCAGGATCGTTTTTTCACTTATTAGGCTCATCAGCCAGGTATAGCTTGGTTCCAGGGGCAGAGTGCGTACAGGACCCATGGCTTGGCAAACATGTCACATTTAAGTATCAAAAACCAAGTGATGGATGGAATGCTTGAAATAATCTCAGTCACTGGCAATCACAGAGGCAACTTCCCAATCCATCATTTTTCACCAATCTCACCACAACAGTTTGGACCCAGCCACATACAAATCAGTCTTTACCCTGGTGCAATAGGATATGTTCAGCCCAAACTGCTGGACCAAGTTCTCTCCGAACCCAAATAAAAGCAACCCAGGAGGGGTTCCACCCTTTTAGGGATCATCAGTCAGGAATATCTTGTTTCAGTGGTACAGTGAGCACGGGACCCACATCTAGGCAGACCTGTCACACTTAGGGCATTAATAACAAGTGATGGATGGATTGCTTCAATTAATCTCAGCCCCAGAGCTAACCAACCCTAAGGTAGTGGTGAGGGGTACCCAGATGTGTAAAATAAAAGGCACTCCTCATAAGGAGCACTGTTTTCGGTGCACAGCTCAAGAGCAGAGCAGACTAAGTTGACTCATGAGGTTCATGTACTATAAAAAAATGCACAAGCAAAGTCAAACACTGAAATGAGTCCGAAACATGATTTCCTAGAATTTTCTTGCCACTCTGATCACCTCACATAATTAGAAGATGAAGTTTACACCTATCAGCTTTCATTTAGTCAGCGGGGTCTATTTTTGGTGTTGGGTGAAAAGTACTTTATTATGTTGGAATTCATTATAAAGTCAGACCTGTCCCTGTCACTTCAGGATGGCTAATATGCAGGCAAAACTATAAGACAGTGTGCTTACTATTTTAGTCCTTACTTTCCAAGGTGTTTGCATATGGCTGGCAAGTGAATGGCTATTGAGAAGCCTAGATACATTTTTAAAACTGTATGAAATGGGTGTGGGTCATGGATGGTCCAAGGAAGATACAAGAGCATGACTGGAATGGAAGCCTGCTTTTGAAATCTCATTCATTCATTCATTAAATCTTTATTTCGACATTTTTCAGTCATAAAAGATTACAGTAAACACAGTATACATAAAAAGCATAAAATTAATTAGATAAAAATGAATTTGTCATGAAATGTACACAGTCACTGTATAAAATCACCCTTGGGTGCCACTGTGATAATAGAGGATCTTTTGGACCACATTGATAAAAGGATTTTTTAAAGTGCAAGAACTATATGTGGTGATGTATCTGTCTTGAGAACTCTCAATGCAACAGAGCATTTATCAAAACCCAATTTCTTGCATAGGGGTACAAGCCAGTACTTTCTAGCTTTTCTATAGGCAGGGCAGAAGAAGAGCATATGCATTTCATCCTCCTTGGACGCACCACACCCAGGGCAGGATTTGCTCATGGAAGATGGCCACTTGCCTACAAATACCCCTAACGGTAGTGATCCATGCCTCCATTGAATGTATAACTTCCTTGCTCCTATTGGGTAGATAACATTCAAAAACTCCTCAAAAGCAAAAGAATGTTTGAGTGTTAGAAAAGTTATTGTCAGGGAGCCAGCTTTAAAATCTTGCAACCATATATTCTGTTTATAGTCCATAAAAGATTTTGCAAGCATTTTGCCGGAAACCCCCCTGCATGCCTGTTCTGGATCGTACCAGAGGTTCAGTAGTCCCATTTTTCCTAGTTTGTTTTTCACAAATACAGGCCAGGGGATTTTAGCTGCGCTAGCATGGCTCAGCACATCCTTCAATTCATGCCTATAATTGGACAGTTCTGGTGTTATCCATAGCCTGTGCCAAAACCTTAAAGGTTTCAGAGCTAGCTCATCTTGGATGAAACTCAGTCCTAAATCCAATCTCAATGGAAGGAGAGGAGTGCTTAGAGGGAGTGCAAGTAACTGCCTCATAAACTTGTTCTCCACCTTACCGATATCAGAGTTGCAGGAGTGCCCCCAGAGTTCCCCACCATGGAGTGCAGATGCACTTGCCTTAACTTTGAAATCTAGATAGATGGACCAAGAAGATGCTAATCAGTCTCATGATAATGGTCATGGAAGCTCTTTGGTGCTACTTGATCCGTATTCAGGTTTTGAAGTGTGAACTTGCTGATAGCCTCTGCTGGTCCTTTGGCACACTGAGATGTGCAGGGAAACTAGCTTGCTCCTGGGATGTGAGACCCAGTCTGGCTTGAGGATAGTATGGAGATGGATTGGTGCCATGCTTGGTAACCATTGGATTGTGGACTTTAATGTTGGATTACTCTAGTTGGCTAGAGGTTAGGGTTCACAGTAGAGACAATAGTAGAACTATGAGATGCTGCACTACATTTTTCTGTAGACTTGGGACCCATGGAAAAAAATGATGGCAGGGGGCATACAGAAAGTAAATGCATACTTGTGAGACTAGATGGAGTGGTGCATGGACCAGATCCAGCTTGAGGAATGGCCTGGCTGCTGCCTTACCTCATAGTGATGCACCCATGAACTAGTGTTTCAGACATTAATTTCACACACCAGCAAACATGTCGACTGCATGTTGTTGCTGGTTTCCTTTTTAATGGGAGATCCAGGGACATCCATCGCTGATCATGTGGCAATAGTATTTGTATAAATGAGGTAAATCCCTTGGCACCAGAGTGTCCACATCTTTTATTTTTCGAAAAGCAGGGATTCTTTTGTGTTCCTTCAGTGCAAAATGTATCTGGGTGATATTGGGCATAGGTAAACAAGAGGCAATATTTTCTTGTGCCAAGAATTACTCGCTCTTGAAGACTCTATGAGAAAGAAGTCAGTGCTTTATTTGCCATTCGGAGGCAGATTCAAAACAGCAACTACGACCCTTGCCCTATACACCTTATAGTAAGACACATTGTTACTGGGACAGTCTCTATGTTTGTTCCCTAAAGTCCTGGAAAAACTGACCATACAAGGTTCATGTGTGGGAACAAACATCCTGTGTATGCCTAGAGAATCTTTATAATTAAATGACTGAACTTACCAGACATTTTAATAGATCACAAATCTTTTTTTACCTACCAGATGTGGTTCAAAAATTTGTCAGCAGAATTTGTCCTCTAAGTGATTAGGCTTTGTCGTAAAATAATTTGTATCAAATATACCGTCCGATACCCTATCCATTTTGACACATAAAATGTTGTGTTATTCTCAGGTCCTAGTTCTGACTAAGGCAACTGTCCTGAACCCTGAGGTGCACTTCCCATACAAGTTCATACATCACAAATAGCCTCTGTGGGAAACCTGAACATACATATGTGAGGTAAAACACTGTTCTGTCTCAAATGTGTAATGGTAATGATGAATTGCCTGGGAATCTTATTGCAAAAGGTTGCTCCATTAGATGAAGTTGAAACATTTGAATGAATACATTCAAAATCAGTAGATTTGAATCTACTGTTGAAATAATAATTTTGTCAAACGTATGTTTAACATAAAATAACACATTTGTTGAACCAAACAAATTGAAATCTATACATCTCCCAAACGATCTTTGTTATAATATGAACTAAATTTAAAAAATGCATGCTCATAAATAAACATGTTTGAAAGCAGTTATTGTTTCGCAATAACTGACCCGCAAGGTAAACCCCACATTGAATCCTCAATTATTATCATCTTTCTTTAATAGGCCCCTCCTTCCCAACTATTTCACCTCTTTCTCTCCGAGAACCATATCCACTTCCAATAGCCTATCAAATCATTATATTATTAATAGCGTTTCCCCAACATCCTCAAAAGAGTGTACGTATAAAAACACTACTGCAATCTGATAAAGGGCCTGATTACGATTTGCAGAAAAAACAACAGATGATGGACAGAATGCAAAACAATGTCATACATTCACCCCAGTTCAGAGATCTGGGCCTAAATACATCATTGTTTTGCTCCCCCTGCCATTCCTGTTTTGAACATGGCCATATGCAAATCAGACATGACCCCTGTCCCCAGTGGGAACAGTCAAGCCCGTACTGCCAGGCCGGGTCCTCCCTGCACTGGAAACAAGAATCCTAGGACCGGTTTCAGGGTTTCACGCCTCATCAGCCAGGGTAGCTTGACTCCAGTGGCATGGAGTGAACGAGACGCACATCTGGGCATACCTCTGGGCATACCTGGCCCATTCGGGGTGACAAATGCGTTATTTATCACCCCTGATAAAAAACGATACGACAGGATACATTGTTTATTGTTTGTAACAAATAATGATGAGTTCATGAGGAATAACATTTGGATTTCGGTGTTTGATACACTAAATATCACAAGATACAGTCGTTTCCGTATGATTTCCCCTGTTAAATTTTGCCAGGTTCGACCTGCTAACAATTTATGAAAATTGGGTTATTTAACGCATCTGGTAATTATCGAATGTGATAAATAAAAGAAAATAGTAATTCAGTCCTGAGCGTTAACATGGGTTTACGCTCAGGATGGATTTAACGAGCCACTCATAATTCAGCCCCATATATTCTGTGAATGGATGAGTCTCAGAACAACTTGACAAAAATGTTAGTGTCCAAAATAAAACTAGAGATCCTACCTCAAGTTCATATTACAAAGTTGGTCCTGTTTCAGAGCTCTCTTTGTGTCTTCAGGAAGGTGCACATGGCAAATTAGTCAGTATTATGTTGGCATTGTCCCAATTGCAAATGGTCCTGAGTCATATGACATTGAAACATCAGCACCTTGAGACACTTAGAGGTGAGTAGCACACTTTATAAATCCCTAATTAACTGATTGGTTGATCAGATCCGTGAATTCTGGGAGGCAGCTTGTAAATTGATGATCTCAATGTTAGCATATTTAGGGCGATTTTTCTTAGGGTCATCCCCTATTTAAATTGCAATAGTTTCCTATTCTTAGAAACTGTAAGGTACACTCATCACCTTGACGTATTTTATTCAGTAGTATGAATGTAAACTATCCGTCAGTTCATAAATGGTAAATACAGTGAAACTGTTCTCCAGTGTTATTTATCGCTCTTTTCTTCTCAGGTATTCGATTTCTCGATGTTATATACCATAACTACTAACATGTATATCTTATTATTTTCATTTTTTAAAGCCCTGTTTCTAAATGTTATTTTATTAAACACTCCTGCGCCACGGTGGACTATTTATTTAGCATGATCTACATTCCTTTGATAGTTTGATGCAGTTTTATATGTTATTTTTGGAGACTTTTTCTGCTTTTCTTATAATGTGTTAATCAGTCAATTGTTCCACAAAAAAATAATTGAAGGGTGTAAAGAATACATCACTCATTTCAAATTCAGTCCACTTCTTGTATTTTTTTCAAATGTAAGATGTGATCATATTTGGCTTACTGAACCCACCTGTGTGGTTGGCGATGCTCCCATCAGGACAGGCAACACAGGTGAAACAACACTTGGGGCGTCCTTTGATGGCAGCTTTTCTGTATCCTGGTGCACAGCTTTCACTGCAGACTGACAGAGGGACCTAAAGTGATTAAAGAGGTTAAAGCACCTCTGAATCAATACAATGATCTTTCTTACTCTGCGTTATGATCAATTTTCATGAGATAAGCATGTCAGAAAGTCAAGGTTGAGGCACACCTCAGTCAATTATGTCTCCTAGCCTACATGGTTTTAAAATAACTACAGACCATAGCCTAAGTTACTAGTTTCTCATTGATTAACCATGATGGATATTCCAATAATCCCACATTTTTCTAACCTTATTAAGCATATTCAAGCATCCATCCTTCAGGTCACATGTGACAAAATAGTCTGTTTGAGCTTGATTTTGGTAATGGCAGTGGTGCTAATGGTGTTGTTTGCAGAAGTGAGATCCTACATCAACAAGATCTCAAAAACATATTGTAATGAGCATTACTATGCATTGTAACTGCAAGACACTAAGCAATCAGAGGAAATGTATGGCCTTCCAGTGCAGGAGAAGCAGAGCATACACTGAGACCACTGTGAGCCATAGTAACAAGAAGGCTATGACATTGCTGGCAGATGCAATATAGTTCTCACAAAAAGGTAGAGCTACTGTAGAAGCCTGAACTGCTGTGAGCTGCAGTGAAAAAGTCACAAGGAGGACAAGAGAGAGCAGAAGTTCACATATTGACACAAATTCTTTTACTTGTCAGTGATAGTCCCTTTCAGATGCAGAAACAGATAATAAGAGGGAAAAATGTAATTCCACACACTGCCTGATGGCTGTCATGTGTGCTGATACAAATGTGACTGGTAGTACCTATACGTCAGTGACTGTAGAGGATTACCCTGTTGCCCACTCTAACTGAGCAAATGACACTCAAACAGAGCATTGTTTAATGGGAGCTGACATAAAAGGCTCATTATGTATTATTACTAAGAATATGAATTAGTAATCTTCAAGAATACAATAGGCTTTCTAGAAACATATGTGTGTAGGCCCTTTCTAAAAGACACATTTTTAAACATTAAATAAATTGCATTAAATCAAACATTATGAATGAGAAGTGTCTTGACAGACTCATATTCCTAACCCTGAGAAAACAATTTCTCAAGCACAGGTCAATCATTTTAATAGTGCATTCCTGAATCTAATCTTCTATGTTACCCAGGCACTTGAACCATCATTATGAGATTCCTAGAATTTGGTTGAGGGAAGCTGGGGGGTTGGAATCTACAATTCTGGCTGCTATTTCCACACCAAATTCCAGCAATGTGAAGCTTTCCCCCAGGAATGGAGTACAAGTGCATGGACCTGGAAATATTGAGGGGCAGATTTACAAGAAACTGTCGTTAGAGCAGAGATGCATCGTGTTTTCCTGCGCCTGCGTGCAAAACCCTTGCACCACCATGGATGAGTCGAGTTTACATTATACCTTACGGAGATGTGTCATGTTGTAAATGGGCCGCAATGTGGTGCATTGTTTACGCTGCTGCGTCACAAAAAGTATTGCAAGGTGACCAAAAAGTGACACAAAGGGGCTTGTAAATCTAGCCCTGTGTCTTTTTATGTACATTTTTTTTAAGTCTGGGTAGAAAATATCAGATATTTTCTACCTGCTTCAGACAAGCAGTAAGGCGAAGGGCTTATGGAGGGTAGGGGTGTGGTGAGCAGGGATGCAAGGCAAACTTGTTCATTTATGGTTAGGGAGCATAGTCTGCACCCACCAGACTGCTGCAGCAGTGGATGGTTGCTCTGCAATGCTGCTGAAGGCAGCTCCACCCTCTGCAGCTTCAGGAAGGCTCCAGTTCTACAGGCCTAGAATTATCCAGTCCGGAATTTGCAGACTCAACAGTTCCAGGCATATAACTGTAATTATCCCTCCAGATGAAATTGTGTCACTCATAATGAGGGCTTCACACATTTTCCTGACCACGTGAGATTCATCAAGTTTACTCCAGTATTTTTCCTAATCAATGTGAACATTGAGGCAGGCTTCTCCTGGGAGACCAATAATGCATTGTGTGTAGAATTAATATATCTTTAAATATCAGGTTTACATTTAAAAAATCTGGCTCCATCAACCTAATTGGAGAAGGTCATTTAAAAGCAAAACCAATTGAATGAACATCCCTTCCATATTTATAAAGTCACCGAAATCAGCAGACACCTAAAATGATTTCACATAAGTTTTGTTCCGTGATATCACAGGAAGTGTTATCATATAACATTTAGACCAAAACTGTGCAACAGGATGTGATATCCTGTGCTCTATGATACTAATGACAACAAAGGAAGTGACATTACTAAAAGCTTGAGAAATAGTCTTAAGGCAGAAATAATTGAGTGACAATACATGCAATTATAAATGTATAAACTTAGGTATTGTCATGATATTTCAGGTGAGCACACTTAAATTCGAAGGCATACAGTTATAAATGCAGAATTCTAACCACTGAATAACTAGTCACAATCATCATAAGGTCTATTGAAACTGCAGATGGTTGGTTACTGCCTCAAAGGCTCAAATAGTGGTTTTTCGCTATATAACTATTGGACTGTGTTTTATTAGTATGTGTATGAAGGTATCTGCCACTAGTAATAAGGCCAGAATCACAAAATAAGGTCCAGTCAAGGTCTCAATAAATTATTCCCTTGCTCAACCCTTAGTAGCTGGTTGTGAACAGGCAGGCTTAACGTAGGACATAGGCATGTAAAGCATTTAAAAACACCAATACATTAAATAAGTAAGACACAGCACATAATAAAAATCCACTACTATTTTATAAACTAGGAAATATTTGTATGATTAAAATGACACAAAGCAACAAAAATCCAATGTAGGAAAGCGGAGATATGATTGTTTAAAGGATAAAAACAAAAAGAACCAACTTTAGCAATCTGGTAGTACTTGACCTTGACAACATCAAAGCTTGAGGCTGACGGCAATGGAGCGGGGGGTCAGATACACTGAGTGGTAGGGCCGGGTCAAGTTTTTACCTTCAGACGTAATTGATTTTCTGGATTTTTTGCTCTTGACATCGAGTGAGTCACCTTGTCAGGCTGGGTTTAGTCGACGACAGCAGCTTGGTTCAAGGCAAGGCCTTAGTTAAATCCTGGAAGTCTGGAGTGCAGGAGGGTTCTGCAAGACAAAACTGAAATCCAGGCCGGGTCCCGGTTCAAAGACGACAGCAGCTTCACTATCGAACACAAGTCAGTTAACTTCTGGAACTTTTGGGTAAAAATTCTCCAAACGTCTCCAAACTTCTGGATCTTCTTCCAGAAGGTCCTTTTGGGTTTCCAAAGTGTACACCACAGCAGGATTTCAGAGTTGCACCTTGGTATGTTGGGACTGCATCTCCCATAATGCACATTGCTAAATCCTTAAAGGTTTGGTGGATTCTGTCCAGCTGGGTTATTCTTCGTGGAGATGATGCAGGTGGAGCTCTTTTAACCTGCTGCTCTCTGGGAGACAATCCATTCAACTTTCAAGGCCAGGCAAAGTCATGTTTGGGCTGAAGACTAAAGTGTTTAGCAGGTGGAAACCGTATGAGTGCCTTACCCTCTTGTGCAGTCCAAGCGTCAAGCAGGACAGTCCTTCCCTTTCTTGTAGTTTCAGGCATGGATCTGAATTGCTGCAAAACTCTCCCATATTTGTCCAGTGTGGTTTTGTCACTAGCGGAGGGCCTACATAACCAATGGAGTACATGGTGCCAACCTCATGTATGACAACTTCCTCCAAAGTGTGGTATATTCTTAACCCAGAAAGCACTAGTCTTTTGGTATCCAAGATGGAAAAACTCTCTCCTGGAGGTTAAGATCTGGCAGGGCCAATATGCCCCTAAGCAAATTACTAGGGCTCCTATCTGGCTGGGGTTCCAGGATATTGGGCTGAGCCTGTGTCCTGTCCTAACTGTAATTCCCTCTGTTAAGACCAGTTTGGCTACCCAGCCTCCTTCCTTCTTTTGCTTTGCAACTCACAGATCTCCTTCCACCAGATGTCCTTTGTCTCAGTTTCTATGCAGGCCACTTTACACTTCATCAGAGCAGTTTGGTTCAGCCTGCCGAATGCTTGTCCATAAAGAGAGTCTGCTGGAAGGCTGTATTTTAGTTAATCAGAAAATAATGTTCTATAACTTCTTTTCTGTGATAGTTATATTAAATATAACTCTGGCAAGTTGTTGAATTTATTCTACCATTTTAATATTTTGAAGAACAGTTTGAGCTGGCTACTGTCAATATTTTTACTTCATTCAAGAATTCCCATGATAGCTCATGGAGCCAATGTTATGCAAAGAGGAAAAACTACATTTGCAGTTTCTCCCTCACCAGGGCATATAAAACAGCTTTTATAATGTCTTTGCTTATAGCTATAAGACACATTTTCCCTCAGGGAGATAGGGGAGACCATAGTTGTGATGTATATTTAAAAATAACGTAGTTATGGAAGTACCTTTAAATTCAAACTCAAATGTGCATATCATTATCTTTTAAAAGCAGTATTCAAAGCAAGGCTGCATTTAAAATGACAGCAGGCAATACCGCAGTGCACACTTAAGTGCATTCAATCTGCTGTACTTCTAAATCAGCATGCCATGCCATGTACTAGGGGCTTACAGGTTGTCATACCACGGTTATTCACACCTACTTATTATTTACCTTACACACAGAGCACTGGCCTGCTCGACCGGGACAAGACAGCAGCCTTAGTCTTACTAGACTTCTCGGCCGCCTTCGACACCGTCTCCCACCGCACCCTAATCACCAGACTCCATGATGCCAGCATCTGTGACAGGGCTCTTGGCTGGATCCACTCATTCCTCACCGGCCAGACCCAACAAGTCAGACTACAACCGTTCCTCTCAAAACCCACGGAGATCAGCTGTGGAGTCCTCCAGGGCTCCTCTCTGAGCTCCACCCTCGTCAACATGTACATGGCCCCCTCGCAGCCATCATCTCAAGCCACAGACTCAATATTGTCTCCTGCACAGATGATACCCAGGTGATCCTGACCCTCACCAATGAACCCTCAACCGCCAGAACCAGCTTCCACAGTGGAATGAAAGCCATCGCAACATGGATGAAAGACAGCTGTCTCAAACTCAACATGGATAAGACTGAAGTTCTCTTACTGGGACCCACTGCATCAGCCTGAGATGACTCCTGTGGCCAGCCACTCTGGGTACCCCCTGACCCCGACAGACCATGCACGCAACCTTGGCATCATACTGGACTCTTCATTCACAATGTACCACCAAATCATTGCAGGTTCCTCAGCCTGCTTCCCCACAGTTCGCCAGCTGTGAAAAGCTTTCAGCTGGATCCCCACAGAATCCAGAAGGATGGTCACCCATGCATTCAACACCAGCAGACTCGACTACAGCAATGCACTCTATGTCGGCGTCACCCAGAAACAGCCAAATAAACTACAGTACATCCAATATGCAATGCAAGACTTGTCACGACACCCCCTGCCGCAGCCACACCACGCAACACATCCGACAACTCCACTGGCTCCCAATCAACAAGTGAGTCAATTTTAAGCTCCTCACTCACGCCTACAAAGCCCTACACAATGAAGGACCAGTGTACCTGAACCACCGCCTCACATTCCACATTCCCACCACACTCCTCCCACCTCCCAACTCACCCTTGTCTCCATTCCTAGGACCCACAAGACCTGAACCAGAGTAAGATCATTCTCCTACCACACCACCACACATGAAACTCCCACCCTCTGAACATAAGACAATCAGCTTCACTGACCCAACTCAGGAAGGACCAAAAGACCTGGCTCTTCATACGATCCTCCACCCAGTCAGTCCCCCACCCCCACGCCCAGCACTTTGAGACCCTACCCTCGTGGGTGAGTACCTGTGCTTTACAAGCCCCTAATTGATTGATTGATCGATTGATTGCTGTTCTTGACCCTCCAACCCAGCTCATACTCATGTGTTGCCAGCCAGACATTTGCTCTTTGACATATGATCAGTAATGGATGGTTGTGCAGGATGCGGGTTAACCTGCTAAGCTATCTTATGGTCCTTTATGCACAGTGTCAATCCATCCTTTCTGGCAGGGCATTGTGTGGGCAACCTTTGTATATAGCAGGCTGGAAGCTTTAATTTAAGTTGATGTATATTGTCTGGTCAAGAAGGAACTGTCACATCATAGAGGTTTTTGCTATAAAATGATGGAAGATTTGTTCACGTGGTTACCTTCTAAAGCAGTGTCATCAAATGCTGGCTCCACTAGAAAGGCAGACCCTGCAGTTCTTTGTGTCACACACCCATTGAAGAACAAAATCTGATGGAAAACTCCGAAGGAATACTTTACAAGGGCAAGATGACAGTAAGTACACTTATCTGGGTATAAGATTTGATATTTAGTTACCTCACCACCAGCCCAGTTGAGGATTTGTGCAGGGAGTTGCAAGCTTTTTTTTGTTGTCCTCAATCACCTCAGACCACAGTGAGCAAACTAGCTGCCAGTACCTTGTACGTTATTGGGGAGGCAAAATCTGATGGGAAAAGCACCCACCTGCTGGTACATCTGTGGACTAGTATGGCACAGTCCCAGAAGAAATGGCACTGTCACTTTCAAATATAGTCCAAGTAATACTGGTGACTGTTGAAGTTGGCAGTGGAGGAGCGGAGCGTGCCCAACACAGTCTGGAGAGATCCAGAGAGGCATAGTCATAGGACCCATATTCATTATAAGGGGAAACAGTTTTAAGATTTCTTGTCTGGTCTCACATATTTCGGCGTTTGACCATTTCATTAGAAAATCCCCAAATGCTTTCTTCCTCCTGCTCTGGGTCCCACTCTGATCCAGCCTGGATATCGAAAAAAGAGAGGCCAACCACCCAGCGTGCAATGGAGGTGAACCTTCTACCCACTTTTTGCATATTTCCCTCCTGGCCAACAACATAACATAGAAAAGGAAAGTCCTTGCTGGGCCCGTACCTTCGCTGGACATCCCAAAAATTGGCAGGGAGAGGCTTATTTGAATTTGGAGGCCTTAGATATCTGAGATAGTTTTGTGCCGCTTTTTCCCAAAAGTCTGCAATGGCCGGGCACTCGTTAAACATGTGTAAATTGAAGGCTTTCTCCAAGCCACATTTCTTACAACTAACTGGGAGCCCATCCATCATCTTCAACAACCTTAAGGGAGTTAAATAGGCCCTGTGGATCGCAAACAGGTGATTCCTTCTCAACCATGCCGGTTTAACAGTGGCAAACAGAGTACTAAAAGATGTTTGCCAAAGATGTTCCCAAGGTACATCCGCTAGGCAGGCACCCCACAGTTTCTCAGCCAATTTACAATCCCCATTGATTCTGTCTTTAATGCTCCAATACCAAATGGAGACCTCCTTTTTTCCTCCTAGTCTTCCCGCCAGCTATTCCTCTAAGGTGTTACCTATACCTATAGGTGATTTCAGATTTTGAGCCCAGCTCTGAAACTGGATGTATTTAAATTTGGAGAGTACCACCTCCATGATGCTATGAAGTGTTGATCAGGGTAAAAGTGTCTCCCTTTGCATAAATCCCCCCACACCTTCAGCCCGGTCTCTGTAAGTGCCAGTGCTAGTGTATCCTTCAGGCACTCTGAAGCACCAGGGGAGTCCCACAGGGGGGCCAAACTCAAAAAGTAACTAAGACCCCCTCAGCCGTCTAATATTTGACCATGTTCTTGCCATTCCCTGTAGAACTTTTAACTTGATCTTCTTAAAGAATTTAGGTTCTCCGTATTTCAACAGGAAACCATCCTGGGACAGGTCAACACCATTTAGCATTGCTGTGAACATTGCCCCTTCACCAACCCTCTCCGTAGCATCCTAGAATGGGATAGTTGAAAGGCCCAAGCATAGTATTGTAGATCTGGCAGCAAGAGTCCTCCCTTCTCCCTCCTACGTCTCAACATCTTCCAGGTGATTCTGGTCCCTCTCTGGCCCAATAAGAATAAATTGATGGCCTACTGAAGCTTGTCTATAAGTGATTTGGGGAGAGTAGTTGGCCTAACGTCTAAGGCGCTCGACCTCGGACCTGGGGATCTGGGTTCGAGTCTCGGTAACAACGCCAAAACCTCCTGTGATTCTGGGAAAATCACTTAATCTCCCCGTGCCTAAAATGAATGTGTGTCCATCCTCATGTAACGTAACTGGTGCTATGTAAAGCGCTCTGATACCTGATTCGGTTCGGGTCTAGTTCGTGCTATATAAAACTCTACAAAAAAAAAATATACATTTGTCAATGTATAGTGGGATAACATTAAAGAGGAACGTGATTTTAGGAAGCACTACAATCTTGATCAGGTTTACCCTGCCAAAGATGGAAAGAGGGAGGTGGACCCAGGTCTTCATGAGCCTCTGATACTCCTTGTTACATTGGCCAAATTGATCTTTGAGATGTTGCTAATATCCTGCACTATTCTGACTCCCAGATACCTCTTGGTCTGATGTTGACACTCCCCCAAGTTCCATGACATAACCTCGGTCTTCTCAGCATTTATCTTGTACTCAGATATCTGACCAAAGTCCTGAGCAAGCATTATTACTGCCAGGAAGGTCGTAGAGAGGGCTGAGGAGAGAAACAAAACGTTATCAGCATAGAGGGCCACCTACCTCTCCCACCCCCCCATGCTTGAATGGTAAAATCTTAGTTGCAAACTTTGCTCTCTATATTCTAACATATTTAGAGTGAACCTTTCTGATGCCATCTAGGGGAAGTGTGCTATATAGTCCAGTAAAACCCTCAAGTAATTTTCCACACTTTCTGCAACCAATGTTGTCATACATTTTAAAGGACAGGGGCACCGGTATGCAGTTTATATAGTCAGTTCAAATCCTTATTAAGATTGAAATTGATCCATAAATTTTTTTTAATACAACAAAAAAAATCAACAAGTTACAGTACAATGATTTCAAGTCTTTTGCACAATAAGATAAGTCAATGTCATTTTGCAATCAGTTTGATAGCAAGATTCCTTGCCAGTCTAAAGTGCGTAAGGATAGAAAAAAACAGAACAATCAATAATGTGGCGTTGAACATAATACATCGAAAGGCATTTTCGGGCAAACAGAAGCTTCATATGCAAAATGTTGCAAAACACGTTTTGTTATATGACATTTCGCTGTGCAAAACAAGCAAACAAACTAAAAACACAGGAGTAATAATGAACATGTGGGTTTTAACGTTTGACATACTCTAATGCAAACTTCCACAGTCTCTTATATAATATTATTTGAAGTGCATAAAGGCTGAATTAGAAATGTCAGAAGAAAATTCAGAAAGAAGAGGAATTGATAAAATATCCTATCTTCCTCAATGCATAAGGACTAAAGGGCTATAGAGTTTCCCCAAAAGAGTGAATTTAAAAAAAAAAGGTTCTACAGAAAACGATACAAGGATGGTTGGGAAGCAACTGCAAATAAAATAGGGTGGGACTAATTTGGCTAAATCTTAATTTTGAGTAACAGTAGTAGCACATTCATCCTGGGGTCTTCATAAAATGGACAAAAAAATATAAAGTGTTCCAATGGTTGGGGTGATAATGTATCACTATGACAAAGAAAGATAGATTTACAATTAAATTGGCCCCAGGGAAAATATAAATGACATCTAATAGTGCCTAGGTGAAACTTCATCTGTATTGCCTTTCCTTAACATTGGTTACATACATGTGGTACTTTTCGGTACCTCTATTCATTTGTAAGCTCATCAATTCTCTTGTGTAGTGTCTCATAACCTCACGATCTTCCCTTCTAGAGGCTGCCCCTTGGAAGAACACATCTTTGATCCTGACATCTTCCCCTTTTGAATATTACATGGGTTTAAAAAAAAGTTCCACTCTTCCTATGGCCTTCACTGATTTTTATATTTAATTCAACCGTGGAATACTTAAGCCATGATCACAAGAAATGCAATCCTCGATGACCTCTCTATTAAACACGGTCATCTGGTTGCACCAGATGGAAGACCAAAAAAGAATGGGTGCAATCCATAACAAAAGCCAAGCACAGTTCCTCATGTAAAAAAAGCTGGGAGCTACCTGGTCCAAGGCCAAGGAACTGTCATCAAAAACAATATCCTCCCTCTGGAGACTGCTGCAATCTCTAAACCCCCAGATTCCAGCCCCATAAGTGAGAAACTAGTAAGCATTTCAATGTGTATATTTCAAGCAGTGGTGCAATGGGATTACTCCCTACCCTCGTTCATTCTTTAAAAAAGCCCCCCAACTGTGCTGTTAAATCGAGAGCTTCTGTTGGAAAGACATGGTGCAAACCTGTTTTTGTCATTGGCCGCCCCAAACACAAAAATGCACCTGATCTTAGTGCACTGTGGACCACAGGCCATAACATGTGATTTGATAGTATTGGTGTCTTAATCCAAATGATCCATGTAGTTTACAAAATTACCGACCAGGGGCTGGAGTCCATTGAGTGTGCGAGAAAGCAGTGCTGCGTCATCTGCTTATAGTAATGTAGCCGCAGGATTAGATTTAACCTTCATCAGGTCAAGGCAATTCCTGATGAAGAAGAAACCTAAATCGTTTATATATAGAAAAAGAGGACTGGTGCCAATACACATCCTTAGCATACACCCCATTCCAGACGCATTCCCCTTGTGTATCAGATTTTACCCCAGCAGAGACCTCGCAGTGCAGAGCACCTAAAAAAATCCACCAAATCCTGCAGCATACCAAGTCACTGAAGTCACAGTTTCAATCAATTCACTCTATTGAATGGCTGCTCAATTCCATTAATGCAAGATATATTTACCATTTCTTTGCACAAATGTGCTTCCCCTCTATTATATTCAAATTGAGGCATTGCTCCTGTGCCCCCAGACTTGCTTCAAATCCCCATTGAACCCTGCTCAGAACTCTGTTCTGCTTGAGCCAGCCCTCTATCCTGTGGAGGGTCATTCAACCTATTACCTTGACAAAGGAGTCAATGAGTGAAATGGACCTGCAACAACGAGGGTCCTGTCTATGACCCTTCTGGAAAATTGGAACAATGGTAGCTTGCTGACAAGATACAGGAATCTTACAAGATACTACATCATTAAGAGTGCTAGTAATAATGGGCACCCTCAAATTAATGTTACCTTTCTACAGGTACACAGGAACTCCATCTAACCCTGGGGCTTTATCTGAGGGGCTATCATTAATGGTTTTTATTACTTCCTTAAGATCCAACCTAATGGGTAAATGTAAAGGGGGACAAGAGTTGTCAAGCTCATTGGGCAATGAACCTTCAAAATAATATATTTGCTTGAAATGGGCAATCCAACACTGGGGTTTGAGCCCAAATGTTTACATATATAAGTTTTTTGACAGCTCTCCTGAGGCGGAAAGCCGGGAGTCTTCATTGGATAATTATTAAAAAATTGCCTATTTGCACTATTTCTGATTTTTAAACTTTGTGTGCCTACCTGTGTTACTCTGATTGCTGCTCTTGACTGGGGTTACCTGCACAGTGGTCCCAGCGCTGTTGCAGGGAGGGTCACCTCAGCGACGCCATCGCCCTCGAGACGATAGGCCATGCCCCCACACAAGCCACGCCCCTTCCCGCCACTATAAAACGTCGCGCTGACTACGAGCAGGCGTTTTTGACAGCTCTCCTGAGGGGGAAAGCCGGGAGTCTTCATTGGATAATTTTTAAAAAATTGCCTATTTGCACTATTTCTGATTGTTAAACTTTGTGTGCCTACCTGTGTTACTCTGATTGCTGCTCTTGACTGGGGTTACCTGCACAGCGGTCCCAGCGCTGTTGCAGGGAGGGTCACCTCAGCTACGCCATCGCCCTCGAGACGATAGGCCACGCCCCCCACACAAGCCACGCCCCTTCCCGCCACTATAAAACGTCGCGCTGACTACGAGCAGGCGTTTTTGACAGCTCTCCTGAGGCGGAAAGCCGGGAGTCTTCATTGGATAATTTTTAAAAAATTGCCTATTTGCACTATTTCTGATTTTTAAACTTTGTGTGCCTACCTGTGTTACTCTGATTGCTGCTCTTGACTGGAGTTACCTGCACAGCGGTCCCAGCGCTGTTGCAGGGAGGGTCACCTCAGCGACGCCATCGCCCTCGAGACGATAGGCCACGCCCCCCACACAAGCCACGCCCCCTCCCCTCCCCTCCCCCTGCCTCTGCCATTAAAAATGTTCACTACTCGGAAGCGCAGCGGACGAGCGCAGCGGGCGCGCCGGCAGCGCGCCGAAGGTGCGCCAAAGGCGTGCCCGTCTGCGCCCGTCCGCGACCAGGCCACGGCGAGCGCGAGCCACTCTGCCCGATTCATCGTCAACCATGGGGCCTCTCCTCCACTTTACCCTCGGGAGACTCTGCTCAATCTGAGGGAGCGGGCGTGTGAAGGACACTTTTTTTTTTTTTGCAGAGTTTTATATAGCGCGAACTAGAACCGAATCGAATCAGTTATCAGAGCGCTTTACATAGCACCAGTTACGTTACATGAGGACACACTTTCATTTTTTTTTTTAGGCACGGGGAGATTAAGTGATTTACCCAGAATCACAGGGGGTTTTTGGCGTCGTTACCGAGACTCGAACCAAGTTCCCCAGGTCCGAGGTCGAGCGCCTTAGCTGTTAGGCCACTTCTCTTTTGCCGCCACCGCCCTCCCTCCGAGTGACTTTGTGACCAGTGGTCTGCTATTGGGCGGACTTCTCAATGTAAGATCACTGCCAAAACATGCCGCTGAAATTCAACTTCTAGTAGAAACTCATCAGTTAGATGTTCTTTTTTGTACCGAGACATGGACCTACGCTAACTGTGAAATTGAACTCGACTGGGCTTGCCCGCAGGACTACAAAATCCTGCATCTACCCAGACCCAAAGGTCGGGGGGTGGGGTGGGAATCATCTATAGAGCCTCCTGGCACGT
This sequence comes from Lissotriton helveticus, assembly GCF_964261635.1. Classification (NCBI taxonomy): domain Eukaryota; kingdom Metazoa; phylum Chordata; class Amphibia; order Caudata; family Salamandridae; genus Lissotriton; species Lissotriton helveticus. The sequence continues at coordinate 61,293,304 of NC_136071.1, forward strand.
TAACATCCTGGATATGGACCCGGTTGTTGGGACTGAGCTCCTTGGACTTTCAATTAACAGTCAAACAGGAGTCACCTTCACGGCAATCATCTGCTATCGCCCACCGGGGGCTTTCAGTGCCCAGCACCAACAATCACTACTTACTTCTCTGTCCAACATGGCGATTTCCCACAATAAGTTAATTATTTTAGGGGATTTCAATCTTTGGCCTAACGGCTCTTTAGATACTGGACTGCACAACCTTCTGCTCTCTTGTGAGAGCGTGGGGTTGAAACAGCTAGTCCGAGAACCCACTCACAGAGCAGGACATCGACTTGATCTTATTCTCTCCACCCCTCAGCTAGTACACTTGAATGACATCTTGCCCATGGCCTGGACGGACCACTCTCTCCTTAAATTCTTCATTAACTGTAAATGAGCTAAAATACTGGCACGCAGTATCCCCTCCGAAGTCACTTATAGAGATTGGAAAGCTCTGGAAAGGCGCAGAACTACTGGTGCTATGTTCCAAGTGGAGGATAGCTTCTCTCCACACCTTCCGGCAGAGGTTAACTATGAGGCTTTTTGTCTCAAGATATCGACAACCATTGACTCCCTAGCTCCATTAAAAACATGTAAGCACAAGGGTAGAGCATCAGCCCCTTGGTTTGACGACTCTCTAAAGCTTCTTAAATCGGCTTGTAAGCAGGCTGAAAGAAAATGGAGACTGGGCTACCTTGATGCCAACAAGCAATTCTGGAAAATTCAACTTTTGGAATATAAAAATGCGAATATGAAATCCAAAGCTGCTTACTATTGTTCCACAATCTGTACAGCCGCCAACAGCTCCAAGAGTGTCTTCCAGATCTTGAACAGCCTTATCCACCGTGATTGCGCAAAAAAAGCTATCCCTGCCACACAACTCCTGTGCAACAATCTGGCGCTGTTTTTCAATGACAAAATTGAGACCATCATTCGAAACCTAAGCATCCCCCCCACTCTGGTCGACTCCATCGGCCCTGACACTGCCATCATTGACCTTGGAGCTGCGAGCCAAGGGTGCCAGCCCATGGATCTCCTGTGGGAATTTCCCCCCATTATTGAGGTTGAATTTAACAGACTAGCCCATGGGATTTCCTCGGGCTCTCCTCTCGACCCCGTCCCCCCTAAATACTGGAAGGTATCCGGAGAGGAACTCTTCCCCACTCTTTGTAGGATTTGCAATCAATCCTTGGGCAGTGCCTAGTTCCTGCCCTTTGGAAGCAGGCTCTCATTAGGCCACTGTTGAAGAAACCTTCCCTGAATCCTGAGTGTCTACAGAATTATCGACCAATCTCCCTGTTACCTTTCCCGGCGAAAATTGCAGAGCGCTGGGTGAGCTCGTGCCTCTCCAAACACCTGGAGCAGAATCATTTCCTGGACGAAATACAATTTGGCTTTCGTCCAGCCCATGGCACTGAAACAGCTCTACTCACTGCCATGGAGGACCTTCGTATGCGTGCAGACAGGGGTCAGGCAGCTGCCTTGATCCTGTTGGACCTGTCTGCCGCATTGGATACGGTCAACCATATGATTCTGCTGGAGAGACTAAAAGAGGCTGGGGTGGGTGGCACTGCCCTGCTTTGGTTTCACTCCTTCCTGCGGGACAGGAAGCAGGCTGTGTCCCTCCCCCCGTATCAATCGGCCTTCTCCCCGGTGACCCACGGGGTGCCTCAAGGCTCATCCATAAGCCCGATTTTATTTAACGTTTATTTAAAACCTTTGATTACGTTAATTAAATCCCACAGGCTAAGAGCAATTAACTATGCCGATGACACTCAGCTTATTCTCTCCTGGGAGGGTGAGGAATCGATTCCTTTGGAGTCGTTTCATGACTGTCTGCGAGACACGGCGTGCTGGCTTCACAAGAACTCCTTACAGTTCAACGCCGCCAAAAACGAGGTTTTGTTCTGTGCCGGAAGTCGGATCCCCCGCCCGTTCCCAGCCGAGTTTTGGCCCCCTGAAACTCTGGAAAAACCACAGCCGGTCACCACCGTTCGCAATCTGGGTGTTATGATAGACAACAAGCTCACCATGGAAGCCCAGGTTGCGAAAACAGTGCTTACCTGCACTGCCTTGATTCGCTCACTCCGCAAGATCTTCCCACTCCTTCCCTTACAGGCTCGGGCCTCAATTGCCAGATGCACCATTCTCAGTCGCCTTGACTATTGTAATGCGCTGTTGCTTGAGGCTCCGTCTGCGCTGTTAGACGGACTCCAAAGAGTTCAATCAGCTGCTGCCAAACTGGCCCTGGGATGGCCTAGGAGATCCTCGGCCACTGCGGCAATGGCTGAGCTTCACTGGCTCCCTATGAAACAGCGAGTTGCTTTTAAATCTCTCTGCCTTGTTTTTAAAGCTCTGCACGGAGTTGGGCCCGCTCCTCTGCAATCTCTGTTTGAATGGTACATTCCAACCAGAGCCCTTAGATCCACAACAGCCTGTCTGGTTAAAGTTCCAAGATTTAAAAAAGTCAGGACAGGAGGAAGATCATTCAGGGTTACTGCATCAAAACTCTGGAACAGCCTGCCTCTGGATGTTCGTCAAATAACAGAACTTCTCCCTTTTAGGAAACGGATCAAAACCTGGCTGTATCCAAAATGTTAAACGCCAATTACTCAACTGTTTGTCTCCCACTGCATTCTTCTTGAAGAGTTGTTCTCAGCGCCAGGATACCTGCAAGGTGACAGTTGCGCTTTATAAATGTTTTAAATAAATAAATAATAAATAAAATAATAAATTCGGGCTGTTTGCAATTCACAATGGCTCAATATTATTCAGATTCCCTGTTCTTCCCGGCAATGACAAGGCCCTTCCAAGCCTCTTCCTTTATGGCACCCTTGTTGTTTTTAAATATAGACTTGTAATACTGTCTAGCTTCAAGGATGATTTCCCTAACCCAGGGTCTGCAATTAAAGACAGCCCTTGAACTTTTAATTTGCAGCCCTACATTCCCAGTCAAACCAGCCTGGACTTGTAGTAGTTGCACATTTCTACGTAACCATAAGTGTGGTTTTGATATAGCTGCTTAATGTTTCAAAAGAGGTAGTAATTTCCAGGGTTGAACTATTATCAGAAAGAAGATGATCCTTAATCAGGGTCAAATTGGCCCTAACAACCTTGACGGTTACACGAGGGACATCAGTCCCCTGTGAACTAAGCGTAACCCCCTTATCATTAATTGCCAAGTTCGTTACAGCTTTAGTCAAAGTGGGCTGTTGTTCTAAAGGGAAATTAATGTTAAGTCAATAGGATTGTGGTCAATATGACTGCTAGAGAAAAATTCGCCATTCACTACACACTAATCAGCTCATGGGATAAAAAAACAATCTATGATCATGCCTTGCCCCATGCCTCTAAAGGTCAGGATTGATAATAAGTAGTGCCCCCAGATTTCAGCCAAATTAAAAAAGGTAAGTCCAATAACCTTGCGCTCTGTCATCAATCACACTGCCTGAGCTGAATGAAGTTATCACAGTGAAAGGGTCAGAAATGTTATCACACAGACCTATTTTGGCATTAACCCCCCCAACAATTGCCAAAAACCTACCCAACTTAAACTATGCTCCTTGTTTTAAAATCCCAATGACGATGAATAGTTCCCTAATTTGGCAGCCCAGGTCTACCACCATATTATAGAAAGTAACCACAAAGAAGTTAAAATTGGAAGGGTGACCAAACCATAACACCTGGATCCCTAGATGATTACATACAAATGGGAAAACAGTAAAAGAGTTAGCAATCCACACCATAGTTACCAACCCCCTCTCCTAAGTTACCAACCCCCCCAGGTCTCCCACCCAACAAAAATATTGCAGAGATAGCAAAGGTTTAGAACCCATCCAAAGCAATCTCCTCCAGAAACTATGTTTTCTGAAACATAATTATATCACATTTAGAAATAAAAGGGAACCAATGTGGGTCTTCCGCTTTAGACTGCAGGCCCACAATATTCCATGATATTAACGTCATCTGATTGGTAGTGGACATTCCCAAAAGGCCCTGATGTGACATTGAGGGATATTGCCCACAGATCTGTCCAACTCAGCAGTGTTCCTAGAAACTGCCCCTGTCAGTAAAAATCCTCCATGCCAAAGATCGCACTAAATCTGTTTGAAGTAGTTAAACATGGAGCAAGAGATTTATGCTCCGAAACCATTGGCCTATATTCTGGACCCCTCCTTAGAAAGTCAGAGAGCATCAAGGGTCCATGAGGTAAAAAGTGATTGACCGACTGGGGGCCCAAGGAGATACGGTAAAATAAGTGCATGGCAAAACCATTATGCAGTTGTCAGTAAGAGAATCCTTTGTAAGATGAGCATGTGATACAATTAAGCACTCTGCAAGGTGCAGGAATCTACAGTTGATTACCACACAGTCAACTGACGGTCTTAAAGGGGGGGTCCAAACCAGCCCACCCTCCTGACAAGCTGTATTTCCTCAAACTCATTAAGGTCAAAGTCCAGATTCGTATTGAGCCAATGACACACTTTGTTCTTCACATTAGGATAAGCTTCTTCTTGGGTTTGAGGTAGGCCAGGACCACAACATAAGGACTACATTCCGGAGGAAGGTTCAAGCAAGACATGTTGGTAGTCAGTGATCTAGGGTTTAGTGGCTTAGTCTGCGCCCCAGTCCCATGGATAATAGCAACATTTTACACATGCCTAATGGGCCAAGGTTGCTCTTCCTGCACAGATAGATTCATGACTACTAACAACTCTGCAGAATTGGGCAGTTAGGGCCCATTTTGACCCTCCTTCTGTGTCTGTACCAGAGGATCTGCTGGGGTGGATGGACTGGAGTGCACTGCCAGGTTTGAGATGTGAACACAGCTGCTCAGTTTGTATACCATAGACTCCTACCATATAATGTTGTCCATCAAATGGGCTATGCAGCCTTGGAGAGCAGTCTTCAATTTTTCAAATTGCTGGTCAAGCATGCCGTCCCAAGTTGAGGTCCTGGGGCTGATACCATGTCCAGAACCAGCTGAATCACTGATCTTCTTTGCTGATCCCGGAGCTTTTGCTTTCCCTTGATTGAGGTGTTGGGGGTCCCAGCTTTACTACGTCGAGTGAGCTTTACCAGGCATTTCCTCTTGACCAAGGGGCCACTCTCTAGTGAGGCGCTAGGCTCCTGACACTTGGATACCAAGTCTGGATAGAGAGCACCGTAAGTGGCCTCCATATTTTCCGGTAATTTGATGGCTGAATTTTTACCAACCTCTGGGCAAGGACTAGGCAATATGTCAAAGTGAGGGAGATCATGTTGAAGGGAAAGCTGTTGCTCAACCACGTCTATTTCTCCAGTTATGACCTCTACTATTCTAGCCTGGAATGCATCATGAAAAGTGTTGGTGAATAAGGGCAATGATGATGCAGGCTTCCCCCTTCTGGCAACTTTCTCTTTCCCATCCTAACCCTTGGACATTAGTGTCATCAAAAGATAAAATAGGCTGGGTGGGAAAAGACGAAAGGATAGCAAGTAAATGTTAGGGATCCAGGAGCATTCAAACAGGTAGGCCAACAACTTGGCATAAACAGGTGCACAATAACTGCAGACCAATTGACAGAGTCCCAGCCCTTTCGTGCAAATAGAATAAATCAGCCTTCAGCTAAAGCGAAATGGTATACCCGAATCAAGTGTAAAAAGACACCAATAGCAGCAAGCAAGGACCAAGGGGAGTGGCCCTGAGCAAAATGGACCCGCCCTTGGCCCAGGTGTGGCCTGCGCACATCCGCATAGCAGGATTGAAGAGGGCAGTTTATAGCTGTTGTTGTGTGGAACCGCCCCTTTCTGGCACCACCGTGCAGGAGTGCCTCCTACTGTGGGATAGGGGTTTGAGTCCCCTAGAAGTTTGGAGTCAGTTAGAGGTCAATTCCTCCTCTAACTGCCTTAGTGTTCGTACAATCAATTGTTGTTTAGTGCCAGGCAGCACTCTAGATGTGTTCTTTGATTCTCTAGCTGTTACTGAATTGTAATTGACTAAAGGTAGCAGCATATCAAAATCCAAATTTTTAAAGGATTTCAATACGTCCCCCGCTGCACATCCAACAATGTATGTATGCAGGCCATGCCCACCCCTATGTTCAATAGCTTTGACTGAGAACTGTGTATTTAGAGGCTGGTAACTGAGGTGAAGAAAAGACAATTGCAGAATATTTTATTTAAATGTACTGCCTGATATTGAAAAGTGCTCTCTTTGTTGTTGCTTTAGTTTTAACCAATAACTTTTAAGGAGCATCTTTCAAGTATATTCATATTAACTGTAGTTTTCGCCTTTCATTATGTGGCATTGGTGGGCCCAAATTGTCAGTGCTTTTGCTTACCTGGCCCTTATGCTAACACACCTCAGATTAACTGGCACTTAATGACACTTCCAGGGGGAAGTTGTATTTTCTGTGCTTGTGAAAATTTACATTGTGGGATTATTATTCTACCTCATTAGTGAATTCCTACAGACTATGAATTATTCCATCTTGCTTCCTGTTGCTAATTTTCTTTAGAGCTGCCTGAAGTGTCATTCAGCTGACACTGTCCAGTTTAAGATGGCATAAGGAAAACTGTTGTTGGAGAAATTTCATAGAAACATTTCCCTTGAAAGAAACAATGTTCAGAACCTACTTTAGTGAAAGATGTTTAGGTTTTTAAAATGTCCATGCCTTAAAAAGTAGTCGATTAGTGGTTTACACCGCACACCATAGAAAATCCTCTTTTTTTGCACTGGTTAGAGAAAATAAAAAGTACGCTAGTTGAAAATACTCCAAATTGTTCACACATGGCGGCCTTTCTGTCAGTTGGTTCCTTTTCTTGTTTTGGTGAATAGTCATTCAGTCATTTCGAAATTATTAGGGAAAAACCGTGTGTCCAATGTGCATGCAAGAATTTTTTTTCTGTTTGATAATGTTCATAAACACAAAAAAATCAATTTCATTCATCATAAGCTGCAAAAACTGATGATATTGGTCATGCACTTACCTCTCTCCCTTAAATGTTCAGCATAAGTAGCCTGCCCCTGCCCTCTAATGCAGATCTCTGCTGGCCTGTCAAACAGGTCAGGAAAGGATCTAAACTCAAAATACCCATTACCTCTACACCCATTGGCTGACCAGGAGAAGGGGGGTGGGCTTTTGGATTGTAGAGGAAGAATGGGTTGGAATATGAAAGAGCCTGTGTCAATATTCAAGAAATGTGACACATGATAGAGTAGGCACTGATGGATGTGATCCAATAAAAAAACATAGGGCAAATAAGCAGATACGAAATAATGAACCTTAATGGAATACTATAGACAGACAAAATGGATACATGAATGATCCCCTACCATGGGAAACAACCATTACAAAGCAGGCATTACAACAGACTACATTTACAACACAGTCATTACAACACAACAGCCTTTACATCGCATGCCATTACAACGCATGCCACTACAAGGCATACCATTACAACGCGTTATAAGGTAAGTAATGAGGAATAGTAATTTTTAACCCTATAGTATCCAACACTTACTCTACTGTTGCACTAACTGGAGTTCGAATAGTAATTTTTACCCCTACACTATCCAACACTTACCCTACTGTTGCACTCACTGGAGTGGGAATATTAATTGTTACTCCTACACTATCCAACACTTACCCTATTGGTAGGCGTAGTAACGGAATGCGTTGTAAATGTAGTTTCCAAAAATGCATTGTGATGGCATGGGTTGTAAAATCATGAGTTGTAATGAATGTTGTGATGTAAAAAAAACACGTTGTAAAGGCATGCGTTGTAATGTGTCCTATTCCCTACCATTAGATGTTTACAGCATTTAGAGTGATATTTTGTAATAAAATTATAGAAGCCGCAAATTAAATCAGAAACATATTCTTTGAAATAAACTGAATTAATTCATGGAGCATAAAATGGTGGCTACCAGGGTTTGTTCCACCTTTGAGACAAGACTGACGTACATTCTACAGTGTTTCAAACAATTCCTGTACTTATATTATTACTCATGTATTTCAGGGGCAGACGCTCCAGAAATACTTTACATTGAAAAGCTTGATGCAGTATGGAGGACAATGGTTATGAATAGGTTAATAAAAAACAAACTTTATTCATCCTTGAGCAGTAAAACAGGACACAACATTAAATATTTATCCATTTAATAAACACAATCTGGTAGTGTTGGAAACTAACCAAAGATAGAGAAGCAACTTTAGTTTGTCTTGTTGAACACGCTTGCCAGGAGCCTTCTAATTGGTCTCGAAGTTGGTGGTTGCTCTGGTGATGCATTTTAATTGTGTAGGTCTGGAAGAATGAAAGATCCGGTTTGAGATTTGGCATGTTCTGTTACCATAAGACCATGAACAGGGCAGCTTAGAGGAGACTTAGGTGATGGTGTGTGCAAAGTTGGAAGGAGCAGGACCATTGATCATAACAGAGGATGAGAAATCTGCCTTGGCATCAGTGGGGTGCAATGGTCATGCCAAAGTGTGCGAGAAGGGAGAGGTAGGGATGGAGCATGGTAGTGTTAATGGTGCGTGTTTGTATATTATAAGGGGAAGGATGAACACAACATTATTTATGGAGATTCTGGCTGTGTGAAAGTTTAGGTTGTAATAAATCTTGTGGTCATGTTACGTGTAAAATTTGAAACTGAGATTTCAAGCATTAAAAGAGGAGAGTAGGAACCTGACACACAAAGACAATGTTTCAGTGATTTTATTTAGATTATGGGGGTATGGTGAATGTGGTTAGTACAAGTGTCTTTGGCTTCTAGTGGTGAAGGGTGCACATTCCAGAAATTCTAAGAATGTTTAACATAATGTATCTTCTTAATACTTTTTATGATAACAGCCATTACTCTACTTACATAGGCTACTCTCAATGTTGAATCATCTCTATGTACTCATTATCACATTGTGCTTGTTTGAATTGAGATTGAGAAAGTCTTATTCGATACTAATCTGTATAAATCCTGTGAGCGCTTTTACTGTCAAAATGTATTTACGGTGGGAAATCATCAAGCAACATTTTCTGACTTTAAATCCTATAATCCCTATTGTCCCACAAATAGTGTTATATTCTGATACCTTGTTCTATGCCAAACCCATTATTAGTGCATTTTGTGAATTAAAAAAAAGATAATTCTTACCTGAGTATGTTTTCCACCCCAAAAGATGGAACTCTCGTTAATTGCAAGCTTTAAGCCTGGAAGAGCTCTGCCATTGTAGGCTCCCACTTTCACAAAGCTGCTGGTGCTATTGGATGTCATGTGCCAGTACAACAAGTCAAATAATGGCAAAGGGTCTCCGTATGAATCAAACAGCATTTCACTGCCAGCTGAGCTCTCCACTTGAATGTTCTTCACGTAGTGCAACATCTATGTGTAAAATTCAATATTGCCTCAAAATTCATTATAAAGATCCTTGAAATACATGGCTAAATATGCATGGATTCTGTATTGGTGGGACTGAGGTGAAGATATGGTATGAAAGGATAATACAGTTTTACTGTGAGACCAAGCAAAAGTGTAACATATGGGTGACCTCACCTGCCATGGTTGAAAATCCTTAGGATCTGCACATGTTCTGTTGGTGAAGGGACCATCTTGATCTTTGCAATGAAGGAGATCATGTAGCGCCTGGGCAAAGGCATGGGTAGCTTTGTGTGCAGAATAAGGGAACATGAAATCCTTCACCTCAAACACTGAAGCATCAAGTGATTCCAGGTTTTCTTTCCCAGTACAGAATACCGGCCCATCTGCCACATTTCCATCTTTTGTTTCATTAAGTGTTTTTGTCCATTTGCATTTAAACGCCTGCTCCCAGAATGTTTTTATAAAGATATCTTCAGACCTCTTTAATGGGTCAATGTTGTAGAGGAATTCTTTGAACCCAGGAATTTCACCTCTGTGCACTACCATTCCCAATGTGCCATTCAGTGTTTCCCACAGGTCTTTCTGTGAAAACGCTGGTGAAGTTACCCAACTTGTAACGCCAATCCATACTTTTGTGGTGATCCCTTGAAGCGATATCTCTTTTAGAAATGGGACCATATGCACTGTAAACGTGTAACAGACAATCACACTGGCAGTAGATCTTTGTACCATATCAATGACAAGGGCTAGAGAGGTCCTAGTGGATTGTGTAGGTAGAGTTGCAAAGAAGTCAATGCAGATCCCATCCTTTGCAACTGCTTCCTTAAGTATCTGGCTGCCTTGAAGACCAAGGTCATTATTGGAAGCAAGAATTCCAATCCATGTCCAGCCAAACTTGAGCAGCAACTGAACTACAGCATCCACCTGAAAGGAGGTACTTGCCACTGTTCGTAGGAAAGACGGGAACTGAACTTTGTCACTTAGGATTGGGAGTCCAGAACCATAGCTTATCTGTTGTGAGGAAAGCCCATTTAGAATAACAGTTTAAAATGCCTACACCTCCACATGTGCATACATTTCTGTTTCTAAACTTTGTGTGTAAATGTAAGAAAGTTTAAATTAACAGAACTTCATTTTATCTGCTCATGTGTATGTATTAAATTCTCCATTGATATTTGTGCCATGTGGAAATAGGCATGCATCGATTTCTGTGCAAGGAAAAATATATGAACACATGAGTATCCAGTTATTAAAAGTCGCAACTAAGTTCAACATACCTGTGGTATTTTCCATACAGAAAGTGTGCAGTGGATATCCTTAGTGGACAACCAATCCCAGAAAATGCATATAACAGGGACTGCTTCCTACACACGTCTAGACTCAGTCAGCTACGTTTTTGCATTTTTCATCATGGCAATATGCATGAGGATGAGAAGGAGATCATAGGGTAGCCCCTCACTGATACGGCCAGTGATATGAGGCAGAATAATACACCATGTGAAACTTCAAGCTGAAATGGTCGGATGAGAAGGATCTTTCAAAGGTACAACTCTCCAGAATACATGTGTCAGCTGCTGCTTGGTGACTATGTGTTATGTACAATTCTCCCATGTTTCCTCTCTCTTCTGTCTCTGTCCTCTTAGCCCGCTAATCACTACTGCCCTTTCACACCTGCCATCTTGAGTCATGTAGCAATGTTCTCTTGTTTCATTTTCCTCACGTGTTCCTATTTGGCCAATGTGGCCTTGCCTAACTCTGTATGGTACACATCAGGCCCAATGTACTGCTCCCTCTTTGCACTCCTGGATGTGCAAACTGAATACCCACTGCTTTGCATAAAGGGATGCAAATTGTGATATACTAATTGGCTGCATCACAATGTACATATTTGCAACCGGTTGTAAAACATTCTACCTAATGAACATTAACTAAGCTGGTATCTATTTGCAACCCCCTGTGATTGGCTACATATTACATCATGGTGGCCTGTATAGAGGACCTGGACAACATCTAGTCACAACAGTAGCTGACAGGATACTGGACAGCTGGAAATTGTGCCAATGATGGTACTATTAGCATCTTTACCTAATGATCCCCAATGATATTATTCTGAGTACTTTAGCAGGATTAATGGTGACACATTTAAAATAAAGACACTAATCTCTTTCAAGAAATCCAAGTTGAAAGAGAGTACAAATTAGTATACAAATTAATAAAGTACGCAAATAAGTGTAATAAAGTGTACATTGTAAGTGCTGTGTTTAAGACATGAGTATAATTTATAAAACCAACCATAAAACTTTACATTTTAGAAGTTAAAAATGCAGCAGGGCAATTTGGTATCCCCTAGGTAATCTTGGTATTTACTGCAATATCTTGATGACGAGCCCCTCCAGGTTCCTTCTAAGTCTCAGGCATTTACATTATCTGGACTTAAATTTATAATGACTCCTTTTGAAGTAAATCACAGATGCTAATCCCTTTCAAGAATGCCAATACTGTTAATAATAATAATAATAATAATAATAATAATAATAATAAACTGAGTTTATAAAGTGCCTTCTTACACTAGGCTAGTGTGTCCCCGCGCTATGGTACAGGCCTATGAAAACCCCACATTGCCAGCATTTCACCCAATCCCCACAACCTTGACCCGGCCTATCCCCTGGGAAACAAGAACGTTTTCAGCTTTTTGCGGAAAGCCAGCTCTGAGGTTTCCAACCGGAGCCTCAAATGTAGTCTATTCCATTGTTGTGCTGCCAGTAAGCGAAAGGAGCGCCCTCCAATTCTGGCTCTTCTGATCTTAGGGACCTTAAGCTGTCCCGCCCCGCTAGATCTCAATTGCAGCGTCGGGTTGTAAAGAGTTAGCAGGTTTAGAAGATAATGGGGCCGTTTCCCCTGTGTAATCCGATGACTAACACATAGGGCTTTACACAGACAAGTTGCTTAACCTGAGGCCAATGTAGCGTCTCCAGAGCCTTCCTCGAAAGAGCTCTCTTAGGTAGCATCAACACCAGGCGAGCCGTCGCATTCTGTTTACACTGTAGCCTCTGGATACACCTAACATTTGCTCCCAGATAAAGGGCATTACCATACTCCAGCCTTGATATAACTAAGGCATGGACCAAGGATTTACTGGCTGTAGTAGGTAATAGGTCCAGAGTCTTCCTGAGACCCCACAGAATGCCAAAGCAAGTGCCTGCAACTCGTCTTGTGTGGTACTCGAACAAGATCTTAGAGTCAAGCCATAGCCCCAAATTCCTGACTTGTTCACTAGATGAGGGTAGAGGGCCCAGCGTCTGAGGCCACCAAGCCGAAGTCCATACCAACAGCGTATTCCCGACAATCAGCACTTCAGTTTTATTACCGATAAATTTGAGGCAGTTATTGGCCACCCAGACTGCCAGTTCTCGTAAACAAGAGGTGAAATTACTGGCTGCCCTCTCATCTGGTTGCGTCAAGGCCACGACCAGCTGAGTGTTGTCTGCATACGACACAACTTCCACCCATATTTTTCAGTAATCTCCGCCACTGGCGCTACATAAAGATTAAAAAGGGTCGGGCTGAGACTGGATCCTTGTGGCACCCCCTGTTTCAGGCTGATGGCTTTTGACCTATGTGGTCCCTGTGCCACCTGAAAGCTACGATCTTGAAGAAAGGATTCCAGCCATTCCCACCATTACCAGCCACTCCTCCCCTTTTACGTAATGCATTGTTTGTTGAGTGCATCTATCGCCACACGAGACATCTTGTTGGTAAGGTCAGAGACTGCAGAAGCCCTTACACATTCAAAGACAGGTTTGTCGTTTTAGTCATTTTCAAAGATGAACGTATTTATGACATTGCTTCAGGTATAGTGCCACTGTCTGGAACCCATGACTGAGAATGAGCAATCGTCTAACTTCCACACTTTTAGGTTTTGTGAAAAAACACAAAACAAGAAGATGTCCTTAATAACCTAGCTGGAATACAATGTTGGAATTTCTCGCGAGGCTACTTCAGCACTTTCCTATAGTTGTCCTGGGGACCCATTTGCATGTCCTTGTCCTACACGTTTCACCCACGAAGAAGTGGGGGAACAAACCAAGTCAGACGGTGTGTGCAATCGCAAATGGCATTCCAGGAAGTGGCATCACAACCCATTATATTAAAGGAAGTGACATCACTAGAAGTGACATCAGATCTTAAGGCCTCAAACATATGTTTAGCAGGACTATCACGAGTACAGTTGAGGGCATTACAATATTTAACACATAAGATTTTGCATTCGGTAGTGCCAAAAAAGTAACCTAACACCAATACAGAATATGAGCCTCAATTTAGACATTTATTTTTTAAAACTGCCACAAAGAAATTGGCAATAAGGTAGTAAACCGTTTCCGCCTAATTGATTGCAAAGTCTCTAACTAATCAGGTTAAAACACCTGCTGCAGAGATCTTTGTGTGCCCAGTATCTCAGGGAATAGTAATAATGGTAGAATAACTCTGGAAGTTAAAGTATTTGCTGAAAAGATCTGCGTTTGTCTAGTTCCAGTTTTAAATCAAAGTAGCACAGAGGGTTACTGTGTCTCCTACAAGGAACATCAGGTAACATGTAGATGAAACATGTTTCTTTTATGTAGATGGGTAGATGGGTTTCTGCTTTTAACACAGAGATCCTTTTGTTACTTGCAGTTCATAAATTGTAATCCTTCTAATATAGCATAATAAGCTATGCACGACATGTCACTCCTACACCTGGTAACCCTCAGTATCGTATGTTGCACACATATGATTTATTGTCAATGTATAATGTGTACATGTAATGTAAAGCGCTCTGACACCCTGGATTGGGATGAGTAGCACTATCAAAGAAAAGTAACAAAATGGTGATATTTAAGTATTAATTGTGTAAATACTGGGACAGACCAACATCTACAGTGCATGCATATTTCTTATATACATGGACTGAAAAAAGTCAAATGTATGTCTCTCTCTCATAACTGCCTCTAAAGTGATAACAAGCTGTGTGCATTTATGTCCCCTCAATTGCATTTGCATCTTGGTGCGAGACTCCAGAGCTTCCATCCTGGATATCGAAACAAAATGAGGTCTTAAGGCCCCTTAAATTTGCCCTTTGTTTTGGGCCCAGCTGGAATTTAATATAACAAAAACCCTTCACTCCCTGCATGTTGCTGCTCAGAACAAAAGCAAACAACGTCCAGAATCTGCTGAATGTGTCCATATGTCTGAAATGTACACCACGACAAGTTCATCATATCTTTGTGGGGCCTAACTTCTTGTCAGGATGGATGATGTCACCCTGTGAAAAGAGCAGGTAGACACCTTCTACCCGCGTGTACCCTCAACTAGTACCTTGGTTTCACCACTGGAAGCCAATAGCAGATTCTAGGTTTTATAGTGACATTGTCAGAGCACCTCAATTAAGAAGCAGTTGAGCTGCAAAGTCCTGGTGTTTTTGAAATCTCCAGTCAGAAGGCTGGAAAGTAAACCCGAAATACATCTAATGTAATGCAGATGTAAAATTCCCAGAGAGATAATAGCCTGGAATCTCTGTGTGGTGAAATAATTAAACTGTCTTCTTTTAACATGTTGGTCTACTAATCTTAATGTTGATACTAGAGCATGTGGCTTCCCTTTCAGTGTTTGTACATAAAAGAAATGAAGTGTACATGAGCATAATTGAGATTATTTGGTGGACTCTGTGTTTTGCCAGCAGCTTTGGTCATTTTCATGGGGGTATTGCTTGTTTTACTGGCACTCTGCATATTTCACAAATGCAGTGGCCATCTTGAAGTGGTCTATTTATAATTAATTTCCACTTTGCCTCCAATACACAACTATTTTATACATGCTGCAGCTCTTCTTAACATGAGGTGGAAGGCAGATGCCAAATGTTTTCAGAAAAACTTCAGATCTTCATCAGCACTAGAGCCACATTGTCCGACTGAAATGATCTGGGGCCTTGATCAGGGAAAATAAGAACTCCCTTTAATGTGGGTGCAGTTGGGAGGGTGAAAATGATCCTATCTCGAAATGATGCTCACCCTCCCAATAAGCATAATTGCTGTCACATACATCTGTGACAGAACAAGATGAGTGAAAATTACAGATGAATGAATATAATATAATACTGCTTTTTTGGAATAGAATTCCATGGGTAGGTAATTCTTATAAATGGACATCAGGGATACCAAGTGGGAGGTGGGTTGTGTGAGTGTTTTCTGGTCAGATAGCAGTTAAATATAAACTGAAACATTTTCAAAAACTGTGCAAAAAAGATAATTTGCCTTAATACTGTAGATCTAAATTAAAGGGTACAGCTAGAAATATGCAATAGTGGAAAAAACATAATCTCATTTATACGATCATTTGCAGATACAAAAGTACACTATGGACCTTATTATGAGTGAAGCAGTTAATGTTGACTTCTAAACACCTTTTTGCGTATGGGTTGGAATTACGAGTTGTGAGGTATCTAACTCATTTGATATTTATTGGATGGTTTATATAACCCCACGGTCAAACCTGCCGAAATTTAAAAGGGGGACAACCATACGGTATCTACTGTATCATGTGGATTTTTGTGCATTAAAGACCAAAATCTGCATGTTATTCCCCAACAACTAGTGATAGGTTCTGTTTAATGCACTCCATAAATAATGTAACATGTGGTATCATTATTTATTATGTATGATAATTAGCACTTAAACTCATGATATTAGGTCCTTAGTATATTCATAAGGGAGCCTTAGCCCAAAGATTTGAAATTGACCTGGATGGAAAAAGTTAATTTTAAGCAAACTGCTTTTTCTGTTGTGATATCGTAGGCTTTCTTTTTTGTGATATTGTAGGCTTTCTAATGTATGTTCATTTGACAATCTAATATCTATCCTCTTTAGTGGTGTTGGGGGGATTTTCCTCTACGACCAAGGCCAAAGAAGTCTCTTGCAGCACACCAATTAACGCAGTGGCTGCACCAAGACCCTTGAAGAACAAATGGGGTATAGAACACAGAAGAGCCACACGCCTGATAAATCAAGTTGAAATCCACCAATCCACCAAGCCCTTCTAGTTAGCCAAGGATTCTCCAAAGTTCAGCAGCTCATTCAGGGCTCACATAACGCATCCATTAAAAACAACTTCTTGAAGTTAGTTTACCCACCATCTAGTACTTGTCAATGTCCTTGGGAGTTAAAATTTAAAAATAAAGCTGGAAGAGCCCTACCAAAGTTACTCTGCAGGGACAGTGACAACCAGTGTGAAGTCTTCCTTTCTTGGCATATTCAATTCTTGATGGGAGATTTTGCTGCTGTGCATGAGGACTTGAGAAAATCCCATGACATGATATTGGAAGCGATATTCAAACCTGCCCTCCATGAATTTCAATGCTTAGCATGTCAAATCTTCCACTATTCATACAGTGTTGTCTTACTGATAATTAAAAGATTTAGTTTAAGCTTTTTAGAGAGATTTTGGAGGGAAAATGGCATACGGATTAATTCTTAGAAAATGCTTCTTTTTAATGACTAACCGCCCCCCTCCCCCCAGCTATGCACAAAAAAAATTCTATAACAAAAAGCCAAATATATGTCTTCCTCACCTTTCCACGCCTTTTTCAATAAGACCTCCACTTTGGAATCTGCACTATCAGGTCAGAAAAGAGCATTATAGTTAAAAAAAAATGTTGTTTATTGTTTTTTAATAAATGAAACATACAATTGAAAAAAGGAATAATTAATGCACGATATGGGCTCAATAGTGGGCAGCAAGATGCAATGGCGGGCACAAGATGTTGCAGCAGATTCTCCAATAAGGAACACACGGTTAAACCAACATCACATATATACAGACACATGGGTCATTTCCAATACAATCACACTTGTCAAGAGTGGGCTAATTATCACAGTTATTAATGTCCGGTCTCTGTCCTGCCCTGCGAGAGCCTCATTCTTCCCTGTTCCATGTCCAGATCCAAGCCATACTACTCTATCCATGTCGTTCAAATTTTCCGGAATTTATGAGGGCACCATCTCGCCTTGTAGATCGTTTTCTCTGCGATCATATATAGATCCATATTGGACCTCCACTCTGTGAGTGTAGGAAGTTGTTGAGCCCCCAACACTTAGCTATATCTCTCTTGGCTACTACTAGTACTAGGTTAGCCAGCAGGAGCTCATGTCGTGGCAGATCAATATCTGTGGGGATACCCAGTAAGAGAAACTTTGCATCTAGCCCAAGCTGAGCTCTAAGGATATCGTTAAATTCTTTCACTATCCTGTGCCAGTAGGTTTGAATATGTCTGCACTCCCAGAGGGTGTGTATTTACGTACCATGCTTCGTATGGCATCTATGGCAATCTGAGTTATCAGCCCTCCCCATAGTGTGTAAGAGTGCCCTGTCAAAATAGGTTCTATGTAGGGTCTTGTATTGTATGAGGCGCAGTGTCAATCTAATCGCTACTTCACGTGGGTGCATGAGAGCAGCTTTCCAATCAATATCTTCTAGCTGGCTGGTGGTGAGTTCCCATTTGGCTCGGAGCGGACCGAGGTTGTCGGGTATATTGTTGATTTGTATCTTATATGCCAAGGATATGGCATGGGCCAGGATCTCCTCTTGTAGGAGCCTACTTTCTAATGGGGCATATTCCGGCAGTGTTTCAGCGTCCAACCCTTCAGCGCGTTACTATTTTATACATGGCGGCCCTCCCCAGGATGGCCAAAGGGAGTTTCCTCCACCTCTTCACATCTTCCTGAAAGTCAGAAGCACTCATCTAGTATTATGTTCCAATCTAGCTACGGGGTCAATGGTGATATAGAGTCCCAAGTAGGGAAACCCCTCCGTAGAAAGCCACAAACAGCTCCGGTAGGTGTGAGGCTCCACTGCCCCGCTCAACGGATATAGGGTTGACTTATTCCAGTTAATCTTATAGCCCGTGTGGCTTCCATACTCTTCAAATATTTGCAATATTTGGGGGAGTGTCTCAAACAGGTGCGTGACATAGAGCATATATTGATATGCATTCCTCGTCTAAAAGGCGGGACTCGTCTACGAAGCCACCAAGTCCTTGGTGGGTTCTAACCAAACAGGCCAATGGTTCCAGGATGAGGGCAAACAGTAGGGGAGTTGGGGGCACCCCTGTCTAGTGCCGCATTGGATCTCCAACTCGCAGAAACAGCCCCATTGACCCAGACTCTAGCCTCAGTTGTGTTATATAACAGTGCCAACCACTCTCGGAACACCAGGCCAAAGCCCAGCCTTTCCAGGGGTAATTGCAAACACAACAGTGATGGACAGAATGTGGATCAATGTCACACATTCACCCCAGTCCAAGGATCTGGGCCCAAATCCATCGTTTTTCCACTCCACTGCATATCGCCATTGTCTAACCCAGGGTGGTGTGGAGTGGAAAAACGATGGATTTGGGCCCAGATCTTTGGACTGGGGTGAATGTGTGACATTGATCCACATTCTGTCCATCACTGTTGTGTTTGCAATTACCGCTCTAAGTGTACTGGGGATGCTCAGACGTGAGTCCCAGGCACTCCACACCACTGGAGTCAAGCTAGCCGGGCTGATGAGAGGTGTTACCTCGAAACCGGGCCGGTCCTCGGATGCTTGATTCCGTTCTGGGAAGGACATGGCTTTTGTAGTTCGGACTGGACTGTTCCCATGGGGCACAGGGTCAGTGCTGATTTGCATATCGCCATTGTCTAACCCAGGGTGGTGTGGAGTGGAAAAACGATGGATTTGGGCCCAGATCTTTGGACTGGGGTGAATGTGTGACATTGATCCACATTCTGTCCATCACTGTTGTGTTTGCAATAGCCTTTCCAGGGTGCACCACATGAAGGGCCAATGAATCGTGTCAAACGCTTTCTCGGCGTCAAGCGAAAGGAGCAGATGGGGGCTATCTGGACTTTGTACTGTGTCCATCCAGTTAGCTAGACGGCGTAAATTAAAACGCGTGGCGCGCTTCGGCATAAAGCCTGACTGATCCCTATGTATCAGGGGGATAATAACTGCCAGGAGACACCTAGCAAGTATTTGTGGCCAGAATCTTCGTCTCGATATTGAGCAGGGATATGGGGCGATATGACCCACAATCATCTGGGGGTTTCCCCGCCTTAGGAATGACCACCACCGTGGCTACACGGAGGTCCCGTGGCAAAATCCCTTGTTCCTTTGACTCCTTGAACATCTGAAGCAGGTGTGGTACCAGCCATGTACTTTTTAGTTAAAACAATTCACACGGAAGACCATTTGGACCCAGGGTTTTGCCCGCCTTCTGACAGTCAATGGCATCAGTCACTGAAAGATGTATGTGTGTACTTACTACTAAATGTGAAGTTACTTGACAACTTCCAATGTGTTTTTCTTTGTTTCTTTTTTCTACTTGTTGTTGTGTTTGTCTGATACACTGACCTGTTCTCCATGGACGCCATCTCACTAGAAAAAGACGTCCAGGTGACATCTTTATGTTTATCTAATGATTTAAACACATTTAATTAATCCCCTTTTCCACTAAGCAGTAGCGAAGTCAAGAAGAAGAAGCGGACACCTCTGAGGTCCACTAACTGCAGAAACACGTTGACCTTTACATCAATATAGCAGATATTTGTTTGAAACTGCTATGATCCCGCACTGTTTTTTTAGACTTGGAAACATGAGAGACATCTAATAAATTTATTTAGCTCTCTATTATCCAATTTTATATTCCTTCACACAATTCACTTTTTTCAATTTTTTTCACGCACTGCTTTTCAGTCACCCTTAGAAGGTTACACCATCCTTATTCCTAGTTACATTGGGGAATCCTTGCACATATTGTGCACTTACAACGATTGCAAGAGCTCTCTCCTTGGTGAAAGGAGTCCCAAATGATGACAAGGGCGGAACCTAGAGATGACTGATGGGTACTTTTTCACCTGAAGAAGTATCATGCACTGGAGTTGTTGACCCTTCTTACTACACTTTGTTTGAAGATTAGGTCAGTTGTCAGACTTTCCTCTACACTTTTCGTTTAGACCTACAGTTACCCAGTGTTTTATGCATTATAGTAATAGGGAATGTAACTGCTTATGGTCTTTACAAATTCTCCCTCGGACCATCCTTTTATCGGTTTGTTTATCGGTCACTTTTGCCAATGTCAAATCCCCCTCTAGACTGTCTCACTCCTCTTGTGAGAGTGAGGGCAGATCAATTGCATTTAAGTATTGGTGTATTTGTGTCTCCTCCGTCTGGCGTTTGGCTGCGTATAGTGCTGTGTAGTATCTTGAAAAGGCCCCCGCTATAGCCTCGGGTGTGGTATGTGTGACAGTGCTTTCTTTAATAGACATTTCCCATCGGGTCTTTAGTTCCTTACTTCCTAACCATGCAAGTAACTTCCCTGCTCTACCCCCTCTTTCAGAAAGCCGATGTTGGGTTGCCAATTGTTGTGCCCTCATCTCATTAGTCGCAAGCGCTAGATAGTCTCTTTTAGTTATTTCAATTTGGCAAAGGGTCCAATCAGTTAGCGTGTTAGGGTCGCTTCCCTCTAGGCTTAAGAGCCTGTGTTCTAAATCTTTAATCCCCTGGGCTTCGCGTTTCTTTTTGTGGGCAATTATATTTTGCGCTCTATAGTGGAGTACCATATTGTATGCCTCCCACAAAGTGACCTCCAACTGTACCGAGCCTTCATTCTCACTAAAATAAAGCTTGGAGTCTACCCGAAGCAGAAAAGAGCATTATCAGGCAAATTGAGCCCAGGCGCAATAGCACTGAGGTAAAGTGAGGATTTATAGGATATTGTTAGCAAGCAAAGATGATTTAAACTGTTAAGTGACACATAGCTTATTGGTAATAATGAAGCACCAAATGAACATAGAAATCTGTACTTCTGAGGGTTACACAAAAGAAAGTGTTGTTAGGACACAACAGGACCACAGCATACCTGAGGGAACCTGCTAACAGAGAGAATCCTCGCCATAGGCAGAGCACCTGATGTCAGACCATCTCCGAGGAAGCCAGCCAGCTTGGGGATCAAACGACAGCTGTAGTTTGGGATTATCTCTTTAACTCCTGAGAGCTCCTGCAGAGTGCTCCCAATGGCCATGACCTCAGAGGAACATGAGTCATAAATGTGAAATCCCAAGGTAATGTTGGATAAGAGATCAGGACTTCTATTGATTTCACTGATGGCAAACACCATGGCAAGTACACTTTGATAGAACTCAGTATAAATCCTGGTAATGGCAAAGAAACATGAAAGCTCAATTATAGATTCTACTTGGCAATCAATTGGCAAGTAACTGACAAAACAAGCCTCGCAATATCAAAGAATTCAATTATATTTCTCAAACATCTAAGGGGCTGATTTACATGTTGATGGAAAGGTTAATCTGCAATTGCGACAGAGTACCCTTTCTACCAACCTGAAGTTCTGTCTACCTCATTTAGAGTTGGGAGGACTTTCAGTGTATAGATGGCGGAATCTACTCTATCTCCACTGCCTTTACACAACACACACCTCCAACGGCCTGATGAAATAAGGGCCGCCGGAGGTTTGGCCATGTGTCTACTAACTGTATTTTGATGATAAGGGGCAGTGAAAACCTTTAATGGACCCTCATTCTATGGAAGAATGTGCTCCCATGGCAAGGGGGTCATTGTTTTTTTTATTTTAAAAAAGAAAATTCAGCTTTTTGAAAATAGAAAAATTTGTATGTTTGATGTAAGGCTCAATCATGTTGAAAGAATCGTTTTTCAAATGTACAATGCATTTCCAGGAACCTCTGTGAGATGCTGAAGATGTCGACAGGGTCATCAGGCATCTCTAAATATGGCTGGCAGGGTACCTTCATGGTGGCAGAAGTAAGGTACTTTGCCATGGCAACAGTAATTACTCCATCTGCCAATATTTACATGCCAGTTATATCTGTTTATATGTATTTACACAAATGTTTCCTGCAGTTCAGAGAATACTCCCGGAGTAAGGTAATGACTTAAAACTAAAGTACAGGGAACTAGAAGTGCATTCACAGTAACTCAGAAAAAGAGGCAGGAATCCAGCAACATATGCAGAATGAGAGCATCAATTGAGGGTGATCAAACTTCTGTTGGATCGATGAGGTCCATCTAGATATCATGATTAATAGCTTGGATAACCATTTCACATCGGCACATGGGGATTATGAGCCTTCAGTTGAACAACCTCTATGAACCTTATTGAGATCAATGAAGAATATTCATGACTGATGAGCTAACCTGTGCCTCTTTCACTTATAATTTGGAGATTGTTCAAAGAAAATCAGAAATTTAAAAGATTTACTAGGTTCAGCAATTTTAGGGGATAATCAATGAGATCTAGCTCCAAGACAACAATAGAATATGCCAAAGTCCTGACTGTCTGCTAGTTTGTCTTCATCATATAGACATCACCTTGCAAGTGTGAACATTGCATCAACCCAATGTCCATGCAAAGTGGCAGTTCATCTCATACTAGTGTGAACAAGGATAAAAACCTCTATGTTATAAGATTTTTTCCAGTTAGGAAAAGCTCCCCACTAGTCCATCTATTCCACTTTTGTCACAGCCTTCAAATTGGTTTCAATCCCCTTAAGAGGACCATTTGAGATACTTACTGGTTTTTCCGAGACATTTACAGCTTCACACAGACGTTCCTTGCATTGTTTGCAAACCATTAACATTGAGTATCAATAGAGTTTTAATTATAAATATATATTTTAAAATTCCCAATGTTCACCCCTAAATGCTTAATGAGTTTGGTAAATTCTGTTATGCAAATGTTATATTAATCTTGGTATAGGTCTGAAGGTCTCCATTTATTAGCTGTATCTCTTTTTATATTTTAAATAATCAATCAATCAATCAATCAGGTCATTTGTAGAGCGCACTACTCACCCGTAGGGTCTCAAGGCGCTGGGTGGGGGGGGTGCCGTTACTGCTCGAACAGCCAGGTCTTGAGCTTCTTCCTGAAGGAGAGGTGGTCTTGGGTCGGGCGCAGGTCGGTCGGGAGTGAGTTCCAGGTCTTGGCGGCCAGGTAGGAGAAGGACCTTCCTCCTGTTGTCGCTCTTCGGATGCGGGGGACGGCGGCGAGGGCGTGGTTGTTTGATCTGAGGAGGCGCTTGGGAGTGTATAAGTTGATCCGGTTGTTGAGGTAGCTCGGGCCTTGGTCGTGTAGGGCTTTGTGTGCGTGGGTGAGGAGACGGAAGGTGATTCTCTTGTTGACCGGGAGCCAGTGCAGATTTCTCAGGTGTCCGGAGATGTGGCTGCGTCGGGGGATGTCGAGGATGAGTCTGGCCGAGGCGTTCTGGATCCGCTGGAGTCTCTTCTGGAGCTTGGCGGTGGTTCCGGTGTAGAGGGCGTTGCCGTAGTCCAGTCGGCTGGTGACGAGGGCCTGGGTGACCGTCTGCCGCGTCACGGTGGGGATCCACCGGAAGATCTTGCGTAGCATGCGCAGGATGTTGAAGCAAGACGAGGAGACGGCGTTTACTTGTCTGGTCATGGAGAGGGAGGAGTCCAGGATGAAGCCCAGGTTGCGTGCGTGGTCCGTCGGTTTGGGTGCGGTGCCCAGGGCGGGGGGCCACCAGGAGTCGTCCCAGGCGGATGGCGAGGAGCCCAGGATGAGGACCTCCGTCTTGTCCGAGTTCAGTTTCAGGCGGCTGGTCGTCATCCATTCGGCTACATCTCTCATCCCTTCGTGCAGGTTGGCTCTGGCGGTGGCGGGGTCGTTGGTCAGGGAGAGGATCAGCTGGGTGTCGTCGGCGTAGGAGATTATGTTGAGGTTGTGTTGGCGTGCGATGGCCGCGAGGGGGCTCATGTAGACGTTGAAGAGGGTGGGGCTCAGTGAGGATCCTTGAGGGACGCCGCAGATGACTTTGGTGGCCTCTGACTTGTACGGTGGTAGTCGGACTCTCTGTGTTCTTCCGTCGAGGAAGGAGGTGATCCATTCCAGTGCCTTGTCCTGGATTCCGATGTTGCCGAGGCGCTGTATTAGGGTGCGGTGGCAGACAGTGTCGAAAGCCGCGGAGAGGTCCAGGAGGATGAGGGCCGCTGTTTCTCCGTTGTCCATCAGAGTTCGAAGGTCATCGGTGGCAGCGATGAGGGCGGTCTCGGTGCTGTGGTTCGCTCGGAAGCCCGACTGTGAGGGGTCGAGGGATCCATTCGTCTCGAGGAAGGCGGCCAGCTGTTTGTTGACGGTCTTCTCGATGACTTTGGCCGGGAACGGGAGGAGCGAGATGGGACGGTAGTTCTTGAGGTCGGTGGGGTCTGCTGTGGGTTTCTTGAGAAGAGCGCTGAGTTCGGCGTGCTTCCAGCTCTCAGGGAAGGTGGCGGTGTCGAAGGAGGTGTTGATGATGTCCCGCAGGTGGGGTGCGATGACAGCGTCGGCCTTGTTGAAGACGTGGTGAGGGCAGGGGTCAGTCGGAGATCCGGAGTGGATGGAGTTCATGGTGCGGATGGTGTCTTCGGTGGTGATCGGGGTCCAGGTGCGGAGGGTGGTGGTGGGTGGCGTTGTTGCGGTTGTGGCTTGCGTAGGATGGTTGTTGAAGCTGTTGTGTATGTCCGTGATCTTGTTGTGGAAGTAGGACGCGAGGGAGTTGCAGAGGTCTTGCGACGGGGTGATGTCATTGTTTCCGGCGTTGGGGTTGGAGAGCTCTTTCACGATGTTGAAGAGTTCCTTGCAGTTGTGTGCGTTGTTGTCCAGTCGATCCTTGTATGTATTTTTCTTGGTGGCGCGGATCAGTTGGTGGTGTTTCCGGGTGGCGAGCTTGAGGGTGGTCATGTTGTCCGTAGTTGGTTCCCTTCTCCAGACTTTCTCGAGGGCTCGACAGTTCTTCTTGGAGCTCTTGAGTTCGTCGGTGAACCATGGTGTTTTTCTGCTGCAGGGTCTGCTGGGTGGGGTTCTCAGAGGGGCGAGTTCGTCCGCGCAGTTGTTGATCCACCTCGTGAGGTTGTCGGCGGCTTGGCTGGGGTTCGCTGAGCTGGCGGGAGGGTGCTGGCTCAGGGAAGCGGTGAGCTGGTCGGCTGTGATCTTGTTCCAGCTTCTTCGGGCAACCTGTTGCTGGTGGTGGTGGATCGTCGTTCTTTTGAAGGTGAAGTGGACGCAGCTGTGGTCCGTCCAGTGGAGTCCAGTGGCGTGGCTGAAGGTGACGTCTTTGCTGGATGAGAAGACGGCGTCCAGTGTGTGTCCGGCGAGGTAGGTGGGGGTGGACACCAGCTGCTTGAGTCCGAGGTTGGCGAGGTTGTCGAGCAGGCTGATGGTGTTGCGGTCGCTGTTGCTCTCCAGGTGGAAGTTGAGGTCCCCCAGGAGGATGTAGTCGGCGGAGGGGAGAGCGTGCGGGCTGACGAAGTCGGCGATGTCCTCGCTGAATCGTGTGCGTGGTCCCGGGGGTCGGTAGATCAGGGTGCCTCTGAGGGTGGTGTTCGGGTTGGTGTGGATCTGGAAGTGCAGGTGTTCAGCGGTGGTTAGGGTGTCGTCGGTGTTGGTCGTGATGCGGATGGTGTCTTTGTGGATGATGGCGATGCCTCCTCCCGTCTGGTTGGCGGTGCGGTCCCTCCGGGTGATCTTGTAGCCCTCTGGGATGGCGATGGCGATGTCGGGAGCTGAAGAGGCGTTCATCCAGGTCTCGGTGAGGAAGGCAACGTCGGGGGCGGTGGTGTCGAGGAGGTTCCAGAGTTCGACGGCGTGTCTGTGGACGGAGCGGGTGTTGAGTAGGATGCACTTGAGGTGGTTGCTGCTGGTGTTCGGCTTGGCGGGTGCAGGGAAGGTCCGGATGCAGGTGAACTTGCAGGCGTGGCAGCTGAAGGGTCCGTGGGTGTGCTTCGGGGCGGCTCGGTGACATTCTGGGATGCGGCCGGTGTTGAGTGCGATGAGATCGGCGGCGTTGTAGGTTCGTCGGGTCGGCTTCCGTCGGTGGGGGCCAGGGGTCCTGGCGCTGGGCGCGGTCCAGGCGCGGACGGGCGCAGACGGGCTTACCTTTGGCGCGCCTTCGGCGCACAATCGGCGCGCCCGCTGCGCGTCAACGCTGCGCGTTCGCACGGTCGCCATTTAAGGCCAAGTGCGCAGGTGGGCGGGGCAGCTGGGAGGCGGGAGCGGGGAGGGAACAGAAGGAAAGAAGGGGCGGGGTCGGCGGTGGTGCCGGGAAGCGGGGGCGGCGAGGGAGGCGGGAAACAGGCCGGAGGACGGCCGGAGGCTTAAGAACAAGCACAATTTACAGGCAAAGACGCTAAACACGGGAAAAGACTAAGAAAACAGAAAACAAGCACAAATTACAGGCAAAAAATGCTAAACACGGGGAGAGACTAAGAAACCAGAAAACAAGCACAAATTACCGTCAGAAAACGCTAACACGGGCAAAGATTGAGAAAACAGAAAACAAGCACCAATGAATGGCAAAACAGCAGGGTCAGCCGGCAGCGAGGCAGGCAGCGAGGCAGGGCACAGCAGAGGGGCACACGCAGCAGCTGGTGGCCGTGCGGCGCGGGGGTGTCCCACAAGTGGGTCACACTTACCTGTGTCGCACGGTCGCCATTTAAGGCCAAGTGCGCGGGTGGGCGGGGCAGCTGGGAGGCGGGAGCGGGGAGGGAACAGAAGGAAAGAAGGGGCGGGGTCGGCGGTGGTGGCGGGAAGCGGGGGCGGCGAGGGAGGCGGGAAACAGGCCGGAGGACGGCCGGAGGCTTAAGAACAAGCACAATTTACAGGCAAAGACGCTAAACACGGGAAAAGACTAAGAAAACAGAAAACAAGCACAAATTACAGGCAAAAAATGCTAAACACGGGGAGAGACTAAGAAACCAGAAAACAAGCACAAATTACCGTCAGAAAACGCTAACACGGGCAAAGATTGAGAAAACAGAAAACAAGCACCAATGAATGGCAAAACAGCAGGGTCAGCCGGCAGCGAGGCAGGCAGCGAGGCAGGGCACAGCAGAGGGGCACACGCAGCAGCTGGTGGCCGTGCGGCGCGGGGGTGTCCCACAAGTGGGTCACACTTACCTGTGTCGCACGGTCGCCATTTAAGGCCAAGTGCGCGGGTGGGCGGGGCAGCTGGGAGGCGGGAGCGGGGAGGGAACAGAAGGAAAGAAGGGGCGGGGTCGGCGGTGGTGGCGGGAAGCGGGGGCGGCGAGGGAGGCGGGAAACAGGCCGGAGGACGGCCGGAGGCTTAAGAACAAGCACAATTTACAGGCAAAGACGCTAAACACGGGAAAAGACTAAGAAAACAGAAAACAAGCACAAATTACAGGCAAAAAATGCTAAACACGGGGAGAGACTAAGAAACCAGAAAACAAGCACAAATTACCGTCAGAAAACGCTAACACGGGCAAAGATTGAGAAAACAGAAAACAAGCACCAATGAATGGCAAAACAGCAGGGTCAGCCGGCAGCGAGGCAGGCAGCGAGGCAGGGCACAGCAGAGGGGCACACGCAGCAGCTGGTGGCCGTGCGGCGCGGGGGTGTCCCACAATAGATAGTAAATATTACAAGAAACCAACATTCATACAACATAGTGACTCAATAAATAGCACTGTCAAGTTTAATTGGCCTAATATCCTGTTACCAGTTTATATTTTATCATCGAACTAGAGGGAGGGAAAAATGAAATAAACACAAACATACATTTGAACAGTATAACTAAAGACTGAAATAATACTTACTGTTATCAACTATTAAGTTATCCTATCTAACATTAAATGTGTACAGAGTACCCTACACCAATTGAAATCGGTTCCTTGGTTAGGTGTCCATTACATACCTTTCAATCAGGTTTATAATTGCAGTTGCAGTCTAGTTTTCCAGAGACGTATGCCCAGATTTTCACAGACCACAGCGCAGCAGCCAAACATGCTTTGCTGCGTTGTGTGGTACAAAAGGGGGTGGTGATGGACGGAGCATCTGAACCAATCAAACACTCACACCCAGTCAACAGATCTGGGTTTAATCCATCACCGTTCTTTAGCTCACTCTGCCACCCCAGTTCAGACATGGCCATATGCAAATCAGTCTGACCCTGTGCCTCATGGGAACAGTCCAGCCCGAACTGCCAAGCCATGCCTTCCCTGGACCGGAAACAAGCTTCCGAGTACCGGTTTCTGGCATTCCGGCCATCTTCAGCCCGGCTTGCTTGATGAGTGAATAACTCAATTTACAGTAAGGAAATCAACATTTCTGATTTGGAAAAGATTTTTTGTTACATTGCTGTGTGACCAATTGGCCTTAAGAGGCTAATCTCTCTACAGCCACTTGCCAAGCACCACTCTAAGGAAGGTGTTTAGACCTTTGCATGTGGACATATTCAGTTGCATTAACCATACTTAATGATCCATAATGGTCGAGTAGGATTTTTCATCGAATGTGCTTCAGCTGACATGGTAGCAACAGTTTTATATAAAAAAAATACAAATCCGGCCAGCCAGCTAAACCACAGCAACATGATAGCCCAATTAGTATATGTGTTTTCTTTTTTTTTAACACTACAAAATCAGTGTTCTTGACATGATGGGGGTATATCCCCACCATGTTTGGGATATTCATTGTTCGTCTTTCCTGTGGCCATCCATGCAGTCCTAGGCTAGCAAAAACACAGTGGATCTGAAAGAAAAAGACATTCCTAAAGGTGGTCATGCATTCCAACACCTTCCTGCCTTCTACCTTCAAGCATTACTAATGGTTCTGCTCTGCATCTAGCAATACAGTGGTTTCCACACCACCAAATTAGGCAGGGGAACCAAAAAAGTTGACAATTAAGACATCCATCACTTTTCGACAGATGTCATATTACAACTTATCACTAAATGCACCTTTCTTCATTGAGGAACACCAAAGCTCAAAAGTATTTGTCACAATGAGGGGAATGCTAGTCTAGTGAAGAGACTAAGGGGACCAGAAAATGGTCTGCCATGTCTGAAGTATCCATAACATGGTACATGGTCACAGCGAAAAAGAAAATTAGTAGAGTCCATCCTTGTCAAGATTCTATGGTATACTGAGGTGGTAGCTTTGATAACCGGGTTATATTGGTCTGATTGCCATTTCTGAGGGCATCAACTTTAAGCTTTCAACATGCAAACCATAGAAGACATTTACAATCAGAAACACTGAAGGCCAAGCTTAAATCTAAGAATCTAAAACTTGAATTTCCAGTGTTGCCTACCACTAGAAAAGTGGGACTGGTACTTTTGGAGGGAAGGGTGTACCTTCTACCCAATGTTACTTGTCTGGGCTACAAACAAATGTAGAGCCCATTATGGCACCTCAATGTAGGATGCACAAAGAGTCAGCCACCTTGTAATTCATGCTCCTGCAGCAGAGGCACCATGGATGAGCCATGCCTCTCGGCTCCTGGGTATGTGTTGGGATTAGGAAGTACTATGTAGTAGCAGGTCAGATGACTATTAGGTAGAGACCAACCGGTTGACACATGAAATACCCTTAATTGTGCAAAATGGGAATAAGAGAAAGAAAGCACAAGCTATACACCTCTGCTGCCTTGTATTTTGAATATAATTGAAGGTAGAGCATATATACCCACAGGAAACACAGTAGAGTAGGATGCACAAGTAAAACATTAGAAAAGCTATGATATTTCTTTAAATGACTCATTGATACCAGTTGCCCACAGAATTGATTGAAAATAGTATATGAAGAAGATTCCAAATACAGGCCATGCATTTACTTTTCACAACGCCTTGGAGCCGGAGGTTCGATGAACAAGATGTTGTTGGAAGGGATAACGGTTTCCAAGTGAACTGCAGCCAGAATCCCAAAAGCGACGTCCCCCGCCTTGGAATAAGACTCCATGTTTGGTGTGAAGAGCCCACAGCCAGTTGGGCGATGTTCAACTCCAGCAGTAAATGCATTTTTCCAAAGGTGCATCATGATAATCGAATATGTCAGGATTATCCCAAAGTATGGAACTTTTTGGGAAGCAGGTATATATTTCCACAGCCGGAAGTTGACAATGAGCTTTAAAACAAATAGCAATAGTAAATAATTGAGAGTGCAATACCAGATTAATGTGACAGCAATCCTTCCTAATTTTTAACTGTTGAGTTCTGTCTTAACTCTTTCTTCACTCAAGAGGCATCAAATGGGCCCTAATATAAACCAAACATTTGGGATGAAACCCACCAATCTCTAATTTATTTAATTTCTTCACTGGCCAATGTACTTTAATCTTCTTGAAAAAGTAACTGAGAGCTCATTCCGAACATTTACTGCTCACCAAGAAAGATAGGAAAAAGCGCAACCAGGAGGTAATGCTAAGGATACAGGGAAAAGCAAAAAATATTCCTTGTGGGACAGAGGATATATCTTCACCATGGACTACGAAGGTGAAGTAAGGTGTTCGCAGCCACACTTACAGACCTCTAATCCAAGCTCCCACAAACATTGTTTAGAATTGTATTAGCAAAACCTTGGTCTTTTTTGCTTATTATTTTTCCTTTCTACACTGGGATTCCTCTAACAATACATCACACTGCTGAGGTATGATCTCTGCCAGGGTGGATAGAAGTCAGTAGAGTGCTCTCCCAGTGGAGTGTTCCTACCTGCAGATGACTCTGCTAAGAGCTTTGAATCTTCATGCATTGGAAATAAGCTATCAGAAGTGGCAACTTTTTAAGAATTAGGTGTCTGCTCACTTTCACTCTTTAAATAGCCAAAGAGCAAGTCTGAGGTTTGCTTGTATGTATTTCTTTTTTCCTGTAAGCTGAGTCACATTACCTATTGTACACGGCTAGAAAGTAGGAAATAATTAAGTATATATGGGTGGATGAGAGATGGGTGGAGAAGCAATCACACAGTTGGAATGCACACACAATCATCTCAGGGTATGAGAAGTCACATAGTTTTAAAGAGGAGCAACACTAGAATCCATCTAAGTCACAGAACGCTCTTAAATTAATGGGATTGTGGATTGTGGATTGCAAAGCAAGCAAGCAAGCAACCAAACCACAAGGGGAATCACAGAGACACCTCTGAAAACTCTCAGGAAGAAGTATTTTGAATGTGTGAACATCATATCAAAAACAAAAAAAAACAAATCACATAAGTGTCCATTGACCCAGCAGTACGATCACACAAAGCTAGACTTACAATAACTAGTTTGATAACCAGCATCATTCAAAATCAGAATAAGGCAATGAAATGTAACTGGCTGAACAAAATACCCTTTGCTAGATTGGCAGAAAAAGCCACTTGGTCCACTTCATTGTTAGCATAATTGATAACTGTTTAACCCATAAACACACTCTTGACACACATGACCAGATCTTAGAAAACATTTGCCAAACCATAGGCATTTGTTCAAACGCTCCGTCCATCATCCCCTTTTGTAAACCATAGGCACCAGCGGCTCCAACTACAAACATATGAAGATGAGGCCTTCATAACATGATGTTTATGAATCCATTGAAATTGTCACTGTGACATCATGACATATCTTTATGAACAGATCAAGTTAGTAATGGCTGGAGATTTGATCAAGCTTTGTGGCTTTCTTTCTGTACCAAAGACTTGGGTTCCACTCCGGCCTAGGCACCAGGTCACTCATTACAACTGTGTCATTATGTGAAAAGGACTCACGTCATGTGGCAAAGAAAATTGTGATTTTAGAATCTGATCTGACATCAGTATAAGTCCACCACATCTACAGTAGCACAGAGTGTGACCAAAACCAGTACATGCCTCAGACATGTACGGTGATTCAGCCTTACAAAAAGATATACTATAGAATGTGGGGAAAGTATCTGATAAATTCAATTGGACTTCCCTACCCCTAACACTGTACAGATTAGGATTTATTGAAATATGAGCTTCAGATGAGGTTCTAATGCACACATATGACTCTATTGTCACCAGGAAACATTAAAGTACCAAAAAGCAATGTAAAGGAGTGACTGTCACCAGACCGTTTCAAGGTTGTCTTTTGACCAACTAACCACTGCT
This sequence comes from Lissotriton helveticus, assembly GCF_964261635.1. Classification (NCBI taxonomy): domain Eukaryota; kingdom Metazoa; phylum Chordata; class Amphibia; order Caudata; family Salamandridae; genus Lissotriton; species Lissotriton helveticus. The sequence goes on from NC_136071.1 coordinate 61,325,634, forward strand.
CTCTGAATAAGCATCATCCTACCTTAAAATGGAGGAAGCACAACAAACCTAAATTATAAACAATCCCCTTCATAGAAGAACATAATGCCATTCACCTGGCGTACCTAGGAATAAAATTCCCACAACCGCATCTAAATTAATACTTAATAAAATATGGCCACTGCTAGAAAAAGCACAGCAACATATGCAGGATTGAGAGCTTTAAATCTGAGACTTTGGCAGAAAGAAAAAAATAACAAACTGTTTTACGTAGCATTTGCAAATGATGCAAATAACGCGTGCCACTTTTATTCAATTTAATTTTGCTCAATTTCTCTACCTTGATGCATTGAAGATACAGGCTCTCATGTATATGTCGGTGGAGGGTTTGCTGTCATCCAACGTCTATAGCCTCTGTTCCCCTGGAAAAGAAACGCCCTTCTAGGTTTAGATATTCCACCTGTCTGGTGGGGATTTCAGGCCTTCACTGCAAACACTGGTGTGGCAGTTGTTCTAATGGCTAAAAAGATTGACAATCTGGTCATGTTTGTTTTGACCACTCAGCAAACTTTGTTCTTCAGCTCTAAACTCCCAAAGAGGGAGGTTGTTCCTGATTAAAAAAAAACAATGGTCACCCTTTCCTATTTAGGGCATGGAAAGTATCACTATGACCTGCAACCCAGTGGTGAGCCACGAGGTCATGTGTTTACACCACTCGAGCCAGATAAGTCTCTGCAAATGGAAATTCTTTGGATCCCTCAGTTATAAATTGGGCAGAGGAACCTTGGGCCCAATTCATAAAGGTAAACTGAGACGAAAGTCTAACTTTAAGACTTTCAATAGTCACAAAGGGCATTTGAGAGTAGTCCAGTTAGACTTTTGTCTCAGTTTAACTTAAGTTTTGGTCTTAAGTTTAACTTAGACTAGACTTTTGGTCTCAGTTAAACTTAAGACCAACACATAAGTTAAACTGAGACAAAAGTCTAACTTTACGACTTTGTGAATACAGAAGTCGTAAAGTAAGACTTCTGTCTCATTTTCTTTTTGTGAATTTAGATTGTTAGCTGAAGTATCAATTTAAGGCATTTCACTTGCTCTGACAAAGTCAAATGACCCTATAGATATTGGGATAGGGTTGTCTGACTCTGCTGCAACTGACAGGCTATGGCAAATGCCAGCAACCAGAATCTAACTTACCATGGTGAGTTAATTTAGGCCACAGGTTTTGTCATCACGCAAAATTGTTTTTTTCAACGTACAACTGCTCTTTTACGATTCAGAAAAACATTTACCACTATCATAAGGGCTTCTCTGATCCATTACGAATCTCAAATGGGAGGAGAGACAAAAAGGGGATCCCCTTCCTATTTGGAAAAGGATCTATTGGGGTTTTGCAACCGCAATTGCAGTTGAACATCATTGATCAGTGACTGATCCCCACGCTGGCATGCTAACTGATTTGCAAAGGCAAAGCTATCTTTATGGGAGAGTTTCCCCTTTAGAACTTATCTTGGTGGCCTTGGGGGGAGTGGTAAGCAGTGGGCACTTCCTTCTACCTCTAAAGTCTTCACAAAGGGAGATGATTTTTACAGCAGGACCTGTCCTTTTAAGGGGCATGGAATCCTTTTAAATACAGATTGCACAAAGAGTGGGAATGCCAATGCAGCGACGGAGGTCTCAGTCCCTGGGCGGCCTTCATCCCTGCATCTGCTGTAATCACAGGAGGTCACAAATAGAGACCTGTCTGATTAATATACGTAGGCATATATTTTTATGACTATCAATGAATGGACCCTTACTCAATGGAAGAGGTGGCACAGGTTGATTGATGTTTGTTCAGGGCTAAATTCAAAGATTGCAGAAGAAACATATCATTCAGGGGTTCGCAGAGATTCTTTTGCAACTTGAAGGTCAAAAGTCACCTGCTACAAACATTAGCATGAGAGCTGTGTGTCTGATATATGTATCTATAGTTGGAATGCAATGGTGTTCCTAGTGGTGGCCACATTTTCCATGGATATGTCTCTTTGGAAGATTTCAAGTGTCAGTATGGCAATTTTTAAAGTTAATGGAGAACCTCTAAAACCCTAGCTATGAGCAGGATGTGTTTAGGAGCAGGAATACCCCTCTGATTCCAGCAGGCGTCCCACAACTCAACCTGGCCTTTAAATATGCAGTGTGCCCTGATTCTGTGGATTATTCTATTCAATGTGAAAAGGGTGGGCAGATCTAGGTAGGGGGAGGGAGGGTTGGAAGAAAGATTCCAAGACGGGCTTTGGGCTGGCGGGGGAAGTGTTGTTTGAACCCCCCTGCCACAGAGCCCCAGGGAGTAGGCTAGAACCGCACTTTGCTTGTATCAGCAGCCCCTGACCCCTGCTCTCCAATTTTACAAGGTGCAAACCGCATCCGTTACACCGAGGTCCAGTATTTGTGAACCCAACAGTTTTCTGTTCACAAACAGATGCACTAGGTAGAACGGTAACCCCAAGAGATACCGCTCTGGATGTCCGTAATGAGGGTCTGAATGACCTGTGTTTTTTACTGACTCCTTTTCAGATTTAGGGCCATATGTATCAAGTCTTTTTCTCATTTGCAAATGGGCAGATTCTCAGAATCTGCCCGTTTACGAATTGGAAAAAGCCTTTTGGGATGTATCATCCCAAAAGGCCATTGCAAAATAGAGAATTGCAAAATTTGTGATCCTCTATTTTGCAAATGCAATTCAGGAATTGCAAATTGGGATTCCTTAAATGCAATTCTGGAAGCACCAGCAATTTGCTATTTGGCCTTAAGGAATTGCAAATTACCACCAACTTCAAGTACTTTTTTGATTTTTTTAAAGTGCCATATGTCGTACATACATGCCCTTAAGGCATGTATGTGCGCAAAATGTGCACACATGCATATTTCAGGGCTGCAACAGGGTGTCCTTTTTGCACCCTTGAAATTGCATTCTCAATTTGCAATTCTCTAATTGGTCATCGCAAATTGGGAATGTCTTCCCATTAATACCTATGCGCCTCCTAGCCCTTTGGAATGCATAGGAAAGTATACCTAAATTGCGAATCTCAATTTGCAGTTCGCTAATAAGGAATAAGTAGGATTCGCAACCATTTTTGCAAATCCTACATACATTGCATTTTGCGATTCTCTAATTGCGATTGGCTAAAAATCGCAATTTGAGAATAGCAAAACTCTTTTTTGATACATATGGCCCTTAGACACAAAATAGCGAATTAGGATCTCCCCTTATGAAGTGAAATGAACACACCACCACATATTTGTAAAGTTTAAAGCTCTTTAATAGTATTAACTTTAGCTAGTGGACATACGAAATTAGTCATACTCAGCCAAAGCAAGAAATAAGTCCGACCGTCATACCGAATTAAAAACCACATATTAGAAAAGCAAGGGAAGGCGTTACTGTTCACTGTGAGGAGAATGCACTTAGGGTAAGTTTCTCTCTAACTTGTTTCTGAGTCATTACTAGGGACATAACTTGTAAAAAAAAAAAAAAATTACGGACTTATAGCAAAGCAAAAATTTTTTTCACAAACTTCAAATTAATTTGCAAAGATTTTTCTTAGAACTTCACACAATTTGCAATAATAATAAACTTTGCAGCATGGCACACCTTTCGTAAACCCACCTCATTCATATGTGGGTGATCGGAAGGGTTCCAACAGTGCCTAATAAAAGGTTTTCACAATGGGAAATAGCATGACATATTGGATGATTCACATTAAAGTTGGCAGGATGAAGGCTAGCTTCCAGGGGATCTTTGAGAGGATACAATGAACACCAGTGAAAACGTTGCATCTACAATGGTTTGTAAATGACAAAGGTTGGAAATAAATGCAGGGAAGGGCAACTATAAGCAAAATGAGCAGTAATCCTCTGGCCGAAAAGTCCCTCAATATAGCAATTTGGGAGCTAAAAGCTGTGATTTAGGTACATGCAAACCTGGCCAAGACACAGACTCACATTGCAAGGGGCCAGGTGTGTAGCTACCATTGGTGCAGAAAGTGCAGTGGCACAGGGGCCCAGAGTCCTGTGGGGTCCACTGGTTCCTGATAATTGCTGAATTGTACTATAGAATAGAAGTCAAGGGGACCATTGTGCTTGCTTGCACCAGGGCCTGTGCCATCCTTGCTCCGCCACTGTGAGTGGCCTCCTAACTCCGAAAGGGCAGGTAACGCCAATTAAAGCCCCATTGCGTTTTAGAAACTGAGGGCCATATTATCAAGAAAGGGAGATACATTATCACCGCTTTTATCGGCAGGAAACTGCTGCTAAAGCGGCGATAATGGGCTTGATAATATGTCCTTGTGAATTCCTATAGCAGCCCAGGTTAACACAAGCACCTGGGCTGCTATGGGAAATCACAAGTATATATTATCAAGCCCATTATCGCAGCTATAGCGGCAGTTTCCTGCCGATAAAAGCGGCGATTATGTATCGCCCTTTCTTGATAATATGGCCCTGAGATTTGGGCTGGTGACAGCAGGTGAAATCACAACGTCAAACACCGGAAAAAGTGAATCCAGGAAACCAGCGTGGAAACACTGATACCCGCATGTTATACTCCGCAAATTTGCAACCCCAGTTATTTTCGCACACCCTTTAAGAAGAATTCTAGAGCAGTGGGAATCATCCATGTAACGCAGAACTATTAAATCCAAAAAAGAATAAAAAATGGGCATAAGAACATTATTTAGACCTTTACAAGCATCATAGGACGGGTCTATAAAACTTAGCATTAAAGCTCCCATTATTAGGGCTGGACAAAAAAACGAATGCGGTAATAGTATATACCACAGTACGAATTAACGAGTCCCTACTGATTAGGAGTCAGTGCACAAGATTTGACTACATCATTCTTCTTGGGACACGTTATAATGGTGCATAAGGCAGGGAAATTGCCAGTTTCAAGGTGTACAAATTTAGGGTCGGAATAGGACAGAAAATAGGCCCGGGCACCAAATTAAAAGTACCCCCCACCCCCTTTAATGAATTAGGAAAGCAAAAAAGAGGTCCATCTGTGCAAATTGTGTCAGGTTTGTACTTCTAAGGAGGCGCTGTATAAGGTTTTTGCAAGGTATGGAATACTGCATGGGTTTGAGATTGCTACAGGCAAAGTTTGTTTTAATATTAGGGAAATTCCCAGCAGACAATAAAAGAGGCCCGCATTTAACCAAAACAAAAAACAGCCCTATAGGTCAGTTGGACCCTGCAAACACACTGCCTTATTTATGAAGGCCTTGCGCCGCCGGTGCGCCACTTTTAAAATGGGAAAAAGTGACGTCCTTAGCTTTCCTACTGGCCCCTTCTTGTTCTGTTGTGTTGTGTTGCTACCTTGGCGGGCGCCAGGACGCTCCTTCGCTGGAGCATCTGTGCGCCTAATAAATGAGTCTAACATAACATAACATAACAAGGCCTTCATAGATAAACCCCTCAGAATCTGTGATTTCTGCCTGCAAGTTTTGCGCGAGGTTGCACCTGGTGATGGTGAAAAACATGCAAAATATTCTGCTTGCGATAAATAACACAAAGCTCGCAATCCTGATTCTGTACAAACTTCCATGTGGTCCCAACGCACTGACTGCTTAATTGGCCCTGAGTATTGAAGAAAATAAAACATACGGGGGCTTAGCCCCTTGCAGCACCCGCACCTCACTTTTCCAATGTTAAAAATGATGCAAAAGTGGCGCAAGAGGCTTGTAAATAAGGTACAATACATGTTATGGTCCAGAAAGTCCAGCTATATTTTAGCCGAGTTCAGAAGAGTTTCTTAGTCAGCCATTTAAAAAAAAAAAAGAATTGTGTGGTAGTTACTCAGAATGCAGAACTGTGCAGCAGTTCATGTCAGCCCAGAATCTGGTTTGGAATAGGTGTGATATGTCTCCTGCAGCTATCCCAGCCTAGGAAATCAGGTAGAATGTATGTACCACAGTGCAATTCTCCAATGGGGAGGGGAGAGGGTGATAGCATCAGTTCTGAGGGAAGTGGTGAAGAGTCTCTTCAGAATACTTGGGTGGTCACAGAGCATCTGCAAGAGTCTTAAGAGGGCATGAGAAAGCCTTTGCAGGCACCTTACCCTCTGTTGCTTTGAGCACTTTTGCGTGTCCAGGTGTGTGCTTGGCTGCTCTGTGAGTGAGAGGCCCTCCATATCATCCTGAAGTGAACGCTCAGGTTCACCCAATCCCTTTCTCATTCTCACTGAATCCAAGGAGAAGGCATCCCTCTCTTCCAATGATCCAAGGTAAGATTCAACCCTCTTCATATCTGAGCTTTGCACTCACTGAGTTATCAGACACGCATGCATGCATCACCGTCTGTAAAGAGAACCATGTGTGCAAATTCCCACACACTATATGATGAACATATTTATACGGTCTGCATCTCCCATGCCAGGTCTACAGCAGGGGAAAAGGTTTCTGCCTAAACATCTGCGCTGGTCCCTTGATGGCCCTTGATCAATACCAGAGAGCATACTCCCTCAGGTGATGACTGGGAGTGGCAGAAGAAAATTAGCAGTTTAGGTGTTTTGAATTATTGCCTGCAGAGAGATGTAGTCCTCAAAGGACAGAGAGGAAGGAGGACCTTCCTACCTGGAAGCGATGCTGACTCTCAATAATCATTGCTACAATAACCACATTTATGGATGTGAGGTCAATCCAGGAGAAAGGGCAAGAAACAAAGTCTAAACCACATTTGGAAACAAATGCAATGAGCCTCATGCACAAAAAATTGGCGTGGGCTGCGTCGCAAGTCTTTTTGCTGTACTGCCCTACACCAACTTGAAAGGATAGGAATGCACCTTATTTAACAAATACCTTGCATTCCTGTCTTTTCAGCCGGCTTAAAAATGTAGGCCTAGATCCAATGCAGGCACCCTTGCAGAATGGTGCTAGGGTGTCTGCGTTGTTGACCGGATTATTTTTGTGCAGGATGGGGTACATTCCTGCACAAAAACAATCCATGGAGGCGTTTTCCTCATTCTATATGTGCTTCAGAATGAAGCACACATGGAAAGAGGAAAAACCGAGGAGAAAGTAAAACATTTTTCCTTGTTACGGGTGCTCTGAGGAGGTGTAAGGTTTAGGCACTGCACCAGGTTTATGTGATTTTGTAAATCTGGGACAGCATCAAAATCCATTGATGTTATGTGGGAACAGTAACCACAATATCCATGCAACACCTCCTTGACAAAGAGTAAGGCAACGCAGCACTTTGCATTGATTTGCCTTACTCCATATCTATGAGTACATGCAAAGCCATGCAGGATGGCTCTGCATCGCCTCATAGATATTATTAGGAGGCCTGTGTCACCTGAGCATCAAAGAAATTGACACAGTCCGGTGGCACACGCCTCCTGTAAATGATCCCTAATGTATTTATGCTTTAAATTTGCATATCTTATGCATATTATTTATATTTTGTAAATTGCAGCCAATATAACTTCCTCCTTGGTTGATCTCATTTATTGGCACATGCAATAATACCCAGCAGGTCAAAGGATCCCTGTGAGGCAGTTTTGGACAAATCTATTTGTGTTGCACTTGGCCAGACAAATTGTGTACTGAGATGTGTTTGAAAGAATTATTCTAGTCATTAAGGCTTGGTGGAGGTCAAGCTCAAATCATTTATCTCAAGAGTCCAACCAATCATGAACCTTGAAACTGTGGAAAAGTTTCATTTCTAGACAAGTGGCAGTGGTTCAGGATCTAATAACAGTTGAATGAAGCCGTTGTCTCCTGTGGAGAAATACTAGGCTGCAAGAGATAAATTTAAGGGAGGCACATAGTGCCTCCTGGTTTGCTCTCCACTCTACATATAGACGGTACAGAAATTGTAGGTGTAAGCTTATCAACCTATTTTCAGCCCTTGTCCTTTGGAGTTTTAACCAGCAGAGTCAGTCCTCTTTTGGGTGCAGTTCATGTCTACACAAATATTCAGTGTCAAAACTGGCTCAAATATGGAGAGCACAAGTCCTCTATTATTTAATATTTACATCAGACCACTGGCAGCTTTAGTGGAGGAATCAGGGTTGTCGCTTTTTTATACGCCGATGACACCCAGATTCTCTTCTCTCTTTCAGCTGGCAAACAATCTGAGCCCTCTGCACTTAGATCTGTCCTCAGTAAAGTTATGGCTTGGATGAATGCCAACTTCCTGAAACTTAACGGTGATAAGACGGAGGTTCTGATCCTTGGCAAGGACCGTGGTCTCTGGGGCCCTCAACATTGGCCACCAGAAATGGGTACGCTACCTCAGCCTTCCACTCAGGTACGCAACCTTGGTTTTATTATGGATGATTCTCTCTCCATGCGGCAGCAAGCGACCAAGGTTGCAGCCACCTGCTTCACCATTCTGAAGTGGTTAAGGAAGAATGTGTGGATGCTTCCATCTCATGCCCAGCGTACCGTGGTCCAGGCCCTGGTGACCTCTAGGCTGGACTACGGGAATATTCTCTTTTTGGGTGTCAACAAAGAGATAAATTGCAGTGAGTACAAAACTCTGCCGCTAGACTACCTTGTCGAATCCCCAAAACGGCATTCACATCCAGGTTGCTGATCGCTCTCCACTGGCTCTCAATAGAGAAATGGGTCAAGTTCAAGGCCCTCACGTACATGTTCTGTATTAAGCATGCTAAGGCCCCAGACAATGTACAACAGATGGCCTGCCCCTACATCCCCTCACGTATGCTCAGATCCTCTACTCAAGAGAAATTGCGAGTTCCACGAGTTATACTTTCTCGTATGGGAGGGCGCTCCTTTTCTCATCTTGGCCCCATTTTATGAAATGCTCTTCCACTGTCTCTCCGCCTAAAACCCGATCTTCTGTCTTTCCGCAGATCCCTTAAAACATGGCTTTTCAGCCAATAGGCCTTCTCTCCCTTTGTTGTTCTCTGTTGGCTCCGGAAAACCCTTTGTGGTAGCTGTGCGCTGCTATATAAATGTAAATAAATAAATAAAAATAAACAATGGGTGCACACAATTAACATTCTCAAAGTTGTTGATCAGGCACACAGCCAGACAAGCTGGAGGATCATCTAATTTAGTGGCAGCAGCAGCAACCTCTGGTCAGAAACTCCCTTCTGAGGTTCAGACTACTGCAACAGATATGGCTCCAGGTTTGTCAAGAATGGCCACATACTGCAAGGACTATAGTGTTGTTATAAGTGTTGGTGGGCAGTGTGTTACAGGTATTCGAAATGCTACCAAAAATCATAGATGGTGTTTTTTTCATCCCTCTATCTTATGTGCAAATTCCATAAGAAGAGTTCAAGTGAGCAGCAAGAAAGCAATGCAAATCTGAGGGACCCTCCACTTTAATAGCAACACAACAACACTGAAGTAGAGACTCCATTCAAAAGTCCAATCTCAACTTCGATATTTGGCTCCAAAGATTTCCCTGATGGCATTATACCGCATGGATTGCGGAGTTGTAGATATTACTGGAGAGCAGTCCATAACAGCTCTTTGCAATGCTGCAATACTGGAAAGAATAATAAATGATGATGTGTTTTTTTATTTTTGACATTCATAGTTTTTCTACATTAGCAGGCATTTTATTATCTTACAAAATGGCCATCTAATAAATATCTGTTGTTCATTTTAATATCTTCAAATTTACTGTAAGACTACTTACATATAACTTGCCATATACACAAGTCACAAGTCAAACCATCCCTCTACAAACAATTACACAACTAACTTTTTCCAGTTATCATAATTACATTTTTCACTTTTTAAATATAAGTCAACAGTCTGTGTTTAAATCTTTAGTAAGTGCATCAACAACATATTCAAAAATATTCTGCTTTTTACAGAACACTCTATGTGTAAATGTAAATGTAAATGTATTGGACTTGTAAAGCGCACGGCTGCCCGTAAGCGTCCCGGCGCTTGCTTAGGGAACCCGTCCTGGTATTCCCCTGTGAGAAACCCCCGGCAGGGTGTCCACAAGGTGAAAGCGAGGCATCCCGCCGCGAGGGGCCGTAGTGGAGATTAAGCAAGCTATTGCCCAGAGTCGCAGAGTGTGACCCCGTGAGTTGAGTAGGCACCAGAGCGAGAATTGTCGAGTCCGTGGAATTTTGAGCCCGAGACCCGCCGAGGCGGGGAATCAAACCCTGGTCCACGGTCGATCCCAGCTTCCGGGTCTGCCGCCTCTAACCACTGACAAAAACAACAAGTGATGGACTGAATGTGGATCAATGTCACACACTCCCCCAGTCAAAAGATCTGGGCCCAAATCCATCGTTTTTTTGCACTCCACACCACCCTGGGTTAGACAATGGCGATATGCAAATCAGCTCTGACCCTGTTGCCCCATGGGAACAGTCCAGTCCGAACTACAAAAGCCATGTCCTTCCCAGAACGGAATCAAGCATCCGAGGACCGGACCGGTTTCGAGGTAACACCTCTCTTCAGCCCGGCTAGCTTGACTCCAAGTGGTGTGGAGTGCCTGGGACCCACGTCTGGGCATCCCCAGCGCACTTAGGGCGGCAATTGCAAAAACAACAAGTGATGGACTGAATGTGGATCAATGTCACACACTCCCCCAGTCAAAAGATCTGGGCCCAAATCCATCGTTTTTTTGCACTCCACACCACCCTGGGTTAGACAATGGCGATATGCAAATCAGCTCTGACCCTGTTGCCCCATGGGAACAGTCCAGTCCGAACTACAAAAGCCATGTCCTTCCCAGAACGGAATCAAGCATCCGAGGACCGGACCGGTTTCGAGGTAACACCTCTCTTCAGCCCGGCTAGCTTGACTCCAAGTGGTGTGGAGTGCCTGGGACCCACGTCTGGGCATCCCCAGCGCACTTAGGGCGGCAATTGCAAAAACAACAAGTGATGGACTGAATGTGGATCAATGTCACACACTCCCCCAGTCAAAAGATCTGGGCCCAAATCCATCGTTTTTTTGCACTCCACACCACCCTGGGTTAGACAATGGCGATATGCAAATCAGCTCTGACCCTGTTGCCCCATGGGAACAGTCCAGTCCGAACTACAAAAGCCATGTCCTTCCCAGAACGGAATCAAGCATCCGAGGACCGGACCGGTTTCGAGGTAACACCTCTCTTCAGCCCGGCTAGCTTGACTCCAAGTGGTGTGGAGTGCCTGGGACCCACGTCTGGGCATCCCCAGCGCACTTAGGGCGGCAATTGCAAAAACAACAAGTGATGGACTGAATGTGGATCAATGTCACACACTCCCCCAGTCAAAAGATCTGGGCCCAAATCCATCGTTTTTTTGCACTCCACACCACCCTGGGTTAGACAATGGCGATATGCAAATCAGCTCTGACCCTGTTGCCCCATGGGAACAGTCCAGTCCGAACTACAAAAGCCATGTCCTTCCCAGAACGGAATCAAGCATCCGAGGACCGGACCGGTTTCGAGGTAACACCTCTCTTCAGCCCGGCTAGCTTGACTCCAAGTGGTGTGGAGTGCCTGGGACCCACGTCTGGGCATCCCCAGCGCACTTAGGGCGGCAATTGCAAAAACAACAAGTGATGGACTGAATGTGGATCAATGTCACACACTCCCCCAGTCAAAAGATCTGGGCCCAAATCCATCGTTTTTTTGCACTCCACACCACCCTGGGTTAGACAATGGCGATATGCAAATCAGCTCTGACCCTGTTGCCCCATGGGAACAGTCCAGTCCGAACTACAAAAGCCATGTCCTTCCCAGAACGGAATCAAGCATCCGAGGACCGGACCGGTTTCGAGGTAACACCTCTCTTCAGCCCGGCTAGCTTGACTCCAAGTGGTGTGGAGTGCCTGGGACCCACGTCTGGGCATCCCCAGCGCACTTAGGGCGGCAATTGCAAAAACAACAAGTGATGGACTGAATGTGGATCAATGTCACACACTCCCCCAGTCAAAAGATCTGGGCCCAAATCCATCGTTTTTTTGCACTCCACACCACCCTGGGTTAGACAATGGCGATATGCAAATCAGCTCTGACCCTGTTGCCCCATGGGAACAGTCCAGTCCGAACTACAAAAGCCATGTCCTTCCCAGAACGGAATCAAGCATCCGAGGACCGGACCGGTTTCGAGGTAACACCTCTCTTCAGCCCGGCTAGCTTGACTCCAAGTGGTGTGGAGTGCCTGGGACCCACGTCTGGGCATCCCCAGCGCACTTAGGGCGGCAATTGCAAAAACAACAAGTGATGGACTGAATGTGGATCAATGTCACACACTCCCCCAGTCAAAAGATCTGGGCCCAAATCCATCGTTTTTTTGCACTCCACACCACCCTGGGTTAGACAATGGCGATATGCAAATCAGCTCTGACCCTGTTGCCCCATGGGAACAGTCCAGTCCGAACTACAAAAGCCATGTCCTTCCCAGAACGGAATCAAGCATCCGAGGACCGGACCGGTTTCGAGGTAACACCTCTCTTCAGCCCGGCTAGCTTGACTCCAAGTGGTGTGGAGTGCCTGGGACCCACGTCTGGGCATCCCCAGCGCACTTAGGGCGGCAATTGCAAAAACAACAAGTAATGGACTGAATGTGGATCAATGTCACACACTCCCCCAGTCAAAAGATCTGGGCCCAAATCCATCGTTTTTTTGCACTCCACACCACCCTGGGTTAGACAATGGCGATATGCAAATCAGCTCTGACCCTGTTGCCCCATGGGAACAGTCCAGTCCGAACTACAAAAGCCATGTCCTTCCCAGAACGGAATCAAGCATCCGAGGACCGGACCGGTTTCGAGGTAACACCTCTCTTCAGCCCGGCTAGCTTGACTCCAAGTGGTGTGGAGTGCCTGGGACCCACGTCTGGGCATCCCCAGCGCACTTAGGGCGGCAATTGCAAAAACAACAAGTGATGGACTGAATGTGGATCAATGTCACACACTCCCCCAGTCAAAAGATCTGGGCCCAAATCCATCGTTTTTTTGCACTCCACACCACCCTGGGTTAGACAATGGCGATATGCAAATCAGCTCTGACCCTGTTGCCCCATGGGAACAGTCCAGTCCGAACTACAAAAGCCATGTCCTTCCCAGAACGGAATCAAGCATCCGAGGACCGGACCGGTTTCGAGGTAACACCTCTCTTCAGCCCGTTATAGTTCGGACTGGACTGTTCCCATGGGGCAACAGGGTCAGAGCTGATTTGCATAAAGCCATTATCTGACCCAGGGTGGTGTGGAGTGCAAAAAACGATGGATTTGGGCCCAGATCTTTTGACTGGGGGAGTGTGTGACATTGATCCACATTCAGTCCATCACTTGTTGTTTTTTGCAATTGCCGCCCTAAGTGCGCTGGGGATGCCCAGACGTGGGTCCCAGGCACTCCACACCACTTGGAGTCAAGCTAGCCGGGCTGAAGAGAGGTGTTACCTCGAAACCGGTCCGGTCCTCGGATGCTTGATTCCGGTCTGGGAAAGATATGGCTGTTGTAGTTCGGACTGGACTGTTCCCATGGGGCAACAGGGTCAGAGCTGATTTGCATAAAGCCATTATCTGACCCAGGGTGGTGTGGAGTGCAAAAAACGATGGATTTGGGCCCAGATCTTTTGACTGGGGGAGTGTGTGACATTGATCCACATTCAGTCCATCACTTGTTGTTTTTTGCAATTGCCGCCCTAAGTGCGCTGGGGATGCCCAGACGTGGGTCCCAGGCACTCCACACCACTTGGAGTCAAGCTAGCCGGGCTGAAGAGAGGTGTTACCTCGAAACCGGTCCGGTCCTCGGATGCTTGATTCCGGTCTGGGAAAGATATGGCTGTTGTAGTTCGGACTGGACTGTTCCCATGGGGCAACAGGGTCAGAGCTGATTTGCATAAAGCCATTATCTGACCCAGGGTGGTGTGGAGTGCAAAAAACGATGGATTTGGGCCCAGATCTTTTGACTGGGGGAGTGTGTGACATTGATCCACATTCAGTCCATCACTTGTTGTTTTTTGCAATTGCCGCCCTAAGTGCGCTGGGGATGCCCAGACGTGGGTCCCAGGCACTCCACACCACTTGGAGTCAAGCTAGCCGGGCTGAAGAGAGGTGTTACCTCGAAACCGGTCCGGTCCTCGGATGCTTGATTCCGGTCTGGGAAAGATATGGCTGTTGTAGTTCGGACTGGACTGTTCCCATGGGGCAACAGGGTCAGAGCTGATTTGCATAAAGCCATTATCTGACCCAGGGTGGTGTGGAGTGCAAAAAACGATGGATTTGGGCCCAGATCTTTTGACTGGGGGAGTGTGTGACATTGATCCACATTCAGTCCATCACTTGTTGTTTTTTGCAATTGCCGCCCTAAGTGCGCTGGGGATGCCCAGACGTGGGTCCCAGGCACTCCACACCACTTGGAGTCAAGCTAGCCGGGCTGAAGAGAGGTGTTACCTCGAAACCGGTCCGGTCCTCGGATGCTTGATTCCGGTCTGGGAAAGATATGGCTGTTGTAGTTCGGACTGGACTGTTCCCATGGGGCAACAGGGTCAGAGCTGATTTGCATAAAGCCATTATCTGACCCAGGGTGGTGTGGAGTGCAAAAAACGATGGATTTGGGCCCAGATCTTTTGACTGGGGGAGTGTGTGACATTGATCCACATTCAGTCCATCACTTGTTGTTTTTTGCCTCTAACCACTGAGCCACGCTTCTCCTTTCAATTTTGTAATCTCTTTTTTAAAACTATCAGCTCTAATATATTTGTCTTGTTCTGCAACTCTTCCTCTTAACAACTCTTCATTTTCCCTAGACGCATGCTCAGGACCAAAGGAACAAAACTGCCCATCACCAAAAACCTTTTCTACATCTGCTACACTACCATGCAAAAGTGGTCTACTTATTTCTCCTAAACGTAAAGCAGGGTTTTTCACATAATACAGTCCCCTACCTAAATTTTGCATTGTTGAATGGTATAACATATTTTGTGCTTTAAACTCCGCCATGGAAAGATCAATTGGAATTCTCCTAATATATCAATGGATTCCTGTCTAATACTAGAAACAATGCTACAATTCCATTTGTATACAGTACCCTGACTACTCATTCCTCCTACCTCTTCTGTAATACCTTATTCTACATTTCTAGATACCATAACCTCTTTTGCTATAGGACTACTGTAGGAAACTAGGATCTGCTTCGTATGGTTAACCCCACTTTTTGCTCGATGTTACACTGTTTTGACTAGTCTGACTGGGATCCTACTAATCAGGACCCCAGTCTATCTGCTGTTTCCCTAAAATGTACTGACATGTACTTGGGTACACTCCAGATTGGATACTGGGGTACCCTTATGAGTCCCTAGTATATGGTACCCATGTACATAGGGCATAGGTACCCCAAAGGCATCCCATGGGCTGAGGAATGTATTATGCCACCCATGAGAGGCCAAGTAAATTGGAACTACAGAACTGCCATTGCAGCCTGTGAAGGATGGTGCATGCACCACTTACGTTAGATATAGGTTTACTATATCTATATGTCACTACACTTAAAAACTATAAGTCACCCCTATAGCAGGCCTTGACAATTCTGAAGGCAGGGAGCTGGGTTTTATGTGAGAGGGTGCCGCTGCATGAGCAGAGCCCCTCTGCAGCCTTCGGAGTCCATTCTCCTAAGTTATCGGTGACACAGCCTGACATATAGGTAGAAGTGCATTATAACCTTGCGTTGAATGCTATCTCGAAAACGGCTGAAATAAAACATGTTGTGTTTGGTATCAAACACCTTGTAATCATACCTCCACACTGGTAACCAGTTTGGGAGGTATGATTCCACCCTTCTGAAGCAGATTTCATGGGTCCCTGGTCTTCCCAGTATCAGCCTTCTCGACCCGGATAGCACAAAATGGATGCTGTCGACCAGAGACACATTTCTGCCCTCCTGCTGCTGAGCCAAGCTTGAGTAGAGGAAGGCAGCACAATAGGCATCCTGTCACAGTGAGGTGTGATCACCTCCCAGACATGAATTAGTGAATTGAAGCTGGGTGGGTGCACTTCCAAAGTGCCTGAAAGTCTGTACGAAGGGGCACATTGGTGTCCCTGTGCGTAGTCCTGCTCTAACCAGTTCTGGGAGCCATTGGCTCCTGCTCTGACGCGAAACTGGACAAACGACATGGGTGAAACCACCCTCCTGTCCTGACCCTCCCCTCAGAGGGTCCCCTGAATCTGTTGAATCTTCTCCCATAGGAAAAAAGGGCTTACCTGGGTGTATCACCCTAGATTCGATGTGGACAAGATTCTGAACAAGAAACCACTGACCTTCGACCGTCTGGACACTCTGGACTTCGGTGACTTTGACTGGGCTCTACTTTGTCTCCCTCTCCATCCAAAGCCTCGTTTGTGCCCATGCACTATACAGGCTCCGTGCAGGACCAGTGGAGCATCAACAACAACCGAAGTATCTCCCTTGGAGTGAATGAGTCACTCCCCTGCGTTTGCAGGCACCATAACGCAACTGACAGGTCTGCTGATCCTGAGCTCTTGGGGACTCCAAAGGCTCCAGCAACACAAAAGGTAGGTTCCTACGTTCCTTGAAGTTGAACTGCCCTTTTAACAAGTTTAAGGCCAGTATCCTTCGTGAGGACCGCATAACTTGAACCCCTGTGCACTGCATACTTTTGCAATTGCATACGCTTGTTGGTGTTCTCCAAAGTCGTGCATTGGCCTCCTTGCACTCTGTGCACTGAAAGCTATTGCCTTGTGAAACTGCTAGAGGTCCCCTTGCGATTCCTGTGCCTTTGGATCCATTTGATGGACAACACTGCTTTTCTTGGGCTCCCCTGGTTGCTCGAGGCCTGCCCGGACTCCCCTTGCTGTGGCGAGTCCTCTGGTCCTTGCTGGGCCAGACAGTAACCTTTTCCGACCTTCTTCGAGGGTCGCCACTGCCAAGGCTTGTTGATGCTTGTGCCAGATACCAACCCCTCAGAAATTGACATCCTTCATGGTACAGCTCATATTCCGCTCCTGGTCATCCTCAACATCTCGTGGTCACTGCAGCTGTGGAGTCAAGATCTCCTTCGCACCTGAAGCACCCGACAATGGTGGGCATTTGTCTATCAAGCCCCTGGTCACTCCTGAGTGACCCAGTCTCTGTCCCCTATGCTTTCAGGTTCCTTCCATCAAGAATCTTCCTGCAGATCCCACCAGACACACTTCTTCTTTCCAGCAGTGCCATTTCTTTGAAGACTCCCATCGAGAATGACGGTGGTTCCCAACACCACTTTAGACCTATGCACCCAGCTTCCCTGGGATAGGTAACTCTGGTACTTCGGTATCCATGGGTAGGGAGGCTCTCCAACCTCCTATGTTCCAAGGGGTTTCCTCGTAAACCACTGGGAAGGGACCTTTAACTTTAAAACTGCAACCGCGACTCTCCCATTGAATTGGCGGTAGCACGCGGTCATGTTCTCAGACTACACCCATCCTCCATAGGGTCCCTAATTACTCACCATGGGTGATTCCTTGGGGTTCCAGCAATTCTACGTAATCTAGACACTGTCCTGACTCAAGTCGTGGTTCTTATACCTCTATTTTAGTATATGGTTTGGTCCCCTCCGGTGCCCACTGTGTATTGGTGCTACTTACAATTGTTTTTGTGCTACAGTATTGTGTGTTTTGTGTTTATCTGCATATAGCATATACTGTGAGGTATTTAAGGTGTTATAATAATAAATATATATTCTCATAACTACTGTGTGGTTCTCCTTTCATTTAACCAATACAATAAGGTTGCAGTCCGGACAAACAAGCTGCTTAACATTCCTACAAGACTAAGCCTGAAGGCTGCTCTTCACAGCTACCACTTGGATAGCTTTCATAAGGTTATCTTTGACATCTTAAATCACCATAAGGGTTATTTGGACTGGTGCAAGGTGCCCACTTTAATTAGTGGACATCATATACTAGGCCATCTTCTCACAACTACCATTCTTCATTTGATAACATTGTCCTCTTTAATCAATAGCATGAACTAATCTGTTATCCTGGAGATAGCTTTCTTCATTAAAGCAAGCCCCTGTACAAGAAGTATGTGTCTTTGTCCACTAAAATCTGTATAACAGTTGCTTCTATTCACTGATTTTTTCCTCTGGTTTTGTCTCCTCACGCAAAACACTATTTTGTCAAGAGTCTTCATTCTATTTAAATTCAAAATGAAAAGCGTCTTCTTCAAAGCAAAGGCCTTATCAACTATTCTCACAACTCATTTGTTTTGCTTTACTGAGACTCTCCTTCTTTTACATCTTCTGAAATTTAACACTAAATTTACAAGGCTGTAACTATGCAATCATAATAACATTTGCCCAGAAAAAATGCAGCTTTTATAACACCCACTTACAACCCATGCACGCATTGAAATACTGAAGCACACACGTGAACCAATGAAACACTCAGGCTCTACTCATGCACTCATGTAATTATGTAGAGATCACAATCATAGTAATTCTATCACCCATATTCCTCAGTAAAACTTTGAAATACATGGATTTGTGGTTAAATACATTAGAATTCCCCGGATGATTGAATGAGTGCATAGGTAGGGCCTAGGTGATTCCCTGGGCATACAGCTAGTGCCTATATAATTCCCTGACTATGTCAAAACTCCATGGGTCATTCCATATCTGTATACTTACTGCCTGCATGTTTGCATGAGTATACTACCAGTATGTGGGTGTTTGAATGAGTGCATGAGTAGAGCCTGAATGATTCAACAAGTACAGGACTAATGCTTCAATAATTCAATACATACATAGGTTCTGGTAGGATGAATAAATGAGTGCAAGCCTAGTGCCTGGATGATTGCAAGAGGACATACGTGGTATATAGGTGATTTATGCAGTGCATGGATAGGGCATACATCATTGTTTAAGCCAATCAATATCGTCTAGCCTATTGGATGAGAGGATGAATAGTGTTTCATCCATTAGATGCAGCCTATGTGTTTTTGGTTGAGTTAACAGGTCGTCCCTGGATGCTTACATAGCTCCATGGGTAGTGCCCGCAGATTTGAAAAAGTGCATCAGTAGTACCTACCTGATTAGATGAGTGCATGACTAGTGTCTGAGTGACTGCATAATTCCTTTGTTAAAGCTTTAGAGATTGGATGAAAGTAAGTATACTGCTTGGGTGATTGTATTAGTGCAAGACTATTGGCTCAGTAATAAAATGGCTGCATAGGTAGTGGATGGTTGATGGGTTTATTATAATGGGACTAGCTACGTAATTACATGAGTAGACCCGGAGTGTTTCATCAGTGCATGTGTATGCCTCAGTATTTCAATGACTGCATGGGTTGTAAATGGGTGTTTAGAAGTTTGCATAGGTTCTGCGCAAATGTTATGATGATTGCATAGCTACAGCCTTGTTAATTGCATAAGCCAATAGATACTACCTAGGTGAGTAGATGAATGAATATGTAGTGCCTGCATACTTCAAATACTATATGATTTCTGCCTGCCTGATTGCAAGAGTAAATGTATAGTTTCTGGATAATTGAATAACTTCATGAATACTGAATCACTGATTTGATGACTGCCTGAGTAGTGGCTGGGTGATTCCTCAACTGTCTGAATACTGCCTGTGTGATTGAGAAAGTGCCTTCATTCCTGTTAGATACATACCAATTATCACAATATCTCTAAATCATTGGTTATATCCTTATGGCAGTTTCAAACTACCTGTTTTATTTTATAAATGCTGTTCTTCTGAGCTATGTGTGAGTGAAATCTGGGTATCAAATTTGATATATAATTGCATACATTGCCCTCTGGAAACATACATTGCTTTGCAGTGCACATGCATATTGAAGTTTCCAAAACAGAAAACAACAAAAAAATGCAAAGCACAAAACCTTTTGTAATTAAATAATAATACTTCTGCTTCTAAAACATATATTCAGCATATCTCAAATAAATGTTACACTCAAAATGAAGCTAGCACAAGGACTCTCGAGGCATTCTGCACTATTAATGCTTCTCAATTGTAAGCAAAGCATGTTTGAAGAAAAACACTACCCACACCATATATTTGACACGTTCATCACACTTACTAAACATAGATCACCATGTAAACATATATGTAACTTTTTAATAGATGTACATCTTCAAGCCATATTTTCCAAAATATATACCTCTCTGCATCTTGAAGCAACCTCAAAAGTCCCACCGTAAATATAGCTATGTGCAAGCACACAAACTATATCCCATCATCTAGGCATATGCAAAGTGGTCATATAAGTTAAAAACCACATTGACAAACACTTCCCAATACATACCTAACAAGTATTACTACTTTCTATTTCATATACACGCACACAATGTTCTCATGTTTTATTTCTCACTACAGTATTCCTGTTTAATAATGTTAAAGTACTACAACTCCGAGAATGCAAATTATTGATGTATCTACTCTGCACATGATGTTTACACATTTAAAACATTATTAATTCATCATTGCAACTTTCCACAAAACTATACTGTTATTTTTCAATAAAATAAACGGTATAGAGTCATAATATCGATGTTTAAATATCGATATGCCATAATATCGACGCTTAAATATCGATGTGACATAATCTCAACCCGCAAGGATATTGTCTACCAGGATATCGACATGCAGTTCCAATGCTTTCCTTGCTGCCTGCAAGTCTTTGATTTGTTGCTGCATCATCTTGGAATAGTGGCCGAAATCGGATGCATGACGTTACAACGCATGCTATTACAACGCATGCCTTTACGACGCAAGTTTTACAACGCAAGTCGTTACAACGACTTGCGCTGGGGGGCGCTGGATAGTGAATAGTTTAATTTACTATTCCAACTCCAGTCCCCTTGGATAGTAGGGAAGGTGTTGGATAGTAATTTAAACTATTCCCTATCCTAGAGCGCCCCCGGCGCAATTCGTTGTAATGACTTGCGTTGTAATGGTTGCGTCATAATGGTAGTGCGTTGTAACAGTTGCGTTGTAAAGGATGTTTCCCCCAAAATCTGTTGTTATTACCTCCATTGTTTTGACCTTGTTGCATATTTTCTGTAAGTCAGCCCTTATAAGCATCACTTTGGTCGTTATGGAGTCCATCCTGCTCTTAAGGGACGCTTGTACACCTGTGATGGCATCAGTGATGTCTTTAAGGGAGGGGTAATCTGCTCTCTGTCTAGGCATGTTCTTCGTCTAGGCCTTTTCTGCATCATCCATTTCTGCAGCTTTTGAGGAGGCATAGTTATCCATTTTGGTTTGGTGTGTGTTCCTTGCCCCTCTGTTCTCGGACATTGCTTGTACGTACCACCAGTGGGGGGGAAGGGATCACCAGCGAAACCCCACCGCAAAGTTGTTTCTCTACCCCAGAGGGGACTACCTGCTGCCTAGCCGGAGTGCACTGACCTGCACACCATGCTGCCTGTCTGGGTTCGCCCCCAGAGAAGTTTGTAGTTCTGTTGAGATAGCCTCGCTCATTGCGTAGCTCCTATTTTCTGCCTCTGAACATTACTCACAGTTTAAGCATTGAAAGTGAGGAGATGCAGCTATCAGTCTGGGGTGCCACCACTCCAGGTTTGCGGTCTCCTTTGTCCGGCCATCAACCAGTGCCCTGGCCTCCATCGTAACGCACGCTATAATGCGCGCTCCAAACCAACAAATCACCACCTCTGGTCCCATAAGTTGTTTTATTTCATCCGGGTCGGATTTCGAGGCGCTGCTTAACAGTTTATTGGTCCCCCTTTATACTGGCCGGAGTGGAAGGGCAACAACAAAAGACCCTGTCCAATGGACGTCAACTAGTGTCAGTTACTAGGGAGATAGAACAGTCTATGTGTACTGATAACTACTCCAGACCCCTACAATTTATGTGGGAACGATTCACTGCACTGCGCCCAGGTTCATGTTAAAAAAGCCCAATTTCCTTGGCAGAAACACCGAACAACAAGTTGTCTGACCCACCTAGGTCAATGACAAGGATCCACACCAAGGTGTTGGATCAAATACTACTTAGAAAAAAAGTGTGAAAAACAAGTGACACCTCACGGAAACACCACCAACGGGGTAACTGGTATGTAATTTCCAGACAAGCCCCTTTCTCATCATCGGTAGTCACTTGATTCTCAAAGAAAGAAGAAAGAAAGTGTCCAAAACAAACAACCAAAAACGTGTAACAAACAGTGGAAAGCAGAAAACATCTGCTAGTGACAAACACACAACATAAATAAGTGCATAAAACACAGCATCCAGTTCCCTTAGCCAACTTTATTCATAGGGAAATGGGTGTATGCTGTACTAATAAAAAGGCTGGTAGCTATTCATGCATACCATTACCTAATGCCAGTGCCGACATGTTTCACTGCCACATGCATTTAGGCAGTTTCATCAGGGCTGCACTATATGCTGCCACTCCACTCTTGGACACTTGTTCTGTGTTAACTGCCACGGAAAAAAGGTGCATAAAAACAATTAAAAGCATGTAAATACACAAATAGGTAGCCGTATGTGTAGTGCTATGTACAAAACAATGTTTACCCAGAGTCAGCCTTGTTGCTCATACCGGCCGCCCCGGGGTTGGGAGAGATGCAAGAGTACTCCAAACGTGAGTTCTTGCCTTCCCTTAGCCTTTAGCGTTCTAATGGTGTAAACAGACGAACATATTTCCAGATGTCAAAACATAATTACATCTTTTCCCATTGTTTAGGAGGCTAAAAACCTTACACAATGCTTGAATGTTAGCATCTAGGCGTCGTGTATTTGCGCGCAAATGGCGTAATGCAAAAGTCAAATGCCCCAACCTGTTTTTCATTTTTAACTATCACTGTCAGAAAGTTATGCAGCCATGAGTTCAAAAGTTCAAAGTATCGAGCCGTAGCACAGGTTATGCTGCCATGAGTTCCAAATATCGAACCGTAGCACACATCCACACACAACGTTGGACAAGCATTGATGTAACTTCATGTATATCTACCAGACTTTTTATTGGTACAGCATACACTCATTTCCCTACGAATAAAGTTGGCTAAGGGAACTGGATGATGTGTTTTATGCACTTATTTATGTTGTGTGTTTGTCACTAGCAGATGTTTTCTGCTTTTCACTGTTTGTTACACGTTTTTGGTTGTTTGTTTTGGACACTTTCCTTCTTCTTTCTTTGAGAATCAAGTGACTACCGATGATGAGACAGGGGCTTGTCTGGAAATTACATACCAGTTACCCCGTTAGTGGTGTTTCCGTGAGGTGTCACTTGTTTTTCACACATTTTTTCTAAGTAGTATTTGATCCAACACCGTGGTTTGGATCCTTGTCATTGACCTAGGTGGGTCAGACAACTTGTTGTTCGGTGTTTCTGCCAAGGAAATTGGGCTTTTTTAACATGAACCTGGGCGCAGTGCAGTGAATCGTCCCCACATAAATTGTAGGGGTCTGGAGTAGTTATCAGTACACATAGACTGTTCTATCTCCCTAGTAACTTACACTAGTTGACGTCCATTGGACAGGGTCTTTTGTTGTTGTTCTAATTTTGAGTGGAGGGCGACCTGGTCCATTTTTTCCCTCTGAGCTCCCATTGAGAGATTGGAGTGGATGGGCACCAGTTCTCCATCGGGAACACTCACAAATATACTGGCAGGAGCTGCACTCCTTCGCACCCATGCTTACCTACAGGTACAGTCATCAGTGTGCAATATTCAGGGGCAACTGCAGAGATGATTTTGGCGCTGGAGTGTTGAGTGATACACCGCTGGGGACCCCACTCGTTTCTACCGGCAATCACAGAGCTTCGGTCGAGACCAGGCCTTGCTCCGTCATTGAACGCCGCTACCTGCAAGAGGGGGGTGGGGCACCGATTCACCAAGCTACGCTGCAGGAGACGCGATGCTCCTCACCTCTGCCTTTTCTCCCTCATTCGGTGTGTCTCTCTGAGGGGGTTGTATATTGCCTCCGAGTTCTTGCCGCAGCAGTTGTCGACCTGTTGAGAGGCTCAGTCACTCACGTGAGGCCATGGTGTGTGGTCAGGCCTTCATTGTCTGTTGGACACCGGCTTCAAGCTGCTGCTGGAGATGGCCTTTTATAGATCGAGGGGACCCCTTTGGCTTTGTCGTGTGCTGAGCTGTTCCTTTCTTCCAAGCATTTGGATTTGTTAGACGGATATTGCTGCAGTTATAGCTAAAAAAGTACGGAGCTCTCTATCAAGTGTCCATCTTTGCCGGCGCTTAGCCACGCCCTCGCTTTTATAAATTGTTGGTGAGGGAGGAACATTCCTCAGTTGTCCATCACAACACCCAGATACATGTTCTCAGATGCTTTCTCAATTGGAAAATCATTCAAGTGTCAGTGCTGGAATTTCTTTATTTTCCTTCCAATGTTTTTTGTTTAATCCAAGTTGATGGTTAGCCCATTGTATTCAACATGATATTTTCATTTATTTAAAAGACATTGTAGCCTTTTTCTGGTTTTGGATATCAGGAGGGCATCATCTGCATAGAAAAGACATCTGATCCGGTTACCTCCAAGTCTCGGAACATGTGCATTAACATTCTCCAGATCCCAGTAAAAATAAGATAAAAAGATGTTAAAAAGTAATATGGTTACAATTCAGCCTTGTTTTAATTCAGTCCATTTATTTTATTTTATAGGTAAGCAAACTTCTGTCCCCAATTTTGACTTGGAGTCAGGTATTAGAAAACAGAGTCATGATGCTCATCAACAGAAGTGTCAGATTTCTCCTCGCCACTAGTTCCCAATATAGGATGTTTCTGGGGACTGAATCAAAATCTTCTTTGAAATCCAAGAGCAGAGTTACAACATGGATTTAATTTTGAGTATTTACTTGTGATCGCTATCAGTAAGGACTGTCAAAAACAGACAATTTGCAGACGTTCAAATCCCTTCTCCAAAGCCAATTTGATAAACGTGACAATCTCCTGCTTGTCTGACCATGGTTCTTTTAATAACAGGCCAGCACTGGTTTTTGCTTGTTGTCAAGTAAGGATATTTAACAATAGTTGCCCAAGCATGTGCTGTTGCCCCCTTTGTAAACTGAGGGAATTTTTGCTCCATACCAAGAGTCAAGAAACTGGTGGTGATTCAGTTATTGTAGTTCGGAGATAACATTTCCAACCAGAATTTAAGATTAGATTGAAAGAGTTCCTGAGGTATGCCATTTGCGCCCAGGGCACCATCAGGCTGAATGCTATTTATGATGTAAGACACTTGCATACAGGTAAATCTTAACACCACCACATGCTGAAATTCAGGGACTTAGAAATAGGCCATTTGTTCTTAATCCGCCTCTCTATGGCCTCAGTTAAAAAAGTCAACCAATTGTGATATTTGTGTTCTATGCCAGTTTACAATGGCCTAAAACTCTTTGGCATTCCTTGACTCACTTACCTATAGTTATCAGTCCCAGATGTTGCTGTTTCTTTTCATCTAGTAGCCCATATCCCGTTTTTGTAATTTGTTCGTAATGCTGTAATTTCAATTCAGTGGCCAATATTGGTCGGATTACATCTAAAAATTTGTAGCTGACCGTTGTAGCTCTTTCTTAATATATCTAGCAGCCGAAAAGCAGCAGTCATAGGTTTCTTTTATTTTACATTAGGGCAGGGGTAGGGGCTCTCTTTGTTTTTAAAGAGAACTTAATTATTAATTTTTCAGCTCCCTGCACCGTGCCCTTGGCGGGCCAGTTTGTGTTTCGGACAAAGTTTCCACTAACATCAGACAGCTCTACCTGCTGTTTTTAGCTGATGAGACATCCCATTTCAGTTATTTTAAGTTGACTGTTGTGATGACTTTACCAGGTTCAGGACCCTTTATGTTCAGGACTCTCTTATTACATAGTTGCAGGTTCTGCTGATTGTGGTCAATTTCAGTATGTTGTGCGATCTTAATAGATTTCAGGTATTTGATATGGGGATGGCTGATGAAGATGTAATCTACAGTGGTCTGTGATCCAGTGGAGATATACGTTAAGGTCAGCACTTGGCTTTCTTTTGTAATTTTATTCAGGGTTCAATGGCCGGCTTGGGTGCAAATCTTCAGGGTCTTTTCTCAAGCAGGTCTCTTCTTTTAAGCAACAGGTAAATTTGATGCAGTATGTTCCATTGTTTGTCTTATTAAGTCACAATATCATCTACGAATCGATTGTCTAAAAGGTTCATGTTGAAGTCACCTCTTAACAGCATTTGAGCACTGTTTTAATTTTGACTAAGGTGCTTCAT
This sequence comes from Lissotriton helveticus, assembly GCF_964261635.1. Taxonomy (NCBI): domain Eukaryota; kingdom Metazoa; phylum Chordata; class Amphibia; order Caudata; family Salamandridae; genus Lissotriton; species Lissotriton helveticus. Next base: position 61,351,779 of record NC_136071.1, read on the forward strand.
TAATGTTTGGAGTTTTGAAGTAATCACACCTTTCTGTGATTGAGGTGAATTAATATAGATATTTATAATTATTAGAGGTTCTTTCCGGATTTTTTTAGATCTATTTCATTATTTTTTAAGTCTAGATTCAACAAGATGTGGATCTTCAGTCCTCCTTTTTGCCCTTTGACTTTGTTTTTTGTGCTATGGTGGTGAATTCAATATATCTAATTATTTATTTAGACTCCTTCCAAGGAAAGCGCCAGAGTAAGGCTTTAGCCTTCCAGGCTTAAGGCCTCACTCTGCCACTTCAGAAACTCAGGCCTGCGCCATATTTACAAGAATGTGGTGCAGTCCTGCATTTCCCCCTGCACTGGCGCTTCACTTAGCAGCCTAGCACCAACGCAGGAACCCTTGCACCGTAGTAAATAATAGACAGCGTTACAATCAAGGGGTGTTGTGGGGGAACGTCCACTGCAACACCATTGCCCTCCCTTTTTCACACTAAGCATATTGTGAAAGGGGGCCTTATTTGACAGGCAGCGTTAAGCCACATTAAGTGGCTTAATGCTGCCTTGCAAATAAGGCGGGCCCCTATTGCCATCACATTACCGAAAGTGGCGTTGAGATAGTGATAGGGGCTTGTAAATATGCCCCCATGTTTCCTTCAAGATGCCCAAAATGAGCATGATGGGTGGTGCAAAAAACTTCCCAAGCCCTGCTCTTGAGCGAGCAAGGGGGGAGTGCAGAATACAATGGGAACATCACGTTTTTAAAAACATTGCAGCTTCTTCCCAAAAAGCAATTTGATTGTAACAGCTCTATCACCCACAGCTGAATTGTAGTCTGGTGAAGTTCATGAGGGTGGTGGAAAAGAAAATGCCAAAACCAGATTCATAATTTATCGTAACACAAACAGCACTTTTATTTATGGACATCTAAAAATATACATTTTAGAAATTATTTAAAAAAGATAAAAGATGCGTATTTGGAATAATGTTTTTAAAATTTTACGCAGATTTACTTTTAAATGTTGATGTTTTGTATTGCAATGGTTTTTATTAACTATGCTAATAAACTACTTAATTACTTACTCTTACCCTTACCCTGTTGTTTTCCTTACTATCTAATAAAACACATATTACTGAGTCTAATTTGAGTTGCCGTGGTGTGCAAATAATGATGTACTGGGATGCGGCCTCCAGTATTCACCAGTAGATAAGATTAATTGATGCATTTCACCCCTCATTTTTTTGTGTTTCTCAGTGCAAAACCCTAAGTGCAACTGGTTTGCTCAGATGCGGGGCCTCTGCTCAATATAACACTAGACTCAAGCAGTATCAGAAAGGAAAGGCCTAATTAGTCTAAAAGGGATCTTTGTTTGCTTGTGTACCGGTTTAGAGAGACCTGGCTTTGGCAGTTCTGGATGAACTGTTCCTATTAGAGCAGGAACACGGTTGATTTAGAAATGGCTGGATCTAATCTGAGGTGCGCACAAAAACATGGACTAGAATGTGGCCTTAAATAATTACCAATGGCTTAGGTTACTTGGATCTCTCATCCCATCCCTTTTTTGTATTTTTCACAATTTGGAGGACCATAATTAAATATCAAAAGACTTTGGGGTCAAACGTTGATAACCTAAAGATACACATTCACCAAGTGTTGAAATTAATGTGGCTATTATTACTAATGAGAGTAGAACTAATAAGTCATTTCATGCAAGCGGTGTGTTTATATGATGCATAATATTTGCATAATGTATGTTTTCTGTATGGCGGGCTTAGAGTTGAGGTGGAATTGATACAGTATGACTACAGTTGTGCAAGAGTTTTGCCTTCCTTATGTCCCAGTGTTCTTTGTGCTGAAGCTATCTTGATCGAGTCAGAGCATGGCTGATCAGAAGTTTGCAATTTAAGACAAATGATTTAGAAATATATGTATTTGTCCAAATTCGTTTAGCTGAAATGCAACAATATTGGGATCAGCTGACTGTGTAGTAAAATGTTCGGATTTGCTTTCTCCAGAAACGTTGTTCTAAATATATTTGCTGTGACTTTCCAAAATATGTTCGCAAATTAAGGTATTCACATGCAGCTGCAAAACGGTGTAAATGTACAAATGAGGTTATTGCAACTTAGAAGTGGGGCAAAAAGAGGAGGGATGTGAAGAAAGGAAAGCAAATTTCGTTTGAAGACATCAGGAATTGGGGAGCCAGTTTTACAGAGAATTGATTGGACATCAACAGGTATTGGGTGAAAGAAGTAGGTGTATAGAAGAGCTGAGAGGAGAGTGGTATAGGTGCTCTTCAGGTGGAGTATGACTAACTAATCAGTCACTTTGCATCTACAAGGAGTTTAAGGAGGGCATGAAACATCCTTTGCAGTGATGGTACCAGGTGTACCTTCTAATATTCAGTGACAGGGAAGACCACTACACTATCCTGAAAGGATATAGCCCTTCGATAAAACCTACCCAATGCACTGCTCCTCAATATACATTAGAACTTTTCCAGTAACCCAAAGTATGATCAACAAGCCCTAGATCTGTCCCAAAAACTATGTGTACAAATATATCCTGAAAAAATTGATCAGGTGAACGCAAAAGAGAACATGCAATAATTGCAGGCAGGATCTATTAGAGACATATCAGAAACCAATGTCTTGTGCGATCATTGGTGTCACCAGCTTTTCTCACAAATCCAGCCAAGAATATAAGCCAATTTCCAAACTTTGGAGAATCCTCAATGCCACTGGGAATCACTGGAAACCCCACCTTGTTCTACTTTAAGAGAAATAAAAACAAATGGGACATGGCTGTATGCATATAACCACAACCAAATAAACATGCCAAAACTACTGAACCCCTTTTTGGGGACTTTCCTTGGTTACTGAGCACTGCCCTTGGGGCAGATGTTCGATATGCCAATGCAAACAAGTGGCCAAAGGTATTGAGACAGGGACAACCATACAAAACAGCAGACATTGCAACTGCAATAATACCAGTGGTACTTATACGATTCCATGCACTTCCAACGTCCAGTACATTGGTATGAATATGCGAAAGATCTGGGTCAGCATCAACAAACACCAGAGCAATATCAGGTGCAGCCACAACACAACTCACATTAAATCACACTATGTAGAACTAGTGCTTAGTGAGAACAAATTCCAATTAGTCAATATGGAACAGGTGGTAAACTATTCAGGAAATATGAGTATGAAAGATATGCTCCACATTAAGAAGCAGAGGTGAGTGTATCAACTTAAAATCCACATTACAATCCTGAAAAAAGATATTACTTGGCTTCAGGTATGCTTAACTAATTGAATATGCTGCTAAATAAATTTAACAATCGTGTTGTGGTAATTCAATATATGTGTTATCACACCATTTATTCCAAGCAGGGCACACATCTCATGGCTGTCAAATTTTCTGTGTCTTTATTTATGAAATTTCCATCTAATCAGTCTACTTATGGGTGGCATTTTACTGCCTTAAAAGTGACATAATGAGGTACACTTTACTAAAAGTGAAATAAACCCCCATTTTCAATTGAGGACAAGCATCCACAACCACCTCTAAAGGCCTTGCTTAGGTTTGATGATTCCTTACTGCATGATGATAAATCATTGCTCCTTCCTATGTAGAATTGCTACTCATGCATAGTTGTGGGAGGCAGTCTGCAAAGTTGCAATGATGATCACTGATATTTTATCTTGGGTTGCAGAGCTCTACTCGTAAAACAAACCCTCCACTAACAGAAGTCTTTGGAGTCACCCTAGTGGTCCTTGGTTCAAGATGCTGGTCCAGCCCTTCACTCAGGCAGCAGGGCAACAGAGTAGCAGTCCTTCTTGCAGAACAGGGCAGCAGTCTTTCTGAGTCTTCCACAGGTCCAGAGGTGGACTGGAGAGTTGGGTTTGAGGGTCTAGTGTTTAAACCTAGTGCACACTTTGAAGTAGAATGTTCTAGAGAATTCCACACTGGCCCCAGATTGCCTGCGGTCGCAATAGACTAGTGTCAAACTGTTTGTGAGTGTACTCAGACAGACGATGTGCAATTGTGGTAAGTGACCACTTCTCCCTTCTCATCAAATCAGAGATGGTCCATTCTACCAATACCTATGGCGCTTTGTTTCACTGTCTGGGAGCAATACACTAGGAGCAAATATCATATATACCTAGTCATGTGGTCCAGGATACAGTTAGCATAACCAAATTATTAGGATAAGAAAAAGGCAACTTTCTAAAGTGGCATTTTCAGAACTGTAATTTAAAATACAACTTTACAATTCTTTAGACACCAAACTCAAAATTACTGCCTGCTCCTTATTGAAAAAGATCACTTATTAAATGAATTAGGGCACCCCAAAGTTATCCTATGGGAGAGGCAGGCCTTGCAGTAGTGAAAAGCAAATGTAAGAGTTTTTCACTAACAGGAAATATTAAAATTAAAAGTACCGGACCAACTTTACTTTTTTAATACACTGCACACTGCCCTCTGGGCTGCTTAGGGCCTACCCTAGGGGTGATATACATATTAAAAGGAATGTATAAGCCTGGCAGGAGGTTTATTTTGCCAGATCAAATGGAAGTTTAAACTTCACAAACCGCTTACAATGGCAAGCCTAAGACATGTGTATAGGGCTACTTAAGTTAGTGGCAGAATCAGTGCTGCTGGCCTACTAGTAGCGGTTAATTAACAGGCCTTCGGGATATGTAGAACCACGTTGCTAGGGACCTACCCATAAGTTAAAAGTGCCAATTGTGTGTAAGATTTTTTTACCATGCTTAAAGGAGGGAGCACAATCACTTTATCACTGGCTAGTTGTGGTAAAGTGCGCACAGATGTAAAAGCCAAAAAAGAGCTCAAATACCAGGGGCTTAAAGGCAATAAGATTGTGGTGGACCCTGCAGAAAGGACCAAGTCTAACAGTGAATATTTATCAGTTATGCATCACCAAATGTCTTATTTTATTTTGATCGTATTAAACTCATTCCTTCTCTAACATTGCATTTTATTTTTCTTTCCCTACTGCTGAATGTGTACAGTTCATTTACAGTCTAGAATTTTTTTGCATACTTTAAAAAATTGGGGGTGGGCAGAGCTCACGAAGTTTTGCTGCACGGAACTCTATGCAGTTACATAAAATATCTGCTTCGCATTCTACTGGTGGCGTACTTTCAACATGTTGGTTGCTCATGGGTATTTTTAGCGCAGGAGCTTGATCCATGCTGTAAAATCAGTACAAATGACACCAAGCACCACACCAGAGGACTATGCTTCTTTCTGGCGCTGAAGTCGATTTTCTACTCAAACAGCAGCTTTCTCAATGTGAACTATAGCCACCTGCCAGGACTTATCCTAGCACTCAATTCTTCTCACTTGCGCTTTTCAACTTAACTTTGGCAGACTACGAGCAAGGAAAAATTTGCCACATGGCGGTTAACAGAGTTTACCATCGACTCCTACAAAAAATGAAATCCTACAGCCTTTCCATTCATACACTACGTACCCGACCAAGACTGTCACATAATTCGTGTTACTTTTCTTTCTTTTAAACACCAATCACCATATTAAAAAACATAAGCAGCATTTGTCAGAAGATATGACCTGACATTTGACCTTTATCTTTGAAGCGCTACAAAAGTGACGAGTTAAATAGAGACTGTTAAATCAAGACTTTAACAGCAAATTCATTTATTGCTTGGACTTTCATAACCCACCATATCTCGGCTTGTGACCCACTAGTGGGTTGTAACCCACAGTTTGACAACACTGATCCAGGCCCAAATTATTCAGCTATGAATAAATGGGCATAGCCCCATGTGCCAAAGCTTTTGTCTAAACAAGAAATCAGGAGCTTTGAGCTCTGGTACAGAACACATGGCTCTCTTCAGGGTGTCAAAGGTTTTTTAACAAACCTCTTTCATGATCACCTTCTTTGGATGTTTCTTGGACGACAGCTCCGTCAGGGGACAAAATTGTGCCATAACCTTCGCAATGGGGGACCCAGAAATGCTTTAACTTAGATCTGTATTTTGAGAGGTTACCATGCCACGGCGGTCTTGATCTTGGGCTCGAGAGGTTGTACATGGCCTCCACCAACATGTAGGCCCAAGAACACCACAGAACCCTATACTATGTGGCACTTAATGGCCTTGATATTAAGGCTTGGATGCCTGCGCCATGGAGAGATTGCTTTTGTACAGGAAGGGGCCCCTTTTCTTCTGGAAAGAGTCTTCTTGATATAGTGTACAAGTGGCGGGTAGTTTGCTGCATAAAGCTGGCATTGTCATGGGGTGATGTAGATCCCTAATTATTTGAGTTTGTTATTGGAGGCCTAGGGGAACAGAAGCATGCTGGTACATGTGTTTTTGATTTCAAGGGTGCAGCCTACACCGAAATTTCAGTCTTGTCCAGAAATGCCATAATGTGAGGGAGCTATTGCACAGGGTCTGTAGTATGACAGTTATTCCCTAGAGAAAATTACCATAATGTGCCCGTGAGTTTCTTGACATTCTTTAAGGCCCAGAATATTCAGCCATAGAATGAACAACTAGGGACCCATGTACTCCCAGGCTGTAGAAGAAATGTTCCAGCCTTAGGAATACTTTAAAACAAGAGCAGAAGTCTCTCCAGGTCATGCATCCTATTACCTGGGAAACATTGGGTTAATTTGGTGGGTTTATTCCTGGGGTGGGAGGGATTCGTGTTACCCCCGCAGGCCCCACAACATCTGTTGGTGATGTCTTGGTCTCCTTTGGGCAACACACCCAAAACAAACCCACAAATAAAGCTATCCCAGGGAATTATAGAGTGCCCTCAGCCAGGAGGGTGAATATGTTATACAAGACAATAGATTGTTTCAAGATCTGTTGAAGTAAATTAAAGCAGAAACTTTAGGTCATTAAACATCCATTTAGACTCCTGATGAGAGTGTATTAATTGTTTTATTGTTTAATAATTTTATTGTTCTCTTACGCAGAAATGGCTAAAACATTTTTTTGCGGCCTGTACAGTTACATATATAGTTCAATAAGGGCCAAGAATATTTAGAAGGCTAAAGGTTTTGTTATGCATGACTAATCTGTTCCTTCAGCAAACACAGATTTAACCAACTGAAAGCTTAGCTGTGTATAAGAGAATACACACTCATAAGACATGTTCTGGAATTAGGCAGCATATCAAGACATGAAAGGATATGCATTCTAGCACCACTACCATTTCCTAAGCCTGGTAGACTGCAGTGCTTAATTTGTAAAACAATAAGGGGCCGATTATGATGGCGGACGGACCTGAGTCCGTCCGCCACCATAGCGTAGGAGGGAACCTCCGCATTGCCTGCGGAGCTCCCTACTGTGCAATTAGGATGTGACCGCCACCCTGGCAGTCACATCCTCAATCTTTAACATTGCGGCGGGTGCAGCTTCAAGCTGCACCCGCCGCAATGTTAAAAGTGCATGCACGGCATTTGCGTGCACAAAGCAGCAGGCACCGCGCGGTGCCTGCCGCTTTGTCCACGCAAATGCAGGGGGGTACCATAGGTACCCCCCATGTGCGCCCCCCACACCCCTTTCACCCAGGGGGCCCGCAACGGGCCCCCAAAGTGAAGCTCCGTATGCTTTTCCACGGCGGAAAAGCCACCGCGGAAAAGCATACTTTGTACTCCATCATAATATGGATGGCGGTGTCTGATAGACACCGCCAGCCATGTTAATGCTTTTCCGCTGCGGGCGGAATCCGCCCGCGGCGGAAAAGCGGAGGACAGATTGTAAGACCCACCAGCCATCCTAATATGGCGGTGGGTCTTTCAAGGCTCCGCGGCGGATTTCCCGCATCCTCCGGGCCGGCGGTGGCTTCCGCCGGCCCGGTGGATGCGGGAAATCCGCCATCGTAATAGGCCCCTAAGTGCCAGGGCCTTTGTCAGGAGGCTACCACAGCTCACACTACCCATTTCCCCTGCTAGTGCTATCAACTACAGTACCAACAGAACTTCTAATACCCATACTCCTATAAATGTGACAATTTAGACTGTTCCAGGCCCCAAAGCTATATGTCTAGCTTGTATACAAGTTATTATTGTTGTGCCCGTGACTCAATCAGACAAACAGTGCCACCATGTTGGAGACATCCCTAAGTGCCCACATTGATAAAGTCCCGGGGCCAAGCACCAGACACCGCTGCCACAAATTAAGCACTGTTGTGGGGAGAAGAGAGGGCTAAGAGAAGGGCCATTAGGCAAATGACACATTACATTCAACATTACATTAACTTATTTCAGGGACATGTTGAAATTTTGGTGGCCATAGAACCACATGTAAAATGTACAGTAGGATACAAAGGCACTCACACAGTTGTTTTCTGTTGGTCAAAACTCACCTAATCTCAAACACCTCATCACCCTCCCATACCTTTCAAAAGGTTTCCCCCTGCTCAGATGTCACAGGATGTCTTATCTGCGAGAGTCATTAAACAAGTGATGTGTGAGTTTATTGTAAACAAATTGTGTATGTCTATGGGTGACTACCACTATAGTTCAGTCTCAATAAGGCAAAGGGCCATATGTATCAAGCCTTTTGTGATTCGCAAAGGCCGAAATTCGCAGAATTTCGGCCTTTGCGAATCGCAAACGGCCTTTTTGCATGTTTTGGGATGTATGAAACATTCCCAAAATAAGGAATTGCAAACTTGTGCGATTCCTTATTTTTCTATAGCATTTAGGGAATCCTAATTTTGCGATTCCTTAAATGCTATGTATGTAGCATTTTTGGCTTGCGAATTTTGGTAAAGAATTCGCAAATTACCACCAACTTGTAGTTGATGGTAACTTGCGAATTCTTCTAAAAATGCACAATTTGGCATTTTTAAAGGTGGCATGTGATGCACACACATGCCCATAGGGCATGTATGTGCGCCATATGCACACACATGTTCTTTTCAGGGGTGCAGCAGGGTTTTTTTGAGACACCCCTGCACCCTTGCAATAATTCTCAAATTGCGATTAGCAAATTGCGAATTCGCAATTTGAGAATTATTTTGCATTCATTCCTATGGGCCTCCTGGCCCATAGGAATGCATTGGAAATTATTCCTTAATTGCATATTCGCAAAATGCGAATTCGCAAATAAGGAAGCTTAAGGAATCGCAAATAAAGAGCGATTTTTTTCATACATACCATTTTGCAATTCCTAAATAGCGATTCCTTAAAATTCGCTATTTAGGAAATGCAAAATAGTATGATGATATATATGGCCCTAAGTGAGGGAGCTGTTGTGAGGTTGGATGGGGCAGCAGTTGGGGATTCTTTAAAGCTTCAATGTAGGTTGTTTGAATTCACCTAAGTAAACATTTTCATATCAGTTGCGGCTTCATTGATTACTTATATATGTAGGCCATAAATTATGGGGAGTTGGCATAGGGTAGAGCAGCAATTCTTCATGCTGCGTTGTCCTGCACCAATCTCAAAGGGCAAGATTGTACTGTCCTTTCCTCTCGTGCTAGCTCACAATATACTGCCCAACGCCATCGCAGGCACCCTTGTACAATGGTGCAGGAGTGTCTGTCTTGCATACAGGATTATTTTTGTGCAGGAAGGGGTACCTTCCTGCACAACAACAATCTAGAGAGCTGTTTCCCAGAATGCGGCCTACATTGAAAGTAGAATAATGAGGACAAATAAAAATCATTCTCCTCATTATGCCAGCTCTGGGGAGTCAGAAGGTTTTATCGCTGCCCCATGATTAAGTAAATCTGGGGTAGCACCAAAATCCGTGGGGGTTGTTTGAGAAAATCCACTGCAACGCCCTTGGAACACAGAGCAAGACAATGCAGAGATGTGCACTGCTTTGTCTTACGCTGTATCCATGAGACCATGCAAAGCCAATTAATGTGACTTTGGGTGGCCTCAGAGATATGATTGAAAGGCTTGTTTCACCGGAGCATCCAAAATAGGAAAATTCCGGCGATGCAAGACTCTCATAAATATGCCCGTAGTGTTATTGTTCTGCGTAATTGTCCTTTGCTGATTTCTGTCCAGTGTGTCTATGGTGTTGACAGAAAGTGGGCCTATTTTGGTTATGGCACATTTTGGAACATGCTGACAACCAAACATGCCCATGATAGATTTGTTTTAGAAATATTCCTGCAGTTTCAAAAGTGTGCAATGTTTCCAGTACATCTTCAATCTTGCACTTAAACACCGAAATCACAAATAGGAAAACACGTTTCTAGAATCCTTGGCATGGTTAACCCTAAAGTTTTGCTTTCAGAACTCATGTTTTAGTTTACTTTATTTTACCTGCCTTTAGTAGCCTATGCACTTTACCAGTGATAAACAATGCTAAAGTGCTTGTGCTATTTCACGAAAAATATGGTAACATTGGCTCATACTCAATTAGAATATTACATTTACACAGTGCTTAATTTGTAAAATATGAAGTGCAGGTGCTCAAATGTTTGTCGGAGGCCACACCTACTTTTCTCTGGCTCCACCCACTTCATCCACTGGCTCCACCCACTTACTATATTAGCTCCACCCACATTTTCAACTGGCACCTTGGTGTCCTAAAAAATAAAAACATTGCTCAAAGTTGTTGAACAATCACCGACGTGTAACACCCTGTTTGGGAGCATTATGTAGCGGAGTACCCAGTTTCTTACATTAATTTAGTTTAATAGCGCCACTTTAAGGTGTCAGAGCACTTTCCATCATTCACACATTGCATAAATACAATCCTACGTGTGTAACTCAGTATAGAGGGAATGTTACATCAGACAGGACTACAAGGAATAGGAGTCCCATGTCATCCATGATTGTCATTGTAGGCAATATAGTTCAGGAGTTCAAAGTCTGAAAAAGCGCAAATGCAGAATTCAAAACATAGCAGCATTGTTAGGGGTTCTCTTCCATAAGAATTGATGTCTACCCACATTAGACCCTTTTTGCAAGATTAGGATAATGAAAGATTAGCCCAAAAAACATATAGCTGTGATATATAACTTTGTGTTTGCATGCAGCTCTTTGATGACAGACAGACTAGTTAATAGCTTGCTGTTCTATGATAGCATTTTAACTTACAAACTGCAAGTAACAAAAGGATCTCTCCGACAGAAACAGTAACACACTGATCTATTTTACATTATATGCACTTTTTGATCTGCATGGTAAACGTTATTTGCAGCAGGTATATAACCCTCCCTGGCCTGTACTACTTTTGAAGCAGTCACAGCTTCCCCTGGACAAAGCTCCTGGCTGGCTCTCTCCAGGTAGACGATTAATCACCAGAGTTTTCTTGACATTTTACTTTTTGCCTGAATATTACTGGAGCCCAGGAACTCGGCACCAGCTACTTTTAAAACAAGAATATACTGGCAGGCAAACTGACCCCCCTACCCCAACCCACCCCATAGTGCTACATGAAAGACTGAAACAGGTCTTTGCTGAGGGCTCTATGTTACACCTCACCCAATCGTACCTTTGTCTCCTTTCGAGCAGTTGTTAAATTGTTAGCCACATTTGAAAAGGATCCCAGATTTAGGGAAATAGGCACAATTCACGTATATTTAAAATAGCAGTTCTAGAGGCTGAAAATAGAACTCACAAAAAGCAGCTCTGTCGAAGTTGTCAGAAGGGTTAATACGTTATCACAGAGACAAAACATCAGGGAAGTAGGAAAGGGAAGTAACAGAGGGAGCTATGCCAAGAGAGAAGGAAGCCACCAGTCATGGTGGGAGCCGGAGGTCCGCTGGAAAACAGCACCCAGAGGGTGTCCATGAATGTAACAGACATGCCGCCGCTATTCGATAGCACGACAAAATCGACCTTGGATGGGCACAAGGTCTCTTGTCACCACTGCAGTCAGCACCAATATGAGCAAGTCATATCCGGCCCCACCAAGTGGAATTGTGCCCGCAATCATCATCGCAGCCTCACTTTTCATCTCCTTCCTGCTCTGCCTCTAGTCTACGCCATACTGTGGAAGTGTATGGTTTCTATGCCCAAGAGGCAGATGAAACGTCAGAGCTGCAGGCGACCTTCTCCAGGGCTCCTGCCTGAAAAGACGCTTTGTTAAACTTTATGTTGGGATATCCCTAAAACAGGACCTGCTAGGAAGGCAGGCACTTCAATGCTACTGTAGATGCCCAGTGCCAGAAAATATGTAAGCATAGGGCAGAGGTGGCAGAGTGAAGGCCCCCCAGAGTCTCTCTCTGGGGTTCAGTGCTCTGAAACAGACTGGGTCTGAGTACGTTTGACCATGCTTTGGGTGTTCCGGATCGATGCAGTGTCCAGGAAGAGATTCATCTCTGGAGAACAATTTGCAGTGAAGGGAACATGGACTGCCCGAAACTGGTATCTGCTGTATCATGTGTCCATCGGGTCACCGCCCTTTTCCGCAGATGCAGGGAATCCGGCATCCTGCACAAGGATACACTGGCATGCTGGTGTGAAGAGAAACACCATTGAGTGGTTGACTGAGAATGTGCCTGGGATTACACTGGATGTAGGGTCGCCAAGATGGCTTCTGAATGATACTAGCTATTGGACTGCTTGTGAATTCAGGGGCAGCAAGGCTACTTGTTAAGAAAGTAGCCACCCTCTTAACTGCTTACGAGAACACTGGCACCATGGTTCTTTGTGAATAAGATTAACAGCTTGTAAATAGCACAGCGGCTATCATGACTACTTCTGAATACACTGACGATACATGGAATTTTGGGGGTAGGGATGGGAATTGTCTGAATAAGTTGCTGCTGGTATTGCATGGGGGTGTATGGGCATTTCCAAAGCTGCTGATGAACGCTGAGACTGTTAAGGCCAAGGGCCTTACTATGGAGGCTGCAAGTGTTCATATACCAAGCACGAAGCACCACACACTGTCTTACTTTGGTTTGGACTAGCTCAGTGGCCTAGAGATGGCAATATGCCTGATGCCAAACAGGTATGAACCACTTCCAGGAAAGATTACAATAAAACTCCTGTCGGACTAAACATCACAAATCAGCCAGAATCATGCAGAGGTGAATATTGGCCTTCCCTCTGTAGAAATCCATTAGAGTATGGTGGCGCAACTGACTGGCCGTCCTTATCAGTGGGGGTGGACCGTGGAGGCAAAGCAGTGAATGCACGCGCATTTCAATGTGAGAACATTTGCGCACTCTGCTTGCCTGGCACAGCCCCAACCCCCACAGATTTTATGAGCGTGCCCGGCCTGCCCTGAAAACAAAACTGAATCCTCCTGCCCCTGCATCCTTACTGACTCCAGGCAGTCCGGCCCGCAACAACTGCACAACAAATAGGTTAGCCACTACTGCCCACTGCAGTGCACACTGCTGGCTCGGCTTGCAACAAAACATGATCGTGCATCGTGAAGGTGATCAGAAACAACAATCAGGGCCGTGACCATGAATGAACATAAAAAAGTAAATCTGTAGGCCTCACCTGCGCAGATTTATTATTATTTAATTCATTATATGTCTGCCAGTGCCGGCCTACCTACACCGCCTATCATTCCCAGGCCATCAATCAACAATTATAATTTTAAAAAAACGTCATCCTGCGCCTGCGGCCCCCAGGCCCTGCCCTGCCTCACCTGCCTGCGCAGATCATGCTGATTATTTCGACCGCCACATGCGCCGGCCTACACCCAGGCCATCTTGTCCAGGTGCTTCTGGTAGACCAATCAAATGATTTTAAAAAGCTGACCTGACCACCACCAGTAAATTAATCATCGTAAGGGCGCCAGGCAGGCCCTACCTCGCTCGCGCCTCACACTCACCTGCTGAGACACTGACAGTCCAGAGCTGCTCCCGAGTCCCAACTCAACTGTCCCAACTGAAAGGCGCCGAGTACCACTGCTCCTAGATACTCGGTGAGGGGGGGGGGAGAGGTGCGGCCGGGTATGCTGGGGAGAGGTGCGGCGGGTATGCTGGGTCAGGCCACGGGCAGCGAAAATGCGCGTACATTCAAATTGCATGCATAATCTGCGCATGCGTTGCTCCCCCTCTGCCGAGCATATCCCCAACCCCCGCAGCAAAGCCCTGCCCAGTGCCCTGCAACAACACACTCACTAACTAGTGTCCCGCCCACTGGGGCCCTGACTGATCCGCGGCCGGGAAGTCTTCTTGAGAGACAGCGTAAATCACACTGGGACTGGAGCAGCAGGCAGGCACGTGGCGTCACGTCACCGACAGCAGTAAGTAGTACTGTTTGTTTTTGATGCATGCATCGAGTCAGTGTTTGGCACCACAACACTGACAGCAGTAGAACAGCAGGCGCAGCACACACTCTCTGTGTGTGCCAGTGCGCACGAGTCTTGAGTTTTCAAAAATGAAATTCTATGGCAGGACAGGTGCACTTCATGCCGCGTGATAGACCCGGCCCTCATAATTAGGTGCCGGTGCTAAGCACCGGCAAGCTCCGGCTCAAATTTATAAGTCCCTAGTAAAGTACACTTCATATATCCAGAACCTATAAATTAAATGCTACTGCCTGCAGCACAGATTGTGACACCCACTTAAGTAGCCCTTTAAACATGTCTCAGACCTGGCATTGCAGTTTAAACTGCCATGATGACTTGTCAAAATTAACTTTTTGACAGGCCCAAACCTTCCTTTTTGATATATAAATATGTCACCCCTAGGGTAATCCAGCTGAGAGGGCAGGCTCAATGTATTTAAAAAGCTAGACATGTACAAGTTTTACAAGTCCTGGTTGTGAAAAACTGTTATATTTGTTTTTTACTACTTCAAGGCCTATCTCGCCCATAGTATAACATTGATATTACCTTAATTACATTTTATGTGTAATTTCCAAATTGCAAGAGATAACAGTTAATATTTGGTGTCTCTGGAATCCTAATTTAAAACCTAACACATGGGGAAGTCAGATATTAAAATATAATTTAAAAAATGTCACTTTTAGAAAGTTGGCATTTTCTTTACATAGTCATTTGGTACCTGTGGCCTAACTCTGATCACGTGAATGGGTGTAGTTAGTAGTTAGACTCTTTGTATTCATCCTAGACAGCCACACACAATGGAGCTTAGGTTTGAATGAATGGGCCATCACTGGCAGAATGGGAGGGAGAAGCTGTGGCCAGCCTCACTTGCACCTGCATAGGCTGTGTCCTGTTTCCACACAAAGAGCTGCATACCTCCTGTAGTTAGGCTGGAGGAAGGGCAGGGAAGGCAAGACATCTGTGCACTTCAAAGGCATACATTTAGAAGTTTCTTCCCATTTCAAAGGCACATTGGTGTCTAAAAGAAGGGCCTCAGACATCACCACTTCAGTTTACTTCTGAACCTGTGGATACGCTGCCAGGAAGAAGGACTTCTGTGCTGCTGAAGGACTGGCACTCTGCTGGCCTCCTTCTTTGCTGTGCTGACCTATACCTCCTGCTCTTTTACCTGGGTGAGAAGGACTGGACCATATTCTCCTGAACCCAGAACCTACAGTGACTCGAAGCTAGTTGGCTGGCCTCCTGATCTCAATCCCCAGGCTTCCAACAACCTTACAGCTGCACCTGGCTGGACTCTGCCATCTGTGAGTCTATCCTGCCAAATAGTGCCACCCAGGTCCCAGACCCTTGAATGCGGGCCTAATTTTGCTTGCCAGTGGAACTGATGCATCTTCTCTGCTGAGCTGCGCTTGCCTGAGAGAATGGACGCATCTCCTCAGCTGAACTGAGCATTCTCGCGCAGAGCAAGTGTATCAGCACTGGTGCATTAATTGAACCCATCAGAGAAGGCCTTTCATCTCCCGCGCGTGCCTCGGAACTGACGTATCCCTGACGGCGTGCAGCTTTGCATCCTAGGTTCTCGCATCTCTCATCACTGGCAGCCTCAATGATGATGCCGGACTATACACTGCACGCAAGGATGGACGGGTGAAAGGGTGGGTGGATGAATTGATGTATGAAAGGGTGGATGTATGGATGGACGGGTGAAAGGCTGGGTGGATGAATGGATGAATGAAAGGGTGGATGGATGAAGGATGGCTGGCTGGATGTGTGGAAAGGTGGGTGGATGAATGGAACATTCCATCCAAGGAGTTGGCCTAACGGCTAGGGCGCTCAACCTCGGACCTGGGGATCTGGATTCAAGTCTCGGTAATGACATTAAAAAACATCCTGTGATTCTGGGCAAATCACTTACGGCCACATGCATCATTGTTGCCGTTTGCGATTTCTTAATTGCGAAAATTAAGGAATCGCAATTAAGAAATCGCAAAAGGCTATGCATTAAGAAATCGCAATTTTGTTGCGATTTCTTGAAATTCCTTAATTGCGATTCACATTTTGCGAATCGCAATTAAGGAATCCCTTCCCATTGATTCCTATGGGCCTAGATGCCCATAGGAATGAATGGGAAGTCATTCTCAATTTGCGATTCGCAATTTGCGAATCGCAAATTGATAATGCAATTTCAAAGGTGCAGGGGGGTCCAAAGGACCCCCTGCACCCCTGAAATATAACTTTAAGTGCATTTTTCACACACACACATGCCCCAAGGGCATGTGTGTGTGTAAAATGAAACTTTCAAAAATGCACTTTTGTGCACTTTTAAAATTTTTCGCAAATTACCATGAAGGTCAACTTCATGGTAATTTACCTCTCCCTATTTGCGAATTCGCAAATTTAAAATGTTCATGCATTGCATTTAAGAAATCTCAAATTGCGATTTCTTAAATGCAATCGCAATTTTAGAAATCGCAACATGATTGTGATTTCTAAAATTGCGAAAAACATGATGCATCCCAATTTTGTAAATTGCATTCGCAAACGGACGAAAATTGCGATTCGCACCGTTTGCGAATGCAATTGACAATGATGCATGTGGGCCTTAATCTCCCTGTGCCTAATAAAAATGAATGTATGTCGTCATGTAACGTAACTGGTGCTATGTAAAGCACTCTGATACCCGATTCGGGTAAAGTTCGCGCTATATAAAACTCTGCAAAAAAAAAAAAAGGAGGTCAGGAAGTATAGGACAAGTGTTTGTTACTAATCTGTATGCTCTTCTCGTGTAAAATCTTGATATTTTTCAATTCCTGCAGCGTTCCTCACATGAAATGTAAAATGAGGGGAAGTTCGTTCTGTAATTAGTGGCACCTTGTTCATGAACGCACTTCTGACTCATGAGACTAATAAACATTACTTGACATTATGTTAAACAAAAGCAAACTAACACAATTGCCAGAAGTGGATAGATTAGTGAAAACAGTACAAAGGGTAGAGATTAGTGTGTATATTTGTAATAAGAAGAGGTCAGGGTGCATATTCGTTTCTTTTTCGCTTAAAACAGGTTTGTTGTCCATGGACTCTTCTGCCAGGTCATGTCTGGGCGGGCCTGGCCCACCTGCTGGAACCAGGCCTGGGCCGGTCTCTGTGGCTGAGGGGAACCCCTTCGGAGTTGAAGTTTATAACCTCCACTTGAACGGAGGTTTATTATACCTCGCCTTTGCTGCTGAGGTGATCCAAGTTTGATACCCTCTGCAGGCCACATCTTTGCTGCTAAGGCATCCAATTTTTATAACACCGGGGGGCCTCGCGTTTGATCCGAGAGAATCCCCTTCCCCTGATAGCACAAGTGTATAACATTTGAGGGCCTCCTCTCTACTACTGAGAGAATCACTTCCCTCAGAGCTGAAGTGTATTACTTCTGAGCGGCACTTCTATGATGCAGAGGGAATCCAAGCTTGATAACCGCGTGAGGACCTACACAGCGTTGACATTTGGTGACGTGGGGTAGGACTGTTTGGAAACAAATGTACACTTCATGAAATTGCCTGTGATGCTGCATTTCAAAAAAATGATTTCATAGTTTAATGTTGGCATTTTTGCCCTACTTAGGTACTGCTATTAAAAAAGAAAAACGCCGCACGCAAAGCCCTGGTTTCACTGGAGCTGCATTCCAGGGACTTTGCAAGCACCAAAGAGAGCACAGTACGCGATGTAATGGCGTGCGATTTGTCTGTTTGCCATCTGGTGGCATTGCCTTTAGGGTAAACAACATTGCCGTTGAAATGGCATGCGTTGTGAAAACTTGTGAAGGGATAGTCTTGGCGATGTGGGGACTGCGTGCTGAAAGCACACGTAAAGGTGTGCAACGTACCATCATACATTCCTATGAGGTGGCAGTGCCACTGTGCAAGCAGGCATTACCAGCTTTGCACCACATCCCCAACAAAAGTTCTTTGCATCGCAAACCCCGCCAATGGGATTCATGATGTCGACACAACAGACCTCACACCACAGCCTCAATGCATCTCGGAACTGACACCGGTTTGGCTGCAGAGCGCTTCTTCGACACAGCAGTCTGCAACAAGGTTTAAAGTACTTTGTTCAGCGGGCATAATGGGGTCCTTGTAGCCAGCGGATATATGACATCACAACGCATGCTTTCACAACGCATGCCTTTACAATGCGGTTTTCACAACGCATGCCTTTACAACGCATAGTGCTTTGGGGCGCTGGATAGTGAATTGTTTAATTTACTATTCCAACTCCAGTCCCCGTGGATAGTAGGAAAGGTGTTGAATAGTAAATTAAACCTGTTCCCTATCCTAGAGCGCCCCCCAGCGCAATGCGTTGTAATGGTTTGCGTTGTAAAAGTTGCGTCGTAATGGCACTGCGTAGTAAAAGTTGCGTTGTAAAGGTTGTCTCCCGTAGCCAGCCTGTGCTTCATTGCGGTTGGCCTGAACGTGTGATTTTGTCCCTGTCTGGTTATTTGTGCTTTTTAGTGCTATTTTGACTTAAAACTTTGAAGTTGAACAAATCCAGTTTTACTGATTGGATTTTTTGTTGTATTAGTATTTTTTTCATTTATTAAAAATCACTCTATTTTTTTAAAGCTGGTGTGGGATCTTTTTGTGAAGTGTTGCAAAAATACTTTATACACTGCCTTCAAGTTAAGCCTAAATTCTTTGTGCCAAGCTACCAGAGGGTAAGCACAGGTTAATTTGGAGTTTGCTTTTGCCTTACCCTGACTAGGATTGTGGTTGCTGCTTGAGCTGGTCTCACACCAGTAGCCATTTGTAACAGTTGACCTCAATCACCTCAACTATCAAAGCACTTTCTCACAACAGTGAATCATAGGTGTGGAAATGTGGGCCAGAGAGAGGATATGTTGAGTAAGTAAAATGCTAAAAGAGACAGTCAGAGATAAAGGCTGTCTAGGAAACAGGTGGATCATGGTGTTATGCCAAAATTGGTAACTCCGTGCTCCAACAGTTTCAAAACATAGGAATGTGTTGTATTTACAAGAATGTGGCACACCGCTGCGTTACCTCAAGCACTGGTGTTAAAGAAGCTGCCTAGAGCCAGGGCAGGCACCCTTGCACCATTTTGCTAGTGTGCCTGCACTGCACATAAGCAATCTTTACAGACGTTTTGCTCTATCTATGTGTGCTGCAGAATGCAGCACACGTGAAAATAGCAAAATACGAAGAGAAATGAAACATTTCTCCTCGTATCGACTACTTAGGACCAGGTATTCCCTGACTGTATTTTTGGCACTGCCCCATAACTTGTAAATATGAGGCTATTTCAAAAAACAATGGGTGTTGCTGGTGAAACCCCACTGCAACACCAGTGGGGTTTCACCATGCCCCTTTCATGCTAAATGCTGTGTGAATAGTGGCACTAATTTCAAGGCGGCATTAAGCCACATTGAGGATTAACGTCACCTTGTAAATAAGGTGAAGAAGTTCATATATAAATGATTTTTATGTAACAAATTATTTTTGTAGCTTTGCTGCGTCTTTTTGTATGAAGCAAAACATGTTATGTGCTGTACAGCAAAAATTCCTACAGATTTGCTGGCAGAGCCTGACTGATTGATTTACTATTCTTTAAATAAAGTTTTTAAAATACATGGCATTACATCTAACATATTTGAAAAAAAATTGTTTCAAATGCTCCATTTGATACCATTTCCTGACACATAAAAAAGATAGGTTATCCCTATAAACCTTGCCTGAAAATTGTTAACATAGTAATTTCATATCAGATTCTCTCCATAGACTTGTCTTTTTGCAGGGATATGTCTTTGTCATATTCCCCTGAGGTGGTTCTTTGATGGCTCATGCATCCTCCCTCTGCCCCTCCACCTCCTCTCCAGGTAATGATTGGGTAGCATGATCAGAAAATTGGCAGCTTCCATGAATAGCAATCATCACATATCTTAAAGGGTGGCAGGTGCAATTATCTAGAGGAAGCTGAGCAGGGATAAATTAATAAGGTCCCCTGAGAATGACATCAGAAACTATTTCTGTATAGAAAAAAGGAAGGAGGAGTTCAGGTTCATCTTGTCTTTGAACTCAAATAGCACTTGCACATTTAAGCAGTGTTCTTTATAGGCAGCAGTTTTATGTGTTACAATCAACAACAGGTATTGTGTGCTAACTCATGTGGTGAGCACACAACACTTCCTCATTTAAGCTCATCTTTTATTTATAGAATTAGGGAGAAATTTGTACATTAATGAAACACGATCAATTTTCATCCCTAATCTCTCACACCTGCACTGTATATTGCACAATCTTTTATAGCCCAAGGTCATGGGGAGTGAATGCTTGCATTCTTTAAATTTTTTTAAACTGCTAAATTAAAAAGCACAGAAATCTATAATTTTTAGGTATCTAAAGTGATTTTAACTTGTGCCATAACCCAACGGCAACTCGAACCTCCTCCATAAAAAGTGTCCTGGTCAATGAAGGAGTTTCAGATTTTGAAGTGATATTATCAATAGTGCCATAGAACATGTAATGAGTTATGTAAATTTGGAGGTAATTAGCAGTGCATATTGAGGGTGCACATTATAGTTACTTTAGGGCATGAGTTATAGTTAGTTGGGATAACTATAACTGGTAAAGTTTGGTGTTTTTGTCCATTAAAATGCTATATAATAAATTACATTTTCACTTTACTATAATATCCTTTGAATCTTTGTTTTTTCAATAAATTTCCATGTTGTTTTAAAATGTAAAGAAGGATGTTATTATATTTCCTAACTATAACATCACTTTAACCTTTGGTTATCCTCAAACCACATATTTATTGTTTTTTGTGGGCTGCAAGGGAAGTTCCAGGACACCCCCAGCTTGCTCCCAGCCACACTGTGGGTGCCGGCTGGGTGACAGCATTTTTTATTACGTGGTTGCTCCAGTGCCCACCTGGGGCACCCATAGCTCAATTTTTCTTGGGGGCCATTAGCGGAGTCTCAGGGCCCCCTTGGCTCCAGATGGCTTCCCTGGCTCGGTCATTTTTTTTATTTTTGATGGGTGCCCCAGTGCACCAGTGCCTACTTGGGGCACACACAAGGCATCTTCTGTTGGAGGCTGATGGGGGAAGCCCATGGCTGCTGCTGCTCCTTCTTCAGTCAGCACCATGCTGGGTGTTCGCGGGAGGTGACACTATTAGTTTGCTGCTGCCCTAGTGGGAGCAGCATTTTTCAGTGCTTTCACTTTGTGGGAGAAAAGTTCTGTCCTCTTCCTATAAGAATGTGGGTATAAGGTCCCCAATACCGATCTTAGTTTGAGGTGGGGGTTTGAGTGCCCCCTTCCCTGTATTTGAAAATGAACGCAGGGGATGGAGACTTGGAGAGAGGGTACACAAAGCCCATTCTCCCCGATTTAAAAAATAAATCCAGGACTTGGGGTCCATGGGGCCTCAAAGAGGCTCAGAAAAGGGGGCCCCACACCCTCCTCCCCTTTAAATGAGTATTGGCCCAGGAGATGTGGTCCCCGGGGCCTCAACCAGACTTGTGTTGGGGGACGAATGACCCTTCCCAATAAAATCCATCATGCCCCCTCAGGGCCCTGGCTCACCCCAGGGGGCTTATTTTTTCTAAAGGACTGTATAAAATATTTGCTGCAGAAATCTGCAGGACAGTTAAAATATATATATATATATATATATATATAAATGTTTTGAGCTCCAGGAAGGAAGGACCCTCTCAGAACCTCCACCAGGCTGTAGGGTTCATGGTATGCCTTGCATGCCCCCTTCCATGCCCCCTTATATCTTTATATTATTTAGTTTATCTTTATTTCACTTTTTTCAGGACTGGGGATTCAGTCCACAAATTATAAGACAGCCGTCATCACACATTTGTTGAAGTGGCGGCAACCAATCAGATCTTGTCTTGAAATCTGTCAGCGTTGGGGATCCTCTGTGGCATGACGTTTACAATGTTTTGAGCAATGATTTCTCAAAAACTATGAGACACATTAACACCAAATCACAAAAAGCACCCTTTCTAGCAAATGTCTTGTAATTTCGTACAGCAGGTTTTGCTTTATCACCGTTAAATTTTCATATAGGAAAATAAAATGAGAAAAAGGCATCTTGGGACCCCTCCTAATGCTCTACCTACCATTGATCGATCAACCCTAAACTTTCCATGAAGGAGCTAAGGTGAATGAAATAATATTTTGGGGAAGTTTTGAGAAAGTTTGTCAAAATGAATCAAAGTTATAAGCAAACAAAAAAACGTTTTTCCTATGGAAATGCAGACACAATTATACATAGTTTACTTATATGTGCAGAGATTTCTGCAATGTGGTAAAGATATCTATACAGAAAATACTGGAAGGGAGAAGCTGAAGCCCACCGGTCATTGGTTTGCAAATTGTATTTTCTAGAACCAGAAGAAGTATTCATGGAGCACCATTCTAGACTCCAAAATGCCTTTGGTGAATGATGCCCCATCAATCAAGTTTACTTGCTTATTTGATCCATCATATGAATTACCCAGTGGCTTGAGCAGGTTGACATAGATGTCAACTGTATGCTGTCCTGTGTGCATGGGGGACAACTTCTTTTGGGCAGTGGGGCTCGAGCTCTATAAATAGTTCTTCTGAGCAAATCAAGGCTTGTACTGTGTATGGAAACTGAGGTACCAGCAGAGAGGCTTTCTTTACCTATTCTCATTTCAGATGCTTTCACTTGCTTCTACTCTACTGTTTTCATGAAGTGTGTATTTTTGCTCATTAGCACTGGGATTATAGGGGCACATGCATCATTCATACATTTTGCATTTCTTAATTTGCGAAAATTACCGAAACGCAAATTAAGAATTGCAAAACGCTATGCATAATTTTTTTCGGTATTTATTTGTGATTCAGTAAAAATCGCAATTTTTACCGAATTGCAAATAAATACCGAATTCCTAACTGCTTTTTCGCAAATCCCATTGATTCCTATGGGCCGAAAGGCCCATAGGAGTCAATGGGAAGGCATTTACGAATTCGCGATTTGTTGATGCATTCCAAGGGTGCAGGGGGGGGTCCAAAGGACCCCCCCCTGCACCCCTGAAATGTATTTGAAAGTGCATGTTTCAAACACACATGTCCTAAGGACATGTGTGTCTGTAACATGACAGTGTAAAAAATGCATTTTTTTGCATTTTGAAAGATTTTCGCAAATTAACACAAGGGTCAACCTCGTGTTAATTTGCACTTCCAATTTCAAAATTCGCATTTTTTTTTAATTGATGCATTGCATTTAAGGAATCGCACAAATGCGATTCCTTAAATGCATTCGCATTTTTAAGAAATGCAAAAAAATGCGAATATTGAAAAAGTGTTTGATGCATCCCAAATACGTATTTAGGAAGTGCAAACGGCCGAATTTACTGATTCGCACCGTTTGCACTTCCTAAATAGGTTGATGCATGTGCCCCATAATATCTGAGCTTGAAATACCACTTACAACCTTTCAGCTCTTCACTGATTATACTTTAATCATTTCCAAAAATGAAGCCCAAGCAAACATGATCACAGAGTGAGCCTTGATTCTTTAAAAATTTTACATAGTTGCCGAGCAATCTTAGCTTTTCCTATACAACAATGCAGCATAAAGTCACTTGGACACTATGGGTCTCACTTATTGTTCAGGGGGCAACCCATCTTCTGACAGGTTGCCAGAAGTAATTTCCTCTGCCCCCCTGGCCTGACACATTTAGTGATCTCCATCAGCCTGGTTTCTTGGAAGGAACTAAAAGTACATTGAGTGGCCTCTATGTTTTATACGACACTCAGTAAACGTATTATATTAGAAAAAAAATGAAAAAAATACCTTGGGAGATGTCTCTCAGGGACTGTGGGTCATTTTTCAGGGTTGTCCTAAATCTTCATAGGAGACAATAGGAACCTCCTGTGCTAGTCTAGTGGCTCCACGTTCAGGCTCTCACAAATCAACTAGGCCTCGCTTGTACAGTAAGGGCCTCATTTACAACAAAATGGAGCTGCACCGCAAGCCATTTTTTTGAGCCGAGCTGCGTCATTTTAAAAACACTGGGATGCCTCATATGTGCAACAATATGATGCATCCCTTTGCTTTCCCCTGCGTTGGTGCACAATTGACTTCCATAGTCAACATGCTGCAAGGGTGCCGGCAATGCAGAGATGATTGTTGTAGTGCAGGAAGGGACACCTTCCTGCACAAAAACAATCATTGATTGTGCTTTCCTCTTTCTATGGCAGCAAGCGAAGAAAAAATGAGGAAATTGTTTCTCCTCGTTGCGCCTCCTTAGCCTCCCCTGGGGAGGAATAATATTCGGAGGCATTCGCAGGCTTACAAAATGTTGTAAATCTGGGAATGTGGCAGAATCCATGAGTGCTGCGTGGGAACACCCATAGCAACACCCATGGCACGCCCCTTTCACGCAAAGTGATGCATAAAAAGGTGCCTCAAAAAGCCACGCAGGTTGGCTTTGCATGGATTTGTAAACATAGGTCAGCACTCAGCACACCACTGCCAGTGCATCGTGACGTACAGGCGGAGCAAGAGGCTTGTAAATAACCCCCTAAAAGTCCTGTATTTATGTCACCTATGAAGAGGGCACTGAACAAAGGAAGCGAGCAGTGAATGTTCCTTTTTAATTAGCACTATATCCGTGGAAAATTAAATACTAACAGCCTTTCTCAACAGGTTATCTACAGTATTAAGAACAGTACGCCTATGCATGGAGCCAGTTTCAGAAGTGATGGCAAAAGCAACGAGTTGAAGTTGAGTTTCTCAGTGGTCAGCTGGTGTGGTACACATAGTTTACACTTTCATCTACAACTGATAACAGGTCACGCTACTGCCAAAAATGCATACTTTCAGAAATATTCAATGTTACAGTATGTAATGTTTGTTATGCTATTTGAAGCTATATTCCTGAGAAGGAGTGCAATATTGTGCTCTCTGAGATGGGAGGGTAAATATTTTAGACTAGGATTGTGAACGAATGTGCCTGTACTCTATAAACACAGTGAAACGGAAAATGTGTCTCTTTTCATGGATTGTCGTATTGAATATCGAGGCAAAGTACTTTGAGACACAAGAATATCATGGAAAGACTATAGAGGGACACACTATTGACATGTAAGTGCCTATAGAGGAAGTGTAGGATTACTGTTCCTATCTAGGTAGCCATCCATCCATCCAAACCTACCTACCTACCTACCTACCTACCTACCTACCTACCTACCTACCTACCTACCTACCTATCTATCTATCTATCTGTCTATCTGTCTATCTATCTGTCTATCTATCTGTCTATCTATCTATCTATCTGTCTGTCTGTCTGTCTGTCTGTCTGTCTGTCTGTCTGTCTATCTGTCTACCTGTATGTCTGTTTGTCAATCTGTCTGTCTACGTGTATGTCTATTTGTCAGTCTGTCTGTCTACCTGTATGTCTGTTTGTCAGTCTGTCTGTCTGTCTATGTTTCGAGCCAAGTTACGTATATGCAGAGTTTGGTATAGAAAATCTATACTTATTTATCTTTCAATTCAGAAACAAGCACAGAAAGCATAGGTTTTTATATGAAACAATAGATCTGACCTCTCAAATTTTATTACAGCCCACGGAGCGTTCCTTTTCTCCTACTTTATCAAACACTCCTTTCACGTGCATGGTCTCTAGCCGAAAAGCAGACTACAATATGTATCTTTGAGCATGTTAGTGTACAGTGTGAAAGTCTGGATTTTAGCACCTGCAAATTGGTAGAAGTTGCTTCTAGTTTCATGTAACTAATGCATGTGCTGCTAGTGATGCCACTTCTGATAGCATTGCTTGGAGCATGCCTCATTTCAGTTTCTCACGTTGAGCCAGTTGTATGCAGTAGCCAATTTGCACCTGTACACCTTGGAACTGCAAAAATGGGTCTGCCACCCCACAGTGGTATTTTTGGATGTATTAACCTGATTCATAGAGGTTCAAATTATTCAAGCCAAAGACTAATTTTAGCTTCTTTTTAGACCGATAGTATAGTGGAACCAATCAAATAGTAAAATCTGTTTTCCAGTGGCTAATATAAGATTTTGTTTAACCAAATCTAAAGTTGTGTGGCAATTGCCAATTCGTTTATTTAATTTTTTTAAAACTATTTTATCAACTTTGATTTCCTCATAGAAAATATGAAAACAAACCAGATTTATCATTTTCATGTGTCTAAAGTGTAATCCCCAATGCATTGCCACTATTCTTGAATGTGAATTATACGAAGTAAAGTAAATACGCCGATGCCAATTTGTTTTAATATCTGTTCAAGGACGCCAGAACATTTCCAACTTTTTGTGCATTATCCAAGCCAGATAAAATCAACGAGAAGAGCTGAATGTGTGAACACTCTCACAAAGTGGGCATAGACATAGTACCTCTTCTCCATCCCATAGGTATATCCACCAATCACATAATGCCTTGTACATTGGAAAATGATTTGAGAAGCACATTTCTATCTGATATGCCACTGAACCCAGACACTTTGGCAACCCTCACTCCCACCTCAACACCCAGCTCGTTAGTGAATACTCCTTTTAGATTTAACCACAATGTTAGAACAGTTCATATCAGTACAATTATGGCTGGTGTTTACTGCAGGTGGCGTATGCTGTATTGCTAAAAAAGGGCTGTCAGTGCCATCTACCTATGGCTTTCCCTATTTCAAAGCCATGATGCATCAGCAGCTGCAGTCTAAACCCACCAGTTGATCAAAGCCTAGTACCTTGGAATATAACACCATTCCAAGTAGGGTACAGATATCATGATAACAGCCCCCTAAAACAGAGTAGCACTCGTCCCCTGGTTAAAAGCTTTCTTCTGCTTCTATGTGTGTTACTAGTCCCTAAAATTCAAACCCTAATATCAAAGTCAAAAAGTCAAAAAGTTTTTATTTGTTTCGGTACTCAACTGAGGACCACACATATTATATAAAACAATTTACAAAATGAAAATTCATTACAAATTAATATAGTGTTAAAAAAGATTTAAAAAATTTATAGAAATTATAACATACAAGTTCATTTGGTGGGTGTTTACACACCAATAGTAGTTCCTTAACTGTTGAAATTCTACATTTGTGATATATGGGTTCTAGATATCTTGACCGTGCTGTTACTACATTAGAGCTAGGGCATGCAAATAGGAGGTGCTCAATGTTCTGGTCTCCCCCTTGACAAAGGGTACATAATGGGGATCCGCCGGGTGTCCATCTTGATGTAAAGGTTAACACTGGTAGGGTACCTAATCGCAACATTGTAATTGGCCTCCTTGCACCGTGTGTAAGGGAAAACCCTAAGTAAGGCTGTCCCTGCTTGTACTCCAATGATTGAACGAAAAGATTATAAGTAGATAGTTTGTTACAATGAGCGAAATCAAGACCAAAACTCAATTTAGAGGTAAAACTTTTTAAAAAATGTTTCAATTGCAAGTTTGACCAGGTGAGCAAAATATCCGTGTTGATTTTGGCAATTTGGAATACCGCGATCATATTCCTGATGAATGTTTGCTTTGAAGCATCTAATTCAAAAGTCTCGATTTTTAACAGGGAACGTAGTGTTTCTTCTTTTGCGTGAAGGAGATTATAGGCCCACCTGATAACATTAGCAACAGCGATTGCATAGGAACTTATAAGTGTGAATTCTAGTCCTAAAGCTTGGACCGGTGTGGATTCTGAGACCTTCAAGATTTTTTTCAGGATTTTCCCTTCTTTTTGATTCATATAAGCCCACTGTTTTACAGGAATATTCTCCGTAGCGTAAGATAAAACAGGGGGGATTTTTACTCTGTATTTTTTTTGCAATGAAGAGAAATGCCTGTTCCCTGTAGCAGAGTAGAGTCTGGAGAGGGCCCCGGCATGTAGTTCAGATTTCCTTTTTAAATTATTTATCTGCTTTGTATTTTTTAGATTCTTTGAGAAGATCCTACCAAGGTAGGTGTATTCATCAACTTCTTCTACTTTTTCTCCGTCGAGCCTCCAACAGTACTTAGCGCTTTGTTTCCTGCCAGAGAAGGAAACAACTTTTGTTTTCGTTAAATTTGGAATTAGGAAATTGTCCTTTGAATATTTATGTAAAATATCTAGGAGCTTTTGTAAACCAAAGGGCGTAAGGTCCAACATCACAATGTCGTCGGCATAAAGCAGGGCATGTATACTTTGTGCAGCGATCTTTGGAGGCAGACTTGATCCTTGTTGTAGATAATATGGCAGGTCACTGAGGTATAAGGAAAATAGTATCGGAGCTAAAAGGCACCCTTGTTTGAGTCCATTAGCCGTTCTAATTGTTTTAGTCAAACCTTTTTCACACCCCATTTGCACTTGACACCATGTATTGGTATAAAGATTAATTATAATCTGCAGCAGTTGTTCCGGTATTCCTAGTCTCCTTAGTTTGTTCCATAAAGTTGGTCTGTCGACACGATCAAAAGCGGTAGAATAGTCTATAAATGCTGCGTATACAGACTGAGATTTCCGTACTATATATTTGTCCAGAATGGTCTGGAGACTTGCTATATTGTCAATGACAGAGTGATTAGGTCTAAAACCTGCTTGAAACTTGGGTATTAAACCCATCGAGAAAGCCCAGTCTTTTAGTCGGTCCAGTACCTCTGCGGCAAAGATTTTCCCTGTAGCATCCATCAGTGCTATTTGGCGATAGTGAGCTGGGATTAGACCGTCGTGAGACAGGTTAGTTTTACCTTAGCGCTTAGAGACCCCTGGGTGATAAGGCGCTATAGAAATCTAACATACAATACAACATACAATACAATAGTTGCCGGCTATATTTTTGTTCCCCTTTTTATAAATAGGGATAACGATGCTCCCTTGCCATGACTTTGGTATTTTCCTAGTTTTGAAAATGTAGTTAAAGAGGGGTGATAGCATCTGACTACACTCCTTGTGGTCTGCTTGCAGGACCTTGATGGGTATTTGGTCAGGGCCTGAGGCGCCATTGCTTTTTGCTTTTCGAATATGCTTTGCTATAGAGAATGCTGAGGTGTTTATAATCGGGGAATTATTCTTTTCCATGGTGTTTCCGGCGTCCTTTTCATCAGGATTGATTGGGTTTGCCTTATATAAATCACTCAAGTAAATTTCCCAATCATGCGGTGTGACAGGAATTGCTTGAAGTTTCTTTTTTGTTCCAGTTATTTTAGCGATTAGGGACCAATATTCTCTCTGATTATATTTTTTTGCGGCTATTTGGATATCCACCCAATTACGATCTTGCAACGTTCTTTTGTAGCTGTGCTTCTCTCTTCTTCTTTGATTTTTTAATTTATTGATTACTGCCTGAATTGATGGAGAATAATTCAAATATTGAGCTCGTATAAGTTTATTGAGTGTTTTAGCAGTAGGCGTATTCCAGTTTTTATTTTTGTTGTTCTTATTATTATTTACTGCTGATACCTGTTGTAATTTATCTAGAAGAGCACATTTAAGTTTATTAACTATGTATTAAAAATTTGTTATTGGATCATCTGAATTTGTTTTTGTTAGAAGTTGAGTATGTGTAATCATAGCGGATATGTTGTCCAGGGTTGAAGAGTTCCAAAAAATCCGCCTCTGATCTGCTTTTACCAAGATTGTGCTATTATAGAATATAATCTGTTTTGTAGAGGAATGGTTGGCCATCCAAAGAGTGGATAGATGTAAAAGTGCATGATCACTCTCATCGATGAAGTTGGAATGCAAATACGTAACTGTCTCCAATAATTCCATGCCACAGATTATGTAGTCGATAATTGAGAAGGTTCCGTTTCCTCGTCTAGTATACGATGCCGGTATATCTCCTTCTACATTGCCATTCAAGATTGTCCCATTAAGATTTGGTAGTAGTGATAATAGCAATTTACCTCTTTTGTCTGAGGTTATTCCTTTGGGAAATTTTGGAGTGGATATTTCCAGTGATTCTTCTTTATAAAGGTTTGCCCACTTTCTAATTTCACAGTTAGAAATTTTTCCATTAAGATCTCCCATGATTATATATGACAGATATATTCGATCTTCTATTATCTGAGAGATTGTTTCCATAATATCCGCAAATAGGGCGTCTTGGTTAGTGCCAGGTGGGGCATATACATTAAAGAGCAGGATTGCCTTAGGTGGGGCTGTGATGTGTGTTCTTAATGATACCTTAATACATTGAAGATTATCGGAATTAGTTACCACGATCTTTTGAGCCCATAAGTAATCCTCCTTAAGTAGAATTGCCAATCCACCCTTTGCATGGCCTCGATTAGTTGCTTTTGCAGGAATATCATAAACATAGTAGCCTTTGTGGAAGAAAGATTTTGTCGCCCAGGTTTCCTGTAGAATCAGGATGTCAGGTTGATTTTTGGTAGCTTCAATCATTTTATTCTTTGTTTTTCCGGCCATATTCCACGAGGTAATCTTCAAGCCTTTGTTAAACAGTAGGTTGTTGGCAGTTAATGTTTTTGTTACTGTTTAATGTCTCCGAGACCCAGGCCCAAGACTTTGTATTTTTTTCGACCTCCTTTATTTCTAGGTCTTTGCACCAGACTACCCTTTTACCATTGTCCACCTGGATTTTCAGGGTATCCTTCTCTGAATGAATCGATCTTGAATATTCTAATACAAAAGTATTTTTGTAATGATTTTTTGATTGCATGCTAAAATTTGGCCCACAAGGACCATTGGGCCTTTTATTAGCTTTATTTTCCTCCGGATCAGATATTTCAATTACGTCATAGCCGCATTTATGAAGTATCTCCTTTTCACTTAGAATAATCCCAGGGAGAACTGCTGACCAAAAAGATACCATCGCTATTTTGTTATTTTCTTTTTTAGGGAAGATCACCAGATCTATTTCTTTGCTGGTCAAAGATTGTAGAGGCAATATTTGTTGGAGAAGATTGATTATCCTTCCTCGATTAAGTGGCACGTTATCGATTGGAAAAAGTTCTTCAAATTGTAAAAATTTAGATGTTTTCGCTTCCCCACATGAGGATATCTTATGATCATCTTCTCCTTTTCCTTTGTTTCTATGTCCTATTTCGGAGAATAATATGGGTGGAAGGTATTCGTCAGCTCTTGGATTCAATGATTGTACTATCTGTGCGGTTTTTCTAACACTGGTTGCCTCTTTTTTGATGATATTAAGAATTGTATTTTCATCTTGACTCTCACAAATTTTTCGAGGTGTACTAGGTTTTTGAAATTTGAGCTTGCGAGTTTTCTTTTTATTAATTCTTCTTATAGGCTTTCTTTTCCTATTGTTCCTTCCTTCTTCCTGGATTTCTGTTTTTTTAGAGGTTATTTCCCCTTGATCAGCATCACGGATGTGTTTAGTGGTGTTATCCTGGTCACCCTTGTCACAGTCAGTTTTATGTGAATCCGTTTTTATGGTAGATTTCGAAAAAATAGAGTACTGTTTGGCAACTATTGGAGGTTCTTCTCTGAAGAGTTTCTTTAGGAGGTATATAGTGCAGTCCTTTTCTAATTCCAGATTTTCCTTTATTGGTTTTCCTATTTTTTCTATGTCTGATGTTTGAGTACTAGAGTCACGTTTTGTTTGTATCTGTGTACTTTTATTGTTTTTAGGTGAGTTGTTCTTTTGCAATTGCGTCGTATCAGATGTTTGTTGTTGTTTCGTTGCTTCGGCAGATTCTTTTTTCTTTTTCTCCTCTACTAAAAACTTTAGTATACCAATTTGTACGTCTAAAGTTTGATCTGAATTTTCCAGAATATGGCCAAGAAAAGAAAGGACCGATTCCAAGATTTCCTGTAGGGAAAAAAGAGCCTTTGACATTGGGTTTACAGAATTTGTGGAATTAATATTTTTAAGAAAGAAAGGGTCCAGAGAGGAATCAAGTACGAGATCTTGTTCTAATGATTTTTTAGAAGAAATGTTGGGTAATTTGTCTGGGTCTAACTGTGCTTCTGAATTATTGACCACTAACTTCAAGTTGGTTTCATGAAGAACATCGATACGATCTGGACTCCCTGACCGTTTTTTTGGAGTTGAGGATGTTAAGTGAATCACATCTTGGTCCAGGGATTGTAATTCCTGTGATGAACAGATTATTTTTTGATTGGGTTCAAGATCAAGCTCACTTAGATTATTGGTGGATTGTTGGTTCAAAGAATAAGGCATATTGTCCTCCATATTTTCAAAAGGATCCAGATTTTTTCCTATTTCCGAAATATGGGTAGATAATTTCCTTTTTGATGATAAGGCAGAAAAGTAATTACTAATTGCCGGGGTCCTAGTTATCCGGCCATGTTTTACTGCTTTGTCAGAGGATTTCCTGACTGCTTCCTCAGTGCCCATTCGCTTCATAAATATTGTACGAGATCTTAATTTTTTGAAACCCATTAGACTTGCGTATGTAAATGTTATTGAGACTTCAGCACAACTCACCGTCTTCCGTTGCGTTAGTCTTAGTATCTTTGTTGTTACACCTAACACACTGGCGATCAAATGTGTTGCATATCAGTACATGAGAAATGTGGATATGGGTGTTAATAGGGTGGCCCGTCCCGTCCTTGTACGTCCCCGGACGGCCACAGACGGTCCCGCCCTTGTCCCGGGCTTCTCCCGGAGCGCTCCCGCGCGCTCCCGCGTACGCGGATTCTACTGCCTGGTTATAGCGGGAGGGGGCGGGAAGAGGACCAGCTGCGGCGAGTCAAAGAACGCAACGCCCGCTGGTCCTCGCAGTCCCGCAAGGGTGGTAGTCGTCTCCAGCAGCTTCTCTCAACGGGGGTGTGTCCCAGATGTCAATGGTCTCCAGCGGCGCCCGCGAAGCGGGGGCCGCGAGGAGTAGGGATGGCAACAGCAGGTAGGGATTCTCAGCCCACGAGGCACAAAGCACGAACAGCCACAAATGACCAAGACCCTCTCTCAGCACAGGAATCGCCGAGGTCCCTGCCCGCAGTTCTTTTTAAATCCAGACGGGAGGGGGCGGGAAGAGGACCAGCTGCGGCGAGTCAAAGAACGCAACGCCCGCTGGTCCTCGCAGTCCCGCAAGGGTGGTAGGCGTCTCCAGCAGCTCCTCTCAACGGGGGTGTGTCCCAGATGTCAATGGTCTCAAGCGGCGCCCGCGAAGCGGGGGCCGCGAGGAGTAGGGATGGCAACAGCAGGTAGGGATTCTCAGCCCACGAGGCACAAAGCACGAACAGCCGCAAATGACCAAGACCCTCTCTCAGCACAGGAAGCGCCGCGGTCCCTGCCCGCAGTTCTTTTTAAATCCAGGCGGGAGGGGGCGGGAAGAGGACCAGCTGCGGCGAGTCAAAGAACGCAACGCCCACTGGTCCTCGCAGTCCCGCAAGGGTGGTAGGCGTCTGCAGCAGCTCCTCTCAACAGGGGTGTGTCCCAGATGTCAATGGTCTCGAGCGGCGCCCGCGAAGCGGGGGCCGCGAGGAGTAGGGATGGCAACAGCAGGTAGGGATTCTCAGCCCACGAGGCACAAAGCACGAACAGCCGCAAATGACCAAGACCCTCTCTCAGCACAGGAAGCGCCTAATATCATATGATCTGGCACGTATCAATGTCTATTAACTTACATTCTGGGGAGCAGCCTTGAGTATCTCACAGTGCTGTCACCCCTATATTGGATCACAACATCTCTGACAGACATATCATTACAATGGATAACAGGGTCAGAAATTGGTTTTCTAATCCCTTATTATTCAACCCTGTGAACTATCCTTCCCTAGACCTGCTTGCTGTATGGTATATTTGGGACAAACGACATGTCAATGTCTCTAACACAGAATGTAAAGCATGCTTAGCTAACCTTTGTCTCACCCTTCACCATTACTACTCTGTAAGGGTTTACCCATTAGTGCAGCTCCCACTTTTATTTTCCATAGTAGAACCTCATTTACTAACAAGCTAACACAGGTAAAGTGTCATTCATGCAGTAAGACATTTTAAACAGTATCGCTATGCCACAAAACGCTCTGACAAGAGATATTCAAAATCCTCCAGTATAGGCGATGCCCCTCCTGCCACCACATCCTTTTGGAGAATTCACAACACTTTCTTGGAAATTTTGAAATGGCATAAAAGTTTGCAGCTTGCTAGACAAGCATGTCTCGGTCTCCTTCCACAAGAATTTTTAGTCTTGAACATATGGATTTATTTTTGCAGCATCTTCGCAATAGGTATCGTTTTAGGCCTCCTAATCCCTCTGGCTAAAGTACAGAGAGCTCCGCCCGCCACAATACTATAAATACAGGATGTGCCCGCCACTGTGGCGGGCACATCCTAATGGTGCTTGCGGGACCCCCGCCCTTGGGGCGGGCCGTCCCGATTTCCGATAGGATGGCAGGCGGGCAAAGCCACCCTAATGAGCCCCTTAGTGCCAAGGTCCACTAACAGGTTGGAGGCTGCGGGGAACCATCAAGACTGTCACAGACTCACAGTTCAGGGAAGGTTCAACATGATGCGAACACGCACCAGCAGTGAGCTCCTCAGCTCCTGGCTGTTGCTGAAGGCCTAGTGACACACACAGACACTGGAGCTCAAATCATGGCATCCAGTGTTGTCCACACGGCCCGGCAAATTAACTACAGTGCGGGAAGCAGACACCTCAAGTCTGTGAAGTGTGTCTCCAAAAGTCCCGATGACAAACTGCGCAAACTTGACTTCTCAGCTTCTCACTCACCCCTCCCTTTCCCAACTCATCACTGGGCAGGACCCACTCCTTGGCAGAATGTGGAGAGTGCTCTTGGTGCCATTTTTAAAGTTAAGTGCAAGTTGAATCTTCCTACAGTAATTTTTGGTATGGATGTTAAATTGATGAACTTGCTGCGGGCAACTCAAAGAGGCTTGTTATTACATCTAAGCCTTATCGCCCGAAAGGAGATAAGCAAACTTTGGAAAGATCCACGGCCCCACTCTACGATAAATGGTTGAAAGATTCATTTGGTTAGGCCCGTTTGGACCAGGGGCATTTAAATGATAATAAGTTTAACATCTGGTCACAGTTTTTATCGTGGGGTAGAGAGATGAGACTGGTTGATTGCCTCTCGGTCCTATGATTACACCAAGCTTCGCACGAAGAAGCTGGTCTGGCTAGGCCTAAACCCAATGCAGTTGCAGTAGTCTGGGGTGCCCAGTTCGGAAGGATGGCTTCTCGCTAGATTTGCAGACGCTGAATGGTGAGATGAGGACTTGAAAAAAACCCAAAACAAACATAAGAAAAACTAAATCTTGCCACAAGCTTTTTTGGAAATTAAGAGAAACTTCAAATCAGGGCTATAGGGTTAGGACAACTACCACGTAACATGGGTACGATTAGAGTGTGGTGGATGAATGGTGGTATTAGACCACAATGTGCCTGCTCACAAACAAAAGATGAAATAATCTGTAG
Organism: Lissotriton helveticus; assembly: GCF_964261635.1. NCBI lineage: Eukaryota > Metazoa > Chordata > Amphibia > Caudata > Salamandridae > Lissotriton > Lissotriton helveticus. The sequence goes on from NC_136071.1 coordinate 61,387,368, forward strand.
AAGTTCAGACAGGTGGCGGCACACTGATAACAACAGGGATTTCTAAATTATAGAACAAGGCATGACGTAATTTGGTACCTTGGAAACGGTGCATATGATAAACCATGGATAAAATTGTAAAACATATATAGTGCTGTAACAGATTACTACAAATGAGTTATCTTAAACATATGGAAGTAGGTGGTCCCAAATATGGTCAGTCACCAAAGATTGTGAGTTGAAAATCAACAGAAAAGGTATTAGTGATTACTAGATATACATGATGAGTTATGATAAAAACATGGCCAACTTTATTAATCGATGAAGGTGAAGTCTTACAGTTTCAAACTAAGGACCTTTTGATTCATCATTATAATGCATTACTACTAACACATCCTCATCTTCATTCAAACAATCTTTGTTTTAGTTCTTTTAGGCTCTCCTGACTTTCTGACCACACAATCCTTGCTGTTCATCTCTGGTTTTAGAAAGATGATGTACATCTTTGGAGCAAAAATGCAGTACAGAACACCAGCACCAGAGGACAAGATGGCAAAAATCTCAGTTGCTACCAGGTATTTTCCTTTTGTGCTGAGATAGGCTGGGATAAAAGAGAGCCAGACACTGACAAACCCCAGCATGCTGAAGGTGATGAACTTGGCTTCATTGAAGGTGTCAGGCAAATTCCGGGCTAAAAAAGCAATCCCAAAACTCACACATGCCAAAAATCCCATAAAGGCCAACATGCAATAAAACATTTGTATTGAACCCTCATTGCATTCAGCTTCAATCTTCCAAGTGTCAACACTGTTGTTAAGTTCTGGGAAAGAGGGCCATGTCCATTGCCAGATAACTCCAAGGGTCAGCTCAATGAAGGTGGCAGCTAGTACAATATAGAAAGAAGTCTTGTTGCCAATCCATCTCCTCAAGGTGCTATTGGGCTTAGTGGCCCTAAAGGCAATGACCACTGTGATTGTTTTAGCCATCACACAGGAAACAGCAGTTGAGAAGGATATACCAAAAATCACCTGACGGACCATACAGGTCACTCTGCTGGGCATACCAATGAAAACCAAGGAACAGAGGAAGCACAGCATGAGGGACACAAGGAGAATATAGCTGAGATGGAGGTTGTTAGCTCGTACCACTGGAGTATGCTGATATCTTATGAATATACACAAGATAAAAGTAGCATTGAGGCAGAGAAAGATTGATATAGCAGCCAAGATTACCCCCAGGGGCTCCTTGTATGACAAAAAGTCAATCTTCTTCGGAATGCATCTGTCTTTTTCATTGCTTGACCAGTGGTCATCTGGACACATCATACATTCCAAGGAATCTAAGAATAATAGCAGATGGAATAATAAAAAAATAACTCAACAATATGTTAGATTCCACTGTTAAACAAGTAAAGACATTTGTCAATTGCTTTAATGGTACCTCTCCATGACATTTTACTGAAATGACATCTAGATGGACTATTTTTAAGTGTACTAAAAACGTACAGATTTAGGAAATCAACCCAGCCATCCATCATTATTACAGGGTGGCAGGAACCCTGTGTATCTGGTGTTTGTGCTTAATCTTTATGCTGTGCACACCATGGTTAAACTAAAACTGAGACTCCAAACAAAAGGTATGGTAATAAATGCTCCGAGAGGGATTATGTGAATTTCAGTGATATATATTTGTTGGCGTCATTTCTTTTGAATGAGGCACTTTGCTGTTTCAGTTAGTATTATGTTGCTGATTTGAAGGATTAGGCTCATTTGCCTCACTAAAGAGGTGAACTGGACCATCCTACTGGAGGTAATCAACTTAATATTCAATATATTCATGTACTGCAGTAATGCTTTTGGTTTATGTCCTGTTTTCGATCATTACTCTCATTAGCAGATTCTTTTTCAGTAGACTGGGAGATGTATCCTGTGTACATTTGAGAATTCATCAAACCTGTTGATAAGCACCAGGAACACATCAGGCCAGGATCAGTCATTGGAAACCTATCCCCGAACTCTGACAATAACATAGGGAATGCACAATGGTGTAGCAGGGCTGAAAGGCCCTGCCACCTCAAAGATGGAGATTAATCCATGTCCTTGGAAAGGTTTGTGAGAACTCCATTCCACAATTTGCCCCCCACACACACACACACAGTATGATGTCAGTAGAGCAGTTTGATTGCCAAGTGGCCCAGGAAGAGGATCAATGTTCTTCATCACCCATTCAGCACACGTAACGCCCTTGGTTATGATTTCCTTGTTTGCACAGGTACTCCCCATGCTTGGAGGTAGTAGAGGGGATGCCCCTGTCCTTGAGGAGCTACAGGCCTGAGGTAGACTGTGGCTACATGCACATCCAGAATATTTTCAAAAAAGTCAATATCTATAGCCACAGGGCCTGGAGAATCCCTGAGATCCCCCAATCACTGCCGGACGTGGATGAGAGTGAGGGTTGGTCCACAGCATTCTGCATGCATTGAGCCATGTAATAGTTTTCCTCAAGTTCTAGGTCATCATCACAATGGTAGAGCAATCACCAAGACGACGTTTGTCGATGGCTGCCACAATGTTGATGATAATTGGATTGAGTGGGACAACGGCAGGGTGGAATCTTTGGCAAAAATGGCAGACCATACACCTAGATCTAAATTAGGTCTTACACACAATTGGCATCCTCAGTCAATTGGAGGGCTTCCTCTACTTTTCCATAATAACAGCCAAAGTGTTTGCTTTCCTCAAGTCTTAAGTGCCCAGTTCACATAGTAGAAATGTACTTATTTATTAAATACTTTTAGGCATTTTCATGGCACTGTAATACCATCCTGCAGTCACTTTAGTACGGTAGCTTTACAAGAGATTCAAAGGGCATCACTCAGGGGACGTTACATTATAGCCATGGGGAGAAAGAGTTACTGGGGTCCAACCATGGTGGTTGAGCCATTCCCTTCAGCATGGGTCGAGCAGTCCAGTCGTTTTTGTGGGGGAAGGGGGGACTAGTGTAAGATGAGCACAGTCTCACAGCTCAAATACGCCATAAATGATTGCCTAATTGAGTACAAAGTACAATGCAGTGCACTGCAAATAATATACACAGACTTCTTAAGACATGCCTGCTAATGTTACTCAAGTCACCTTCTGCCCCATCCAAGATAGGCGTTGCGACTAAGTATAAGTCATAGATGTTCTATTAGGGCTTTTAGCAAAGGTTCATGTATTTCCACACCTGCTTGTTTCGTTTAGGACAAATTCCCCCAGAGGCCTATGGCCCAGTATCAATTTTATCCACACTCATTTGGATGACAGTTCGGATTCCCTTGGCACATTTTCCAGGCCCTGCAATGAGCAGGGTTCTGGAATGTGTGACTGGAGAAGGACATCCATGGCTGTCCTCTGATTTCGCAGTAAAACTTCTTCATCCAGGGGTGGGTTTTAGTTGCTTCCGGACTCAGGCAGGAGACACTTTGTACCCACTCCAGGCAGGCAAAACTTGGTACCCACTCCAGGAGCCACAACTCACTGGCAATTATGACGCCATGCTGCCCTATGGTGAGGGTCTCCTTCCTGGACCCCACCCCCCTCCTGACTTTCAGGAGGTCTTGACAGCACACACTGAACAACAGCCTTTAGTTTTCTCTGCAATCCCCTCAAGACATAAATGATTAACAGCATCAATGAGGCATCAGCCCTGTTTGAGGCTCAGCACTACCAAGGGCAACACCCCTTTTCTTTCATGGCAGTGCGACTAAGGAGTGGCAACCATTCCTCTTAGCAGCATCCCCCTCCTGGGATCATGGTGTCACACAATGCACTTTGGTTGTGGATTCTATTAGTGCAGCAGTCTTGTCCTCTGCACAGCCCCCACCTGCCATACAGGGTTACACGATTCACAAGGGCAGGCAACCTGATCAGCACACTGTTCTCGATTGACCAGAATCTCACACTCCACTCCCGGGATCTTCTTCTTGGGACCCCCACTTGACCTTGCTCCCTGCAGGCAATCTCCTCCTCACATGTCCCACTGCTCATGGGTCAGGCAAAAGCTGTCACGTCAGACAAATGTTCTTGAGTCTCTCGGGTGATGTTCCCTCTCCCAATGTAAGACTGGCAGACCCTGAATCCCCAGTCCTCCTCACAACAGGAAGACTCATCCTGAACTTCTTTATGCTGATGTGCAGCTTAAGTTTGACAAATTGGGAATCTCAAGCTCCCCTTTTTATGATCCATTTTCGGACACACTTGTGCTTATTATCTCTGTCATTGTAGTTCGTATTTTGGGGGTTGGCCGCTCTGAAGTGCCCACCCCTTTGTTGTACTCTTCCTCCAGGGAGCAGCCTATAACAGCAGGACAGTATACAAACTTGACAGCCCCAAACATAGGTAGCATGAGTGAGTAGCAGCTCATACCTGGGGATGTATGACATTACAACGCATGCTTTTACCACGCATGCCTTTACAACACGGTTTTTACAATGCAAACCTTTACAACGCATAGCGCTTTGGGGTGCTGGATAGTGAATAGTTTAATTTACTATTCCAACTCCAGTCCCCGTCTCCTCAGAGGCATACATGAATCCCAATGCGCACAAGCACCCACACCCGCTATCTGATGTACTGTACCTTCTTGAAGGCACATATGCACCCCAGCACGGACACGTAACAATGTGCGATATTTTCTTATGCACTGTACCTTTTCACAGATATGCATGTATCCCAGTGGGCACACGTAACCATGTGTGCTATTTTCTGATGCACCTTACCTTCTCACAAACACACATACATCTCAGTGCTGCACACACTTCAATACAGGCTAAGGGTTAGTTAAGCACACAGCTGAAACCTTTACCAGAGTGGGCCAGAGGCGCCATTCTAGTGACACAGGTAAAAAGACATGGTCACTATACTGATCAATAAAAACTAAATACATGGTGTACTGTCACCATTCTGCTTGCACTACTTAACTCCCGGTAAAGACAGTGACTTTACACAAGGGTAGAGCTTTGGGCATTCCCTTCCAGCATACTGAAGTCATAAAACACACACATGATCCCTGTTTGCTCTTGACCAGACAATTGTTAATGAAGGACGCAGATATCACCGTAGCCGGGGCACTCATGGCATGGGTACACATCTATCACCATGCAAGGGACTGCTCCATACCAACAAGTCTAAACAAATCCCTTTTCAAGACATACCTGCAAGGAAGTTGGTTGGTTTATCACTTGAGATAATTTCAAGTCCGTATAATCTCTGGGACAGGCTTTAGAATGCTTGTGAATTCAAAGAGCTCCATCAAGAATGAAGTGAGGTCACTTGGACGCCTGATTTTGCACTTTCTGCAATCCTTTGAAAATGTTTGTATTTCATTGCAGGCAAACTTGCAGAAAGCAAAGGTGTCATACCAGTGCTCTGCTTAGCTTCTGTGTGTGGAGGCTTTGAAAGAGCAGAGGACACGATACAGAAGATGGGCACTCTTAACTAATGCATTGATCATAAGAGTAGATTTGAGATTTTCGGAGTAATCTTATTGTATGAGAAATTTTTGAGTTCTACCCAGACATGCAAACAATTGAACTAGGTAAGATTTGGTAACAGTATCGATTTATAATCTATGATATAGGCCTTTTGATGTTGTGAGACTCTTAACATATCAAAAGGAGGAAATCATAGCCATGATTTGAAAATATAACTATTGTTTCCTCTCTGCTTGTGTCACTGGAAGCATGTCAAGATGGAATAGTTGCAGTGGCAAGGAGGACTCCTGATGCACTTTACAAGTAGATAACACTGGAGATAGAACCCACTCCTCTGGCTTGATCCAGTCAAGAATTAATGTATCCTTTTTTAAGATTGTATTGCCTACTCCTGCCTCTGCATTTTGCGTTTGGAAAAATGTAAAGTGCTCTAAGATTGTTTAAGTCACTTAGACATAAACTAGTGTGAGGTGGCTTGCTTGTGTTCAGCCATCTTGGCATGATGTTGTGCTCTAAAGTGTGTCAGAGTAGTTTCAGTTCTCTTAATTATATTGAAACCCGCTTTTTGATTTTGGAGAACCTGATTGTCTTACAAATGTTCTAACAATTCACATCTTTCAAAAATATTACTTGGATTTGGTAAAATGACAGATTTGAAACTGTAGTTCTCTAGGATTTACGTCTCTACCATTGGTTTCTTCAAAAGAGGTACAATGGTAGCATGATTTATTGGGCTTTGCACAATCCCATTTGAGATGGATGCTCTGATTTGGTTTGTGATGTCAGAAACGCCTCAGGTGACAGATTAGATGGTATATTTTGATTTTGAGACATTTAACCAGCACCAGTTCACTCACAACTCTAGTGTTTGCCCTCAGGGGATTGCCTATTGTTTTTTATTTACAATGGGAGTACCCTCATTACTCCCCTCTGGTCCCAATCCTACCCACAGGCAATTTGACACATCCAGTTGCACCACTGTTTAATTGGGCACTGGAGTCAGGGGCGTAGCTTGGTCAATAACATTGGGGGGGTGTGAGCTTCATATTTCCCAACAATCATGCTGGTTACAATACATTATATGAGAAGCAGGACAGGAGGGGGCTTAAGGAGCAGTAGGAAGGGAGAAGAGTGTGGATTGTGAGGTGTACTGAAAATTGAATATTCTGTAAAATAATTGTTTTAGACCTTTAAAACAGAGATGAAAATGTGTGTGTGTTTTTTTCTGCATGTGTATGTAAAAATCCCAAGTGAAAGACGACAAACACCTCACCACACCCGACTTAAAGCACCCATACCAGTTGGACGCCGAGACAAGATGGCGGATCCAGCGTGAGCTCCGCTCTTCCGCGGAACTCAAAAGCATTTCTTGAACCTCCTGTCTGCCGATTTTTCCTCTAAAGTGCCGGGCATTGCTGTCGGATCATGCGGTGAGTCTACAGACCGCTTTTGGACTCTCTTCCTGCTTTCTCGATCAAGATAAGGACAGACGCATTTTCTTTCTTCCTGTATCGTGGGCGGCCGCCATTTTAGGTTTCCGCTCCCGTGTTTTCCCCTCAACTTGTGTACCTCTTGTTCTTATTGATAGAAAGACACCAATGTTGGATTATGCGGTGAGCTCATCGACCGCTTTTGCACTGTCCTCATACCCTCACCTCTTTGATAAGGAAATCGGCAATTTTATGACGCGGGCGGCTGCCATTTTTGGTTGTCGCACCCGCGTTTCTCCCTCAACATCGTCGTTTTTCTTCTGCTATTTTAATATCAACTGGCATTTCCTGGCAGATATCATGGTTTTCTGCATTAATATCGCCAGAATGATTTCTGTAGGCAATATTTCCTCTGCCTTATAACTTTTTCCAGCGTGTGCATCTGCTTGCTGTGACAGGAAAATATACTTTGACTGAAAGGCATACCTCATTCCATGGATTACTATATATACCTTACTGACCATGATTTTTGATGTGTGTCAACATTTACCTTTCCTCATCGTATCTTGGTGTTTGGTACTACTCTGCTTATTGGAGATGTGGGCGGCCGCCATTTCTGGTCGCTGAGCTCATGTTTCTCCTTTATTTTTTCTACTGAACACAGATGTTATATCATTGCCACAATGTTCTCATTCATACTACACACAGTTTTTCATGAGTCAGCTTTATGTTTTCAATACCTTCATGCCTGAGGATCTGCCATTCATGCGCTTCACTCTTCTCATATCCCTACTGTCACTGAGGAATTACGCTTGTGCATTTTGAGGTGTCCTCTATTAATATCTTACCTTTTCTCTGTATTAATATCGGATCCTTTATTGACTATTCTAAGTAACTTTTTAGTACCTCCTCTTCAAGTTACAATGGCCAAGATTCCCACTCTGCTAGATCGTCTGTAACGGGTACAAAACCTAAAAGACATAAAAATGATCCACCATCTCCTATTCACTCCTCTCAGAATCCGGTTTTAGACTCTATCTTGGATGAAGTTCGAGGTCTTCAACCATTTATGTCTACAACTAATGAGAAGCTACGGCAAATCGAGGAGATGTGGATTGTTATGGAGGGCAAGGTGTTAGAATTGGAACAACATGTCAGCGACATACAGGATGTAACCACAAAGATTCCAATACTAGAACAAGAAATTCATACGCTGAAAATCCACACAGAGGATATTGAAAACCGGAATCATAGAATCAACCTACGCCTGTGTGGCCTTCCGGAAAATGTTGAAGGGCCTAATATGGTACTGTTTCTTCAGAAATTCCTTCTAGAGCTTCTACACCTCCCATCTCCACCTACTCCCCTCAACATACAAAGAGACCATCTTTTAGGTCGCCCAACCTCTAATGCTACAAAACCTCGTGGCATTATTATGCATTTTTTGGAATTTACTGAATTAATGACAGTCTTAAAAGCTGCAAAACTTAAACGTCGTCTTATTTGGTCTGGCCACAATATCTTCATTTCACAGGATGTTTCTACTGCAACTAATGCACGTCGTAAAGAATTCCTCGCCCTTCGTCCTCAGATGCGTCATTTGAATATTCAATATGGAATTCTTCATCCTTGTCTCTGCAAGATTACTCATGATGGTTGTTCACGCTCCTTTGATGATCTGGAAAAACTCAAGCTTTTTTTCCACAGTTTCTCTTCTAATTGAATGGTCACTAATACTTGACTTTTCTAGCTATCCAAGATTGCCTCTTTGGTCTCATTTGGTTTGGTCTCATTTGCTCTGTTTTATTCACTTTGTTCTGCCATGAATTGCTCTCTTCTTTCTCTCTGTTCCTCACTCGTTTGAGGTTCTTTTCCTACTATCTTCTTTATTCTTATTGCTGAGGTCCGTTTTGTCTTGCGTCACTATGCTCCCTCCTCATTTTCTTCCTCTCTTCCTACAGATCTGTTTTTTCTACCTTGATCTGTTTGTTTTTCTTCACTTTCTATTTCTTCGCTGTTTTTCCCTATGCTGCTTTTTTCTTTTTTTCTTTTATTCCCTCTTTCTTTCTCTCTCTCGTTTCCCTTCTTTTCATCTCCTGCTTTTTTCTTCAACCTGTTATTTGGTCACTAGTGTCCTTTGTCATTTATTCACTGTTAAGCTATCACGGTAATGTGGGTCTCTTTGTAGTTTTTTCGTCATGTGATTTTTTCCTGTGGTGTGTTTTCTCTTGTAGATATACCCTTGAAGTGTGTTTGCTCCACATGTGCTGTACCCTCCCTCCCCTCATTATGTGTAACTTTGTCACGTGGAACGTTCGTGGTCTTGGGAGCCTAGTCAAAAGACAAAAGTTATTGTCTCATCTATCAAAACTTAATTCTCAGATTTATTTTCTTCAGGAAACTCATTGTAATGATGTAGAGTCACTTAAGTTGAAAAGACAGTGGGTGGGTCAAGTTGTTTTTTCTCCTGCATCTAATAAAAAGGGGGGCGTAGCTATTTTGTTTCATAAATCATCATCAGTACAAATTTTATCTACACAAAATGATGATGATGGACGATGGGTAATGGCAAAGATTGTGTTACAAAAGAAAACTTTAGTCCTCTTAAATATTCATGGTCCTGTGAAGCCAGATCCTACATTTTAGAATGACATTAAAATTCTACTTTCCTCCATTGACTGCCCTAATATTATTGTTGCTGGCGACTTTAACCAATGGTTAGACCCTTTTTCCGATAGATTGTCCAATTGTAAATTTCAACCTGATAAATCTTATAAAGCTTTTCAATCGGCCATTGCCTCTTGTTCATGATATGATGTTTGGAAGACTTCTAGTCCTGATTTGCTTGAATTTACCTTTTTTTCAATGTCCATCACACCCGTTCTAGGATTGATTATATTTTAGTCAGTAAATCTTTACTTCCCTCGCTCCAAAAATCTGAAATTGGCTCTATTTTTATATCGGATCATGCCCCTGTTTATGCTGTTTTAGACCTCTCCCTCACCTCCTCCCAATTTAGTAGATGGAAACGTAATACTTTTTTGTTATCATACACAATTTTTATCAAAGAAGCTACCACTTTTATTAATGAATTTTTTTATATCCTTAACCAATCGGATACTTCTATTCCTAATAACTGGGATGCTTTTAAGGCTGCTTCACTATTTCTTATGTGTCAAAAAAAAGGAAAGCCGCCAGGATAAAGTATGCAGATCAACTACAAAAACTTAAAGGTTTAGAACATACATATTTTACCTCTCGCTCTCCTACTGCCCTTCATGATTTGATTTCAGCAAAAACTGAACTTAACAATTTAGCAACGATTGACGCTTGCAATATTTTACCTAAAATTAAATCTAAATATCATGGAGGTCAGAATAAAGCGGGTAAGATATTAGCTAATTATTTAAAAATCAAATCCGAGCATAAGAATATTGGCCCTATCCTTAATGAATCTACTAAAACACTAGTCTCATCAGATGAGGACATTGCTGAGGTCTTTCGAGAATATTATAAATCACTTTACTCTGACGACACATTCCCCACTAACCAAAACTTAAACACCTTCTTTTCAGGCCTTCCTTCACCACCATCTCTCCCTGATGAATTTATCGCATTGGAGAAAGACATCACTCTTCAAGAAGTCTCCAATGCTATCAAGTCTCTAAAAAAGTCAAAAGCCCTAGGACCCGATGGTTTATCTGTCGAGTTTTATAACACCTTTGCTTCCATTTTTGTCCCCAAGCTCCTTCAACTTTTTAACTCCTTTATTTCTGTTGCCAAAGCATCTGGTTCCTTTATGGATGCCTTAATTGTTATAATACCTAAACCCGATAAAGACCACTCTTATTGTAAGAATTACCGTCCCATATCGTTAATTAATTATGATTGTAAAATCTTTGCCAAAATCCTTGCATCCTGACTTGACACTATCATTCCTCTTCTAATCAAAACTGATCAAGTTGGTTTCGTAAAAGGTAGATTGGCATCTGACAATGCTCGGATGTTTGCTAATATCATTTCATATGGCAAAAAATATATGTCTCCCCTTGCAGCCTTGTCTTTAGATGCGGAAAAGGCATTTGACCGTATTAATTGGCAATTTATGTTTCGCACTCTCCAATGGTTTGGTTTTGGGCCCTCTTTTATTTCTTATATTAAACTTTTATACTCTTGCCCTCGAGCCAGTATTTTTGTTAATAATCATTTCTCCAAATGTTTCTCTTTGTCCAGAGGCACAAGGCAGGGTTGTCCTCGTTCTCCTTTATTATTTATCCTATGCTTTGAACCATTCCTAGAGCGTATCCGTATTGATTCCCAAATCGCTGTCTTCAACCATAACTCTGTAGAAACTAAAATATCTGCCTATGCAGATGATATATTGATTTATATTCAAAATTATCAAAAAAGGGAGTGAAGAGGTGGTGCAACAAGGCACCGCGGTGGGCTAATCCTCCTCTTATGAACGCTTAAATAATCAACAGAGACCACCTGAAACAGATATACAATACATATTCCGATGGTGTTGGAATACACTCAGTGTGTTAAAATACCCCTCACACACCAAAAGGGCCCTTGGTGTCATGCTTCATCATCGGGGTCTTCCCGCCCCCGCTGCGGGACGGGGCAGTGCTGCGACAAGCGGCTACGCCGGAGCACCTTTTAATTGTGAGTACTATGTGAGTGAAGATGGAGTGAGTGTCAGTGAGGTCAGGAGTGATAAACAGTGAAATTAAAAGATACCTGGCCTGGTGTTTAGAAAAAATTATTTAATAGGCACTGGCTGGTATCGTTAAAAGGGGTGAGGCGGAGGGCAAGAACGGGTTACTAGTCTTGCTCTCCTGTGTGGGTCAACATGTTTCGGGGCGACATGCCCCTTCGTCAGGACCGGGTTGTATAGATCCCCCTGTCACTCACTAATGCGCTCCCACAGATAGAGAGTGTTGTGTTTGATCAATGTGTATAAATAATTTAAATACACGTGAAAAAAGCTCGGTCAGTAATACTGATGATGTAAGCTTATTGAATGAGGAGACAATGCCCCATGAGCCAAGCTGGGCGAAGGGTATAGAGGGTCCAATCAACCCCCACACCTCAGTGCTTCCTCCTTCGTCACGGAAGCCACTGACGAAGGAGGAAGCACTGAGGTGTGGGGGTTGATTGGACCCTCTATACCCTTCGCCCAGCTTGGCTCATGGGGCATTGTCTCCTCATTCAATAAGCTTACATCATCAGTATTACTGACCGAGCTTTTTTCACGTGTATTTAAATTATTTATACACATTGATCAAACACAACACTCTCTATCTGTGGGAGCGCATTAGTGAGTGACAGGGGGATCTATACAACCCGGTCCTGACGAAGGGGCATGTCGCCCCGAAACATGTTGACCCACACAGGAGAGCAAGACTAGTAACCCGTTCTTGCCCTCCGCCTCACCCCTTTTAACGATACCAGCCAGTGCCTATTAAATAATTTTTTCTAAACACCAGGCCAGGTATCTTTTAATTTCACTGTTTATCACTCCTGACCTCACTGACACTCACTCCATCTTCACTCACATAGTACTCACAATTAAAAGGTGCTCCGGCGTAGCCGCTTGTCGCAGCACTGCCCCGTCCCGCAGCGGGGGCGGGAAGACCCCGATGATGAAGCATGACACCAAGGGCCCTTTTGGTGTGTGAGGGGTATTTTAACACACTGAGTGTATTCCAACACCATCGGAATATGTATTGTATATCTGTTTCAGGTGGTCTCTGTTGATTATATTGATTTATATGTCTAATCCTGTTGAATCTCTCCCTCATTTTATGACTGAAGTTCGATTATACTCCAATATTTCTGGTTACAAACTCAACCTCTCTAAGACAGAAGTCTTGCCTTTAAACTCTATATGCTACCAATTTATGTTTAGTGACACTAATTTTACTTGGTGTCCTTCAAAAATTAAATACCTTGGCATTTGGTTCTCATCATCTCTAAATGATACAATTAAATTCACGTTTACTGCATTAATAAATAAAATCCAATCACTCCTCCTTACTTGGTCCCCCCTGTATCTTTCCTGGTGGGGAAGGTTAGACACGATTAAAATCATGATTGTACCACATGTTTCATATACATTGTCAATGCTTCCTATCAGAATTCCTAATGTATATTTTTCTCGAATCAACTCTACATGCACCAAATTTTTGTGGAACAATAAACACCCACGTATTGCCTTAAATACACTCATTCGTCCTAAGAATGAAGGTGGTGTGTGTTTCCCAAATTTTTAAGCTTATCATTCAGCTTTATTGATCAAACAGTCTTTTGCATTAACTTATGATTTTGTGGAAATTCCTGTCCCCAGATGGATCCTTTTTGAACGCTCCTTATTAAAAGACTTTTCTTTTCAACATGTAATCTTTATGTCTAATTGCACCTTTTTGTCCACTAATCCTGTTTTGAAATACTCCCAAACCTTATTATATAACTGTGACGGGGCGGCGGGTCACCCCTGTGAGGAGAAGGATGAGGAGCCCGTTTCCCGTGACTGGTGGTCAGCTGTTCCTCTTTCGCCCTTTTCTCTTCCCCTCCAGCAACCTGCATCCCCTCCTGCGGAGGAGTGGTCAAACCCTGACTCAGTGTACCCTTGGGGATGCGAGGTAGAAACTGGACAGTACGCCTTTAAGCCTGAATACCTCGATGACGAGTCTCCGCCCATCTTGAACGTCGTCGCGTCAAAAGAAGGAGGAACCGGGAAGACGCCGGAAGACCTTACCCCGGAGGACGAGAGCGGTGTGGAGTGGAGACCGAGTACGGAGCAGATCTCGACCAGCCCAGCTGATACCAGCAAGCCAGGAGGCCAACGTTTCTGTGAAGTGCCCCGCCACGCTCCCGCGGGAGAAGCGTGGCTTACAAAGGTACGGGGCAAAGTCGCGGGGTGGGCGGGTTGGAGTGGTTAGACCACTGTGTAAATACCGCCTAGTCGACCCCCTGTACCCCTACCTCACGAGCACCACTGTCACTGCCGGTCTTTGTATATACACTGGGCACAAGGTTTCCCTCACTCCCGGTCCCTAAGCTGAGTGCTCTGGACGCTCCCCTGAACCCTCTGTTTTTGTTCATTTCCTTTTGGGTGGCGCTATCCCGGACTTCGCCTGGAGGTCGTTTGTGACGTCATCACTCTGGCTGCAACAACCCCTGGTCAACGCCGCAACACCCTGGAACTACTGATCTTCCCTAGAGGCGTCAGAACGGAGCCTGACGAGATCGCACGCATAAGACTGTCCAATCGAAGAAAAAAAGCTTACTTAAAAATAAAACCCTCTCTTAAAGCTCTATTCCAGACTACTGACTCCGTTCCTTCCCCTGTGGTCCCTACTCCGGTACAATAACATATTTTCTAAGGATTTTACTCCAGTTCAGTGTTTTTTATCCTCCACTGTATGGTTTAATAAGTTACTTAAATATAAAGGCAAATCATTTTATCACAAATACTGGAAGGAAAAGGGTATCATTTTTGTTCATCAGTTACTTCACAATTACTCTATTGTTCCCTTTCATGCCTTACATTCTCATTACCAATTACCAGACTCTTTTATCACTGAATACAATATTATAGTTAATGCCATACAATCTCATCTAACTACTTTTCCCCTTCCACCTCACACACCATCTACATCTCCTTCCACTCTTCTATATCCCTTATTTTCGACCCAGAGACCAAAAGCCGCTCTTGTATATAAGTTATTGTTATCGAATGTTATTGAAAGATCTAAGTCCCATATTGAGCTTGCATGGGAAACTGATTTGTCCGTTTCTTTTCCTATAACAACCTGGGATAATATATGGTCCAAGCTCTTCAAAACTTCTGCTGCTGCCCGTATAACCCAATCTTTATATTTTATTTACCACAGAGCTATTGTTACTCCTGTTAGTATTTGTAAATTTTCAACAACCTCTTCTCCATTATGCTGGTCATGTTCCACTGAAACGGGCACGTTAACGCATCAACTTTATGAATGTTCTAACGTTTTATCTTTTTGGAATTCTGTGTGGAATATTTGCATGTCAGTTTTTAAATTCAATTCTATTTTAACAGTACAAAATGTTTTTCTAGGTTCCTTATCCCCTACTGTAGATGTTTTATCTTCTGTTTCTAAATTATTTGATCTTTTTATAGCATTAGCTTTTAAAGCTATCCTATCATCTTGGAAAGACAATTCTAAGATTTCTCTACTAACTTGTTGGAATTTTATTTGCGATGAACACAGGATTGCTACTGTTTCCTCCTCTTCTATTTCTCAAAAAGTTTAATCAGATCTTCTTTGGCTTCCTTTCACTACATATCTCTCTTCTCACCCTTCTATACATTAACTATTTTTCTTCGTTTTCTTTATAATAATTTTACCACACTATTTTGGTTCTTCCTCTCCTTTCTTTCTCTCTGTCTCTCTTTTCCTTTTCTTCTTTCTCTCTTTCTTTCTTACTCTCCTTTTCTTCCTCTCTCTCTTTACTTATAATATTTCTATTTTATCATTTGTTTACTGCCTGATTGTATTATTATAAATATATTATTCATGTTCTATTATGGCTTTTTCCCTTCCTCATTTTATTGTTCCCTTTTTCTCTTCATCGTATGTATCTGAAAAACGTAATAAAGATTTCTCAAACAAAAAAAAGCACCCATACCCAACTATTTACTACATAATACATTTATTAGGGAAGTGTAACACTCCAAATATCTCCCCTAATGCTACACCCTGACTGCAGTGCAGTGCAGGAGGCAAGATATATGTTGCCACAAAGTCCACATACCTTTAATTTTCTGCAGCAGCCTCATAGCTGTAGCATCTACCCTAGGCTGGGTACCTGGCAATGACTACATGACATATGGAGCTTAGTATTACATGTCTTTATTCTTCTGCATTAACTGAGAACTGAACATCCTTAATCAAACTTTCATAGTGCACCGCTCTAAAACTGATGTCACAACTCTATGGAATCTGGTAGGAACCAAAAGGGTTCCGTCATAAAGCTTGCAAGACACTACATCTGCTCCTCTGATAAATAAAAATGTAACATTTTTCTTTACTGATCAATATATATATATATAAATATATATATATATATATATATATATATATATATTCGCTGGAGAAAACATAGATTTCAGACACGTTATAGTTAGACATTAGCATTTAAAAAACCTTAGAAATTCACAGAAAAAACCATAGGTTTCAGGGGCGTTATAGTTAGTTGGACATTTCACTTGTTCAAAACCATAGAAATTACCCCGTTATAGTTAGTTCAGCTAACTATTAATCGTGCCCCCACAATGCACTGCTGATGACGTCACATATTACATCACTCATGACATGGTCAGTGACATCACTGATGACATCGCTGATGACATCTCAAATGACATCACTGATGACATCATCCAGTGGCTGTGTGTTTCTGTAAAGTTTAAATATGTTTAAAATATATAGGAAAAGGCGTATTGAAGAACGAGTGGTTATATAAGTGTCTGAATGGATGATTTAGTAGGTGCCTGACTGACTCTATAAGTGAGTGATTAAACGTATCTTACTAAATGTATGGGTTGGTGACTAAACTGTGTGAATGTCTGTATCCGTCTGTCTGTTGGTGTGTAAGTGACTACATGGGTTTCTGAATAGCTTCATGAGTGTCTATATGGTTTATTGATTGGTTGTCTGAGTATCTGTATGTGTGCCTGAGTGTTAATGTGGGTGGGGTGTGTGTGACTCTGTGCATAGATGTGTGAGTGGGTGATTCACTGGGTGCATGGTTTCAAGAGTGCATCTGTGATGGCCTGTATTGGTGGGTGAGTGTGTGTATGGGAGTGTTAGTGAGTGAATGTATAACTCAGTGGTACATGTGTAAGTAACTACATATGTGAAAGGCAGCATATATGTGTGTTGGTGTCTATAAATGGCTATAAGTGAGAGTGGGTGCATGTGTGAGTGGCTGTATGAATGAGTGTGTGCTTGTATCAGTGATTGTATAAGAGCGTAAGACTGTGCTAGTATTTGTATGAGTGATTGAGCTGGTGTGTGTATAACTGTATAGGTGAGTACATGGCAGTGTGATTAATTATTTGCATGACTGACTCGGTGTGTGAGTACTTCTATGGATGAGTGGTGGTGTGTGAGTGTCTATATAGGTGTAGGAGTGCATATGATAGTCCTGTACTGAGTGACCATAAGTATGAGTCACTGTACGTGTGAGTGAGTGGATGTGTGTGTAAACCTAAGAATCAGTGAGTGTGTATGTAGTTATTGCTGTTGAAGTGTCTATGGTTTTGAGAAAGGCAGTCTGTGGGTGTATCAAACGTTATATTAGGGTGTGAGAGATGCATCAAATTATCACAAGGATCAGTGATGTCATTTGAGATGTCATCAGTGATGTCATCAGTGATGTCACTGACCATGTCATGTAATATGTGACGTCATCAGCAGTGCATTGCGGGGGCGCGAGTTATAGTTATCTGAACTAACCATAACGGGGGAATTTCTATGGTTTTGTATGAGTGAAATGTCCAACTAACTATAACACCCCTGACACCTATGGTTTTTTCACTGAATTTCTAAGGTTTTTTAAATGCTAATTTCTAACTATAACCTGACTGAAACCTATGTTTTTTCCAGTGAATTTCAAAGGTTTTTCAAATGCTAGGTTCAAACTATGCCTACAGAGGTAGGACATGTGAAGAAAGAAGAAAAAACGCACAGAAAGAAGCTAAAGAAATGCAGAAAGAAGCAACAGAAGTCCACAAAGACAAAGAAAAATGCAGGAAGAATCAAGACATGTGCAGAAAGAACCAACAGAGGAGCAGAATTAGGCCTTGTTGCAAAATCATCCTGTGCCCACAACTTTTTCAGATGGGTACTGGTGGTAACTGACTCTGAGTAACCAGGCCTAGAGACAGTGCTATGCTAAAAGACACTTAGAATACAGTGAAAACACCTACACACACTAGGGAACACTATGTGTTGGGGTACCCTTTGATTAGCATGACCTCCTTTGTAAGACCCTAGTACATAATTGGGCAGGGAGATTAAAACTACCTCTTAATACGCACTATGGGGCGCGTTTGCATAATGGTGAAGGGAGGGGGGGAGGCTGAGGTGACATGTGTGCAAACACGCCTTGTGGCCGTTTTAAGTTGGGAGATTTAGGGCCAGATGTAGGTAATTCTATTTTACCGACTCATAAATACCGAATTTTACCGATTCGGTATTTATGAATCGGTAAAATAGAAGGTGGGAGATGTAGGTAAAATCGGTATTTGAAATACCGATTCTGTAAAAATCGGTATTTACCGATTCTGTAATTACATAATTGGTATTCCCCATTGATTCCTATGGGCTTTGAAGCCCATAGGAATCAATGGGAAATACCGATTCTGTAATTACAGAATCGGTAAATACCGAATCCTGCAAGGGTGCAGGGGGTGTCACTTTGACACCCTCTAGTACCCCAAATACAGGCATGTGTGCCATGTGGCACACAGACATGCCCTAAGGGCACGTCTGTCTGTCACATGGCATAGGTGTGCATGCACACATGTGCATGCACACCTGGATTCGGTATTTTACCACCCAATTGGATTGGGTGGTAAAATACCGAATCTGTAAGGCCTTTGGGACTCAGAAGAGTCCCACCTACATCTGGCAGTTACAGAATCGGTAAAAATACCGATTCTGTATTTTACAGAATCGGTAAATTTACCGATTCGGTAAATTTACCGAATCGGTAAAATTGGCCCCCTACATCACAAATACCCATTTACCGGTCGGTAACGGCTGAAATCGGCCGTTACCGGTCGGTAAATGGCCTCCTACATCTGGCCCTAAGTCCCCTTGAATACTAACAGTCCCTGGGGTCCAACTAGCCAACCTGGTACCTCCAGTAAGCGCCACAGAGCTGCGTTGCAGAGAGGTATAAAAAGAGGTGTGGCCTGGCCCTCCTCTATGCAATGCAGTGCAGTGGTGCTTACTGGAGGTACTTGGTGGCAAAATAGATTTTGCAGGAGAATTTTGGGGATACCTATCTCCTCCTCCTCCTTTGTCTGTCATAATGAGCTAAAATTGCTCTACATAGAAGATTACATCAGGTCCCGCCCTGTCCTATTTTGGTTAAAAGTTTGGCAAAATCTGGCAGCTACGTTAACCAGAGAAATTATAGCTGATTGTCTAAAATGTGACAAGGGTGGAGACATACCATGGCTGGCGGAAGAAAGGGCAAGTTTAAATAGAGTAAATCTTGGCCATGTTTTTCAAAACCCAGACCAGTTAGAGGGTATTAACGAAAAGACTGTTCGAGAAGCCATATATAAATATTATGGGGACGTAAGAAATGAACAAGAGCTCTTGAAACCATCCGTCGCTTGTTATATATCTATGGTAGACAACGGTGGTCCTCCCTCTCATCTCGCAGCCAGCTATCTTTTAAAGGAAATTAACTGCTGGGATCGAAGCTTGCTCTTTCGTCTTAGAGCTGGCACATTAAAATATTTGTTGTGCTTCCCCTTAGGCTTCCAAACCAATATTGAGCAACTGCCTTGCCCTTGCGGTAATTTAGGTAAGCAATCCATGCTACATTTTGTATTCTTTTGTAACTTTTATCAAAAGTATAGTAAACAATTCTTGATTCCTTTCTTTAGGGCTAGTGGAATCACAAACTTTATGGTTGCTTGTAGGATTATCATTCAGCTTAACGGGGAAAATGTAACCATCCAAGTTTGTATCTTGAAAATGGCTATCCGTTCGTGTGCCTCTATGAGTTCCTCATAAGTAGACCTAATTGTATCACATGAACTTCTTGTTTTTATGCTGATAGAGAACATGCATTTGGTTTTTGGCTAATGTTTAAATTGTGTGGCCTTTTAACTATGGGTCAACAGCCTATCTCCTCCTGCTGCTATTCCTGTAAATCTATTTTCACTTTGCACTTTATTATATGATGCTGCTATATAACCTGATATACGTTTTTGTGATAATTATAAACATATGATGATTCTTAGCACTGTTTTTTATACTGTAAAAGTCCCTTGTGTATGTTTTAACCCAGATGATGATTTTATATGTAATGTTTTAAGCTCTTAACTCTGTGATATATTGCTTTGTGCTTTTATGGATACTCTATATCATTGAATTAAATATATGTATGCCATGAA
Organism: Lissotriton helveticus; assembly: GCF_964261635.1. Lineage (NCBI taxonomy): Eukaryota > Metazoa > Chordata > Amphibia > Caudata > Salamandridae > Lissotriton > Lissotriton helveticus. The sequence goes on from NC_136071.1 coordinate 61,407,436, forward strand.
AACTCCCAACAGCCACCTCCAATCCCACAAGATCGGCGAAGCAGGAGACGGACCACAATCTTTTTACAGTTCTTTTTACTGCAGAAAGGTCAGGTGGAAAAACCAGCGACCATATATATATATATATATATATATATATATATATATATATATAATAGGTAGTTGTAGTTAGGACCTTGTATTCAAAAAGTGGGTTTTTTTGCCAATATCTTTGGTGCCGGTTGAGGAATCTTTGTGAAATTTTCAAAGCTAATGTGTGCTCCGGTCATCTCCTGTCTTGAAAGTTTCGGGGTGATTGGTCAAGCAGTGGCTGAGAAAAAAAGGATGTCCCAAAACGCATTTTCTCCATGTTAATTTCCATAGGAAACTTTAGACAAAGCTAGAGCCAGACCTGCTGAACGGAATTACACCAAATTTGGCAAAAAGGTAGGTATTGGTCTAGAAACCGTGCTTTTTAAAAAATGGTGTAAATCCGTTCAGTAGTTGCTGAGAAAATAAAAAAATGAAAATATTGATATCTGAGCACCGAGGACTAGCTTCCCTCTGGGCACGAGCTTCACTCTGATTGGCTGCAAATATTCTAAACCTGAATGCGTTGGCAACCATCTTGTGTCTTGGTAATCAAAAAATGAAAATATTGATATCTGAGCACCGAGGACTAGCTTCCCTCTGGGCACGAGCTTCACTCTGATTGGCTGCAAATATTCTAAACCTGAATGCGTTGGCAACCATCTTGTGTCTTGGTAACCGAGTAACAAGAAAAAGGTCAAACAAAGGTAAAAAACAAGAAAAGGGGGCAGGGTAGAAACGCCCTGACTCTCTCGGCCTGCTCAGGGCCCAAAAAGGCATTAAAAATAAAATGGCCGAATTTACGCTGGGTGCCCGAATCCGGCCGAGAAAATGTAAAGAAAACTAAGCGCGGGCTTCCGTGCTTTGTTGTACTTAAGCCCCTGGGTAGGACAGATCCTGGGGGTAATTTAAAATGATGTTGTGGGGGTCTGTGAGGGCACCCACAGCCCCAGGGACCGCCACCTCCCCGGGGTTTTCCTCATAACATGCAGGGTGCATGTACCCCCCCACTTCCCCTGGGACCACCACTTCCCTGGGGTTTTGTTTTAATACGGTTGGGGTGCCTCCCGGGGCTTTCCTCATAATGTGCGGGGCATGAGGCCCCCACAGCCCCGGGGACTGCCACCTTCCTGGGGCTTTTTTCCCCAAAAAGCTTGAGGGGGCTCCTACCACCGTGCAGCCCCGGTGACCACCACCTCCCCAGAGCTATTTTTTATTAGGTGCGGGGGGCCTTGCATGCCCCCTACAGCCCCGGGTACTGCCACCTCCCCAGGGCTTCATTTAATTTTAGAAAAGTGTGGGGAGGGGCTTCGGCCCCTCCCCATACTGCCCCAGGGAACACCACCTCCCCGGGGCACATATTATGTTAATGTGGGGATCCAGTATGGACCCCTGGTCCTGGGGACCACCATCTCCCCGATGCTTTGTTAAATGTTGGGAGGGGGCCGCGCCACTCACATCCTGGAGCACTTAATGGCCCTGGGAACCGACACCCCCCAGGGCTGGCTCCTGAAATGTCCCGGGATGCCCACCCATGGAACATTGCAGTTTGCTATGGCAGGGCTGGAGTACGGCTCCCACCCTGCGTAGCAAACTCTGCTTTGCTTTTTGGGGGCGAGAGCAGGAAATATGCTGTTGCTTCCAATAAGCAGAGCAGAATTGCTTTTGGGCAAGGGGAGCTTCATGTTAGCATCTCCCCTTGCCCAAAAGCAATGCCGGCTCCCGCAGGAGGCGAGGAGCCTGCTGGGACCATGGGCGCATTGGGGCTCCCTGCGTGTACCCAACATGAGGCCAGGCCCTGGGGGGTGGGGTTCCCGCGGCCAGAAGTGGCCTCTGGAGTGGGGCCACGCAGCCCCCTCCCAAAACTGAATAAAAATTAGTAAAGGCAGGACAGGCCCCGGGATGGAGTCTCCGGAGTCAGAAGTGGCCCAGGGAAGGGGGCCACGTGGCCTCCTCCTATAAAATATAAAAAGAAAAAAGGCAGTGCCCCTCCCTGCTAGACTCTGCAAACGCACCCCCTGGTGCATTCTAAGTTGCGGGATTAAGTCCCCTTCATTCCTTAGGGACCCTGGGGGCCAAATAGTGCACAAGGTACCTCCAGTAAGCCCCACACAGTTGGATTGCTGAGAGGTTGTCCGAGGCTATGCCCCTTTTTACACCACTCTGCAAACGCGCATCTTGGCGTATGGCTGGTGGGGCAATGAGGTCCTCTTGTGTTGTGAGGACCTCTGGACATACGTGGACTTCATCCTAGAGCAGCAGTGCACCAGGAGGCGAGTTTGTGGAGTGCTGTAAAAAGGGGGCATGGCTTCGGACCACTCTCAGCAATCCAGCTGCATGGGGCTTACTGGAGGTAATAGGAGGGCTAGTTGTCCCCCAGGGACCCACAGGAATGAAGGGGACTTAATACCCCAACTTAGAACGCACCAGGAAGTGCGTTTGCAAAGTGGTGGGGAAAGAGGGCATGTCATTTGTTCACCTCTCAGCAATCCCACTGTGTTTGGCTTACTGGAGGTAAGAGGTAGGCTAGTTGGCCCCCAAAGAACCCACAGCAGTGAAGGGTACTTCAATCCCTATCCAAGAGGATGCAAGGGAGCGTGTTTGCAGAGTGGTGGGCATAGGGTGCATGGCCTGCTATGAGAACTTAGCAATCCTGCTGTGTGGGACTTACTGGAGGTAATAGTAGGGGTAGTTGGCCCCTAAGGATGTCCTCAGGGGCCAACTACCCCTCTTGTTACCTCCAGTAAGTCCCACACAGTGAGATTGCTAAGACATCTTCGGAGGCCATGCCCTGCTTTCTCCACCACTCTGCAAACGCACCTCCTGACAGACTACGGGATGGGGGATTAAGTCCAATGTACTCCTGAGGGACTCTGGGGGGAAAGAAGCCCTCCTGGTACCTTCTATAAGACCTATGCAGGGGAATTCCTGAGCGCTGGTCGGAGGCCCAGCATCCTTTCTCCACTGCTCTGCAAACGCGACTACTAGTTAAAGAAGTGGTTGCAATGTGATAGGTTTCACATTTACGAGAATTAGAGCTATTGGCATTGTAAATGTAAAAGTTTTTTACTAATGTTTTTTGGAGTGGAGTGGATGGACATTGTGTGGAGTGGAATTACATGGTATGTTGTGCAGTGAAATTATGTGGATAGAAAGTATGTGGTATTTAGTGTGTAGGAATTATGTAGAGTGGGATTCTCTGTTATGGAGAGTAATTATGTGGTATGGTAGTCAGTGTTGAGAAGTGGTAACCTCAGGTTTACCCTTCGTCATTTCCATAGAAGCTCAACTATTAACTCAGTGAGACGAAAAAAAGAAAGAATCATTGAGGAGCACTTGTGGACCTAGTCAGAGGTAAGAGCAGGGCCACTGGAATTATGCGACTGTTTGGTGCACCGACTTTCGCACAATAATACATTTTTTGGTTTAGCCACATAATTCATCTGCTCCCTAATCTGCAGATTTTAATTTAAAAAAGCCATGTTTCTATCTCAAACATTACTAAAAATGCAGCGACAAGTGTTACAGCTTGGTGGAAGGCCCTTTGCAAACCTAAAATGGTCACCTGTTAGTTATTGCTAAATGTGGGTGTTAAATTGGCACTAATGGTGTGCAAGCCACTCTTGCTTCCTTCTGCTCCTCTCTTGCCTCTCTGCATTTCTGCTGCTTCTTTCTGTACATTTCTTTCTTTTTCTGCACTTCTCTTGCCTCTTTCTGCAAATCTCTTCTACTTTCTCAACCTCTCTTCCCTCTGTCTGTACGTCTGTTGCCTCTTTCTGCACCTTATTTGCTTCTTTCTGTACCCCTCTTGCCTCTTTCTGCACCCTTCTTACCTCTCTTTCCTTTTTCTGTACCCCTCTTAAGTCTTTCTGTACCTTTTTTGCCTCTTTCTACACCTCTGTTCCTTCTTTCTGTACTTCTTTTGTTTCTTTCTGCTCCTGCCTTGCTTCTTTCTGCACCCCTCTTGCCTCTCTCTCCACCCCTCCTCCTCTTTCTGCACTTCTGTTGCTTCTTTCTGCACTTATCGTGCTTCTTTCTGTACCTCACTTGCCTCTTTCTACAACTCTATTGCCTCTTTCTGCAGTTCTCTTTCTTCTTTCTATAACTCTATAGCCTCTTTCTGCACCTCACTTGCTTCTTTCTGCACCCCTTTTGCCTGTTTCTGTACCCCTCTTCCCTCTTTGTGCAATCTCTTGCCTCTTTCTACACCTCTCTTTCTTCTTTCTGTACGACTCTTGCCTCTTTCTATACCCCTCCTGCCTCTTTGTGCACCTCACCTACCCCTTCCTGCACCACTGATGAACTTTCTGAGATATAAGATGGGAATCTTTCTGTGTGCTCAACATTTTCTACCATGGCTAAGGTCACAAGTACTAGAGCCGTGCAGGTTGTGCAAATCCAAACAAGGCGACATAGTTAATCTAATCTGCTTACGCAAGGAAATGTACCAAACACGGCAACAGTCTCTCAGAGATCCATTTAAACAGAAAGGCATCCGCACCAAGAGGCAAGCGGTGTTAGCCTGCTTAAACTCAGAAAATACACAACTAAACTGTAGACTGGTAGAATTCCTTTTGCTGGCGGAACAAAAATTGTCTAAACCTACAAAAACTGAACCAGGTCTTGACATCGTAGGAAACCTTGATAGGAACAGGTCCCACACCAGTCCGCTGTAAGGAGATATTGCCAACAGCAAAGAGATAACCCTGGCTACATACAAGATTACTTGCAAAAAGAAGTTCATGGGTGGTCGAAAGGAAAATGGAACTATAACATATAGCTTTCAGCTATACAAGGACATATACTATGTCTGAAATTTAAGTCTGATTTTATATCTGTAAAGAGTTATCCAACATTGGTTTTATTTTGGTTTTATTCTGAAGATTATAATATAAAAAAAAAAGCCAGCGAAAACGGAGGTACTCATGTACATTGTGGAAATTTTATATATACTGATGTTTTTTATGCACTAATTTAGTATTTTACGCACTAACATTGCAATTGTTTTAAGTAACTATGCAGGAAATAAAGAAACTTGAAACTTGAAACTTTCTGCACCACTCTTGCCTATTTTTCCACCTCTGTTGGTTCTTTTTGCACCTCTTTTGCTTCGCTCTGCACTTCATGTGCCTCTTTATGTACCCCTCTTGCCTCTTTCTGCACCTCTGTTGGTTCTTTCTGCACTGCTTGAGCTTCTTCTTGCACCTCTATTTCAAATTTCTGCATCACTCTTCCCTCTTTCTGCACCTCTCGTGCCTCAGTCTGCCCACCTGTCCCCTCTTTCTGTACCTCTTTTGCCTGGTTCTGCAACTCTCTTGCCTCTTTCTGCAGTTCTCTTGCCTCCTTCTGCACCTCACTTGCCTCTTTTTGCACCACTGTTAGTTCTTTTGCACTGCTCTTGCTTCTTTCTACACCTCTGTTGGAAATTTCTGCACCCTCTTGCCTCTTTCTGTGCCCCTTTCAGCAGTTTCTGCACCTCTCTTGTGTCTGTCTGCACCTCTATTCCCTCTTTCCGTACCGCTTTACCTGTTTCGGCACATCCCTTGCCTCTTTCTGCAGTTCTCTTGCCTTGTTCTGCACCTCTGTTGCTTCTTTCTGCACTTCTATTGCCTCTTTCTGCTCCGCTGTTGTTTCATTCTGCATTTTCCAAGCTTCTTTCTGCACCCCTGTTGTCTCTATCTACACTTGTCTTCCCTCTTTCTGTATCTTTCTTACCTGTTTCTGCATCACACTTGCCTCTTTCTGCACTTTTCTTGCTTCTTTCCACACCTCTGTTGCTTCTTTCAGCAATTCTCTTGCCTTGTTCTGCACTTCTCTTGCCTGTTTCTGTAACTCTCTTGCCTCTTTAGGCACTTCTCTTGTCTCTTTCTGCATCCCACGTGCTTCTTTGTGCACTTCTCTTGCCTCGTTCTGCACCCCTGTTGCTTCATTCTGCACTTTCCATGCTTCTTTCTGCACCTATCTTGCTTCTTTCTGCACCCATGTTGTCTCTTTATGTACCTCTTTTGCCTGTTTCTGCCAATATCTTGCCTATTTCTGCAGTTCTCTTGCCTCCTTCTACACCTCTGTTGCTTCTTTTTGCACTTATCTTGCCTCTTTCTGCACCCCTGTTGCTTCATTCTGTACTTTTCATGCTTCTTTCTTCACCTCTCTTGCTTCTTTCTGCACCCCTGTTGTCTCTTTATGTACCTCTTTGGCCTGTTTCTCCAAATCTCTTGCCTCTTTCTGTAGTTATCTTGCCTCCTTCTACACCTATCTTGTTTCTTTTTGCACTTCTCTTGCCTCTTTCTGCACCCATGTTGCTTCATTCTGCACTTTCCATGCTTCTTTCTGCATCTGTCTTGCTTCTTTTTGCACCCTTGTTGTCTCTTTCTGCACTTGTCTTCCCTATTTCTGTACCTTTCTTTCCTCTTTCTGCACTTTTCTTACTTCTTTCTACACCTCTGTTACTTCTTTTAGTAGTTCTCTTGATTCTTTCTGCACTTCTCTTGCCTGTTTCTATACCCCTCTTGCCTCTTTCTGCACCTGTCTTCCATCTTTGTGCAACTCTCTTGCCTCTTTCTACACCTCACTTCCCTCTTTCTGCACTACTTTTTCCTCTTTTTGGACATCTGTTGCTTCTTTCTGCACTTCTCTTCCCTCTTTCTGCACTTCTCTTCCCTCTTTCTGCACTCTTCGAGCCTCTTTCAGCATCTCTGTTACTATTTTCGGCACTTCTTTTGTTTTTTTCTGCACTGCTCTTACCTCTTTCTGCATCCCTCTTGCTTCATGGAGCACCTCTTTTGCTTCTTACTGCACTTCTCTCTCCTCTTTATGTACCCCTCTACCCTCTTTCTGCACCTCTCATGCTTCTTTCTGAACCTCTTTTGCTTCTTTCTTCAGCTGACTTGCCTCTTTCAGCACCTTTGTTGTTTTTTTCTGCAGATTCCTTGCCTCTTTCTGCACCTCTCTTTTCTATTTCTGCACCTGTGTTGCCTCTTTCTGAACCCCTGTTCCCTCTTTTTGCACCTTTGCCTGCCTACTTTGGCCCCTTTCGGCACCTCTGTAGCTTCTTTCTGCACTTCTATTGCTTCTTTCTATACCTCACTTGCCTCCTTCAGCACCTCTGTTGCTTTTTTATGCAGATCTTTTGCCCCTTTCTGAACCTCACTTGTCTCTTTGAGCACCTCTGTTGTTTTTTTCTGCAGATCCTTTGCCTCTTTCTGCACCCCTCTTTTCTCTTTCTGCACCTCTCATGTCTCTATCTTGACCCCTGTTCCTTCTTTCTGCACCCCTCCTGCCTCTTTCTGCATCCCTCCTGCCTCTTTATGTACCTCTCTTGCCTCTTTCTGCACCCCTCTTCCCACTTTGCGCAACTCTCTTGCCTCTTTCTACACATCTGTTGGTTATTTCTGCATTGCTCTTGCTTCTTTCTGAACCTTACTTGACTCTTTCTGCACTTCTATTGCTTATTTCTACGCCTCTGATGCTTCTTTCAGCAATTCCCTTGCCTCTTTATGCAGTTCTCTTCCCTGTTTCTGTGCCTATTCTGCCTCTTTCTGTACCTATCTTGCCGCTATGTGCACCTCTCTTACCTCTTTCTGCACCCCTCTTGCCTCTTTTTGCACCTCTGTTAGTTCTTTCTGCACTGCTCTTGCTTCTGCCTGCACTTCGCTGGGCTCTTTCTGCACTTCTTGTGGTTCTTTCTAAACCTCTGTTGCTTCTTTCAGCAATGCTCTTGCCTCTTTCTGCACTTTTATTGCTTGTTTCTGCACCTCTCTTGCATCTTTCTGCACTGCTGTTGCCTCTTTCTGCACTTCACTTCCTTCTTTTTGCACCTCTCTTGCCTCTTTTGGCACCTCTGTTGTTTCTCTTTGCACCCCTCGTGCCTCTTTCTGCACCCCTCGTCCATCTTTGTGCAATTTTCTTTCCACTTTCTAAATCTCTTTACCCTCTTTCTGCACCACTTGTGCCTCTTTCAGCACCTCTGTTGCTTTTTTCTGCAGACCTCTTTCTTTACCCCTCTTTTCTCTTTCTGCACCTGTCTTGCCTGTTCCTGCACCCCTGTGCCTTCTTTCTGCATCTTTCCAGCCTGTTTCTGCCGCTTTCTAAACTGCTCTTGCCTCTTAGAGCACCTTGTTTGCTTCTTTCTGCACCCCTCCTGCCTCTTTCTGCACCATTTGTCCCTCCTTGTGCAATTCTGTCACCTCTTACTGTACTGCTCTTGCTTCTTTCTGTACTTCACTTGCCTCTTTCAGCACCTCTGTTGCTTTTTTCTGCAGATCTCTTGCCTCTTTCTGCACCCTTCTTTTTCTTTCTGTATCTCTCTTGCCTCTTTCTGCACCTCTGTTCCCAGTTTCTGCACCTTTCCTGCCTGTTTCTGCCCCTGTTGTGCCTCTTTACGTGCCTCTTATGTCTCTTTCTGTACTTCTCTTGCTCTTTCAGTACAGTTGGCACCTCTTTCAGCACCTCTGGTGGTTCTTTCTGCATTGCTCTTGCTTCTTTCTGCACCTCACTTGCCTTTTTCTGCACTTTTCTTGTTTGTTTCTTTCAACACCTCTGTTGTTTCTTTCAGCGTTTCTTTCATCTCTTTCTGCACTTCTCTTCCTTCTTTCTGCACCCCATGCCTTTTTCTGTATGACTCTTGCCTCTTTGTGCACCTCTCCTACCTCTTTCTGCACCCCTCTTGACTCTTTTTGCACCTCTGTTGGTTCTTTCTGCACTTCTCTTGCTTATTTCTGCACTTCACTTGCCTCTTTCTGCACTTCTCTTACTTCTTTATACACCTCCGTTGTTGCCTTCAGCACTTCCCTAGCCTCTTTCTGCTTTTCTCTTGCTTGTTTCTACACTTCTCTTTCCTCTTTTTAGACCTCTGACTTAGAGGTAGTTGTAACCCCCATGCCCTATTATGTACTAGGGCTTACAGGGGAGGTCATGCCAAACACAAGGGTACCCCAACCCATAGTGTACCCTAGTGTATGTAGGTGTTTTCACTGTATTCTAAGTGTCTTTCAGGATAGAACTGGTTCCGGGCCTGGTTAATTAGAGTTAATTACCACCACTACCAGTCACAAAAAGTTGGGGGCACAGGATGACTTTTCAACAAGGCCTCTTTCTGCACCTCTGTTGGTTCTTTCTGCATATCTCTTGCTTATTTCTGTACCTTTCTTCGTCTTTCTGGACTTCTGTTGCCTCTTTCTGCATTTCTCTTGCTTCTTTATGCGCTATTCTTCTTCTTTCTGCACATAGTCTACCTCTGTAGGAATATTTAGAAATGAGCATTTAAAAAACCTTTGAAATGCACTGAAAAAAACATAGGTTTCAGGGACGTTATAGTTAGAAATTATAATTTGAAAACCGTTATAATCCACTGAAAAAAACATAGGCTTCAGGGACATTATAGTTAGAAATTAGCATTTAAAAAGCCTTCAAAATTCACTGAAAAAAACATAGGTTTCAGGGGCGTTCTAGTTAGAAATTAGCATTTAAAAAACCTTAGAAATTCACTGAAAAAAACACAGGTTTCAGGGACGTTATATTTAGTTGGATATTTTACTCGTACAAAACCAGAGAAATTCAGGCCGTTATAGTTAGTTGAGCCAAGTATAACTCGCGCCCCCGCAATGCACTCCTGATGACATCACACACTACATCACTCATGATATGGTCAGTGACATCACTGATGAAATCACTGATGACATCTCAAATGGCTCAGAAAAGGGGGTGGTGATGAACAGAGTGTCTGAATTAAGCAGACCACTCTTACCCAGTCCAAAGATCAGGGCTTGATCCATCACCGTTATTTATCTCACTGCCCCATCCCAGCTCAGAACCTGGCTCTATGCAAATTAGTCTGTCCCTGGCCCAGTGCATCATGGGAACAGGGCAGACCAAACTACCAAGCCAATTCTTCACCAGAAAGGAGACAAGCTACCGGGGACCGGTTTCTGGCATTTCAGCCTCTTCGGCCCGGCTTGCTTGAATCCTGATGGAGCAGTGAGAAAGGGACTCATGTCTGAGTATACCCTGCCACACCTATAGTGGCCAAAAACGATTCAGAAAAGGGGGTGGTGATGAACAGAGTGTCTGAATTAAGCAGACCACTCTTACCCAGTCCAAAGATCAGGGCTTGATCCATCACCGTTATTTATCTCACTGCCCCATCCCAGCTCAGAACCTGGCTATATGCAAATTAGTCTGTCCCTGGCCCAGTGCATCATGGGAACAGGGCAGACCAAACTACCAAGCCAATTCTTCACCAGAAAGGAGACAAGCTACCGGGGACCAGTTTCTGGCATTTCAGCCTCTTCGGCCCGGCTTGCTTGAATCCTGATGGAGCAGTGAGAAAGGGACTCATGTCTGAGTATACCCTGCCACACCTATAGTGGCCAAAAACGATTCAGAAAAGGGGGGTGGTGATGAACAGAGTGTCTGAATTAAGCAGACCACTCTTACCCAGTCCAAAGATCAGGGCTTGATCCATCACCGTTATTTATCTCACTGCCCCATCCCAGCTCAGAACCTGGCTATATGCAAATTAGTCTGTCCCTGGCCCAGTGCATCATGGGAACAGGGCAGACCAAACTACCAAGCCAATTCTTCACCAGAAAGGAGACAAGCTACCGGGGACCGGTTTCTGGCATTTCAGCCTCTTCGGCCCGGCTTGCTTGAATCCTGATGGAGCAGTGAGAAAGGGACTCATGTCTGAGTATACCCTGCCACACCTATAGTGGCCAAAAACGATTCAGAAAAGGGGGTGGTGATGAACAGAGTGTCTGAATTAAGCAGACCACTCTTACCCAGTCCAAAGATCAGGGCTTGATCCATCACCGTTATTTATCTCACTGCCCCATCCCAGCTCAGAACCTGGCTATATGCAAATTAGTCTGTCCCTGGCCCAGTGCATCATGGGAACAGGGCAGACCAAACTACCAAGCCAATTCTTCACCAGAAAGGAGACAAGCTACCGGGGACCGGTTTCTGGCATTTCAGCCTCTTCGGCCCGGCTTGCTTGAATCCTGATGGAGCAGTGAGAAAGGGACTCATGTCTGAGTATACCCGGCCACACCTATAGTGGCCAAAAACGATTCAGAAAAGGGGGTGGTGATGAACAGAGTGTCTGAATTAAGCAGACCACTCTTACCCAGTCCAAAGATCAGGGCTTGATCCATCACCGTTATTTATCTCACTGCCCCATCCCAGCTCAGAACCTGGCTATATGCAAATTAGTCTGTCCCTGGCCCAGTGCATCATGGGAACAGGGCAGACCAAACTACCAAGCCAATTCTTCACCAGAAAGGCGACAAGCTACCGGGGACCGGTTTCTGGCATTTCAGCCTCTTCGGCCCGGCTTGCTTGAATCCTGATGGAGCAGTGAGAAAGGGACTCATGTCTGAGTATACCCTGCCACACCTATAGTGGCCAAAAACGATTCAGAAAAGGGGGTGGTGATGAACAGAGTGTCTGAATTAAGCAGACCACTCTTACCCAGTCCAAAGATCAGGGCTTGATCCATCACCGTTATTTATCTCACTGCCCCATCCCAGCTCAGAACCTGGCTATATGCAAATTAGTCTGTCCCTGGCCCAGTGCATCATGGGAACAGGGCAGACCAAACTACCAAGCCAATTCTTCACCAGAAAGGAGACAAGCTACCGGGGACCGGTTTCTGGCATTTCAGCCTCTTCGGCCCGGCTTGCTTGAATCCTGATGGAGCAGTGAGAAAGGGACTCATGTCTGAGTATACCCTGCCACACCTATAGTGGCCAAAAACGATTCAGAAAAGGGGGTGGTGATGAACAGAGTGTCTGAATTAAGCAGACCACTCTTACCCAGTCCAAAGATCAGGGCTTGATCCAGCACCGTTATTTATCTCACTGCCCCATCCCAGCTCAGAACCTGGCTATATGCAAATTAGTCTGTCCCTGGCCCAGTGCATCATGGGAACAGGGCAGACCAAACTACCAAGCCAATTCTTCACCAGAAAGGAGACAAGCTACCGGGGACCGGTTTCTGGCATTTCAGCCTCTTCGGCCCGGCTTGCTTGAATCCTGATGGAGCAGTGAGAAAGGGACTCATGTCTGAGTATACCCTGCCACACCTATAGTGGCCAAAAACGATTCAGAAAAGGGGGTGGTGATGAACAGAGTGTCTGAATTAAGCAGACCACTCTTACCCAGTCCAAAGATCAGGGCTTGATCCATCACCGTTATTTATCTCACTGCCCCATCCCAGCTCAGAACCTGGCTATATGCAAATTAGTCTGTCCCTGGCCCAGTGCATCATGGGAACAGGGCAGACCAAACTACCAAGCCAATTCTTCACCAGAAAGGAGACAAGCTACCGGGGACTGGTTTCTGGCATTTCAGCCTCTTCGGCCCGGCTTGCTTGAATCCTGATGGAGCAGTGAGAAAGGGACTCATGTCTGAGTATACCCAGCCACACCTATAGTGGCCAAAAACGATTCAGAAAAGGGGGTGGTGATGAACAGAGTGTCTGAATTAAGCAGACCACTCTTACCCAGTCCAAAGATCAGGGCTTGATCCATCACCGTTATTTATCTCACTGCCCCATCCCAGCTCAGAACCTGGCTATATGCAAATTAGTCTGTCCCTGGCCCAGTGCATCATGGGAACAGGGCAGACCAAACTACCAAGCCAATTCTTCACCAGAAAGGAGACAAGCTACCGGGGACCGGTTTCTGGCATTTCAGCCTCTTCGGCACGGCTTGCTTGAATCCTGATGGAGCAGTGAGAAAGGGACTCATGTCTGAGTATACCCTGCCACACCTATAGTGGCCAAAAACGATTCAGAAAAGGGGGTGGTGATGAACAGAGTGTCTGAATTAAGCAGACCACTCTTACCCAGTCCAAATATCAGGGCTTGATCCATCACCGTTATTTATCTCACTGCCCCATCCCAGCTCCGAACCTGGCTATATGCAAATTAGTCTGTCCCTGGCCCAGTGCATCATGGGAACAGGGCAGACCAAACTACCAAGCCAATTCTTCACCAGAAAGGAGACAAGCTACCGGGGACCGGTTTCTGGCATTTCAGCCTCTTCGGCCCGGCTTGCTTGAATCCTGATTTGAATTTAAATTTGAATTTAAAAACATTTATATAGCGCGCTTATACCGTGCGGTTTCTTGGCGCTTTTGAATTGCAAGGAGACAAACAGGAGCAGAGGGAGTCTAAACATTATAGGCTTGGGAGAAGAGCAGAGTTTTGGGACCTTTCCGGAACTCAGTGTAAGAGGGCGTCATACGGAGTTCCGTGGGGAGGGAGTTCCAGAATGCAGGGGCGAGAACTGCAAATTTTGTTCCGCCCGCCTTTTTCTTTCTGAAACGGGGGGTAGCTAACAGGGACTGATGAGTGGATCGAAGCTCTCTTCCCGGCGTGTAGGAAGGGATGGCGGAGCAAATGAACTCCGGGGCAGTGCCCATTTTGGCCTGAAAGGTGGTACAGCCAAGTTTAAACAGGGCTCGCTCTTTCACCGGCAGCCAGTGCAGGGCCTGCAGTAAAGGGGTGACTCGATGGAATTTAGGCAGGCCATGAATCAGGCGGGCAGCCTGGTTCTGCACTTGCTGCAAACGGTGGATGGCATAGGCTGGAGCGCCATTATAAATGATGTTGCCATAGTCAAGGCGCGAGAGCACCATAGCCATCACTATGATCTTTAGGGCAGGTAGAGAGAAGAAGCGAGAGATCTTCCTAATGGTTCTAAGGGAAAAAAACAGGAAGAGACAACTGAATTAACCTGTGAGTGAACAGAAAGTGAGGAATTCAGGAAAATACCAAGAGTTTTGACTTTAGGGACAGGGAGCGGGGGGACACCAAGTGAAGAAGGCCAATGGGAAGGGGACCAGGGACTGCAACCACCTCCGGTCAAGACAAGCTCCGTCTTGTCCGGATTGACTTTGAGGTGGTTGCAGTTCATCCAATCCTGGATGAACAACATGACGGATTGGACATTCAGGGAGGACGAGGGGGAGTAGGAAAGGTTAAAAATTAGCTGGAGGTCATCGGCGTAATTAAACACCGTGACCTCGAGCTGCTGTAACATAAAAATAAGGGGGTAGATGTATAAATTAAACAAAAGAGGGGAAAGTGAGGAACCTTGGGGGACTCCACATACAACCTTACGAGGGGCAGCGGTGAAACCAGCTAGGTGGACTGCCTGAGCCCTATCACTCAGGAAGGACTCCAGCCAGGCGAGGGCCAGGCCCTCTATGCCCGCCGCCCTGACACGGGTGAGGAGGATGGAGTGGTCCACCGTGTCAAACGCGGCGGACAGATCTAAAAGGATGAGGGCCTGCGGGATGTTAATGTCAATGCCCTCGCGTAGGCTGTCCATCACTGAGGTCACCACCTTCTCCGTAGAGTGGAGGGGGCGAAAGCCCGCCTGCCGGGGGGAGAGGCAGTGGTTGGTTTCCACGTGGGTGCTCAGGGTGCTGGTTACGTAGGTTTCTAGGACCTTGCCCAGGTAGGGCAGAAGGGAGATAGGACGGTAATTGGAAGGGGATGAAGGGTCAGCACCGGGCTTTTTTAAAATAGGGATAACAGCCGCAAGTTTGTAAGCGGTGGGGACCACTCCATTACTAAGTGAGTCATTCAGAAGTGTGAGGGGGGGATAGGGCAGTTTAAGAAGATTTCTCTCAGGATATGGGCAGGGGCAAAGTCTAGGGGGGAGCCTGACTTTACCTTTTGAAGCAAGGGAAGAAGTGTAGCCTTAGTCAAGGGGGGAATGGAAGTGAGTTTGGAAGTGACAATAGGTGGGGAGGGGTTGGTGAAGGTAGGGGAGGGGAGAGGGATATTGGACTTAATCTTAGCGACCTTGTCAACAAAAAAGTTGTTGAGTGAGCTGCAGAGCAGTTGGGAAGGGGGAATCGAAACCGTGGTTCTATTGGATGAGGCAAGCTCGTGTACTGTAGCGAAGATTTCTTTAGATTGGGATTCTGCTTCCAGTATTCTGTTGGAGTAAAACAAGGTCTTAGCATCGAGGATGCCTTGCTTATACGCCTTGAACACGGAAAGATAGTTTTTTTTTCGGGGCAGTATTGTCTTCTCCATGCACGCTCTGCTCTGCGTGCGGCCAGTTTCTTCTCCTTGAGGTCAGGGGTAAACCAGCGGTTAGCCGCATGAGCTCGCTTAACCGTTATTCGTCTCAAGGGAGCAAAGTCGTCTCCTGCCTGGGTCAGCCAGCCATCGATAGTGGCCAGTTGGGCCGTGGCAGTGAGGCCTGAAAGGTCGGGGCAGGAATTGACTAAAGATGAGCAGAAAGATGGCATATCTGCCTTACCCCATTTTCTGACCCAAGTATTCTTGGGAAGGGGGGGTTTGATAGCTGGAACTAAAGAAAGGGAAAAGGAGATTAAAAAGTGGTCCGACCAGGAACAGGGGGAGATGGTAGGGGGAGTAGTAGGAACATTCAAAGTCCAGACCTGGTCGAGCAGATGGCCATGCACATGAGTGGGGCTGTGAACATGGGAAGTGAAATTAAGGCTGGTCATAAGGTCGGTGAAATCTTTGGATAGGGGACTTTCGGCAGGATCGTTGGGCCAGAAATTGAAGTCGCCCAACACCAACACTGATGAGTTGTTAACGACCAGTGTTGCGAGAACGTCCTGGAGACTGGAAACAAAAGAGGGAGTGGTGTGTGGGGGACGGTAGATGAGGACAGCGGTAAGGGGGGCCGAATAAGAGCTGGCGCAAATTATCAGACAGTCAACTTCGGGGATGGAAGGAGAGGGGAGAATCTGAAAATGAGAGTCAGTATGAGCTATCAAGGCTACTCCCCCACCTCTTGTACCCTCTGGTCGATCCGCACGAATGATGGAATATGAGGGAGGAAGTGCGGCTAAAACGTGAGGTAGGGAGTCAGCCTTGTACCAGGTCTCTGTTAAAAACAAGAGATCTGGATTATGGGTGTCAAGGTAATCAAATAGCTCATGCTGATGACTGACTGCTGATCTGGTGTTAAGGAGCACAGCGACGGTGTTAAAGCTCGGCGTGAAGGGGGCAGAGGGAGAGGTGAGTATGGGGGTAACAGTGCGGAGCAAGGGGGGGAGCTAGATATGACGGTAGGTGGGGTAGTCGGAGGACTCGAAAGAAGACTTAGGTTTTGCAATAGGTTGGACACATGCGGGCTGATGGTACCTGGGAGCCAGTAGGAAAGAAGGCCAGAGGATGAATATGACAGCGGTGGGACATAGGGAGATGCCCCTGGCCCCGGCCTTCCGCGGACGGGCGCAGACGGGCTGGACTCAGGCGTGACTCCGGCGAGCCTACGGCGGGCCCGCTGCGCTCGTCCGCTGCGCTGACACATAGGTGGCGTTTAAATGGAGGAGCAGCGTGGGGGGAGTGGCGTGGGTGGGGTTGGACGAACCAGCCCGGTCCAAGATGGCGGCCACTAGCGCTAGGAGCCTAAGATGTTGTGAGCTGCCAGCCAGCCCCGCTGAGCCCCTAGAAGACAAGGTAGGTAGTTAGAGGTACCTATGAATTTTCAGAGCAGGTTAGGCAAAAAAGATCGCAATTTTAAAAATTAATGCGTGTCGCCGCTTTTCAGTCAGCGTGACAGCGCGCTAAAAGTACAATGCTCAGACGCAGCCCTCAGCTCCTGTAAGCAAGCCCACTGCCACCGGGCTGCTCACAATGGAGCAGTGAGAAAGGGACTCATGTCGGAGTATACCCTGCCACACCTATAGTGGCCAAAAACGATTCAGAAAAGGGGGTGGTGATGAACAGAGTGTCTGAATTAAGCAGACCACTCTTACCCAGTCCAAAGATCAGGGCTTGATCCATCACCGTTATTTATCTCACTGCCCCATCCCAGCTCAGAACCTGGCTATATGCAAATTAGTCTGTCCCTGGCCCAGTGCATCATGGGAACAGGGCAGACCAAACTACCAAGCCAATTCTTCACCAGAAAGGAGACAAGCTACCGGGGACCGGTTTCTGGCATCTCAGCCTCTTCGGCCCGGCTTGCTTGAATCCTGATGGAGCAGTGAGAAAGGGACTCATGTCTGAGTATACCCTGCCACACCTATAGTGGCCAAAAACGATTCAGAAAAGGGGGTGGTGATGAACAGAGTGTCTGAATTAAGCAGACCACTCTTACCCAGTCCAAAGATCAGGGCTTGATCCATCACCGTTATTTATCTCACTGCCCCATCCCAGCTCAGAACCTGGCTATATGCAAATTAGTCTGTCCCTGGCCCAGTGCATCATGGGAACAGGGCAGACCAAACTACCAAGCCAATTCTTCACCAGAAAGGAGACAAGCTACCGGGGACCGGTTTCTGGCATTTCAGCCTCTTCGGCCCGGCTTGCTTGAATCCTGATGGAGCAGTGAGAAAGGGACTCATGTCTGAGTATACCCTGCCACACCTATAGTGGCCAAAAACGATTCAGAAAAGGGGGTGGTGATGAACAGAGTGTCTGAATTAAGCAGACCACTCTTACCCAGTCCAAAGATCAGGGCTTGATCCATCACCGTTATTTATCTCACTGCCCCATCCCAGCTCAGAACCTGGCTATATGCAAATTAGTCTGTCCCTGGCCCAGTGCATCATGGGAACAGGGCAGACCAAACTACCAAGCCAATTCTTCACCAGAAAGGAGACAAGCTACCGGGGACCGGTTTCTGGCATTTCAGCCTCTTCGGCCCGGCTTGCTTGAATCCTGATGGAGCAGTGAGAAAGGGACTCATGTCTGAGTATACCCTGCCACACCTATAGTGGCCAAAAACGATTCAGAAAAGGGGGTGGTGATGAACAGAGTGTCTGAATTAAGCAGACCACTCTTACCCAGTCCAAAGATCAGGGCTTGATCCATCACCGTTATTTATCTCACTGCCCCATCCCAGCTCAGAACCTGGCTATATGCAAATTAGTCTGTCCCTGGCCCAGTGCATCATGGGAACAGGGCAGACCAAACTACCAAGCCAATTCTTCACCAGAAAGGAGACAAGCTACCGGGGACCGGTTTCTGGCATTTCAGCCTCTTCGGCCCGGCTTGCTTGAATCCTGATGGAGCAGTGAGAAAGGGACTCATGTCTGAGTATACCCTGCCACACCTATAGTGGCCAAAAACGATTCAGAAAAGGGGGTGGTGATGAACAGAGTGTCTGAATTAAGCAGACCACTCTTACCCAGTCCAAAGATCAGGGCTTGATCCATCACCGTTATTTATCTCACTGCCCCATCCCAGCTCAGAACCTGGCTATATGCAAATTAGTCTGTCCCTGGCCCAGTGCATCATGGGAACAGGGCAGACCAAACTACCAAGCCAATTCTTCACCAGAAAGGAGACAAGCTACCGGGGACCGGTTTCTGGCATTTCAGCCTCTTCGGCCCGGCTTGCTTGAATCCTGATGGAGCAGTGAGAAAGGGACTCATGTCTGAGTATACCCTGCCACACCTATAGTGGCCAAAAACGATTCAGAAAAGGGGGTGGTGATGAACAGAGTGTCTGAATTAAGCAGACCACTCTTACCCAGTCCAAAGATCAGGGCTTGATCCATCACCGTTATTTATCTCACTGCCCCATCCCAGCTCAGAACCTGGCTATATGCAAATTAGTCTGTCCCTGGCCCAGTGCATCATGGGAACAGGGCAGACCAAACTACCAAGCCAATTCTTCACCAGAAAGGAGACAAGCTACCGGGGACCGGTTTCTGGCATTTCAGCCTCTTCGGCCCGGCTTGCTTGAATCCTGATGGAGCAGTGAGAAAGGGACTCATGTCTGAGTATACCCTGCCACACCTATAGTGGCCAAAAACGATTCAGAAAAGGGGGTGGTGATGAACAGAGTGTCTGAATTAAGCAGACCACTCTTACCCAGTCCAAAGATCAGGGCTTGATCCATCACCGTTATTTATCTCACTGCCCCATCCCAGCTCAGAACCTGGCTATATGCAAATTAGTCTGTCCCTGGCCCAGTGCATCATGGGAACAGGGCAGACCAAACTACCAAGCCAATTCTTCACCAGAAAGGAGACAAGCTACCGGGGACCGGTTTCTGGCATTTCAGCCTCTTCGGCCCGGCTTGCTTGAATCCTGATGGAGCAGTGAGAAAGGGACTCATGTCTGAGTATACCCTGCCACACCTATAGTGGCCAAAAACGATTCAGAAAAGGGGGTGGTGATGAACAGAGTGTCTGAATTAAGCAGACCACTCTTACCCAGTCCAAAGATCAGGGCTTGATCCATCACCGTTATTTATCTCACTGCCCCATCCCAGCTCAGAACCTGGCTATATGCAAATTAGTCTGTCCCTGGCCCAGTGCATCATGGGAACAGGGCAGACCAAACTACCAAGCCAATTCTTCACCAGAAAGGAGACAAGCTACCGGGGACCGGTTTCTGGCATTTCAGCCTCTTCGGCCCGGCTTGCTTGAATCCTGATGGAGCAGTGAGAAAGGGACTCATGTCTGAGTATACCCTGCCACACCTATAGTGGCCAAAAACGATTCAGAAAAGGGGGTGGTGATGAACAGAGTGTCTGAATTAAGCAGACCACTCTTACCCAGTCCAAAGATCAGGGCTTGATCCATCACCGTTATTTATCTCACTGCCCCATCCCAGCTCAGAACCTGGCTATATGCAAATTAGTCTGTCCCTGGCCCAGTGCATCATGGGAACAGGGCAGACCAAACTACCAAGCCAATTCTTCACCAGAAAGGAGACAAGCTACCGGGGACCGGTTTCTGGCATTTCAGCCTCTTCGGCCCGGCTTGCTTGAATCCTGATGGAGCAGTGAGAAAGGGACTCATGTCTGAGTATACCCTGCCACACCTATAGTGGCCAAAAACGATTCAGAAAAGGGGGTGGTGATGAACAGAGTGTCTGAATTAAGCAGACCACTCTTACCCAGTCCAAAGATCAGGGCTTGATCCATCACCGTTATTTATCTCACTGCCCCATCCCAGCTCAGAACCTGGCTATATGCAAATTAGTCTGTCCCTGGCCCAGTGCATCATGGGAACAGGGCAGACCAAACTACCAAGCCAATTCTTCACCAGAAAGGAGACAAGCTACCGGGGACCGGTTTCTGGCATTTCAGCCTCTTCGGCCCGGCTTGCTTGAATCCTGATGGAGCAGTGAGAAAGGGACTCATGTCTGAGTATACCCTGCCACACCTATAGTGGACAAAAACGATTCAGAAAAGGGGGTGGTGATGAACAGAGTGTCTGAATTAAGCAGACCACTCTTACCCAGTCCAAAGATCAGGGCTTGATCCATCACCGTTATTTATCTCACTGCCCCATCCCAGCTCAGAACCTGGCTATATGCAAATTAGTCTGTCCCTGGCCCAGTGCATCATGGGAACAGGGCAGACCAAACTACCAAGCCAATTCTTCACCAGAAAGGAGACAAGCTACCGGGGACCGGTTTCTGGCATTTCAGCCTCTTCGGCCCGGCTTGCTTGAATCCTGATGGAGCAGTGAGAAAGGGACTCATGTCTGAGTATACCCTGCCACACCTATAGTGGCCAAAAACGATTCAGAAAAGGGGGTGGTGATGAACAGAGTGTCTGAATTAAGCAGACCACTCTTACCCAGTCCAAAGATAAGGGCTTGATCCATCACTGTTATTTATCTCACTGCCCCATCCCAGCTCAGAACCTGGCTATATGCAAATTAGTCTGTCCCTGGCCCAGTGCATCATGGGAACAGGGCAGACCAAACTACCAAGCCAATTCTTCACCAGAAAGGAGACAAGCTACCGGGGACCGGTTTCTGGCATTTCAGCCTCTTCGGCCCGGCTTGCTTGAATCCTGATGGAGCAGTGAGAAAGGGACTCATGTCTGAGTATACCCTGCCACACCTATAGTGGCCAAAAACGATTCAGAAAAGGGGGTGGTGATGAACAGAGTGTCTGAATTAAGCAGACCACTCTTACCCAGTCCAAAGATCAGGGCTTGATCCATCACTGTTATTTATCTCACTGCCCCATCCCAGCTCAGAACCTGGCTATATGCAAATTAGTCTGTCCCTGACCCAGTGCATCATGGGAACAGGGCAGACCAAACTACCAAGCCAATTCTTCACCAGAAAGGAGACAAGCTACCGGGGACCGGTTTCTGGCATTTCAGCCTCTTCGGCCCGGCTTGCTTGAATCCTGATGGAGCAGTGAGAAAGGGACTCATGTCTGAGTATACCCTGCCACACCTATAGTGGCCAAAAACGATTCAGAAAAGGGGGTGGTGATGAACAGAGTGTCTGAATTAAGCAGACCACTCTTACCCAGTCCAAAGATCAGGGCTTGATCCATCACCGTTATTTATCTCACTGCCCCATCCCAGCTCAGAACCTGGCTATATGCAAATTAGTCTGTCCCTGACCCAGTGCATCATGGGAACAGGGCAGACCAAACTACCAAGCCAATTCTTCACCAGAAAGGAGACAAGCTACCGGGGACCGGTTTCTGGCATTTCAGCCTCTTCGGCCCGGCTTGCTTGAATCCTGATGGAGCAGTGAGAAAGGGACTCATGTCTGAGTATACCCTGCCACACCTATAGTGGCCAAAAACGATTCAGAAAAGGGGGTGGTGATGAACAGAGTGTCTGAATTAAGCAGACCACTCTTACCCAGTCCAAAGATCAGGGCTTGATCCATCACCGTTATTTATCTCACTGCCCCATCCCAGCTCAGAACCTGGCTATATGCAAATTAGTCTGTCCCTGGCCCAGTGCATCATGGGAACAGGGCAGACCAAACTACCAAGCCAATTCTTCACCAGAAAGGAGACAAGCTACCGGGGACCGGTTTCTGGCATTTCAGCCTCTTCGGCCCGGCTTGCTTGAATCCTGATGGAGCAGTGAGAAAGGGACTCATGTCTGAGTATACCCTGCCACACCTATAGTGGCCAAAAATGATTCAGAAAAGGGGGTGGTGATAAACAGAGTGTCTGAATTAAGCAGACCACTCTTACCCAGTCCAAAGATCAGGGCTTGATCCATCACCGTTATTTATCTCACTGCCCCATCCCAGCTCAGAACCTGGCTATATGCAAATTAGTCTGTCCCTGGCCCAGTGCATCATGGGAACAGGGCAGACCAAACTACCAAGCCAATTCTTCACCAGAAAGGAGACAAGCTACCGGGGACCGGTTTCTGGCATTTCAGCCTCTTCGGCCCGGCTTGCTTGAATCCTGATGGAGCAGTGAGAAAGGGACTCATGTCTGAGTATACCCTGCCACACCTATAGTGGCCAAAAACGATTCAGAAAAGGGGGTGGTGATGAACAGAGTGTCTGAATTAAGCAGACCACTCTTACCCAGTCCAAAGATAAGGGCTTGATCCATCACCGTTATTTATCTCACTGCCCCATCCCAGCTCAGAACCTGGCTATATGCAAATTAGTCTGTCCTCGGCCCAGTGCATCATGGGAACAGGGCAGACCAAACTACCAAGCCAATTCTTCACCAGAAAGGAGACAAGCTACCGGGGACCGGTTTCTGGCATTTCAGCCTCTTCGGCCCGGCTTGCTTGAATCCTGATGGAGCAGTGAGAAAGGGACTCATGTCTGAGTATACCCTGCCACACCTATAGTGGCCAAAAACGATTCAGAAAAGGGGGTGGTGATGAACAGAGTGTCTGAATTAAGCAGACCACTCTTACCCAGTCCAAAGATCAGGGCTTGATCCATCACCGTTATTTATCTCACTGCCCCATCCCAGCTCAGAACCTGGCTATATGCAAATTAGTCTGTCCCTGGCCCAGTGCATCATGGGAACAGGGCAGACCAAACTACCAAGCCAATTCTTCACCAGAAAGGAGACAAGCTACCGGGGACCGGTTTCTGGCATTTCAGCCTCTTCGGCCCGGCTTGCTTGAATCCTGATGGAGCAGTGAGAAAGGGACTCATGTCTGAGTATACCCTGCCACACCTATCGTGGCCAAAAATGATTCAGAAAAGGGGGTGGTGATAAACAGAGTGTCTAAATTAAGCAGACCACTCTTACCCAGTCCAAAGATCAGGGCTTGATCCATCACCGTTATTTATCTCACTGCCCCATCCCAGCTCAGAACCTGGCTATATGCAAATTAGTCTGTCCCTGGCCCAGTGCATCATGGGAACAGGGCAGACCAAACTACCAAGCCAATTCTTCACCAGAAAGGAGACAAGCTACCGGGGACCGGTTTCTGGCATTTCAGCCTCTTCGGCCCGGCTTGCTTGAATCCTGATGGAGCAGTGAGAAAGGGACTCATGTCTGAGTATACCCTGCCACACCTATAGTGGCCAAAAACGATTCAGAAAAGGGGGTGGTGATGAACAGAGTGTCTGAATTAAGCAGACCACTCTTACCCAGTCCAAAGATAAGGGCTTGATCCATCACCGTTATTTATCTCACTGCCCCATCCCAGCTCAGAACCTGGCTATATGCAAATTAGTCTGTCCCTGGCCCAGTGCATCATGGGAACAGGGCAGACCAAACTACCAAGCCAATTCTTCACCAGAAAGGAGACAAGCTACCGGGGACCGGTTTCTGGCATTTCAGCCTCTTCGGCCCGGCTTGCTTGAATCCTGATGGAGCAGTGAGAAAGGGACTCATGTCTGAGTATACCCTGCCACACCTATAGTGGCCAAAAACGATTCAGAAAAGGGGGTGGTGATGAACAGAGTGTCTGAATTAAGCAGACCACTCTTACCCAGTCCAAAGATCAGGGCTTGATCCATCACCGTTATTTATCTCACTGCCCTATCCCAGCTCAGAACCTGGCTATATGCAAATTAGTCTGTCCCTGGCCCAGTGCATCATGGGAACAGGGCAGACCAAACTACCAAGCCAATTCTTCACCAGAAAGGAGACAAGCTACCGGGGACCGGTTTCTGGCATTTCAGCCTCTTCGGCCCGGCTTGCTTGAATCCTGATGGAGCAGTGAGAAAGGGACTCATGTCTGAGTATACCCTGCCACACCTATAGTGGCCAAAAAACGATTCAGAAAAGGGGGTGGTGATGAACAGAGTGTCTGAATTAAGCAGACCACTCTTACCCAGTCCAAAGATCAGGGCTTGATCCATCACCGTTATTTATCTCACTGCCCCATCCCAGCTCAGAACCTGGCTATATGCAAATTAGTCTGTCCCTGGCCCAGTGCATCATGGGAACAGGGCAGACCAAACTACCAAGCCAATTCTTCACCAGAAAGGAGACAAGCTACCGGGGACCGGTTTCTGGCATTTCAGCCTCTTCGGCCCGGCTTGCTTGAATCCTGATGGAGCAGTGAGAAAGGGACTCATGTCTGAGTATACCCTGCCACACCTATAGTGGCCAAAAACGATTCAGAAAAGGGGGTGGTGATGAACAGAGTGTCTGAATTAAGCAGACCACTCTTACCCAGTCCAAAGATCAGGGCTTGATCCATCACCGTTATTTATCTCACTGCCCCATCCCAGCTCAGAACCTGGCTATATGCAAATTAGTCTGTCCCTGGCCCAGTGCATCATGGGAACAGGGCAGACCAAACTACCAAGCCAATTCTTCACCAGAAAGGAGACAAGCTACCGGGGACCGGTTTCTGGCATTTCAGCCTCTTCGGCCCGGCTTGCTTGAATCCTGATGGAGCAGTGAGAAAGGGACTCATGTCTGAGTATACCCTGCCACACCTATAGTGGCCAAAAACGATTCAGAAAAGGGGGTGGTGATGAACAGAGTGTCTGAATTAAGCAGACCACTCTTACCCAGTCCAAAGATCAGGGCTTGATCCATCACCGTTATTTATCTCACTGCCCCGTTTCAGGGACGTTATAGTTAGAAATTATTATTTGAAAACCGTTATAATCCACTGAAAAAAACATAGGCTTCAGGGACATTATAGTTAGAAATTAGCATTTAAAAAGCCTTCAAAATTCACTGAAAAAAACACAGGTTTCAGGGACGTTATATTTAGTTGGATATTTTACTCGTACAAAACCAGAGAAATTCAGGCCGTTATAGTTAGTTGAGCCAAGTATAACTCGCGCCCCCGCAATGCACTCCTGATGACATCACACACTACATCACTCATGATATGGTCAGTGACATCACTGATGAAATCACTGATGACATCTCAAATGGCATCACTGATGACATCACTGATGACTGGAATGTGGTGGTGGTGGACTGTTTCAGGTATCGGACAGCTCAGTAAACACAACCCTCGCTCTTCTTCTTGGGTCTCCTCTACAGGTGCTGAGGCCGTACAGCTCTTCTTACCGAGGATCTGGTAAGTACAATTACCCTATGCCTCTTTCTTACTTATTTTGCCAGCCAGTGTTATTACGTATTTTGTCAGTATTTGACTGCAGCAGTCTTAAGCACTTCTTTTCTGTTTCGGTATATAACCACCTTTCGCAGTGTCACTGTATAATTTACAACTTTGTATAATTTATAACTCTGGTGTGGCAGTGCAGTATCTTTATATGTGTAGATTCTTTGTACTGTGTTCATAATATTTAATTACTTGACAGTGGCTATAGATGCACTTCGACTCCACATGCATGAAGCATTGATTCCATACTTCAATAGTGACACATATGACAGACATGAGCAGTCTGCTTGGACCATGGCAAACTCTCTGAGTGACCACAGTCGTTCTTCAGTTACTTTTCCCCATCTTGTTGCCAGTTGTAGGGCCCGATTCACAGAATGAACTTTAGACTAAATCCTAAATTTACTACTATTTGGTAATCACAGAATGCACTTACTACTTTCGGGATTCGCAGAGTGTACTTACTACTTTCGGGATTCACAGAGTGAACTTACTACTTTCGGTATTAACAGAATATATTTAAGACTACTAACTTTACGTCCGCACTCGGGCCGGAAATTCTGGCCCAGAGGTGGAGTTTCCGGCCCAGAGGCGGAGCTTCCGGCTTGGGGGCAGAGCTTGCCGCCCGGAACTGTATGAGGCTCCCAAAAAGATTCGGAAGGAGGACGTCCTGTGGGTGAAATTGAATTTCAAGAATATACTAATGTTGGAGCGAGAAGAATTGGAACTTTCCAAACCTCTAGTTAGGGCTCACTACTTGTTAAAAACAACCATCTCTATTGAACCCTACTTGGTCATGGTGAACAACTCTTTCCACCGTTGGCTTCTAATTAGGCTCCGTTTCAATTTGATCCATTTCCTATTGGGGGATTCACCGGGGTGGTGCAAACTTGAAGATGCAAAACCCTGTCAGTGTGACAATTTCTCAACCCAAGATACCTTACATTTCATGATGTTTTGTCATTTTTATTCCAACATTCGAATGAAATTCTTGGTTCCTATCTTGAGAGGAATGGGTTTTGTCCAGCTCAGACCTGCGTTAGTTTTCTTACAGACATTGTGCAACCCAGGAGATATTTTTAACATCGCTTCTTTTCTTGCTGCTGCTGTAAGGCTAAAAAAGAATAGAAACCAGATCATGAATTTTGTCTGAATAAGATTATCAAGCTAATAGGGCATTTAAAAAAAATCGTGAATATTTTAGCCAGGATGTTTTTATCTGTATATTATCTTTTATATTTTGTCTAAATGTTTTGTAATATGTCTGATGTGTTCTGTACTTTTATGATTTTACCTAATCGAATAAAGTGGATTGACTGACTGACTGACTGACTGACTTAAAGGTCTTCGAAAACTTGTTTTTATAATGCACCATGTGATCATTCCAGGAGCCGTTCGCAGCGAAGACCAAACCCAAGTAGGGAAAAGTGGCAGTGCAAGTTAGTTTTTAGTCTCCCACAGAAATTGAATTTAGGGGATTTTTCCTAGGCCCGCAAGACATTATAAAAGATTTCTTGAAGTTTGTGCATAGGTCTAAGCCAGTCAAAAAATCCGTAAATCCTCGTACTAAAGTGCGTAGTGCGTTAGGGGTACGACAAATTAAGACCGCACCATCTGTGTATAAAAGTACCGGACGGATTATGCCTTTAATTTTGGGGACATCATTGGTCAGTGTGTTCAGTGATATATGCAAATTATTTATGTAGATGATAAAGAGGGGGTGGGCTAGGACGCACCCTTGCCTAACCCATCTACCAACACTTAATTAATTAGACACTTCGCTCCCCCACACCAATCCTGACCCGAGCTTTCAGATCCGGGTGGAGATAGGCCAGAAAATAAACAAGGGCCTCATCCAAGTCGTAAGCCAGTAGAATAGACCACAAGCGAGTACTATTAATAAAATCGAAGGCTGAGGTCAGGTCCATAACAGCTAAATAAAGTGGCGAGTGCTGTGCAATGGTGTGCTTCCCTATAATCAGGTTAAAATTTAAACACTGGTCATTTGTGCCGATTTTGCTCCTAAAACCTAGTTGACATTATGCTAAAATGTGATTGTCCTCTGTCCAAATTAAAATGATGTTATACAAAACTGCCTAAAATTTTAAGGGTGTTATCTATCAAAGAAATTGGCCGTTAGCAGCTAGGTTGGGAGCGGTCACTCTTTTTAGAAATTGGGACAATAATGCTAGTGTTCCATGTCTTTGCAAGTGGGGCGTTAGTTAATTTATTGAAAACCTTTAACAGCCGTGGGGCCCAAAAATCGGGTTTATGTTTAATGAGGACGATGCACAGCCCATCAGGGCTAGGGTCTTTGTTGCCTATGCTCTGGCGTATGGCCTCCTCTACCTCTGTTAATGATATAGCGACCCTGGATGGTGCCCTATAGTTAAAGGGGTGTGGTTCAGGGGCAGGCGCTAGGAAAATTAAGGAGAAGTGACTTTCCAGGTTGCACTCGTTATGATGCAGCTTATAGATGTTAGCGGCTGCACAATTGTTCATAGGTCTTTGACGGCATTCCAGAAAGTATTTCTGTTTTTAAGCTGACAGCATTAACAAGAGCATCCCAGTGCTCACCCAATAATTCTCCCTTTCTATTGGCAATGAACTGCTTATACGTCAGCCTTAAGGACTTCACCAGTGAGTTACTCCTTGGGGTATGTGACAGGGCCTTGCGTACCTGCCTATTTGCCGCGGAGCACTCGCAATTTAACCATCTTGGTACTCGTTATCTTTTGGCAATAGGCTTAGACAGCAGGGATTTAATAGCTCTGCAGAGTTTGGTAAATTAAGTAATTGCCTCGGGTGTGGGTTCTGAGCCTCCAGACACAAAGTAATGAGTCTCAAGTTTCCCCTGAGCATTCTAAAAAATAGGTCTGTATTATTAACACCCCACCATACCAATCTAAAGTTGTGTTTTTTTTTTTTTTTTGCAGAGTTTTATATAGCGTGAACTTGACCCGAACCGAACCAAGTATCAGAGCGCTTTACATACCACCAGTTACGTTACATGAGGACACACATTAATTTTGTTAGGCACGGGGAGATTAAGTGATTTGCCCAGACTCACAGGAGGTTTAGCGACATTACCGAGACTCGAACCCGGTTCCTCAGGTCCGGGGTTGAGCCCCCTAGCCCAACTCCTCTCCCCTGTCTGTCGTTGTTGATAAAATCCTGGCACCACATTCTATAATGGGTATTGGAGCTGGGGATACTCACAGTACTGTTTGAATTGGGTTGTGGTCCCCAAACGTTGTAACCATAATTTCAGCTCTTAACAGGCTGGGTTCTAAGACAGGGTAAATAAAAACATAGTCAATTGTAGATGAACAGCCCCTGACTCTGAATTTCGGTTCAGGAGAAGAGTTGTTTTTAGTAATAGCAGCAATCTCCATGACGTTAATTAGATTGTGGTTATTCAGATGTTCCACTAACTCCGTGCACCTATTTCATATTTGTACGCTACTATGTAAGCTTGGCCTTGATTGCAGTAGCTTAGCATTAAAATCACTCCCTAGGCAGATTCCGGTTAACTTAAAACAGTCTTTGGTTTTTGAAATGGGTGCAATAAAATTAAATAGATTAAAAATAATTTTATTAGGTACAAAACAAAAATCGTTATTATAAAAATTAATTAGGAAAAAGGAAACCCCCCTGTTGAACAATATAGCTTGGAAGTTATTGTTATTTGTGTGTATGGTTTTAGTGGTACCCCCTGAGGCAATGTTGACCCAAATCGACCAACCCCCAGATGGTCGCCATGCTTAGAAAATGTTGTTAAGATATTACGGCATTCAAAACCCTCAATAAATAAATCTTGGGTAGCCCATGTTTCTTGAAATATAAGAATATCCTGCTCTTTAATAAGTGGCAGCCAGTCGGGGTGATGGAGCTCAGAGTGCAACCCGTCAACATTCCAGTTTAAGATACGAAGATCTGTGCTGGCTGAAGCCTTCATTGATATCTGAGGGCTAATGGGCGTAGTTGCAAAGACAGGGTGAGAGAAACTTTCAACAGGGACAAGCGCTACCTCAGAGGAAGGTAGTCGTAGTCAATCTTGAGCGTCTAGTCCAGACAAGGCCTGAAACCTATTCGAGGTTGGGGAAATCCCATTGAAACAGGGCCCGTGTTTTTTGTTTGTAAAAATAACCAAGGGGTAATGTGCATATATTGGTGCTATTGGATGTTACGGGCTCACAACCCCATAAGTGTCTCATCAGAGCTGGCCTGCGAAAGTTGATTATGATACAGTCCCCCTCGATGTTCTTTGTAGATGCACCGACCCACCCACTCTGAGTACCATAATAATGCCCTTTATTTCAGATATGTGAAACATACTATGCCTCGATAACGAGTCTGTGCATTTGTTTCGTAATTGGGTTCATGACTCGTGCTGATCCCTTTTCAATGCTAGAACACCTGCCAGGACCAGCACGTAGGGGCACGCGGCGGGGGCAAACTCAGGATATCATGGTTAGGTGACAAAGGGTTGCAGTTTAGGGTGGCTGGGGCATTACTGCTCAAACTGCCAATCAGTAAGTTCAGATCTACTCCATTAGATCTACATAATAATAATAATAATAATAATAATAATAATAATAATATTAATAATAATAATACATTTGCACTCTCCTGAATGGAGTGAGTGTGTAAAGTAGTAGTGGGATGATCAATGAGTGCGATGCAATGCCTGTCGGAGTTCAACTGGGGACAAGGCTGAATTTGTCCTGGTATCCCACATGAAGTACTTGCAGAAACGATGGCTCTAACAATAGGGAGTTGGGTTCCATGAGATTCATAGTTTGGTATTCTAATTATTACACTTTTACTACCCCCACCCACTCCCTTTTCAGCAGTGGCCTTTTGTGTTCTCCCTGAGTATCCAGCCCCCCCACCCCTATAAGAGAAGCCATGTTGTCTATGCAAGCCTGAAGTGGGGCAAGCTTTTTTTAAAAAAAATCGTTAATTTGTTCATTCACCAACGTGGCAACAATATTGGCGACAGTGTCCCCAAGACTCTCAGGATATGATGTCGCCTCAGTCTGTGTACTGATTGAGCAGCTCAACTTCGGATTCAATATTGTCTCAGGAGGAGCAGGGGTTTCAGAAATCACAGTACTTGAAGGAGGCTGTATCCAGGCGGAGCGACAAGTTTGTGCTGGGGGAAATGCGGGTGGGCTGCTTCCTTTTCGCACAGGTAGGTTTCCCAGTATTCCACTTCCGTTTGGCGACAGGGGTTCCAACAGGTGTGGCGGTGTTAATGTCAGGCTGTGACTCAACGAATTCAATTATGTCCAGCCTGCTTGTGGTCCTGCTTGCGATAGGTGATTTGTGAATTCCAAGTCTCAGAGACAAGGGTGGATTATGGGTATGATCAACTAATATACTCAAGTTTGAAATGTCTGCCCGCCCTTCAATACCCAGGGACATGCGCCGCTCCGTCAGTTCTATTTCACCCAAAACTATGTTAACAGCCCTCTCACGCAGGTTGTCAATACTAGAAGTTAGTGGGCGTGCCGGCGGTAGCGTAGTGCGTTTTCCTATGATGGCAGCTTAGGGTAGGGCTTAAATGTGTCAATGCAAGAAGACCCCTAGGGGCTCTATGGCCAGTCAAATAATCACTCACCCGTGATGTCGCAGATTTCGGGTGCCGCTTGAAAGAGAGATGACCCAGCACAGTGTCGTCTGGTTTTAGACGGGCGCAGGCATGCCTGTGCATGTCCTGCACTGCGAGAGCCCTGGCCGGTAGATAAGCTCCTCCTGGAGTGAACAGGAAGCGTTGGCGGCGTCCACGCTGCAAGACAGGCTGTGGGTTATTGGTTACATGCTCCCCCTGCAAACAGAGCAGCAGTGGCGGCAGGTAGGTTAACATGGGCCCCCGGTGGTTGCAACAACAGAGGATGGCTGGCAGGATCATGCTCCCGCGCTGTGGGAGCCCTAGTCGGTAGATAATCGCTTCCTGGTGCAAACAGGAAGCCTTGGCGGTGTCCACGCCATAAGGAAGGCTGGGGGTTGTGGTTTCTGCCTCTGCAAGTAGAGCAGCAGTGGCGGAAGGTAGGGGATCACGGGCCCCAGCGGTCACAAAACAGAGGTTGGCTGGCTGGATTGGTCTTCCGCTGGCTGGTTGGATCGGGGTCTCCCTTGTGGATGTTTTCATTTCAGGTGCATGCCTTTTATAGTGTTGAAATTGTTTAGCAACTCAGCTTAATTGAGTGCTGGCAAAGTTTTTCATTTTATGCATTATACTTGAGAATGGAACAAACAGTGGCATGGGAAGTACTTTATGCTCACAAATTCGGCACGTGGGAGAAAATTATGTGTGTTCTATTACTAGTGAAGGTCCTGTACGCATCTGGAAAAAATGGAAGGACTGTATTGTGGGGTACATGTCTTCTACCATCTCACTGTACACACCATTTTTACTGTGTATATCTCCATTCAGAATTAGGGTTTGTATGAACTCATATAGTGTTATATCATCTTTTCTTTCACTAGATTCTGTTTGGTAGTACAACATGTCATGATATCATTCTGCATTTAAATTTCTAATATTGAAATTGTAGTTATATACTGTGTTGTATTTTATTCTGTTGTTAAGGAGGGAACATTATCTTATGTCACTGCATGGGAGGGCAGGAGAGTTGTTGGTTGTGACTTGCTGGGGTCTATATATCAATAAAGTGTGACTTTTAAAGAACTGATTCTGTGAAGGTCATTATTTCGGCTTCTGCACTACATTTGGTGGGCTGAGAAGAAGGTATTTGGCAGGTAACGGCTCTGATGCATCCCAGAGAGTAAGCCATCAATGC
This sequence comes from Lissotriton helveticus, assembly GCF_964261635.1. Classification (NCBI taxonomy): domain Eukaryota; kingdom Metazoa; phylum Chordata; class Amphibia; order Caudata; family Salamandridae; genus Lissotriton; species Lissotriton helveticus. The sequence goes on from NC_136071.1 coordinate 61,439,547, forward strand.
ACGGTTTTATCTGGTTCAAAGTAAAATGTTTATGATAGAAACTGATTCCACAAAACAAGAAGGGTCCAGACATCTAACGGAATCTGTCAGAGAAGAAGCTACCTTTCTGCTTACAATTTGAAGTTGCAGAAGGCTCCAAGACTACAAGAAAAGTATACTGAGAGAACTGGACATAATATTGATGTGCAAGATGCCCTTCATTCCACAATTTGTAATTTTTGGTATTCCAAGTGAGGTACACCTTCAGAGTAAAAAACTTTTGCTTTGTATCCTGAGTCTCAAAGAGGGGCATAGCAAGGCACTGGGTAACTCTACATATGCAGACTTGAGGGCACCTTTTGACGGAGATGGACAGGTGTCCTGGGAGACAAAAAGGTGGATTATGAGAGTAAAGTTGCCTTAACAAATATACGAAGACCTGGAGAAGGTGGGAGGAGACTCTATGGTTCAGGAATTGATTAATCAAATAATACAGTTCAAGGCAGGATTGTGTAGGGACATGCACTTTCACAGGAGGTAGCCTTGATTCTTTGCCTGTGAAAGTGAAATTAGAAACATGAATTGCATGCAAGATGTACCTCAGGGGGATGTGTCTAATTGTTTGCGGAGTTAGATGCGATGGTTATACTTTAAGTTCCTGTCTGCCTTATATTGATTCATGTATTAAATGTTCTCTGCTCTATGATTTATATAATTCCAATAAAACATTTACAAAAAACGTATTGAATAAAATGTTTGGCAACTCCAGTTTAACAGAATTTTTGTTATTTTGCAGTGTATATGAATTAGATGTTGCAACATCTGTAAAATTTAGTCAGTCCAGGAAATGAAAGGGCATGAAATAAATTCATATGTGGAATATATGCATTGGGATAGCTGGGTATACTAAGATGATAGGAGCTAATAATAAAAAGAATGTCCTTGTGACCCAAATACTAACTGCATCACGCTCTGCCTATCCAACCACCTCTCTCAACCCTTTGCCTGTGTCTGAGACAACTGAGAAACCTCAATTATGTTACTGTGAATGTGTTCCACATGCAACGTGTGTCCATGTATCTAAGTTCTTTCTGTCTCACATCTGTTCAACATCCTTCTTTCATAAAACATGAGAAATCCAAATCTCCCCTGATGTGTGGAGGAGCTTTTTTAAAAAAGAAAACTTGGGCGATATATATCCATTCGTCAGATTCCTGGGAGTTAGATGTATTTTGGTGAATTTTTAATATTTTTAGGAAAGCCATAGATTTTCTTTGTGAAAACACCTTCTCGATCCTCACAGTTTAACAAAAATATGTCTGAAAAAACAAAAATTGGTGGTTGCTTAGTTTCATAATCAAAACTAGATTCTACTATATAGTTATAGGAAGGTGCAACATATAAATAGGCAGTGCTGTGCTCCATTGTGTCAAAGACTAATGAACCTCAGCCATGCAAACCTTGAAAGTCAAAGGAGAGTAATGTTCTATGGTGGTGCATGCTGCCAATTATTTGTCAATAGACCCTCCTGTTCACTTTAAAAACCTAGGAATACTCATAGATGATAAACTTACTTACTCTGCCCATGTCAACTCCATTGTCTCGTCATCTTTCTTCAAACTCAAAGCCATAAAAAAGATCCTCCCTTTTCTTCCCCCTAACTCCGGCAAAACTTTGGTTACCTCATTTGTCATGTCCTCAGTGGACTATTGAAATGGACTCCTGGTTAATGCCCAAAGCAAGGTCATTAAAAGGTTGCAGTCCATACAAAACGCCGCGGCCAGATTGCTTTCAGGTACCCCTAAATTCCAACCAATCGCCCATACCATCAAAAACTATCACTGGCTAGCAGTGAAAAACAGAATAAAGTTTAAAGCTTTCTGTATCGCCTACAAAGCCTCTCACAAACAGGGCCCGCGATTTCTTCTCAACCCTTTCGCATTACATGTCCCCAAACGACCACTTCGCTCAATAAATGCGTCTATCATGACAGTCCCACGCACTAGAACTGTCGCCTGGGGCGACCGTAGTTTCCATGTATCAACGGCCAAACTTTGGAACTCCCTTGAACCCAACGTTAGGTCGGCCCCCACTCTGACCATTTTCAGAAGAAAAATAAAGACATGGCTTTTCAACCAATAACTCTTTTCTCCTCTCCCCCTCATTCTGCTTCATCCACAGCGCCGAGACGCCCTCGGGCAATTGTTCGCGCTATTCAAGTCGCCTAAATAAATAAATAAGCCATTGGCTTCCCCATCACCCCCTTCTTAGAAAGAGTTTATATATATGCATATTACTTTGGTACTGAACCCTTTTTAGGGCTCACCACACACTTTCAGCACATGCGCTGTCCTGTGTAGTGTATCGTTTACTGTTGAGTGCGCTTACAACCCACCCACAGCATACCATGTGTTATTTTCATTATCCCTTTCATTTGAAATCTTTTAATTGCTTAGCTCCCATCAGCTCCCCTGCCTTTCTTCTGTTAGCTCCTGCCTGGAGAATGGACAAAGTACATGTGTATTTCTTCATATTTGTTCTTCCTCATCTTTTAGCAATGCACTCGTTTTTTAGGTCTCGCGACCTATCGATGCGCGCATGCGCATCGAGCGGAGCGAGAATTCAAGTAGCGAAAACATCATGAAACCACCAGCTTTTTGCTGGCGTTTTCATGCAGTTCACGTGAACCACGTGTTCAAACATGAACGCGCATCAGCCTCCCTCCATTTGCCGCACAGCACATCAAAGGGCTTCGCCCAGCGTGCGCTCTGCGGCTTCTCGGCTTCTCCTCCCCTAATTACGACGCACACAGCCTTCCTTGCATTTCTCCTCCCCCTCCCCAGCCAGCTTCCCCCAGGCCGTGTTCCCTCATCCCTCGCACCCCCTCCTCCTTCAGCTTTTTCAGTTCTGCACTGCGAAGTTTTCCGATCACTGATTTGAACGATACAGTGTCATTGTACCTCAGCCAGTCTCATCCCACAGAACCGAAATAACAGTGAGTGGCAGAAGCAGCACCTAGCAAGCATTGTGCGCCCGTCTACATTTTAGAACTAATCAGTGCGCAGCATTGCCACCGCCGCCATAGCTTACATCAGACTCAGTGCAGTACTCCACCTTGACAGACATCGTAAGCCATGCAGAGAAGTTTTCCGATCACTGATTTGAACGATACAGTGTCATTGTACCTCAGCCAGTCTCATCCCACAGAACCGATATAACAGTGAGTGGCAGAAGCAGCACCTAGCAAGCATTGTGCGCCCGTCTACATTTTAGAACCAATCAGTGCGCAGCATTGCCACCGCCGCCATAGCTTACATCAGACTCAGTGCAGTACTCCACCTTGACAGACATCGTAAGCCATGCAGAGATGTTTATGCAGACTTAGAACTTCACCAATTGCAACTAAGGAGGCGGACTCCAAAGCAACTGAGCTCTAAGAGGTGCTACATACACTGTCCCTGGCTGAAAGCTGCTTGGCCCGACTTGCTGGGGATGTGCTCTTCCTTGTGGTGGATAAGTGCGAGCCCCAAGATGCTCTTTTAATATTCGAAATTAGGCTTAGTGCAGACCTGCACAGAAGGAGGCATCAGTGGTAGGGTTGGCATCCCTGGCTGTGGCAGAAACATTATGCTCATAAGCATCCTTTCTATTATGGTCGCCTGATAAAGACTCTTCATTAACTGACTGCCTCTTCCCAAATGACCCCCCTATCGAGAGGAGTGAACAATTACAACAAGCATTGGCATTGCCAATAGGTCTCGCTTGTGGGACCTTATAAGTATTTAGTTTTGCAGCACAATATCCTTGTTGCATAATCGGATATTGTGCTGCAAAACTAAATACTTATAAGGTCCCACAAGCGAGACCTATTGGCAATGCCAATGCTTGTTTTATAAGCGTTACTATATTATTCATGGACATGCAATGTGGTCTCCTACTTTTAGCACTAGCATATGGATTCTTATTTATGTTGCTTTCTCCCTACATGCTGTCTCTATAGATGCTTTAATAATATTGATACACCCCTCAGGCACATTAGATTATGCTTTATAATTTTAAAAAAGTTGATGAATGCTTTCAAAAGATGTGCTTTCATTTTACATTGGGTTTTCTTGCTTTCAAAAGCTGTGCTCTTTTTTACATTGGGTTTTCTTTACAGTTAATCAGGTCATGTCTTTGCATGTTTTTTCACGTCTTTTCAGTTATTTTGAGTTTTCTGATGTTTTACAATATTTTTAGTGCTGTTGCTTTCACCCTATCTTGTGTGTCAATCGATGTTTGAGTTACTTACATCACAACTGTACTACTCCTCTTCTCTCTTCTCTATGTTACCCCACTCTATGCCACTCCACTCCACTATATGCAGCTCAACTTCACTCTATCCCACTCCATGGCAGTCTACTCGACTTCACTCTGCTCTATGCCACTTCACCCTACTCTACACCACTCCACTCTACTGTACACTACTCTCTGCTGCTCTACACCACTCTACTCTACTCTATGCCATTCCAGTCCACGACACTCTACTTCACTTCATTCTACTCTATGCCACTCTACTCAATGACACTCCAATCTACCGCATCCAACTCTACTTTAGACCACTCTACGCCACTCCATATTACGCCACTCCACTCAAGGCCATTCAACTCTACCCCAGTATATTCCATGCCATTCTACTCTGTACCACTCAACTCCACACCACGCTACTTTACGCCCCTCTATGCCACTCCACCCTGCTTAATGACACTCTACTCCATGTCATTCTAGGCCACTCAACCCATCTGTATGCAACTCTACTCCATGCCACTCCCCTCTACCCTACTCCACTATTTGCCATTCTACTCTATGTCACTTTAATCCACACCACTTTATGCCACTCAACTTTATGCCACTCCACTCTATGCCACTCTACTCCATGCACTCAACTCAATGCCATTCTACACCACTCACTTCATTTCACTACACTTTAAAGCACTACACCAGTCTATGGCACTCCACGCCACTTCACACAATGCCACTTCTCTGCGCCACTCTACTCTTCACCACTGCATGCAGCTCCACTGAATGCCACTCTACATCACTCTACATCACCCTACTCCACGCCATGTTACCATATGCCACTCTATTCCACACCACTCCACACCACTCTGTGCCACTCCACTCTATGCCACTCAATTACTCTAAGCCATTCTCTGACACTCTAACCCACACTACTCTATGGCACTCCCTCCTTTCTACTCTATGCTACTCTATTCTATGCCACTCTATTGTAAGCCACTCCACTCTATGTCATACCACTTCACTCCATGACACCATGGAGTGTCATAGAGTGAAGTGGTGTGACACAGAGTGGAGTGGCATACAATCACAGTTTAGGTCACAGTGTGCAGAGTGGCATGACTCTGCACACTCTGATCTACACTACTCTTATGCCACTCCACTCTATTCACATTACTCCACTCCATGCCAATCTATGCCACTCCACCTCACTTTAGTGCACTTTACTCTACACCACTTTACTCTGCACACTCCATCCCACTTTACGATCCTCCATTGCACTCTCACACAGACTCTGCTGTATACCACTCCCCTCTACGCCACGCCACTCCACTCTGCTCTATACCTCTCTAGTCTATGCCATGTCACTTATGTTTAGCGATGCTGTACAGCAGCCAACTCCTGGACAACATGGCTAAAAGACACTGGCAAATCCACTAGTTATAACATAGGTAAGCGTATTAGCTTTGCCAATGCTTGTTATAAACCCAGAATGATGTGAACTAGCTGTCAGTTCATGTGGTACTAATCTTCTCTACATGATGCACCATTATTATTCACATGTATGTTCATCTGCTTAAAACATACCCTTTTGGGTCCTTTTCTCACTCTGGGTTCTTTTCTATCCTCCCAAAAACATTTGGATGAATAGCATCTCAAGCATTCACCCTGATGAAGTTATATCATTCACAGTTTCCTTACCTGATGATGTTTTATATTTATCCACAAAAGGGGGTGCTACTGGTCTGGAAAGGCTAGAAAATGTCTGCTTTCTGATGAGGAGTGTGTGTACAGACTAAGAAGTGAGAGGTAAGAAAACCCATCAGCCTACCCATTGGCGGTACTTCATCCTCTGGGTTTAGAAAGAACAAACTGGTATCCAATTAGGCACTCACTATCAATACTGTGAGTAGAACCTGAAGTCGGATCCACCACTGATGAGAAACCAGCGAGCAGATGTAGTTAGAGCTGTGGGAAAAGGTTGCAGTGCTCAGAAATTATATGTGTGTTAATGAGAGAAATAGTGAATTAAAATCGACTAACTTGGTGCCTAAGAACAAACTTTATTACAGCGATCACCATGATGACAAGGTTAAAAACAGAGTGTAGATAGTGTATCAAAAAATATTACTATCCTGATGGTAAAGTTAACTGGTCGACATGTTTCAGCCTAAAAAGGCTTTCTTCAGGACCTATGATAACGACACTACTGCAACTGTGTTCAAAGTATAATAAGAACTACATAATCAATCAATCAATCAAAGCATTTATATAGCGCACTACTCACCCGGGGGGGTATCAAGGCGCTAGGGGAGGGGGGGTCCGCTACTGCTCGAACAGCCAGGTCTTGAGCTGCTTCCTGAAGGCAAGGTGGTCCTGGGTCAGGCGGAGGTGGGTCGGGAGGGAGTTCCAAGTCTTGGCGGCCAGGTAGGAGAAGGACCTTCCTCCTGTGGTGGCTCTACGGATGCGGGGGACGGCGGCGAGGGCGTGGCCGGTCGATCGAAGCTGGCGTGTGGGAGCGTAGAAGTTGAGACGGCTGTTGAGGTATCCTGTGCCTTGGTTGTGTAGGGCTTTGTGTGCGTGGGTGAGGAGACGGAAGGTGATTCTCTTGTTGACCAGGAGCCAGTGCAGATCCCTTAGGTGTCCGGACATACCAAGAATGGATACCCTACCATCTGGCAATGTGTTGATTGGTAGACTCCAAAAAATCATGAATGTGAGACTCCTCTCCTGAAACAAAACAGGATGTACAGACACAAAAATATAACAGGTGAAAGCAACATATTGTGATGCAGACATAAAACAGCCAAGGAGACATTGCTCATACTTCATCTAAGTCAATTAGACACTCACCCAGAATTTTCATGGGAGTGGCCTCACCTCGCCTGGCACTCGCTCAGGTAATGAGGCCCCGCTCTATAGAAATGGAAATAAACTATACCATATATGTCATTGTCAATGGTATGGATCCATTTCATTAGAATATCCCCTGTTGTCAAGGAGGTTTAAAAGGACTGCAGTTATCAGCTAGCCTGGTCAGGTAATGATTAACAATATGGAATATACTATACAAAGAGAAAAATCCATTGTTAAAAACTAAGTAACTAAATCGATGAGTATATACCAAGTTGTTACATGGCTTGGAAGGTTTGAAAAGTCAATATTTATAAGGACACTGTCACTTAGTCTCTCACCATGCTTCAACACAAAGATGAGTGTTTAACCATGGTGTAGGGCAAGCCACTGCACCCTCCAGAGCCAGACCTTGCTGCATAGACAGTTGTAAAGCAAAGCCTAAATGAAGGCTCCGTAGTGAATGACAGGGCAAGGCTACAAGTGAAAATAATAAAGTCGAAAAAACTCTTAGGATGCCGCATAGCCGCTGCACTTACCTGTCCGTCGGTACCTCGCACCCCTACGTAACACGACGGACAGGGCGAGCGATTTAAATGTAATGCCCGCAGACCACAGAGGAAGCATGCAGTTAGTGGTTCCCTCTTCCAAAATAAAGCCCCGAGGCGTGCTTTAGCTTGACGCTAGCGGTCCCGGACGTATCAAAAACAAACTAGGGGTTGTATTGGTCCACAATTGAAGTATATCCATATGCGAGAAGCCTCATGATAGGTCTAAAACGTCCACAGGGACTGGCTATAGGATCGTGGGATAGCCAATCAGTGGCTCGCTATGGAAAGAAGGGCCAATAGGAAAGTGGCATGCTCGTTCCCAACACTCATCTTTGTGTTGAAGCATGGTGAGAGACTGAGTGACAGTGTCCTTATAAATATTGACTTTTCAAACCTTCCAAGCCATGTAACAACTTGGTATATACTCATGGATTTAGTTACTTCGTTTTCAACAGTGGATTTTTCTCTTTGAATAGTGTATTCCATTTTGTTAATCATTACCTGACCAGGCTAGCTGATAACTGCAGTCCTTTTAAACCTCCTTGACAATAGGGGATATTCTAATGAAATGGATCCATACCATTGACAATGACATATATGGTATAGTTTATTTCCATTTCTATAGAGCGGGGCCTCATTACCTGAGCGAGTGCCAGGCGAGGTGAGGCCACTCCCGTGAAAATTCTGGGTGAGTGTCTAATTGACTTAAATGAAGTATGAGCAATGTCTCCTTGGCTGTTTTATGTCTGCATCACAATATGTTGCTTTCACCTGTTATATTTTTGTGCCTGTACATCCTGTTTTGTTTCAGGAGAGGAGTCCCACATTCATGATTTTTTGGAGTCTACCAATCAACACATTGCCAGATGGTAGGGTATCCATTCTTGGTATCTAGTTCTTATTATACTTTGAACACAGTTGCAGTAGTGTCATTATCATAGGTCCTGAAGAAAGCCTTTTTAGGCTGAAACATGTCGACCAGTTAACTTTACCATCAGGATAGTAATATTTGTTGATACACTATCTACACTCTGTTTTTAACCTTGTCTTCATGGTGATCGCTGTAATAAAGTTTGGTCTTAGGCACCATGTTAGTCAATTTTAATACACTATTTCTCTCATTAACACATATATAATTTCTGAGCACTGCAACCTTTTCCCACAGCTCTAACTACATCTGCTCGCTGGTTTCTCATCACTGGTGGATCCGACTTCAGGTTCTACTCACAATATTGATAGTGAGTGCCTAAGTTTGTTCTTTCTAAATCCAGATGATTAAGTACCGCCAATGGGTGGGCTGATGGGTTTTCTTACCTCTCACTTCTCAGTCTGTACACACACCCTCATCAGAAAGCAGACATTTTCTAGCCTTTCCAGACCAGTAGCACCCCCTTTTGTGTATATTATGAGTTCGATTAGGGGATAGGGTGTACCTTTGGTCTTTAAACTTGTTTCCCCTCTAGACCCTCCTCTACTTTGTGTGTTTTTTGTTTTATATTTATCCCCAAACAGGGATATACGTTTGGTTTCTGTATGTTTTAGTTACTGAATAAAAATGTGTTAAAAGGCATCCCTCTATTCAAATCAATATAGACGTCTTCCCAGCTATAACTACTGACAATGTAAGAAATAGTTCTGTACAAATGAACCTACCTGTTTGGTTGGCAATGCTCCCATCATAGCAGAGCACACAGGAGAAACAGCACTTGGGGCGTCCTTTGATAATGGACTTCCTGTAACCTGTAGAACAACTTTCACTGCATACTGAGACAGGCACCTAGGACAATGACACGTTAAAGCATTATGGAATCACTGGAATGACCATTTCTTGCTGGTCTTTGAAATCAACAGTTCAAGCTTAATACCAATGCCAGTCTGTTAAACCAGCAACCTATTTAGTTTCAGATATCCATAGACCATTGACTATTTTAGTAATTTCCATTTGAATCACTGAGGGAGAATTAAAGTAAGGCAATGATTAAGTGATTCTCAGGCAGTTTTCTCAGAATTTCATCCCAATCAAACAAGTTGTAGCTCAAGGAGCTGGACGTGTCTCAGATGGGAGAGGATGTGTATCACATTTTAACATAGTGCTCTCTGTGGTTGTTGTTTCCCACTCTTTAAGGAAGTATACCCAGCAGATCTCTGTAGGAAAATGCCTATTTTTACATGATCACCCTCAATGTTTTGGACTGATGTTGCTAGTTTTTCAACTCTGAGAGTGCACTGTGGCCTGCTAACTAGACCTCAGTGCCGGCATTCGAACCCATTACAAATTGTATGTTGAATTGTCTACCCCAATTGGCATAAGCTGACAGCCTTATAAGTCCGTAGTTTATGGTGCCGCCAGACACAGGATACCATCACAGGACACAGCAGGCAAGTCTAAGTATTTTATTTGTGGGTGTAACGAGCCACCGCTCCTCTCACAACAAGCGAGAGGCACCAACTAACATTCATGGAATCCCCCACACCGAGTACCTGGCAACACAGGGAGGTTTTAGGTAGAACCATGAACAAGCACATCAAAATACAACACATTACCTCTTTTTTTTATGAAAAAGCAAAATATAGAAAGGACAAATTTGAACGACGCCCCAGATGAGGAGCAACAGCAAGGCAAAAAAAAATGAGAAAAACAAAACTTACAAGTGTGAACACATAACAGTCTAAATACAAAATGGTATCTAAGCTAGTGCAAAAAATGCAGATAGAATATAAAAAAAACTATTATAAATTATCGTAGCTTCCAAGGGACACGTCTAACCCGACTAGACCTCCTTGACGCTTCACCTTGCACAGAAGATTCAGAAGTTGGAGAAGAGGGCACATCAACATTTCTCCTAGTACAGTTTGAAGAGCCAAGGTCTCTATTGGCTGCTGCATGAACTCTCACAACTTTCCCAGCATTCCACCAATGCCCACCTTGTACCATAACAGCACCACCACATACTTTCTCGACACAGACAGGATCACCAAAGGATGCACCACCCTTTTTCACAAAATTGTTGTTTCTGAAACGAACCATTTCCCCAGGGTGCAAATCAACAGGCTTCGCAGACTTCTTTTGATCCTTCCTGTCGGACAACTTCCTCTGTGCAGCTTCAACCCTGGATTCCAAGGCAACATGATCCACCCAGCATAACACTTTGTCACAAATAGTTCTTAAAAGCCAAGCCGGGTGTAAGGCAGAAGCGGGTACCCGACCTCTGAGGGACACAAAGGGTGCTATTTTGGTGAGAGAATGTGACCTTGTGCGGTAAAACCACAACATGGATTTCCACATCATATCCATTTGTTTTGCCCATTTAAAAGCCAAGCCAGGTGTAAGGCAGAAGTGGGTACCTGACCTCTGAGGGACACAAAGGGTGCTATTTTGGTGAGAGAATGTGAGTGACTTTGTGCAGTAAAACCACAACATGGATTTCCACATCGTATCCATTGTGTTTTTCCCTTTGAATGCATTCCACAACCCCCTTGTTCATCCTCTCAACCAAACGATTGGTTTGAGGATGTCCAACCGAGCTTCTTAAATGCACTTCTCGCCTTAGGAGAAGCACAAAATCAGGCCGCTTTCTGTGAAAATCCATCAACACAAACATAAAACGTAAATGGTGAGGAAGAAAATTGAAAGGACTCACCAATAGTGCAGTCTGACTCGCCTTTCTGTCATGGTTGCCCATAAAAGTCCATCATGTGCACAGTCAACCAACTTGGTATGTACATTGAGAGGAGGAATGCACCTACCATCCCTCATAATTACCCCATCTTCAACGGACACTTCGTCAGCAACTTTGCAGAAGGGTTGGATGTCAGGAGACACACATCTCTCTCTAGTCCAACCTTTCACAATATGTTCTTTAACTCTTTCAAGAATAGAGTCTACACCCAACGCCTTTTTCCATTCACTCTTACTGCATGCCTTATTTTATACCACATCGACAAAAGCAATAGAACAGTCCTCCTTGCCCTCATCCACATCAAGTACATCATCTTCACTTATGGGAGGTCTGAACAGCAAATCTGCTCTGACACTTTTCTTTCTTGGGTTGTGTTTAACCACAAAATCATACTGTGGACGTTAAGTAGTAAGCTGTGCAATACCAGCCGTGGCATATTTGATACGTCCCCCCCAGAATAAGTAAAACAAGAAACTATAAAAATAACTGCAGGGAAGAGAGATGTTTAAGAAGTAGGTTCTGTTCAGTTTGGCATTGCTTTTTCATATTGATTCAGTTAACAGAATGTGTCAAAGCTGTCAGTTTTTCTTCTAACATATGGCAATAACACATGGCCTTTGTACCTGGTTCTGATGATCCAAATCAATATCGGGTCCTGACGTGGAATGTGAACATCTTCAACAATAAGGTCAAAAGGGAGGCAGTCCTGCAGTGTGCCAAACATTATCCCATAAAGATACTGATGTTAAAAGAAACAATTTTTGTGTGCACAAATTAAAAACATGTACAGATCGGTGCGGTAATATCAGGTTTTCCACTCAGACTTCACAGAGGGCTCTAAAGGTGTAGTCATATTGGTATGTATGAATGTATGTGGTATTTTCTTAGCACAAGCCCAGGCAAAAAGGCAGAGCAGCTCTGTAATTCATGTAGTATATTACTACTTCCCTTTCTTCTCATTCTTCTGCTTCTTCCCATTCACATTTTCTCAGGGAAAAACAGATACTTTGGAGCTTTATGTACTAGTGACTGGCTCACTTAGGGGACACGGTTGAATATTTCTTAGCCTTTATGTTCTGTGCACAATCATGTACGCATGTTTTATTTCCATAGTGCAAACTATGGGGCTCATTAGGATGGCGGACGGAAGAGCCACCGCGGCCCTGGAGTAGGCGGAAAAACCCTTTTCCGAGTCCGCCTGCCGCGGATACTCCGTCCGCCATATCAGGATAGGAAAACGTGTCCAATTTCCGTCCGCGACGGAAAAGCACGCACCGCCGCCCAACTACACACGACCACGTGGCGGACGGAACACATCCGGAGGCCCTGCCGTACGTACTGACGTCTAAGACCGTCCCCCAAATCAAGATGGCGGAAAACACACATAAAACCGCAGCGGAAAAACAACCTGTCTGAACACGGCGGAATCCCCACAGCGAACATAGGTGACATAGCAGAGATACCCACCGCAAGCTGACCACCACCATGGACCCAGCGCTACACGCTTTCTCGATGCTCTTCGCGATCCACCACGTCCTAGTCATGGCCCACTATGGACGACGACGCAGGTAAGGCACAAACCATTGGCTGTCTGGAGAGGAATACCAGCAAGGGACGTGACGTAGGGAGGGGGAGTGTCATGTTACCTAAACCACTGATGAGAAGCATATACGAATACACATTTGTAGTACGCAAGCAGGAATGACAACGACAGACCATGAGACTTGATAGACTACCTTTATTGTACAAAATAGGGGTATAATCACAGTGTATGCGTGAGCATGGGCAAAGTGGGCACCAGAGCAGCCACATCATTGGCAGTGAACGAGAGGGCAGAATGCAGTATCAGAGCATCAACAGGGCATTGTGCAGTACAGAGCAGGTACATCATAGGCAGGTAACGAGAGGGCAGAATGCAGTATCAGAGCATCAACAGGGCATTGTGCAGTACAGAGCAGGTACATCATAGGCAGGTAACGAGAGGGCAGAATGCAGTATCAGAGCATCAACAGGGCATTGTGCAGTACAGAGCAGGTACATCATAGGCAGGTAACGAGAGGGCAGAATGCAGTATCAGAGCATCAACAGGGCATTGTAGAGTACAGAGCAGGTACATCATAGGCAGGTAACGAGAGGGCAGAATGCAGTATCAGAGCTTCAACAGGGCATTGTGCAGTACAGAGCAGGTACATCATTGGCAGCACATTAGAGGGCAGAATGCAGTATCAGAACAGCAACAGGGCATTGTAGAGTACAGAGCAGGTACATCATAGGCAGGTAACGAGAGGGCAGAATGCAGTATCAGAGCATCAACAGGGCATTGTGCAGTACAGAGCAGGTACATCATAGGCAGGTAACGAGAGGGCAGAATGCAGTATCAGAGCTTCAACAGGGCATTGTGCAGTACAGAGCAGGTACATCATTGGCAGCACATTAGAGGGCAGAATGCAGTATCAGAACAGCAACAGGGCATTGTAGAGTACAGAGCAGGTACATCATAGGCAGGTAACGAGAGGGCAGAATGCAGTATCAGAGCATCAACAGGGCATTGTGCAGTACAGAGCAGGTACATCATAGGCTGCACAAGTACGTGTCCCTACCAACCCGTCACAGGAACCACAAGAGTGCCACGCAGTTCTCAATGGACACACCATGTGAAATAACATTTGAGTGAAGTGTTCAGCACCTCACATCACAGAATCAGGGGGACTGCGTGAACTACCTGCCTCGGACACACTGGCAGCACCAGCAACAGGAGTGTGAGACACAGCCACAGCCCGAGTGACACACACATGGGCCACGGACCCAGACACACTGGCAGCACCAGCAACAGGAGTGTGAGACACAGCCACAGCCCGAGTGACACACACATGGGCCACGGACCCAGACACACTGGCAGCACCAGCTACAGGAGTGTGAGACACAGCCACAGCCCGAGTGACACACACATGGGCCACGGACCCAGACACACTGGCAGCACCAGCTACAGGAGTGTGAGACACAGCCACAGCCCGAGTGACACACACATGGGCCACGGACCCAGACACACTGGCAGCACCAGCAACAGGAGTGTGAGACACAGCCACAGATGTAGTCACTGACACGTGAGCCACTGACCCAGACAGACTGCCAGCACCAGAAACAGGAGTGTGCAACACAGCCACAGATCTTCTAACTGACACGTGAGCCATAGACCCAGATACACTGCCAGGACCTGCAACAGGAGAGGGCACAACTGACACTGTGCCACCATCTGATACATGAGAGTCAACTGCACCAGCGCCACTGGGACAACTGAAATGATGAGCCACAGGGCTGTATGGGCCAGGAGGCAGGGTGGGCCTGGGAGCTGGGGATAGCTGACCTTGAGCCAAATCGGGGTTGGCAGGTGTCAATGGTGTGTGTCTGCGTTTCTTAGGGATGTGTGAGTGCACCCTGGACAGGACAGGACTGCCAAGTGGTGTGGACTCCAAAGAATCACCACCCACCATAGGTGGAGCATCTGCTGCCGGGGATCTGGTTTCTGGGGACGTGCTGGAGCCTGCTTGTCGTTTGCTCTGTGCCTGCCGCCTGGACTCGGAATCATGTGTAATGGGGGATGCAACTACAGGGGACACCCTCCTCTGCTTCTGACTGGCCTGGATGGGAGTGGAGGTATGGGGGGACTCCGCCGCGGAGACATCAGTTTGGCGTTTAGTAGAAAACATCAGCCTCAGTGCAGCCAGGGGTGAAGTATGCCTGTCCTTGATTGCGCCATTGTCCATGCTAGATGCCTTGTCCGTAGGATGTGCCTTATCCTTAGGTGGAGTGTTGTCTCTGGATGTAGCCTGTGCCCTGGTCGCCGCCCTGTTCCTGCCAGCAGACTTGTCGTCTGTGGTGCACCTGTCTCCAGTAAACACCTGCTCTCTGTGTGTGTCCCTGCCCTTGGGAGATGGACCTTGCTCTGCTGTGGGCCTGCCCTTGGGAGTCTCCCAGCTCTTAGTAGGTGCCTTTGTCTTGTCCCTGCCCTTGGGAGTGTCCCCTTCCTCTGCTGTGGGCCTGCCCTTGGGAGTCTCCCTGCTCTTAGTAGGTGCCTTTGTCTTGTCCCTGCCCTTGGGAGTGTCCCTTTCCTCTGCTGTGGGCCTGCCCTTGGGAGTCTCCCTGCTCTTAGTAGGTGCCTTTGTCTTGTCCCTGTCCTTGGGAGTGTCCCCTTCCTCTGCTGTGGGCCTGCCCTTGGGAGTCTCCCTGCTCTTAGTAGGTGCCTTTGTCTTGTCCCTGTCCTTGGGAGTGTCCCCTTCCTCTGCTGTGGGCCTGCCCTTGGGAGTCTCCCTGCTCTTAGTAGGTGCCTTTGTCTTGTCCCTGTCCTTGGGAGTGTCCCCTTCCTCTGCTGTGGGCCTGCCCTTGGGAGTCTCCCTGCTCTTAGTAGGTGCCTTTGTCTTGTCCCTGTCCTTGGGAGTGTCCCCTTCCTCTGCTGTGGGCCTGCCCTTGGGAGTCTCCCTGCTCTTAGTAGGTGCCTTTGTCTTCTCACTGGCCTTGTCCAAGGTACAGTCCATGGACATGTGAGTATCCCTTGCCTTGGGAGTACCTTTTGTGTTGAATGCCTGTGTAGCTCCTGAAGGCATGTCCCCCAACAACACTTGTGGATCCTGTGTGTGTACTCCAGTGTATCTGACGTCGTGTACGTGAACAGATTTAGCTGATCTAGGGGATGGGGTCTGTGCCCTGCGTGCCCTGACGTGCTGTCTGACGCTGCTTCTAGTGCAATAACCTGTATTTGAGTCCTGCGCAGAATAATAACTACCCCCTGAGACATCCAGTGGTGTAGATGGGGAAACAGAAGTAGCACCCTGTTCATGCGACTGTACTATTGCAGACGACACACTGCTTGCCAATGACTGCACTGTCCTGTGTAGACCTGCAAGATCGCCATGCATCCCTTCCATGAATGCCACCACCTGCCCCAACTTCCTATCATGGTCCTGGAAAGCATTTGTCATATTGGTCTGCCCCACACACAGCTGTCGCAGCAGATCAACGGCCTCAGCACACAGTGCATTTTGGCTCACCGTGGCAGGGGCAGCGGTGCCTGCACCGAACGCCACTCTGCTCCCCCTACTCCTCCGGCCACGAACAGTACATGGTGCAGTTGGCGGAAGTGTGGGCCCTGTGTGCTGTCTTCCGACAGAAGGTGATGAGTGCCCACTCCCAGTCTGTGACAACAGTGCAGGCTCACCAAGAGTGTCCGACGAGGAGGACGATGGTGTCTCCACATGCGAGTCCTCAGGGACGGTCCTGTCCCCCTCTCCGGCGCTGGCCTCCTCTGTGTCAGTCTGCGTGTGTGCGAAGTCTGAGCCAGACTCATTTCCTCGACTACTCTCCACCGTCTCTGGCTGAGTGTCCTCTGCCATAGCTGAAATGCACATAAAAGATGTGTGAGTCATGGGCACACTGACGTACAGAAGGACCAGGATTGCCAAATTACATAGGTGACAAAGATTTTGTAGCCCTCATCCTGCACATGGCCCACCTCTACCAGTCATCCTCACATTTCCTGCCATGGGGCCATGGACCACTAGGGGATGTGCTTCAACACTCAACTACTAAGCAAGTGGCGTGTCAACATGGCGGACCTGGATGTCAAATGAGAACCACCCAATGGGACCAAAATGGCATCACAGACATACATACGCAACACGGAACTCAATAGTGTGTCTGTGCACCAATACATGCATAGCACTCACAGGTTTCCTACACAGACAGTATGCTCACCGCTAGTTTGCTGTTGATCGGCACTCAGACGTTCGGCCAGTTCAGGATGCGTCACTGCAATGATACGGTGCATGAGAGGGGTCATGGAGCGTCGGGCCAGACGGGGCGTCCTTGGAATCAGGCCCAGTGTTACTTCCGCTACATTCTTGCTCAGCCTGGAAATGTCGTCCCAGCGTTTGTGGCAGTGTGCATGTCGTCTGTTGCACACCCCCAATGCCCGTACTTCCCGTGCTATGCTCCTCCACAGGTCCTTGCAAAGGTGCAGCTTGACCTACCATGATGGGAGACAAAAGGGTTTAAGTCAGTGGACAGGTGGCCTGTCACACACATAGGGGCAAGACGTAACTGTCAGCAGCCATGCACAATCATGAACATATGTCTAGCCCACACTACACAGCTAAGATAGAAATAGGCGTGATTATTTGGCCCCCTCATGCACACCAACATGTCCCACACTGCACTTACCACCCGTCCTGGTGCGCCGTAGAGGCGTCCATAGTTGCGGAGTACACCGTCCACGAGGACATCAAGCTCCGCGGCGGTGAAGGGTCGAGACCGGATCTCTTTGCCTCTCGACATGGCAAGATCACGGAGTATGGCACTAGAGCAGCAGTCGGTGGTCAGCTCAGCAGCAGCAGCAGGTCGAGGTGATGGTCACAGGCAGCAGTCGGTGGTCAGCTCAGCAGCAGCAGCAGCAGGTCGAGGTGATGGTCACAGGCAGCAGTCGGTGGTCAGCTCAGCAGCAGCAGCAGCAGGTCGAGGTGATGGTCACAGGCAGCAGTCGGTGGTCAGCTCAGCAGCAGCAGCAGGTCGAGGTGAACAGGCAGCACTGGTCCCCAGGGTAGGAAGTCTCATTTTGGCCAACACACATATATAGGGCCCTCAGCACGTGTCAGTGGCATACGTCGCCACCAATTGGTCAGCCCTGGAAGCGTGATCGTGAAATGGGCCAATGACTGGCCCTGTTGTTGCGGTGCACTGCATCCGCTACTTGCGATTGGCCATATGCGGCCAGCGTCCCTCTTCCCATTGGCTGCATGTGCAGGGACCGTCACGGGCACACATCGGCAACCGCACGTGCAAGCCTCAGGCACGGATGCTTCAGTTGCAACAATGTTCTATCACTGGCGCCTCCATGGCGGTGCACGTACTCAGCGGGGGAGGTGCAGGCCTATACACCCTGTAGATGTACTCAATGGACATGCCAGTTCATGACCCCCCTTACAGTCACCTTGCATCATCCACCGTACACCGGCCAGAGCGGCCGGGACTAGGACGGCCGTGCCCGGCCATGAACACAACCACCATGCCCGGCCATGAACACAACCGCCGTGCCCGGCCATGAACACAACCGCCGTGCCAGGCCATGTACACAACCGCCGTGCCAGGCCATGTACACAACCGCCGTGCCAGGCCATGTACACAACCGCCGTGCCAGGCCATGAACACAGCCGCATGGCCAGGCACGGCGGTTGTGTTCATGGCCTGGCACGGCACGGGTTGGGGCGTAGGAGATGTTTCTTCTCAGTTGTGTGAGCCTGACCATGTCGTGCTGATCGTGGTGCTTGGTTTGTACTCACCAGTCTCTTCTCCTTCGTCAAGTCCGTCTAGGCTCTCTGGGTGTAGTATCACCAGCACCTTCTCCTCCCAATCGGTGTAGGGTATGGGCTCTGGGGTGTGCCACCGCCAGTATGATTGGCTCTAGCAAAGTTTTTAGCTCGGATGCCCTTGACCCTGGTCTTCAGGTCATGCCACCGCCTCTGAATGTCATGCTTCGTCCTCGGCACAGTCCCCGACGCATTCACCCGAGTGACGATCCTGTCCCACATGTGGTTCTTTTGCGCCACGGACGTCTGCTGGACTTGGGCCCCGAAGATGTGGGGCTCAACACGGATTATTTCATCTACCATTACCCTCAACTCTGTCTCCGTGAATTTGGTTTTTTTTTTGGGTGCCGTGGTGTGTGGTGCTCAGTGTGTGAGTTGAGTGAGTTGGGGGGTGCAGGTGTGTGGTGTGTGATGTGTAGGATTTGTGTGGTGGGTGTTTGTGTGGTGGGTGTGGTAGGGTGGTGGGTGGGTGTCTTCTATGTGAGTTTGCAGTATCTCGAATTGGGCCTCTTGCTGGCAGCAATGCTGTGATGCAAAGGATTGTGGTAGCGTGTGGGTGTCATTTTATAGTCGTGTCTTAATGGTTGTTGGCAGTCAGGTGGTAGGTGGGCGTGTTGACTAGTGTGCATTATTGGATAATTGGGACGTGTCATGGTGGCTTGTGCTTGGTGTTGGGGGGGGGGCGTTGACAATGTTCGTATGTTTGCTTTGGACTTGCGGTACACTTTCTAACATTTGTTTGCCGCTAGGGATGTTGTGCGTGTTGGCCTTCCGCAGTGATGCTGTGGTTATCATTGCATTCTTTCTGCCGCAGACGTGGATGGCTGTGCGTTCCGTGGTACGGGCGGATTTATCCTAATTGCGGCCACGGAGTATTCACAGGTATGGCGGTACATGTGTTATTTTCCGCGGTCATTTCCGTCCGCGGCAGTGGTTGTTCATTGGACTCCGTCCGCCGCGGACGGAGTTGGATGTGTTCCGTCCACCGCGGACGGTGTTGGTTATGATCCGTCCGCCGCGGTCGGAGTTTCGTGACATGATTATCCTAATCCCAACCGCGGAATCTCCGCGGCGCAGGCGGGAGTAAAATTTCCCCCACCATGGCGGACAGTACCCATTTCCGTCCGCCATCCTAATCGACCCCTATGCCTTCTGCCTATGATCTTCCCATTCACATCTTCCCAGGTAAAGGTAGATATTTTGAAGCATTATCTAAAGGTGACAGGTTCTCTTAATGGACACTTTCAGATATCTCTTAGTCTTTATGCTCCATGACACTCACAGAGAGCACCCTAGGAATGCCCAAAGATCTACTGGTTATTATCTGGAATTGAATTTCCATGTAATTGGGCGACCTGAATGTGGTTATCAGAAAACTGATGGCAGGCATCTACACCAGAGGGTAAATACATTATATTTGGTCAATCATCAATCCTTCCAAAATATAAGTGAACAGAGATTGCTATACAGTACAAAGGATAACGTATAAAGTAAAATCATCTGTATAATACATAAGGGTAAACATTGTATATATATAGCAAAAATGACAAGACAGGCAAGGCCTTAAGAGACCCATCTAAAGTCGTTGAGAGAGAATTTCTTACATTTAACTCATAATTTTCGCCCTTATGATCCAGCTCTTGTGCAGGAACTTAGCTACTGTGCACACAATCTTCACCTCGGTATCAGCTTGCAGCAGTCTCAATGCAGTGTAACACTGTGTAGTACCAAGCTGCCTACAAATTGGGATTAACATCTGTTTCCATGGATGGTCATAGCCTGGGCAAAAAAAATATAATGTAACAGTGTCTCGTCCACGTGTAGGCAAACCGAATAGACAGGATATCTCTGATCATGAGTACACTTCCACTTGTTACAGAAAGACTTAACAGGGAGGGTACAAAATTGAAACTTAATATAAAGTTACCTAGTTTACAAAGCCAAGTCGTAGTTAAGGAAATCTTCAAACTTACACTGATTCTTAAGATCCATAACATCTACAGAGTGCCTACGTTCTTGTCATGACTTCCAAACTCCAAGGAAGGGCCCAGCATAATTCCTTTACACAGGCCTTGGCTGAAGGTTTCAAATGGGTCTCAGTGCCCCAATAGTAGTCCAAGCACAATTCTATCAGTAATGCCTGAAGGTTGCTTAGCCATATTATCTTGTTTGCCTCATTCAAGTCAACTATTTCTTTGAAGGCTCTGTAATCATTTTCCAGCACTGGGGTTGACCTCAGTTTCTGCCAGTATGCAATGGGTTTAAGTTTTCTCATGCTCCCAATGGAGGTAGCACTAGTATCCCACAATAAAGGAAGTGTTGGGATGCTTTTGGGTAGGTTCAATAATGATTTTGGGAAATTATTCTTGGCTATGGACAAAGATGATAACCCAATATGACTTTACAATTCGGCTCCATGTAGGGCACTCCCTAACGCCTTTGCCTGCTAAATGTTAAGTGCAGGAGATATCTGCATCCTTATCAATGAATTGTACAGCCTTAAAATCCCTGGGGTGTAGTGAAATACTAATGCCACTTTAACTGATTTGGGGAAGCCATGACATGTTTGAGGTGAGCCTGATGCCCAGATAGTCAAATTCGAACACTCAAAATGATGAACCCTTTAAAGGCCCTTTGATGACTGACGGCAATAAACTTATTTTTCCCAAGTTTATTTCTTGTGCCAATCTTTACAAAGGCATGCAACAAAATCTGTATGCCTGGTGGAGTTTTCAAAACCAACAAAGTGTCTTCCTTAAATAAGAGTATGGGGATTCTGCGACATGCAATCATTGGAACGTCATTACTGCACTGCTCAATAGTAGACACCACATCATTCAGATAAAAGCACCCATGATTGCCACACTGCTCTCTAGACCGTGATTGGCTTGGTGAGCTCACCTTGCTCGCCCCACTAAACTTGAGCATAAGTGTTCGAGTGTAGGTAGATTAGGGTGTCAAGAATTAAAAACTTGTTTTTTAGCTTCTCCCAGAGCTTATCACAAGGGACTAAATCAAATGCAATTTTTAAGTCCACAAATCTATGTAAAGGTGGTCTGCTGGATGATCATCATTTTCCAATGGATAGACATAAATGTACACTTGGGGCCAAATGTTGCCAGTCACAAATTGCGTTGTTTAGCGACTCACAATTTGCGACTTGCAAAATGGAATGTACAACAGTGTCTCAGACACAGTTTGAGTTTCCCAATGGGGGTCGCAAACAACCTTCCTCATTAATATTTATGAGGCAGGTCGCAATTTGCGACCCCATTGGGAAGGGCCAGCACCGACCTTGTATGTGACTGCTTTTTTAAATAAAGCAGTATTTTTTAGATGCAGCCCATTTTCCTCCCACTGCCTGCTTTTACAAAATATTTTCCCATCCCCAGGGGATACCTTCCCGTTGTCAAGTAGCTTACCTACTTTTTGAAATAGGTGGTAAACTGTGAGTGTTTTGCGACCGAAATTTCAAAACAATTGTACATAGAAGCTACTCACTATTAGGAAGGGATGCCCTTGGCCCTCCCATTCCTAATAGCGAGTTGCAAATCCTATTTTGCGAGTCGGTAATAGGTTACTGACAGGCAAATTAGGGTTTGTTCATTGTACAAACCTATTTTGCGGTAGCTAACGGGCCGATTTCCTGTTTGCAACCACAAAAATAGTCATAAATTGGGACCTTGATCTATGGTGCTTTTTTGTTTTCTGAACCCTGCCTGCAAGGGTGACCGGGAGTAGACATCTTCAATCCATGTTTCAAGGGAAGCCAGTAACTGGTTACAGAATATTTTGGGGGGAAATGCCTATTCAGCTTATTGGTCTGTAAGTCCTTTGAGCCCTTACTGCAGATGGGTATGATCTCTGCTGCTTTCCAACATGCAGGAATCTTAGCACCCTCTATCACTGCAATTGCAACCCAGTTAAAGAATACCACTCAGTTTTTAATGTCAGCATTGAAGAGGTTCTCAGGAATCCCATCAGAATCACCAGCTTTGCCTGGCTATATCCTCATTAATAGATGCCCTCTTGGAAGACCTGTAATAGTTTGACACACCCATTTGACCTCTACCCAAGTTTTCTCTAGTATCTCTTCCATGCCACTGCATGGTTCAGTAAGGACCTAACAGATGTTCAAACATGAAATTGCTGGTGGTGGATGTTCCAAAACGTATAGTGCTTCAGTATTTCCCACAATCTCCTTCTGTGGTTTGCTAAACTGGGAACCCTCTAAGCCTGCAGGTTTCTCAATATGTCTTGGCAGTGTACGTTTTGGCTTTGTAACGAACAATGGTACAGTCTTATCAACCACTTGACCTTGGTTCTGGGGTCTCACTTTGTCACCCCCCTAGAAGAGTTTCATCCTCCTCAATCAATGTGATGATAACCTCAAGTGTCGTGTCGGCTTGCGGTTTACCAGCTGGATCTGTGGTAATGAATTTTGAGCTTTTACTCATTTTACTTACCCAAAGTCTCAGTGGTTTTTCTCTTACCCATTGTGTCAAAATTCAATGAAGCTGCACTTTTTGAAATGGAAGTACACAGCAAGTTAAAATAGGGGCCCGATTCACAGAACTAACTTAAGACAAAATCCTAAACTTACTACTTTTGGTATTCACAGAAGTTAGGATTTTGTCTTAAGTTTGTCTTAAGACAGACTTAGGACAGACTTAAGACAAAATCCTAACTTAAGTCTGTCTTAAATCTGTCTTAAGTTTGTCTTAAGACAAACTTAAGACAAAATCCTAACTTCTGCGAATACCAAAAGTAGTAAGTTTAGGATTTTGTCTTAAGTTAGTTCTGTGAATCAGGCCCAAGGCCCAAGGTCAATTACGGTAGGGAAAAAGTTAGCCCTGAAACCAATGTTAGTGGGGTGCCCCAGCCCATCCTCCTCCAAGCTATGACGTGTGCGGGACAGGACTGTCCCTGGACTGTGAGCGTCCCATGCAGTGGGAGTGAGTTTTGTTCTATATAGCGATGTGGAGAGGCAACTCCTCCCCCCTCCTTCCTTGATGTTTGTGCCTCCTGGCATGGGTGAGTGTAGGGCTTGGAGTCCCCTTAGAGGCCAGAGTGGTGGCAAATCCTGCGCAATGGGAGTGAGTGTAGTGCTATATACCGTTGTGAGAAGGGACTCTTCCCCCCTCTAACTTGGCACATGCTGGCATGGGTGATTATGGTGCTTGAAGTCCCCTTGGAGGTCACAGTCAGTGGTGGCATGTCAAGCAAAATATTATATATTTGACTTAATATTGTAAATGTCCTGTTCCACCTTCCCAGAGAAGTCTTCTATAGCTAGCACATTCATACTCCTATACAGTGAAAATATCATAAGTTGATCTCACCTGAGTGTTTCTTCCACCCCATAAGATGGCGCTTTCATTGATGATGAACTTTAAACCTTGAGGAGCCTGCCCATTGTAGGTCCCCACTTTTACAAAGTTGCTGGTGTCACTGGAGGTTACGTGCCAATGTAGCACATCAATTAATGAGTGGGTGTCTCCATTTGAATCAAATAGCTTTTCACTGCCAGCAGAGCTCTTTACATGAACATTCTTTACATAGTACAACATCTGCAAACAAAAGATGACATTGAAATGGTTAAAGATTAATTTGGCAACAACCTGAATTGATGTAGGCAGAGGGCCTCATTTACGAGGGAGAGGTGTGGCACAGCAGCCAGAGTGGCTGCCTCTGGAGCGAGGGGATCACAGTTCAATCCCTGGTGGCAGCTCAGCATCATTTGACTCAGGGCAATTAATCTCCCCTACAGCCCCCAGTGCCTTAAAATGTTAAGGGGTGATATGTTCACGCTCTACAAGAATAGATTATTATTATTATTATTAAGAGTTTTTGACGCAGGGCAGCTCAGCAAGTTACTTTGTTGTGCTGACCTGTGTCAAAAGAAAAGGGCAGGAATATGCCATATCGATGAGATAAGACACATTTTTGTCATCTTCCACTGTGCTAGACCACAAATAGCTGCCTTGCGCAAATGCTGCTTGCGTTATAAGACTGATTGTTTTTGTTCAGAAAGGGATACATTTCCGCACAAAAACAATCTATGGAGTCTTTTTCTCCTATATGTGCTACAGAACGCAGCACACATAGAAAGCGGAAAAAACAAGGAGAAATAAAGTTATTTCTCCTCATTACACCTCCGCTGGGAGGTGTAGGCTTTTGATGCATTCACAGGTTTACAGGACCTTCTAAATCTGGGAATGCATCAAAATCCATGGGTGTTGTGTGGGAAAACCCACTGCAACACCCACGGAACACCTCTTTGATGAAGAGTAAGACAATGCAGAGATTAGCGGTGCTGTGTCTTTCTCTATATCTATGAGGCAATGAGAAACCACACAAAGTGGCTTTGTGTGGCCTTATAGATATGGGTATACACTCTGAGCCACTAGTGTGTCAAAAAAAGTGATGCACCGGCTGTGGCATTGGCTTGTAAATACGCCCCTGAGTCTTTAAGGACATGATTGATGCACTAATGAAAAAACTTAATGGAGATGGGGTGGAATTGGTAAAACCCAGCGTCCGTAAATTCGTGTTGCTCAAAACCACGCCACTACTGGAGCCATACTTATCATGGTCCATATCGAGCCATGAGCGGTTTCTGCGAACAAGGTTCCGGCTGGATTATTTTCATCTACTATTAGCTGTTCCGAGGGGATCTCATAGAGGTCAAGTGTTATCTCCCTGCGGCTGCGACAATGTGTCTCCGCAGGACCTGGTGCACTTTTTATTTGTTTGTTCCCTCTATCATGTTCCCCGGAGGTTCTTTTTAAAGCCCCTTTTAAAAAAACAGAATTTTACTCAAGTCCACCCAGCCCTTTGCTATTTACAAATGTTAAAGCCCGAAAGCACCTTATTTGTGATTGGTTTCTTGAAATCAGTCCTAAAATCCAGAAACTGTAGCGAGAACTAGTAGTTCTACAAACTATTGTCACCGTATCTGTAGTCTCTTTTCAAAAATTTAAATGTATCCTATGGGTGATTGTTACATTTAATATTTTATCTAATCTTTTAATGGAATGCATTTTATAAGGACTGTGATCATGGTTATAGTATATGTTTTATCCGTGTTTTATGTTAACTGTGGCATTGTTGCTTTTATGGTTTTTACACTTGTAAAACCGTATAAAGTATTTTAAAATGAATTTAAATTAAATGAGTCACAATGATACTCCAGTTTTACTATTGGAACTAGTGAAAGTGTCAATACATGGATGCACTCACCTGCCATGGTTGAAAACCTTTAGGATCTGCACATGATCTGTTGGTGAAGGGACCGTCCTGTGGTTTACAATGGAGCAGATTATGCAGCGCTTGGGCCAAGGCATAGGTGGCTTTGTAAGCATAGTAGGGAAATAAGAAATAATTCACCTCAAACACAGAACTATCAAGCAGTTGTAGCTTTTCTTTCCCAGTGCATAGCCCTTTCAGATCTGTTATGTTCCCAATAATTGTTTCTTTTAATGTATCTGTCCATTTGCAACTGAAGACCTGCTCCCAGAATGACTTTAGGAATATATCCTCAGAGCCAATCCGTGGGTTGATGCTGTAGAGGAATTCTTTGAACCCAGGTATTTCTCCTCTCTGCAGTGTCAGTCCCAGCGTGCCGTTCAATGTTTCCCAGAGGTCTGTCTGCGAAAACACTGGCGAGGGCATCCAGCTTGTCACCCCAATCCATATTTTTGCAGCAATCTTTTGTCGAGATATTTCATTCAGAAAAGGGACCATATGCACTGGAAAGGCATAACAGACAATCACTTTGGCAGTGGAAGCTTGTATAATGTCAATGACTTGGGCTAGGGAGGCCCTGCTGGCTAGTGTGGGGAGAGTTACAAAGATTTCAATGCAGATCCCATTCCTTACTGCGGCTTCCTTAAGCATCTGACTGCCTTGAAGGCCAAAGTCATTATTGGAAACAAGAATTCCAATCCATGTCCAGCCAAAGTGGAGAAGTAGCTGAACAGTAGCTTCTACCTGAGAAGAGCTATCAGGCACCGTCCGAAGAAAGGATGGGAACTGAGCTTTGTCACTCAGAATGGGGAGTCCTGCACCGTAGCTAATCTGTTGAGAAGAAAGCACATTTACAGTAGTAGTTAACATTACTTGAGTCCTGATTACTGACCGAAGATTTGCAATCAAACATTTCTGCTCTTAAAAATTTACCTATTCTTACTTGTAAATATATGGCTGTACATGAGTGACATACATGTTGGCTAGCGGCTAGTGAAATTTCAAGCAGGTTTGGCAGACATTGCTGTCTCAGACTCCACCCAACAATCAACCAACAAGAGGAAGCCTGACTACCCCAAAGAGAACTTCAGGGTTCCACACTCCTCGATGAAAACTGATAACGTTCCTAAAGGTGAGTCTTATATTATTTGACTCAACAGAGCACAGATGACAAGAAACAGAAGTAAGCCTATCATCCCCGCTAAGAATTTGCAGGTTGTACGCACCCTAATACATTTCTGAAACTTTGGCCAAACGTGCATTATACAACACAATATTTAAATGACATTGTCTGCCATGAAATTACAGTGAATTCTGAAAGCACATTCATGAATTATTTTTCAATGCCAGGATGTAACAAGTCTGACTCTTATCTGATTACAGTCCTTTGTAAGCAAAGTTATAATGAGGTTAATCCAGTCCTACAGACTGACAGAGCTGATCTACAATTTACGATTAAATCCGGTCGGAGACCTCCGCTCTGCCTGCGGAATGTGCGGAAATTTGCCTCCTCCACGTTCCGCGGAGAACGTGGAGAGGGCAAATTTCCTCACACTCCGCAGCGGAGCAGAGTTGGCCAGCCCCCGCTTGCACCCCCCCTATTAACAATTAATTATAAATGACATAAAAGTAAAGAAAAAACATTTACCTGGACTGCAGCGTCCCGGGGCTGCCCTCCTCCTCTTCCTTGACATCTCTGCAAAAACTGCGCGTGCGTCCGAGCATGCGCATTTTTGTGAGACATGTGCGGGCACTGTATGAACACCAGTAATTTTCTATGATAATTATCTATATTTATTTGCTTTCTCCATCTCCCCCAAGCCCCTTTTTCTATGTAATGTTGAGCAACACAAATGGTTTATGCATGGGTACACTAATCCTACAGTTTGATGATGATGACATATTACTTTGGCTATATTGACAATGTTTCCCTTACTTGGCTTTGGCACCCTACACCCGATGCTAGACAATATTTGTTGATTTGAACCTGTGGAGGGAAGGATGTAGGAGATGTGTTGACGTCTACCATGCAATTGTTTTAAGACAGCAAGCTATGTTTCTGCAGCACTGCCTGACTGAGTGATGGTTTCTTTTGATTTACCCTTCTCGCACCATCTCTGATTCTGAATTCAATGTTGGTCTTACATTTGTACGAGGCCAGTCACCTTAGTGTAAATCATAATTTAACATGCTTTAGAACGCCTCAGGCAACCAATTTTCTAGATTACGTTGGCATGGTTCTGGTGGCATTCTATCTTGATTTGAAGACCTTCACATCATACCACACCAACATGACGTATTGTGAAATAAGGATTTGAGACATGTTGAAGTGATGGACATTTATTTGATGCATGAAACATTGGAATAAGTGTAATAAACAGAGTCCAAGAGTAAATTGGGATATACGTGATCCAAAAAAATAAGTGCCGAGAACAACTTTTATAGTGAAATACATCATTAGAGTAGAGTCTATGTTTCAAGTAGCAAAGTCTGAGTTGCTCCTCACATCAGTGCCAGGAGAAGTGTTCAAGTACGGTCAACAAAGTGGAGGTGTTGTGAGCTTACCGACTGACATCATGGTCAAGGTAGGCCACTACAGGACCTTGAGGTTTTAGAAATCTTCCGTCCTTGGTTCGTGGGTGGACGTCCCCTCTTCCTGACTTGGGTGGGATCTGAATCTGCTGAATCTTGGATGTCTGCATGAATGTCCTCCTCTGATGGTCCATCACAACCTATGGATTCAGCTGATGGTGAGGGCTGCGATGTGCTTGTACCATAAGGTGTACTTGATGTGTGTAGGAAAGCCTGGCAGAGGTTGGTATTGATGTGCTGCAGGATGCTGACTAGAGAAGCCATCTCTGTGCGTAACTCAGACATTTCCTGTTGAATGGCCCCCAGTCTCTGGTCACTGGACTGGTGCAGCTCTGTCATTTCCCTCAGGACAGAAAATACCTGGCCCAATGCACTATGGCAGTCTTGGTAAAAAGCCATGAGTTGTGAAAGGGCAGCCTCAAGGTTCAGATCCTCAGTGGCCTCTGCTGGGTGAAACACAGGTCTCCTTCCACCACGTTTGGCAAAACTGGGTGCTGCCCTTGCACAGGACTGCCTACTTCCACTA
Source organism: Lissotriton helveticus (assembly GCF_964261635.1). Classification (NCBI taxonomy): domain Eukaryota; kingdom Metazoa; phylum Chordata; class Amphibia; order Caudata; family Salamandridae; genus Lissotriton; species Lissotriton helveticus. The sequence continues at coordinate 61,468,609 of NC_136071.1, forward strand.
GGTACCGCCTCCTCAGTGTGTGTGGTGGTGTTAGCCACTTGAGGAAGCGGAACTGGTGGGCAAGGTATTTGTCCCCTTGTACTAAAGGCACTGGCTGTGGTTCATGATGCTGTGGTGGTTGAAGGTGTGGGCCCATTGACACCAACTGAGTCTGTCTGCTCAGCAGAATGGATTTCAGTCTCCTCAGTGGCCTCAAATGGGTAGGGCACAATTCTCCTACTACCACGTCTGGGTATACTGGCCATTGTCCTTGCACAGGACTGGCTACTGCCACTCTGTACAGCCTCCTTAGTGTCTGTGGTGATGTTACTCACCAGAGGATGTGGGACTGGGGAGCTAAGTATGGGCCCCCCTGTACTAGGGGCACTGGTTGTTGATGTGTTTCCACCAGATGGGGTAGTTGGATGTGGGGGCTCAATGAGACCAACTGAGTCTGTCCGACTGAGCTACCCAAAGTGCAAGGATTGTTGTCATGATCCACGTCTACAAAGTCAGGAGCATCACTGTGGGCTTCTTGGGAATCTTCTGGTTCTGTTGTTTGAGTCTGCTCCTTTACTTGGCTCTGAGGAGCAGCAGGAGTGGGATCATCTGTGAAAGATAACACAACGGTTTAATGACATTGGTGTCTGAGGGGCGACATATTCTACCTTAAAGCTTTGTTGTGTGAATTGCAAGGGGTTACTGCCATAGCAAATTTCACCAACATTTGTGCAATGTATACAACATGTTTTCAGTCCTCAATACATTGACTTTAATGAGTTATATCAAAATCTATTTTCCATTTGAAATTGCAGGTCACTCACTGAAATGATGGGGCACACCTAATGAGTTTGTCTGAGGTAAAACTGGAATCAATGTTTTTTACAGACATGCAGATTTTTACTGATTTCGGAAGTCTTGATCAATAATTTAGGAACACTATGGGACATATTTCTTTTCAGGGACATGCCATGGGTTGACAAGTTGAGAGAATGAACAGTTTCCTATTGTCAACAGGTGTGATTATCATTTGGTTCACTTGCCAATCAACTGTCTATTGAGTGTATTGACCTTCTGGAAGTCCTTGTAGAAGTACTGAAAATATTTTGGGCACAGGATCAATATGGGACTGTTTACATGGTTTCACACAATGGTCATATGTATCCTGACTCTTGTCCTGTTGGTGTACCATATTTAGAAATTTTTAAAATTAGGACTTAACAGGGTCATACCTCCAGGACACTCATATGTCGCACATTTGCATATTGACATTTCTCTATGCTCATCAGCTCAAGTACAGACATTGACGAATCTGTATTAGATTGGCATGTTGATTTTTGCTAATATCATTTTTTGATCAGTGCTAACCAGATATGATTGAGCATAGTCACAGATCATAGTGTTCATATGTAAAGTCACACTGTGGTGTATGACATATGTTGTGTACTGTACTACAACGAATTGCTGACATCCTACACATTGCAGAGTGTGGATTTGTAATTTTGCACATTTGCCTAGATGAATGTGAGAATGTGGTACACATGCTTACATGCAATCCCTTGTTCTAGATGAGTTTACTTATTCTAAGTCCAACCATGTGCAGATACTGTTGGTTATGTCAGTCTCAAAGTGACTTTTTAGAGCTGGAACTCATCCCTATGGATAGTAGATTGTTCCATTGTTGGGATGCACAGCGCAAAATGGAATGTGGTTACTTGCACAGCATATGTTTTGATATATATCATGCAGATGGAGATTGTCATATGTTGTACAAGCCTGTTGTTTGCATCCTATTGATTATTGATGCTTGTCATTGCCAGGTATCTGATTAGGTGGCATTCAATAGATTTATTGCAAACACTGTTGAGGAGTCTCTGACTCAATGTTATACATGTTTGACTCGGAGTGAATTTGGTACTTGTAATAATATACATCATTCCATTCTGTGATATGTCACGTGACACATTTTCCATGTTCCTCATTGTAACATACAGGGCATTTTGATGTGCATGTAGCAGACAGTCAGTTTGCTGTGTAGTTGACACACGTTGTCTTTTGTAAGACCAATTCTAGGTTTATTTTGCCTTGTGTGCATGATGCTTGTACCAGTGTGTCTGAATCCTTGTGTTGATCCTAGGTTGTCAAAAAGAACAATTGATGGATAGAATGCAGAACAATGTCATACATTCACCCCAGTACAGAGATCTAGGCCTAAATCCATCGATTTTTTTGCTCACTATGCCATTCCAGTTTGGAACCAGCCATTTGCAAATCAGTCTTGACCCTGCACCCAATGGGAACAGTCCAGCCTGAACTGCCAGGCCAGGTCCTCCCTGGACTGGAAACAAGCATCCTAGAATTTCAGCCCTCATCAGCCAGGATACATTGACTCCAGTGGCATGGAGAGCACAGACCCACGTCTGGGCATACCCACCACACTCTGGGTGACAAATGCAAAAAGACCAATTGATGGACAGAATGCAGAACAATGTTGTACATTCATCCCAGTTCTTGACCCTACGCCCAATGGGAAAAGTCCAGCCAGAACTGCCTGGCTCCTAGGTTGTCTAACACAGTATTTCCCCTTCACCCTACCTGTTATGTAAGTAATGAACTAATGTATGTTTTGGACACTGTTGTTTTTGTAGACTAATTGTGCAACTGTCATCTGTTTGTTGATATGTCCAGAGTCGCAAGGGTAGAAAATGTTGTGGGCCTTCTTTCTCACTCAATGATCATATGTTGCTACACTATGCTACTTTAACATTTGTGTTATGCTCTTATGATGGCTGATGTTGGACTGCTTTGTATTTCCAGTGAATATGGTATGCTATTGTGAATGGCCTCGGTCTAGATGCTGACCCTGCTCGTCTGATCTTCAAACAGTGTCTTATTGCCTCCTCCACACAGAAGGATTGGAAGTTTCTCCTAGCGCCAGGATGCCCTTAGGGTTACAGTGCGATTTATGAATGTCAAAAATAAATAAATAAATTCCTACTTCACAAATGTGTTTCTGTTAAGCTAGTAGGCCTGAGTACATGAATGTTTAAACATGATGTAGCTCAGACACCTGGTCGCAAGACCTTCGTAATGCTGGTGTTATGAATGTGTATGGAAACACAGTCATTGTTGTACACACTCGTCCTTTATGAAGTCTGTAGAAATGGAACATCAGTGTTATGACTTCTTAGACCTAATGAATAGGATGTATGACATTACAACGCATGCTTTTACCATGCATGCTGTTACAACGCAGTTTTTACAATGCATGCTGTTACAACGCATAGCGCTTTGGGGTGCTGGATAGTGAATAGTTTTATTTACTATTCCAACTCCAGTCCCAGTGGATAGTAGAGAAGGTGTTGGATAGTAAATTAAAACTATTCCCTATCCTAGAGCGCCCCCCCAGCGCAATGCGTTGTAATGGTTTTTGTTGTAAAACCTGCATTTTAAAAGCACTGCGTTGTAAAAGTTTCGTTGTAAAGGATGTTTCCCAATGAATATGCTTTTTTAAAATATGCTATCTGTTCGAGCTATAACTGGGACTTGAGGTTTTCCCACTTGTTCTGGATATCTCCCTGTGTGTGGAGGGTATTGCAGACACCATTCTTTTTGTTGACTATCCTGGTTCACATTTCCTGTTTACGTGTGTCAGGAGTAGTCAGGACTTGGGTTCCACATAACCGGGGCTCCACTCTCATTGCATGGTGGTGGGGGCTAATTCTCAAATGAATATGAACAAAGAAAAGGGTGATAAGATGTATGGGGTTCAGCGTGATAGAATGGGGACAAGAAAGTGACACAGGTGGTTTGTGGGTGATGTAAAATTTGTGTGCAAGGTAATCGTACTAGTGATAAGGACGATGGAAAATAATGGCATTCCAGAAGTCTTCAAAGGAGACCATGGTCTATATTTTGTAGCTTTTTTATAGGCTGGTCTGAAAACGTGTACATTTGTTATGTTACTTCATGTTGACAAAGTGTTTGAACCAGCCAATGGACGTTGGTTATTTCAAATTTGAAATCTTATTGTGTTTCAAGAACATGCCCTATGCACACAACAAAGCAAAATAATACGGTTGTGTCTGTGTTGACACACATATATAGGAGAACAAAGCTCCTATATGAATAGTGTGTTAGTCAGTTGCTGACACACATCTGAGAGGTTATAGGGTCTTTTCCCCTCACCCAGTTGCACCACACCCCCACTTTTGTAAGACACAATTTGCATCCACTACAAGCTGAGTGCCGTGTTTTTAGTCTGAAGATAAAAACCTTTTTTTGCAAGTATTGAAAATCGTATTGTGGTTTGTTGCTTATAACATATGCATTGGACGATGGCGCAGGACCACCATTTGGTATACGCCACTACTGGACCGCCAATACCTTTTTGTATTCATAAATAATACACTCAGAGTTTGGGCTTGCGGCGCAGGCTGTAAACCGGCAACGTGTTTCCCAACCTCAAGGTCGGCACAAGACCACTGCTGATCCTCCGAGCCAGCGGTGGCAGATCTACAGGTGCAACTCGTAATATGGTAGACAGCCTTGTACCAGCATTACAATGGCACGCGCAGGTGGTTTTGCGCAATTTAGACCACCATACTCATAATCAGCACCAAAGTTCCCACCATGAAAGTGGTAAATATGAAGAAAAAGAAGTTTGTTGAATCCACTGGCATCAATCCTCCCTCATTTTCCATAAATGCTACATATCTGCTGCACCCCTCTCTGGGCAGAAAGAGACTGAGAAGAGGATAATCCCTGTATTAATGGCACCACCACCAAAACCTAAGTCCGTGTGTCTCAGCACAGCAGTGAGTGCCGTCATGGAGAGTATTGAGTCCGAAATAGATTTGTTCCAGCAGCCAACTGAATCTTCACAGGAAAGTCAACAACAGGAACCAACGCCTTCCAGAAGTAGGAGAAGCGCAGGAAGTTATGCTTGCCACAGAGGAGGATGTTGCTGTGACTGCTCTTCCACTAGAAGCATCAGCTGTACGATCTCCACCAAAGCACCAAAAAAAGAACTCCTTATTTTCACTAAGCCCTTCTTTTCATGCCCTTTTTATGTATTGAATCCAACTGAGACCTATCATGAGAGATAAGCGGAAAAAAGGTACTCAGAAGGCTTATAAGTGAGGACGGTGATGCTCAGCAAAAATCAAAAATGTTTATTGATAAGTGAGATACTAACGCTTGGCTTTGAGTTGTAACTCGATATTTCAAAAATACTGGACAAACAGTTTTTTTTCCTTTCATGAAGAAGAGGAGGCAATGTAAAAGGAGATGAGTTACTCATTGTTTGGGTAAGCAAGGGTGACAATATATTGTGTGGGCCGAGCACATCAAAAACATACCAGCTGGTGGACAGAGAGAATAAGAGGTTCAACTCAAGTAAGAAGGTGGTCGTGAGGAAGATGAATGAGCCTGCGCCTCTTGCACATCGTGTGCAATCATCACCCTCAGAAAACTCAGAATGGTACAAAGAATAGAGGAATATTGTCACCCCAAAATGCACAAGTCTACCAACTACCTGTAGCCCACTACTACCAGAGAAAGAGATATCACAAAGAAGATAGTTACAACAACCAGGCATCAAGGCTATGTTCACCAAGAAGTAACCCTAACACCAAACTAATAAGAAATTCCATTTATACAATAGGAAGCTGGTCAACAGGATTTAAAATATATATATATCTGTATTGCATTTTACATGACGTTGGTGTGATTTACAGATTTAACACCTTGGCCATACATTCATTTCACTTTGTGTCAGGAGATGGAAGTCAGAAATCATGCAATTGATTGTTGTCCTATAGCAAGTGGATATATGTATGTTGGGTTCCCCCTAGCACCTTCCAAGTCCTGCATAAGACCAGGTGCTCGGCCTAATAAGGGTTATGGTATTGAGGGCCAGTCTCACAGGTTCTGATCCCCTTGGTTATTTTGTACACCAATAGGACAGCAAAAGGTACAATGATTGACCTCCTAAACTTAAGAGTTTAAATCAAAATGAAAAGAAAAGGTAATACAGACAACAAAAAAAGCAAACAAATTGTACCCGTCCCCCACCCCCCTTTGCACGTGTGTGACTCAGATCACTGCTCTTCTATATCCAGTGACTATTATGCTTCTCATTGAAGGCTACACTATGGATGGAGAGGGTACCACTTGTTGGCGCCTGAAGGCAGTCCTTGGGTGGTGCCCACAACTACATATATGATTGTCCTGTTAAGAGTGATGTCCAGGGGCCATGGGTGAGTGGTAAACTCCTGGTTATGTATTGCCTTCCAAAGGTAGAGGGTAGGCATTCATGGGGTCACTCACCTGCCTTGGCCTCAAGCTTGTCTAAATTAATGTCCCAACATCCCATTGGATCTGTCCATCTCCCCTCATGTGCAGACGTTTGAGTACCATTAGTTCAGCCGATGCACAAGGAAGCATATCTGCCCGCCAACATGTGGGCAGGGGGACCGTGGCTGATTTCCAGACCATAGAAATGCAATGTTTGGCCATTATTAATGCCAGATTTCGGAATCTCAGCGACCCTTCATTTTTTTTTTAGTTATTGCCTTGTATCAAGTAGGCACCTAAGTGGCTCAGGCAGAAATAAGCTGTTTGTCACGTCTGATAATTTTCTCGTCACCTGTTCCCAAAATGGAGCTATCAGTGTGCAAAACCACAATATATGAAGAAAGTCAGCATTATCTGACTTGCATCTTGGACAAAAGGTAGGGGTACTGGGAACACCTTGCTGATCCTGTGTAGGTTAAGATATGCATTATGTAGGTGATAGAACTGTATAAGGCAAAATCGCATGTTTTACAATACCAGTTTAGCAAGTTACAGACTACATACCCACTGTTTGTTTGTAATGTCTATCTTGAGTGCCAAGTTCAACCAGTCCCTAAGTTTCATGGGTTCCCCAATCAGGGAACCCCTCAATGCAGAATATAAATGTGTAATGGCATTCGTGATTTTCTGTCCCACCAGGGCTGCTTTCAGAGGTACCATCATAGGGAGATCCCCAGGTCTTCCACATCACACCCCCTAGGGCTGAGTATAGCAGAAACGGCTCCAGTCCCATTCCGTAGTTTAATGCCAAAGTATCAAAGGCACAGAATCCTTCCTCAGATACCATGTCCACACAGGTTTTGATGCCTTCCTCCTCCTGGTCCCAGTCCTGGTGTGTGGTCCTCAGACCAGGGTTCATAGGGTGTGCCACGCTGCTCTCTACCTACGTATCTTTTCTAGATGTACAGTGCCGTCTTCAGCACTATACTATATGTACCACTAGACTCCTCCCTTACCTTGACTCGCCAGATCAATGCCGTCACCTCAACCTGCTTCATCTCCCTCTGCATCCTCCGTAAGACCTTCAAGTGGATCCCCCTGAAAGCAGGAAGACCGTCACCCACGTACTCATAACCAGCAGACTTCATTACAGCAACGCCCTCTATGCCGAAATCAACAAAACCCTGCTACACAAGCTCCAAACCATCCAGAACACCGCAGCCAGACTCATCCTCGGAACCCCATGACATGAGCACATGACCCAGCACCAACGAGACCTCCACTGAATCTCCATCGAGAACAGAGTAACCTTCAAGCTACTCATCCACGCCTACAAATCCCTCCAAATACCTCACGAAAGAGTCTCCTTCCACGTATCAAAAAGGAACCTCTGCTTCACCGATCTTGCCCTGGCAGAGACCCCACGCATCCGCAGAACCAGAGCAGGTGAAAGAGCCTTCTCCTACGTCGCAGCAAAGACCTGGAATAATCTCCCAGTCAACATCAGACTCTCCCCCACTCTGCACACCTTCAGGAAGAGCCTCAAGACCTGGCTCTTTGACTGATCCAGAACTGCACCCCCCCCCTAGTACCTTGAGACCATCAGGGTGATTAGCGTGCTTTATAAACCACTGATTGATTAAAGGTTTGGAGGGGTAGTATCAAAAATCCTATACAATAATGGTCTAGACACATGTATTCAAGGGCTGGCACTCCCGCGAGACTGCAGCATAGTATTGTTCATAATCAAGGCACCCAGGCCCACTACATCTAATGGGGCAAATAATTTATGTAGGGCTACACTTTTGCCCTTGCCCAGATCAAGTCCTTCAGCACACTTTGTAAGTTTGTGAAGAAGGCCTGTTGAATGAACAATGGAAGGGCCACAAAAAACTATAACAGAATCGGCAGGACCAACATTTTAGCAATGGAAATCTTATCAAACACAAGGAAATGATAGACGGAGTGTGGAAGCTTTTCAGACACTCACCTCCAGTCACAGATCTGGGTTGAATCTATCATCATTCTTTAGTTCACCTTGCCACCTCAGTTCAGGCCCAGCTATATGCAAATCAGCCTTGACCCTGTGCCACGTGGGAACAGTCCAGCCCGAACTGCCATGCCAGGTCTTCCCTGAACCGGAAACAAGCATCTTGAGACCGGTTTCTGGGTAACACCCTTCACCAGGCTAGCTTGAATCCAGTGGCAAAGTGAGCAAGGGACCCACGTATGGGCATACCCTGCCAACTTAGGGTGAACAAAGCATACACAAGGAGATGATGTTCGGAACGCTGAAACTTTTCAGACACTCACCCCAGTCACAGATCTAGGTTGAATCCATCATCATTCTTTAGCTCACTTTGCCACCTCAGTGGAAATCTTACCCATGGGGAAAAAGGAAAGCATGGTCCAAAATGGGTAGGAGCGGGACCTTTCCTAAGCTTCCCTCTGTGAGGTTGTGTTGTTCATAATATACCTGCTCTCCCAAGTATGTATTGGAATCAAACCATGTGTCACATTGCGTCTCAACAGTCCTCAGGAACATGCATCAGTGGGAATAAACTGGATTTGTCACGGTGAACAAGGAGTCCAGACAGGGATCGAAATGTGGTCAACATTACCATGACCTCTGGCAACACTGTATGGTCCACCCTCAGATAGAGCAGTGCATCGTCTGCATAAAGAGACATTATCTGGGGCGGTCAAGCATCACAAGCCCTCATTGCGAAACTCAATCCAGCAACATACTCATCAGTAGCTCCATCACCAGGGCGAACAAAAACGGCGAGAGTGGGCAGCCCTGGCGTGTGCCCCAAGCACCCAGGAATAGGTTGGATAATATGTCCCCTGTGTGCACCCTAGATGAGTCTAAAATATTGCCAACCCAGTGTAGGAAAGTCCAAACCCCATGACTTCTAGGACTGCCATCAAATAAGGTGACCCCAAAGTGTCAAATGTTTTTTTGGGAGACAACCTTTACAACGCAACTTTTACTACGCAGTGCCATTACGACGCAACTTTTACAACGCAAACCATTACAACGCATTGCGCTGGGGGGCGCTATAGGATAGGGAATAGGTTTAATTTACTCCAACACCTTCCCTACTATCCACGGAGACTGCAGTTGGAATAGTAAATTAAACAATTCACTATCCAGCGCCCCAAAGCACTATGCGTTGTAAAGGCATGCGTTGTGAAAACAGCGTTGTAAAGGCATGCTTTGTGAAAGCATGCGTTGTGATGTCATACATCCGTTTTTTTTAATATCAGATAGGAGAACCATTCCTCTGTTCCAGTCTGTCTTGCCCAATTCAGAACATGGAATAAGCTATGAAACATTTTGGATGGGGAACACTGTGGTTATGGGTATGATTATGGGGATGCTTGTTGCCATTTTACCCACAACTTATTTGGAGAGACAATTAATGGCGTTATGTCTAAATACAATCTCAAACTTATAGAGCAGATAAGAAAGTGAGGCCATGCAACCATACAAACATACGAAGGAGCTAGATACTCCTTGACTATCGATCATGTATTACTGTCAGGAAATGGCCGAGGACTTGTTGAAAAGTTTGAAGTGAAAATAAGCCAGAACAGTGACCACCATTCCACTTTTTCTGATGCTCAGGTTAAGCATGATGCATCAGGAGAAGGTGTGCCTAGCTGCTTATATAAAGGTGCAGGGTGAAAGTGGAATTTCCTTAAAATGGTCAGGCATTAATCCCTCTTTATTTATGGATAAAATAGTACATGATAGAGTAGAAGATATTAACATTTGCATGGAGGGAACTTTGACAAACTTACATAATATTACAGCATTTTGTAATAATGTATCTGCAATTTCAGGAGACTTAAAAATAAAAAATAAGAAGCATGTAAACCAAAAGTTTAATCAACAATGCTCCAAATTAAATCAAGCCTTAAAGAAAGCACTAAAAGTCAACCCGAGAGATAGAGAAACAGTGGTAAATCTATGGAAGTCATATAAGCATATGTTGAATAAAAGGAAAGTACATATACAGGAATTAGCATGGGAAAAACAGGTCCAAGCTACAGACACACAGGATACTCCCTCTCCAAACCCCAACCTGTCTCACCTGGTGTCCCACAGGGTTTTATCCTTTCCCCAACTCTATTCAATCTATTCATGGAACCACTCACCCTCATTCTCAAACAAGCTAATATCAGTTACCACCTCTATGCTGACGACACGCAATTATACTACAAGATCAAGTCCCACCATGACATCCTTCACCTCAGTGATACCTTGAATAAAGTCCAAGCTTGGTCCCATATTCATCATCTCAAACTGAATCCTAAAAAAAACTAAATCAACCTTTTCACTCCCAAAAACAGTGCTTTGCCTATCCAACTCTGGATCAATGATATCAAAGCACTCAACTGCTCCCTCTCCACCTCTAACTCTGTCAAATCCATGGGCATCAGCATTGATCAGAATCCTACTCTGATCCCCCACATTAAAAATGCTGCTAAAGGTGCTCTCTTCACCCTTCTCCACCGTAAAAAAATAAAATCAAGCCTTTTATTCCAGCTGATGACTTCAAAATCGTTGTTCATTCTCTTGTACTTTCCAGAATTGACTATGGCAACGCCACCCTTTTAGGCACCCCTAAAGTCCACCGTGCTCCGATAAAATCTGCTCTCAACCTGGCTGCCAGGTTTATCTCTGATTGTAAGCGATTTGACCACATCTCTCCTGTCCTCAAAAACCTCAACTGGCTCCCAATTGAAGGTAGATCCACCTTCAAGATGGCATGCATCACTCACAAAGCCCTTTACCAAAACACCCCCTCTTACCTCTCTGACAAACTACAAAAAGCGGGTTGCACAAGATCCTTGAGAAGCACTAACGCCCTTGTCCTCATCCCCCCGAGACTCAAATGTAAGAAGACCCAAACACGTGCATTCTCTGGTAATGCCCCTACGATTTGGAACTCTCTCTCCAAAGGTCTTCGCTGCAACCCCTCCTACCCTCTCTTGAAAAAAAGACCCAAGATGCTTCTTCTCAAAAAATACTGGGATACCTAACGTAGCTCTAATGATACTGTCCTTATTTTGTACTCTCCTCGACTCACCCCCTCTTTTTCTTCCTTTTCCTACTCTCGCTCCCCCTCTCATTCTTCCCATCTCTCTCTTATTTTTCAACCTCCCTCTTCCCTCTTATTTATCTCTTAGTTACTTTCTTTCCTCTTTTCCCTTGTCTAACTGAAATGCCTTACCCTATGTTAGTTTTATGCTCAATGTAATTTTTGTCTTGATGTGTTCACCTATCTGTAAAGCGCTCTGATACTCTTGGGTCCATAGCGCTATTTAAAACCTTTTAAATAAATAAATAAATACAACCCTATTCTGGAAGACACTTAATCAATCATTTTTAAAGCACAGACTGCTGCTAGGATCAAGACTTTAGGACAGCCCACAGACTGGCTAACACATTTTGGACAAATCTTTAATCCTAATAATGAGGAACCTCTCCCCTCTGAGAATAGAATTTCATAGTTACTGAAACCCCCAACCTGGCTCACATTATACTAGATGACATTAAAACTACCCTAGATAGAAGTGGACATAGGAAGGCACCAGGACCTGATTGAGTACCCATTGATATTTTTTAGTCTAATATGGATTTCTGGTCTTCAATTTTATCAAGTGTCTGCAATGCAATGGTGGGAGGTGTACAGCCTGCAACCTGGGTGGACAGCGTAATTGTCCCAATCTTCAAAATGGCGACAGATGCGACACAAAATGCTATCAACCCATATCCCTACTTGCCTCAACATCAAAACTGATGGGAATAATTCTCCTATAGAGATTAGAAATTTGGGTAGGTGACAACAAAGCCCTTACTGAACTCCAATATGGATTCAGAAAGGATATAGGGGCCATCGAGCAGTGCGTCAACCTCGATCTTTTGATTGGGAAGTATAAACTCGCTAATGAGGGCCATCTGCATCTATGTTTTGTTGCTACAACAAGTGCATTTGATGTATTTACCCATGCAAAATTATAGCAGGCCCTAACGGGAATGGAAGTCCCACCATGTATCATCAGCCACCTATCACAAATATATGATTTGTTAACATCAAGAGTACGTTATGGTACAAAAGGCGAATGTTCCGCCCGTTTTAGAGTTACCCGTGGTATTAGGCAAGGCTGCGTACTTGCGCCTCTATTATTATCACCCTATATAAATGATGTTGATAAATGCCTGCAAAAGCTGAATGCTGATTCCCTAGAGTTGGTAATCATGTCACTCTGGTCCATCTGTATGCGGACGACACAGTTTTGCTATCCAGAACAGCAATGGGCTCCAAAGTCTAATAGAAACTGTTGCTAATTTTATGAATGAGAAGGATCTAAAACTTAATCCTCAAAGAACTTTTACAATGACATGCAGAAAAGGGAACTCTAAAAGCAGAATTCATCATGTTGACGGTGTGCCAATTGCAAAGACATGTTCTTTCTCATATTCGGATCTGCTTTTTACACCGGAAAGGCACTGGGGAGCACATATTAACCTTTGCAAATTAACATTTCTATGGTCAATGGAAGCCATGTTTAAGTTTCCCCAAAAAATGAGGAATGAGCCAATTAGGGAAATATTGACCCTGTATAAGAGTAAGTGAAGTACAGGTACCTGCTATGGTGCAGCATTATGGGAGATGGCTAATCACTCTGTATTACAGACTTAGAAAAATATATTTTTAAGGAGGCTATTAGCAGTCCCCAATTCAATGCCCTCATATGTTGTCCATAAGGAAATTTTCAGTCTCCTATATTAATGGTTATATTAGTACAGCAGCCCTTACTGCTTGGTATGGAATCTGGAGCAATGATATTACTAGAACTTCGCAGGAAATTATAATGGATTGACCTGCCCTGGAACATTGTAAAAAGATCCCTTGGTTGCAATATATTCACAAATTCTTAAAGGAGTGTGACGTGGATGTTGTTTTTAAAGTTCCCATGGATATCCAACACTATAGTAAAAAAGATTTAAAATCACGGCTTACAAGAGATATAGCAGCAAACTCAAAACAAATGATTATGTTATACTGCAAGTAGGACCTATTGTGTCGGGTACGCAACAATATTTACTATGGGTAACACATTTACAAGACAGGTTTCATCTTACGAGGTTGACAATGGGTACTCATTATCGGATTGCATTTCCAACCATGGGCAATTGGAATCGAAATATTCGAAATTGCCATTGTGATGGAGAGTCGCTGCAGTCAACACTGCATTATATCCTTTTCTGGGATTTTTATACTGATATTAGGAAGCGGGTTTTATCAATTTTATTTATTGACAGTATATTGTATTTTTATAAATCAGCTTATATTTACTTCCGTAGTCAAGAAAATGTAAAAGTATGTAATGCAGTAGTTGTTTTTATAAATATTGCTGATCAAAAGAAGAAAAGATAATTCACAACTTGAGGCTTTAATATATGATAAAATATAGGAGTTAGGGGCCAGATGTACAACCCTTACATAACGCGATTCAAAAATTGCATCGCTTTGCAACTCGCAATTTGCGACTCGCAAAATGCAATGTACAACAGTGTCACATACACTTAGCAATTCCCAATGGGGTTGCAAATTGCATGCCTCATCAATATTCATGACTCAAGCGTAATTTCGACCCCATTGTGAATGGCAAGCACTCTCAGGGATGGTGGCCTGCTGGGGTCAGCAGACCATCATGTCTGGGACTGCTTTTTAAATAAAACATTTCTTTTTAAATGCAGCCAGTTTTCCTTAAATAAAAACGGGATGCATTAATAAAAAAGAAAAATGAAACATTTCAGTTTCATTTTGTAAGGGCAGGCAATGGTCCCTTGGGCCACTGCCGGGCACTCAAAAAAAATAAATTCTGACACACTCACAAAGAAGAAGGGGTCCCCTGGGGGATTCCTTCCAATTTGCAAGTGGTTTATCACCGACTTGAAGTAGGTGGCAATCTGCTAGTGTTTTGCGGCTGCAAATGTGGTTGCAAAACAATAGTACATGGCAGTGAGTCTCGCAATTAGGAAGGGACACCCCTTCCTAATAGTGAGAGACGCAAATGCAATTTTGTGAATCAGTGACTCACAAAATAAAGTTTGTACACACCATTAGCCTATTTTGCAGTTGCAAATGGGCCGATCTCCCGTTTACAAGCGCAAACAAGGTTCGTACCTCTGCCCTGTAGTATAGCAATGCATGGAAAAAATCATAGGATTTAGTATAGATTGATCCACTTTATTGTAAATACTCTTAGATTATAATGCAAATATCCAAGAACCATTCATTCATTAATAGCTATAAACTAATCTAGTAATCTCTATCGACCCCCGTCAAGACTCCTATGAGATATCATACTGTAATCAATCCTATGTACTGTATAATCAACATATTGTTTTTACTTACTTATGAATTGTTTTTTTTAGGACAAATCTCCTCTCTTGTGTATGTGATACCTAATGGTATTGATTATTTTTCCTTACGTGATAACTGCTTTTATTAGAATGCTTTTATGGTTGTAATTTTTAAACCGAATAAAGCTAAATTACATTGAATAAATTGACTAAAAAACTTGAAACTCACAAAATAGTGTATAACAATAAACCTCACATCTTTAATCTCTACAAAATATCAACAAACTAACATTTCAAAAGAAACACATTTTTTTTTCATCCAGCAGAAAAGAAAGGACTTGCTCCACATTATTAAAAAAATACCAACTGAAAATATGTAAAGCAGTGTGAAACAGCTACTCAGAACATGCATGTAAGTTTACGAAATAGAAGTAGCTGCATAGTTTTTCATGTAAATTACAAGTGTACAAACATTAAAATATTGTAAATATTTATACCATTACACTACGTTCAAATACAATGACAGAGACAGCAAAATACATAACCTTGTAAGATGAAAGCACCTAAGGGCCTTATTATGACTTTGTAAGGCTAGGAGAGGGACCACCATGTCACCGCCCTGTTCCAGGACTGTCAAAGCCATAGGAAACTCCCCACCAGATTACGACTTTCTAAGTCTCTGGCGGGCGGTCCTTTGACATTCCCATGGCAGTGCCTATAAAAAGGCTGCAATGGGAATGCCAAAGCGAGTTCCTGCAAAGCATGGACTGTTAAATCCATGCTCTGCATAAACTGAGTCTGCATGATGATGGGGGCACACCATGTGCCCCCCTGCATGCACCCCATGGCCCAGAGGTGACAGGGGGCCATACCACTACCATGAAAAATGTGACAGAGAGGAAACTCATAATATGCTTGGTCGATTTGATTACTTGATAATTTTGGTGCATGACTGATTACTAAGTTTAATACAGGTACCACGTCACTCATACACAGATTAAATAGAACTGGTGCTAAAACACACCCCTGCTTGATGTCTTGTTCATTGCATATTTTATCAGAGACTGCTGTATGACATCCTATTTTTACTCTGATCTATGTATTAGATTAAAGCACCAAAATGCCTTGTAGTAGTGGTTCCGAGATATGCTGAGCAATAAGTTTGAACCACAGTATTTGCCTATTGACAGGGTTGAATGCCTTACTGTAGTCAATAAAACAATAGTAAAACTGTTCCTTATTATTTTTTTTTTTGTTGCTGCGAGCATCCTTAAGGCCACAGGTTGCCAATAACGCCAGACATTGTTCTAAAGCCAGTTTGGTTGACAGGCAGCATGTTGTTTGTTGCTGTCCTTTCTTCTAGAACCTTCAACAGGAGAGACACAAAGCATTTTGCCTCAACGTCCAGCAGTGAGATGTTTTGATAGCTGTCAGGGAGCAACACAAGGCCTATTTTATAAATAGGGTGTAAGATCGAACCCTGCCAAGAAGTTGGAATAGATTCACTAATTATACAGCAGTTGAACTGAATTTCAAGAGCTCCTAACCAAAAATGGATCTCATGTTTGTAAACTAATGCTGGAATGCCTTTGGGGCCTGGGGCACTGTCAGCTCTAGTTTTCCGGACCAATGTTGCTATTCTCGCAGTCTTGAAAGTTATTCCATATTGACAAAGTTTCACATATATTGCCACAGATTTCTGTTGTTCAGTTTTTTGTTTGCTAAGTGCTAGGTGTTGGTGGGGTATTTTTGTTGTGGCTTTATACAGAGTAGTGACATGTTTTGTCCAGTTCTCATAGTTTCCATTTATTTCAGTTTTTCTTGATCACCTGTTCAGTTGGTTTATTACTAACCA
This sequence comes from Lissotriton helveticus, assembly GCF_964261635.1. NCBI lineage: Eukaryota > Metazoa > Chordata > Amphibia > Caudata > Salamandridae > Lissotriton > Lissotriton helveticus. Next base: position 61,485,126 of record NC_136071.1, read on the forward strand.
GAAGAATTATGAGTTTTTATTTTGGCCTGCCAGGTAGAGTTCAGTCTGAAGTGATTTCTTGTGTTTTTGTTTCGCTTGCCGAATTAGTTTTTTATACTGACTGCGCAGAGTTTCAATTTCAGCAAGCAGGGCAGAATTTGATTGTGATTTGAGTGTTCATAACTTTTTACTCAATAATCTTTTCAACATCCTTAGGTCTCTTGTGAACCATGGCTTAGTAACTGTGACTTTCGTGTATGAGCTGCCTTATTTACTACTGACCAAAGCAGGGAGTACTTTTTTGTGCAAGGAGTTCCCAGTAATTGATTGAATAGATTAAGGCCCTGCACAATTTAGGTTTTTGTGCTTACCAATTATTATACTTTATGGAAACTTCTGAGCTCCATTTGACCCATCTCCATTTCTGTTGCAGGTCATTTGAGCCAATAAGGCTTAAAGTGGTATGGGCAAAGATGGAGTTTTGTATGGACCAGACCTGGGGTATAGGGTCACTTTCATAGCGCAGAAGGATGGAGTAAATAAAAGGTAATGGTGTTATAAATGGTGGCTGAGCAGAATGTGTAATCCAGCACTGTTAATCTTTGCAGGTGGTGATGGGTAGGGCAGGTGGGTTGGTGTTCCGGGAAATGCTTATGCAATGCTCACATAAACAAGGCCTTTACTGCGCTAACAGAGAGCCTGCTTATGATTTTGGCGGTGTGTTACCGGGTCCGCCCCACTGCCGCACCGCCAAAGCCGTAGTTGGAACACTGACCAGATTAGGAGTTTCCCCCTATATGGCAGGCTTGTTTTTTTATATTTCAACGGCGATACCTCTAAAAATGGGCCCCGCAATGGGAACACCGAAACCAGTTCCTGCATGGCATTGACTGAAAAGTCCATGCCTTGCAGAAATTTGGGTGCTTGTACACAGGGGGGCACACTTTGTGACCCACTGCATGCACCCAAGGACACAGAGGCACAAGAGTGGCCTGTAGGGCCCCCTTTGTCCCCTCCCGCTAGGGTTTTCATGGAGGAGGTACCACCATGAAAACTACGGTGGAGAGAAAACTCATAATATGCTTGGTGGGACCTTGGTGGTCCCGTCAAGCATATTGATGAAACCTGACCACCACAATACTGCCAGGGAATGGCGGTTCGCTGGCAGCTGTGGCAGGGCAATGGTGGTACAACTGCCCTAATAGTAATAAGGCGGTCAGGAGACTATCACTGCTGCACCCCCACGACTGCCAGACTGGTAATTGAGGCCAGAGCGCGTCCGATAGAGGCAGAATTTATCTTTTCACCCAGCTGCCCACAGCTCATCCATCCACATAAAGATGATATCCATCCCAATGATCTCCCTCTTCAAAGATGCCAGTGATATTTTCACAGTTTAATCCCTAAAACTTCACCTTCTGCCCATAGTATGGAATTGAGATCTGGTTGTGTAACAAGTGGACAAATATTGTGCATTACTTATTCAACCACATTTCACATTTCCCCATGTACTCGATTCCGAGATTTGCAATTTTCTGCTAGTATATGCTACAAATTCCAGACAGAAATGGAAGCATAATCTCAGAGCCATCTCACAATCTCTAAAAGAGAACCTTATTCTCCCTTATATACTTTTAACCCAGCTATCGCCACTCAAAATAATGCTCTTCTCGACCAGCAGCCCCACATCTTAACTAAACTTCATATTCTCTTTTCGTCATTTACACAAATATCTCGATTCTCCATTATACCAAAGATTAATGGTAGAGTAATACAGAGAAATTCATTATGGGTCTTGTTAAAAAACATGAAAAATTGCAGAATGTACCGACTTTGGCTCGCAAACTACATGTCAACTTTAAGCTCTGTGATCACATTCTGCCATCCTTTAAATGCCTACATTGATTCCCAGTATCAGAATACATGTAAAATAATCAAGTAAGCACCATTCTCAAGTAATATGAACTAAGGGTCTGAGCTGAGTTACATTACTTCACAACTCTGAAGCTATTACTAAATGAGGAACTTCAGATGAAGACAGGACAACTGTGTAAACTATTAACTGGCCCCCAAATTGTAAACAACCTATCAAACGGACTGAAAGGAATTGACCACTCCACTTACAGAGTAGGGGAGACATTCCCTTTTCAGCAATCGTTCTGCAACTCATAAAAGTGCTTCTATGCTGTACTACTCTCAGAGACTCCTCTGTGTTCCTCTATCGTGGATTCTTCAGGCTTTAACCCCTTCACTGCCGCGGTATTCCGCCGCAGTGCTAAGGGGGCGGGGCGGAAATACGGCGGGCGCATGCTGGTGACGGAACCGCTCCGTCACCAGCGTCGGTTGCGCTGTGCTTGTGACGGAGCGGTTCCGTCATGGCCCGCCCCGCTCCATAGAACGCTCAGCGCAGGTGCGGAATTTGCGCCGCGCATGAGCAGCGAGCGGGCCATGACGGAACCGCTCCGTCATCAGCACAGCGCACCCACAGCTGATGACGGAGCGGTTCCGTCATCAGCATGCAACGGGTTAAAGCAATCACTCTGATTACATGTAAAACACAAAACTATTTACATACAGGAATTACTGATATGCTGGATGTACACATAAGTTAACAGGAGAGAACCCCATGCATGATACAAGACCCCACAATGTGTGTTTAAATGAGTAATTAATCATTTTGAGAGCATTTGGCAGACAAATTGAGTAACAGTGGAAACTGTACGTCATCCTCAAGGTCACAGAGATGACATGAATAGCATTTACAGTCATGCCCCAAGTAAAAATGTGTATATTTTTTCCTCAATTAAGATATTCATATACATTGCTTCTAATAATAACATGCAAAACAATAGCAGGCCAGGCAGAATACCATCAGAATAAAGGAATATCAAAAAAGGGAGTGAAGAGGTGGTGCGACACGGCACCGCGGTGGGCTAATCCTCCTCTTGTGAAAGCATAAATAATCAACAGAGACCACCTGAAACAAGTATTCAGTATATATTCCGATGGTGTTGGAATACACTCAGTGTGTTAAAATACCCCTCACACACCAAAAGGGCCCTTGGTGTCATGCTTCATCATCGGGGTCTTCCCGTCCCCGCTGCGGGACGGGGCAGTGCTGCGACAAGCGGCTACGCCGGAGCACCTTTTAGTGAGTACTATGTGAGTGATGATGGAGTGAGTGTACGTGGGGTCAGGAGTGATAATAGTGAAGTTAAAAGATACCTGGCCTGGTGTTTAGAAAAAATTATTTAATAGGCACTGGCTGGTATCGTTAAAAGGGGTGAGGCGGAGGGCAAGAGCGGGTTACTAGTCTTGCTCTCCTGTGTGGGTCAACATGTTTCGGGGCGACATGCCCCTTCGTCAGGACCGGGTATAAAGATCCCCCTGTCACTCACTAATGTGCTCCCACAGATAGAGAGTCGTGGTGTTGGATCAATGTGTATGAATTAACTTAATAGATACACGTGTAAAAAGCTCGCTCAGTACTACTGATGATATAAGCCTGAAAGGATAAGAACACAGGATATTAGAAGGAGCGCGAATCCCAATGCGCTTTACTAGTGAATACCTGTATGGAAGAAAAATACAAAAAGTGGGGAAAGAAACACACTTAAGCTATTTTGGTTGCACGCCAAAGATTTCTTGGGGGCACCAGGTTTTTTGCCAAATATGGAGAAAGAAAATATGATGTAGAAAATCCTGGGCGTGATGACTGGCAAGCCAAGGATTACTAGCCAGGGCTATGTGGCCACCCAGAATAACAATAGGAAAAACAAAATATAAATAACAATGGGAAAAAGGAGACACACATATATATATACACACAACACTGTGGAGCATCAGAAACTTGCAGTGAGATGTCTATCCACCCAAAGATACATACTTTTAGAATGAGGGAATAATGCCCCATGAGCCAAGCTGGGCGAAGGGTACTGAGGGTCCAGCTGTGGGGAGGAATGGAGAAAAAGCAAAAAATAGTAACCCCAGGAACTAGATATGCTCCTTTTCACTAGATCAATAAAGGTGAAGTATTCTAGGTCAGTGCTGTCGGCTGTGCCGTACTTACTCAACCCCCACACCTCAGTGCTTCCTCCTTCGTCAGTGGCTTCCGTGGTAATGGTAAGCCGGGGCGGGGCGGGTCTTTTATAGTATGGTAGAGGCTTGTTAGTTGCGCCTTAATTGATTAACTCGATATGGCTGAGAGCCTAAGGTCGAGTGGTTAGGGCTAGAGATCAGGGCGGCCATTGTTCAATGTCCGTGATCTGCTGGATGGAGGTGGGTTTTAGCAAAATACAGTAGCCTTACTCTTAGGATTGGCAGTGGAATAATGTGCCGATCAGGTTGGAAGGGTAACCCTTTAGGTCCGCTCGAGTGCGAGTATTCGCGTCTCTGAGGGTTGGTGCGCATGCGCGGCGATGTGTGTTCCGCGCATGCGCGAAGGTGCAGAGTTCAGAGAAACATACCGCGCATGCGCGGGAGAGCGCTGTTTCTCTGCACTACTTGCCTGGAACCACGCAGGCAGGCCTTTTGAACCAAGTGAATGTTTATAGATACCGTGGAGCCCGGAAATACTATATGTCTTATGCAATGTTGTTACAAAAGATCAAACAACATATTTACTCTTAAAACTCCACAACAATCACTGGATTGGGAATTGTGGCTGCCCTAAGTCAATGGCACATGTTCAGAGGGAATCCTTCTGTTATTTCTAATGTAGCACACATATAACCAGGTAATAGTACAGGTAATAGTACATATTTACTAATTCTGCAGGCCAACACCAGCTTGCAGGTTGTTATGATTGCTGGTGGGAAGAGGTGGTGTTTTTTCATAAATTTGATATTGTATTTGAGTCACGGACAGTAACTAGGCAATGGATGTTTTACGCCCTGAATTGCGACCACGGAATATCATCGTTTAATCCCGTAAGGTGTGTGCCCAAGCGATAGACCCACCGTTGCTCTTTTGCCAGAAGGTCCTTGTCATTCCCAAATGCTTCTATGACTGTCCATTTCAGTTCATCTACACTATGATTCATGGTGGCATAATGGGAGGCCATTCTTGTTGTAGTTTTTTTGCAACGTACGTTGCTGCGGTGTTCGCCCATTCGTATCTTGACTGGTCTTGTGGTCATGCCAACATATTCTTTCTTACATGGGCAGGTGATCAAGTAGACCAAATTCCGGCTCCGAGACAAGTTGTCCTAGAATGCATCTCCATGACCCTGAAGAAAAATTTCTTCATGTATGAGAACACATACTACCTACAAAGACACGGCACGAGCATGGGCAGCACCTGTGCGCCGAGCCTAGCAGGGCTCTATGTGCACCACCTTGAAGCCACCAGAATCCTGAACGACCAGAACCCCTATAAGAACCATGTGGTCGCATGGAAAAGATATATAGACGACGTTTTAGTCATCTGGAGGGGTGATCAAGACTCTGTGGTCCAATTCATGGCTTGGCTTAACCAACAAGATCGGTTCCTCAAGTTTACCCACACAGCCTCAAATGAAAACCTAGTTTTTCTTGATCTAAATATCTACCCGTCTAATGGCAATCTAGAGACATCTACTCACTTTAAACCTACGGCTAAAAACAGCCTGTTGCTATATAACAGTTTCCATCCACGACATCTACGTGACAATCTACCCTACGGACAGTTTCTCCGTCTGAGGCGTAATTGCAGTGCTATCGAAGACTTTAAAACCCAAGCAGCTGACTTGAAAACCAAGCTCAGCAATAGGAACTATCCAAGCAAGGTAGTCAATAAGGGTTTCAAGAGAGCACGTAATAATAACAGAGATGCCCTATTGGAACCTACAGTAGAAAAAGAACAAGATCAACGCCCTATCTGTGTCACAACATACAACACTAACTCGAACCAGATCACAAAAATTGTGAATAGACACTGGAACATTCTCAATTGCGGGAAGCTGAATTTCCCAAAACCCATGTTTGCACACAGGCGTGGTAAGAACTTGAAGGATCTGCTGGTCCATACGAGACCAAAACAACTCACCAATGAGAGACCCTCTGCTATCTCAACGATTGGAGGGCACCACCCGTGTGGCTCTTGTACATCTTGTCAATACACAAAAAAGAGTCACAATATAACTTTTTCAAACAAATCCACATGGGAACAACGTTCCTTTACCAACTGCAACAGCCGGAATTTGGTCTACTTGATCACCTGCCCATGTAAGAAAGAATATGTTGGCATGACCACAAGACCAGTCAAGATACGAATGGGCGAACACCGCAGCAACGTACGTTGCAAAAAAACTACAACAAGAATGGCCTCCCATTATGCCACCATGAATCATAGTGTAGATGAACTGAAATGGACAGTCATAGAAGCATTTGGGAATGACAAGGACCTTCTGGCAAAAGAGCAACGGTGGGTCTATCGCTTGGGCACACACCTTACGGGATTAAACGATGATATTCCGTGGTCGCAATTCAGGGCGTAAAACATCCATTGCCTAGTTACTGTCCGTGACTCAAATACAATATCAAATTTATGAAAAAACACCACCTCTTCCCACCAGCAATCATAACAACCTGCAAGCTGGTGTTGGCCTGCAGAATTAGTAAATATGTACTATTACCTGTACTATTACCTGGTTATATGTGTGCTACATTAGAAATAACAGAAGGATTCCCTCTGAACATGTGCCATTGACTTAGGGCAGCCACAATTCCCAATCCAGTGATTGTTGTGGAGTTTTATGAGTAAATATGTTGTTTGATCTTTTGTAACAACATTGCATAAGACATATAGTATTTCCGGGCTCCACGGTATCTATAAACATTCACTTGGTTCAAAAGGCCTGCCTGCGTGGTTCCAGGCAAGTAGTGCAGAGAAACAGCGCTCTCCCGCGCATGCGCGGTATGTTTCTCTGAACTCTGCACCTTCGCGCATGCGCGGAACACACATCGCCGCGCATGCGCACCAACCCTCAGAGACGCGAATACTCGCACTCGAGCGGACCTAAAGGGTTACCCTTCCAACCTGATCGGCACATTATTCCACTGCCAATCCTAAGAGTAAGGCTACTGTATTTTGCTAAAACCCACCTCCATCCAGCAGATCACGGACATTGAACAATGGCCGCCCTGATCTCTAGCCCTAACCACTCGACCTTAGGCTCTCAGCCATATCGAGTTAATCAATTAAGGCGCAACTAACAAGCCTCTACCATACTATAAAAGACCCGCCCCGCCCCGGCTTACCATTACCACGGAAGCCACTGACGAAGGAGGAAGCACTGAGGTGTGGGGGTTGAGTAAGTACGGCATAGCCGACAGCACTGACCTAGAATACTTCACCTTTATTGATCTAGTGAAAAGGAGCATATCTAGTTCCTGGGGTTACTATTTTTTGCTTTTTCTCCATTCCTCCCCACAGCTGGACCCTCAGTACCCTTCGCCCAGCTTGGCTCATGGGGCATTATTCCCTCATTCTAAAAGTATGTATCTTTGGGTGGATAGACATCTCACTGCAAGTTTCTGATGCTCCACAGTGTTGTGTGTATATATATATGTGTGTCTCCTTTTTCCCATTGTTATTTATATTTTGTTTTTCCTATTGTTATTCTGGGTGGCCACATAGCCCTGGCTAGTAATCCTTGGCTTGCCAGTCATCACGCCCAGGATTTTCTACATCATATTTTCTTTCTCCATATTTGGCAAAAAACCTGGTGCCCCCAAGAAATCTTTGGCGTGCAACCAAAATAGCTTAAGTGTGTTTCTTTCCCCACTTTTTGTATTTTTCTTCCATACAGGTATTCACTAGTAAAGCGCATTGGGATTCGCGCTCCTTCTAATATCCTGTGTTCTTATCCTTTCAGGCTTATATCATCAGTAGTACTGAGCGAGCTTTTTACACGTGTATCTATTAAGTTAATTCATACACATTGATCCAACACCACGACTCTCTATCTGTGGGAGCACATTAGTGAGTGACAGGGGGATCTTTATACCCGGTCCTGACGAAGGGGCATGTCGCCCCGAAACATGTTGACCCACACAGGAGAGCAAGACTAGTAACCCGCTCTTGCCTTCCGCCTCACCCCTTTTAACGATACCAGCCAGTGCCTATTAAATAATTTTTTCTAAACACCAGGCCAGGTATCTTTTAACTTCACTATTATCACTCCTGACCCCACGTACACTCACTCCATCATCACTCACATAGTACTCACTAAAAGGTGCTCCGGCGTAGCCGCTTGTCGCAGCACTGCCCCGTCCCGCAGCGGGGACGGGAAGACCCCGATGATGAAGCATGACACCAAGGGCCCTTTTGGTGTGTGAGGGGTATTTTAACACACTGAGTGTATTCCAACACCATCGGAATATATACTGAATACTTGTTTCAGGTGGTCTCTGTTGATTATTTATACCATCAGAATACCTCATTATAATGGCAACTGAAAGTGTCAATGTCAGCATTGGAATAGACTAGCTGGGGGAGTTATAAAAATTATCCAAAGAACTTGTGGAATCAGCATCACTGAAAGTAAAACAACAGGAAGAGTAGAAAATCCATGTTCATTTCATACCTGGGGGATTTGACTAACTCCTAGTATTCTGGCCATAGCCAGAGCTGGGGCTGTTGGACCATCGCCGAGGAAGCCAGTTAGCTTGGGGCTCCAATGACAGTCATAGTTGGGGATTGTCTCCTTCCCTCCTGAGAGCTGCTGCAAGGTGGCTCCAATAGCACCCAACTCAGATGAACATGAGTCATAAATCTGAAAACCCAAGGTGGTGTTAGGTAGGAGATCTGGACTTCTACTGATCTGACTAATGGCAAACACCATGGCAAGGACACTTTGGTAGTACTCTGTATTAATCCTGTAGGCAGAAAACAAAAGTTCATGAAGACTATTATAAATTCTGTTTTCTTACATTGATTAGCATTGACTATCACCCCTTGAACAGCAAAAGCCATTTACCATTTTCAAACATCTCAAACAGTCACAGTTAGTAGTTCAACCAAATTTCTCTTTTGACTTGTATTTACAGGTCAAAATGGCGCCAATGAGGGAAGGAGTGCCTCAAAGTAAGTAAATATTTCTCTATCTCTCTTGCTTCTTTCCACACTTCTGCTGCCTATTTCTGCACCCCACATGCTTCTTTCTGCACCTCTGTTGGTTTTTTCTGCACTGCTCTTGTTTCTTTGTGCACCACTCTTGCGTGTTTAAGCTACCCTATTGCCTCTTTCTAGACCCCTGTTCCCTCTTCCTGTACCCCCTAGCTTCTTTCTGTACACCTTCTGCTTCTTTCTGCACTTATCTTGTTTCTTTCTGTATCTCAGTTGCTTCTTTCAGCACCACTATTGCCTTTTTCTGCACCTCTGTTGCTTCTTTCTGCACTTCTCTTGCTTCTTTCTGCACCTCTTTGCTTCTTTCTGCACCCTTCTTGCCTCTTTCGGCACCCTTATTCCTTCTTTGTGCATCTCTCTTGCCTCGTTCTGCACTTCTCTTGCCTCTTTCTGCAACCCTCTTGCTTCTTTCTGCACCTCTGTTGGTTCTTTTTATACTGCTCTTGTTTCTTTGTGCACCTCTCTTGTATATTTCTGCATCCTTCTTGCCTCTTTCTGCACCCTCTTCCCTCTTTCTGTACCTCTCTTGCATATGTCTGCACTTCTCTTGCTTCTTTCTAACCTCTCTTGCTTCTTTCTGCATCCCTGTTGCATCTTTCTGTACTCGCCTTCCCTCTTTCTGTACCCTCTTCCCTCTTACTGTACCTCTGTTGCCTGTTTTTGCACCTCTCTTGCCTCTGTCTGCACCCCTCTGGCCTCTTTCTGTACCTCTTTTGCTTTTTTCCACACCTCTTTTGCCTCTTTCTGCACCGCTCTTGCCTCTTACTGCACCCCTCTTGTCTCTTTCTGTACCTCTTTTGCTCCTTTCCACACTTCTATTGCCTATTTCTGCACCACTCTTACCTCTTTCTGCACCTCTGTTGGTTCTTTGTGCACTGCTCTTGTTTCTTTGTGCACCTCTCTTGCATATTTCTGCTCCCTTATTGCTTCTGTCTATACTCCTCTCCCCTCTTACTGCACCTCTTTTGCCTTTGTCTGCACCTCTTTTCCCTCTTTCTGCACCCCTCTAGCCCCTTTCTGCACACCTGTTGCTTCTTTCTGCACTTTTCTTGCCTCTTTCTGCACCTCTCTTGCTTCTTTCAGCACGTCTGTTGCCTCTTTCTGCACTCATCTTCCCTCTTTCTCTACCTCTCTTGCTTCTATCTGCACGTCTCTTGCCTCTTTCTGCACCTCTCTTGCCTCTTTTGCCTGTTTCTGCAACTCTGTTGCCTCTTTCTGCAGTTCTCTTGCCTCCTTCTGTACCTCTGTTGCTTCTTTCTGTATCTCTCTTGGCTCTTTCCTCACCTCTCGTGCCTCTTTCTGCACTTCTTTTGCCTCTTTCTGCACCCCTCTTGCCTCTTTCTCTACCTCTCTTGCTTCTTTCCACACTTCAGTTGCCTATTTCTGCACCCCTCATGCCTCTTTCTGCACCTCTGTTGTTTTTTTCTGCACTGCTCTTGTTTCTTTGTGCACCACTCTTGCGTATTTAAGCTACCCTATTGCCTCTTTCTAGACCCATCTTCCCTCTATCTGCATCTCTCTTGCCTTTGTCTGCATCCCTGTTCCCTCTTCCTGCACCCCCCTAGCCTCTTTCTGCACCCCTACTGCTTCTTTCTGCACTTATCTTGATTCTTTCTGTACCTCTGTTGCTTCTTTCTGCACCCCTCTTGCCTCTTTCTGCGCCTCTGTTGCTTCTTTCTGTACTTTATTTGATTCTTTCTGCACCGCTCTTGCTTCTTTATGCACCCCTCTTGCCTCTTTCTGCACCCCTCTTGCCTCTTTCTGCACCCTTCTTCCTTCTTTGTACACAGGGCCGGACTGGGAACTGAAAGCAGCCCTGGCAAATTTTGTCAGACCAGCCCCCATCCGGCACGTAGCTATCCAGCCCCCGTCCGGGGCATAGCGAGCGAGCGCAGCGAGCTAGCCCGACTATTACTAGGGGGGTTTGGGGGGTTTTCCCCCCAAGAAATTTTTGGAAAACGACAGACCAAAATGGTGAATTTTACAGCACATTTTCATCACATATTCAAATTGGGTGGTCAAATTACAAGGGGAATAGTTGACAGGCACTCCAGAAAAGTAGGGAGTTTCCCTTTGCTCTTGAAGCCAGGGAAAGTGCGATCATACTTATAATAGGCTGGTATAAATTGAGACCGAAGTAGCTGAGGGATTGTGCCTTATCAAATGTTTTTGACAAGGGTATTGGGGAAAGTGGTGGCGAAATTCGGAAAGGCCACAGTGAACAGAGCCTGTATTCCAAATATCTACCAATTTGAACATTCAGGAGGAGAATCAGCAGACAAGCAGAATGGTTGTGCAGGCAAATGGTATGCTCGCGGTAGACCCAATGCAATGTGACTAACAATCTGAAAGTGTTTGAACGAAGGGCTCTAGCCTACATTCTAGTGCTGGAAAGAGTAAGGTGCATACAAACATGAAGTCCATGGGGTCTTTATTAGGGGATTGCTCACAATGGGACTACTTTCTATGCACTATTGTTGACATGCTGTTACAAGTTGCACCAGAGTTGTAGAATAGGCTGTCGTTGGTTGTCTGTGTGTCTGTAAGGGGCGGTTTTTTGTGGTTAGGTTTAGAGGATGCCAGGAGTTGTGGGCAAAGAAAGGTCCAGGGAGATTATAACAGGTGTGGATATCATGTGGGGGCATCATGTTTGGCCAAGGGAGATGGAAAATAGGGATCAGGTCAGTGGCAATAGGGATACATGGAAGACCGTTACACATAATGTCAAGGGTACGAATAGCTAGCTACACAAAAAGGCATAAGGGTGCACTATTACCAGAAAACAAAAGGAATCGAAATCCCAGCGTTACAAGAGAAGAACATACCTCTAGCGGAAATAGATAAAGTGCGCAAAGAATGGGAACATTTAGTGCATGTTGGGGCTGTCTCTAGTTAAGCATATGGTGTACTTACATGATGTGGCTGCCCTAGTTTCGCTGCTGATGAGAGAGGGTAAGGTAGACACAAAGGGGAGATATCTACTGGGACGCTAGGCGGTCAGGAAATATGTCTCATTAAATTGTATGTGCTGAATGTAGATGCTAGCATTTTTGGGAATCAATTCTAGATTATACTGTTTTATATAGCAAAACAGGTGTAGGTGGGAAATACAAGTTTTGTTCTGGACAGACATGGGGCTGGATTCCACCAAGAGACAGCGCTAAGCCATGGGTGGTGACAGTGACTCAGTAGGGAGACCCTCTCTAGTACACCATGTTCAACAGTAGGGGAGCACATCCAAGGACCAACTTTGGGTTCAAGAAATAGTCTTAAGCAGAACTCTGGGAGGCACACTCTGAAAATTAAATCGGTGACTCCGTATGCTCCACTGAACTCTGGGATAGAGGCTGAAGCTGTGAAGCAAGATGCAAAACAAGATGTGCTGAAGCCAGAGCCCAGGTGTGGAGGGCAAGTAGGTAGGCACGAGTACGGCGTGCAATGGGGGAGGAGACCAAAATGAACAGACCACAACCACAGCAACCACAGTAATGGCATCATAATGGCCAGCAGCGGCCCATATCATGAATGTGTTCTGCGCCATACAGGAAAGGAATAGAGCCACACAACGTTTGTTTTCAAAACATGCTGTCCATAGTGCATGCACTAACTCTGTAACTCTGGAAGTTAGAGAGGTAACCACCGCTTTATTTCTGAGATACGGTGCATTGCAGTGAATGGGCTTACTAAGAGAATACCTAGCTAGTACATTCACTGTAGACAGCCAAGTAATTTTAAAATTGGTATATGGTTCCTTTTAACAAGTTTATGATAGTGGATTGCTGACTTTTCTAGAAGCATTCACCTCCAGGATGTGACTTGTCATGTGACTTGTGAACATTTGTGTGGGGTGAGTTGGCATGCCCAGGGTGTACCACCATCCATAGAGAGTGGCGAACAAGAAGGCACCTAGGTCCATTTACAACTCACCCATGCTGTTGGTTGTCAGCAAACGTGTTGTGATGGTGGTTGCAGAATCATGAATGACAGTTATGTAATGTGGAGTGATCAACCAGTGGCTGAGGGGGGCTGGCCTATTCACCCTGAATATCGATGGTAGAAGCTTTGCAAGACAGCTAAAAATGCCTCTGCCTAACCTAAAAATACACTGCATCATATAAATCACAACTATGAGACGAAGCCTTGACATTCATGATAAACCTGACTAGTATGCATGTAGGCTGCTTAGAAATAGAATTGCCTCCTTCCCTAAGTGTACAACTTACATGATAATAAGAAAATTATGTGAAATTTTGTGTCTATTCCAAACAGTCTTGCAGAAATTCGCCAAATCCATAATTTCTGCATTTTCAAAAACAGTGATGGAGTGGTTGAGTCAATGACATTACATCCAATGAGATTACATCCTTACATTTCTAAAAGATTCATGAATACAAGTCCCAAATCTCCAATGTAATGCAAGAGCAAAGACAGAAGAACAGTAGTCAATTTTCTGACGTTGTGTGAACCGTTAGTCTCTTTGTTGAAAAGGGGGGTAGCTGTTCCTGTCTACGGCACCCCTGGATGAACCCTGTTTGGCCCAGATATCAGGCTCTGGCCCTCAGATACAGAGGTATGAGTACCCAGTACCACAAGGGATGTGGCCCCCCCACTGAATATGCAGGAGACAGTCACTAACCTGGATCCTGCACATATATTAGGGGCTTTTCTAGCACCCTCGAAACTGCTGTCCTCTTTGACAAATTAGGAAATTTGCATCAATTCGTGCCATGTGTATATGTTTTGCATACTTGTGCACATCTGAGTGAATCAGCTACTTGGTTACTTTCCTTCTATGCTTGTTGAGCATAGTTTATTTATTTATTTATTTTATGCGTTTTTATATAGCGCGGACTTTACCCGAAGGCGTCAGAGCGCTTCACACAAGGAACAGAACTGTTACATGAGGAGAACATTACACGTGAACAAATTAAAAAAGCAGACGTTAAGTTACATGAGGTAAAAGTGACGACCTGAGAGTAAATGCGCTGTTTCTTGGTGGCTCTTTGGGAATGGGAATACCCTGAAGTGATTTTTAAGTGCAGTTAAATGGTGCAGGATACAGACATAGTCTTGATTTCACATTCTGCACAGTGATAACCATCAGTGCTACTCAGTCTCGGGCCAAGAGTTTATAAGTTATCAAGTCCACTCGTCCAGGGCCAGGTCTGGCGCTGCTTTGAGCTACATTCGGTTACAATACATTATAGCACTTAACACTAACCTTATTTGTGTAAATAATAGCTAGAAAGAAAAAGATGCTAAATATATGCAAAACCAGCTTCAAACTACTATTAGCTGTAGGCATTTGCATTAGCCAGATAATATAGTGCGAAACATTATTGCATTCGCAGGCCGACAGAGGCTATTAAACAGTAGATGCACATGGTAACTCATGCATGCAGAAAGGAATTAGAGTAATTGATGTTGATGCTTGTAGGAATTCATACTGCTTTGTTATTACATTTAAAAAGGATATACACACTTTTCTTGGCAAGAATGGGAGAATTGCTGCTGTTAGGCTCTTCATTAGGTTTTAACTCTAACATTAGACATGCACACAACCTTCTATCATTAAAATCCCAGCTGACCCCAAGTGGCAGGGCATGGCCACACGCAGCTACACGTAGTTCTATAAACTCCAGTTATGAGAGCGCGGCTTAGCTACTGATCCACGCTGATTGGCCGCCCTCAGGCAGAGTGATCACACATGGCAGCTAGCCGGCATCAACGGACACACTTAATAGCCTGCTGGCCTTAATACCCAGAAATTCTTACATGTCATGAAGAGGGCTGGCTTATGAGACCCAGCCTTCCTGTGGCTTTAGCATGATCCCCATCTGCGGATACGTAGGGGCCCTGTGAACGTTTTCAACAAATTCTCACTGTTAACAACATATACAATAACATAATAACTCTACAAATATATGTATAACATTTTTTAAAAACATGCTGAAATAAAAAAAATAATAACTCTACAAATTAGTGGCTGAACAGCGAGAAGTGGTTGGCGCTTCCTGTTTCTGAGTTGGGCTGTCTGCATCTCATGCACTAACTGGAAGTTGCCGAGTTAGTATAAGTAACCACCCGTCTGGTACATAGATTGAAGTAAAATATCTCATCAATAATTTCAAAGCTCAATAAGTCGCAATTAAGCCCAGCGATTCAATATATCACAAATCTCAAAGCCAGGTTTGAGGCAAAAATGTATACATATTTATTCACAATATTTAACGATTCTTATGGTACATACACCTAGACTAAGGTATATACAATATCTATTCAAATGCCAACACCACAGTAGCAATATTCATAACAATGTATGTACACCCTGGAGAGACCCAGGCTCAACCCCCCAAATACCACAGTCAAACTATCAATCGCACTACATACATTCCATTCAAATCACACATATCAGTCACATATAAATATATAACGCAAATTTGATAGAATCAAGTAGAATTATTATAAAAGAAACAAGGGCCAAAATAAGAATCCTTATATGTACGTGGGCCAACTTATTTCAAATACATGTTTTACATAGACCCTAGATCCTGTATTATATGTTGGATCACTCGGTTCATCAATGATAGGATTATTAATCGTGTATTCTGGTCCCTGAGTTCCAAACCAATGTAAGTTCTCTTACCCTGCTTGCCAAGTTAGTGTCTGAACCCTTGGCTGGCCAATTTTGTTCAAAACCAGGACTCATGAACCCTTCCTGTGCACAGTGCACCGGCTCAGAATAGGATCCTGAATGCTTCTTTCAGTCTCGGCCCGGGGCAGAAAAACGGACTCACTCACCTCACTCAGGCGGCAGGCCTGCTGATGCTGCCTGTAAGGTGTTGTGCTACCCGAGCCAAGGGGTATGATGGGCAAACTGCGCTCAGATTATATAGCATTTTCCCCACCAAAGTAAGGAATGGAAAGACCCACATTCCTTGCTTGTATTACCTCTTTGAAATGGAAGTAATGTCCGGATTAGAAATGTATTTTCCATTTCTTAACGGCCAGATCCTCTATAGTGTAAAAAGGGAATTAATAACACAGCCCAACTTTATTGGAAAGCATTAACACTATAAACAGAGTTATGGCGAAGGAAAGAATTTACTATCGCCGTCATGGAATTGTCAAGAAGTTCAATAAGATTTGGGGAATTCTTTTAACAATTGAACTTTGGATCTACTGATACAAAATTGGAAAAATATGTTGTTTTTTTCCACAGAGTTTATATAGCGTGAACTTGACCCGAATCGGGTATCGAACCGCGCTTTACATAGCACCAGTTGAATAACATGAGGACACATTCATTTTTTGTTAGGCACGGGGAGATTAAGTGATTTGCCCAGAATCACAGGATGTTCAGTGTCACTCGCACCCAGTTCCCCACATTTGAGGGCGACAGCCCTAGCTGTTAGGCCAACTCCTAGTAGAAAAGAAACTAAGGCTATGTGGTCGCTTGAGTTAAATTGATATGTGCTATATTACCTTCTATGTTGAGGCCAATTAAAAAAAAAGAAAAACGAGTTTTCTGGAAATCCCGATTGATACAGGAATGAGATTTTATTCCCCTTAGAGATTATTCGTTTAGTGGGAATGCCTGCACATTCCATCCCCACCACCTGTGAAAGGCAACTGAAATGTAGTAGGGGAAAATGCTCGTAATAATGTCAAAATCAGCGCGCAGTGCGCACACCAATTTACGTGATTATTCCTCGTACTCAGCACTGGCGCGTTATTGTAGAGAATTCCTGCATGCTGTTATTAACGCTCCATGCAGTATTGGTGATAAATAGGTGGAGATTTCTAACTTGGCCTGTCTATCGATGGTGCAGCAGGGGCGTGTGACGAACACTTAATTATGAAAGTCCAACCGGACATTTACCTTGCTGGTTTTCGGGCCTCTGGTCTTGGAGCGTTAGATTTTGGGTTTGCCGTCTTGAAGCCTGCTGTTGGTGGGGTCACGGGAGGTGGTGGCACTGGCACTATGGCAGGCAGACACAGGGGGTCGGGGTGGGGGGGTGGGGGGGTAGGCGGCGGCGCTACCGTAACCCAGCCACTGCCAGTAGCCACTGTACTGTAGGAATAAAATTATGCAGGGGCCGGCCGCTCAACCTCTGCTCCTCTCATCGGTCACACGCAATGCGCATGCGGGAAATGGAATTCTGCGCGCTGCGCACTGGCACCTCCTCCTCCTCGCTCCGTTTGTTAAAGTTAGGTTGCACATACTTGTCACAGGCTGTGACGGGCGGACTGAAAATCGGCCCCCAGCCACAAAACCGGCCCCCTTTTTAAAAACCGGCCCCCACCCCCTCTAGCCGACCGGGGGATTGCCCGGTGCCCGGCATTGCCAGTCCGGGCCTGTTTGTACACCCCTCTTGCCTCTTTCTACATCCCTCTTGACTCTCTCTGTACCTCTTCTGCTACTTTCTGCTCTTCTCTTGCCTCTTTCTGCAATACTCCTGCTTCTTTCTGCACCTCTGTGGGTTCTTTTTGCACTGCTCTTGTTTCTTTGTGCAGCTCTCTTGTATATGTCTGCACCCCTATTGCCTCTTGCTGTACCCTCTTCCCTCATTCTGTACATCTTTTGCCTCTGTCTGCATTCCTGTTCCCTCTTTCTGTACTTTTCTTGCCTCTTTCTGCACCCCCTTTCCTCTTTCTGTACCTCTCTTGCCTCTTTCTTCACTTCTCTCACTCTTTCTGCACCTCTGTTGCTTCTTTCTGCACTTTTCTTGCTTCTTTCTGTACCTCTCTTGCTCCTTTCTGCATCCCTGTTACATCTTTCTGTACTTGTCTTCCCTCTTTCTGCACCCTCTTCCCCTTTCTGTACTTCTGTTGCCTGTTTCTGCATTTCTCATGCTTCTTTCTGCACTTCTCTTGTCTCTTTCTGTATCCATCTAGCCTCTTTCTGCTTCCTTCTAGCCTCTTTCTGCACCCCTCTAGCCTCTTTATGTATCCCTATTGCCTCTTTCTGCACTTCTCTTGCTTCTTTTTGTACATCTTATGCTTCTTTCCTCACCCTGCTTGCCGCTTTCTGCACCACTCATCCCTCTTTCTGTACCTCTCTTGCCTCTTTCTGCATTTCTCTTGCCTCTTACTTCACTTCTCTTGACTCTTTCTGCACCTCTGTTGTTTCTTTCTGTACCCCTCTTGCCTCTTTCTGTACCTCTGTTGCCTGTCTCTGCACTTCTCTTGCTTCTTTCTGTGATTCTCTTGTCTCTTTCTGCATTTCTGTTAGTTCTTGCAGCACCCTTCTTGCCTGTTTCATGCACGATCACAATCTTTTCTTAAAAACATTTTCTAGAAGGGAGACTGTGTCCCCCCCCCCTTCTTTTTTCTTTTTTTTTACCCTAGGGACACCATCTCCCAGGGCCTCACCCCTTTTTAAAAATAATATATGAACGGGATGGGCCCCCCTCCCGTGGCTAAATCCGTCCCCGGGTCCCTATCCCCCGGGGCATGGTCATATCTTTTTTGTTTTGATGGAGGGGGGCTGCGTGGCCTCCCTCCTGTGACCTCTAGGCCGCGGGGACCACATCCCCCTGGGCCGGACTTTATTTTGTACAATTTTTTTATTTTTATTTTTGGGGAGGGGGGTCACGTGGCCCCGGGGACCCCATCCCCCGTGGCAGGCCCTATCTGTTAGGACCCGTGGGGGGAGCCCCAAGGCCGCTGACATGCAGCTCCCCTTGTGGAAAAGCAAATCTGCTTTGCTTCATTGAAGCAAGAGCAGGTTTCCCTGCTCTCACTTGAATGAAGCAAAGCAGTTTGCAATGACAGGGCGGGAGCCGAGCCACGCGGCTCCCGTCCTGTCATTGCATTCAATCAGCATACTTGTAAAGCTACTTACCCGTGAGGGTCCCAAGGTGCTGGGGGAGGGGGGGGTGCTGCTACTGCTCGAAGAGCCAGGTCTTGAGGAGCCTTCTGAAGGCGAGAAGGTCTTGGGTCTGCCGTATGTGGGTAGGGAGGGTGTTCCAGGTCTTGGCGGTGAGGTAGGAGACGGATCATTCATTAGATGCGGGGGACAGCTGCGAGGGCGAGGCTGGGGGAGCGGAGCGGAGCTGGCGGGTGGGGGTGTGGAAGCTGAGTCTGCTGTTCAGGTAGGCTGGTCCGGCATTGTGGAGTGCTTTGTGTGCATGGGTGAGGATCTTGAAGGTGATCCTCTTGTCGATGGGGAGCCAGTGTAGGTCTCTCAGGTGGGGGGTGATGTGGCTGCGGTGGGGAGCGTTGACGATCAGTCGGGTGGAGGCATTTTAGATGTGTTGTAGTCGTCGTAGGTGTTTGGCTGGGATTCCTGCCTAGAGTGCATTGCTGTAGTCCAGTATGATGCTGACGAGGGCCTTTGTCATGAGCTGGGTGTGGTCGGCATAGGAGACGATGTTGAGGTCGTGATGGCGGGCCACTTGTGCGAGGGGGGCCATGTAGACGTTGAACAGTGTCAGGCTGAGGGATGATCCCTGGGGGATGCTGCAGGTGATGTTGGTGGCTTCAGAATGGAAGGGTGGGAGGTGGACGCTCTGGGTTCTTCCGGAGAGGAAGGACGCGGTCCAGTCAAGAGCCCTCTCTTGGATTCCTTCTTCTAGAAGGCGTGTCTTTAGAATGCGATGGCAGGCCATGTCGAAGGTGGCTGACAGGTCCAGGAGGATGAGGGCTGATGTTTCGCCATTGTCTAGTTGGCGCCGGATGTCTTTATTTATTTTTTTATTTATTTTTACTTATTGAGTTTTATATATCGCTGGCTAGACCCGGAGGTATCAAATCGCCTTACATGAGGAACATAGCAATAAAGTTTCACAG